>NW_027325373.1:27512483-28734812 GCF_036924035.1 Leuresthes tenuis
GCTATTTTTCTATTATTAGGGGTCTAGCAGCGTAGCTGCAGACACCTATTGTTTTAGCTATTTTTCCTATTATTAGGGGTCTAGCAGCGTAGCTGCAGACTCCTATTGTTTTAGCTATTTTTCCTATTATTAGGGGTCTAGCAGCGTAGCTGCAGACACCTATTGTTTTAGCTATTTTTCCTATCATTAGGGGTCTAGCAGCGTAGCTGCAGACACCTATTGTTTTAGCTATTTTTCCTATTATTAGGGGTCTAGCAGCGTAGCTGCAGACACCTATTGTTTTAGCTATTTTTCCTATTATTAGGGGTCTAGCAGCGTAGCTGCAGACACCTATTGTTTTAGCTATTTTTCCTATCATTAGGGGTCTAGCAGCGTAGCTGCAGACTCCTATTGTTTTAGCTATTTTTCCTATTATTAGGGGTCTAGCAGCGTAGCTGCAGACACCTATTGTTTTAGCTATTTTTCCTATTATTAGGGGTCTAGCAGCGTAGCTGCAGACACCTATTGTTTTAGCTATTTTTCCTATCATTAGGGGTCTAGCAGCGTAGCTGCAGACACCTATTGTTTTAGCTATTTTTCCTATCATTAGGGGTCTAGCAGCGTAGCTGCAGACACCTATTGTTTTAGCTATTTTTCCTATTATTAGGGGTCTAGCAGCGTAGCTGCAGACTCCTATTGTTTTAGCTATTTTTCCTATTATTAGGGGTCTAGCAGCGTAGCTGCAGACACCTATTGTTTTAGCTATTTTTCCTATTATTAGGGGTCTAGCAGCGTAGCTGCAGACACCTATTGTTTTAGCTATTTTTCCTATTATTAGGGGTCTAGCAGCGTAGCTGCAGACTCCTATTGTTTTAGCTATTTTTCCTATTATTAGGGGTCTAGCAGCGTAGCTGCAGACTCCTATTGTTTTAGCTATTTTTCCTATTATTAGGGGTCTAGCAGCGTAGCTGCAGACTCCTATTGTTTTAGCTATTTTTCCTATCATTAGGGGTCTAGCAGCGTAGCTGCAGACACCTATTGTTTTAGCTATTTTTCCTATTATTAGGGGTCTAGCAGCGTAGCTGCAGACACCTATTGTTTTAGCTATTTTTCCTATTATCAGGGGTCTAGCAGCGTAGCTGCAGACACCTATTGTTTTAGCTATTTTTCCTATTATTAGGGGTCTAGCAGCGTAGCTGCAGACTCCTATTGTTTTAGCTATTTTTCCTATTATTAGGGGTCTAGCAGCGTAGCTGCAGACACCTATTGTTTTAGCTATTTTTCCTATTATTAGGGGTCTAGCAGCGTAGCTGCAGACACCTATTGTTTTAGCTATTTTTCCTATTATTAGGGGTCTAGCAGCGTAGCTGCAGACTCCTATTGTTTTAGCTATTTTTCCTACTATTAGGGGTCTAGCAGCGTAGCTGCAGACACCTATTGTTTTAGCTATTTTTCCTATTATTAGGGGTCTTGCAGCGTAGCTGCAGACTCCTATTGTTTTAGCTATTTTTCCTATCATTAGGGGTCTAGCAGCGTAGCTGCAGACTCCTATTGTTTTAGCTATTTTTCTATTATTAGGGGTCTAGCAGCGTAGCTGCAGACACCTATTGTTTTAGCTATTTTTCCTATCATTAGGGGTCTAGCAGCGTAGCTGCAGACACCTATTGTTTTAGCTATTTTTCCTATTATTAGGGGTCTAGCAGCGTAGCTGCAGACACCTATTGTTTTAGCTATTTTTCCTATCATTAGGGGTCTAGCAGCGTAGCTGCAGACACCTATTGTTTTAGCTATTTTTCCTATATTAGGGGTCTAGCAGCGTAGCTGCAGACACCTATTGTTTTAGCTATTTTTCCTATTATTAGGGGTCTAGCAGCGTAGCTGCAGACACCTATTGTTTTAGCTATTTTTCCTATCATTAGGGGTCTAGCAGCGTAGCTGCAGACTCCTATTGTTTTAGCTATTTTTCCTATCATTAGGGGTCTAGCAGCGTAGCTGCAGACACCTATTGTTTTAGCTATTTTTCCTATTATTAGGGGTCTAGCAGCGTAGCTGCAGACACCTATTGTTTTAGCTATTTTTCCTATCATTAGGGGTCTAGCAGCGTAGCTGCAGACTCCTATTGTTTTAGCTATTTTTCCTATTATTAGGGGTCTAGCAGCGTAGCTGCAGACACCTATTGTTTTAGCTATTTTTCCTATTATTAGGGGTCTAGCAGCGTAGCTGCAGACTCCTATTGTTTTAGCTATTTTTCCTATTATTAGGGGTCTAGCAGCGTAGCTGCAGACACCTATTGTTTTAGCTATTTTTCCTATCATTAGGGGTCTAGCAGCGTAGCTGCAGACACCTATTGTTTTAGCTATTTTTCCTATTATTAGGGGTCTAGCAGCGTAGCTGCAGACACCTATTGTTTTAGCTATTTTTCCTATTATTAGGGGTCTAGCAGCGTAGCTGCAGACACCTATTGTTTTAGCTATTTTTCCTATCATTAGGGGTCTAGCAGCGTAGCTGCAGACTCCTATTGTTTTAGCTATTTTTCCTATTATTAGGGGTCTAGCAGCGTAGCTGCAGACACCTATTGTTTTAGCTATTTTTCCTATTATTAGGGGTCTAGCAGCGTAGCTGCAGACACCTATTGTTTTAGCTATTTTTCCTATCATTAGGGGTCTAGCAGCGTAGCTGCAGACACCTATTGTTTTAGCTATTTTTCCTATCATTAGGGGTCTAGCAGCGTAGCTGCAGACACCTATTGTTTTAGCTATTTTTCCTATTATTAGGGGTCTAGCAGCGTAGCTGCAGACTCCTATTGTTTTAGCTATTTTTCCTATTATTAGGGGTCTAGCAGCGTAGCTGCAGACACCTATTGTTTTAGCTATTTTTCCTATTATTAGGGGTCTAGCAGCGTAGCTGCAGACTCCTATTGTTTTAGCTATTTTTCCTATTATTAGGGGTCTAGCAGCGTAGCTGCAGACACCTATTGTTTTAGCTATTTTTCCTATTATTAGGGGTCTAGCAGCGTAGTTGCAGACACCTATTGTTTTAGCTATTTTTCCTATTATTAGGGGTCTTGCAGCGTAGCTGCAGACTCCTATTGTTTTAGCTATTTTTCCTATCATTAGGGGTCTAGCAGCGTAGCTGCAGACTCCTATTGTTTTAGCTATTTTTCTATTATTAGGGGTCTAGCAGCGTAGCTGCAGACACCTATTGTTTTAGCTATTTTTCCTATTATTAGGGGTCTAGCAGCGTAGCTGCAGACTCCTATTGTTTTAGCTATTTTTCCTATTATTAGGGGTCTAGCAGCGTAGCTGCAGACACCTATTGTTTTAGCTATTTTTCCTATCATTAGGGGTCTAGCAGCGTAGCTGCAGACACCTATTGTTTTAGCTATTTTTCCTATTATTAGGGGTCTAGCAGCGTAGCTGCAGACACCTATTGTTTTAGCTATTTTTCCTATTATTAGGGGTCTAGCAGCGTAGCTGCAGACACCTATTGTTTTAGCTATTTTTCCTATCATTAGGGGTCTAGCAGCGTAGCTGCAGACTCCTATTGTTTTAGCTATTTTTCCTATTATTAGGGGTCTAGCAGCGTAGCTGCAGACACCTATTGTTTTAGCTATTTTTCCTATTATTAGGGGTCTAGCAGCGTAGCTGCAGACACCTATTGTTTTAGCTATTTTTCCTATCATTAGGGGTCTAGCAGCGTAGCTGCAGACACCTATTGTTTTAGCTATTTTTCCTATCATTAGGGGTCTAGCAGCGTAGCTGCAGACACCTATTGTTTTAGCTATTTTTCCTATCATTAGGGGTCTAGCAGCGTAGCTGCAGACACCTATTGTTTTAGCTATTTTTCCTATTATTAGGGGTCTAGCAGCGTAGCTGCAGACTCCTATTGTTTTAGCTATTTTTCCTATTATTAGGGGTCTAGCAGCGTAGCTGCAGACACCTATTGTTTTAGCTATTTTTCCTATTATTAGGGGTCTAGCAGCGTAGCTGCAGACACCTATTGTTTTAGCTATTTTTCCTATTATTAGGGGTCTAGCAGCGTAGCTGCAGACTCCTATTGTTTAAGCTATTTTTCCTATTATTAGGGGTCTAGCAGCGTAGCTGCAGACTCCTATTGTTTTAGCTATTTTTCCTATTATTAGGGGTCTAGCAGCGTAGCTGCAGACTCCTATTGTTTTAGCTATTTTTCCTATCATTAGGGGTCTAGCAGCGTAGCTGCAGACACCTATTGTTTTAGCTATTTTTCCTATTATTAGGGGTCTAGCAGCGTAGCTGCAGACACCTATTGTTTTAGCTATTTTTCCTATTATCAGGGGTCTAGCAGCGTAGCTGCAGACTCCTATTGTTTTAGCTATTTTTCCTATTATCAGGGGTCTAGCAGCGTAGCTGCAGACACCTATTGTTTTAGCTATTTTTCCTATTATTAGGGGTCTAGCAGCGTAGCTGCAGACTCCTATTGTTTTAGCTATTTTTCCTATTATTAGGGGTCTAGCAGCATAGCTGCAGACACCTATTGTTTTAGCTATTTTTCCTATTATTAGGGGTCTAGCAGCGTAGCTGCAGACTCCTATTGTTTTAGCTATTTTTCCTATTATTAGGGGTCTAGCAGCGTAGCTGCAGACTCCTATTGTTTTAGCTATTTTTCCTATTATTAGGGGTCTAGCAGCGTAGCTGCAGACTCCTATTGTTTTAGCTATTTTTCCTATTATTAGGGGTCTAGCAGCGTAGCTGCAGACACCTATTGTTTTAGCTATTTTTCCTATTATTAGGGGTCTTGCAGCGTAGCTGCAGACTCCTATTGTTTTAGCTATTTTTCCTATCATTAGGGGTCTAGCAGCGTAGCTGCAGACTCCTATTGTTTTAGCTATTTTTCTATTATTAGGGGTCTAGCAGCGTAGCTGCAGACACCTATTGTTTTAGCTATTTTTCCTATCATTAGGGGTCTAGCAGCGTAGCTGCAGACACCTATTGTTTTAGCTATTTTTCCTATTATTAGGGGTCTAGCAGCGTAGCTGCAGACACCTATTGTTTTAGCTATTTTTCCTATCATTAGGGGTCTAGCAGCGTAGCTGCAGACACCTATTGTTTTAGCTATTTTTCCTATTATTAGGGGTCTAGCAGCGTAGCTGCAGACACCTATTGTTTTAGCTATTTTTCCTATTATTAGGGGTCTAGCAGCGTAGCTGCAGACACCTATTGTTTTAGCTATTTTTCCTATCATTAGGGGTCTAGCAGCGTAGCTGCAGACTCCTATTGTTTTAGCTATTTTTCCTATCATTAGGGGTCTAGCAGCGTAGCTGCAGACACCTATTGTTTTAGCTATTTTTCCTATTATTAGGGGTCTAGCAGCGTAGCTGCAGACACCTATTGTTTTAGCTATTTTTCCTATCATTAGGGGTCTAGCAGCGTAGCTGCAGACACCTATTGTTTTAGCTATTTTTCCTATCATTAGGGGTCTAGCAGCGTAGCTGCAGACACCTATTGTTTTAGCTATTTTTCCTATCATTAGGGGTCTAGCAGCGTAGCTGCAGACTCCTATTGTTTTAGCTATTTTTCCTATTATTAGGGGTCTAGCAGCGTAGTTGCAGACACCTATTGTTTTAGCTATTTTTCCTATTATTAGGGGTCTTGCAGCGTAGCTGCAGACTCCTATTGTTTTAGCTATTTTTCCTATCATTAGGGGTCTAGCAGCGTAGCTGCAGACTCCTATTGTTTTAGCTATTTTTCTATTATTAGGGGTCTAGCAGCGTAGCTGCAGACACCTATTGTTTTAGCTATTTTTCCTATTATTAGGGGTCTAGCAGCGTAGCTGCAGACTCCTATTGTTTTAGCTATTTTTCCTATTATTAGGGGTCTAGCAGCGTAGCTGCAGACACCTATTGTTTTAGCTATTTTTCCTATCATTAGGGGTCTAGCAGCGTAGCTGCAGACACCTATTGTTTTAGCTATTTTTCCTATTATTAGGGGTCTAGCAGCGTAGCTGCAGACACCTATTGTTTTAGCTATTTTTCCTATTATTAGGGGTCTAGCAGCGTAGCTGCAGACACCTATTGTTTTAGCTATTTTTCCTATCATTAGGGGTCTAGCAGCGTAGCTGCAGACTCCTATTGTTTTAGCTATTTTTCCTATTATTAGGGGTCTAGCAGCGTAGCTGCAGACACCTATTGTTTTAGCTATTTTTCCTATTATTAGGGGTCTAGCAGCGTAGCTGCAGACACCTATTGTTTTAGCTATTTTTCCTATCATTAGGGGTCTAGCAGCGTAGCTGCAGACACCTATTGTTTTAGCTATTTTTCCTATCATTAGGGGTCTAGCAGCGTAGCTGCAGACACCTATTGTTTTAGCTATTTTTCCTATTATTAGGGGTCTAGCAGCGTAGCTGCAGACTCCTATTGTTTTAGCTATTTTTCCTATTATTAGGGGTCTAGCAGCGTAGCTGCAGACACCTATTGTTTTAGCTATTTTTCCTATTATTAGGGGTCTAGCAGCGTAGCTGCAGACACCTATTGTTTTAGCTATTTTTCCTATTATTAGGGGTCTAGCAGCGTAGCTGCAGACTCCTATTGTTTAAGCTATTTTTCCTATCATTAGGGGTCTAGCAGCGTAGCTGCAGACTCCTATTGTTTTAGCTATTTTTCCTATTATTAGGGGTCTAGCAGCGTAGCTGCAGACTCCTATTGTTTTAGCTATTTTTCCTATCATTAGGGGTCTAGCAGCGTAGCTGCAGACACCTATTGTTTTAGCTATTTTTCCTATTATTAGGGGTCTAGCAGCGTAGCTGCAGACACCTATTGTTTTAGCTATTTTTCCTATTATCAGGGGTCTAGCAGCGTAGCTGCAGACACCTATTGTTTTAGCTATTTTTCCTATTATTAGGGGTCTAGCAGCGTAGCTGCAGACTCCTATTGTTTTAGCTATTTTTCCTATTATTAGGGGTCTAGCAGCGTAGCTGCAGACACCTATTGTTTTAGCTATTTTTCCTATTATTAGGGGTCTAGCAGCGTAGCTGCAGACACCTATTGTTTTAGCTATTTTTCCTATTATTAGGGGTCTAGCAGCGTAGCTGCAGACTCCTATTGTTTTAGCTATTTTTCCTACTATTAGGGGTCTAGCAGCGTAGCTGCAGACACCTATTGTTTTAGCTATTTTTCCTATTATTAGGGGTCTTGCAGCGTAGCTGCAGACTCCTATTGTTTTAGCTATTTTTCCTATCATTAGGGGTCTAGCAGCGTAGCTGCAGACTCCTATTGTTTTAGCTATTTTTCTATTATTAGGGGTCTAGCAGCGTAGCTGCAGACACCTATTGTTTTAGCTATTTTTCCTATCATTAGGGGTCTAGCAGCGTAGCTGCAGACACCTATTGTTTTAGCTATTTTTCCTATTATTAGGGGTCTAGCAGCGTAGCTGCAGACACCTATTGTTTTAGCTATTTTTCCTATCATTAGGGGTCTAGCAGCGTAGTTGCAGACACCTATTGTTTTAGCTATTTTTCCTATTATTAGGGGTCTTGCAGCGTAGCTGCAGACTCCTATTGTTTTAGCTATTTTTCCTATCATTAGGGGTCTAGCAGCGTAGCTGCAGACTCCTATTGTTTTAGCTATTTTTCTATTATTAGGGGTCTAGCAGCGTAGCTGCAGACACCTATTGTTTTAGCTATTTTTCCTATTATTAGGGGTCTAGCAGCGTAGCTGCAGACTCCTATTGTTTTAGCTATTTTTCCTATCATTAGGGGTCTAGCAGCGTAGCTGCAGACACCTATTGTTTTAGCTATTTTTCCTATTATTAGGGGTCTAGCAGCGTAGCTGCAGACACCTATTGTTTTAGCTATTTTTCCTATTATTAGGGGTCTAGCAGCGTAGCTGCAGACACCTATTGTTTTAGCTATTTTTCCTATCATTAGGGGTCTAGCAGCGTAGCTGCAGACTCCTATTGTTTTAGCTATTTTTCCTATTATTAGGGGTCTAGCAGCGTAGCTGCAGACACCTATTGTTTTAGCTATTTTTCCTATTATTAGGGGTCTAGCAGCGTAGCTGCAGACACCTATTGTTTTAGCTATTTTTCCTATTATCAGGGGTCTAGCAGCGTAGCTGCAGACTCCTATTGTTTTAGCTATTTTTCCTATTATCAGGGGTCTAGCAGCGTAGCTGCAGACACCTATTGTTTTAGCTATTTTTCCTATTATTAGGGGTCTAGCAGCGTAGCTGCAGACTCCTATTGTTTTAGCTATTTTTCCTATTATTAGGGGTCTAGCAGCATAGCTGCAGACACCTATTGTTTTAGCTATTTTTCCTATTATTAGGGGTCTAGCAGCGTAGCTGCAGACTCCTATTGTTTTAGCTATTTTTCCTATTATTAGGGGTCTAGCAGCGTAGCTGCAGACACCTATTGTTTTAGCTATTTTTCCTATTATTAGGGGTCTAGCAGCATAGCTGCAGACACCTATTGTTTTAGCTATTTTTCCTATTATTAGGGGTCTAGCAGCGTAGCCGTATCTCAGCAACCGGTTTGTCTTTTGACATCAAACTTCTAACACTGACTCATGACTCCTTCTTTAAGAGGCCCAAGAATGGTGGTGACCTTTGACCTTTAGGGGGCGCTATATTTAGCAAAAATGCATTTTGCTCATAACTATGGAGCCGTTGGTTCAAATTGGACAAATGAGGTACCGTTGGAATCCCTGGATGAAGACGAGTTCATCGCAAACACCAAACTTGGTCTATGGACTCATGATGCCTTCCTTAGCAGCCATAGGCTTATCTGCTATTCTGCTAGACCTCGCCATACATATTTTATGTAAATGTTTGCATACATGTAATATGTACAACTATACAAACAGCATCTGATGATCTCAAATAAATTATGTTGAGTGCTGGGTACCTGGTGAGCAGCCACATCAGCCTCCAGCAATGCATGTTTTTTCTGCAAGTTCTGCACACTTGTCAGGTCTTTTCCATAGTCGTCTGAAGCCAAGTGGCCCTCAACTTCATATAGCCAAAGCTCAATGTCTTCTACATTCCTGTTGAACTGCTGCTGCTGGTTGGCCTCACGTAGCTTGATACCTGGAGATAAAGACATAATAGCTCAAGAAAAATGGATCTGAAACAAAGCCACAATCAAAATAGTTAAGGCTGTTTACTTGATCAACTCTCTGTAATTGGGGTGTGGTACTTCATTCTTAACTCATTACCATTTACACATAAAAAGCATTATTGCTATTAACCTTTTACTTTTATTTTTAAAATTGAATTGTTTCTACAAAGAGCTTGTAATTTTTTTTATAACCATGTATATTTTATTTAAATTTATGTTCTTGATTAAAATCCAGTCTATACATAAGCAATACATTTTTTTTTAAAAATCTAAAAAAAAAAAACTCAGTTTTAAAAACCTTAGAATACCTTTGAGTTCAGTGGCTTCCAGCAGTTTCTTCCACTGAGAGCTGACCTCCTCCATGCGGCCAGCCACCTCAGCTGAAGCATAATGTTTTCCATCCAGCAGCTCTTGGCCAGATTTCTGTAGGGCATCAATGCGGCTCTGATTGGCTGACAGCTCAGCCTCAAAGGCTTGGTGCTTCTGCACCTTGCCTTGCAGGTTGGAGGGGTCCTGTTGTCAGGAGAACAAAGTCACAGGAATTAAAGGATTGAGCAAACAGAAAAAGAATGTAATGCAGATGTATTTCAAAAGTGAGTACACATCACTACAGTGGAAGATATCCAACTTTCTGGGGAAAATAAAAACTACCTTGTAAGACTCATCGGTGGCAGTCTTCATCTTCTCATTGATCCAACTCTTGAGCTCATCAGAGTCCCTGAAGAACTGCTGGAGGTGGAAAGAGTCCTCCAAGGCAGCACGACGAGACTGAGCACGCTCATGCAGAGCATTGCGGCGGCTGAGCAACTATAAAGTGACAAGATAATGATAGAAAAGTTTATTTATTAACGGACATATTAAAAAACCAAAATGCCAACTGCTTTATCATTTGGTGGTAGGGATGCCACTTTTTCTTCAAAGTAAAAAAAATTGATTCAAATGGGCGCGAAACTGAACATTTTCAGCCTATAGGCTGACAGATAGATGTAAGATGTAAGAAGTCTTTACAGTGTCTTTTCCAAGACTCTGTAAAGACACTTATGATGGACTTGGTGCTAAGCCGAAGAAACGTCCAACTGTTGGTATCAATGGAGGATATGTAACATCATCCGGAATAAAGTTAAACAGATTTTTACCACCGTCAGAGCCAAATGTGACTGAGTGTAACAGACAGAGAGACGGTACAAAGCAGCAGATGGACAGATGCCCTGTGCAATGGTCAAAGATACTCTTGTGCTTGGAGACAGAGCCATATCTAACATAAACAGAGTAGTTACTTGTAGCTATCCAAGAGCCACTGTCTCTGACGTCAAACTACTACCCAAGGTACTGGCAAAAATCCAAGGGGTTTAAACAGCTGATTGTGCACGTGGGTGCAGTGGACATCAGAGAGAATCAGTCTGAAATCTTAAGAAAAGAGTCTTGATAATGTGGCTCATTAGTGGACCTCTCCCAAACATCAACAGGAGGATAAAGTAATTCAGCCGGCTGCTTCAGTTGAACACATGGCTGTCCAACTACTGCAGCACCTCCAGCATCCCGAACACAGGATTCAGCAGCTCCTCCAACGCCCTCACCACAGGCCTGGGACCCACCTGCTACATCTATCTCCTTCACAAATGTTTCATTATTGTTCTCTTCTCCACTGTCACCCATGCTTGGTGAAATCAGGAATTAAAATGGTTCCTCTCACGCCAAACATGCCAAGAGCAAGAATTATATCCTCAAAGAAGCATCATGCCCCTCTCCTTCCTCAGCCTTTCCACCCCCCCGTTATTTCAAACAGCATCAATGCTGTTGTCTAGGACGCTAAGGGCCTCTGTGTTGGCAAACCCCATCTCAACCAGAGGTCCAGGGATGGAGTGAAAAGAGGGACAGACAGACTGTCCAACCACAGAAATCTTATCCAAATCCTTTGCAAGAACACAGCGTCTAGTGAGTCTAGTCCGCCTCACTTCAATTTTGTGTCTGAAACACAAGAAAACCAGAGGGGTGGGGGTGTTTGTGCCATGTTCAGGGACAATGTACCCACCCACAAATTGTCATTTGGGGTTTTTTCAAATGGAGATAAAACAATCTTCCATACTTTATATCACCATTTACAAACCACCACAGAATTGTTTTGATGATTTTACTGAACCACTTTCAGCTGTGTGCACTGCTTTTGACCATTAGTCATAACAGGGGGCTGGAATGTGAACGTGGATGTAGCCCATAACAAGCAAGCTAAAGAATTCACTGCGATCCTTGAAATATTTGGTCTAACTCAGCACGTAAGCTTCAGTCTGTCAAGCATGAACAAAACCAGTCTAAGACTGCACCTTTTGATGCCCACCCAATGCTCCAGGCATGAAATAAGGACACTGTGCTCAACAGCGTCAAACGCAGAAGTTAAATCTAAACGCAAGCAGGTAACAGAATTACCACCAGAATTTAGTCACTTGCAAAAAGATTATTGTTAAAGACTCTTAAAAGGGCTGTTTCTGTGCTGTGTCGGGTTTAAAATACAGACTGGAAAGCCTCAAGGATACCATTCCTGTCTAAAAAGGCATTCAACTAGATAAAAAGACATTTCTTTAAAATCTTTGAGAGGAATTTAAGTTCAGAAATTGGTCTGAATTCTTTGATTAGTAGTTGTACAACAGCATGTTTAAAAGCTGCAGGAAAAACACTAGAGATAAGGTTGCTATTAACAATATTATTGTCCAGGATGGAGAAATCCAATAGTCGGGAGAACCTCTTTAAGGAGATGTAGTGGTAAAGTATCTGTGTTAGAACCTGAAAGTTTCATATGACCAATAATGCCAATAAGCAACAGTAGGTCTCTTGGCAATGACTCCGCAAGATCAATATTCAATATTATGCAGCTGACTGGTGTTATTTCAGGAGAGTGGTTTCAGGAAAACTAGGGATACAATATACTTGTTGGTTATCCTGTATAGTAAAAAAGCATCACAGGAATTCAACAACTGCAGATGTAGCTGTCTCCAGGGGATAGGCAAGGGCTAACACTTGAAATATTTCAAAGGATTACATTTGATCTAAAATGTGTTAAAATTTTACTTCTGGGGAAAAATGACCTTTCTTCACAGTTATATTTGAGGAGCTTTCTTTCTACATTTTACTTTGGGAAAATGACAGCAGCACTTACAGCATCTCTGCGTGTAGCCACATCCTCCTTGGCATAGTGGCTGTTCTGAATCAGTTTAGTGGCAAATTCATCCAGAGCCTGGAAATGTACAAAAAGAAGACCTTATGAAAAATAGTTCAGAGATTGTTGCATATAAACAAATGACAGCAGGGTAAAGTGTTCAAAATGAAGTAACTTACAGTAATTTTCTCTTCTTGAGCACTTAGTGACTTCTCAAAATCTTCATGTTTTTTCAGCAATGCCTCTACACTGTCCAAGGAGTCACCAAGATCTTCATTTAGTAGGAAAGCCTACACAATCAAGTACACCATTATAACTTGCACATCACCTCTACAGGCCACTTCAAACCAGTTTACATTTTTCCTTTTGAAAGGTGTTACCAGTGTTATAAGTTACCTCTTGCTTGCTCATCCAGTTGTCGACTTGCTCAGTGTCCCTGTAGAAGAGCTGCAGGTCCATGCACTGTTCATACTGCTGCCTGCGTACCTCCCACAATTCAAGCAGAGACTCCTTCTCTTCAGCAAGGCTGCCAAGCTGCACACAAACAAGCACTAGTATTGAACAGCACTGGAGAACTATGTGAACTTTAAAACTGTGTGCTTCTGGGTCTTTTTGCAGTACACCGGATTTTGTCATGGACTTTCCTGGTACAGATTCAGACTTAGCTTTGCTGCAGCATATATATATATATATATATATATATATACACATATAAACATACATACATACATATATGCCAATATGCCCCCACCTTTTCCTTGACCTCTTCAGAAGCATAGTGTCCTGTACTTAGCAAGGCTTGGCCAGCTTCATCTGTGGCTCTAAAACTATCCTCATGGGCATCAATTTCTCCCTAAGAAAGATTTGGGGAGGACATTACATAACAGTTACATAATAATACATAATATTTCATTTTGTAGTCAATCGTCATTAAAACTAAAGACTTCGTAAGAGAAGGAATTTCACTTTATGCTCCTGGTGGCGGTCTAACAGAGCCTCAGCTCCAGCAACGTCACTGGCCAGTTCATCAGCATTGATCAGAGCCTTCATCTCTGTCACCCAGCTTGTAAGATCCCTGAAGTCAGCTGTGAAACGCTGCAACCTGAAATATTGTAATAAAAGGGAAGAAGACTTTAGAGGAGAAATGTGTAATAAAGTAGCTATTTGATGCAGTCTAACTTTACTTAAGTATTGTCACTGAAATGTGATATAGATATATAAATTTTATAATGTGAAAATTTGATATTGTCAAGTAGAAAAAGATAGTTATGTTACCTTTGTTGCTCTTATACTAACAATCTTAGGACATAATGCTGGTATAAAATAAAACTAAATGAAAATTAAATAAAAGAATACTTCATCCCAAATGGAATTATTTTAAGTTTTTTTCCCTCAACAATTATTATAGGATGATTGATTATGGTTAGGTTGGGTAAAAGGAATGCGGTGCCTAGTATTTTACCGATAAGAGTCATTTAGGTGGGCATGGCGCTCGGCGGCCAAAGTGCGGATCTGCTCCCAGTTGGTGATGAGTTCATCCTTCTTCAGGTGAATCTGGGAAGCATTGAGGGGGTGTGTATGCTGCAAGCGCTCTGCATCACCACCCAGTGTATTAACCTGATTCAAATAAGACATTATATTAGCAATGTTATGGTCATTCTTTATATACGGTGAGATTCTGCAGAGCAGCATATATCCTACTTTATCCTCCAAAGCAGCCAGGTCCCTCTCCAGACCCTCGTGTTTGCGGAGCAGAGCTTGCACACTGGCCAGGTCACGACCAAAGTCATCAGAGGCCATCAACTGCTCCTTCTCCTTGATCCAACTGATGGTCTCATCAACATCCCTGTAGTTGGCACCAAACACACAACTCATTACCATCTTCCAGAACAGCTTTGAATTTACTTTAAATAAGCCATGGAGCCATTTACTCAGAATGGGAAGGGATTAACATAGAAATCTACAATCCACAGTGTTTTTCTGATGCCGTCTACCTGTTGAAGCGCTGCACCTCAGCAGCCCCAAACAGCTTGGACTGCCTCTGCTGGGCCAGGCCTTTAAGACGCTGCCAGGCTGTGTTGACCTCGTCCTGCTTGCGAATTATGAGCTCAGCTTCGGGATGCGCTTCCTGGATAAGCCTCGATGCCAACTGGTTCACCTCATTCACACGTTCCTCGTGGGCAGCCAGATCTGTCTGGAACTCCTCAAATTTCTTCTGCAGAAGTTCCACATGCTCCAGGTCCTGGCCCAGCTCCTCAGAGGTGGCCATGGCCTCCTATAAGGAAGGTGGATGAACAACTGTAAGTGCTTTCATACACAGCAACCATGAGGCAAATTGTACACCGTATAATTTATGTTACTTCTGAGCCCATGCAATCCTTTCGATGGATCCCATAGTGAACCTTAAACCAATGTCTGTTAAGATGAGTAAACATGGCAACATGGTTACATGAAAGTTATTAACTTGTTGGAGCAGCTCACTAAGCTTTTCAAAGTCCAAGAAATGCCTTAAGAAGCCTTCAGAAGAGTTAAAGAGGAGACGTCTAGAATGCAGAGCAGGAAGAAAATGGAGAAAAAGGTGAAAGAGGGTTAAACCACTTTCCCCCTTGATCATCATGAAAGTGTGAGATCACAGGCAGATAAAATGGACAAGCTTGGACCCCTGATGAGGACCCAGCAGGAAGATCAAGGAGCGCTAAAATAATTTTCATTGCAACATAGCTCCAACTCTAAAGCCCATCTTCTCACCTTTAAAACTACAAACAGAGACTGCAGACAGAGCGGTAACAGCAAAGGAGGAGGATCACAGAGCTTGTTAACAACTGATGGTGGAATCCTAGACATGTCGCTGAGAAGGAGCATCTTTGCAGCCCAGATGATGGACTGCTGGCTGTGAGTTTGTGTCCATGAAGTGTACTGAGAGTTCATCTGTGTTACCTGTGTACTCATCAGTGAAGTTGTTGTCATGCTGCAAAAACAACATCCCAACCAACTGAAGGTGACTTTGAAGATTTCTTCCACATCTTCCTACATTTAAACTTTCTACAGGTTTGTCTGTTGATTTATATTTTAGTCAAAAAGCATATAATTGAAAACAAATTAATACTGTAGCGACACAATTTCACGGTTGTTAGGCAACTAAATGGCAAAATAATATTTTAAACTCACTTGTTTTTTTTCTCCTTTTTGTACAAAAAAGAAACACAACAAGAGTAAATGAAAGGACGAATAAAAATAAAAAATCCTTTTTAAAATGAAGCTGACTACGGTCTACATTTGGTAAGGCTAACTTCTAAGCACTTCACACCACCCTTTTGACCCTTCTTTTCTTTGAAGAAACAATCACAGCCTCCTAAATGCTGCTTAAAAAGTTTGGCTTTCTTCCCTCACTGTAAATCTTATCTTTGAGGAGGACCTGCAAGTTTTCAATAAGACTTAGGTCAAGTGAATAAGGGGAGCATGCTATTATTTGGGATTACTTTTTGAGACCTTTGCTGGCAAGCTAAAATCATGGACATGAACTCTCTTGGTAGTAAATATGAATGGAAAATCAGAGTTAACAGTTCAGTGTCCTGGGCATAGAGCCTCTCCTTCACAGTGACATGGATTAGACTCTTTGTCGTTAGCAAGTACTGCTATAGCCCCGCCTTTTATTTTGCCTCTACTTGTGATATCCCTGTCTGCCTATACTGTCTGAAAGTGGGGAACAGAGGCATTGGATACCAGTATGTTACAGCAACCACTTCTTTGTGAAACACATAATACTACATTCCTGATATTTCCGCTGTTTCCTTGTTAGTGCTTTGAGCTCTTCAATTTCATGCGCTAGTGATCTCACATTCCTCATGACAACTTCAGCGATGAAATGGTTTAACTTCCTTAATTTCATCTTGCTCCTGCCCAAAATGCTTTTTTATAGTTTTATAGAAATAAACTATTCCTCCATTGCCATGGTAAGTCATCATAACTGATGATTAAAATAAATTTTACAATAAGTACAAGGAGAAATTACCCTTAAAGCACAGCTCTCAAAAAAAAAAATTTCACACAGAAAGGAAGCTCAGTGGAAATTTTCAACAAGATACAAAATACATGCAATCTGATCGGAAATATTAACCTAAAGTAGGCTTTTAATTTGAAAGGCTTAAACAACAATAACAATTTCAACTTAAATTGTGGTACCAAATCTAACGATGCAAAAGATAAGCAGACCCTCTCCCTCTTTTTATGAAATGGCTTTAAAAAAAAAAGCAATACATCTTGGTCAGATCAAGCCATTTATCTACACTCAGAAATATTGAAAAGGATTTTATTTTTTGGAAAATCTACAGATGTGAACCTGACCTTGTCACTGATCCAGTCCAAGGCATCTTCACACTCTCGCAGGTATTGAACTAGTTTCTGGGCCTGCAATAGACGCATGCCCTTCTCTTTGGTCTTTTGCAGCAGGAGGTCCCATAAGCGATGCAGCTCCTCCAGGCGAGTCTGGTAAACAGGAGAGAAGAGTAGAAAAGTTCAACCATTATGAACAGGAGAAAGTGTGTGTGTGTGACTATACTTGATCTAAACATGCATCGACAGAAAAGGGAATCAGAGAGATGTAAACGTATGTTTTATCTTTTACTGTTTAAAAATCCTACATGAAAACAAGAGGTTTCATACAATAAAAAGGTAATTTCATTTTCTACCAACAGAATAACAAGACTGAATGTCAAGAGCCCAATTTTCAAAGCACTCAGGAGTCCCACCACAAATCAACACACTTGCATATACTCAGCCATGTTGACACATGTAACTATTGGTCTCTGTTGTGTCCGGTATGGCGTGTAGGACTGAATTAGATTTAAGGGGTTAACAGCGGGCAGGAATTTAGAACACAAAGCAAAGTGAGGTTTGTGTGTGTTGCCATGTTTCCACATTATCTTGTTTCCTGTTAGCTCCTAAATGATAAAATTTAACTCTACAATGCACAAACAGGACAAAGTATGTTGCAATACATAGACAAACGGTACTACGTGGGCCATTTTCACAACGTAACTTACTCGAATGGTCTCAGAGGCAAAGTGGCCTTCAGCGATCATGAGGTTTCCAGTCTCATCAAGTTTGATAATGGCCCCGGAATTAGCCTGAACTTCTGCTTCAAAGGCCTGATGTTTCTGTAGTTTACCCTGTGTAGAGAAAGCATGTCATGTTCATAATACGCATCTACACTCTGAACAAGAATTCCACCTCATCTTCTTCAATGGCAATGATAATATCTTGTGTTGTAATACCCCTTTGAGACAGGGAAGCAGCTGTAACTCAGGAGGAAGAGCAATCGACTTCCAGTCGGAGAGTTGGTGGCTGGATTCTCATCTTCCCTGGACTACATGTCAATATGTCCTCTAGTGCGTCCATCAGTGTGTGAATGATAGCGGAAACAGCACTGTGTAGTCTGTAAACCTGAACTAAAAAAGGCCAATGGAGTGTGTGTGTGTGTGTGTGTGTGTGTGAAAATGGGCGAATGTGACTTCCAGTGTAAAAGAGTTGTTTTTTTTTTTTTTTACTAGGTCAGACCTCAAAACTTTCACTTTCAACATAACTATAAATCAAATAAAAGAGCTAATAATGCTCTTCCAGTACTTTGCTTGACATTTTATAATCTAACAAGGGGGCGGCACAGTTGTGTAGTGGTTAGTACTGTCGGGCCTTGTGCAAATGGCAAATATTAAGGGTGTACTGCGGCTCTTTCAGTCCCTTTCAGAAGCATGTCTGAATGAAGCCCTGAGGAGCACTACTGCAAAAATGACCAATGTCTGAATGCCATCATTTTAACAGATGGCTTTAATGCTGTGTCTGGTATCTGACAAGGGCTACAGAAATATAAAGAGCTCACCTGCAGGTTGGAGGGGTCCTTGTAGTTCTCATCAGAAGCAATCTGCAGCTTTTCCTGAATCCATTTTTCCAACTCATCAGCATCACGACGGAAGAACTGAAAGCTGTAAGAATCCTCCAGCTTTTGCCGGCGCATAATCGATAACTCCTTGAAACGCCGGTAGCGGTCCAAAACCTGCTGCCGGCGCTCCTGAATATCCTCAGCTGTCTCAAGCACTTTGACTCCTGCAGTGTCCATTTTCTGAAAAAACACAATCAAGTAACTAATAAATTCTATGTATGACAAAAATGTATTGTTTTAACTAGATTCATTTAAACTTAATATCCTGATCAGCTCTGCGCAGAAAATAGCTCAAATTAACTCGTGGATTTATTCAGATTGCATTGTAACATTATAATACACACCTCACCCAAATGCTAATATACTACTTTTAAAAAAAAAAAAAAAAAGAAAAAAATGCTATTCAGCAACAAATCTCAATCAATCCAACTGATCTTTCAGTTAATAGGACCACATACAGTCACGTGAAAAAACCTTTCAATCCCAAGGTTTTACAAATCAGGACCTAATAAAAACTGGTCCTTTACCAGAGTTCAAATTGAGTAAATACAGCCTTAGATGAACAACACCAAATAAGATCAGTGTGTTATTAATCGAAATAAGACTTAGACAGACTTAAGCGTCTTCTCCTGGCATTGTTGCCTTGGAATTTGGAATTTCCTGTGTCATCAGGATATGTTTTGTTTTTTTTTGGTTTAAATACTGATGTATTCAACTAACTTAACCTGCGATTTGTTCAAAAGCAGCTTTGTTGGCATATTCATTTTTTCATAGAGAAAGAAGCTTCCCCATGGAAAAAGCCGCCAGTAAAGCCTTACATAGAGCTCTTGGGGTTTGGTTTTTATAACCTTTGCACGGTCAGACCTTGGAGAAACATGCTAGGGCATCCACTAATGGGAACATATACATTAAAATGTAATGTTTTCATTTGCACATTTTATTTATTTATTTATTTTTTTTAAATCTGTAGAATGATGGACATTGTGTAAACATACACTTCAATGAACTGCCAAAATATCTGACTTAAGGGAGATGGCATAACCAGGCTGCAAAATACCCTCCTCATTCCTGTACAGTGTACATCCTGATATGTACAAACTTGACCGAGGGTGTACTTTATTACTCACATGTTGCAACTGATGAAAAGAAAAAGAGAGAGATTCTAAACTGTAGTCTTTTGAGGAAAAACAAGGCTCAACTGAGTAAGGCGGGAGTCTGTTTGTATAACTACAACCCCCATCCTGTCTGGAGCTGAGTTACAGAGGGGCCAGCAGCTGAAATACTAAAAATTCCTAATGGGGGTGGAGGCGGAAATTCCATTTCCATGGGAACATCAACCAAGCCTCATTATACAATGCAATTGCTGCAGTCAGCCTTTCCGGAGCCTTTAGCTTCATGGCAAGGTTCGCTTTCAAATGGTGGATAATGAGCTGGCAACCTTGTCAAATCATGACAAAATATAATCTTTATTTGGCATCCACAGCAGCTTAGATCCAGGAAACTGGTCACTTAATGGGGCCCCCATGCTGCAGACCTGAGATGAAACCCATTCAAATTAAAATAATCAGAAGCTACAAAAGGTTCAATTCTTTGGATCTTTTGCCAGACAGTAAAATCTCCCCGTAGAATTTTTTAGTGACTTGCATCAAAGAGGAAATTGAAACCATTTACGGTGTAAATACCAAAGTATTACTTTTTCTTTAACAGCCACCCATAAGACAAAGAGGAAAATAGATATTAGTCTAACAAAACTGAGGTCAACCAAATTCAAACTACAAAAGCTGACCTCTGAGCCAATTGCAGGGTCTGTCAGACCTTGATGTAATTGACATTTTTTTGTTGATGGTGTAGAAAGTGGGACAAAAAACAGTGGATTTGAGACTCCTGGTCCATATCTACTGTGAATGGGGAAGATCAGTCGAGTCAGCATTGGAGGCGCATTATGCATTTATCCAGAACAAGAGAACAGAGACACTGTTCACTGTTTTGTCCCAGACAAAATGGCACCCCAGTGAGTCTATACACAGACACAAAGCAGAGTATCTGTAAGCGGATTAGTGCCAGAAACTCATTGAGCATGTTTACATGACACAAGAAAAAGTCAGACCGACTTTTTAATGCATGTAGACATGTTAAGCCAATGAAAATCACCCACACAATGTGGTCGAGGTTCACATTACACAGATGAGTCAAGCAATAGTTAGAGTTCAGCCTGGCCATTTAATTGATTCTCTGTCCTTGTCCCAGTATACATGCATGAGAGGGGAATCGGGTTACTGAGTTTTCTCTCTCTGTGGGGGATCATCTTGCAAATAAATATAGCAGTACTGCCACTTTGTCTTCAAGTTATTTGAATGGTGATTTTGTCAAATGATACTGTGGTTATAATAACAATTTTTTTTTAAATTTAAAAAAAAAAAAAAGTCAGGATTTTATCAAAGCAAAGTGAAAGTCTGGAAATGTGTAAGTAACAACAATCTGACCAGCACTTTTAATGGGTTGATTTCCAATTACAATTTCTGATACCTTTTGCTGTCAGACAGAAGAGAAAAAGATATGTGGATGAGAGCAGCTTTATTGAGAATTTGGTTGTATCAATACACATTTATGACTTAGAGTTGCTCAATTTGATTCAACCATTTGAGTCTAGTTGAGTATAGACTAAAAATGCAAGAAAGATTCGACCCCTTAACCACGTTGTCAGTGTCCTTTTTCACAGTACTGGTTGCTTTCTACCAGTTTTCCCCCATTGTGGACAGTACCATATGGTGGACACGGGGTAACCATCTCAACACTGGAGCCTATCCCAGCTGTCATTGGGCGAGAGGCAGGTTCATCCCAGGGCCCCACAGAGACAAACTAGACAAACAATCATCCACACTGACAATTTAATTTAGAGTTAATTAGAGTAATTTAGAGACACCAACTGACATGCATGTTTTGGGGCAGTGGGAGGAAGCCAGAGTAACCAGAGAGAACCCACGCATACTCTGTGAGAAAATGCAAACTCCACACAGAAAGGCCCCAGTCGAGATTTGAACCAGGAACCCAGTGCTAACTACCATTCCATCGTGCAACCCAATATCAAAACTCTTCTTCACTAAAAGCCTGTTGCAAAGTCATTCAGTGCAAATCTACACCCTCATTAAGAAATTAGATATAGATATTAAATCTTTGTCCAACCATCAAACACCTTCGAGAATAATGGTGTGCAAGGATCAAGCAATGTAAAAACAAATACACTAGATTCTGACGGCTCTGTGATCTTTTGCACCACGTGCATCTGCACAATATAACAGCCCATGATTACCGAAAATATACTGATATCAGCACAAGATGGCAATTAAACACAAAAGGCAATTCAGGGAAAATTATATTTATTAATAATAAATAAAATTGAAAATTCCTTCTGTGATATTTGGATGATCCAGCGTGGTCTGGGTGTATCTGAGGGATAATGCCGTTGTTGCGGGCGGGTGCACCTGCAGTTTTAAACGAATACACGATTATTGGACTAAAACCTAGCAGAGCTTTTAGATCCAAGGACTCAGGTCAGCTGGTCCAGTCCAGAGTCCAGACTAAACATGGAGAAGCAGCATTTAGCTGTTATGCTGCAAACAAGTGGAACAAACTGCCACTTGCCATATTATTTCGTTATGAGCACACCCAAAGAGGGAAATTAATTTAAAATAAGACCTATAAGGAGTGTTCATGTTCATTTTACAAATTCATGGCAGTGTGAAATGAATTAATGCAAGAATAACTTTTGGACTTTTATTTTATGCACAAAGCTCTAGTTCTAGACAAAATGTGTTTGTGCTTCTGTTATTCTTTTCCAATAATACTGACAGACTGTCTGGATGTGGGATAAGACTGTCCCTTTTTCCCCAAGGCTCTCCAAATGGCACAGTTTTGACACAGCTTTGGCACGCCTGGTCCTATCCTTTGAAAAACCTGTACAAAAATACAATTTTTTTTGTTGTATTACAGCAAAGTCACTTTTAAGACATATTTGGGAAGAAAAATTATGCAGACATAAAATTACATGTATTCAAGCTCATATTACTCTTTTACAGCAGCACTTAGCGAGATTCTGACTGTTGTGGGTAAAAATTCAGAGTGTTCTCTTTCAAAAGAGACCTCAATAAGCCCTCTACTCCAAGTGGTTGAAGAACAGCTTTCAATTTGCTTTGGGTATGGTTTTTTGTTCTTGTTGTTTTTTTAGGTGTTACAGGCAAAAATTTATTAAGGGGATTACTGTTAAGGGGTTAATATTAATTTAATCATTACAGCACAATAACGTCACAACTAATTGACTTTAATGGGCTCCATTAGTTGACCTTGAAAATAAAAAATAAAAATCACTTAAAATGCCCATCCCTAAAATACACACAGCAAAACTTCACACAAGTTGTGATGAGCTGGATCATACAGCACCATACTGCATTCTTCCATGTAATGGAAAAAATACATTAGTTCAGTTTTGAGAAGCTCATTTTTGTACAATTTTGGTTGGAATGACATGTTAACATGCATTTTAAGTCTGGTTTTAGTCTGCCTAACAAAATAATTATTATTTTTCTAGCTTCAGGTAAATGTGCTCCCTCCTGTATGAATAAACTAAACTAGACTACAAATACTCTACAGTTTTTTTGGGTTTTTTTTTGCATCTTTATGTAAAACAGTAAAATGTTAGTGTAAGTTTGAAATAATACAATCATAATGTTGGAGCCTTTGAATATAGACAAAATTTCAACATTATACTTGACTTAAACTGAAATCACCTTACAAATTAGACAAGTTAGCATCAGAGCAGCAGCTTACAGTTTTGTAACAACCCCATATACAGCAATGTAACAGCTGATAGCACTTAATTCCATCTTGTTTCTGAAGATAACAACTTTCTCTCTTCTCACACACAGTGTTGCCTCTGGGGAGAGGGTGGGGTTCCTGCTCTTTTCAACAAACACCCATAGTCAATGTTGTCCACCAGTGTGACAGTCAGCTTCTGTTCCTAGAGTAGCTGTGGTCATATGATGTTTAATCGATTTTTCTACATCTAAAATGTAATTCAGGGTTAAAAACTGAACACTGCATGCTGTATACAACTGTGAATGTCAGAAGCCTTCAAAAACCTCATCATCCAGTTTTACAAACATGTTCAACTGAAAATACAAACTTATTGCGACCGTCGCCACATTTATCTGTTTGGGAATAGTGCAGAAAAGTTCTCAAAGCAGGCTCTAAATGTTTGAGGGATATTTGTACTTCCTTAACAGTCATGGTCACAAAAGCTGGAAACAATCATTAAAGCAACTTGAGCGCCTAGAATATAATCAGCAGAGATTTAAAATTTGGTTACCAAAGACAACATTTTTGGCAGAAAGTAAGCCTGTCATCAATTTTTGTGACACCAGAAATAATGCAACACATGATCTGATTAAATTTTTGTTACCATTTTATACAATTAAATGATATTGAACAAAGGTTCACGAGTTTGTTGATGTCAGGTTAAGTGTGTCGAAAAATCTAATCAAATTGTATCTCCAATTCCAAAATTGTTTCGGAGTTTAAGCTGAAGTTCATTTTGGGTACATTCATTTAAAGAATGTGCCAAGTAATCTTGTAAGACCTCCAAAACGGACAAACTCCAATGGAGTAAAAAAATATTGTATGTCAAGTAAATTACATATCAAATAAAACTAATTCCCTTAAACTAAGGTCCACAGAGTGGATGAAGTCATTCATTTCAAGTGATACGAATAGAATAGTATACCAGGACATATTAATGTCATGCTAGGCGGGTGGAGGTCAAAGGAGAATGCAAGGAATGAGAGAGACACATGGGACGAAGCAAGCCCATTTCTCAAAATATAGCTGCAAGCAGCGATGGGGGGGGGGCTAGCAGCATAGCAGGCAAGCCTATGGCTGCTCAGAAAGGTGTCATGAGTCCATACATCAAGGTTGGCATCGATACATCAATGCATCACAGAGATATGGCCTCACTTCCTGTTTGGCGTGTTGGCGCTGAGTTTGATTGGCTGCGAAGGGCAATTAAAACATACACATGATAACTTTTATGAAGCTTGGTCTGAAGATTCTATGTGTCAAGTCCCGTGGAAACCAGACAATATGGATGACCTGAAATGCCTTTTTGAAGGATTTTGATAAAATTCTAAATGGCGGAAAATCCAATATGGTACAAATGACGTCATATGGTGCGATGAACTCTCCTTGATCAAAGGATTCCAACAGTACCTCATTTGTGAAATTTGGACCAACAGGTCCAAAGATATGAGCAAAAATGCATTTTCGCTTCATATAGCTCCCCAAAATTCTTGGGCATCTCAAAAAAGTTCTCCTAAGTCTGTGTTAGAAGTGTGACGTAAAAACATAAAACGGTTGCCGAGGTATGGCCTCACAGAAAATCTAGTTAGGCATGACCAGTCCAACTATGACGTCAATTTCCACCCAACTAGATTTTCCACCATTTTGGATGGCATCTAGGGGAAAGCTGATGTCTTAAGTCTGGAGTAAGGGCGAAATCCAAGAAAAGCTCACTGTTTCGAGGAACCTGGATGCAATAAACTCTTTGGATGGGCGTAAACATAACAATCGCAAAGGGGAATTTAAAATGGGCACAAGCTATATAAATCAGACTGTGCTCTAACATTTCACAGGGGATACCAATATTGCTGTGAATGTTTACATAGTCATTTAAAGTAGGAATTATCTGAAAGGTAAGATCACACTTCATTTTCTTTTTTTTTTTTTAAAGTCACATGCAGAGCTGCAATAAAAAAAATCAACTGATGTTTACTATCCCATAATGACTGCGTGACACTAAAGATTTTGTGTAATCAAAAGCAAATAACAAGATGTAAAGATTGTAAAACATTACATTTTCATACTGACAGAACGGAGTTGATTATTTAAAAAAAATGGGAAGAAGCAAAACCAAACCATACACACATTGTATTTGTTTCACCTGAATCTTCCAGTTTTCATTTATCTCGAAGGATCAGAGTCATAGCTTGCTGCAATGTCTGAAAATTTAAATACACTCCTTACAGTCTGATGGCGACTGTAAAGACAAAGTCTACTTGGCAACCCTGACAGACGCATTGCACCTGCAGTGACTACGCTGTCCAAAAGGGCAAAAGGCAGCCCAACCCATGAGGTTTCTGTTTCATACTTCAAACCACTCCCTGTAGAACTCTCCCAGCCTATTACTTAGCAAAACAACACCAACACTTGACCAACACTTGAATATTCTTTCCCACACCATTACAGAATCACACAATGGGGACACAAAAACAGGGTTACCTTAAGTTTGGGTTTAGTAAAGAATCCAACAGCAGTAAAAAGTCAGACCAAGCAGTAAACTAAGACTCAATGTGCATCTTATATGAAATTAACATAATCTGTTCGAGAAGTAGTTTAAACAGCAGGATGACAATAGCCTGGAAGGCAATTGTGTGGCTCAATATCAAACCTGATAGCCCTGGAGACAGGAACTAAATTTCAATGTGGGTCATAGTCACTATAGACAAGATGTTTTGGTATATAGCACGGTCAGCTGTTTTAAAATTGTGTAACTTTTTAATATTGTTCAACAGCAAAGAAAAGGCTGACCACCCATAAAAAACTGACCCCACCCTTTTTGAATGGGCTGCTAAACCCATCATCACTAATATAACACATTGTGGATGCAACCTCAGCTAAGTAAAATCCATCACCAGCTACACAGCTAAATAAATTAAGGAGAATATATCTGCATTTTTATGCACAGATATGATATGCCCATATATAAGGACTGGGGTGCAACAAGATGACTTAATCAAAAGGTGGTCAACTTTCTCAAATGGTGAGAAAATAAGCAAAACTGGAAATATTAGTCAGTTTTACCCAGCAGTTTTCAAACTGATGAATGAAGAGGATTATGTAAAAATAATCCCAAATGCACGTCCAACTATTTACAGCAGCTGCACTAAATGTAAACTTTGCACAGCGGTGTATTTACAGTACATACACACCACATTGGAATTTAATCTCATTTAGAGGTTATTTCAACACAACTTTTGTGCCATTTATGACAGTAACTTTTTTAAAGATAAAAGACTTCAGACGATAAAATTGCCTTGGTTAAGCACATCCAAAGGTTTATAGGTTTAAAGCAGGAGCAGCACTTTTCCTGACCAACAATTACCACATGCAGATCCTCCGAGCCACAGATTGGAAATAGATTATTTAATTACTCATGTGGAACTGTTTCAGTGTTACACTGTTCACTTTGCGAATTTTAAAATCATCATTATGTAGCTCCTTTCGTTTAAATTGGGCTTAGCCAGTTTATTGCAGACTGTATACTGCAGACTCTTGTGAGAGACAGCTGGTGTGTGGTGAACCACCCTGACAAAACCAGTAGGTTGGGCCACCAACTGCGGGCATGAGACAGCGGCTTCACACTATAATGCGTGTGTCTGGTCAAAATGCAAACTATAGCCAGAACTATTCTTATAGAAATTACAGCGTCATGCTCGGTTGTAAACCCCCCCCCCCAAAAAAAATCTCAATCCGTTTTAGCGAGTTAAAACATCCAGCCACAACAGTGTACGTGTAAATAAACTACTAATAGATATACTGCCGCAACTGGCCGTTCAAACGGAGAGACTGATGAGGCCAAAGTATTTTTCTGACCTGGGCGGCTCCCTTTAGCTCATAACCAACAAGCTAAAGTAGCCAGCCCCAAAATCCTGCCTGGATTTGCTTCACTTACTCATTACACGCAATGGAAAACCTGTACAACAAATAATGTTCAATTACCAAGTTACGCCTGTGCAAATTCACACTACTGTTAATAATTATCTGACTTATTGACTAACATATTGACATCTTACATTCAACCCGACCATTTTGTGAGGCATCAACGCAAGCTGCCAATGCGAGCTAAAATGTAATTTGGTAGTCAGGCCGGTACTGACGGAGCAATATCTTGATACCTAATACCACCACTAAGGAAGCCTGAAGAGCCTTGCATACTGTTATTTGTTTTATCTTGACGACGAGGTGTAAATACCATTTAACAAAGTACAGCTGAAAAGCGTTAGCCGCAAAGCGTTAGCCGCCGAGCTAGCGAATCGGTGCCAGCGGCAACATATTCAAAATAATGGAAAATTAAACAGAACAGATGTGAAAGCCTGCGATTCATTATCTACTTAATTTGTTAAACAGCCACTTAAAAAAAAGCATTTACCATACCTCAGATCTCTTTGCGAAAGGGCTAAGAGTAGTGGCTATCCTGGCGAGTCGACGTTGACGATTGAAAGGGATGGTCTGTGAGGGTTGTTTTTTTACCCTTAATATGACGTCATTTTCTGCAGCTAAACGGAAATAACCGATATATACCGGAATTAACCGAAGCCTTGCTCGGGGCGGTACAACAGCAGTCTTTCCTCTCTGTAATAACATTAGTTGTTCAGCATTTAGAAGAGTTTGTGGTAGAAAATTTGTAAAATAGCTTTTAGACTCCAATTTGAAATATCCAAATATTGAAACTTATTTAAGATATTTATTAATGCTTAAACAATTTTCATATATTTTTGCAGATGCAGGCTACATGCTCAAACCAGAGTGCATGGTAGAAATACTGAAACACAATGTTTTAATGGCTACCATCTATAAACGCTGAGCTTCTGAGTTTACGTTCAAGCACAAATAGAAACGATAAGAACTCTGACACAATATCTCTTTCAATAACAGTTATAAGCTGTGTTATGTGCATATCTTATCAGTGGCAATATCTGGCCACATCCCCATCAGCAGGTCATATTTAATGTCTTTTTCAAGGTTACTTAGGACT
This sequence comes from Leuresthes tenuis, assembly GCF_036924035.1. Classification (NCBI taxonomy): domain Eukaryota; kingdom Metazoa; phylum Chordata; class Actinopteri; order Atheriniformes; family Atherinopsidae; genus Leuresthes; species Leuresthes tenuis. The sequence goes on from NW_027325373.1 coordinate 27,540,500, forward strand.
CCTGTAAATATATGATTGTGTTTTACATCATACTTATTCAATATCAAAGCATTCAGGGCAGTTGCTGAGAACCACTTCCCTGAAACTTACTTCACACATTCAAAATAGACACCTGCAGATACCTGCCATACTGGGAGTGTGGCATGTGCAGAACATAATTATTTTCAATTGAACACCAAGGATTACAGATCAGAGCAGCCACACTGATATAACACTGAATTATGTGACCATTAGATTCTGTTGACTGTAGCAGGTGCTGTTGCTTCTCAACAGCTTAACTCACTTTGACAGAGCAATATGCTACCCAAATGTAGGAAGCACATTGTTCAATAGAGAAAAGATCAGAAAAAAAAGTATATTGCTATATTGTATTAAATTCATGTTGGCATTCAAAGAGTTTGCATGTTTTCCTCACCCCTCACACAGGCTGTGAGCAAAATTAAAAATTAAATGCACATATAGACCATGTCAGAGTTATTAAAGCATGTTTACTAATTAAATTCATTGGGTAAATCTCCCATTGGATCTCTATGTGGTGCCTTGCAATATATAACCATAACTATAACCATAAGTATTCTTATATAAATTACAGCGTCATGCTCGGTTGTAAACCCTAAAAAAGATGTAGAGGTAAGACAATCTCCCATTGGATCTCTATTTGGTGCCTTGCAATATATAGTATAGTCTTTGCTGCAAACGTATGGCAGTCTCAAATGTATGGAATGTATACCTTCATAGAGGTACCTGGTTGTGTTGCTGTTAACCCTCGTAAACAGCCTAATTTTGCAAGTATGCAACTGTGCAATTACATATCCAGTTGTTTATTGCGGCAGCATTAAATGCAGTCTGCAGTATATGCATAACACACGGTAGCTGAATTTCATTCAGTTTCTTTTTAAATAACTTTTAGCATGTTTTTTTCAGAGTTGATGACGTTCTTGTGTTTCAATTACATGGGCCAGACATAGGAGATTGAATAGAAGTGAAGTTTCGGTGCAGTCTGTTGGTTTCCTTGGCTAAGCTACTTTCTTTGAATTGGCTCTGTATGTATGAATTGGATTTGATTGAATTAAGATGTATTACAATGAATTGGATTCTAATTGACTTCAATTCAATTCAGTTTTATTTAAATAGCGTCAAATTACAACAAATGTCGTCTCAAGGCACTTAAATAATATAGTCCAATTCAAGACAATTGGAATTCAATTCATTGTAATCATAATCCAATGAAATCCAATCAACTCATTTCAATATAATCCAATTCATTCATATAGAGCCAATTCAAAAACAATATCCTAGCTAAGGAAACCAACAGATTGCGCCGAAACTTGTCTTCAGTCCAATCTCCCGTCCTGAGCCTGTGGCGACTGTGGAAAGGAACGACTCCCTTTAACAGGAAGAAACCTCTGGCAGAACCAGGAAGAAACCTCTGGCAGGACCAGAACCAGGAAGGGTGGCCATCCGCCTCGACCAGCTGGGGTTTGAGAAGACAGAAAAGAGGGAAAAGAGGGGGGAAAAACACCAAAACACCATTCAAAGGATATCTGTTGGAACAGGGAAACACAAGTTAATAACCACAATAATGTCACATGTACATAATATCATTTGAGAAATTAAACAGGGGGAAAAAGAGAGCAAAGTGAGGAAAGGTGTGACAGATGAGGTCCCCCAGCAGTCTAAGCCTATAGCAGCTTAACTATGGGATGTTTCAGGATCACCTGAGCCATCCCTAACTATAAGCTTTATCAAAAAGGAAAGTTTTAAGCCTAATCTCTGCCTCCCATTCTACTTTTAAAAATTCTAGGAACCACAAGTAAACCTGCAGTTTGGGAGCGAAGTGCTCTGTTGGGAAAATACCTTACAATGAGATCTTTAAGATATGATGGAGCTCAGTCATTAAGAGCTTTATATGTGAGAAGAAGAATCTTAAATTCTATTCTGAATTTAACAGGGAGCCAATGAAGAGAAGCTAAAACTGGAGAAACATGATCTCTGCTGTTAGTTCTCATCAGAACTCTGGCTGCAGCATTTTGGATCAGCTGGAGGCTTTTCAGAGAATATGTGGGACAGCCCAATAATAAGGAATTACAGTAGTCCAATTTTGAAGTAACAAATGCATGAACTAGTTTCTCTGCATCACCCTGAGACAGGATGTTCCTGATTTTAGCAATATTACGAAGGTGGAAGAAGGCAGTCCTAGAAACCAGTTTTATATGTGCGTAAAATGATAAATTCTGGTCAAAAATAACTTCAAGGTTCCTCACTGTAGAACTAGAAGCCAATGAAATACCATCTAGAGTAACTATATAACTAGACAATTTCTCCCTGAAGCGCTCAGGTCCAAAGAGAACAACTTCAGTTTTGTCTGAATTTAAAAGCAGAAAGACTCCAAGACTTGAATTGGATTGATTCCTTGAAGTGCCCTTAGATGACATTTGTTGTGATTTGGTGCTATATAAATAAAACTGAGTTGACTTGAATAAAACAGAATTGAATTTCTATCAAACAGACACCTCCTCTTTTTGCATTCTTCATAGGTTATAGAAATAAAGTAGCGTTGGTTAAGCACGTTGATCAAAGATTCATAGGTGTAGGAGGAGCAGCAGGCCTATTTACAGGACTGACACTTTTCAGACCAAAAATTACCACATTAAGCGCCACTGACCCACTGATGGAAAATGATACATGCAACTGTTCATGTGGAACAGAATGTATAGGCTCTTAAGATCACACTATGCCTTTTTTTTATTCTAATTGGTTGAAAGTTAGCTTGAGGGTCTGACAACAAATGATTTCACAACAAAGAGGATGACAGTGCCCAGTAGGTAATAACTAATTTTAATACTTTTAATACTTTTGCTGATCATGAATACTTTAATTAGTAAGCTAATAACTAATCCAGCTTCTGCTTCATCCCCAACAGCACTAATACAACACGGAGCTCAAATCTTACCACATATCTATGATATAGACCCTAAGTTCCAGCAAAAGGTTTTAATATGTAAACATACTTTGTGAGGCACCAATGGAGAGATTACAGAGATTTAATTCAGCCCTTTAGTACTAGGGCCCGTCAACCAACTCTTATGCTTCTGGGCATGAGACTCGAGTAATGAACACTTTTCTCTCACCCTCATGCAACACATCCATTTGCTCAAAAAAATAAAAAATAAATAAATCAAAGGCTCACACTGCAGCACAAAAATTTGAGACTTACTGCTCAAACACAGCCCACCAGGGCAGCAGCAACATACTGCATTTACATTGATAAGCTTTCAGAAGAAAAAAAGTGCCAAAAGTGTAATTTACTGTAACTGCAAGGAAAATATTTGATATTCAAACCAAACTGTTTAAGATGACTTTCTTGTCCACTCAGTGTGTTAAAAACCATCTGTGTATGACGAGCAGCATGGGTTGAAGGGTCACATATTCTGCTAGCTCTTGTCAAAAAAATGTGACCATACTGATGTATCTTTTTAATATCTCAGGCAAAAGTGTCAATTTCAGGTGACTTTCCTGTAATTCCAGTGTATCAAAAAACAACAATGATTTTTTTTAAAATGTATGTCATTTATTTACTTTGAATATAGAGCAATACGCAGTACAATGACTTGTAACTTGTAACAAACATATATAAGACCTTTTTATGTTTTTCCTTTATATATTTAACTACAGACATTTTCTAGTGTCACTATAGGTCATATGAGGTATTACACATTGCAGAATTATCAATGTAATAATGTCATTATTAATATGATCATCTACATATTGCAGCACGTCATTTTCAAAGATTTCCTTTACAAAGTCCTCCTCAGAGGGCAGAAGAGGAAGCTGATGGAACCATTATGTGCACAGTTTTTAACCACGGAACATGATTTTGAAACAACATTTGAAAACAGATGATTTATTTCTGAGATACGTACAAGTGATAACAGACCAACACTTAACTAAAGTACACAACACTTTGACTTAATGCAATGACACTACTTTGTTATGGTTTGAAAGCAATCACAATGGTTAGGGCTGCAATGCATTACAATTTACTACTTTAATGCCATAGTCATTAACCTTATTGAGTTGATTGCAGCATTCCTATGTCAAGGCAACAATGTTATACAATTATGTTTGTTACTTCTTGGATTAGCTTTAGGCAATGACACTAATTAGTCAGTGCTAGAAAGTAACAACTACTTGGTTAAAATAAGAAGATTATGATTATGGGTAAATTAGATTAATTCAACTATGCAACAGTCTTATTAAGGTCTCATAATCGTCAAATTTATGTAGAGGTTGCATCTCTTTGCATGGGCTGCACAGTGGTGTGGTGGTTAGCACCACTGCCTCACAGCAAGTGGGTTCTTGGTTCAAATCCTGGCTACGGCCCTTGCATGTTCTCCTCGTGTATGCGTGGGTTCTCTCTAATAAAGCTTCCTCCCACCATCCAAAAACATGTATGTTAGGTTAGTTGGTGTCTATAAATTGTCCTTGTAAAAGTGTAAGTGTGCATGGTTGTTTGTTCTGTTAGTGTCGGTGTGAGCCTATGATGGACTGGAGGCCCCATCTAAGGTGTACCTTGCTTCTCCCTCCAATGACAGCTGGGATAAGCTCCAGCTCCCCTGTGACCCTGAATTGGAAGCAGGTATAGTGGATTGATGATGATGGATTGATGGCTCTCCCTGCATGAACAAATGACTCATGGAGTAGTTTTTAGGAGGACAGTCTCAGTTATTTTTAAGACAAATATATCCAAGTAACAAAAGTCACTAGAGAGAATGGAGAGAACATGCAAACTCCACACAAACAGGCTCCAGCAAAAGACATGAGCAAGGAACCTTCTTGCAGAGAAGTTATGCAGAGAAGTTATGCAAACCGCCACAGTTTGACTTATCCAGTATTTAACTTAATCCTAACAATAACTTTAAGAGTAACTTAAAACATTGAGCATTAAGGGACAAGGGAGAGGAGAAAGCTGACATTTAAAAAGCTGTGCAGAATAATGACTTTGTGTGGTCAGGGTTTTTTACACACTACACTGGTACTACAGATTACAAAGATCACATTAGATCTGTAAGAGTAAAAGTGAAAATTTTAAGTTGTATACATGTGGTAATTCATAGCACTAATAATCAAGAAACAAATCAAAGGAGCTACCCAAACCCTTGACCCCTTATTAAGAGAATCTGGTCACTCTGTTCTGCTGTGGATGGCAATTGCAAGCATGATTAGGTTCCATTTGCCCCAGTAGTTTTCATTTGTTAATTAGTTCAGGGGATATGACCACAAAAGAGTGGGCCAGATGTGGACAGGACCTTGATTCTACATATCCAACATCTAATTGCTAGTGAACAGACTGGTTTCATAGTTGCGCCAGTCTTCAAAATCATACATATATGGCTGGCTTATTGCAGTTTGAGTGCCCCATTAAACTCATTCCATGTCATGAAGGCAAACTAGAATATTCACTGGGCTGTAAAACAACTTGCATAACAATATCATTACTGTTAAAATAATTCCCACTACTGTTTCATCCACTTGCTAAACATATTACAGTTTGTAAGAAAAGTACCTACAAAAAAACAAACTTCTATTATAAGTATGAGTAAAGGGGAATGTTGGATCATCATTCTGATCCTCAAACTCTTTAACAAATGCTATTTCTCATTGATTTGAGCCCTGACAAGTAAAGTGTTTTTTGTGCAATTCTTTGGAACAACTGAGAATGATTAATAGCAATGTCTGGCATGATTTATTTCTCATACTACCCCATCAAAAAACACTTCATCAAAATTGACATTTTTTAAGTTATCTTCCCAATTAGCAGTCACAGACACAGATGCTCCTCCTCGTCATCCAGGTTCAAAGTGATACAAAGCAAGCAACCACATAACTGGACACAATGTTCTTCTTTATAGCCTTTAACTCTTGTTAATACACCTTCAAGTATCAGGCTTAAATCATGGGACTGTTTTGGACGGGCTCCCTCCTGAGCTGTCTCCCTCCTGAGCTGTCACCTTATCGTGGTGGGGGAGTTTGCGTGCCCCAATGAGTCTGGGAGCTATGTTGCCCGGGGCTTTAAGCCCCTGGTAGGGTCACCCAAGGCAAACAGATCCTAGATGAGGGACCAGACAAAGAACAGCTCAAAAGACCCCTTATGATGAACAAAAAATTTGGACCTCGTGATCCCTTGCCCGGATGTGGGACACCGGGGCCTCCCCCCGGAGCCAGGCCCGGGGGTGGGGCCCGGCAGCGGGCGCCTGGTGGCCGGGTCTGTGCCCATGGGGCTCGGTCGGGCATAGCCCGAAATGATGACGTGGGTCCCCCTTCCGACGGGCTCACCACCCGTGGGAGGGGCCAAGGGGGTCGGGTGCGATGTGAGCTGGGTAGCGGCCGAAGGCAGAGGCCTTGGCGGTCTGATCCTCGGCTACTGAAGCTAGCTCTTGGGACGTGGAATGTCACCTCTCTGTTGGGGAAGGAGCCGGAGCTGGTGCGCGAGGCTGAGCGGTTCCGGCTAGATATAGTCGGACTCACCTCGACGCACGGCTTGGGCTCTGGAACCAGTCCTCTTGAGAGGGGTTGGACTCTCTTCCACTCTGGAGTTGCCCGTGGTGAGAGGCGCAGAGCAGGTGTGGGCATACTTATTGCCCCCCAGCTGTGTGCCAGTACATTGGGGTTTACCCCAGTGAACGAGAGGGTATCCTCCCTCCGCCTTCGGGTGGGGGGACGAGTCCTGACTGTTGTTTGTGCCTATGCGCCAAACAGCAGTTCAGAGTACCCACCCTTTTTGGAGTCTCTGGGGGAGGCACTGGAGAATGCTCCTACCGGAGACTCCCTCGTTCTGCTGGGGGACTTCAATGCTCACGTGGGCAATGACAGTGAGACCTGGAGGGGTGTGATTGGGAGGAACGGCCCCCCCGATCTGAACCAGAGTGGTGTTATGTTGTTGGACTTCTGTGCTGGTCATGGACTGTCCATAACGAACACCATGTTCAGACATAAGGGTGTCCATATGTGCACTTGGCACCAGGACACCCTTGGCCGCAGTTCGATGATCGACTTTGTGGTTGTATCATCGGACTTGCGGCCGTATGTCCTGGACACTCGGGTGAAGAGAGGGGCGGAGCTGTCAACTGATCACCACCTGGTGGTGAGTTGGCTCCGCTGGTGGGGGAGGATGCCGATCAGACCTGGCAGGCCCAAACGTATTGTGAGGGTCTGCTGGGAGCGTTTGTCAGAATCCCCCGTCAGAAGGAGCTTTAACTCCCACCTCCGGCAGAGCTTCAACCATATCCCGGGGGAGGTGGGGGACATTGAGTCCGAATGGGCCATGTTCCGTGACTCCATTGCCGAGGCAGCTGATCGGAGTTGTGGCCGTAAGGTGGTCGGTGCCTGTCGTGGCGGCAACCCTCGAACCTGCTGGTGGACACCAGTGGTGAGGGAAGCCGTCAAGCTGAAGAAGGAGTCCTATCGGGCCTTTTTGGCCAGTGGGACCCTGGAAGCAGCTGATAGGTACCGACAGGCCAGACGGGCTGCGGCTTCGGCGGTTGCTGAGGCAAAAACTCGGGCCTGGGAGGAGTTCGGTGAGACCATGGAGAACGATTTCCGGACGGCCTCGAAGAGATTCTGGTCCACCATCCGGCGTCTCAGGGGGGGGAAGCGGCTCACAGTCAACACTGTTTACAGTGGGGACGGGGCTTTGCTGACCTCAACTAGGGATGTTGTGAGTCGGTGGGGGGAGTACTTCGAGGAACTCCTCAATCCTACCAACACGTGCTCGGAAGAGGCAGAGTCGGAGAGCTCGGAGACGGGGCCTCCCATTTCTGGGGCTGAGGTTTCCGAGGTGGTCAAAAAGCTCCTCGGTGGCAAGGCCCCGGGGGTGGATGAGGTCCGTCCTGAGTTTCTCAAGGCTCTGGATGTTGTAGGGCTGTCTTGGCTGACACGCCTCTGCAGCATCGCGTGGACATCGGGGACAGTGCCTCTGGACTGGCAGATTGGGGTGGTGGTCCCCCTCTTTAAAAAGGGGGACCGGAGGGTGTGTTCCAACTATAGGGGTATCACACTCCTCAGCCTCCCTGGTAAGGTCTATTCGGGGGTATTGGAGAGGAGGATCCGTCGGATAATCGAGCCTCGGATTCAGGAGATGCAGTGTGGCTTTCGTCCTGGCCGTGGAACAGTGGACCAGCTCTATACCCTCGGCAGGATCCTGGAGGGTGCATGGGAGTTCGCCCAACCAGTCTACATGTGTTTTGTGGACTTGGAGAAAGCGTTCGACCGTGTCCCTCGTGGAGTCCTGTGGGGGGTGCTCCGGGAATATGGAGTGCCGGACCCCTTGATAGGGTCCGTTCGGTCTCTGTATGACCGGTGCCAGAGTTTGGTCCGCATTGCCGGCAGTAAGTCGGATACGTTTCCGGTGAGAGTTGGACTCCGTCAGGGCTGCCCTTTGTCACCGATTCTGTTCCTAACTTTTATGGACAGAATTTCTAGGCGCAGCCAGGGCGTTGAGGGTGTCCGATTTGGCGACCTCAGAATCGGGTCTCTGCTTTTTGCAGATGATGTGGTTCTGTTAGCGTCGTCAGGCCGTGACCTTCAGCTCTCACTGGAGCGATTCGCAGCCGAGTGTGAAGCGGCTGGGATGAGAATCAGCACCTCCAAATCCGAGACTATGGTTCTCAGCCGGAAAAGGGTGGAATGCTCTCTCCGGGTCGGGAATGAGATCCTTCCCCAAGTGGAGGAGTTCAAGTATCTCGGGGTCTTGTTCACGAGTGAGGGACGAATGGAGCGGGAGATTGACGGGCGGATCGGTGCGGCGTCTGCAGTGTTGCGGGCTCTGCACCGACCCGTCGTTGTGAAGAGGGAGCTGAGCCAGAAGGCGAAGCTCTCTACTTACTGGTCAATCTACGTTCCCATCCTCACCTATGGTCACGAGTTGTGGGTAGTGACCGAAAGAACAAGATCGCGAATACAAGCGGCCGAAATGGGTTTCCTCCGCAGGGTGTCTGGGCTCTCCCTTAGAGATAGGGTGAGAAGCTCAGTCATCCGGGAGGGGCTCGGAGTAGAACCGCTGCTCCTCCGCATTGAGAGGAGTCAGATGAGGTGGCTCGGGCATCTGGTTAGGATGCCCCCTGGGCGCCTCCCTGGGGAGGTGTTCCGGGCACGTCCCACTGGGAGGAGACCCCGGGGAAGACCCAGGACACGCTGGAGAGACTATGTCTCTCGGCTGGCCTGGGAACGCCTCGGGGTCCCCCCGGAAGAGCTGGAAGAAGTGGCCGGGGACAGAGACGTCTGGGTTTCTCTGCTCAAGCTGCTGCCCCCGCGACCCGACCCCCGGATAAGCGGCAGATGATGGATGGATGGATGGATGGATGTTTTGGAATATGCATTGATATGCATCAGATAGGTGACGTGTCCACAGTGAACTTCTAAGGGACATCACCAGAGACATTGGAGTATAATACTTTTAGAAATTGGACATAGTTCTGCAGGTTTCGGTTAGTGCGGTCTGACTGCTCCAGACGATTCTTCATGTCCTGGAGTTGGCTGTGGTACCGTCTCTCTGCCTGAGCATTATAAATACACAGGTAATAGACATACTGGTAATTCTCCACAGAAAACTTGAGTCAGCTGTTAATCAAAGCATTTACCTCATCCTTGCTGCACTGCAGCAGGTCGATGTCTGAGGTAGTCCTGCTGAGTTGGGACACTAGTTCCAGTATCTTGGATTGTGTGAGACATTCTTTCATAGTAGCACGTTCTCTGGTCTCTAACATCTGAAGACAAGCCACATTGGATTTAATCAACAGGTGACAGTGAGTGAAAAATTGCACATAAGTGATATATGTCTGCAGAGTACTGCAGTAGAATTTTAGGTTTTTAGATGCTTTTTATCCAGCAGACACAACAACAACAGTGAGACATCTAATCTGTACCCAACAGAGCCTTCATCTCAACGCCATTCGGCATAGTTATATGCACTGTTGAGTCAAGCTACAGTTACAGCTCAACTTTTAGCCATTAAATCAGACCACCATCCTTGTCCCAGTATACTTAGGCTGGAGCAGAATCAAGTTATTTAATCGAAGTATATTGAAACCATGACTGTGTAGACTGTGTGAGAAAATCTTTAAGATATTCTGTCTCTTCTAACTTTCTCTGTGGGAGATCATCATGCATGTACAAAACATGTCACTATTCAAACCGAAGGATAGTATCTTAGCATTAATGACATTGTATTGAACATCAAGCAGCAGCTGTAAAACTATGAACAAGATGAGTGGTACAGAGACCACGCAACTTATGCACTGAAAATGAAATGTGTGAAACCTAGTGTGCATTTGGCAAGCAGAGAAAACAGAACTTGACCTTTCATAGCCATGAAGAGATCCAGTTTAATTGGAAAATAAGTTTGTAGATGAAACTGAAAAAGAAGCAGCACAAATGCCACTCAAATCTTACTATGTAAAATAGAAACCTGGACCACAAAGCGTTAAAGTATATGCAAACTAATGCCTCACCAAAGGAAAAAGAGCACTGGAAAAACAGGGAGCAAGGAAATATGTAGAGCGATTCTGGAAAATACAAATACATCCTATCTAAAACCTTGTTTAGATATGCAGCCATATTGAGTCATGGGCATAGCCATGTCTCAACAGGGGGCTATTCACAGCATATGGGTTCACAAACTACTCCAGAAATGTCTAAAGTACAATCCACAAGTAAATGAAAGACAATCTAAAAGCAAATTTCCAGAACCACAATGTCAATTGTTTTTCCTTCATTCCAGGAAGCAACTTGTGAAAAAAAGACATACAGTCAGGGGACCGTCAGGGAACGTGGTGTGGGAGGGAGGACCCAGATGCAGACTTAAACAAAAATTTGATTTATTTAAAAAAAAAAAAAAAAGAACAAAAGGCAAGAACAAAAAGCGGATATCAATAATTCTTAACTGTGAAAAATAACAAGACAAAACAAGACAAGACTACGACTATGAAATAAGACGAGACTATGAAACCTAATAGGCAAAACCTGACCTGACAAAACGTGAGCAAACGTGACTTGAACCATGGAAGGTGAGATGAGGATTCTGCATTGAACAGAGGGAAACCTGGAAACTAAATACTGTTGGGAGGTGATTGGTGATGGAGTGCAGCTGTGAACAAAAACAGGTGATGTGAGTGAACCTAACGTGACGGGGAAAAAACATGACCAGAGCTGAACCTAAAACCTGAAAACAAAACAAGACAAAACAAAACAGAAAAGAACTCAAAACTTGATGTGACAGGGACTGGGTGTTCATAAAAATCATCAGAAGAAAAAACTGGAGCTCACCTTGCTGGAAAGGCTCATAGCATTCTAGTTGAATGTTTGTTTTTGCAGCTTTGCTTTGCGGTAAGACGTATTGCATCACTTCCTGTTGCTTTGTGTGTGTCCTGTGACAGTTCTCGCTCCTCTTGAACTACTAATAATCACCTTATTAACTCTATCGCATACTTGTCACTCTTACAGATCTTTAGTCTTTATTTTTCACTTTTTAGCAGTGTGTCGGGTTCTCTAGCTTAGCATGGCTACCAGTTCCTTCCTCTATCTCCTGGTTTCACCTGCTCCGTGTGTCAGATGTTTAGTTACTCCTCTGCCTCCTTTAGTGGTAATGGTACATGTAACAAATGTAGTCTTTTTGTAGTTTTGGAGGCAAGGTTATCTGAATTGGAAGCTCGGCTCTGCACTGTTGAAAACCACCCGATAATGAGCCAGGCCCCTTTAGCCAGTGCGGAGCCAACTAGCCTAGTTAGCTCTGTTAGTCGTCCCCTAGCAGATCCCGAGCAGCCGGGACTTAAGAGTGGCTGGGTGACTGTCAAGAAGAGGAGTCATAGTCCTAAAGTCAAGCCCGTGGTTCACCATCAACATGTCCACGTTTCAAATAGATTTTCCCCACTCAGCGACACACCCGCTGAGGACAAAACCCTGGTAATTGGCAGCTCTATAGTCAGAAACGTGGCATTAGCGACACCAGCGACCACAGTCAAATGTATTCCAGGGGCCAGAGCAGGCGACATAGAATCCTATTTAAAACTACTGGCGAAGGATAAGCGTAAATACGGTAAAATAGTTATTCACATCGGCGGTAATGACACCCGGTTACGCCAATCGTAGGTCACTAAAATTAATGTTGCATCGGTGTGTAATTTTGCCAAAACAATGTCGGACACCGTAGTTTTCTCTGGACCCCTGCCAAATCTGACCAGTGATGACATGTTTAGCCGTATGTCCTCATTCAATCGCTGGTTGTCTAGATGGTGTCCAGCAGACAACGTGGGCTACATAGATAATTGGCAATATTTCTGGAGAAAACCTGGTCTGATGAGGAGAGACGGCATCCATCCCACTTTGGAAGGAGCGGCTCTCATTTCTAGAAATATGGACGAATTTATTAGTCATCCAAAAACATGACAACCCAGGGTTGAGACCAGGATGCAGAGTTGTAGTCTTACACACTTCTCTGCGGCTTCCCACCCGATGCTGCCCCCCCCTCCCCAATCAAAAAATCCTCTTGTGCAAAAAAAATGTAAAACAAAAACTTTAACTGAACAAAAACATCTAACTATTAAATGTGGTTTGCTGGCTGCAGCAGGAGGATCATGTTAGCATTAATGAATCAACTCCCTCTGACTATTTAAATGTTCACGTTCCTCGAACCACAGGCAGAGGAGGAGGAGTGGCAGCTATCTTCAGATCAGGGTTACTAAACAGTCCTAGACCCAAGATTAGTTTTAGTGCTTTTGAATCTCTGATTCTCAGTTTTTCCCACCCAAAGTGGAAATCACAAAAACCTCTTGTGTTTGTCTGACCATTTTTTAATAACTTTTGAATTTACATTACTTGACTATACGGCTTCTGAGAAGAATTTTACATATAGAAGGTGTCTATCAGAGAATGCTGTAACCAGATTTAAAGAGTTGATTTCATCATCCTTTTCTTCACTGCCATGTGCAGATATGACAGAGGACGGCTACCTAAATTTTACTCCAGTAGAACTTGACTCTCTTGTTGACAGCACTATAGCTTCAATGCGTACAACACTGGACAATATTGCCCCTCTGAAAAGCAAGGTAATCAGTCAGAAGAGGTTCAGTCCTTGGTATAATTCACAGCTGCGTGCTTTAAAGCAGACTGCAAGAAAGCTGGAGAGAGTGGCGTTCCTCTAATTTAGAAGAGTCTCAATTAGTCTGGAAAGATAGTTTAATAATGTATAAGAAAGCCCTTCATAAAGCTAGAACTGCTTATTATTCATCATTGATAGAAGACAATAAGAATAATCCCAGGTTTCTTTTCAGCGCTGTTGCCAGGCTGACAAAGAGTCTGAGCTCTGTTGAGCCATGTATTCCTTTAACTCTCAGCAGTGATGATTTCATGAGATTCTTTATCAATAAAATTGTTTCTATCAGAGAGAAGATTAATGGAATCCTTCCCACTATCATCACTGATGTATCATCAAGTAGAGAAGCTTTAGAAGTATCTTTAGAACCTGATTTGTATTTAGACAGCTTCTGCCCAGTTGATCTCTCTGAGCTAACAACAGCAATAGTCTCTTCTAAACCATCAACTTGTATGTTAGACCCAATCCCAACCAGACTGTTCAAGGAGGTTTTCCCCTTAATCAACACTTCCATATTGGATTTGATCAATCGGTCTTTGTTGACAGGATATGTACCTCAGACTTTTAAGGTTGCTGTAATTAAACCTTTACTTAAAAAACCTACTCTTGATTCAGAAGTGTTGGCTAATTATCGACCTATGTCCAATCTCCCTTTTTTGTCTAAAGTTCTTGAAAAAATAGTTCCAGTTCAACTTTGTGATCATTTACATAGAAATAATCTGTTTGAAGAGTTTCAGTCAGGATTCAGAGTGCATCATAGCACAGAAACAGCACTGGTGAAAGTTACCAATGATCTCCTCTTAGCCTCTGATAGCGGACTTGTTTCTGTGCTTGTCCTGTTGGATCTCAGTGCTGCATTTGATACGATCGATCACAGCATTCTGTTACAGAGACTCGAACATGTTATTGGGATTAAAGGAACTGCATTAGGCTGGTTTAAGTCATATTTATCTGATAGATTCCAGTTTGTTCTTGTAAATGAAGAATCTTCCTCACACATTGGAGTAAGTCATGGAGTTCCTCAGGGTTCTGTGCTTGGACCAATTCTTTTTTACTTTGTACATGCTTCCATTAGGTAACATTATCAGACAGCATGGCATAAATTTCCATTGTTATGCTGATGATACTCAGTTGTACTTACTATGAAACCAGATGAAACCAATAGGTTGGTCAGACTACAAGCCTGTCTTAAAGACATAAAGACCTGGATGACTCAGAACTGTCTGCTTTTAAATTCAGACAAAACTGAAGTTGTTCTCTTTGGACCTGAGCGCTTCAGGGAGAAATTGTCTAGTTATATAGTTACTCTAGATGGTATTTCCTTGGCTTCTAGTACTACATTGAGGAACCTTGGAGTTATTTTTGACCAGAATTTATCATTTGACGCACATATAAAACTGTTTTCTAGGACTGCCTTCTTTCACCTTCGTAATATTGCTAAAATCAGGAACATCCTGTCTCAGGGTGATGCAGAGAAACTAGTTCATGCATTTGTTACTTCAAGATTGGACTACTGTAATTCCTTATTATTGGGCTGTCCCACATATTCTCTGAAAAGCCTCCAGCTGATCCAAAATGCTGCAGCCAGAGTTCTGATGAGAACTAACAGGAGAGATCATGTTTCTCCAGTTTTAGCTTCTCTTCATTGGCTCCCTGTTAAATTCACAATAGAATTTAATATTCTTCTCCTCTGTCACAGTCTGCACTATTAGTTTGTATTGTTATGTCACAGTTTATGTTTAATCATGTTATGTTCTAGTCATGTTTTTCCCCCGTCACGTTCAGTTCACTCAAGTCACCTGGTTAATTGTTCACAGCTGCACCTCATGTCACTGATCACTCCCCTCACAGTATTTAGCTTCCTGGTTTACTTTCAGTCACCACAGAATCCTCACTATCCCTCCATGCTTTGTTGCACTAAACATAAGTCCGGTTTCATGCCTCATAGCCATAGTCATAGTGTTTTTCATAGCCTTGTTTTGTTATAGCCTCGTTTTGTTTGTCATAGTTCTTTTTGTAGTCAAGTCATTTTGATGATCCGGCTTTGCCGCGCCCTTTGTTCATGCTCCCTGTCTTGTTTTGCGAATAAACCTTGTTTTTTGATCTAAAAGAGAACTGCATCTGGGTCCTACCTTTCCAAGATCCTGACATCCTCACATATTATGCTCTTAATGACCGAGCTCCATCATATCTTAAAGATCTCATTGTAAGGTATTTTCATAACAGAGCACTTCGCTCCCAAACTGCAGGTTTACTTGTTGTTCCCAGAGTTTCTAAAAGTAGAATGGGAGGTAGAGCCTTCAGTTATCAGGCCCCTCTCTTGTGGAATAAGCTTCCAGTAAATGTCCGGGAAGCAGACACCCTTTCCACTTTTAAGATTAGGCTTAAAACTTTCCTTTTTGATAAAGCTTATAGTTAGGGATGGCTCAGGTGATCCTGAAACATCCCATAGTTAAGCTGCTATTGGCTTAGACTGCTGGGGGACCTCATCTGTCACACCTTTCCTCACTTTGCTCTCTTTTCCCCCCTGTTTAATTTCTCAAATGATTTTATGTCCATGTGACATTATTGTGGTTATTAACTTGTGTTTCCCTGTTCCAACAGATATCCTTTGAATGGCGTTATGGTGTCCCCCCCCCCCCCCCCCCCCCCCTCTTTTCCCTCTTTTCTGTCTTCTCAAACCCCAGCTGGTCGAGGCGGATGGCCACCCTTCCTGAGTCTGGTTCTGCCAGAGGTTTCTTCCTGGTTCTGTCAGAGGTTTCTTCCTGTTTCTGGTTCTGCCAGAGGTTTCTTCCTGGTTCTGGTTCTGCCAGAGGTTTCTTCCTGTTAAAGGGAGTCGTTCCTTTCCACGGTCCCTCAGGCTCAGGACGGGAGATTGGACTGAAGACAAGTTTCGGCGCAATCTGTTGGTTTCCTTAGCTAGGATATTATTTTTTGAATTGGCTCTATATGAATGAATTGGATTATGATTACAATGAATTGAATTCCAATTGGCTTGAATTGAACTTTATTATTTAAGTGCCTTGAGATGACAATTGTTGTAATTTGGCGCTATATAAATAAAATTGAATTGAATTGAATTGAATTATATTATGTCTATGTACATTGTGAGCTAAGAAAAAACGGAGTCAAATTCCTTGTGTGTTCACATACTTGGCCAATAAAGCAGATTCTGATTCTGATATCAAGTGCTGCTGCCTACCCTCACAGCTGTAAGGATTGCAGAGTAGTCTTCCTAGATTCCCTCGTTAATTTACAATGTAAATTAGTAAGAAATCCCCTGTTTAAAGTTGTACTGGTACACTAGAAGCAGTGGAGCTTGATCTTCGCTGAATGCACCCACTTAGGGGAAGTCTGAGTACAAAGGGGAACAAAACCAGTATTGTTGTTCGCATCATCTGATCCTGAGTGCTTAGGCAGTCAGCGGTGAAAGAAAGTTGTCGGCAAGTGACCAGGACAACATGGCTGAGTCACCTTTGAGCAATATGTATACAGTTTTGTGTACCTCCATGTCAATCACGACATTCATCATTATATCAGTGTCTTGACCCCCGAGTTGGGACTGGGGACAAAATAGTTCTTTACATTCTCACTCTAAATATGCTTTGTCGTATAAATATGCTGATTATGTTGCTAAAGAGAAGACTCATACCAGGTGTTATGTTTGCACGTCGATGCCTGTTTCTACCACTAGTCCACATGTCATTCCTGAACCTACTTTAAACTTGGATTACAGGCTACTTTAAACAAATCTTAAAGAAGGCTATGGGATTCATCTGTGTACCTAAAAGTTCCACACATGGAAGAAAGTTAACGAAGTTTAATGTTTTGAAAACATTTGGTGTATAATAACCAATCTTGGGTCCAGTGCATGTTACAGCAAATATTAATATGCCAAAATGTTATGCAGGGAAAGGCATATGGTCCTTAGGTCCGCTTGTATATGTCGGTGTAATCTCACTATCATTTTGAAACTCTGGTCTCAGAGGTAGAATAGTTTTGGATCAACTCACTGACTAAATGCAGGTTTTCCAGGTCTTTCAGATGGTGAGTTTTTCATTTGCCTTACGAGGACACAACATTTATTAAATTAGCAACATACAAGCTAAAACACGCTGCAGCCAGAGTTCGTGTTATAATTGGTACTTCCTGTTGTGCTTACATTCTGGCTAACAACACTGATAGTGGCACTATACACCAGGTCTTACAAAGCACAACTGATATACCAGACGCTTTATTAAAATACATGGTTCACGATTGTTTAAATGGACTGTGGAGGTTCCTTTCCTCATGGCGTAAAATTCTATGTACTGTCACTGTGTTCATTTTGGGCTCCATGGCCCTATTATGCTTTCTGTCCATATGGCATTTCTCTTTTAAAACAATTTGTAATCTCCATTATGGGCGAATCACTATCAACCATCTTTATTGGATAATTCAGATTACTCTCTTCTTAAAGCCACAGACTCAACGGTGGACATTGCTGATACTTTCATGTCACAAGTGTAACACCCTATGATCAACATACTGAAAATCTTAAGTAGTAGGATAATGATGCGATATCCATGTGTTTGTTGTATTTTGTGCATATATTTAATCTTCCTTGTTTTGATATATGACTACTTTTTTATGATGTTATGTATGATTGAACAGCATAAACAGTGGGAATGTATTAGGAAATGGTGATTTTATTGTATCGCATGTATTGATTTCATAATATACAATGTCATATCCCAGTTACAATTTAACTGTTATTATGCAACCAGGTTGTAATTACCTCATGAGTGCTTAACCAAGGTGTAAGGAATGTGATAATTGGTGTTAAATTGAGAACTGCACAGGTTCTAAATCGGTTCTGAAATAAAAAGAAATTCCAGCAACTGCAACTGTCACGGTTTGGTGGTGGAGACAAAAGAGGACCCAGATGCAGACACGAACAGGAGCCAGGAGGAAACTTAAAGGGTTTATTTAAAGAGAAGCACTTAAAGAGAAGCAAAAAAATAAACTAGAAAAAACAACAAACACCTAAGAAAGAAATAACAAAAACTAAACTGTACAAAACCAGGAAGCTGAACCAGATAGACGGAGATAACCATAGGTAAACTGACAGAGGATCTGACAATAACTGAAAAGAACTGGGAGACTAAATACTGTGAGGAGAGTGATTAGTGAGTGATGGCAGCTGATGGAAGAAACACAAGTGAAGAGAGTGGAGCTGACGACTGGCAGGAGGGAACTGAAGGGACTGAGGAAAGGTGAGGAAATGGCAAGGCTAAACTAATAGGAGACTAAACAGACTCCAGGGGTTCATGTTATAGGAAGCTGCCACGAAGCATCATTTTGATCTTTTCTGAATTGTATGCTCCTTCTTGTTAACAACAATTAAAAGCGCATAAAAGTTTGAACTTACTGAATCCCAGTAATCATTTTAACTCTAAAAATTAAGAAGTGCTGAATGAATGTGTGCGTCAATGGGTGATTGAGGCTTCTAGTGTAAAAGTGGTCAAGAAGACTTGTAAGGCTTTATTCTTACGCAGTCAATTTAACATTTCATATGATTTTGGTAGGACTAACATGTTTACATGCTATTTTAAAGTTCCGATTTGACTGAAGTAATGTAAAAACATGCTTATTGAGGCACGTAAGTTGCGTAAAAAATCAGAAGAAAGTCAGACAGTCTGTAAATAAGCAGAGGAACTAACAAAGTTCTCCAAAATTTTTCTATAACTTGTCTTCCACGGTATTTGGGAAATGGTTTTCTGATGTACCAGATGAAGTAGAACTTTGTTAAAGTCAAAGGAAGATTTTATCTAACTGGAATAATTTTTTGTCTGTTTACTAACCCTTCTGTGATGCAAATTGATAAAAACAAAACAAACAGACAAAAAACAAAACAGCCATGCCGTGAATATTGACTTTTAGTTCCAGAATCCTGCTTTCCATTCATCCGGCTGGAGTTGAAATTGTCAGTGTCATTCCACCAAATAAATGGCTGTTAATATGCATATAACTTTCAACACAGCCCAACTGTTGCAGTTACATTAACAGACAGGCATAGAGGTGGGTGAAGCTGACATATGATCAGGTGTTTAGAAGAATCAGATAAATCATACAATTAAATAAATAACAACATTGTCCAAACTACCCAACCCAGTGGTTTTACCTTTGATGATTACCTGCAGAAACAATTTTCTTATTTGTTATACAAACAGTACGTTTTTCACATCATTAGAGCCAAATGCGTGAGAGAAAAATGTTTAAAGCCATTTGAGCTTAAATATGTTGATATTTTCAATTGATGTTTTCAACTGCGCCATTTTATTTAACACAGTGCTGCATGTTTGTTAGCTTGATGAGAAAAATGACTGGCCAAAACGACATGCTGTTCTGAGCAATAGTAGGACTTTGATTTCCTGCTCAGCATGACAGTTTTGATTTACTGTGTTGTGTGTGTATGCAGTTTATGACACATAAATGCACATAAATGGTGAATTGCAGTTTCTCTTGGGGTTAAGAAATTAAAAAAAAAGTTACCTGCCGATAAGCATCATCCAGAGCCTTCTCCAGTTTCTGGCTCAGCAAGGAACATTCTCTTTTTTTTTCTTCCAGACAGAGCTGATTGCTATGGATTATCTTTTCCACTTTGGCAACAACTGCTACAAGGTCATAGTTCTGACAGCCAACCACCTCTTGTTTTCTGGTGGATGACAGAACAAAGGACGGTGACAACAACAAGGAATAAGTTAGAATAAAAAGACAAATCCAACATTTTTACACAAATGTAAGCATTATGTGTCTCTAGACAGAAATGTGTGAGTATTGACACATGGCCAGACCTGGCATTAACATGTGAAGAACCATCTGCTGACCTAACATGACTACAAGCAAGCAGCAGTGTTTCTACCAAATCAAATCAAACTTTATTTATGAAGAACTTTTCATACATTAAAACGTAGTACAAAGTGCTTTACATGTTTAAAAGCAGACCCCATCCCACCCACCCCACCTCACCTCACCCCAGCACATACACACACGGACAGACATATACACACACAGAGACACATGCACACACACAAATAAAATAAATTTAGAAACGTGTGGTTGAATACAGAGGAGCCAGGTCAGGAAACACCACCACAGGAGGACATCTGCACTGGGTGCTGCTTACGACACCTAAGATGTTTCTTTTTGGAAGACCAGAAAGCAGGGCGTTACAGTAGTCAGATAGACAGGAAATTAAAGCATGCATTAGTGTCTCTGTGACTCTCTATGTTCTTAAAGTGATAAAATCCTGTTTTTGTTACATGTTTAACATCTGGAAAAAAGTTCGAGCTCAGAGTCAAAGATAACGCCCAGATTCTTTACCTGATTGGATGGATTTAAAGACAGTGTTTGCAGTTTTGATAAAAGTTGCTCTCTTTGAGCTTTAGGGTCGATAATTAAAACCTAAGTCTTGTTCTGGTTGAGTTGTAAGACGTTTTCTGCCATCCAGGAATTGATGTCTAAAATACATTTAAAAAGGGCATCAATTGGCCCTGTGTCATCATGGCCTGATGACATTTCCGAGTGAGCATGCACAAGTTAAAAAGTACGGGGCCTAAAATTGAGCCTTGGGGCACACCACATTTAATTTCATGGATCCTTGAGGACCATGTGACCAAACTTACAAGGAATTTTCTATCTGTGAGATAGAGCTTCTTAGTACCAGAGAGGCCGACCAGGTGTCTTAGTCTATTTAAAAGAATTCGGTCATCTGTATCAAAAGCAGTGCTTAGATCCAGTAGCACAAGGACTGTAAACTTGTGTGAGTCCAAGTTACACCTAAGATCATTAACAATTTTCAATAGCGCATCCTAAATCCAGATTGAAATTTCTCAAAAACAGAGCGGTGATTTAAAATCTTTAAATTTATCTTAAAATTTTACTTAACAATGGTAAGTTGGACACTGGTTTATAGTTATTAAGAACATCCATCCATCCATTTTCTATACCGACAGTCCGTTAATCGGGTGGGCTGGAGCCTATCCCAGCAGTCATTGGGCGAAAGGCAGGGTACACCCTGGACAGGTCGCCAGTCCATCGCAGGGCCACATAGAGACAAACGAGACAAACAACCATGCACGCTCACACTCACTCCTACGGACAATTTGGAGTCACCAATTAACCTGACATGCATGTTTTTTGGATGGTGGGAGGAAGCCAGAGTACCTGGAGAGAACCCACACATACACGGGGAGAACATGCAAACTCCACACAGAAAGGCCCCAGGCAGGGATTGAACCTGGAACCCTCTTGCTGTGAGGTGACGGTGCTAACCACCACACCACCGTGCAGCCAGTTATGAAGAACATTAGGATCCAAATTGTTCTTCGTCAGAAGGGGTCTCACTACTGCAGTTTTCAGGGCAGCAGGGAAAATAACCATCTAAGGGGAACAATTCAAAATATTTAAGAGTTCATCTTCAAAGAATCCATAAAACGTTTTAAAAAGTGATGTGGGAATTGGATCTAAAAGGCAAGTTGTTGGTTTTACTTGGGAGAAAACTCTGCCAAGCATCTCCGCATCATACAGGGCAAAACTGTCCAGTGTTTCCTCAGATAAACACAAGCTTTCTAATGTATTAAAAACAGTATTTTGATAAGATAAAATAGTAAATAAATAGTAGATCAAATCAATGTTATCCCTGTGTGGTCTGCAAAGTCTTCATGAAGGGAGTCTGAAGGAGAGTTATGATATCAGTTAAAATCAGGGTAGATTAAAAGATCAATAGTATTTAAAAGAATTTTTGGGTAGTTTTTATGATCAATGATTATGTCTGTAAAATAGGTAGTTCTTGTGTTCCTTAGAGCATTATTGTATGTCTTGAGTTACTCAGAGTATATTTGATGATTGTTAATTTATTTTTCCTCCATTTCCATTCAGCTACCCTGCAAATCTCCTCATTTCTCCATGTTGCTGTGCGCTTAGGCATTACAGTCTTTGTGGTTAGTGGAGCTACGAGATCAAGTGTTGATTCGAGTTTCTTCATAAAAAGTTCAACAATAAAATCACAGGATGCAGGTACAGTCGTTGGGGGATGCTTACCCAATATTTTGATAAAATTTGCAGCCACTTCAGAGGTAATATAGCGTTTCCTGACAATTCGCATTGAGGTCTCCTGCTCAAAAAAAGTTGAGCTAAGAATCAAAGATAACGCCCAGATTCTTTACCTGATTGGACATCTCACTGGCTATTGTGGTTAAAAGCCGTGTCCAAACTCACAGGATGACCATTCACAGGAAAGCTCTTGCTTGTTTTTTATTAATATTTTGTGACATGACCAAATAAGACCAAATGAGTGCAGTTCTAAAGACATTGATCTGTCCTGATGATCAATGGAGTTGACTTGAAACAGGCATTTCAGTTCCAATGAGCATTGCTTTGAGTGTTTGGAACCAAGCCCTGTATATTTAATCTGCATGGTTATACCAGGTGTCGACAGATGTACCGTCAAATTGCGTTCAGATCATCCAGGACACATGCTAATACCAGGTCTGAACAGGGCCCACGGAGGCTTATACGTGGGATACGGTATGTGCTGTACTTTAGTGTTAGACACAAAGCACAGCAGATGGTGAACATGCAAATGACCGCCACGTTTTTGCCAGCTGCAAGGTGACTGTTAATTTATCCAGGAGGTAGCTAGTTTTTCCAGTTGTAGATTTGGATTCAGAATGCATCTCCTAAACTGTCAGGGGAAAACCCAAGCATTACTGATACTGAGGTAAAATTAAGCTAAGACACTGTAGTTTCATAATATCATCAGATAATTGGGGTCCTAGCAACGTAGCTGTAGAGGTTCCCATTGTGTTAGTAGCTTTTCCTATTATTATTAGGGGCCTAGCAGTGAAGCTAGGTAAAAGACAGTGTGATCCACCAACACGTAAAAGTTTGAAGTGCATTCAAGCTGTATATCATACAGCTTGAACTGTATAACTTTGGACTCTCTGGTTCAAATTTCACGAATGGGGTACCGTTGGAATCCTTATATCAAGATGAGTCCAACTCACGGTCACGTCAATTTACGCCAATTGCATTTTCCGACATTTTGATCATTATGATTATCTTCATATTGCTTTGGACTTTAACCTTAATTCCAGTATAGAGGGTATGCACGTGGTGTAACAGTACCTGGACGTCACTGCGGTTACACCCACCAAGTGGCAGAAGACGAGTGGCAGAGCCGCCAAATTTTTAAATATTCAATTATATTGGATATTGGAAATGGGGAAGAGCTGCTGTGCAATCGACTGTACAAACAGGTTGTCAAAGGGGTCAGGGCAGAGTTTCTACAGGCTACCTAAAGCAATAGAAAAGAGACAGCAATGGATCGCTGCGATCCGGAGAGACAGCTGGAATCCAGGCACCGAAACCTGGATTTGCTTGATGTAGTTTCATTGACCACATTCGTGTCAACTTGACCTAAAACCTTTCCACTCTGCGTTCTGGGACATGTAATATCTATAGAGGACAGTTCAGGGCAGGCGATTTTCTTTGTTTATATTGGCTGAAGCCACCGACATGGCAGTGAAGTACATGGCGTGTCATCACGCAGCCTCACCCCAGACATGACTGCAAACATCAACGTTGCTGCATGTGAACACGTCTCTCCAAGTTCTGCCATACATGTACAATGAGCTGTCAAAACTGTCCCTGTCTCTGCAGCTATCCAAGGTTTCAAGGGTGGCTCATTCATTCTCTGGTTGTGTTTCAAGTATAATTATCGAATGGCAGTGTCAGTTACAAGCAAATAATGCCTGACAGTAGCTAACTCAGTTTATAAAAAAATGGAAACATATATAACTTATATACAAACCTGTCCACAGACCACCAGAATATCCACCAATGTTCTCATCACTTTCATTTTGCCAACAAATCCCACCTTAAAAAATTACCAAGCGTCAAGGCTTTTGTGTGCTTTTAGGCTTTGCAGTGTGTTCACCTGGCCTTGAAATCAGGTACATATAAATGTCCGGATACCCAATTTCTGACCAAATATCAGTGTCCATGGACCAGATGGTTTTGGGGAGCTGGTCTGGATCACTGTCAAGTCCAACTGACCTCAGTTTGTTTTGATGATCCATTTTTATTCAGTTTTCGCAGTGTTCACCGCTATCCTTTGCCAGGTTGTGGGCGGGGCAAAAGTGACGTAAACGCTATTGACTGATACTCTCAGACACCCCATTACAACTGTGTGATCCATGCAAATCTGGCGACCATGTTGAATTTTGTCATAAACAAGCCATGATGATTGTATGATACTTTGTCCGATTTACACAAAATGGTTTAAGGTTCATGTCTGAACTCTAGCGCCACCAACAAGTCAAAGTCTGAAGTGTAATCAGCTGTATAACTTTCTGACCCGTTGGTCCAAATTTCACAAATGAGGTATCGTTGGAATCCCTGAATCAAGACAAGTTTACTATGATGTAATTTGTGCCATATTGGATTTTCTGCCATTTTGAATTTCAAAACCTTCAAAAAGCATTTCAGGTCATGCAGATTGCCTGATTTCTATGTGATTTGACACATAGAATCTTCAGACCAAGCCGCACAAAAGTTATCATGTGGATTTTTTAATTTCGCTTCTGTTTGCCCATAGCAGCCAATCAAACTAATTTTAGTTTGGTTCAGGAGCTTCATCTGTAAAAAAAGACCTCAAAGATCTCTCTATGCTACTTCTACTTGAAACAAGGTTCAGGCTACTTAAGTGATCACAAATATAACGCTGATTTGAAGCACGTGCAACCTGAAAGAGGTGTGCAACGTTTTACTACATTGTCTGTTGATGAAACCAGATCAATCAGACAGCTAAACTTTCCTTTCAGAGTACATCCATTACTGTTCAACAGTCTTTCATTGTTTAATTGAGAGTGATAGATAAATGCTGTGTAAGTGGTTGTAAACATTATTAATGAAACTTATCAGGTAAAGAGTGTTATAACGGAAAGAAGCGTAACAGTAAGAACTAGGATTAGGTTACGAATGTGCCATATGGTCTGGATGGTGCCAAAGCAAGTGTGGTTAGCAGAGGAGGTGACAAACCTTTCCAAATGTTGTACTTGCTGCTGAAGGTGTTTGTTCTCCTCTAGTAATACCTTGTTCTTCTGTTTCAGAGGCACCATTTCAAAACCCTGGGTGTCCATCTAATAAAAACATAAGATATAAGTCTTGGAAAATTATTTGGAGTGGAAATCAAAGTTGTTTTCCACATTCTGGAGCGATAACTACCTTGCTATAACTATATTTATACTTATTTTCAATGCATATTTTGTGATGCTATCTCGAACTTCATGCATAAGACTGCTGTGACCTTCAAATAAAGATCAGTCAGGGTTGTTTTGAGCTCTATGATGTGTCTCTCCTGGCCATGCTCCCTCTCCTGAATCTCCTGCAGCTGAACCTGGGAGTATTGTAGGGCTTCAGGTAGAAGCTCCAGCTCTGCTAGCTGGCCAAGGAGCTCCCTGCGTACTTCCTCTATCTCCTGGTCAAGCTGTTCCCGGACTGATTGGGCCTCCTGCTCTGTTTGAGCCAGACGAGCACAATACTCATTTGTCTCAGCTCGGGTTCTTTCAACCTATATAAAGTTAAAAGCAGGAGCATTATCTGTGTTAATAATACTGTATCACAATACGACACTGTCTCTGGAGTCAAACCTGAATAAAGAAGTTGAAATGTAGCTACACATACCTGTATCTTGTAGCTGTCCAATAGGCTTTCATATTCTGTTATGGAAGATCTGACATGCTGAAGCTCTGACTGAGATAAGGCTAGCTTCTCTTCCACCGCAGACGTTGTAGCCTGAGACAACAGACAATATCAGTTAATGTGTCATCCCCTTATTAGATTAGCAGGACAGTCCATTGATTTAATTTTAATTGACAATTTATTCAATTCAAAATCCATAATAATCAAAAATTAAGATATGAAGGAGACCACACAAGACAAATGTATAACAAATATGTAGAACTTCTGATCAGGACATTCAACAGTAGAAATTCTGACTTAAATCAGTCACAGCTTTTTTTGTGGAATGCTAGCTGTGTCACCTTAAGGCACTGGTTCTCCAGATTGGCAGTATTGCTCTCTGTGGTCAGTCCATGTTCGTGATCCAGCAGGACCTCTCTCTCGGATCTGCCTTTATCCTCTGTACGTTGCAGCTGCTCAGTCAGCTCTGATATATGGCTGTTGTAACATATAATAGAACATATAACATATTTTCTCTCATGAAAAAAAAAATCCAGCTATAAATCAGATTCTTCCTCTAACTGCACCTGTTTATTGATCTCATGATATTTGGAGTTTGCACTATAGTTGTGATTTGATCAGAAGTGAACAGCACTTAAATAAGTGTTCCAGGTCTTTGAATTAAATTAAGTTATACATATATATATATCGTGGAATGTCACCTCTCTGTTGGGGAAGGAGCCGGAGCTGGTGCGCGAGGCTGAGCGGTTCCGGCTAGATATAGTCGGAATCACCTCGACGCACGGCTTGGGCTCTGGAACCAGTCCTCTAGAGGGGGGTTGGACTCTCTTCTACTCTGGAGTTGCCCGTGGTGAGAGGCGCAGAGCAGGTGTGGGCATACTTATTGCCCCCCGGCTGTGTGCCAGTACATTGGGGTTTACCCCAGTGAACGAGAGGGTAGCCTCCCTCCGCCTTCGGGTAGGGGGACGAGTCCTGACTGTTGTTTGTGCCTATGTGCCAAACAACAGTTCAGAGTACCCACCCTTTTTGGAGTCCCTGGGGGAGGCACTGGAGAGTGCTCCTACCGGAGACTCCCTCGTTCTGCTGGGGGACTTCAATGCTCACGTGGGTAATGACAGTGAGACCTGGAGGGGTGTGATTGGGAGGAACGGCCCCCCCGATCTGAATCAGAGTGGTGTTATGTTGTTGGACTTCTGTGCCAGTCATGGACTGTCCAAAACGAACACCATGTTCAGGCATAAGGGTGTCCATATGTGCACTTGGCACCAGGACTCTCTTGGCCGCAGTTCGATGATCGACTTTGTGGTTGTATCGTCGGACTTGAGGCCGTACGTCCTGGACACTCAGGTGAAGAGAGGGGCGAAGCTGTCAACTGATCACCACCTGGTGGTGAGTTGGCTCCGCTGGTGGGGGAGGATGCCGATCAGACCTGGCAGGCCCAAACGTATTGTGAGGGTCTGCTGGGAGCGTTTGTCGGAATCCCCCGTCAGGAGGAGCTTTAACTCTCACCTCCGGCAGAGCTTCAACCATATCCTGGGGGAGGTGGGGGACATTGAGTCCGAATGGGCCATGTTCCGTGACTCCATTGCCGAGGCGGCTGATCGGAGCTGTGGCCGTAAGGTGGTCGGTGCCTGTCATGGCGGCAACCCCCGAACCCGCTGGTGGACACCAGTGGTGAGGGAAGCCGTCAAGCTGAAGAAGAAGTCCTATCGGGCCTTTTTGGCCAGTGGGACCCTGGAAGCAGCTGATAGGTACCGGCAGGCCAAACGGGCTGCGGCTTCGGCGGTTGCTGAGACAAAAACTCGGGCTTGGGAGGAGTTCGGTGAGACCATGGAGAACGATTTCCGGACAGCCTCGAAGAGATTCTGGTCCACCATCCGGCGTCTCAGGGGGGGAAGCGGCTCACAGTCAACACTGTGTATGGTGGAGACGGGGCTTTGCTGACCTCAACTAGGGATGTTGTGAGTCAGTGGGGAGAATACTTCGAGGAACTCCTCAATCCTACCAACACGTGCTCGGAGGAGGCAGAGTCGGAGAGCTCGGAGACGGGGCCTCCCATTTCTGGGGCTGAGGTTGCCGAGGTGGTCAAAAAGCTCCTCGGTGGCAAGGCCCCGGAGGTGGATGAGGTCCGTCCTGAGTTTCTCAAAGCTCTGGATGTTGTAGGGCTGTCTTGGCTGACACGCCTCTGCAGCATTGCGTGGACATCGGGGACAGTATCTCTGGACTGGCAGATCGGGGTGGTGGTCCCCCTCTTCAAAAAAGGGACTGGAGGGTGTGTTCCAACTATAGGGGTATCACACTCCTCAGCCTCCCTGGTAAGGTCTATTCGGGGGTATTGGAGAGGAGGATCCGTCGGATAATCGAGCCTTGGATTCAGGAGATGCAGTGTGGCTTTCGTCCTGGCCGTGGAACAGTGGACCAGCTCTATACCCTCGGCAGGCTCCTGGAGGGTGCATGGGAGTTCGCCCAACCAGTCTACATGTGTTTTGTGGACTTGGAGAAAGCGTTCGACCGTGTCCCTCGTGGAGTCCTGTGGGGGGTGCTCCGGGAATATGGAGTGCCGGACCCCTTGATAGGGGCCGTTCGGTCTCTGTATGACCGGTGTCAGAGTTTGGTCCGCATTGCCGGCAGTAAGTCGGATACGTTTCCGGTGAGAGTTGGACTCCGTCAGGGCTGCCCTTTGTCACCGATTCTGTTCCTAACTTTTATGGACAGAATTTCTAGGCGGAGCCAGGGCGTTGAGGGTGTCCGATTTGGCGACCTCAGAATCGGGTCTCTGCTTTTTGCGGATGATGTGGTTCTGTTAGCGTCGTCAGGCCGTGACCTTCAGCTCTCACTGGAGCGATTCGCAGCTGAGTGTGAAGCGGCTGGGATGAGAATCAGCGCCTCCAAATCCGAGACTATGGTTCTCAGCCGGAAGAGGGTGGAATGCTCTCTCTGGGTCAGGAATGAGATCCTTCCCCAAGTGGAGGAGTTCAAGTATCTCGGGGTCTTGTTCACGAGTGAGGGACGAATGGAACGTGAGATTGACGGGCTGATCGGTGCGGCGTCTGCAGTGTTGCAGTGTTGCGGGCTCTGCAGGCTCGTTGTGAAGAAGGAGCTGAGCCAGAAGGCGAAGCTCTCTATTTACTGGTCAATCTACGTTCCCATCCTCACCTATGGTCATGAGCTGTGGGTAGTGACCGAAAGAACAAGATCGCGAATACAAGCAGCCAAAATGGGTTTCCTCCGCAGGGTGTCTGGGCTCTCCCTTAGATATAGGGTGAGAAGCTCAGTCATCCGGGAGGGGCTCGGAGTAGAACCGCTGCTCCTCCGCATTGAGAGGAGTCAGATGAGGTGGCTCGGGCATCTGGTTAGGATGCCCCCTGGACGCCTCCCTGGTGAGGTGTTCCGGGGACATCCCACTGGGAGGAGACCCCGGGGAAGACCCAGGACACGCTGGAGAGACTATGTCTCTCGGCTGGCCTGGGAACGCCTCGGGGTCCCCCCGGAAGAGCTGGAGGAAGTGGCCGGGGAAAGGGATGTCTGGGTTTCTCTGCTCAAGCTGCTGCCCTCGCGACCCGACCCTTCAGATAAGCTGCAGATGATGGATGGATATATATATCTAGAGCCAAATCACAACAAATCTCATCTCAAGGCACTTCAATATTACAGTCCAATTAAAGCCAATTAGAGTCCAATTCATTGTAATCGTAAGCCAATCAAATCCAATTAATTAAATTCTACATATTCTACTTTTAAATACTCTGGGAACCATAAGTAAATCTGCAGTTTGGGAGTGAAGTGCTCTGTAGGGAAAATATCTAATAATAAGATCTCTGAACGTGTTTTTGTTTCTTGAATTTTTTCTCTTTCACTCTGTCACATGGAAAATTATGCCATGCTGTCTAATAATATTACCCAATGGAAGCATGTAAAAATAAAAAGAATCAGTTCAAGCACAAAACCTTGAGGAACTCTATGACTTACCCCGTTGTGTGAGGAAGATTCTTTGCTTACAAGAACAAACTGGAATCTATCAGATGAATATGACTTAACCCAGCCTAATGAAGTTCCTTTAATCCCAATAACATGTCCAAGTCTCTGTAACAGAATGCTGTGATCAATAGTATCAAATGCAGCACTGAGATCCAAGAGGACAAGCACAGACACAAGTCCGCTATAAGAGGCTAAGAGGAGATCATTGCTATGATCTATGCTATGATGCACTCTGAATCCTGACTGAAACTCTTCAAACAGATTATTTCTATGTAAATGATCATGGGGGCGGCTGTAGCTCAGGAGGAAGAGCAGTCGCCCACCAATAGGAAGGTCGGTGGTTTAACTCTGGCTTCCCCCGGGCTACATGTCGAAGCGTCCTTGGGCAAGACACTGAACCCCACGTTGCCTCCCAGTGTATCATTTGGGTATGAATGTGTGTATGAGTGATTAGAAAAAGCATGTAGTTATGTATCGTAAGACATGCTGTATGAGTGTGTGTGAGTGGGGTGAATGCGGCATGTAGTGAAGCGCTTTGAGTGGTCAGTTAGACTAGAAAAGCGCTATACAAGTACAAGTCCATTTACCATCACAAAGTTGAGCTGCAACTATTTTTTCAAGAACTTTAGGCAAAAAAGGGAGATTGGATATAGGTCGATAATAAGCCAACACTTCTGAATCAAGAGTAAGTTTTTTAATTAAGTAAAGGTTTAATTACAGAAACTTTTAAAGTCTGAGTTGCATATCCTGTCAACAGTGGACCGTGACATCCTGATTTGGAGCAGCTCAGCACCGAAATGGTTCAGGTCCTACCTTTCTCCTCTGACATTCTGTATCAGCCTTGGTGACTCTCTGTCCCTCCACTGCTGCTTACCCGTGTGGGGTCCCACAGAGTTCAGTGCTGGGCCCTCTTTTATTTTCTTTGTACCTTCTCCTACTCGGTTCCATTCTCAGGAAGTACGGCATTCTATTCCGTTGTTATGCTGATGACAGCCAGATCTATGTACCCCTTAAGAAGGCTGATTCATACTCCCTTAAGCCACTGTTAAACTGTTTAGAGGATGTCAAGACTTGGATGGCTCTAAACTTTTTACATTTTAATGAAAAAAAGACTGAAGTGATGGTCTTTGGTGGCACCTGTGTGACCCCCTCAGTTGACCTGGGTTCCTTGGCACAGTATGCCAAACCTATCATTAATGATTTGGGTGTAAAAGTCAACGTGCATCTCAAGTTTGACAGCCATATTAAAGCTGTGGTGAAAGCAAGCTTCTTCCAGCTAAGACGGCTTGCAAAAATAAAACCTTTTCTCCAGAGACAGCGCTTTGAAACCCAAGTAATTGGGTAACATACATTTGTGACCACTCGGCTTGATTACTGCAATGCACTTCATATGGGGGTCAGTGGGTCCTCCATTGCACATCTTCAACTGGTAAAAAATGCAGCTGCACGTCTTTTAACTGGCACAAGGAAGTTTGAACAAATTTCACTGATTTTAGCTTCACTCCACTGGCTACCCGTGCATTTTAGAATTTATTTTAAAATTATTTTATTTGCTTTTAAATTTCTAAATGGTCTTGCCCCATCATACCTCCCTGAACTTCTGCACCCCTACACACCCAGCTGATCTCTCAGGTCAACTGACCAGCTGCTCCTGAGGGTTCCCAAAACAAAGCTGAAGCTCAGAGGGGATCGAGCACTTTTCATTGTAGCTCCAAAATTATGGAACGAACTGCCACTTGACATTAGACAGGCCTCCTTAGACAGTGAGGAGCACTGTCTAATTTCAAAACTCTTCCTAAAACACACCTCTTTTCTTTGGCTTTTAATACTACGTAGCTCGTTGATTTTAGGTGCACAGATATTTTATCTGGGGTGGACAGTCTATTTATTTATTTATTTATTTATTTATTATGTTTTATTGTGCTTATCTTATTGTACAGCACTTTGGGAACCATTGTGTTTATCTAAAATGTGCTTTATAAATAAAATGGATTGGATTGGAAATGGATCAACAAAGACAGATTAATCAAATGTTGATTAGGGGAAAACTTCCTTGAACAGTCTGGTTGTGATTGGGTCTAAAATACAAGTTGATGGTTTAGAAGAGACTATTGCTGTTGTTAGCTCAGAGAGATCAACTGGGCAGAAGCCATC
Source organism: Leuresthes tenuis (assembly GCF_036924035.1). Taxonomy (NCBI): domain Eukaryota; kingdom Metazoa; phylum Chordata; class Actinopteri; order Atheriniformes; family Atherinopsidae; genus Leuresthes; species Leuresthes tenuis. The sequence goes on from NW_027325373.1 coordinate 27,572,526, forward strand.
TAAATACAAATCAGGTTCTAAAGATACTTCTAAAGCTGCTGTACTTGATGATACATTATAATGATAATAGTGGGAAGGATTCCATTAAACTTCTCTCTGATACCACCCTTTCAGATGGTGTTTCATTTGTCTTACAAGGAAACAACTTTTATCAAATTAGTGACATACAAGCTTCAACAAGCCACATGATGCCATCTTTTCTCATGTCAAGTTAGGCCACCATATTGCAACCCATGCATGAGCATGGACTGTACAATTTGAAATGCATCTGGAATTTGCAAGTAATAATAATCTGTGAAATGTAATATTGGCAACATTTTCCATCTGCATGTAACTAATACATAGGGGATAATGCCCGACGAGGTGTCCATTATCAGAAATTAATGGACGGCGTGGAGGTGTGAAATGTCCAACTTCTGCGAAGTCCATTCATTTCTGTTAATGGACACCTCGAAGGGCATTATCCCGCTTATACCATGGTCACTTAGGAAAGAAAGAAATATTCAATCAATCATTAATACTTTATTGTGTTTTAGACTTAAAATCTTGATTTTTTTGTTTTGTTTTGTTTTGTTTTTACTAGTCACAGCTGAGCAGACAATTTAATATCTCCCTAAGCAGGCGTTGCCAAGGAACGTGGCCAGAGCGACCAGTTGATCGGTGAAGGGTCTGACTTAAAGGGGAACTCCGGTATTTTTAAACCTAGACCTTATTTCTGGCATGAAATACGTTTATCTACTCACCGAGAACAGTTTGGTGAAAGTTGGCGTCCTTCGGAAGTTATTTAGATAACTCGCGATCAGCTTATATCCATATAACGGAGTGAACGGGGCAAAGACGATGCAGCCTCTAAATAAGGCATTATCTGTCTTTATTTCACCAAAACTTTAAGCCGAATAAATGAATGAACGTGTGCTATAGCTCTGTTAGCTCATAGGTGCTGTTATGTGGCTACTTGCGGCTATAGGAGAGCTAACGGAGGGATTTCTACACAGGCACTCTACTGGGACCACTTCATCCACACGCCCCCCTGGAGCACAGTTTATTTACTCCTTGCTCTGTGACAGTCAGCTAACTTCGCACGGAGTTTGCTGCTGATAGTTTTGTGCAACATGGCAGGATATTTATAACATTTTAACAATGTGAACGACGACTTTGAGTAAGATGGTAAGATGGTTCTTACCGGAGTGAATGAACTGTGCTGCAGCCATGCGTGTCGATGAAGTCGTCCCAGTAGAGGTGTGTGTAGAATTTCCTCAGTTCCCACAGAGGATGGCCTGGCAAATATGAACCGTCTTAGGTGTTCCTTGTGTGGGTCTCCGTTGCCATGGTTACCAACTAGCGTTTGAGCCAGCGCAATAATAACTGTCACCAAGCTTTCCTAGGTGTCCATTATCACTTTTTAACCTACAACATCCAGCCAATCAGAATTGAGTATTCACCCAGACCATGGTATAATCACAAGTAACTTCTCTGAAAGAGCCAAACATCCTGTATTTCAATTCCAGAATTTTTTTTTTCTTTCTGAACACAGACATTTTTTTTATGTCTGAGCATCCAGACAATGGTCCCTTTCTTTAAAATGGTCTTCCCATTAAGAGGGTTAAGAATGTAAAGGGCCTTGGTAAATGGTGAAATTGTGATATTAGACTATAGAAGTAAACTAGACTTTTACTTACGAAATATTCATTATGAGTTATGGTTACTTTTCTTTGTTTTAAAAAAAATAAATTTTCCATTGACATATTTACGGATAACAGCCACAGTTCAAGAGCTGAAACGAAAATTCTCTGACTAAACAGCAACATCGAGGTTTATAAGTTTTCTAAACAGGAATACCAAATTATGTTTTGTGTCTGACCACTTAAAACTCTTTTCATATTCTAAACTGTCACTTGTGCCTTGACTCCTATGTATGTCATAGTTCAGTTATCTTTCAGATGTGAATGACTTCTTTTATGTAATCTAAAAAAACTGAGCTAAATCTTTCCATCAACCATGTCTGAATGCCTTAAAAGTTGCAGTTACCTATTCAGCAGTGACAGTTCAATCTCCAATTTACTATTTTCCTTTGCTTCCTCGGCATGACAACTTTTCCAGGTTTCAGCTGCCGACAGTGCATTTGCTAGTTGCTTCTCCTGTTGAGGAAAAACATTCAAAAGTACTTCTTTGTCACTGGATAGTTTTTTCTCGAATCTGTTACACACACCAGCACAAGCACATTAACTTAGTGTGGATTTTAAGAGTGATTACATTTCAGATAAAGAAGCCCTTTGCTACAAAAAAGTGTGCCTGCTCAATGACAGCCTACCATTTCCAGAAGCTGAACACTAAGCTGGCATGCAGTGTCCTCACAACACTCAGCTCGCAGTTTCTGGGCTTGGATGGCTCGTTTTAGAGGCTCTCGGTCAGTGCCAGCCTGCTGCTTCAGTCTCGTAAGCTGTTCCGTAAGGTACTCTATGACTGTGTTCTGTTGGCTGGCTGCCTGTTTCAGGTTCTAAACCAATTGTTAGGACAAAAAAAACAAACAAAAAAAGGTTACAGCTGGGTTCATTCTTTGTGTTTTCCCTTTGTGTATCACAAGTATCACCACAATTGGTCTTTAAATTCTGTACTGAAACGTACTGACAACATTTTCAAAGCTTAATTTACAATACAAACCTTTATCTCAACAGTAAGGCGGTTGTTTTCACCTTCTTTTCTACGTAACTGTCCTTGTAAATGAGCTCTTGCTGACTCCAGACTCTTGAACAATTCAGATGAGTTCTTAGCATTGTCCTGAATTTTCAAAACCATGCAAGTTAGTTAATACAAACCAAATTTCATTAAATAGTCAGAATTATCTATTGAGTTTTGACCAATATAAGTAGAAGATTTAATGCTCAGAGAGATATTAGGAATCTGACAGAGATTTATTTAGACAAGAAAGCATCACAAACGGCACCAGAGTTGTGCTCACAATACCTTTTCAGTATCTAAAAGTTTGGATAGCTGATTAACCTCTCTGTCTTTTTCTTGAAGTTTCGCCATAAGATGCTAAAGAAAGGAAAAACAAGTCAAGCTTTAGACATCCAATTTCATTCACAGGGAGGGAACATGTTTAACAAGGATAAATGAAAAAATTGAATGATACAAAAAATACATGAAAAAGACTTCCGGTTTGACAGCATGCCAGTGTATCAATGTAATCAGGACTTCAATAGAGGTCTTATATACTGTATTAGATTGATCAAAAGTGTTGGACAAGAACTCGACTGACTTAAGAGACTGGAATGCTGGGCAACATTAGCCAAAGCAACCAACATGCTTGTAGTGCACCGTTCACCTTGGCAGACATGGAGAAACTGTAGGTTAAGAAATGAACCCCCGTTCTCTGAAAAATTTGTGAGGTATTACACTATGGGGACACACTCCTATACGGGGTCTTCAGAAGCTTCTTTACATTAAACCAGTCCTTTCTGGCAGACAGAATGACGCCTGCTACCCAGAGGAGGGACTTCCTCTTTCCATAAGAGCCTGATGTGACCATCTCTCCTCAGTCTAAAACACACCTCTTCCTTGCTCCAGGTAAGAACAGTGGTCTGATAAGATACCTTGCTGATTTCCTCGCCGGTTTCAGAGAATCAAGCAAAAGCATTTAAAAATGGGGTTTTAATAAAACCTTAGATCCTCCTATTGAGAACTGCATACATGACAAGTTAACTGACAATGCATGGATATCACTCACAAGAAACACAGCCGTTTCGAAGGAGAGCATTTTAACCTCAAACCTGCTGCAGTGGTTTAAAAGGTGGGTGTAACAGTGCGTCAAGCATCATTGGTAAATCCCACGGGGCAAACAAGCTCTTTGTTATTGGATGGAGGCGTTGTGCCTCTTTCGTGAACTGACAGATGACGAGCCACTGTTTTGTTTATAAAGCCTATATAACAAGCCCATGTAGTGGTTAAATATGCTTTGACAGCAAAGAAAGCCAAGCCTTCTTCCAACAGCCCTAGTAGAAACATCAGAATGACAGAAAGAGGGCTATAGAGAGCCACCACGCCTGCTATTAGACACCAGTCCTCAAATGCACGTCATTTGCTTCATATAACTCGTAGAGAGGGCTCTGGTACTTTGAGTGGTGTCAATGACATTCTGTGGAAGCCCAGAGTCAGATAGATTTAAACTCTCACTGGCCAGGCTCATAGAGCCTCCAAGTGAGACTAGAAAATCTTTAAGCACAACTGTAACAGGAGATCCCTGAGCAGAGGTAGAGGGCACAGCTGGCTGTGCAGTAACTGAAAGATCTCTGTCAGTCAGTGTTTCCCCAGTTGGCAGGGAACAATCAGAATCAGAGTGTGGCATGCCTTCCACACCCTGGCAAGAGTAGGAGTGATGATGATCTAATGGGGAAAAAGTGTACAGGAGGACCCACAGCCTCTTGTGTGCTAGAGTGTCCAGCCTCAGTAGCACACTCTGACTGGTCAGGGAGTAAAAAAGTGGGCTCCTCTGATGCAAAGAGGATGCCCGGCCATATTTGCTCTATGTTCAGGTCACCACATGCTGTGAAGTTTCCAATCTTTGTTGTGAGGGCTGGCTCTGGACAGCAAGTCCACTCCCTGGTTCAATATGCCTGGTACATGAGGGGCTGTCAGCTATAATAGGTGAGAGCTGCTCCACATTATCAGACTTTGTGCCAACAAGTGCAAATGATGTGACCGTAACCCCTTTGTCTGTTGATAAATACCACCACTTTGGTGTTGTCGGTTCTGACCAGATCATACTGCCCTCTTGGAAAGGGCAGAAAATGTTTTTAACAAGACAGTCAGAAGCCCAATACAGTTTATGTGAACTGATAGCATCTGTAAGCTCCATGAGCCATTTACTGTCCTGTCTTTGTATGTGGCTCCCCAGCATGTCAGAGAGGCAACTGGGATGGTTCTGCAACATCTGATTACAGGAAGTATTGAGTGTCACCAGGGTTCCAGAGCGAGGGCACATGCAGCCTAGAAGACTGCGGTGACCCTTACACAGTGGGCTCAGTTTGAGTGACATGACCTACTGCTGAAACGGGTACAGCCGGCTGAATAAAATAACTTCCAGCACTGATGCCATCAAAGCCAGTAGCTAGAGACGCAGCCCGAAATTGATCAACCCCCTCTGTGGAAAAGTGTCAGACAATGCAAAAAGGCTCTCACAATTTCCACCGAGAGATGCGTTCTGAACACTTAGTCTAGAGACAGGCCTATGAATGTCATAATTTGAGTTAGGATTAGAGATCGACCGATTATCAGCTGCGCCAATTATCTGCACCGATTTTCAGCATCTGTCACTTTTTTAATCCGACGGCCGAAAATTGGGCTCTGTAACCCTTGTCTATATTCTCTATTTCCCATTCTACGCCACACACGCTCGCCACTGCTTTACGTTGCCTGTTAGCAGACGGTGAGGTGTTTATTTTGTGTGTGCAGAGAATGCTGCAGCAGCTCAGTTCACTGCACTACTTGCAGTAGGAGGGCTGGCCTGCTGTGCCACCGGTGTTTTTAAAATGTCTCTTTTGTGGCTGCGCCCTCAGCCAGGAGCCTGGATGGATGCCTGGGTAAAACTTTAGTTTTAAGTTAGAGAGGAGAGAATTTTTGGTACTGGTGTGTGCTTTTGGGACTGTGGCTCCAAAAAGCTCTCCAATCGTCCTACAGGTCCAATCGTCCTACTCTTGACATCGCTGTGGGCTGTGATTGCCAATGCAGCAGAATTTTGGGGGTCTTGGAATGTGCCCTCATGAACTTGTACAGGAACAGAATGTTTCTTGAAGGGAAGGGAGCAGGTGTCTGGCTGATCCTGTTTTCCCTCCCTGGTGACGGCACCACAAGTAGCACATTTCTTCACTTGGCATCCACAGTGAGGAGGGGATGGCTTGGTTTCCTGGTGGCACATTGGAGGCAAAAGATTTCTTTGCCTACACACTTTTGAACTCCGGCGGTTTTTCCATGACCACGTTCACTTAACTGCAGCTGAGATTGACGTTTGGGGATGTGGTAGGCTGGGCGACAACTTGGAAAAATGTCTGACGGGGTGCAGTGGAGGTGGCACCTTCCTGGGAAGACACAGTTGGAGTGCTTCATCTTGCAGCATTCATTTGAAGCATTGTGGCCAAATAAGCCTTTCGGGTCCATGGTCACGTTAAGGAGTTGAGTCTTCTTTTTCTGAGATAGACTGGATAAATTTAGCCACCTAACTCTCGCTTGAGCGACCATCAGGACCATGGCCTTTCCCGGAGAATGAAAAAAAACACATTCAATTGAAGAGCATGCATACTCCACAAAGAAAGTCCCCAACCGAGAACCAGGAATCTTCTCGCTGTGAGGCAACAGTGTTAACCAAAACACCATGCAGCCAGTTTATACAGTATGGATTTGGAAAATGTGCATAGAAATAATTATATGGACACAGACACTGTGTAAACAGTGTGCAGAAAACTACATAAAAGTACATAGAGTTTTCTATTTAACTCACAGCATTTTCTGATTCTGTGTCTGCTAGCCTCTTGTTTAATGTAGTTTTCTGCTCTGACAGTCGAATCGAATCCATCTGCAAAACATATATCACACACACAAAAATCAAGAGTTACTTGAATCATGAAAAAAAAACATATGTGTTCACGACAAAACTAGACTAGTTCATTCTTAGATGCACACTAATATTTGAACAATTGACCTAATTCTGTGTAAGAAAATAATCTTATAGCTTTGCAGATAGGGCATTTAATTTAAATTCCTTTTACATGTTACAGAAGAAAGTCTGATAAATAACCATTCCCACATTACATACCCCTTTGCCACTGCATAGTTTGTGGTCAACCTAAGCCTTTATTATATCTTTATCAGTCAAAATATTAAACATTACTCAGGTTTCTCTTCACTAAGGGTGACTGCAGCTCAGGTCAGGACTGCAGTTATCTGTCATTCGTAAGGTCAGTATTTGTTATAGTTTTCTTTGAGTACCCAGACCTGATTGATGCGACATGGCACTTGAAGGGTCACCAATGTGAAATATGGCTCCAGTAGGTTCATAGGAAAACATTTGAAATGTCAACAAAGCACCAGTATGTCTGGACTTTTCCTATAGAAGTATTGCGGTGAAAACAACACAACCTGAGAGTATAAACAGGACCTGGTTTCTTTGTTTGGGGTCTTATATCCGACAAATGCGAGCTGTATGACCCTGTGTACACAGTATTAAAGAATATTTTCCATTAAAGACTCATTGATTCCAGCCTCATCTATTTTGACCCTTGGTCCTGGTGCCAACAGAATGACCCTCCTAACAAGTTCGATCCTCTAATTTCCTGCATCACATGTGGAAGTATCCTTGGGCAAGACACTGAACCCCATATTGTCTCTTTGAATGCATGTGATAGAGAAAACTAATTGTGTAGCCTATAACACTGCATAGATTAAAAAGTGCTGAATGAATGTGTATGTTAATGTGGCTTTTGTAGTGTAAAAGCACTTTCAGCAATCAACTAGACAACTAGCCCTATATAAATACAGTCCATTTTGGCACTCTGGAAAAGTTCTCTAAAGAGCTGTTCCAAAGTTTTGAAGAAAGTGATACGAGAGACCTACATAAGACCTACTTTCCTAATGCTGGAGTAGGAGATGGAATGAAGGCAAAGCATGGACTGAAGGTCACTTTCAGCTTCACAAATACTGTAGCGAACTCAAGTGTGGATCGAATGTGGAACCTAATCTTTGGGAGGCCCCATCAACATTCCTGTGTGTTATTGTTGATTCAAAGACACAGATGGGGGATTTCCACACCAGGAAGACACACAGTGGGTTTACATGATGAGATTAACTTGATTATATTATGCATTGGGTTATGCTCCTTATCTCCTTATCTGAGCAAGGGTAATTATCCTTTGTTACATGGCGAATCACTGGCACAAAGCATGCAATGCCACAGTAGCTAAGTGGCGCTGTACCCATTTTAACTATCGCTAATAGAGTCACTTCCTGTTGACGTCTTCACCACCAACAACAAACAAACTAAGGCATTCGAGAAAGATGGCGAACGAAGAGCAAGATGAAGCTACGTCCCTCTACATTTCTGGTGAGCTGGTTATGGCACAAACGCGATGCACAACGGCGCATTCTCCATCGCGTTGTTTATTTCTTTCTGACGGCGGCAACAACAACAGTAACATCGTCGTCTAATACTCCGGCACTGGTTTGTTTGTATTTTGGTGTTTGTTTATCTTTCAGAACCTAGGGGGGCATGTTGGGACCCGCCTCTACGTGGACCCCTGGGTTCCCGTTCTTCAGTTGGCACACTTGTTGTTTTATTAATCTCATCATCTGCCTGTACTTAAGGAATAGCTTCTGAACCCAGTCTCCCAGGCTTCCTACCCAAGCTCATGCTTGGCAGGGAAGTTCACCAACCACAAAAAATTCAGGCTGGCACTGCAGAGCTCAAGTCTGATCAAATGTATGTAGCTCCTGTACAATCTGAAGAAAGGACTTGAAAAGTATAAGATACTGCAAGAGGACTTGTCCGCACTGCAAAAGAACTGAGCCCCAGGCTTCAGGCAACTTGGAAAGTTTTATTCATTGTTTTGGTATACCATGGTCCTGTCCTTTGTGAAATTCAAGGATCAAAGTGCAGCAAGATAATACACCATGATAGGCTAAAACCATTCAACAGTGAAGTAATTCCAGTTTGGGTGAAACGTGAAAGGACAAAACAATGTTTTGTTGGTTCCCAAGCTGGCACTACAAGCAGACAAGGCTGAGGATCCAGCAGGCGCCTCTCTGCAGCCATTTGATGAAATGGAGACATCTTTGTCTGAGGCCCTAGGATGGCAGCAAGGACAAAGTTGACAAGTCAAAGACATTCCAGATAAGATTGTTAAAACAAGAAAATTGCAGAAGCTCCGAATATTTTGTACATATTTTGTGCATATTTTGTATATTGTTGAGAAACTATACTGCTTGTGTGAGTTCTCTTGGAGGAGTTGTTTACAAACGGAAGCAGCTTTTTGAGCTTTCCAAAAGCCAAGTAATATACAAGAAACTATTCCTTGCTGAACTGAAGAGAAGGGCTGGAGCAAGACGGAGAAATAGACAGAGAAGGTTTAAACAATCTCTTCTCATAATGGGTAAGTTAGCAAATGAGATAGATGAGCTAGGCGCGCTTGTGAGGACACAGCAGAAAAATTATGAGGATTCCTGCTGACCTTTCACCAGAAATTGGCTTCAGGAGTATATACCAGCTCTTCGACTATACTGACAGAAAGAAACATCAGAAGTAGTGGGAAATGTATATATGGAGGTATTATAGTGCTAGTTAACAAAAGACTGTGTAACCCTGGACATGTCACTCTGATGGGAGAAGATCTATGCCTGGGACATTGAGCTGATAGCTGTGAGTTTCTGTGCATATAATCCACTGAGAGAGTTCACCTGTGTCAAGTACCAACACATATTTTACCCTGTGCTGCTGTCTCCACTATTTGTGATGTCAGCAACTTAACTATGGCCAGGTTACAAACACAGCACCCTAATGCATTCGTGGCAGTGTCTGGAGATTTTAACTACGTCTTCCTCTCTGCTACAACAGTTTTCCACCTGCTCTACCACAGAAAATAAAACTTCAAATTTGTTCTATGCAAATGTGAGAGATACATGCAGCTCTTCTACTCATTCTCCCTGAAGAAAATTTGACCATCCATGAAGAAAATCAGACTTTTTGCCTCTACCTATATATCGATTGTTTAACCGGTGATCAAAACACTTTTGGAGAGATAGCTTCAGAACAACACTCATGCAACAACACTCCCTATCTGCCTCCAGCTACATGGATCTTACACATTCCCTGGAGCCACAGCTTTCCTGTCACAGCTCCACAGTGTCACCTGCACATCAGGCATGGATCTTAACATAGCCTCACCAACATCTCCCATTTGGGTCTCCAACAGTGAGGTGAAGAGTCCCTAAAAATAAAGGGGACTCTATTTTCAATCCAGGTGCTTGCCTCCACAAGCGCCTTGATTACTGACTACCTGACAAACAGACCACTATTTGTGAGACTGAAGGGTTGTGTGTTTAAGAAGGTGGTCAGGAGCACCACAGGAGATTTAAGTCTCTTGGCTTCTCTTCTCTCTGTACACCTTCCACTAGAACTCAGTCTTGTCATCTTCAGAAATAGTCAGAAGGCTCTTCAATTGTGGGTGTGTTATAAGCCTCTTTCACACATTGGCTGCACCTTATCGGCAGAGAAACGGCATCTTGGTTAACCCACTACTGTAATTCAAAATTCACACATACCAACCAAATTTCACCACAAAAGTCAAGTTGTTGTCGTGGATTCAGCAGAGTGACGAAAACATTGTTTCTTAAGAGTTCCGCAGTGCTGGCTTGACGTGAATAGGCACATGAGGCAGGATTGTTTCGCATCTGTTACTACTCTCCGACGACTGCTCAGAGCCATATCAGTGGCGGATCAACTCTGACCCCCTGTTCTACCTCTGTACTTCACACATTATACATTGCAAAATAAAGGCACAGTCTTGGCGTGAAAAGTTATATGTGAAATATGCAAGTGATGGACGAGAGGCTGAGCACAGGGAACAACTCAACCACTATGTGCCATGGTATGGGACCAATCACCTCATCTTGAAAGTAAACTAGACAAAGGAGATTATTGTGGATTTAGTAGGACCAGGAACAAGCGAAACACAATTTTTATCCTCGGGGTAGAGGAGGTCAAGAACAACAAATATGAGTGTTTACTTGGACAACAGACCCGGTAGCAGCGCTGAGATTGAAAAGTGGCCAGTGGTATGCCACTTTTGCTGTAGTAGCAACACTTTTCACCTTGATCCAATGCAGTTTCCTGTTTGGAAAACCTGGATCCTTGGATATGGATTTCACTTTGACACCTACCCACACATTCTGGAGACCAAGCCATACAGTATGACAACACTACTCCCCTAACGAGCAGCTTTCTGTCACGGTTTATTTTCCTGTTTTATTTTGAAAATTCACTAATCTTGTCCTCTCGTTTCAAGTGACTTGCCCTTCCTCCCGTGTCAAGCGTCTGATTGTCTTCCCTAATTCCAAGTGTTTTCACCTGTTCCCCTTGGTCCCTCGTGTGCTCAAATAGTCTGCGTTTCCCTTGTCTTGTGCCAGTATGTTGTCTCTGTTCGAGCGTCATTACCAGCCACCTTGTCTTGTCTCCACAGATTCCACGAGCTTGCAGCGAGCGACTCTCCTGCAGTGCAATCTTGCTTTGTAATTTATTCCACAGCCATAGCCTTAGATATTTATTATAACGGTAAGTTTCATAGCTTTGTTTTTCCTCCATTTTTTAGGAGTGATTTTTCATTCTTACTTGTTATAGTCGCCTCCGTTAAAGGAGAGCTTTTAGTTAAAGTTAAAGTTTCATAGAGCCTCTGTTCTTGTAAAGAGTGCCTTTGTTTTATTCCGCCTCACTTTGAGAGCGTGACTTTGTTTTGTTAAGAGTTCATAGCTTTTGGTTTTCCTCCCGTTGTGGAGAGATTTTACGTTTGTTAATTTTCATAGCCGCGCTCCTCCTCCACCTTAGTTACGCAGGAGAGCATTTAGGAGTTTTGTAGCCTTTTCGTTTGCATTGCTGGGAGAGCACCCTGCAGTGCCGTGTTCTGTCTTGTGTTTGGTTATTTAAATAAACCACCTTGAAACCACGACCCTGCACCTGCGTCCTGAATCCCTCTCTGGTAACTGACACTTTCCACAGAGGGACAGCAATGAGCCTTGCAAAAACAGGATAGGAAGGGCTTAAAAGCATGTCAAAAAGCCTAAGGTCTTCCCCTGTCCTCTAAACTCTCCAGATACCAATCTGAAGGGATCTGATATCGTCTGTGGGAAGCAAGCCCAATATACAAAGACCCTCCACACATACCACAGGTCCCAAAGCATTCTTTGTTTAAGTCCTGGTACAAAACACCCGAAGACACCTTCAAATGTTCCTTGACCATCCCTTGACTGGTCGAAGCTCCTTTGGCAGGATGTAGAGAGCACACTCGATATTAGGCAGATGGTCATAATGTTATGATTGAATGGTGTCATCAACTTGTGTTTCTCTTTTTCCTTTTTTTTCATCCACAGCAGATATATTTGGCCTGGTTGTCATGATCCATGTTGTATTGATGTTTTTTGATTGTTTTACATGCTGTTTCTTGTTTGGGATCTGTTACTTCCTAACTTGTTTCCTCAGTCTCTCTTCAGCCAGTCATCAGCTGCATACCCTTCACCTGTGTTCACTTATCTTCAGCTTCACTCATTCACCAATCACTCTCCCCACAGTATTTAGTCTCCCTGTTGTTTCACAGCATTTGTCAGATCCTCACCGTTACTCTCTGTTATAATGCCCGAACGGCCATGGAGACAATAAGGAGAATTCCAAGATTGATGATCCAGATACATTTATTTTTCTTACCAATAATTCCCAATACCTACATCAACACAGACATTTTCAGACTGACTACCTATATACCTCCTGGCCCAGATAATGAGCTGGACTATACCATTTAACCCAGGTAAAATCAGAGACACACACATACATACCTATATCTACAGCAATATTTACATAACTCATCACTAGAAAATATATATAATCTTAACCACCATCAACACACCCACAGTAAACCTAATAAACACCCACATATATTTTACATCAGTTAAATGCATATTTACACACCATGAAACTCCCCTCTATCTATTTCCCACTTGTCCTACTTCCTCCCGGATCTAATAAGGTGTGCGTGCCCCCCAGGGAATTCTTTTGCCCAAACTTCTTGGGAGACAGGACGACAAGCAGAGGTAAGTTTATGCTAATCCACAATCAGTACAACTAATACGCATTGCGTTAGCCTTTATTCACTTCTACCGCTATCGGTTTATCAATACACGGTGTCTCATTCACAGGTGAACTACGAGGTGTGTCAGCCCCGTGTCCCTCCCCGTGATGTGATTATTTCCGGCCTGTAATGTACCACGCTAAATCAATAAATACATTTTCACCTGTGTGTTCCGTCTGTGCAATCTTCAAACTAGTGAATTGTTCAAGAGTCTTTTAAGTAACACTCATCTGGTGAGCTAGTGATGGCGGTGCGTCGTCACACTCTCCCTCATGCTCCTCCTAGTTCCTTGTTTCTATTTGGTCAGTCTGTTCGTTCTTGTTATTCAGTGTTTTGATTTTGTTTTCCGTGATTTAGTTTTATGTATTTCCAGCTTTGCCGCACCTTTATTTCAAAATAAATAGTTTTGTTTCATTTTTGCCTCCTGGCCGTCGTCTGTGTCTGCACCTGGGTCCTCCCTCGTCTCCACCATTGAAACGTTACGCTGCTGTTATGATGCTTGTTGACCCCTCTTTCCTGTCCTCTCAAGCTGTTCTTGCTCAGGATGGAGATTGAATAGACTAAAAGATTCAACGCAGTCCATTGCTTTCCTTACTGAGGCAACTAGTGGTCAAATGATGACACTCAGCTAAAAATGTCATCATTCGTCAGATTTGGCTGGGGTCCAAGAGAGAAAATTCTTGACATTGTTTAGGCAAAGTTACTGGCAGACGCAACATTAACCTTCTTGACCTCCAACTGGGGTAACCGATTGTCATTACTGCCAATGTGAAAAAGAATCTTACTGTATGTATGTTTATTCAGGGCCAGCAGTTTCAAAGAGGATTCCACCTCACCAACGCTCCTGGAATTCAGTCTCAGGTCTCAAAAGGGGGGGTGGAGGGCTCATGCCCTAGCTGGATCTGTTGCTGCTAGGGTCTAGCTGGGCTGCATAGGTCCTGCTGGGACTGGGGGGCAATCCAGAGCACTGGTGGAAACACACTAGCACCAGCTGTGATCCTGCCCGTCACTGGCTGTGGTCACTGGTTGATGAGTTGCTGAGTTAGTGTTGAAGGTCAACATCACTGTTTTATGTCTGACTGCTGAACAGCTTTATTTCGAGTGGATATGGGGGTTACTTACAGACCACAGCACAAACTTCCACACATTCATCTATACGCACCACAGTATCCCTGACACACACACCTGTCATTATCTGTCTTCTCTCTCTTGTCTTTATCTCTCCTGCCCTTTTGTGTTCTCCTGTTGGCGATTCTAGTCCTCTCTGACTAAATCAAGGTTTTGTGAATGTTTGGTTCACCCCGGAGCTCCGCCAGCTCAAAGCCACTAGTTTGTCAGCTTGATCCTCTTCCCACCTCCCTTGTCAAAGCCTGTCTGCCGTCCATTTCTCCCATGATCACCAACATAATTAACTCCTCCCTCACCACTGGTACTATACCCCCCACTCTCAAACTGGCTGCCATCACACCCATCCTGAAAAAACTTGGTGCTGACTCAGCTGTCCTTAACCATTACTGGCTCATCTCCAACCTCCCCTTCATCCCCAGAACACTTGAAAGGGTAGTGCCAATTACAATTACAATTACAGTCCCACCTTGACACTAACAACCTCCATGAACCCTTCCAATCCAGCTTCCGTCCAAAACATAGCACTGAAACAGCTCTGGTCAAAATCACAAACAACGTCCTCCGTGCAGCTGATTCCTGACTACTTACCATTCTCATCCTTCTCGACCTCAGCGCAGCATCTGATACCTCTGCTCCTGGAATGCCTGGCTGGCATTGGAATCACTGGTGCTGCACTATCCTGGTTCACTTCATACCTCACTGACCGCCAACAATTCGTGCAACTAAAGAACCACAAGTCTGGGTGTTTGGGTGTTTCACTGGATGTGCCCCAGGGGTCAGTCTTGGGTCCCCTCCTTTTCACCATTTACCTCCTCCCCCTGGGCACACTCCGTGGTCACCATAGGGTCCATTTTCATTGTTACGTTGACGACACACAGGTCTACATCTCCTCTAAACCGACCACTGCCATCCCTCCTACCTCCCTCATCACCTGCCTTGATGACATCCGGAGCTGGATGAGCAGGAACTTCCTAAAGCTAAACGGCAATAAAAACAAGGCCCTGTTCATCGGCTCCAAATCCATCATCACCAAATCACAACACCCTGCAGCTCCACCCATCATTGTCGACAGATTCCTTGTACCCTTCTCCCCCCAAGTCAAGAGCCTCGGCGTCATTCTGGACAGCATCCTTTCATTTGCACCCCGTATTCAAAACATCACCCACACTGCATTCTTCCACCTATCCAGAACCCAATCCTGCACCGAAATCCTGGTCCACCCACTTGTCACATCCTGCATTGACTACTGCAATGCCCTCCTCACCAAACTCCCCACCAAATTCATCAACAGACTGCAAATCATTCAGAACTCAGCCACCCGGATCATCACCTATCAAAATCATTGGACCACATCACCCGTTCTCATCCAACTTCACTGGCACATAATATTGCATCGACTACAAAAACCTTCTCCTCATCTATAAAGCTCTCTATAATGCAGTAGAACACATATTTTTATATATATATATATATATATATATAAAAATACAAATAAATTAGGAGGTGTTCAGTGGAAAAATTAGGTTTTTATTCTGAGAATTTTGAGAATAACACATTTTAGGCATTTCATTTTGATACCATGAAACTGCCATATTCTTTCTTAAGGTTATCAAACAGCAAGAATATCATACTGGCCCATGGCAAAGTGGAAACTGAAAAAACATGGGTCCATGTTGCAAACATGATCTATCAACTGCTATAAAAGAATGTTTGAAGCGAATTGTTAAAGAATATTGCTTTTTATTCATCAAGTCCATGCCTTAAAATATTTAAATTAGTCATAAAAGCCCTAAAAAGTAACAAAGTAAATAATTCTTTAAAATATATTTATAATTTTTGTCTATGATTGTATCTTAATTTTCATTCTTCATGTAGAGAAAATACATTAAAACAATTTCATCAAAATTTTCAGGTATGTTTTTCATCTATTTTAGCACAGTTGTACATACTGTACATAAGTTGATAAATCAGTTCCTTGTAAATGGCCTAGTCAAGATGTAACTATAATATGCATGGAAAGTGGTGTTTACTCAGTCTGACTAATAACATATGTGTGTCTGCATGTAGAGAATCACTTTTCATGATTTCTTTGTGAAAATCCTGAACATTCAGTTTATTATTCACTTTCCAAACTGTCCAACAAAACATTCATCTTATATACACAACACTTGGCTTACATACCACTAGGGACCAAAGGATGTGCAGTGTCCAGTTATAAGATTATGGATGAGTGGCCAATATGCAGTATTTTGAGTTTGCATACAGTACCTGGGATTCATATAGCTCTCTAAGAAGGTTCGGCAGAGTTTGGTTTGCTGACTCAAATGTCTCCAATTTCTGAAACAAATAGCTTCTTTTTATTGACCAAGACCAAAAATGCAGTGTGTGGGAGCTTCTTCAATAGAAAATAAATTGAGGGACAAACTGGCATGCAGTGTGTTATTTCTTCTGAAGCAGACTGAATCTTACAGGACAGATAAAGATAACAGATAAGTTAGTACTCACACTTCCACTTCCACTACCAATAGTGCAAGGTTTGGAAACAGATTCTTGGACAGCTGAGACTTGGTGAGCAGCTATGGCTCTGTAAACCTCAGGTTCCATCAGTTTCCTCAGCAAAGCATCTTTTTGCTGTTGCAAACTTTCCCTGTATAATCCATAAAGACAAGAAATAAACAAAAATGTTACAATCATCATACCAGGTTAGATACAATGGCTTTCATTTAGTTTTTCTTTTTCTTTATTTAGGGGGGTATTACTGAAGTCCTAGAAAGATAATACATAAGAAAAAATGTTTCCAGTGGGTAGACTATTTGTAGCGTGGATGGTTGTGTCTCGTTTGTCTCTGTGTGGCCCTCTGATGGACTAGCGACTTATCCAGGGTGTACCCTGCCTCTCGCCCAATGACAGTTGGGATAGGATCCACAACCCCTGTGACCCTGAGTTGGATTAAACACGTACAGAAAATGGGTGGATGGATGGATAGACTCTTTGTTAAAAATCTGAACATATGAGAAGTGGGACACTTAAGAGTTTGGAAGCTGTAACTTGCAATGTTTCTCGAGTAAAACTTTTAAAAAAACAACAGAAAGAATAAAGGTTCAGTGCTAAATATATACTACTATACTACTAAATATCTTCAACAATGAAATCAGGTTCAAGTAATGAAGATTTACTTTGCTCCAAATAAAACATGAGTAGAAAAATGTATTAAATTCTGTTGGACAGACGATCTGTCAGACATAAAACACAAAAGGAAATATGGTTCCAGAAAGCTTGACTCAATTATATATAATCATATATAATCATTTAATAAAACAAAAAAAGTTAAATAAACATTTTCTTTAACAGTATCTGCAGTTTTAAATCACACTTCTTTGCCTGGCCAAATGTTGGTGCTCAACTGAACTAAATAGAATCAAATTATGAAATTGTTTGAAACTATTTGGTGTCATATTTACTTTTTGCAGTCGGTACCCCCAAGCATCTTTTCTATGGATTGGCTTAACAGTGAATTCTCCCTCTCTGTCTCCTCCAGGTCCTTTGTCAAAAAAGCCAGCTCATCTACCTGCTCAACAATGACTCGTCGAGAGACACTCAGCTGTTCGGAAGTCATCTTGTCATGTGCATGTATGTAAAAGAGACCCCCCAGTGAGTAAAGCAGACTACATCTCTCCACAGTGAAAACAGCCAATTAAAATACCTCATTTTTAGGGAGCTAACTGCAGTCGGTGTGTTACTATTCCTCTTCTCATAATGACTCATTTGTCCTTGTGGTTCTTCCCCATTCTCTGATGTGAGATCAGTCAGTCGCACCACAGATTGGCAGTATCCACATTCTGGTTCTGTATTCTCAAGGCGGTATGTTGGCCCCTTGGTGCAAAATAAAGTCTTATTAACAGTTCAGCTATTTCACAGAGCTCCAGAGTCTTTTAAAATCTTGATGGATTAAACTTGAGTGCAGTTATCCTATATAATGCGTTACCTTCCATTTGTATGAAGCTTCCCTTGTGGAGGCCTTTCCTGATGGGATCCAAGGCACATGTGATTTGACCGTAGCAGTGGGACAAAGGTTGATCTTTGTCTTCCCCTTTAAAAAACAGGCATATCATTCCAGCCTGTGTGCCCTATCTATGCTGTAAAGCATTATACTGTACGAGAATCCATGTGTATTATTAAATTAGGCAAAATTAAACTTTTCATTTTTAACCAAATTATCAATGATAATAATACTGAATACAATCAAAGAACCATCTTTAAAAGGTGCACATTAAAATAAAAATAAAAAAATCTAACAGACTGAAACCATAAAAAACTACATGAAAGAAAATTCAAATATATGGAAATTAAGCTTGATGTCAAACCTGAGGTGTCATGGAAGGACTTGTCTTTTGACTCCAGACTGATGTGGCTCCATTGATGTGCACATGTATCGGAGGAGAACTTGTCTGGGTTCTTATTACTTTCCTCTGTGAAACAGGTGATAACTGTCACCAACCAATACAAATGCCCACATCAGAATTTACAATATCAGTTTTTTGAAGGTTGTGTCATAAAAATGTTTAAAACATAAAAAAATAAACTGCAGCTAACAACCCTGTTGGGAAAAAGCAATACCTATGACGTTAAAAAAGCACCAAGGTATTATGTAACTGAGATATACCACTAAAGCTAATCTGGGTGGACCTGATCTTACTGTAATACCACTTCATACTACTAGATGGGAAAGGAGTCATTGTAATTGTAATTGTCATTGTATTTTTCACTGTAGGACTAATCTCTCCTGGAGCCAACAGAAGAAGAAGAGGAAATGTAGCCGGTGTTGCAAGTAGCAAAACAACAAACTACCACTAACAGAAGATAGAGATGAGGAGAAATTATTTTTAATTTAATTATTTTTCTGTAATTACAACAATAGCAGAAACTTCTGGCAAGTGAACATTACCTTCACTACTATCTCTCAGGAAGAAACTGAGTTCAGCAGCAAAGACACGTAATGATAAAAAAAAGAGTTCAAACAAAAGTAAATATTGATCCTGGTTTCCTTTGCAGTAGATAGCTTTTAGGCAGAAAAGGAGTGAAATCTGATGCAGAACTTGCCACTTGTGTTCCTGAAAGGTAGAATTGGGGTTTGTATTGTTAAAGTTGTGGATGTAACTTATGTTGTACATAATGACATGCCTCTTCAATGTCGCATGGAGGTCTAAGTCAACGAAGTGAAGTGGCATACCAGTCCCATTTTTAAGAAAGGGGACTGGAAAATGTGTTCCAACTACAGGGGGATCCCACTACTCAGCTTCCCTGGGACAATTTATTTCAGGGTGTTGGAGAGGAGGCTCAGACCAATTGTCGAACCATGGATTTAGAAAGAGCAGTGTGGTTTTCACCCAGGTCATGGAACAGTGGACCAGATCCTTACCCTTGCAAAGTTGCTGAGTGGGTCATGGGAATTTGACCAGTCTGCAAGTGTTTTATAGACTTGGAAGAGACTCATTACCTCCTTCCCCAAGGGAATCTGTGGGGGGTGCTGAGGCAGTATGGGGTACCTGAGCCACTTTTAGAAGCTATCCAGTCCCTATACAACCAAGGCAAGAGCTGTGTCCGCATTCTTGGCACTAAGTTGAACTTGTTTACAGTGCGGATTGGACTCCACCAGAGCTGCCCCTTGTCACTGATTCTGTTTGTGATTTTCATGGACAGGATCTCAAGGCGTAGTCGTGAAGAGAAGGGTGTCTGGTTTGGGAACCTCGGGGTTGCATCTCTACTTTTTGCAGATGTTGTGGTTCTGTTGGCTTCCTCAAGGCAAGATCCTTGGCACTCACTGGAGTGGTCCGCAGCTGAGTATTGAAAAATCTGAAGCCATGGTTCACAATCGGAAAAAGGTGGAATGTTCTCTCTAGGTTGGGGATGATTCCCTACCTCAGGCAGAGGAGTTTGTATTGGGGCTTTGTATTGGGGCTTTGTATTGGGGCTTTGTATTGGGGCTTTGTCAGCAGTAATGAGAGTGCTTCTCTAGTCCGTTTCTCTAGGGAGCTGAGCCGGAAGTCAAAACTTTCAGTTTACTGGTCTTTCTTTGTTCTAACCCTTACCTACAGTCACGAGATCTGGGTAGTGACCAAAAAAACTAGATTACAGATACAAGTGGCTGAAATGGGTTTCCATCTGAGGATGGCTCAGTCTGAGGAACTTGGCCATCCGGGATGCATCCAAAACATAAAACAGCAGTTTATTAAAATTTTATGGCCATAAAATTTAAGAAATTCAAGTATTTACTAACTGTATTCACCTTCTTAAAAAAAAAAGTGAAAGAGTTTAGGACGTTCACAATTTCTGTGATAGTGCCATGATATGAGCACAGTAAATTGAGATCAAAGGTCAGCACTAAAACAAATATTTGTGAGAGTGCTGTAAAGCATTATCGCAATTTTTTTCCTGTTTCCCTTTTTTGTTATTATTGTAAGAATGCTGTAAAGCATTCCAGCTTTGACTTTTGGTGTTTTACTTTTATACTTTTTAAAATATTTAACATTTTATTCAAATTTCAACCCATCCTCCGCTTTTCAACCTAACTACTTCTGCATACTTTCATCGATTAACTATTTTGGTCTCAAAACATCTTTCAGGAGATTCCAGCTTTGAGTTTTGGTGTTTCTAACTTTTACACTTTTGAAAAAATTTTGTCTTTTCAACTAACTACTTCTAGTACTACTTCTATGTCTTAAAGACAAAGACCTGGATGACTCAGAACTGTCTGCTTCTAAATTCAGACAAAACTGAAGTTGTTCTCTTTGGACCTGAGCGCTTGTCAAGGACTTGGAAAGGTAGGACCCAGATGCAGCTCTCTTGGTTCACAAAAAGGTTTATTCCAAACAAAAACAGGGAGCACAGCAGGAACAAAAGGCGCGGCAGAGCCGGATTTAAAAAATACACAAGACTATGAGGCAGGAAAACCAGACTTATTTTTTGTGCAGCAAAGCATGGAGGGATAGTGAGGATTCTGCAATGAATGAAAGTAAACCAGGAAGCTAAATACTGTGAGGGGAGTGATCAGTGACATGAGGTGCAGCTGTGAACAATTAACCAGGTGACTTGAGTGAACTGAACGTGACAGGGGAAAAACATGACTAGAACATAACCTGAAAACATGATTAAACATAAACTGTGACATGACAAACTATTGCAGAACAGACTGTGACAGCGCTTCAGGGAGAAATTGTCTAGTTATATAGTTACTCTAGATGGTATTTCCTTGGCTTCTAGTTCTACTGTGAGGAACCTTGGAGTTATTTTCTTTCCTTCTTCTTTCTATTTCCTTCTTTCACCTTTGTAATATTGCTAAAATCAGGAACATCCTGTCTCAGGGTGATGCAGAGAAACTAGTTCATGCATTTGTTACTTCAAGATTGGACTACTGTAATTCCTTATTATTGGGCTGTCCCACATATTCTCTGAAAAGCCTCCAGCTGATCCAAAATGCTGCAGCCAGAGTTCTGATGAGAACTAACAGGAGAGATCATGTTTCTCCAGTTTTAGCTTCTCTTCATTGGCTCCCTGTTAAATTCAGAATAGAATTTAAGATTCTTCTTCTCACATATAAAGCTCTTAATGACTGAGCTCCATCATATCTTAAAGATCTCATTGTAAGATATTTTCCCAACAGAGCACTTTGCTCCCAAACTGCAGGTTTACTTGTGGTTCCTAGAATTTTTAAAAGTAGAATGGGAGGCAGAGATTAGGCTTAAAACTTTTCTTTTTGATAAAGCTTATAGTTAGGGATGGCTCAGGTAATCCTGAAACATCCCATAGTTAAGCTGCTATAGGCTTAGACTGCTGGGGGACCTCATCTGTCACACCTTTCCTCACTTTGCTCTCTTTTTCCCCCTGTTTAATTTCTCAATTGATTTTATGTCCATGTGACATTATTGTGGTTATTAACTTGTGTTTCCCTGTTCCAACAGATATCCTTTGAATGGCGTTATGGTGTTTTTCCCTCCTCTTTTCCCTCTTTTCTGTCTTCTCAAACCCCAGCTGGTCGAGGCGGATGGCCACCCTTCCTGAGTCTGGTTCTGCCAGAGGTTTCTTCCTGTTAAAAGGGAGTCGTTCCTTTCCACAGTCCCTCAGGCTCAGGACGGGAGATTGGACTGAAGACAAGTTTCGGTGCAAACTGTTGGTTTCCTTAGCTAGGATATTATTTTTTGAATTGGCTCTATATGAATGAATTTGATTATTTTGAAATTAATTGATTGGATTTCATTGGATTATGATTACAATGAATTGAATTCCAATTGGCTTGAATTGGACTATATTATTTAAGTGCCTTGAGATGACAATTGTATAAATAAATTGAATTGAATTCTACATACTTTCAGCTAGAGACACCATTAAAATGTTTCACAAGACATTCAGCTATTACCAAATGGTTCACTTTTTTCAAATATTAAGCCAATTTTGAAATGTGTCAGCTTCAAAAACATGAAAAATACTTTAGTCCCTTTCTTCAAATCTTCCGTTTTTTCCAACAGGTTTAGATTATTCCACTATTGTTATCTCAACTTCAAATTCCTTCAACCAAGACTTCAGCTACTGGTTTTTCAACAATTGAAAGTTTTTCCCCTTTTTAGCATTGTCAGCTATCCCCATTCAACTTCATCAGCATTCTCACTGCTGTTTCACAGCTTTTTCCAGTTAATATATATATTACAAAAACTGCTTCAGATACTTTGTCTATTGCAATCTTGTCATAATGTTACATGAAAATGATGCAATTTAGTAGAGTTAATATTATTATTTTATTATGCTTTATTACCATGTTATCACAGGCTACTTATCCTCATCATCCTGTCCTCATATTTCTCCACATGAATCACAGTTAATAGGACTGAATTAAAATACTCGAATGTTGCAATAAAAGCTGCAGCCCCAAAGAATTGTGAGACGAAATTATCTCAGGGAGATGGCGGTGAAGTCTCATTGAACATGGTACAAGATCCTCAACTGAGAAGACAGCATACTTCACTCAGTGTCAGGATTTAGGTTTTGTTTCATGTCTTGTCACTTCCTGTTTTATTTTGAATGTTAACGTCTCCTCTCGTTTCAGATAACTTGCCCTTCCTCCCGTGTCCTTTGTCTGCGTGTCTCCCCTGATTACCCAAGTGTTTCCACCTGTTCCCCTTGGATCCTCATGTGTATATAGTCTTTGTCTTCCCTTGTCTCATTGCCAGTGTGTCATACTTTCAGTCTTACACTCTAGCCTCTGAACCGCAAGCTTTTAAAATCCTGTGAATTTGAATCTTTAAAATCTGTCTTGTCGAGCATATCTCCTTCAGAGTTTTGTTTCTGGCTGAAGTTTTTGATTAGTATTCCAGTTTAGCCGTTTGTAACATTTTGTAGCCGTCTTGGTTTCCTCCATTTTTCGAGTGACCTTTTGTTTGTAACTTTGATAGCACCTCCGTTATAGGAGTAGTTGCGTGATCTCGTTCCTTTGTTTAATTCTTTAGATGCTCCATTAGACGGAGAGTTTTTCTTTGTTACGCCTCGTTTAAAGAGAGCAACGAAATTTAAGTTATAATCTTTTATAGTCTTTCGTTTTCCTCCTGGAGTGGATGTTTAGTTTGATAAAGTTTTATACCAGCACTTGGCTCTGCTTTAGTGATTGAGATCTGTGCCTTAGAAGTTTCATAATTCTTATTTTCTCTGTTGGAAGCATTTATTAAGAAGTTAAAGAAATAAATCTTCTTATTTTGAAATTGATCCTGCGCCTGTGTCCTGCCGGTTCTTGACAGTACACTCTGGCCAGTAAGGATGCAGCAGGATCAGAACGCCACAGAAAGGATCTAGCCAACAATGGAACCAGCATGGCTCTCCAGAGCCGATTCAGAGATTTGACCCATCGTGTGGCCGAGGGGGCCAACAAGTACGTCCAGTGGAAGACCGCTGGTTCTGTCCTGGACATGTTTCGGACAGGGCTGGTTCAGGCAAACGTCGCACTCTGGGGAGTTTGGGACTTGACTCAGGAAGAGTATTTAGTGGCTTTAATAGACCTATTCGGAGCGAACTCGACCGAGGTATCGGTCGCGCTTCAGGAGACATTCATTTCTCTTTTTGCCTCCCCAGTGACTGCTCCTGTGACGTTTTCTCCACCAGTCTACCTTCACGTCCAAGCCGAACTCCACCAAAGCACAGCCCGCTGACTCCGCCAAGACTCCACCGGCCTTCTTCCAGCCGGTCTTCACCTCGTCCGAGCCGGCCTTTCCGCCGGGCTCCTCCTCCAAGCCTGCGACCACGACCATAGCTCCTGTTGCCACGACCATAGCTCCTGTTGCCACGACCATAGTTCCCACCCACCCACCCCAATTCGGGGACGTCTGGATGCCGTTCCTCAAGGAGGAAGCTGTGGGTGTCGCCGGTGGTGGGCCGGGTGGGCACAGTTTCCTTCTCGCCTGTGCCTATGGAAGCCCAGGTGGGCTCATCGTTGTCTTTGCCCGCACTTATGGAAGCCCAGGTGGGCGCAGGCTTGTCCTCGCCCTCGGCCACGGAGGCCCAAGGGGGCGCAGCCTTGTCCTCGCTGTCGCCTGCAGAAACTCAGGTGAGCGCACCGTCACTAGTGGGAGTCCAGGTGGACTCATGCCTGTTCTCCCTGCCACCAGGGGGTGTCTGGACTATTACAGAAAGAACTTCACCGCGCATCGCTGCCCTGAAGGGACTGGGTCACCAGAAGTCGGGACCCGGCCCTTCAGAGCCCCTTCCTCCCACCCTCTGTTGATGTCTGGAAGCCTTGAGGGGAGGTTCTGTCAGGATTTAGTTTTTTTTTTTTTAATGTCTTGTCACTTCCTCTTTTATTTTGAATGTTAACTTCTCCCCTCGTTTCAGATAACTTGCCCTTCCTCCCGTGGGTTTACATGACGAGATTAACTCGATTATAGCTATAGTTGGGTTATGCTCTATATCTGACCAAGGGTAATTATCCTTTGTTACATGGCGGTGAATGTATCGAATCACTGGCACAAAGCATGCAATACCATAAGTGGTGCTGTACCCATGTCAACTATCGCTAATAGAGCCACTTCCGGTTGACATCTTCACCACCACCAACAACAAAACTAAGGCATTTGAGAAAGATGGCGAACGAAGGGCAAGATGAAGCATGAGCTGGTTATGGCACAAACGTGATGCACAACAGCATGTTCTCCATCACGTTGTTTGTTTCTTTCTGATGTCGGCGACAACAACAGTAATATCATTTCCTTCGACTTCCGGGTGACGATAGCAGGAAAAAATCTCAAGCATGCGCAGAACGCCTGATCCTATCCACTTTCATCTCCAGGCACATTAAGTGGGCAATCGGATCGAGTTACTTAATTCGATTGCAAATAACCTGATCTGATTCAATTTCTTGTCAGATTAAGCTTGTTACATTAGCTGAATAACTCAATCTTATTGTAATTTAGCCATTAATCCGATCCGATTGTCCGCATGTAACCGCACTGATTGAAAAGCCCAAATCTGAAGAATACAAAGAAATCTTTGGATTACCAAGGTGAGATTTTCAGCAGAGTCCTCCTGAAAGTCATTTACGATCTAACTTGTGAGTTTGATGCTCGTGACGAGCATTTTCAGGCCATTGACTGGCAGCTGAAAGAAAACAGAGGCTGTTGTCAACATTAAAGAGATGGCCGTGCTTTTATTGATGTACGGCGTGTAACTGAATAACCAAGAGAAAAAAAAATCATTGTTTTAATTCAAAGGTATACTCAGCCTCAGCGGCTTGTTACAGTTTCCACATGTACTTAAGCAATTTTTAGGATCAATACTTTTGACTGAAGCTAGTAGATATTTTGTTCTCACAGCATCTTGCTCTGTATACATAATTATAGGCATTGAGCCTTAAAGATATTACTTTCTTATTTTTGGTGGTTGTTAATTTATTTGAAAGTCATTCTATGACAATACTCCTGCACCAGTTCTAAGGATTGTTTAAGCTACTCTAATGCTATTGTCTTTACTTGCGCTAAATGTTAGAGGTTTAAGAAATAGCACTAAGCACAAGGCTATTTTTCTTTACTTTAAGGAGTAACGCAGAGTTCATTTTCTTTTCTTGCAAGGGACTCACTCCACCGACAGTGATGTTACTCTTTGGAAATCTCAGTGGGAAAAGTAGCTGCCTATTTTTTTTTTTTCACATTGTACCCCACATTCAGCAGGTGTTGCCATTTCTTAGAACTATCATGATGGCTAGGTTTTTGAGCATAATGTAGGTCACTGGCTTTCTGTTATTGTTGAAATGAATGACTGTAAATTTATTTTGGTGAATATTTATGGCTTTAACAACTATGCAAGTTAGGCACTATGATCAACCATTATAGAGTATCTACTTTACTGATCGTTGCTGTTGGCAGAGACTTTTGATTTTTACCCAGACAAATGGCAAGATAGATTGTCCTCTCAGTTCCATGTATTGTTTTTCAGTCCTGCAATCTCTGACTTTCAAATATATCTTGATCTTTTTATAATTTGGCAAAAAATGTAACACAACATAACATAAAAAAATATGAAATTTGTCCCTCCCCTCTAACAGACCATTGAGCTCTTTCTGTCTCAGTTTCTACTAGCACTGATCAACCAGAACCAAGACATCTTCATTGAAAATTTACCAGGATCCTTTTTAAAAACCACCTTCTGTTGTACAATTCTATCCCTTGTAGAAGGTCAGATTGCTTAAGGATTCAACTTCTATTCAAAGTAAACACAAGAAACTTCCTACAAAAGAAAATGGACGAGGCTCAGTGAATAATTCCCTAAATTCGACAATTAACCTTCTAATACTGGCTCAGTACCCAATAAAGAACCTCCTGAACCCTATAATCCCTATAGAGACCAGTGAGCAGTGCTGACCAACGTGTCATTGGGGTCATCAGGTGGGAACGTCCGTTCATCGTGATTATTTATTAATTAATTTAGCCTTTATTTATTCATAAATAAATAGAAGTGGTTTAAATTTAATGCTTGAAGAATTGCCATTTAAGAAGGCAAGAAACTTGCAAATTTGAGAAGACAAAAACAATTGGATATAATTTCCAAAATAATTTTTTTGTTATCAGTCTTTTCTTGGCAAAGAAGATCAATTTGAACTCTCTGTTACAGTCAAAGCTTGATGAGCTTTACACTTAAAAAGCTAATGGTGCATTCATTTGCTCAAGGGCCTGATGGATTGAAGAGTGTGAGAAAAACTCTTCGTATTTCTTTAATTTGAAAAAAACTAGGCAGGGCAAAAAGGTGATTAATAAACTTTTTATTGAAGATCAGGACAAGATTGCTAATCATATCACTGGTTTTTACAGTTCTACTTGTAGATGGAGTTTTTATACAAATACAATGAAAGCCTTTTTAAATAAAAGAAAAAATTAAAGACCAGACAGAAAATTGCTGAAAGCTTCAAAGCTCAAAGAGATTTGATTAGTTTGACTAATACTAATTTGGAAAAGCCTCATTATGACTTCACTGATTGTAAAATTTTACAATTATGTTTGGACTAAAATCAGTGATTTAATTTTTCAGGCTTTTATAGACTGCATTGGAAAAATGCAGTTTTAATGTATGTAATGTACATAATGTATGTATTTAATCTATGCTGTCACTGTAGCCGAATCCTTGCTTTTTCTTCCGGTCACAGTTAACAACAGTAAACGATGGCAACCGAGGTGGAGCAGCTGTATTTGCAGCTGGAACTCATCAATACTGAGGAACTAATGCTTAAATTGCAAATGTTGATGCGCAGGCGACAGAGAAGACGTTTGCGGTGGTGGTCTGTAAGACCGGCTGAGGCTGGGAACGCCACGCATGGCATACATCAATACGTGCGTCTCCACGATGCCTCGATGGGCATTACTTTTATTGTTCAAAAGTGTTACCGTGGCAACGCTAGGCCGAAAACCGGAAAAAGGGTCAAATTTGCGCGCTTATCGCTCGGCTATACTTTACCGTAGAGACATCGTTCAAACTTTCAAAGACTCAGGCTGATGGGTACTAAGCGCCCGTACAACCCCATTATGCAAATTATTACGCTTTTTGAGATTTTGAACTTTTGATTTTTAAAAACCGTCATTTTGACTTTGGCCACTTGTTGCTAGACAACAGGTTGTCATAGAGACATCATTAATATATTCCACGACTCGCCCCACTGTGGTCTACAACATATTCAAATCTTATGAAGCTGTGATAAAAAAATTATATTTAATTTTTTTTTTTTGTCAAGTCATCCCAATGCATTTCTATGAGGATTCTGAACATTTTGTTCCCACGAAAATGAAAAAAATTAATCTGTTAATTCGGCCCGAACCGAAACTCGCAACCCACGTAATGCATACGTCATTACGTGCATCTCCATCGTGCCTCGATGGGCCTTACTCTTCTCAATCAAAAGCGTTTCCATGGTAACGGTAGAAGCCAGGAAGCGAAGAAATTTGGACGCTTATTGCCTGGCCGAACTTTATCGTGGAGACATCATTCGTGCGTTCAAACACTTGGGTCGCTTCGTACTAAATGGTCATTAAGCCTCGTTACGCTAGGTGCTCCGGTTTTTTCAAAGTTTAAATTTCTAAAAAACTGTAAATCTGATTTTGGACCCTTGTTGCTAGGCAACAGGTCATTGTAGAAAAATCATTAAAATGTTCCCCAACCCGAAAAATTTCTGTGAAATTTAACGTTAAAATTTGCCCAACCGTTAACATGAGGCTTGTTACCGTGGCAACACAAATCCTATGCATTCCTAAGGGAGAGCCTCAGAGTGAATGCAATATAACCAGAGCCACCTCAGACATAACCAGAACCAACTTAGACAGAACCAGCAGATGCTAACATCATGCTAAAATGCTAACATACTAGCATCATTAGCATTTTGCAGGGAAGCCTAAAATGCTAATGTTACATCACGTATCCATCCATCCATCCATCATCTGCCGCTTATCCGGGGGTCGGGTCGCGGGGGCAGCAGCTTGAGCAGAGAAACCCAGACGTCTCTGTCCCCAGCCACTTCCTCCAGCTCTTCCGGGGGGACCCCGAGGCGTTCCCAGGCCAGCCGAGAGACATAGTCTCTGCAACTTGTCCTGGGTCTCCCCCGGGGTCTCCTCCCAGTGGGACGTGCCCGGAACACCTCCCCAGGGAGGCGTCCAGGGGGCATCCTAACCAGATTCCCGAGCCACCTCATCTGACTCCTCTCAATGCGGAGGAGCAGCGGTTCTACTCCGAGCCCCTCCCGGATGACTGAGCTTCTCACCCTATCTCTAAAGGAGAGCCCAGACACCCTGCGGAGGAAACCCATTTCGGCCGCTTGTATTCACGATCTTGTTCTTTCGGTCACTACCCACAACTCGTGACCATAGGTGAGGATGGGAACGTAGATTGACCAGTAAGTAGAGAGCTTCGCCTTCTGGCTCAGCTCCCTCTTCACAACGACGGGTCGGTGCAGAGCCCGCAACACTGCAGACGCCGCACCGATCCGTCCGTCAATCTCCCGCTCCATTCGTCCCTCACTCATGAACAAGACCCCGAGATACTTGAACTCCTCCACTTGGGGAAGGATCTCATTCCCGACCCGGAGAGAGCATGCCACCCTTTTCCGGCTGAGAACCATGGTCTCGGATTTGGAGGTGCTGATTCTCATCCCAGCCGCTTCACACTCGGCTGCGAATCGCTCCAGTGAGAGCTGAAGGTCGGGGCCTGACGACGCTAACAGAACCACATCATCTGCAAAAAGCAGAGACCCGATTCTGAGGTCGCCAAATCGGACACCTTCAATGCCCTGGCTCCGCCTAGAAATTCTGTCCATAAAAGTTAGGAAAAGAATCGGTGACAAAGGGCAGCCCTGACGGAGTCCAACTATCACCGGAAACGTATCCGACTTACTGCCGGCAATGCGGACCAAACTCTGGCACCGGTCATACAGAGACCGAACGGCCCCAATCAAGGGGTCCGGCACTCCATATTCCCGGAGCACCCCCCACAGGACTCCACGAGGGACACGGTCGAACGCTTTCTCCAAGTCCACAAAACACATGTAGACTGGTTGGGTGAACTCCCATGCACCCTCCAGGATCCTGCCGAGGGTATAGAGCTGGTCCACTGTTCCACGGCCAGGACGAAAGCCACACTGCATCTCCTGAATCCAAGGCTCGATTATCCGACGGATCCTCCTCTCCAACACCCCCGAATAGACCTTACCAGGGAGGCTGAGGAGTGTGATACCCCTATAGTTGGAACACACCCTCCGGTCCACCCACCGACTCACAACTTCCCTAGTTGAGGTCAGCAAAGCCCCGTCCCCACTGTAAACAGTGTTGACTGTGAGCCGCTTCCCCCCCCTGAGACGCCGGATGGTGGACCAGAATCTCTTCGAGGCCGTCCGGAAATCGCTCTCCATGGTCTCACCGAACTCCTCCCAGGCCCGAGTTTTTGCCTCAGCAACCGCCGAAGCCGTGGCCCGTCTGGCCTGTCGGTACCTATCAGCTGCTTCCAGGGTCCCACTGGCCAAAAAGGCTTGATAGAACTCCTTCTTCAGCTTGACGGCTTCCCTCACCACTGGTGTCCACCAGCAGGTTCGAGGGTTGCCGCCACGACAGGCACCGACCACCTTACGGCCACAACTCCAATCAGCTGCCTCGGCAATGGAGTCACGGAACATGGCCCATTCGGACTCAATGTCCCCCACCTCCCCCGGGATATGGTTGAAGCTCTGCCGGAGGTGGGAGTTAAAGCTCCTTCTGACGGGGGATTCTGACAAACGCTCCCAGCAGACCCTCACAATACGTTTGGGCCTGCCAGGTCTGATCGGCATCCTCCCCCACCAGCAGAGCCAACTCACCACCAGGTGGTGATCAGTTGACAGCTCCGCCCCTCTCTTCACCCAAGTGTCCAGGACATACGGCCGCAAGTCCGATGATACAACCACAAAGTCGATCATCGAACTGCAGCCAAGGGTGTCCTGGTGCCAAGTGCACATATGGACACCCTTATGCCTGAACATGGTGTTCGTTATGGACAGTCCATGACTGGCACAGAAGTCCAACAACATAACACCACTCTGGTTCAGATCGGGGGGGCCGTTCCTCCCAATCACACCCCTCCAGGTCTCACTGTCATTGCCCACGTGAGCATTGAAGTCCCCCAGCAGAACGAGGGAGTCTCCGGTAGGAGCACTCTCCAGTGCCTCCCCCAGAGACTCCAAAAAGGGTGGGTACTCTGAACTGCTGTTTGGCGCATAGGCACAAACAGGACTCGTCCCCCCACCCGAAGGCGGAGGGAGGCTACCCTCTCGTTCACTGGGGTAAACCCCAATGTACTGGCACACAGCCGGGGGGCAATAAGTATGCCCACACCTGCTCTGCGCCTCTCACCACGGGCAACTCCAGAGTGGAAGAGAGTCCAACCCCTCTCAAGAGGACTGGTTCCAGAGCCCAAGCCGTGCGTCGAGGTGAGTCCGACTATATCTAGCCGGAACCGCTCAGCCTCGCGCACCAGCTCCGGCTTCTTCCCCAACAGAGAGGTGACATTCCACGTCCCAAGAGCTAGCTTCAGTAGCCAAGGATCAGACCGCCAAGGCCTCCGCCTTTGGCTGCTACCCAGCTCACATAGCACCCGACCCCCTTGGCCCCTCGCACGGGTGGTGAGCCCGTCGGAAGGGGGACCCACGTCATCGTTTCGGGCTATGCCCGACCGAGCCCCATGGGCACAGGCCCGGCCACCAGGCGCCCGCTGCCGGGCCCCACCCCCGGGCCTGGCTCCGGGGGGAGGCCCCGGTGTCCAATATCCGGGCAAGGGATCACGAGGTCCAAATTTTTTTGTTCATCATAGGGAGTCTTTTGAGCTGTTCTTTGTCTGGTCCCTCATCTAGGATCTGTTTGCCTTGGGTGACCCTACCAGGGGCTTGAAGCCCCGGGCAACATAGCTCCCAGACTCATTGGGGCACGCAAACTCCCCCACCACGATAAGGTGACAGCTCAGGGGGGACTACAAAAAGGGTGGGTACTCTGAACTGCTGTTTGGCGCATAGGCACAAACAACAGTCAGGACTCGTCCCCCCACCCGAAGGCGGAGGGAGGCTACCCTCTCGTTCACTGGGGTAAACCCCAATGTACTGGCACACAGCCGGGGGGCAATAAGTATGCCCACACCTGCTCTGCGCCTCTCACCACGGGCAATTCCAGAGTGGAAGAGAGTCCAACCCCTCTCAAGAGGACTGGTTCCAGAGCCCAAGCCGTGCGTCGAGGTGAGTCTACTTCACGTAGACATGCTCTATTAGCTGATGATATGAGGTTATTATGACGATTTTTGGAGGACTTTTGCTCGGCCGCAGTATAACGTAGAGACATCGTTCAAATGTTCAAACACACGGGACGCTTTGGACTACAACATGTTAGCGTCTTGTTATGCTGGCTACTACGGTTTTTGAGATGTGACACTTTAAATTGGTCATAATTTTAATGCTAATGATTGACATGCTGATTTTGGAGAGGCTTTTCTCGGCCAAACTTTATCGTACAGACATCGTTCAAACTTTTAAAGACTCGGGAAGGTTTGGACTACAACATCCTAAAGTCTCATTGGGGTGGCATTTACAATTTTTGAGAATTTTCTACGTTAATTCTATCGTAACTTTAACGCTAATGAACACACATGCTGATTTCGGAAGCCTTTTGCTCGGCCATAGTTTATCGTACACACATCGTTCAAACATTTAAAGACTCGGGACGATTTGGACAACAACATATTGTAACCTCATAATCAAAGCAGCAAGGGGGCAGAAATGGGCAGTAGGGCATGCCCATATCAAAATTTCCACACATTTTCTAGTTATTGTTGTTATTGTTCTAATATACAATCATTGTAAACATTAAAAAATATATATATATTTTTGAGCTACTTGACTAATTTTGAATTTCCCCCACTGGGGGATGAATAAAATATTTTTCCATTCTATTTCTATTCTATCCTATTAATAATGTTGATTGTACATTGCAACACTGTTAAGAGGCAGGATCCAATCCAATCCAAGTTAGAAGTTAAGAATCACAACCCTGTCTGTCATAGTTTATGTTTTAATATTCTTTTTCTATTTTCAGGTCATTTGTTATTTTTTCAGTTTTCCAAGATTGTGACTCAAGCTGGAAACTAAATGCTGTGGGGAAGTGATTGGTGATGATGTGCAGCTGTGAAACGGAAAACAGGTGACACGAGTGAAGCTAACGTGACAGGGGAAAAAACATGACCTGAAACTTAAAAACATAACAAATGACTTGAAAATAAGAATATTAAAACATAAACTGTGACACTGTCAAGATAATGATAATTTAGTTGGCTCAGATAGTTTACTAGATTTGAATTATACACAAATGCAGAATTGTACAGTACTTGATACCTTTGTCCACATTTAGATTGCAAAAAACAACATACTTTTAGGTGCGGATATTGATACAACTCCATCTCCTCAAAGTATAAATAATAATTACTGTAATCATGATGACACAACATCTCTATGAAGCCCAATCTATGCCCAAGCATAAGGTTTTTGTTTTGTACACAGGCCAGATCGTGTTTAATTTCTCAAGTAGCCTAAATATGGTCAGGTTTATATAGGTCAATCATCACTACAATTATTCGTTGTTCACTTGCTAAATAAATGTGTCACGCCTACCTAGTTAAACAGGGATAAAAGGCAAAGAATTTAAATTCTGAGATCATTTTAATTAATAGATAAATAGGCTATTTAACTGTACTGTAGTCTATATGTAGGTGAGAGATAACAGGGAACACAAAAAGTATAATCGAAATGCATTAAATCAGCCAAGTTGTTGAAATCGACACAAAGGATCATTTTAGGATTTCATTTAAAATGATTACAGAATCG
Organism: Leuresthes tenuis; assembly: GCF_036924035.1. Lineage (NCBI taxonomy): Eukaryota > Metazoa > Chordata > Actinopteri > Atheriniformes > Atherinopsidae > Leuresthes > Leuresthes tenuis. The sequence continues at coordinate 27,606,429 of NW_027325373.1, forward strand.
GAAAACAACTTAAACGTTGTGAGTGAAAGGCGGAACCAAAGGGTCAACAGACGAGCAAAGACTACACTTCACTGGGATTAACCTTAATAGCAAACCTTGAAAGCTGCGTTTGTAGCCTTCCTACAATTAAGGAACAAATTTTTCAACTTACCATGAGAGAAACTAAAAGAGAAACTCGTCTAAATCATAAAGAATATTTAGTTAGCACGACAGTATAGATTCTTTAACGGGTTTAGGAGCTGAGTTAACGTAAGAAAAAAAAAAAGAAGTCGGTTGGAATGAAAGCTAGATAAACTTCCAGAGGTAGTAAAGCAAACGTCTTTGTGGTTGGTCAGTCTCGAGCATGTGACGTAATTCTCCCCCAGTAATTGGACCAGAGTCAAGCGTCTCATGTCCCTTAGCAACACACTTCGTGTTTGCTGTGGTGGTATAATAGATATGGAGGACTGAAATGACCATAATCCAGTATAAATACAAAAATATATAAATGGCTAAATACATATGTTTATATGATAATAAACGTTATGTCATGTTCTAATTTTATCTTAAACTGCATTCATCTGTTGCATCAAAGACCATGGATAACACTCGATTCACAAACTATTTTGTGTAATAACCATTTGTGGGCTCTGAAATAAATTTTGACTTAATGGCCAAGTCTGTGAGGGAGTAGATGTTGTAACAGTTTATCAGTCTTCACAACTAAAATATTATAAAGGTTTAAAATTGACTTCATTATTGAAAATTATGTAGTTCAAAATATGTTGTTTGCAGCAGCTGGAGGACAGGAATTAGGCCATTGTTTAACACCAATCATGGTTTGGAATTCCTTCATTCTTTCAAAATAAAATGGTGTGGTTTAGTTCACAGCTATAGTAGTAAGTTCAGCAGAGTAGTAGCATGTTCTTCTCGGTGTGTTTTACTTACAAATACAGTACATATAATAATTTAGGTCTCTGATAAATTATGTACTGATATAGAAACTCTTTCTTATTGTGAGTGATGGGTTAGAAGGGACAGATTGTGATTGATAGCTATTCTTGCTTGCAAGTGCTAAATTGACATTTCAGTAGATATATATATATAGACAGACAAGTTGACACTTTCCTAGTCCCTACAGGAATACTAGTTTCATGATATGTTCCATGCATTGCTTTTCCAAAATGCAAAAAAAAAAAAAAAATCACAATTTGAAAATGATGTGATCGTCTGTCTGATCGTCACATGGATCATATTTGGTTATCCTGAATTCTTTTAAAAAGAGAACAGCAACCATGGTGCTTGGGTATTATTCCCCCTCCCAGTAAATACATGAACCAGTCTTTTTATGATGCCAGATCTTCTTTTATTGACTCCATCTGGCAACACACAGAAAAACAAAACAGGATACTGGATACATTAATTATTATTTTTAGGATTGGAGAGTGAGGACACACTAGTCTTTGGCACTCTCTATTCTAAATAGAACGTGCTAGTTACAGATATTTTTTTTTATTTTCAGCTGAAATATTCAAAATCCCTTGAAAGTTTGTCACAGAATAATAACAATAATCAAGTCACATGTTTCTATAAAGACGGGTTGCACCCATTTATTTATATATATTTTCAAAATGTTTTTATTTTATTTTAATACATGTTTCAAAGTAGAAAAAGGTAGAAAAGAACATTGCATTTCTTGAGCAGACAACATGATTGGTCAGTTGGCAGTTACTAGTGATTTGTTCCCCAGAGACATAGTCTGCATTCTCTATTGTTCTCTACATGGAAAAGCTGTATTTTGGCTTGTACATCCATGTAAAAAAAAACCAACAACTTATTTTTGTGTGCAGGTGGATTCTTTTCTTGGTTATGCAGGGTGTATATAAATTTGGTCTCACCAGATCATACCCTGATGTTGGCTTTAAAAGAGAAACAAAACAATGTATGCTTCTCTGTTTTTAAAAAAAAATGTTATTAATGTATTGATAGCAGATGAAAGAAGATCCTTCCACATATTTCTGTTAAGGATCTTCACAGAAGCAGTTGGAAAGATTACAATTTATATTTAAGTTTGTTCATTTTTATGGCCTAGGTTCTGTAAAGTTTGCATTACATATATAAGAGATCCTTAAAATCTTAATAGCCTGCAAACCATTTCATGTAGCAAAAGAGAAATGAATGCCTCATATTGTTTGAGTGATGTTTCATTTTAGGTCTGCCACAGTCTCTACCCTGCATAACGATTCAGAATTCTGCAGTAATCATGAAATGGAGCATGTATACACATACTTTGGTTGGTTTGGTTCTTCAAGTTGTTATCTTGTTCGCAAATTATGTTTGGTTGTGAGTATCTTGATAACCTGTACCTTCTTTTCATACCATCTTTTTGTTACAAGTGATCTAGCATGGTCTATCTGGTTTACATGAGAAGGTATTTTGTTTTCCAAAGTTTTTATCTCAGTCACATAAGTTATCTTCATCATACAATTTCATATCTTTTCTGGTCATGCCAGTAATACAAAATTTTGAGCACTATATGTTTCACTATATTATTTGTTCTATGTTCACAAGAAATAATTAATTTCTTGTTCAAACAACTTATCTTATGTCACGTGTCCTCCTGATTTTGTATGTACAGGTTAACATATGTTCATACAAGTCATATTGGGCGGCCGTGGCTCAGTGGTTAGAGTGGGTTGTCCAATAACCGGAAGGCAGTTCGATTCCCACTCTCGCCACTCAAAAAGAATGACAGCTGGAGGGGTGTCAGTCCACCTCCCTGTCAAGGCTGAGGTGCCATTGAGCAAGGCATAATACCCCCCATGCTCCCCGGGCGCGTGAATGGCTGCCCACCGCTCCAGTGTACGGCATCTGTCTCTGTGAGTGTGACCCTGTGCATGTGTGCCAACCCAGATGGGTTAAAAGCAGAGGACAAATTTCGTGTGTATGACTGTTTTCATGACAATAAATCTGATCTTAAATTCATCATTTTAAAAAGTGAATTATGTGCAGACAAAATTATTAATTTATCGTACAAGCCATTCAAAATAAATTCATACTATTAACCATTGCCGCTTAGCAGATGTAAAAGTGAAAACAGCTTCCCAAAAGCTTCAGGCAGTAACTCATACAATGTTTATCATGCTTTAAATAAGTGCTAGTCTGTGGAAAACAAACAACTTATTGAATACAAATGCAGTTTGTTTGCATTCTTGATCCCACTGTTTCTTTGTTGTAAATTAATGAACAGGTTATATAAAATAATCAACAGATTGCATTCACAGTCAATTTTTAAAATATTACACACAGGAGACATTACGACAGCTAACGTTCTCACAAACAGAAACAGAAAGACTCATTTAATTTTTTCTATTCAGTAATATGTTATAAACCTATTAACATTAGCTTTAGATGGGTAAAGGGGCAACAAGATTTTTTTTAACCTCATTCCTCTGTTCTGGCATCCAAACTAATCATTTTTTGTTTTATGTAATTCAACATGTTGCTGTCTTCTTAACAACAGGAATCATGCTTGGGACATTTCAGACGGAAGTTGTTAAAAACTTAACAAGAGTTGAACAGTTCTTACAAGATTAACAAAGTGGAGGCCTACAATTTCATAATAGGCACAATGCAAGGGAAGATATGCAGTAATATTACAGTGAAAATATACAAATTAAGAAAGAGATTTCTTCCAAGACAGAAATAATTTGAAAAAAAACAGTGGTACCTTCCTCTGCCTCTACTCAAGACCTTGGAAAGTTGGAATGCAACATTAAAAAATGGCCAAAGAAAAAAATGGCCTCTCACATTTTTATTTTAACTTTTTTCAAATTATTATTTCACTACCCATTATAGACATACACATCTGTGCAAAAACATCACTATACATCATGTTTACATTTACTCTACCAATGGCAATACATAAAGTAAACAATACATTTGGTGTTACCCAATTTTAAAACTCAGTCATGTTGCTAGTTCTGGCATTTCTGCTTTATTTGAACATTTTGGTCGAGGAGTAAACTATCAGCTTGTTTCAGTCTGATCATCACAACAATAACCTGCGTAATCAATCACTTCAACAGTTATCAGAAATAAATCTCCCACAGCAAAACTATGTAGGAATTCTGAGATTTGACTTGCTTTAGCCTGTTTTCTCTTTAGGATAGTATAAAATATGAAGCATAGTTTGAAATCTATGCGATCATCTCCAGTTTAAGTAGAAGCAAAATCAGCGCGGTGGTTAGCACTGTTGCCTGGCAGAAAGAAGGTTGCCATTTCAGATTTTGTCAAGGGCCTTTCTCTGTGGAGTTTGCGTGTTGCCTTTTTGCTTACGTGAGCTCTCTGAGTATTCTGACTCCTATCCACAGTCCAAAAACATGCATTTTAGGCTAACTGGTGATTCTAAATTGGCGCTCACAGTGAGTGTGAGCATGTATGATTATTTGTCTCGGTGTTGGCTCTCTGATAGATTGGCAACTTTTCTGGGGTGTGCCCTGCCTCTCTCCCATTGGTAGCTGGAATAGGTTTGCAACCCCTTCAAACTTGTATAAGTAGCAGCAAGTAAGGAAAATTAATTAATAGAAGACCAATAATAGTGATTGAAATATTGGAAGTTACTAGTATATTTACAACTTAACTCTCAGTTCTATCACAATCCTAAAATTACCCAACAAAGACCAAAAAGCAATTAATTTAGCTTCTCTTCATTGGGTCCCTGTGAAATTCAGAATGGAATTTAAGATTATTCTCCTCACATATAAAGCTTTTAATGGCAAAGCTCCATCGTATCTTAAATATCTCCCTCTTAGATATTTTCCCAAGAGAGCACTTCGCTCTCAGACTGCAGGTTTATCTGTGGTTCCCAGAGTTTCTAAAAGTAGAATGGGAGGCAGAGCCTTCAGTTATCAGGTCTCTCTCTTGTGGAACCAGCTTTCATTATATGTCCGGGAAGCAAACACCCTCTATAACTTTAGGATTAGGCCTAAAACTTTCCTTTGTGATGAAGTTTATTGTTAAGGATGGCTCAGGTGACCCTGAAACATCCCATAGTTAAGCTGCTATAGGCTTAGACTGCTGGGGGACCTCATCTGTCACACCTTTCCTCACTTTGCTCTCTTTTTTCCGCCCCGTTTAATTTCTCATAAGACATTATGTACATTTGGCGTAATTGTTGTTATTAACTTGTGTTTCCCTGTTCCAACAGGTATCCTTTGAATGGCGTTATGGTGTTTTTCCCCCCTCTTTTCAAACCCCAGCTGGTCGAGGCGGATGGCCACCCTTCCTGGTTCTGGTTCTGCCAGAGGTTTCTTCCTGTTAAAAGGGAGTCGTTCCTTTCCACAGTCCCTCAGGCTCAGGACGGGAGATTGGACAGAAAAGAAGTTTTGGTGCAATCTGTTGGTTTCCTTAGCTCGGAAATTGTTTTTGAATTGGCTCTATATGAATGAATTGGATTAAGTTTGAATTTAATAAATTGGATTGTGATTACAATGAATTGGACTCTATCATTGAAGTGCCTTGAGATGACATTTGTTGTGATTTGGCACTATATAAATCAAACTGAATTGAATTAATTTATGTACTAGTGAGTGTATTAAAGTTGGACATAGATTTTTTTTTAAAACAAACACTTGGTGATATACTCCTTCAATATCACAAACAAATGTGCTGTATTCTAGATTACCTGAATGCCTAATGCAACATCCTCCAGCTGGAAATATTGAGAACAGCGCCAAAAATTATGACAATTGCTCCTGCCAAATTAAATTTACTTTTGCATTGCGGTAACAAACAATAGGCTGGAGTCTGGCCATATAAATTCTTGCTAATATCATAAGCTGCTTTATTTAATTATTATTATTCTTTTATGATGGTGCATCAGCTTCTTGAGGGAAAATAATTTTTTTTGTGGGTAATATTTTAACTGCTTAGGCTAGGACAGGCAGTACAGGATGGAGACATATTGGGTAATCTATTGCTAATACTGGTCTTTTTAGTAAGACAATGATGACATAAAACAACAACAGCCTTATCTTTTAAACAAGAGGGTATTTCATGTAAGTCTTTAAATTACAACCTGTTTGTACAAAGCCAACTCTGTGATGCTTTTAATTCTTCTAGTGTTTCTAAAATATCTTCAGTAAGCTAAGAGGAGACTGACATCAGTTGTGATGCGAGTAGACAGAAACAAGCAAAGATTTAATTTTGGCACCAGTTTGCAACAGACCTCTGCAGATCATTGAAACAATTTTCAAAATAAAATGTGTATGAAGGAAATAGAGTATGTTTCTTGCTAGCTAGAACTAGTTAAAAGTTAGAAGATGGTTAAAGTTAAACATATGTTTATACTTCTATACTTCGTTGACTGGATGTGTGAGACAGGCAGAGCCAGCTCTTGGCATAGATGGTTCTCTAGGCAAACATCCACTGGACGGGGTGCTGATGCAAGCCCTGCAAAAAAAAAAAGCAACTCTCTTATGACTCATAATTAGTTTTCCTCACTCAGCATATCCTTATCATAATGTCTAGTGTATTGTACCATACACAATCGAGAAGCTTGTGTTTTCTACTTTCAGAAACCTTTTGAATTTTTTTCACTGAACCAACCATTTCAGAGTCATGGTAATGAGAAGTACGCATGCTAAATCCCGTCGTTGGTGACAGGATGGTCGTATAACGGTTAAACCCTTTCCTCACTTTCTGTCTGTCTTGAGATTGAGAAAAATTAAAATATCCCCTCACCCCCCACCAAAGGAGATGGAACAAATGATTAGCAAATTTTATGAAATAACATTTGATTCAAAATTGAACACAGAAAAAAATTTGAAAATGCGACAATTTAATATTTTGTGAAAAATAAGAGCTCTCCTTGAATTTGGTGTCAGCAATATGTCTCAAAGAGTTAGGACAGGGTCTACACAAGTCTAGAAAAATAATTTGTTCTAAAAAGAGACAGCTTGAACAACTAACGTGACGTCTGTTAGTTTTGTTATGTTTTAGGTTCCTGGTTTAGTCTTTAGTTTTAGTTTCTCTGCCATCAGCTTCACTCACATCACCTGTGCTTTCCCCCTCAGCTGCACTCCATCACCAATCACCCTCCTCAATATTTAGTTTCCAGGTTTCCTCATGCCCTTTGCCATATCAGAATATCGTTCCTCAAAACAAAATTCCATATCCCATCATCTACAGTACAAAATATTATTAAAACATTCTGGAGACATCTCTGTGGGCAAGGGACACAAATCAAATGTATTTTAATGCCTGTGATCTTCAGGCCCTCTGGCAGCACTGCCTTAAAAAACAAACCAAAAAAAAAACGGTCGGATTTTTGTCATGGAATTCCATGCATGGACTCAGGAATACCTAGATGTTGAACACAGTTTGTGAAGCCATCCACAAATGCAGGTTTAAGGGCTATCATTCAAAGAACAAATAATGAGATCCAGAAACACCACTGTCTTTTCTGGGCTGTTCTGTGGTCAGACAAAGCAAATCTGGACAGCAGACGTAAGGAAACGCAAGACTGAGGCACAATACAAGAACGGAAAGAGCAGACTGCTTCTTGAGGAAGCTTAGATCCTTTGATGTCTGCACCAAGATATGCAACTTGAAGACATACACAATAAAGGCATTCTATTCTATGTCTGTTGCCCCAAACCATCAACTAAGGCTGGTCTAAGTTGCATGTGCCTAAGTGCTGTCGGTGTCGTGGAAATATCCAATAAACCACATTCTGTGGTAAGCAATGCTACTTTAAAAATGCTCAAGCCATATATAAAGGAGGAGACCTGCTATTTTCTCCAGAGTGAGTGTTGAATAGGGTGGCACACGGTTTAGAGGGCATAAAGCCTCGACTCCAGTGAAGAGTCCAAATGTAGCGTTTTGCCACTATGGCAGTAAGGGCCTTGAGGGGCTCACTGTACAAGCTTAACAGTTAGATCTTAACCAACTAGAAGTATATAGGCATTTAAGATTAGGGTAAGTTAGTTAGCTTTTTTAATAAAAAAAAAAAAGTGAGCAGATGATATGAAGCATAGCTGTGCTTGGATCATTAACAGCAGATCCAGGTTGTTTTCTACAACACAATACTTATAAGGTATGCAAATGAGGAATGACTTACTTGAGCTTGATTGTATTTTACTTCAGTGAAATATAACAACAATTTTACACTAAGGGATATTTTGAATAACTTAGTGACTTAAGTTGATGAATAATAATTTGTGTGCACATAAAGTCTGTGCATATGAGGTTTGGTTACACGGGAGACACTGTGCTTGGTGGATAAAGACCCACCTGCAAGCTAGCCATGATTTCACAGTTCTCTATCCTTCAGCGTTTATGTATTCTTTACTCAATAAACAATAATAATTTGTTTTAAAAAAATACCAACCATCAATGCCAATATATTAGAGATTAATAAAACTGAAGAACTGAATATTTATATTAGATTTATGCTTCCTGTTACCCCCATCACAACAGTGTGCGTCAAACTTGATGTCACAGTAGCTGGTGCTCTGGACAATTTGGAGTCATTTCCACCCACCAAGCACCTCCTTTGTTTTGGTAACCTGGCACGATTTTGCAATTGACACACTTTTGAAAACCAGGAAAAGCTTCAGTGAAAAGTTTGTGAGATGGTCCATCTCTCAAGGCACCATCAAAACCAAATAAGATACAACTATTATAAATGCTGCAAAAACATCAAAAGCTTGATGATTTAAAGAGAAGCTGAAACTTAACAGTTATGTTTGTATATGCATATTGTATTTTCTGTACATTTTCTTCTAAAGCGATTCCTCCAGTGTTGTGGCTCTACTTTCTCAGTAGCCACCCCTGGTGTTTAGAAATAAAACTGCCATGAGTCCAGTGTGCCTGAAGCACCAGTATAAATGTTTATGGTACTGTGTTGATGTCATAATTTTCCTCGTCGAGCATTATCACAGAATTATGAGCAGCCTGTCATTTGTTTATGAGTCACAGCAAGCAATCCATTAGCATTAAAATTGGGGAATGTATACTACATCAAATTATCTTGCTTGTCAATTTGAACGTACATTTGCTTCCACAGGTGGCAGTTAAATAAAGTATGGGAACTTGTGTTTGTTGGAGAAATGATTTGATTTACATTTTAAAAAATATATAGAAAAATGATCTGTGAGGACTGTGTTAGTTGAGTCTGCATGCGCATATGTCATTTTGCCCTGTTTGAAGAGGTTAGTAGGCTTCCAGTGAATCATCCCAAAATAAGCTCTGCACATCCAGCATGGTAGCCAGCTCTAAAATGTGCTTCTGTAGAATACTGCTCTCCACTGTGTCGAGTTTCGGGAGCTCAGGGTATGACTCCGGGAAGCTCCGAGATTCCTGCAAGCACAACAAATGATCCAAGTTATTTTTCTTCTTTTTTTTGTTTCCATATTCCACAATCAAGTGTTATAGTATAGATAGGAAAAAAGTATCTTTGCAAAACTAAGGCTATGGTGGTTATGGACTTTCCTCAAGTTTTTTTCATATTAATAGGGACAAAATTCTTTGACAGCAACTTAGTTCACTGACCTGTGTGCCAACCAGAGGAAACGTCAAACTTACTTTCTGATAAGAGTTAATTATAGTTTCCTCCCCAAATGTCTGCTCTTTCTGGGTAGTGCTGTCTTCAGGTCAAGGGCTCTTTTGTTGCAATTTCGCATGTAAATAAAGTGCAACAACCATCACAGGAAATTATAAAACATTTCAAAATCGATTGACCGACAAGGCAGTCCAGTCTTTTGTTATTCGAATTAAGGTTGCTGCTCTCTTGATACATTTGTTACTAATTGTTTTAATCATCCTTACTGGTTTATAATCAGTCACTAACTTGTTTAATCATTCTAAGCCTTTGGCTTTCCTGTAGAAGACAGGTCACAATACACTGGAGGTTAAAACTAGATAAATTCCTGGTTATCAGTTCTTGAAAAATTTAAGCTCCTGAAACTTTCAGTGGAACTGTACCCCTCCCAACTGGGCAAAAAATCTGTTAAAACCTACTTTTGTCTTCTAGGGGAAGGCTACAGAAGGCATTCTGTTGGCCAAAAAATTTGGTAGAAATCAGATTTATTGTCTTAGATTGACTTTGATGGCAATCAGATTGATATTTCCACCCAATTGTATGGCCTTCTTTCAGCATTAAGCAATTCAAGCAGTTTCAACTTAAATTGATATTTTGGGTTGGGTCAAAATAATGCATAAAGTTTCATTTGACTTGGGCTTTGTGTAATGTTTTTGGGTTGGTAGATCCAATGTTACAATGGTTATTGAATGAACTGATATAGGGATTTAATCAGATCACTCTTACTGTTTCAATTGTTTTAATTTATTCAACAACACTGACACAAGTACGTAATACAAAGTACTGGTTCAAGATTCAATATCATTTTAGTGGTATGTAACTGATGTAGAGTGAATTCAAACAGATGCGTATTTAGTGAAAAGAGAATTGGGGATGTAGTATAAAGACAAATGTTTGAAGTGTTTGTATTACACAATTGATAATTGATAAAGAAGATTAATCATCCTAAAAGGTTAGATATTTAATTCCCACCTTCAACATTCTTTATAACCAATAAAAAATGTTTAAAAAAAATCAAAGCCTTAATGATTGTTCTGAAATAGAAGTTCAAATAAAGTTAAGAAAATGAATCTTTCAATGTGCATGCCATTGCCTGTGCAGGCTTGGTGGACGGAAAGTTTGTAGATGAAAGGCTTTCAGGAAAAAAGGTTTGGAGCCCCCCGTTTTCACTCAACTCACCAGCTAGTGCGATCACAGCATCTCTCTTCCTTTCAGCAGCATACATCAAGTCTATGAGACTATACGAGGGAGGAGGGGGCAACTTTGAACTTTTTAGGCAGTAAAAATTGTAATTTACTATACCTTTATGTCATGTGTTTTTACTAGTCAGAGGAGTATGTAGCGCTGAAAAATCAAATCTTTGCTTTAAGAAACGGAACAAGAGAAACCATTTGTGTCCTTTTAAATACCACTCTGCACCCTGAGGATGTGATGTGATCTACACACGTGGACAAAATTGTTGGTACCCCTCAGTTAAAGAAGGAAAAACCCACAATTCTCACTGAAATCACTTGAAACTTACAAAAGTAACAATAAATGAAAATTTATTGAAAATTAAATAATCAAAATCAGCCATTACTTTTGAAATGTTGATTAACATAATTATTAAAAAAAAAAAAAAACTAATGAAATAGGGCTGGACAAAAATGATGGTACCTATAACTTAATATTTTGTTGCACAACCTTTTGAGGCAATCACTGCAATTAAACGGTTTCTGTATTTGTCAATGAGCGTTCTGCTGCTGTCAACAGGTATTTTGGCCCACTCCTCATGAGCAAACTGCTCCAGTTGTCTCAGGTTTGATGGGTGTCTTCTCCAAATGGCACGTTTCAGCTCCTTCCACAGATGTTCAATGGGATTCAGATCTGGGCTCATGGAAGGCCACTTTAGAATAGTCCAACGCTTTTCTCTCAGCCATTCTTGGGTGTTTTTGGCTGTGTGTTTTGGATCGTTGTCCTGTTGGAAGACCCATGACCTGCGACTGAGACCAAGCTTTCTGACACTAGGCAGCACATTTCTCTCCAGAATGCCTTGATAGTCGTCAGATTTCATTTTACCTTGCACACATTCAAGACACCCTGTGCCAGATGCAGCAAAGCAGCCCCAAAACATTGCTGAGCCTCCTCCATGTTTCACCGTAGGGACAGTGTTCTTTTCTTCGTATGCTTGGTTTTTGAGTCTATGAACATAGAGTGGATGTGCCTTACCAAAAAGCTCCAGTTTGGTCTCATCTGTCCAAAGGACATTCTCCCAGAAGCTTTGTGGCTTGTCAACATGCATTTTTGCAAATTCCAGTCTCGCTTTTTTATGATTTTTTTTCAGCAGTGGTGTCCTCCTTGGTCGTCTCCCATGAAGTCCACTTTGGCTCAAACAACGACGAATGGTGCGATCTGACACCGATGTACCTTGGCCTTGGAGTTCACCTTTCATTTCTTTGGAGGTTGTCCTGGGCTCTTTGGATACAATTCGAACGATCTGTCTCTTCAATCTGTCATCAATTTTCCTGGTTACTGTCCCGTGGGTCTTGAACTTCTGAATAATATGAGCCACTGTTGTCACATGAACTTCAAGCTGTTTAGAGATGGTCTTATAGCCTGCACCTTTAAGATGTTTGTCTATCATTTTTTTTCGGATGTCCTGGGACAATTCTCTCCTCCGCTTTCTGTTGTCCATGTTCAGTGTGGTACACACCTTTTCACCAAACAGCAGTGACTACTTGTCTCCCTTTAAATAGGCAGACTGACTGATTATGAGTTTGGAAACACCTGTGATGTCAATGAAAGGACACACCTGAGTTAATCATGTCACTCTGGTCAAATAGTTTTCAATCTTTTATAGAGGTACCATCATTTTTGTCCAGCCCTATTTCATTAGTTTGTTTTTTTTTAATAATTATGTTAACCAACATTTCAAAAGTAATGGCTGATTTTGATTATTTAATTTTCAATAAATTTTCATTTATTGTTACTTTTGTAAGTTTCAAGTGCTTTCAGTGAGAATTGTGGGTTTTTCCTTCTTTAACTGAGGGGTACCAACAATTTTGTCCACGTGTGTAGGTCAGAGAACAAGCTTATAGATGTATAACCAGATGATGAATTGCAGCAAACTGTGATTAATTGTGGGATGTATTAACCTCTGAATGGATGCTCTTAAGTATGAAAACAAACATGCATCACATGTTCATTGTGTGGTTAAATAAGACAGATAGTAAATTAACATGGCATCAGTGTTTGAGAACACTGGTTCTTTACTTTATGATGTATTTTGGCAATTCAATAGAATATCTAACATCCTTTGGAGAACAACAGCAGCACCAACTTACCCGAAAAAGCTTATGCAGTCTCAGTACCGCCGAACAGAACACAAAGCGGATCAGAAGCAGCCGGAGAAACTCATCACCAAAAAACTGCAAAAAGGCTTGATCTGCAGAGACAATAATACACAATGAGTTATTAAACAAACAGCTATTACATTACTAAGTTGATAATGAGAAATCTCTGCAGCAATGAGATATCAGGAGACCTTAAACAGAACATGGAAAATTAAGTGTCTTATTTCTTAGAACATTACTAATCTTTGGTGTTGTGCTGCTGATGAGACCATACAGGCTATACCAGAATACACCCTTAGCCTCTGATAATTAATTATAGGTATTTTACATCACTTTCTAGGACATTACCGACCAACAGATAAATAAATTCTGCCAATATTAAACTCAAATAAAATAATCACAATAACAATTCGAAAACTAACTGAAAAGAAAAAATAAGCACTTATTTATTCAAAGACAACCGAGTTTAAGTGTAAAAAATATAGGAAAAGACATGAATCAAAATGCCTCTTCAGACCTAGTGTTAGCAATGACCAGAATTAAATACAGGTGTTAAACCACTCTGTACGGCTTGAGGTAACATTAAGGGCCCATTCATATTTGTTAATATCATGCAAGCTAGGTGATGCAATCTCAAGAAGAAAACTCCAAGTGTGTGTGTGTTCACACCTGGCATATTTAAATGCCAGGTATGCCAGGTGTGAAAGATTCTCAGGTTCTCATATTCCATTATTGCTGATGGCAGTGGCTCAGATTATTTTAGCTGTTGGTCATGTACTTGGTGATCAGTAATGAATTCATGAGGAGAAGTTAAAGCCAATATTTCAGTTGCTGTTTCTTTATTTATTTCATTTAAGATATTTGTCCAATTCACCAATTTCTATGATATCCATAACTTTAGCTTCTTCCGGAGGTCCCTTAAGTTTGATGAAAACATTACAGTCAGCTGTCCACGTTGATTGCATTTTGTTTTATCTTTTCAGTATGTGTTTTTGCCTTGCTATGTCTGCATTTTTCTCAGTTAGATGTTTATTGATTTAAACATTGGTTCCCTTCAGCTTTCTTCCTTGCCTGAGGAGTGCCTTTTTTTGGTTTTCTATTCACAAAGCATATCATTATAGGTTCACTTTTATTTTTTTCAAGGAAGAGGATGATAAGCCTCAATGTCTTTACTGTCTAGTTATTCCCTTGCCCCAGTGAGTCTGTATCAGCTTTAGTAGGCTCTCTGCCTTCCCTTGCTTTTGCATATAGCCTGAGTATCGTCTCCAGCCCATTGATAATCAGGTAATTCAAGCATGTGTACTGCACCAAATCTGCCACATGGGATTCCAATAGGGCTATCTTTTTGGTCTTTTCAGCTTTTCTTTTGGCTCTTTTATCTACCCCATCGTGTAGTAATACGCTTTTATGTTCATGTTTATGCATAGGCAGACAAATACCTCCTACTGGAGGTAGTACCTTTCATACAAGGGATTTGAACCCTGGTCTCCCACACAAAAGGTGGAAATCATACCACTACACTATCCATTCCAGCTTTTACTGTTTGGAGATATTTGCAATCTCTCCAGACATGTAATAGAGTGACTTCTTTATTTCCTCCACTTCCTTCTCTATCAGTGTAGCCTTTACTGGTTGTATTATAAGCAGTGACGGCTTGTGGTGACATTGAATGGGTGGGCAAATGTATTATAAAAGCCAAGTAGTTGTATTTCAACATGAAAGGTGTCCTGTTAGAATTTAAGTTTAAACTATCACAACAGCACGGGCCTTTCCAAAAAACCACCAAAACACTATTTAGAAGAATGCACTGATGGAAAATATACCATCTACCTATCTTACTGTAAATACAAATACTTTCACACCATAAAAGGTTTTAAAAAAAAGGTCAACCCCGACTTGTGCTAAAAAATTGGTTTCAACTATAGCCTATTGCAATTTGCTTTGGAACACAATAAACCAAACATCAGCACAAAACTAAAATAGTAACTCCAGAAAAACAATGAACGTTAAGAGAGCCTTAAAAGAAATACTCCACAAAATGTGCCATCTGTGTGACATGAATGGGGAGTCTACCTTATTTGAAGAGAAGCTTCAAGAGGCCGTTAGCTGTTAGCTGTTAGCCGTCAGCCAGTCCTTTCTCTCAAACAAAGTTATACAAAAGCTACGATTTTGGCGCTTTTCTTTCTGTATAATTTGGATATCCTTTGGACGATGTGCCCCTACTTTTTCACCTAAGGACATTGAAGAAAACGGATTCGAAAGTAAATAATCCACTCTGTTAACGCCGATGCCTGCCATTGTCACAGTTTCGCCCTACACACGCAATCAAGTAGAGTCGTCTGTGATTGGCCCAAATCTGCTGGCTTTGGGCTGCACAGATTTAGCCCAAATAAGCCGCAAATGGAGGGGGCGGTACTTGCAACCTGTCACTCAAATGTTGAAGAAAAGTCAAGTGTAACCGAGTTGCTTCGCTTGGGCTGTAGATAATTAGCCCGTTTTCACGGGTTTCAGTTCAGATTTTGCTCTGCCTCTGATCAAAAATTAAAAAACAATTTGTTTAAAGTTTTTATTGAATTATTTATATATTATATTCTCATTTTTATTGAATAATGTAGGGAGGGCTGAGCCCTGTTAGCCCAATTATACCAGCCGTTCCTGATTATAAGTATCTGGTATTGCCAATGACATGGGCCAGGATGAGCCAAAAGTTATCTCAAGAAAAATTCTAAATAACGATTTAGCACGCACAACCAAGTGGCACAAATAGGAATTTATTCCTTGAACCAGCACTCAAGCCGGGACAGAATTGTTACCAGAGGATGCTGCAGAGGTGTGTATGTTACCAAAGGACAGGTAGTATAGCTCCAGCTCAGGTAGCGTAGCTCAGCTCAGCTCAAGTAGTGTAGCTCCAGCTCAGGTAGCGTAGCTCAGCTCAGGCAGCGTAGCTCAGCTAAGGTAGCATAACTCCAGATCAGGCAGCATAGCTCCAGTTGATGTCCATTTATTAATTAGTACATTTATCTCTCAGTAAAAAAGCTCCAGGACTAGATGGTTTTCCAGCTGTTAGGATATTTGGGTCTTCCTACGTTTTTGTTTTCTTCTTTGACTTTTTTTTTCCCTCCTGTGCCTACCTTCCACTTCCAGCCCTTTACAACAGAGCGCTTTACATCAGATAATAAATAAAGAAAAGAGTGGCTTGGTTGCTCATCTGACACTGGGATTCCACAGTACCTCTTCAACCTTATCATAAGTCAGAAGATAGTTCTAGTGCGGTTGAAGACACCCTGTTTTGTGCCAGAACCTAAAATAAAGAAACTTATCATACATCTGCACCCCTACATTACAGAAGTCATGGGGAGACAGTTCTTAGCTTTTTTCAAAACTATCTGAAGTTGAAGATCATGCTCTTTGATTTCTTCCATACCTTTAACACAATTATGCTTGCACTGATTCATGACTACCTCTAGAAAATGGAAGTGTAAGCCTCCACAATCACCTGGATTATTGATCACCTAAAAATCAGACAACAATTTGTGAGATTGAACGGCTCTGTGGCTGAGAGAGGTCACTAGTATAAAAGCCCCACAAGGGACTGTGCTCTCACAATATCTCTTCATTTTGCAAACTAAGACCTCCAGTACAACTGAAGACTTGTCATCTGCAGAAATACTCAAGAACAAGAGGACAAATACAAGAAAGTAGTCAACGACTTGAATCACCAGTTAACTTAATGTGAACATACAGTATGTGTTGGGATTTGAACTAGGAATCCTCTTGCTGTGAGCCAATAGTGCCAACCTCCTCACCACCATGCTGCCCTACCAAACAATCAGGGTTGTCAACTCTATCCCCTTAGCTAACAAAATTTGTGTCTAATCAGATATTGATTTGCAACAGCATTTCTACCAATTTTGATATCTTCGTTGCCTCCACTGATACAACTTATTCTACAGAATCTGCAGACAATTATACTGGAACAAACTCAGAACAAGAGCTGTTGTCTGCATCAAACTAACAGTTTTTTATTGTTTTAAGGACTTTTAGGTGATGGTGCAACTGTATTTTAAAGTGGCGCCAGGGCAACTCTAAACTATGCCCCAATTCATTTTTTTATCGCCAATTGTCTTCATACTTGTTTTCTGCAACATCAAGAGGGAGAGAGAAACCAGAGTATTGACGACTACCTGTCTCACAGTCATTACAACACAGCTGAGAACAATTAAAAACTGCATGGCTTGCCATCTACTTGTGTGCTTTTAGTCCTCTCATTTTGGTCAACACTTTGAGCTATCGATTCATTTTTCAAGGAAACTAGCATTCAGAGCCTCCTGCAACATGACAGTCCTAAGCTGAAAACAGATTTGACTCAAAACTATTTTTTCAAAGAATAATTGTATGGCTTTGTAAAACAGACCTAAAAAAACATGCTCTTTACAGATCAATTACAGGAAAAAATTATGGAATTACTCAATCAGTCATCATGGAATCATACTACACCTCTAATCTCCTACGTCTCCTATGTCTCCTGGTCATTCTGTGAAAATTTGCTTGTTTTCTTCAAGCATCCATCCATCTATCCATTCATTATCTTTCGCTTATCCAAGTTCATGTGGCAGGGGCAACAGGCCAGGAGGGAAACCCAAACATCCCTTTCCCAGGCTAGATCGGCCATGCAAAGGGAGGCGACCAGAAGGCATTGTAATCAGATGCCCGGTTCAGGCAGGAGGAGTCAGTCGAAAGGAGTCAGATGAGGGGATGCAGAGGGGCAGGGGCTCTACTCTGAGCTCCCGGCGGATGGTCAAGTTTCTCACCTTATCTCTAAGGGTGGGCCTGCAAACGAATTTAAGCTGCTTGTAACTGTGAAATCAGTCTTTCAGCCACAACCCAGATCTTGTGACCATAAAAGAGGGTTGGAACAAAGATGGACCAGTAAATCGAAAGCTTTACCTTTCATCTCAGCTCTTTCTTCAATACAACGGACTGGAGTGTCCTCATACATGCTGATGAAGCTCCAATCTGTTCATCTCTCTCTCCAACTTGCCATCACTCATTAACAGGAACCCGAGATACTTAAACTCCTCCACTTCAGGCAGTGACGGATCCCTGACCCGAAGGGAGCACGCTACCTTTTTCTGGTTAAGAACCATGGCCTTAGATTTGGAAGAGCTGACTTTCATCCAACCCGCTTCACACTCAGCTGCGAACCACTCCAGTGCTCAATGAAAAAAAAAAAAAAGCCAACAGAACCCCGTTGTAGCTCTCTCCACAACTGACACAGACTTGGTCCTCTTTAACTGGCATTTATTTTGTCTCTCATTGTTCATGCCGTGAGTACTGTTAGTACAGTAATACAAATATGTCAGCTCAGCAATATAACGATGTAGCGACAAGTCTGCCGTAGCAGCACACAAGCAATAAACATCTGTTCTGGGCCAAATACAATGACACTAATATAATGAACTTGGGAAATGAGTGATTAACTCATATTTTAACTTAACTACTCATTCAGCCACATTTATATAAATTATTTAACAACATGAAATAGGATTATTTTAACACAAATACAACAACACTTACACACATCATCTGCAAAGAGTAGAGATACGACCCTGGGGTTCCCAAGCAAGACACCCTCCTCTCCCCGACAATGTTTGTTCCGATCCTGTCTGTGAAAATCACAAACAGGATTGTGATAAGGTGCGGCCCTTGTGGAGTCCAACACGCGCCGTAAATGAGCTTGACTTTCTGCTAGGAATGTGGTCATAGCTCTTGCTTCGGTTATACAGGGACAGAATAGCCCGCAAAAACAAGTACAGTTCACAGTATTCAAGGAGCACCTCCCACAGAATCCCTCGAGCGATACGGTTGTAAGCCTTTTCCAAGCATACAAAACACATGTAGTAGCAGTAACACTGCAAAGGTGTTTCACTGTTCCATGACCTGGGTGAAAAACCACACAGCAAGGCTTGTTTACTAATGGGAGAAGCTTATTGAGCTTTCCAAATGCCAACTAAAGACCGAAAAAAAGACATTAAATCCCCATCACTTTGCAAAGGAAATGTCATGGATGTTGGGCAGGAGCTAGACAGAAAAAAAGATGGAAGACGACATACAGAACAGGTATGACGCTTTATGTAGGCTGTACGCTGGTTGCTAATCCTCGCTGTCATTGGGTGAGAGGCCTCTCCATCACAGGGCCACACAGAGACAAACAAGACAAACAACCACCCACACTCCTAGGGTCAATTTAGAGTCATCAATTTATCCAACATGTATGTATTGGGCAGTGAAAGGCAGCCAGAGTATCCGGAGAGAACCTATGTGTACACAGGGAGAACATGCAAACTCAACACAGAAAGGCCCCAGCCGGAATTCAAACCAGGAACTCTCTTGCTGTGAGGTGATAGTGCTAACCACCACACCACTGTGCAGCTTCCGTTGGTATTGATGGGAAATATCAGATTGCTGGCAAAACACATGGATTAGGTTGGATCGCTCAGAAGGTCACAGGCAGAATATCGAGAATGCAGTATTATGTATTTCACTAAGATATGGCTACAGGAGCATATTCTGAACTCTTTTACTTATTCTATGCTACAATTTATACAGTCACAGTATGAATTTAAAAAAAATTCTCATGAGAGTGAAGAGATGGATGAGCTGAGAACCACAGAGCATGAAATAAGGGAGTTCTTGGCAGTACACTGGATTCGGCTCTGCAGTTGCACACACACTCCATGCACCATGTATGTGAACAACTACATGGTGCATGGTAGTGCATGGATACTCAGCTGTACTTATTTATGAAACCAGATGAAACCAATAGGTTGGTCAGACTACAAGCCTGTCTTAAAGACATAAAGACCTGGATGACTCAGAACTGTCTGCTTTTAAATTCAGACAAAACTGAAGTTGTTCTCTTTGGACCTGAGCGCTTCAGGGAGAAATTGTCTAGTTATATAGTTACTCTAGATGGTATTTCCTTGGCTTCTAGTTCTACAGTGAGGAACCTTGGAGTTATTTTTGACCAGAATTTATCATTTGACGCACATATAAAACTGGTTTCTAGGACTGCCTTCTTTCACCTTCGTAATATTGCTAAAATCAGGAACATCCTGTCTCAGGGTGATGCAGAGAAACTAGTTCATGCATTTGTTACTTCAAGATTGGACTACTGTAATTCCTTATTATTGGGCTGTCCCACATATTCTCTGAAAAGCCTCCAGCTGATCCAAAATGCTGCAGCCAGAGTTCTGATGAGATCTAACAGAAGAGATCATGTTTCTCCAGTTTTAGCTTCTCTTCATTGGCTCCCTGTTAAATTCAGAATAGAATTTAAGATTCTTCTCCTCACATATAAAGCTCTTAATGACTGAGCTCCATCATATCTTAAAGATCTAATTGTAAGATATTTTCCTAACAGAGCACTTCGCTCCCAAACTGCAGGTTTACTTGTTGTTCCCAGAGTTTTTAAAAGCAGAATGGGAGGCAGAGCCTTCAGTTATCAGGCCCCTCTCTTGTGGAATAAGCTGACAGTAAATGTCCAGGAAGCAGACACCCTTTCCACTTTTAAGATTAGGCTTAAAACTTTCCTTTTCGATAAAGCTTATAGTTAGGGATGGCTCAGGTAATCCTGAAACATCCCATAGTTAAGCTGCTATAGGCTTAGACTGCTGGGGGACCTCATCTGTCACACCTTTCCTCACTTTGCTCT
The DNA here is from genome assembly GCF_036924035.1 of Leuresthes tenuis. Taxonomy (NCBI): domain Eukaryota; kingdom Metazoa; phylum Chordata; class Actinopteri; order Atheriniformes; family Atherinopsidae; genus Leuresthes; species Leuresthes tenuis. Next base: position 27,627,058 of record NW_027325373.1, read on the forward strand.
CTTTTCCCCCTGTTTAATTTCTCAATTGATTTTATGTACATGTGACATTATTGTGGTTATTAACTTGTTTCCCTGTTCCAACAGGTATCCTTTGAATGGTGTTATGGTGTTTTTCCCCCCTCTTTTCCCTCTTTTCTGTCTTCTCAAACCCCAGCTGGTCGAGGCGGATGGCCACCCTTCCTGAGTCTGGTTCTGCCAGAGGTTTCTTCCTGGTTCTGCCAGAGGTTTCTTCCTGTTAAAGGGAGTCGTTCCTTTCCACAGTCCCTCAGGCTCAGGACGGGAGATTGGACTGAAGACACATTTCGGTGCAATCTGTTGGTTTCCTTAGCTAGGATATTATTTTTGAATTGGCTCTATATGAATTAATTGGATTACTTTGAAAGTAATTCATTGGATTTAATTGGATTGAGTTACTATAAATTGAATTCCAATTGGCTTGAATTGGACTATATTATTTAAGTGCCTTGAGATGACAATTGTTGCAATTTGGCGCAATATAAATAAAATTGAATTGAATTGAACAACAGATGGTGTTCACATCGCTGGATGTACAGGCAGTTGGAAAACATTGTTCTGCTGACATTGAACTGTTGATGGAGTGCTGGCCCTTTTATCAACCAAGGTAGTTCAGTGTTGTGTATCTTTTATGTTCCACTGCGGGCAAATAACATGACAGTACTTAGGGCACTGCACGATGTCATCAGCTGACATGCATCCTGATGCTGACTTCATTGTGGCTGCTGACTTCAACCACTGCAACCTGAGGAACATCCTCCCCAAACACTACCTGCATGTACATTTTCCAACAAGGGAGCATAACATTCTCCCCAGCTTTGATCAGTCCGACCACCTGTCTGTGTTTCTGTACCCAGCCCACAGACAAATACTCAAGAGAGCACCAACGATTAAGTAAAACAATACAAATGTATGGATTGAAGAAACTGGGCAAATTATTCAAAACTGCTTTGAGAGTACAAACTGGCGTGTCTTTAGAATGACTTATTTGAGGGGAGACTCCTCTGTTGACCTGGCGGAGTATGCTGCTGCTGTAATTGAGTATATCAGTACATGTACTGAAAACATCATTGCAACAACTGGCCAGGCCACGCTGCCAGATGAGCTCAACGAGTTCTATGCTTGTTTCGAGGCATTTAAACAACCATCACCATGAAGAGCCGCCAGTCACAGAGGGCACGCATGACACACCGCTGTCAGTGATACCTGCAGAGGTGTGTCAGATCCTGAGCTGGATCAACCCTCCAAAGGCAGCAGGCCCCAACACCATCGCTGACAGCCTGCTCATCAAAGCTGGCCAAGGTCCTCACAGACATATTCAACCTGTCCCTGGAGCAAGCGTCTGAGGTCTCCTGTTTCAAGATTAGGTGTGCTCCTCCCAAAGAAATGCCCAGTAAGTTTTAACAAATATCATCCCATTGCACTCACCCCTATTGTGATGAAATGCTTTGAGAGGATAGTCATGGCACACAGCACAGCAACCCTTGACCCCTTCCGATACTCTTGTTTTCAGAATAGGTCCACTGACGACACAATCAATACCACCATCCACACAGTCCTCACATATCTGGAGGGCAGGGACACATGCAATAATGCTGTTATTGATTACAGCTCAGCATTCAATACAGTTGTCCTATAGAAACATTTGTAATTTGCTCCTCTCTCTCTGAGTTGGGTTCCTCGCTGACAGAACCAAAGTTAAAAGCCAGACATCAGGCATAGGAACAATCAGCACCAGCTGACCCAAGGCTGTGTGTTGAGTGTGAAGCTCTACTCCTTGAAAACAGACAAAATCAAGGAAATTATTATTGACTCAAGCAAGAGGCAGCACATTCCCATTCACTTTGGAGAGGCTGCAGAGTTAAAAACTTTAAATTTCTTGGAACCCATATTTCTGAGAATCTTACCTGGTCTCACAATACTCAACCACTCATCAGCCAAACACACAAAACACTGTATTTTATAAGCAAGCTGAAGAAAGTTGGCATGCCAACCAAAATCCTCACCAATTTCTACAAGGGTACAGTAGAGAGCATTACTGCCTGCTCCATCACAGTGTGGCACAGAAACTACACTGTACAAGAGAGGGAGGTGCTCCAAACTGCACAGTACATGTCTGAAGCAACCTTCCCTTCTCTACAGGACATTTACACCATCAGGATCATCACGAGGGCCCACAATATGATTCAAGACAATACAAACCCTCAACACACTTCTTCACACTACTTCCCTCAGGGATGAGTGTGGAATCACAGACCACAAGATTAACTAACAGTTTTTACCTCACAAGCCATTAGAATTCTGAATAATGTTAAAATTTCATTTAACCCCAACCCAAAACTTTAGCCACATATTACCACTGTATGTCACCAGGCAGTGTACATTTTATCATGCAACTGCGACTTTTTTTTACTTTCTTTATTCATTTAATGCTATTTATTTATCCTAGTGCTGTCTTTGCATAGGTAATTTGAATCCATATAATGGAATGCACTCTTAGCTAAATTGAGATTATATCAATGCCATGATAGAGTGTGAGACAGATTACATCTTCCTCTGTGTGGAGAGTCTTATTCCCACAAGGACAATAAGGTGCCTTCCAAATAATAAACCCTGGATCACCAGTGATCTGAAAATGCTGTTGAACATCAAAAAGAAAGCCTTCAGAGGGCGACAGGGTGTTACTGAGGACTGTTCAAAAACAGATAATCCTAGAATACATATCACATCAATTTTTCATGCGACTCCAGCTAAATAAAAGAGAATGGAAGGATATGTCTCTAGAAAAAGGTTGTGTGAGGGAAAAGAAATACAGCGTTATGAATGACTGGACCCAAGTAGGATGTACAACAACAGAACTTGTTAAAAACCTCAAGAGGTGTGGCTTCAGTGCTGAGACCATAAATGTACGGTTGCTGAGTTTTAGGGCCATCTAGTCTTTTAAGGTGCAGTTTGAACAATATCCGATTTGTGATTATAAAACTTCCTACGTTTGAATTTTGATTCAGCAGGGGTAAAAAAATCTCATGTATTGTTGTAGTTTTTAAAATCTCTTTTTGGCTTTTTTATGGAGATGAAGAGTCTAACACTATATTCTCCCATAAATAGAGTCCAAGTTTATCAAATGTACCCCCACAGCTGTGGACAAATTGTTATTTTTCAGTCAAAAATGACAAAAACGTCAGGTTTAACTTGTTTTGACCCTTGGGCTGTCACTGAAGTAGTAGTAACAAACTCTGTTATTGCAGTGGAATATATGACTATCAATTTAAACAAACAACTCTCACAAGTCTTTACTATGAACGTAAAAAAAAACAGGCAATATTGCTTTATAACACACTGTCACATATGTAAGAATCTCTAGGAGTTAAGCTACCTATGGTCCGTGATCGAGTTATCATCTGCCCGATGTCACGGAAGACTTTGCGAAGAAATTCTTGTGCCCTTTCCCACAGTCCTCGTCGCACACTGTTCAAGCCACACACAGAGGAGAAAGCCAAGAGTGGGCTGTAGAGGAACAAAGTGAAGAGACTCCCCCGCTGAGACTGATCTAAATAGTTAAATAGAGAAATTGCACAGATAAGCGATGAGAACATGAGACATACTCCATGTTCACAAGAATGTGGTGCCAGATAACCTTGTCAAAGCAGCATCTTCATCATCTCCTACAACTGCATAAAAAGGTTTTAATAATAAACAGTAATAAAAGTGCTTTATAAACACAGGAAAATGTAAAGAGATACAGACATAGTAGCAGCATATATTGAGAGATCAAGGAAATTCAATTCATTCAAAGATAGGTTACATTTTTTTTTCTTGTCTCAAACGAGTACTGGCACTCATATTGAGAACAACATTTTCACAACAAAAATTCCCCTACTTCTGCACATTGGTTTCATTGGTTGTCCTGGCTAACAGCGTTTTAGAAGAAAGATCTATCTGTCTATTTTTTTTTTCAGAAATTAATATGAGGGACTTCAGCAGTTTCTTTATATAAACAATAAGAATATTGCTCAATGTTAGTCTTTTATGTACATCATTTTTTGGTTTACCCTAATTTACCTCCCACATCCGGCGCCGGTGCGAGCAGGACGCTGATCCAGTAGCTCCGTAGGTGTAGTGTTGTTTTACCGTTTAGAGTGTTTATTTGTATTTTTTAATATTTTTTTAACCACACTCGCTGTGCGGTACTTTATATATCCTATGGATACGATGTCTTCTTATCAGCAATACAGCGGCGGACAACTTCTTTATTCAAGGGAGAAGCTGCTTGCACTCCAAACAATGGGACGAGCCGGCATTGTTCACCCCATACCCGAGGAGCTGAGGAGGAGGCGACGAGGCCACAGAGCCGGGGCCAAGGTGAAGGCTAGACTTGCGGCTAAACGGTGGAAATACAAGCCCTCGGTTCCCTCGTTTATCATGGGAAATGTTAACCGTCTGACCAACAAGACAGACGAGCTGGCTGCCCTTGTGAGGACCGACAGGACATTGAGGGCGTCTCACTGAAACTTGGCTCACCCAGAACACACCGGACACTAATATGGATGTACCTGGATTCACGACGGTGAGAGCGGACAGGGACTGTAGATGCAGCGGCAAACACAAAGGTGGGGGACTCGCCCTGTTTATTAACAACAGATGGTGCAGCCCGGGGCATGTTACGGTGAAGGAGACTGAGTGCAACAGAGACATTGAGCTGCTGGCGGTAGGACTCAGACCGTAACAACCTGAGGGAGGTCTGGGATGGCATGAAAACCATCACAGGCTGCAAGAAGAAGGGCAGCAGCACAGACGAGGGGGATGCTGGGAGAGCAAACCAGCTAAACCTGTTTTTCAACAGGTTTGACACTCCAGCTCACACAGACAGTGACTGCCCACTTCACACCCCTATCACGTCCATCATCACCTCAGATTGCAGAGCACCCCCACCTGCCACACCCATGAACAGTTCAACCCCCCACCCCACCACAACAGACATTTCAACCGCCCTCCCCTTCACTATCACCAAGGAGCAGGTGAGCAGAGAGCTGAGGAGGCTGCGCCCAAGGAAAGCAGCAGGCCCGGACAAACTGTGTCCTAGGATGCTCAAGGCCTGTTCTGCTGAACTGGGGGAGCCGCTTCAGCACGTGTTCAACCTGAGCCTGCAGCTGGGGAGGGTCCCCGTGCTCTGGAAGACTTCATGTCTCATCCCTGTTCCAAAGAGGAGGTGGGTGACTTCAGACCAGTGGCACTAACATCACACATCATGAAGACTTTCGAACGGCTGGTGCTCCATCTCCTCAGACCCCAGGTCCTCCACGCACAGGATCCACTGCAGTTTGGATACCAGGAGAAGGTGGGCGTGGAGGATGCCATCCTCAATCTGCTACACAGGGCTTACTCTCATCTGGACAAGGAGAGCAGTGCTGTGAGAATCATGTTCTTTAATTCTTGGACTTCAGAAGGAAGAAACCAAAGCTCCAACCTGTGTCCATCAAGGGGGTTGATGTGGAGGTGGTCAGGACATACAAACATCTGGGGCTGCAGCTGGATGACAGATTGGACTGGAGATAGACTTTGTTCACAGGAAAGGACAGAGCCATCTCTACTTCCTGAGAAGGCTGGGGTCCTTCAACATCTGCAAAAAACTTCTGCAGATGTTTTATCAGTCGGTGGTGGCCAGCGTCCTCTTCTACGCTGTGGTTTGCTGGGGAGCAAGAAGAGGGACTATGCCCGACTGGACAGACTGGTGAGGAGAGCTGGCTCAGTGGTGGGCACAGAGCTGGACTCTCTGGTGACAGTGGCAGAGAGAAGGACTCTTAACAAACTGCTGTCCATACTGGACACCCTCTATACAACACCTTCATCAGGCAGAGGAGTGTATTCAGTGGCAGCCTGCTGTCCATACTGGACAACACCCACCACCCTCTATACAACACCTTCATCAGGCAGAGGAGTGTGTTCAGTGACAGCCTGCTGTCCATACTGGACAACACCCACCACCCACTATACAACACCTTCATCAGGCAGAGGAGTGTGTTCAGTGGCAGCCTGCTGTCCATACTGGACAACACCCACCATCCTCTATACAACACCTTCATCAGGCAGAGGAGTGTGTTCAGTGGCAGGCTGCTGTCCATACTGGACAACACCCACCACCCTCTATACAACACCTTCATCAGGCAGAGGAGTGTATTCAGTGGCAGCCTGCTGTCCATACTGGACAACACCCACCACCCTCTATACAACACCTTCATCAGGCAGAGGAGTGTATTCAGTGGCAGCCTGCTGTCCATACTGGACAACACCCACCACCCTCTATACGACACCTTCATCAGGCAGAGGAGTGTGTTCAGTGACAGCCTGCTGTCCATACTGAACAACACCCACCACCCTCTATACAACACCTTCATCAGGCAGAGGAGTGTGTTCAGTGACAGCCTGCTGTCCATACTGGACAACACCCACCACCCTCTATACAACACCTTCATCAGGCAGAGGAGTGTGTTCAGTGACAGCCTGCTGTCCATACTGGACAACACCCACCACCCACTATACAACACCTTCATCAGGCAGAGGAGTGTGTTCAGTGGCAGGCTGCTGTCCATACTGGACAACACCCACCACCCACTATACAACACCTTCATCAGGCAGAGGAGTGTGTTCAGTGGAAGGCTGCTGTCCATACTGGACAACACCCACCACCCTCTGCACAACACCTTCATCAGGCAGAGGAGTGTATTCAGTGGCAGGCTGCTGTCCATACTGGACAACACCCACCACCCTCTATACAACACCTTCATCAGGCAGAGGAGTGTGTTCAGTGACAGGCTGCTGTCCATACTGGACAACACCCACCACCCTCTATACAACGCCTTCATCAGGCAGAGGAGTGTGTTCAGTGGCAGCCTGCTGTCCATACTGGACAACACCCACCACCCTCTATACAACGCCTTCATCAGGCAGAGGAGTGTGTTCAGTGGCAGGCTGCTGTCCATACTGGACAACACCCACCACCCTCTATACAACACCTTCATCAGGCAGAGGAGTGTGTTCAGTGGCAGGCTGCTGTCCATACTGGACAACACCCACCACCCTCTATACAACGCCTTCATCAGGCAGAGGAGTGTGTTCAGTGGCAGGCTGCTGTCCATACTGGACAACACCCACCACCCTCTATACAATACCTTCATCAGGCAGAGGAGTGTGTTCAGTGGCAGCCTGCTGTCCATACTGAACAACACCCACCACCCTCTATACAACACCTTCATCAGGCAGAGGAGTGTGTTCAGTGACAGCCTGCTGTCCATACTGAACAACACCCACCACCCTCTATACAACGCCTTCATCAGGCAGAGGAGTGTGTTCAGTGACAGCCAGCTGTCCATACTGGACAACACCCACCACCCTCTATACAACACCTTCATCAGGCAGAGGAGTGTGTTCAGTGGCAGCCTGCTGTCCATACTGAACAACACCCACCACCCTCTATACAACACCTTCATCAGGCAGAGGAGTGTGTTCAGTGGCAGGCTGCTGTCCATACTGGACAACACCCACCACCCTCTATACAACACCTTCATCAGGCAGAGGAGTGTGTTCAGTGGCAGGCTGCTGTCCATACTGGACAACACCCACCACCCTCTATACAACACCTTCATCAGGCAGAGGAGTGTGTTCAGTGACAGGCTGCTGTCCATACTGGACAACACCCACCACCCTCTATACAACACCTTCATCAGGCAGAGGAGTGTGTTCAGTGGCAGGCTGCTGTCCATACTGGACAACACCCACCACCCTCTATACAACACCTTCATCAGGCAGAGGAGTGTGTTCAGTGGCAGGCTGCTGTCCATACTGGACAACACCCACCACCCTCTATACAACACCTTCATCAGGCAGAGGAGTGTGTTCAGTGACAGGCTGCTGTCCATACTGAACAACACCCACCACCCTCTATACAACACCTTCATCAGGCAGAGGAGTGTGTTCAGTGGCAGCCTGCTGTCCATACTGGACAACACCCACCACCCTCTATACAACACCTTCATCAGGCAGAGGAGTGTGTTCAGTGACAGGCTGCTGTCCATACTGGACAACACCCACCACCCTCTATACAACACCTTCATTAGGAAGAGGAGTGTGTTCAGTGACAGGCTGCTGTCCATACTGAACAACACCCACCACCCTCTATACAACACCTTCATCAGGCAGAGGAGTGTGTTCAGTAGCAGGCTGCTGTCCATACTGGACAACACCCACCACCCTCTATACAACACCTTCATCAGGCAGAGGAGTGTGTTCAGTGGCAGCCTGCTGTCCATACTGGACAACACCCACCACCCTCTATACAACACCTTCATCAGGCAGAGGAGTGTGTTCAGTGGCAGCCTGCTGTCCATACTGGACAACACCCACCACCCTCTATACAACACCTTCATCAGGCAGAGGAGTGTGTTCAGTGGAAGGCTGCTGTCCATACTGGACAACACCCACCACCCTCTGCACAACACCTTCATCAGGCAGAGGAGTGTGTTCAGTGGCAGCCTGCTGTCCATACTGAACAACACCCACCACCCTCTATACAACACCTTCATCAGGCAGAGGAGTGTGTTCAGTGACAGCCAGCTGTCCATACTGGACAACACCCACCACCCTCTATACAACACCTTCATCAGGCAGAGGAGTGTGTTCAGTGGCAGGCTGCTGTCCATACTGAACAACACCCACCACCCTCTATACAACACCTTCATCAGGCAGAGGAGTGTGTTCAGTGGCAGCCTGCTGTCCATACTGGACAACACCCACCACCCTCTATACAACACCTTCATCAGGCAGAGGAGTGTGTTCAGTGACAGGCTGCTGTCCATACTGGACAACACCCACCACCCTCTATACAACACCTTCATCAGGCAGAGGAGTGTGTTCAGTGACAGGCTGCTGTCCATACTGAACAACACCCACCACCCTCTATACAACACCTTCATCAGGCAGAGGAGTGTGTTCAGTGGCAGGCTGCTGTCCATACTGGACAACACCCACCACCCTCTATACAACACCTTCATCAGGCAGAGGAGTGTGTTCAGTGGCAGCCTGCTGTCCATACTGGACAACACCCACCACCCTCTATACAACACCTTCATCAGGCAGAGGAGTGTGTTCAGTGGCAGCCTGCTGTCCATACTGGACAACACCCACCACCCTCTATACAACACCTTCATCAGGCAGAGGAGTGTGTTCAGTGGAAGGCTGCTGTCCATACTGGACAACACCCACCACCCTCTGCACAACACCTTCATCAGGCAGAGGAGTGTGTTCAGTGGCAGCCTGCTGTCCATACTGAACAACACCCACCACCCTCTATACAACACCTTCATCAGGCAGAGGAGTGTGTTCAGTGACAGCCAGCTGTCCATACTGGACAACACCCACCACCCTCTATACAACGCCTTCATCAGGCAGAGGAGTGTGTTCAGTGGCAGGCTGCTGTCCATACTGGACAACACCCACCACCCTCTATACAACACCTTCATCAGGCAGAGGAGTGTGTTCAGTGGCAGGCTGCTGTCCATACTGGACAACACCCACCACCCTCTATACAACACCTTCATCAGGCAGAGGAGTGTGTTCAGTGGCAGCCAGCTGTCCATACTGGACAACACCCACCACCCTCTATACAACACCTTCATCAGGCAGAGGAGTGTGTTCAGTGGCAGCCTGCTGTCCATACTGGACAACACCCACCACCCTCTATACAACACCTTCATCAGGCAGAGGAGTGTGTTCAGTGGAAGGCTGCTGTCCATACTGGACAACACCCACCACCCTCTATACAACACCTTCATCAGGCAGAGGAGTGTGTTCAGTGACAGGCTGCTGTCCATACTGAACAACACCCACCACCCTCTATACAACACCTTCATCAGGCAGAGGAGTGTGTTCAGTGGCAGGCTGCTGTCCATACTGGACAACACCCACCACCCTCTGCACAACACCTTCATCAGGCAGAGGAGTGTGTTCAGTGGCAGCCTGCTGTCCATACTGAACAACACCCACCACCCTCTATACAACACCTTCATCAGGCAGAGGAGTGTGTTCAGTGACAGCCAGCTGTCCATACTGGACAACACCCACCACCCTCTATACAACGCCTTCATCAGGCAGAGGAGTGTGTTCAGTGGCAGGCTGCTGTCCATACTGGACAACACCCACCACCCTCTATACAACACCTTCATCAGGCAGAGGAGTGTGTTCAGTGGCAGGCTGCTGTCCATACTGGACAACACCCACCACCCTCTATACAACACCTTCATCAGGCAGAGGAGTGTGTTCAGTGGCAGCCAGCTGTCCATACTGGACAACACCCACCACCCTCTATACAACACCTTCATCAGGCAGAGGAGTGTGTTCAGTGGCAGCCTGCTGTCCATACTGGACAACACCCACCACCCTCTATACAACACCTTCATCAGGCAGAGGAGTGTGTTCAGTGGAAGGCTGCTGTCCATACTGGACAACACCCACCACCCTCTGCACAACACCTTCATCAGGCAGAGGAGTGTGTTCAGTGGCAGCCTGCTGTCCATACTGAACAACACCCACCACCCTCTATACAACACCTTCATCAGGCAGAGGAGTGTGTTCAGTGACAGCCAGCTGTCCATACTGGACAACACCCACCACCCTCTATACAACGCCTTCATCAGGCAGAGGAGTGTGTTCAGTGGCAGCCTGCTGTCCATACTGGACAACACCCACCACCCTCTATACAACACCTTCATCAGGCAGAGGAGTGTGTTCAGTGGCAGGCTGCTGTGTCAATCCTGCTCCACCAACAGACTCAAGAACTCTTTTGTCCCTCTTGCCATCAGGCTGTACAACAGCTCTCAGTGATGGTACTTCTGGTAGTTCTACGGTCACTTTATATTTGTAAATAATTTCCACAGTATGTAACAGTTGTACAAAACATTTATAGTTCTACAAAATATTTTATTTCTACAGTTACATCTTAGTTTTTTAACAGTTTTTGTATAGATCCTAATGTATGTTGAATGTATGTTATGTTACTTTTTTGCTACTGGATGCTTGAATTTCCTTCGGAATCAATAAAGTAAGTAAGTAAGTAAGTATTTATATAATCTATTTATCTATCTATCTATCGAATCTTAGTTAATTCAGTTAATTGCATACTCTTTAAATACTATTAATTTAACAGTACCAGAGAGAGCCATGGACAGTGTAAGAATGTTAAAAAGTGTAGAGGTGTTTTAGTCCCACACCGAGTAACACACACCTGGTACACTCTTGGGATATACTGCAGGTGATAGTAGGCACACCAGAGGCTGGCCAAACAGATTTGTGAAATTCTATTCATAAAAATGAAAGACAGAAAGCATCATATTAATCCTGAGCACACACAGATGATGTAGTATGGTAACATCATACACTTCAACAAAACAAGTTTTTCTTAGGCACTTTCATGTCTTCTTATACCTTGTAGGCTGTGCTGTTTGAAGAATCCACAATGATAAAAAGTGGCTTCCGAGTGAAAGGGAACAAGTCCCCTGGATGAAGGCTGCAACAATGTGAACAAGAATACATCAGAAATCTAGTTGGGTACCTCAGCAAACAACAAAAATCTGTAGTTTTCATTTTGTACGGGTAGCTTTTCAGTTGGCTACAACACACACACACATGCACACATGCACATTTGGATGGTTGTACACGCATATTTAGAGTTTCAAAACATCAAAGCAATGTAACATACCAGTAGGAAGCAGTAAGATACCAGATTTAGACAAATGTATTAGACAAATCCAAAATACTACCGTAAATTCCAGACTATAAGCTGCTACTTTTTTCCCAGGCTTTGCGCACCGCGGCTTAAGCTAGATTTATACTCTTATACTCTATAAATGCTTAAATTGCAAATGTTGAAGCCAGGCGACAGAGAAGAGTCTGGTCTGATGAAGGGTGGTCTGTATGTCCGGCCGAGGCTGGGAGCGGGTGAATTTACAACACTGGTTGTGAATTCACTGATGTGAATTTACAACCTGGATGAACAAATGGACTTTAGATAATTTCGAATGTCAACGAGCTTCTTCAGCATATACAGCCATTAAGACCGGAAAAGGCAACTGCCGGAAATTACGTTCTGAGCGGACCAATCACAGCCCTTATGGCCCGCGTCTACGCAATGTGTAGTTATAATCTTTTGGAGGTGCACGTCAGGCTACGGCGGAGGGGGTCCACGTCGACAACGTCGCTACTTAGTACCAACGTCGTCGACATGACGTTAAAGCATACTATGACTTACAGGCACTGTTAGAAAAAAAGCATTTACGCCACGTATTTGTGCGTTACCGATAGGTATTTAAGTTAAAACCATCGGTGTTACAGGCACTGTTCGAACAAAAAAAGTATTTACACCACATATTTGTGCGTTACTGATGGGTATTTAAGTTAAAACCATCGGTAATACAGGCACTGTTTGGGGAAAAAAAGCATTTACGCCACATATTTGTGCGTTACCGATGGGTATTTAAGTTAAAATCATTGGTGTCACAGGCACTGTTCGAACAAAAAAGCATTTACACCACATATTTGTGTGTTAACGATAGGTATTTAAGTTAAAATCATCGGTGTTACAGGCACTGTTCGAACAAAAAAAGTTTTTACACCACGTATTTGTGTGTTAACGATAGGTATTTAAGTTAAAACTATCGGTGATACAGGCACTGTTCGAACAAAAAAAGTATTTACACCACGTATTTGTGCATTAACGATAGGTATTTAAGTTAAAACCATCGGTAATACAGGCACTGTTTGGGGAAAAAAAGCATTTACGCCACATATTTGTGCGTTACCGATGGGTATTTAAGTTAAAATCATTGGTGTCACAGGCACTGTTCGAACAAAATAGTATTTACACCACATATTTGTGTGTTAACGATAGGTATTTAAGTTAAAACTATCGGTGATACAGGCACTGTTCGAACAAAAAAAGTATTTACACCACGTATTTGTGCATTAACGATAGGTATTTAAGTTAAAACCATCGGTGATACAGGCACTGTTTGGGGAAAAAAAGCATTTACACCACATATTTGTGTGTTAACGATAGGTATTTAAGTTAAAATCATTGGTGTCACAGGCACTGTTCGAACAAAATAGTATTTACGCCACGTATTTGTGCATTAACGATAGACACTTAAGTAAAACCATCTGTGTTACAGGCACTGTTAGAAAAAAAAGCATTTACACCATGTATTTGTGCATTAACGATAGGTATTTAAGTTAAAACCATCGGTGTTACAGGCACTGTTCGAACAAAATAGTATTTACGCCACGTATTTGTGCCTTACCGATAGATACTTAAGTAAAACCATCGGTGTTACAGGCACTGTTAGAACAAAAAAGCATTTACGCCACATATTTGTGCATTAACAATAGGTATTTAAGTTAAAACCATTGGTGTTACAGGCACTGTTAGAACAAAAAAGCATTTACGCCATGTATTTGTGCGTTAACGATAGGTATTTAAGTTAAAACCATCGGTGATACAGGCACTGTTTGGGAAAAAAGTATTTACGCCACGTATTTGTGCGTTACCAATGGGTATTTAATTTAAAACCATCAGTGTCACAGGCACTGTTCGGGAAAAAAAACATTTGCATTATATATTTGTTTATGTTACCATAGGCATTTAATTAAAAGTTTAAAAATCCTCACATGTAACATCTTTCTGTGTAAATATCTCATATTACAATGTGGACACCTGCGGCTTATAATCCGGTGCAGCCTATACAAGAACAAAATGGATTTTCTTTTTAAAATTAGAGGGTGCGGCTTATATTCAAGTGCACTCCATAGTCCGGGATTTACGGTAACTAGTTTCACTTATTTCTTGGGTTAGATCGGGTAACAGCCAGCTAACTGAACACAAAAAGCATAAGACTATGCGGGGCCCACTCTCATGTCAACTTAAAGTGAAATTCCCTCTGTTAAACAATCTGAAATATTTGAGTTTTGGCCTTTCCAAAAGTCTGGACCATTCAATCATTAATATGTTAGATTAACTCACCAATGCATTTCTTTCAGGGCCTGATTCTTCTTCTGCACTGTTTCTCCATTCACCACATCACGATTTGTGTTTGTGAGAACACCTCCAAAATCATATGGTCCCGCTGGAAATAAAATTATTCATTGGTTTACCTTGAAAAGAAACACTGTCACATTGATTATAAATATTACTAAAGCTCTTTGCTAGTGGTAATTTTTTGATTAGGATTGGTTTTGAACACAGATCAAAACAACAATAATAATAACATCTTAACGTCTTTCACAAAATATTTATCCTTAACATTTAATAAAATCCCTCTCTAGAGTCGAGCAATTTCATATCTAAAAAAAAAAAAACACGCACAAGAAGCCAAAAATATCTACAAATGACTCAATGTGAATGTGAATATGAATTCTAAAACTTAAAAATGGTAGATTTAGACATGCTCGCTCAGTTAACATTCATATTGAACACCAGAATAGGGATACAATTAGATAATTGTGACTTTAGCCATGGCATGATTGCTTGGAGAGTTTTTGCAGATACTCCAATGATTTACAAACCGTCTTAGAAACAAAGATCATTACTCAACCAGAAGTTCTGTAACCAGAAACCAGTTGGAGCACATGGAAACTGTTACCACTACAACACAGTTAGCAGAAAAGCTTTCCACATCTAAATTCAAAACGGACAGGATACAAAAGCAAAAGACCCCTGCAATCTAGTCGGCACAAAGCATTTAAACCTCAGCTTGGTCTGATGGCTCAATTTCTGCTGAGGTTCAGAATTTGGTGTCAATATCATGAATATATTGACACAACCTGCCTTGTGTCCACAGACAAGGCTGCTGCTGGTACTATAATGTTGATTAATGCCCTTAGCACTTACCTGTCAAGGTTGGAATACCACAGGCTGTCAGCATTCATCTACTATTATAACACTCATAAGCATTTTTATATCAAATGGAAAGATAAGGAAAATGGAAAGGCATAATACTCTTCATCATACCTTCATAATCTGACTGCCCAGTGGGGAAGACACCAGTGGCTGATAAGTATACAAGCAGGACACTGTTGGCAGGCAATTCCTGTAAATAATAGCAGTGGGGGAAAAAAAAATTACAGACCAAGTTAATACATCCACAAAATTCAGAGATTCATGTACTAGAAATGCAAAAACAAAATTATTCAAAATTAGTCTGGTGGGGAATTTAAAAAAACCTCAAAGTTGGTATGTGGATGAACCCTTTACACCACTAATATTTTTGTGCCTCACTACAAATCTTGACTTCCCAACTAAGAAAAAAAAACAAAAAAAAAAAAAACATGCATAGATCAACGGAAAGC
The DNA here is from genome assembly GCF_036924035.1 of Leuresthes tenuis. Taxonomy (NCBI): domain Eukaryota; kingdom Metazoa; phylum Chordata; class Actinopteri; order Atheriniformes; family Atherinopsidae; genus Leuresthes; species Leuresthes tenuis. The sequence goes on from NW_027325373.1 coordinate 27,642,463, forward strand.
TGAGAATAAAAAGTAACAAAATCACAATTACTTATAATTTTGAAGGATGACAGATACTGTATATTGGACACAAATGCACAACCTGGCAAATACAATACAGAATAATCAACTGAAGTGACAATTAACCCTGAGGCTATAATTTAAATGAATACTGACCTTAAAAGAGGCAGACAAGAAAGTAAAAAGCTGGCTGAATGTTGGCTTGTACAGTAAATATTTGTGAGGGTTTTCTCTTTTCGTTGGCTTCTCATTGGGTTCCTGTGGAGAAACATTGTATATAAAAACGGTTCCTATTTCAGTTAATTTTAGTACAATAGTCACCTAGGGGGTGCATTTATTGAACCATAATGTTTAAATTGTTCAAACTGAATGCACACAGAAAACGCGTATCAAACAAAGAATAAAAAATAAATAAATGAATGGTTCATTTTGGATCTCTGATGCTAAACAAATTGTTGAGGTGTAACCTTGCTAATGCAAAGAAGGACTCTGGCTCTTTCCACCTTTGTTTAAATACAGAACTACAGGGGCATTGGGTTGCTCAATTACTAAATCCTCATTGCGGCAGGCTCTGATTTTAGTCCTAGAAAATGGCCCTTTGCTGTATGTCATCATCCTCTTTCTGCCTACCTACCTGTCTTTCTACTGTAAAATAAAAATGAATGCTTTGTCATGTTCTTAGAGCCCTTCTACTTCTACTGGAGGAGTACGCTGATGCACAATGGCACGATGAATCATCAGCACAGCCTTGCATGTGCAAGGATGGGATGGAAATGTATCTTAACGATGGTGGTGTTGCATCCCAAACCGTAGGTAAAGCCGAAGAGCAAAAGTTGCCAGACTACCTAGTGTTACTTTCGGAAAGATTCATTCTGCATGTTTTCTACATATGTCAAATAAATCTCTTTTCATTTAGTTAACAAATCTAAACATCTGTTTAAATTAAACAATAATTAGATGATTATATGTGTGACTGATCTGGAAAAATGTTTAGACAGTTGGAAAAAGTCAAAGCAAAATTTCCTGTGAATGCCAGGATGCAGGGTTTCCCAACAGAGTATTGCGTTGTAACAAGATAACCAGTGTTACTGACTCTACTTAATAGTAGTATAACACTATTTCTGACCGGTGGAAATTGGTATTACATTTATAAAGGAAGAAAGAGCACATCTCACATATACTATACAATACATTAACACAATTTTTACAGAGAAAGGCATACTTGATGGGGTGGAGTTTGATGGGTGCAAATACGAAAGTGAGATAAAATTTTCCCCTTTCACAGAGTCTGCATTCTTCTTACATCATTGTAACATTTTTGGTTTATACACTTGTCAGTAACAACACATTATTATTAAAGTATTAAAAAGTGTATAATAGTGTATAATATAATAATAGTAGCAGTGTATATTTTTTATACTGTTTAACTGCAGTACATTTTTATTTACAGTGTCCCAACTTAATTGGAAGGTGGGGTTGTACTTTTTACAATTAATAAACCGATTAATTGGTTAACTAGTATGAGCCTATACATGGCTTCATAATTATAGCAACAAAAAATGTAGGACTATTTTCAGTATTTAAGAGCACACGGTTTTTGTCAAATATCTACAGAGTTTTATGCATCTGGCCCCAGGTCTTGTGGAAAAATAACTGCTAAGGCACCAGAAAGTTGGTTGCCGAGTGGCAAGAGTTGCATCACCACAACACCCCTGACAACAGCCACACCATCATCAGACAGAGCACTCACCAACGTTCCTTGTTTTGAGGTTTGTGTGGCCAGGTTCACAGGTTCCCTCTCCAAAGCTTGAAGCATGCGGAACATATCAATGGTCAACTCACTGAACTTGACCTAAAAATAAAGACAACACTTTTGTCAATTAAGCTGATCTATTACCAAACACAGAAAACTGCAGGCTAACAAAATTAGAGCTCACAAAGACAAATCAGAGATGCCATGATGGCTGAAAGTGGTTAATGATAACACAATCATTCAGTAAATAATTTGACACTGATTTCACCTTTTCTGGTTGGTGAAGAGTAACACCCAGGGGAGGGTTCTGCAAACACCAGTAACCAGTGCAGAGTACAAGCCAAAAGGAGGCATATTCAAATATGAATTTAGAAAAGACTTATAGAGCTTTGATGCAATCTTCACTGTTATCCTTTGAATGGCTAGAGTCCTTGGAACTGTTTAACTGTCACTGTCCAATGTCATGGATTTCAGCAAACATTATTCCCACACAAACTTCCAAAACAGTTTTGAGGCTTGAAATGAAAAATTCTGTTTCTAATTAGTGCGTTTTGACAACTTACTTGTTGTGTACTATGACTTGTAACTTGTAAAAATACACTGACACACACAAAATCACGCACAGATCTGCTTTATATGGTTATAAGGAATCTCAATTGACACAATGACAACTAGCCCTTAACCTTCTCTATCTCTTTCACCTTCCCACTCTTGCGTTCTCTAAATGTTAAGTCTGTCAACCCAAAAACATCAATTCAAATAAAAACACCAGAACATGTGCTAAAAAATAGTAAACAAAGTAAACTCAAATCCCTTGGTATAGAAAATAGTTTCCTAGAACCAATTCCATGTCAAAATCAACTCTCAAAACAAATTTAACACCAAATCGCTAAAAACAGTTGTACACAGGACTAGCCTCAGCAGTTGATCAACCTGAGGGACCTCCAAAGGCAAGATTGTTTGCTGTGAGAAAGTTGAAAAGCTTGTTGGCCCCGTTGTTCACCACTGACGACCAGGTCAGACATTTGAACCTACAGCAGTACAGCAGCCTTTTACACACAATTAGAAAGTCATCACCTCATTTAAAATACATGGGGAAGAAAAGTGACGCCAATGGCCTTTGGTAGAATGTTTTTTAGAAATTAAATTATTAATATTTGTTTCATTATTACCAGTTTAATCTTTTTTTTAATCTTTACAGGAGGGGCCAGAGTCATCTCTTCTTCCTGAAACGGCTCAGGTCCTTCAGTGTCTGCAGTGACAATGATATGTTGTATCACATCATCACTGAGAGTGCACTGTTCTATGCTGTTGTCTGCTGGGGGAGTTGCACTACAGACAAAAACTGGGTCCCTGGACAAACTGGTCAGTTCTGTAGTAGCCAGAAGGCAAGACCCTCTCAGTGCTGTGGTGGAGTACCAAATGAGGAGGAAATTATATTCTGTTTTGGAGAACAATAAACATCCTCTCCACAACATCCTGGCAGGTCAGAGGAGCAGCTGCAGTGAGAGGCTGCAGGACTGAGAGGTTCAGGAGGTCCTTTGTCCCCACAGCCACAAGACTTTTTAACAGTGACTGCTGACATGTTCTTCTCAAATGTATTTATTTAGTCATTGATTATTATAATTATTGTTGTTGTTATTGTTCTAATATACAATCATTGCAAATATTTCAATGTTTTGAGCTACTTGACTAATTTGAATTTCCCCTGGGGGATGAATAAAGTATTTTTCTATTCTATTCTATTCTATTCTATTCTATTCTATTCTATTCTATTCTATGACAATCCCCAGTGTAAAGGATGAAGACGACACTAAGGACATAACTAAATAAGTTGAAAATGATTAGAGAGATGGGAGGGCAAACTCTATGGTGACTGATACAGCCTTTAACTACTAAAAATTAAGAAAAAATAGAACATCACTTTCTATCATCACTTGTGCAAGAGAAACACTAAATCAAGGTACAGTTAAAGCCTGACTTACCCTATTAACTGAACCACCATCCTTGTCCCAGTAGACACCTTTGTATAAGGAAGCAATTCCAACTTTCTCTGTGAGAGATCACCTTACATGTACATACTGCCAAAAATCACTGCATAAACATCGTCTTTGGGTTGCTTGAATGGTGGTTTTGTTGGATGATCGTGAAGTTATAGTTTGTACTGGAAGAATGTGTGAGGGACTGCACAGTGGTGTGGTGGTTAGCACTGTCACCTCACAGCAAAAGGGTTCCTAGTTCAAATCCCAGCTGTGACCTCTCTATGCGGAGTTTTCCCCATGCACAGATTCTCTCCGGAATACAAAAACATGTAAGTTTAACTGCTGATTCTAAATTAACCCTAGGAGTAAATGTGAGCATGCATGTTTGTGAGACCCTGTGACAGACTGGCGACCTATCCAGAGTGTATCCCACCTCTTGGCCAATGTCAGATGGGATAGACTCTAGCCCCCCTGCAACCCTGAACTGGATTAAGTGTCAAAACATTCTAATAATGTACAGATTACACACTGAGCCACTGTCTCATGGAGTGAGACTGAAGGTTTTGCAATTTTGGCCATTTCACAATGAAATCTTAACAAGGCAGTGAGACAGAACTAGTGCATATACCTCATGAAGATAGAAGCGAACAAAACATTTTAAGATTCAAGAGTAATGGAGATGGTGTGGAAAAACTCTTTTCATGGTTTTCACGAGTCTCTCTGACAAAACTTTATACAGCTTTTCATTGTTAAAGTATATTCAAATAGTGTGTGGAAGTTTCTTATGAAGTAAGATATAAATAACATTTCCATCATTAACTGTCATAGGCAATTCGTGGTTTGTGTGTCCACCTGACAGTGAGACCTGTGTGACATAAATTCTGTCATCTCCACTCGTCTGCAAGGGTCAACTGGGTTTCTCTGTGGCTGGATATGGGCAACCCAAATATTTGTAAGAGTTCAGACTGAGCGTGCAAACTACGTGCCGACATGGATGCTTGTTCTGAATTAAGACTTTACAGGGGTATTGTGGCTAACCAGTTCTCCAAAAGGTACTTTACACTGATTCCATACCATTGCGAAGCTTATTGGAAATGTAGTACATACAGGAACACTTGCATGTTTGCGCAGTCCAAATCAGTTTGCACCGGGTGACATGGAAAGCATGAATCCCCGTTTAGACTTTCAGATTTAGAGGCTACTGTATAACATTACGAAAAGACAACATCATACTAAATATGTAAACTAGGTAAGGCAGAGAATGCCACTAGTAAACCATGTGAGCAATGCAGACAACTTGTTTTAACTTAAAACAACACCACAGAAATATGTGAAAATGAAAAAGGTATGTTTCTGACTAATTTTGAAGTACCCCCACTTTCATTATACACTTCTCCAGAACTGAAACTATGCTTGAGCACTCGGGGTCGTAAAACACTAGTGTAGAAGCGCAGGTTTAGAATCAATGGAAAAATATGATAATTCTTCCTCTACTCACCTTGCATTTTGAATCAAAGCCAACATTTTGCTTTGTGGTACCACATAACATGCTGAAACTAGACAATATATTAACATATTTTAGCCAAAAATAATATTAAAAATAAAACATACAAAGAATACATCTTTGCCATAATCAATATCATGGAATACAATGATTTTTTTATGTAATTATAATGACGAACTACAAAACAAACGCACTGTAGCTTGTGCAGCGAGATCCAAGACAATGCTCTAAGTCAACTCTGTTGCGTTGTGTTTGCTTGGCTTGGCATAGTGTTAAACTTACAATTGCGTGGATTTCCAATCATTAAAAGATCAATTACTTCATCTCCTCTGCTGTAAATCTAGGAGGTTAAAGCAGTGTTTTTTTTCCTATAATAAAGTACTGAAACATATTTCTATACTCCAGACATTTACTTTAGGGCTCTGTATCACGACTAATAGAAAATACACAACCTTACAACAGCAGCATGTTCATCACTGTCATTTACAGTATTAGAGATTGATATGCAAGTTATGACCTTGCCATTTTTGTCCCTGCCTCACAGAAGATACCTCTGTTAGCCATCTCAGTCCTGTTTCAGACACCATGCAAATAAGTTTACAGCCTTTCAAATTTCTCTGCTTTTGTTTTTCTTATGGCACTGTAACTCACTTCTACCGATCATACATTTACCAGATTCAAATGTTTTAAAATGTAAATCACAAAAACTTAGGCCCCATGTATCTTTACGATGGTGGTGTTGCATCTCTAGAGCTGAAGAGCAAAACTTGCAAGACTATCTAGTGTTACTTTAGGAAGGATGCATTCCACATGTTTTTTGTAAATGTCAAATAAATCTATTTTTATTTTAGTTGATGTTGGTACCAAATATAAACATCTGTTTAAATCAAATGATAATTCTTTACTCAAATCAAGAAATACATACTGTATATGAGTGCTTTCGTGAATTCAGTTGATATCTCAGGGGTTATTGTAAATTAAGAAAACTCCATGTGTTCTCTTGACCTATTCCTCCCTTCAGAGGCAACTTAAGACTGATCCTTACTATTCTTCTGGTTACTGCATGAAGCCTAGTATCCCAAGAGGAAGAAAATGGCAGTAAACTTTCCATTTTAAATATTGCACTGCTATCTAAAAATAGTAGTTAACTTACACATTTCATGCATATCACACACATGCAAAATATCTTAAAATTCTGATTATGACACATTACAGAAAATTTGTAGGCATAGCAACAAATTATATATTGAAAAGTCAATATTTAAACATTATCCAGTAAGACTGGTCAACAACTGTGCTGATTATCATGTTTTAAGGAAAGCCAAAGAGAATTAGTGGGTTAGAACCTGGTTGTTACAGTTGCCGATGATTAGTGCGTCAGCAAGAACAAGCTGCCCAACCACCATGCCTTGTTCCAGTGGAGGCACACTTCCATCCTGCAGCCTATTGCTGGTGATGACCACAGAATTGTTGTCGTTCACAACTACCACTGGATCTGCCTGTTTTATACAAGCAAATGGAGAGGAACAGCAGTGAGAGTTCATCTCGACTGACAGACAGTACACAACTTTTATTATTGTTCAGTGCTACATTATGCAAATAAGTTACCTCCACAAAAGCTGCCACTTCTTGTAGAACCAGGTTCCATTCCAATTGGTCCTCTGTGTTGAATCGCTGTGTGTAGTCTTCAATTTCCTCAGATAACTCCTGAAGGAAATATACCACAGTAACAGAAATCACCACTAGGGAATACTGACGGAACAGTTTCTGTTGTTTATGAAAGACTTCAAACATATTGTGCTGTTGATAGTCACAAAGTATCATTTCTAACTTCAGTGACTTCTGTTATTTTAGAGTAACTCGTTTTATTATACACATAAAATGTTTTTACTTTTATTGAAATATGTGTTAATTACATTTGAGTGTAGCCCTTAAAAAAAATCTCAGCCTATGGGTCCTGTTATGACCCTGGGTCATATTAATATTCTCCCATCTTGGTGTTGTGCAGTGGTATATGTTTGCTTTTTGATTTGTTTTTCATGTCGGTTGGCGATTGAACAGAACATTGATGGAGGCTGCCTTAAATGGGCTCCTGTCTGTGCTGGCCTTTGGGCTCCTCCTCCTTCGGGGCCTAACCAGATGATGCCAATGAGGCTGCTTCTGTTTAGAGCAAAGAGTGAAAAAAGAGCATGAAACAAACCACCTTAGAGCAAGCCGCGTAGTGGTAGGGGAGAGAACCCGCCTCTTTTCAAAATATCTTCTCCTGTTTAAGGTCAGGGAGGTAGGTAAGATCCCATTGTCTTTTTTGGTTTTCTTTTGTTAAAGGGAAGTTATTTTCCCTTATTCGTTAGCTTGTTCTGTTTGTTGTTATGGCTATGCTCACCCTGAAGATTAAAACTACCCTTTGTTTAATAAAATTCAGAAACTTATGTGCCACTGGTCATCCTTGCGAGAGGTTACAGGCCAGAAAGGCCCCTCTCTTCAACCTCCACCTCTATCTCAAAAATAATCAGGACACCCTTGCTCTAGATGAGAAATGATAAAATAGAAGGGTGAGGCCAAGTATAGGGACAAGAGGTAAAATGGAACTGAACCTGAACTGAGCAAAAAAAATACTTACATACAGTATTTCCTCAACCAGAAGCAAAGGCTTTTATTTAATTCAAGGTACCTAATTAATTTAAGACACCAGACATGTAAAGGCCCACCTTATTTATATACATGTATATTCTCATTCAGTATGTAGTGTTAGAAGCGCTTTGAGTGGTCAGACTAGAAAAGCGCTATACAAGTACAAGTCCATTTACCATTTATAGTTATATGTGCGGTTAAGTCAGGTTATGGTCAAAAGTTTGACTGGGCCGTTTAATTGGACCACTATCCTTGTCCCTGTATGCATCCCAGGATGTCCAATGCAGTCCTGTCATCCATCACTGAATACAACTTTTATCCATTTGTTTTTATCTTTTGATACGCATTCTATTTTCTTTGCTTACTACTTAGAATTTGTTGTCCGTATGATCTATTTCTTGGTTGACCTGTATGCTTCCCTTCTACAACTTTTACCAATTTGATGGTACTTGGTCCAAATTTTAAACACAGTTGACAGGGAACAATCAGAACCTTTTGCCACACTCGTTACCATGTTTCCTGCCAATTAGCCAGGTGTAAAAGCTCATTAAGATGTGCAGGTACTCTTAACTGCAAACTAATTTGCATATTTAGACTTGTGCAGGTACCTGTTTTAGAATGCAAATACAGGGATTCCATATGTTTTCCCCTCACGCTTCTACAAGTTATTGCTTCTACCTCATTTGACAAATAGTTTTGTTTTAAAATTCTATCAAATTTTCAAACATGTTTCATGAAGCCAGAATGTTCTACTATTAAATAAATGCTTTTTTTGTATGTATCTATGTGTCCTATCTGTTTTCTGAACAAAACAAAAAAAAAAGAGAAATCAATATTAACATTCTCCCAATGTGGTGACTGCATAATTGTTTGAGAACTTTAATTTAATACACAATTTTGGTCAAATCAACAAGCTTGAATGTATTTTATGTGCTTCTTAATGCCTCAAATTTAAATCTGGAACAGTGTACAAAACTCCCGTAATGAAACTAAATTAAATTACATGAACATTGAAATGAAAAAATACTTAACTTATCCCAAAGTAAATTTTTATTGTTGCAGTTTTTTTAAGTGACATTATAAGCTTTCATTATGACTGGTTATTGCTGTTGGCAAGAACTGAACCTCCCGTGTCATTCTTCTTATTGAACTAACTGTGTTGCTTCAACACAACGTTATGTCGAGGGTGTTCATTGTTGTTCTTTGTGTTCATTAACTTGTGCAGCCTTCTTATTTGTACAATCAGGTCTGGGGGGTTCCAGAGCAGTCCCTCCACAGGACCAGTCTTCTTTAGCAGTTTGTTCTGTTTTTCTGCCTCCACACATCATACTAATAGAAAATATGTAGCATTGTGGTGCAGACAATGAACCACCTACGCTTTCTTCACAAGTACAGTCCGTTATGTCCCTTCTTTAAGACTGCCCCAGTGTTGTATTCCATTCAAGTCTGCTGTCCACCTAAACTCCCAGGTATCTGTATTCCCTAACCTCCTCTACCTCTTCTACTAGGATGGAGATAGAATTTGGCTTATTCCTTGTCCTCCTAAAATCCATTTTTTTGTTTGTGTTTGAGAATAGTCTATTGTTTCCACACAATGTCACAAAGTGATTGACCAATTCCCTGCACTCAGCCTCTTGTACATCACTGATAAGCGATTGTGGACGAATCCACCTGTATTAATCTCCAGCAGGTGAGCAAAAATCTGCCATTGGTATTTTATCCTCCAGAACTTGCCTCAATTATGTTGATTTTTTTCTAGGAAGTTGAATGAACAAAGTATCAAACAGAAGATGTTTTGTCTTGCTTTGTTAGCCTGTGTTTTGTGTGTAGTTTGTGACTACACATGAACCATTTCACCTATGATATCCAATTAAAATACTTTCTGAATTCAACTGGATAAAAACTTTCCTATTCTTAGCAGGGCTTTTATTGTGAAGGATGCACAAATAAGACATGTACAATAGCTTTCATGACTCATTCAAAGCATTTCAGAAAGAAAGAATCAAGTGGCTACTTCAACAAATCTTTAATCCAGGTCAACTGAATGCTAAAAACAGCAAGGCTATTTTACTGTATTAATTAAGAAAAAGTGGTATAATCACTGTGGCCAATCATCATACATGGAAATTTAGAGAAAATTTCAGTACAAACGTGGTCTCTGAAGGAGATATATCATGGGAAAAAAAAGTCACTATTTTCTGTGCTTGAGAGCATATATTTGGGTGTCTGAAGTCACTACCCAATTAAAAATCTCTGAAAAAAAAATACAAGCTTGGTATTTTGACGTGGGTCATGCATGTGTATTTCAAATGAAAAAAATTTGAAACTGTTTTTCACCTCATTTAATGAAAACCAAATACAGCATATCTCAACACACACCTCGTGTTATTGGTAAGGAACGAGGGAGTCAGGGCAATGATTTTGGCTTGTTCTTGCATTCTCTGCTTAAAAAATTAACACTGTATACCAAGGCTATTCAACGAAAAACTCAAACATGTCCAGTTAGAGAAAATGTTCTCAAGCAAAGGTCCAGAACATCATAATGTCTAACTTAAGTTATTATTTTGTGTGATATATATTGAAGTTGTTGTTTCAACGTCTGCATCGAATCAACAACTCACTGTCAAATCAAATAAAGAAAGAACAATTTAAAAACATTTCGACAATATTCATTGTCACTGAACATGTATAATATTGTAGATATGTATTATTTTCTTCTCTCTTTAAAGGCAGGGGGGGTGTACGCACCCCGAATTCAAATATATTAGTGTAGAAGAGCTGGGAAAGGGATTTTTACATAATATGTTCCCTTTAAGGAAAAGAAGAGCTCCATTTGAAAATAGTGACAATAAATAAAATAGCATTTTAAAAATTGTGCATCATAAAATAAGTGTAGCAGCAGATTGAGTTTTCCCTTTTTCTTTGTTTATGTTTCACATCTCAACAGTTTCAACTAGTTTTACCACAGGTAGATCTCAACACATCTTAACAATTAAACAGTTTTACAGTTTCTCCTCCTGTCCCTCTTATTTTCCACTCCCCCACTTTCTGTTGTTCAGTGAGAGAATTGAGCTCTAGCTTGTCCTGCCAGGATTCTAAATCTGGGCTAGAATGGTGTCATGGACATTCTCATACACACGGGCAGATGCTCATTGGTGAGCCTGGAATGATATTGAGTTTTAATCATGGTCATTGTAGAGAAAGCTGCCTCACAGCTGTATGTGGAGCCAAACATGGTCAAGATGTACAAGGCTACTTTCCTCAGGCCTGAGAAAGCTGTCTCAGAGACCATTTGGAGCCAGAAAGTGGCAGTGGCAGTTCTTCCAAACCACTATTTTGGGGCCACATCTGTTTGGAGATTAATTGGTTGCATCTCGAGGGGTCCACCATTTGCCCAATTGAAGTTCTGTGGGACTTCCTTTGAGAACCTACTGATGTGTGATGAGAAATAGGTTCTGAATGAACATGGTGAACTGCTGTCATAACGTCTGCAGAAGTTTACAATCAGCTTATCAATCCAGTCAACAAAAGAAGACATCTTTCTGTTCTGACGTCCACTTGTACTGGTCTGAGGGAGAGTTCCAACTAACAGGTATTCACAGAACTCTTTCTGGTCTTTGTTGAAGAACCTTACATAAATGAACAAACACATCAGTGGACTCATCTACAGCTAAGCCTAAACATGGTACCTTATGAATGGCTTCATTCACGTGTTAAGTGCCTTTGAGTGTGCAAAAAAGCGCTATAGAAGTTTGAGGTTTATTATTATTATCATTGTTATTATTATTACATTATTATTCGTCCAGCTGAGCCAGCTGAATGTTGATCCTGGAATAAGATTACATTTTTCTTTGTGGCTGATGATGTTACTCGCTTTATTTCGTCACAAAGCTCCTTTTTAGTGCTTAAGTAAGGTTTTGGCTATTGCACTCATCTGTCTGTATTGTGAGTCGCAATATTTGATGCCTGGAATGAACAGATTTGATTGGCTGTGTATCACCATGTGGGATGGCTTAACTTCTATGCAATTGGTCAGTGGATCCACTAAACCAGTACCATAAAGTTTAGAAAAGTTGCTCTGTCAAATCTAATACTTAAAAATACTTGAATAATGAATTGACTCTAAGTACAGGTCAGTGTAGGATAGCGTCTGGGTCCGCAGAGGATTTAGTGTCCTTGATTCCCAAAAATTCAATTTGTCTGACTCCAGAACAGTTTTCCACTTTGTCTCAGTCCATATTTAAATGAGTTTTGACCAGGAGAAGATTGGTGGCATGTCTGGATCACATTCATAGGTGGCTTGTTCTGGATCACATTCACAGGTGGCTTGTTCTTAAATGATAGAGCTTCCATGTGAATTTGTGGATGGTATAGGGAAAGTGTGTTCACAATGCCATCCAAAGTGTTCCTAAGTCCACACAGTGATTTCCTGGACAGAATTAAGCCTGTTTTTAGGGCCAGAAGATTACTGGCATCCAGTACAGATTTTTGGCCATCTCCCATGCACACAGATGTCTCAAGATTCTTGGAATCTTTGGATTATATTATCCCAGCACTTACCTTGTACTTCCCTCCCCCCTCTATCTCTGCACTTTATCTTTCTGCACTTCCTTCTATGCCTGCACCCTATCTCTACTCTGTCCCCTCTGACAGAGTCGGACTCCTGGGTTCCTTCTATGTAGTTTATTGTTAGCTTTTTATAAAGCTGTTATATCTTCATTTGTAAGTCGCTTTGGATAAAAGCGTCTGATAAATACAGGAACAGAAACATGTATTATTCAAAGTCTTTGCAATTTTACATTGAGGAAGATTATTCTGAAATTTCTCAATAATTTGTAGACAGATGTCTGCAGATTGTGGAATCTTTTAGAGAGACACTGCATGGTGCTCTTTTATACTTGGTCATGTTACTGACCTGGTGTAAAGTAACGTAATCAATTGCAATATATTCATCCAGTTGTTTCTTTTTAGTGACACTTTTAGTTCCAACTTTTTTGATGTGCTGAAGCCATAAAATGCAAGATGAGCTGGTATTTTTCATTAAATAGTGAAATGTCTAACTTTCAATGTTGGATATGCTTTATATGTTCTACTGTGAATAAAAAAAAATAGTTTATGAGATTGCAAATCACAGCATTCTGTTTTTAATTTACACTTTACACAGCATCCCAACTTTTGAGAAAGAATAAAGTTCCACTGACCCTGGAACTGCTTCTGCATGTTGGCTTAGTTTTCATCTAAGGTTGTGTTCTCCTAAATTTAAGACCAGACGATTTTTTTCCATTTTTTATTATGACCTGGTGAATTCAATCTTGGAATTGAAAGGTGTATTTTCTTTTTCACATACTACTGTATTCCTGTTCAGATTGGTGGGGTGACTGCTTTAATGCTTGTCAGTAAATCAGTGTTGAACGACAAAAATGTTTCTTCCATACCTTCACCAACACTTTGACCAGGTCCATCTTGTTAAGCAGTAAACAGACAACTATGTAGCGGGCGTAATATCGAAGCTTCTTTACTACTAATTCAGGCCTGGTAAAAATAAGAGAAGAAAATGCAAGTTTATAAAGTCAAACAAATACACATAAAGCACAATCATTTCTTAAGCCTGGATCATCAAGATACAGTCAGCATGTTTATATTTTCCTTTTCTTTTTTCTAGATTGGATTAATGTACCTCTCCAAAAAGGAACTTGTTCAGTGGCTCACTTTTAGATAACAACATCATAGTAAATAAAATATACCGCTTTTAATTATAAATATTCCAACAGTTTATAATGTACCAAGCAAAAAATCTACTTTCTCAGATGACAACTTGAGATATTTTGATAAATTAGGCATTTAGCTTACCTGTCCTCTTTGTTGACCTGAAAGTAATAGGATCGTTGACGGATGGCTGAGTAGAATGAAAAGGCCTCATTCAGATAACTTGTTTCTGAGGTACGAAGGCTAACAAGGAAGAGTGAGAAAAGTAGAATCACTTTATGGATGGAGAACACTTCAAATTTGAAATTTTAATGTGTATCCAATTCTTTTTTTTTTTAAACCTCACCAAATGTGAAAAAAAAATTTGGTGAGACATAATCATTTAATATATCATCATAACAAGCTGAATGCTTTTCTTTTTCAAACTTTTGGTTTTGACTTTGGAAATTGTAAGCAGACCACTACACAATACGTCTAAAGTCATAATAAAGCACCAAATAAAGAAAATCTTTAAAAAAAAAGAAGAAAGGAAAATGGAAAATCGGTGCTTTATGTGATCAAAGATCTAAGGACTGGGCTGATGTGGTGCACTTTTCTGGGAGTAGTTAGGGCTCTAAATAAGTAGCCCCCTTTATTACATAAAGCAGATTTTGTAACTATCTTTACATAACTATCAAAAAAAAAAATATATATATATATATATACACTGCACCTAAAGTTCTGGATCATTTCAATCCTTTAAATTTGGTTCTAAAAACTGTATTTGGGTTATCTGCATAATTAAGGATGTTACCGAAATATTTTGTGACTTACTAATAGTGGTAATAAAGTTGTCCGATTTTGGATGCAACTTCCCCAATCTGCCATCTCTTCAAGCCATACCTAGTATCCAGAACCTGCCTGTTAATAAAAAGAAGATAGAACACTAAGAACTTGACAGACTTTGATGTTCTCATAACTCACAATTGTTGAGTTTGATCAAACATTGTTGAAGTTATCATAGATGAACTGAGGAACATATGCAACTATACAATTCAAAGTCTATTTACGGAAATGTCATTTAATTGTATCATTTGCCGAGTGTTTTGGATAAAAATGCATTTAAATAAAATGTGACAGCTGAAATAAACATTTGCAAAACCTCATTTCTTTGAGCCACTATACTATACGAAACACAGCACTCTTCTTTGACCTGTTCAAATAGTACAAGATGAAAATGACCTGTGTTGCTGCTGGAATTTCCACAGTTTAGTGTAGACATCAAAAGTCCTACCGAAGTAGGATTGCCACTGCTTGTGTCCATACTGAGGGAGGTCTCTGTGACAAATAATATGAAGGGCCAGAGAGAGAAAAAAATGATAAAAACTATCACATACACGGTTGTGAAAGCATCAGTGAGAACGAAATTAAACAAGCAACTGCATATTTCCAGAAATACACTTGCTAATAGTCTTAAGTTTTATCCAGTTACTGTCCACACAGGCACATCGCAATGGGAGGCTTTCTTCTAGAGTTGGGCTTTCCCGGCTGGAAATGAGAGAGAGGAGGTGCAGAGAAATGTCTACAGTTGACAGGATGCAGCATGTGGTGCAGAAATTATAATGTGGAAATCGCCGTGTTTTCTTTACATCATGTTGAGAATCCCTTATTGTGTTGATATGATGCTGCGTGTATCTGCATGTGCCCACAGTAGCTGGGAGTAAGCAGCATACCGGAGAGAAGAAAGGACAAACTCTCACCAGCACACACAAACGCTTGCTCGCACAGTGACAGCAAATATTTGCCGACACATTTATACACATTTGCCGCTTAATCCGTCGGTCAGGTAGCGGGGGGGCTGGAGCCTATCCCAGCGGTCATCGGGCGAGAGGCGGGGTGCACCCTGGACAGGTCGGCATCACAGGGCCACACAGACACGAATGAGACAAACAACCACACACACGCTCACACTCACTCCTAAGGAGGATTTAAACCTAACATGCATGTCTTTGGACGGTGGGAGGAAGGATTACCCGGAGAGAACCCACGCATACACGGGGAGAACATGCAGACTCCACACAGAAAGAACCAGCCGGGATCGAACCTGGAACCCTCTTGCTGTGAGGTGACGGTGCTAACCCTGATCAGAAATCCAATTTTGAAATAAAGTCTGAAAATCATGAACATAGACTCCTTTCGACTTAAAAGTGAAGATGTCATCCAGGCCAGGTAGCTGTTGATTTGTGATGTTTCAATGATTCTATGCAGGGCTTTTTTATCTGCCATAGAGCTGAAACCATACCACACCAGGATACTTTGTGTGGGGACATTCAATAGAATGACACCAATAGCCGTTGTCACAGTTTCACCTTCCTGAGTGTTCTCAGAAAGTACAGTCACTCCTGTGCATTCTTGACTTGTGCCATGGTGTGAGCAGAAGTTCTACATCCTTCGTCATCCACGGGGAGAGGTGGGAGATAGAAGGGGATCTCACTGATAAATACTCCAGGTCAGGCAAGCAGTAAGTGTCAGTCATCACAGCGTTTGTGTGCCAGTTGTTGTTTGTGTAAACCCACAATCCCCCTTCTCAGCTATGCGGCCTGTTAGCTCAATAGTCCTCGTCGGAATAGTTGTGTTGAGCCAGCCATATATCGCTATATGTTACCATAACACAACAGTCCTGGATGTTTTTTCTGCTAGGAAATGGTCATTTCCAGCTCCTGGATCTTGTTGAGAGACGATCTTGCATTTGTGCCAAAGACTCTCTGAAGAGAAGACTTTTGAGGGTCATTAGCCTGACTTGTATCCCAGCTTGGTAACCCTGCTTCTGCTTCCTCTCTCTGCACACCAATGTCACCTAAAAGAGGTTAATCCACTGAGATGGCCTGACATGAATGAATGTCACGCCTGAGGTCTTCCTGACTGAAAATGCAGCTGCAAGGCATTGAACCAGTGACAAGTAGTTTGTGCCGGCTGTATTTTCCATATGCCAGTGCATATGTGACACTCAATAAAAAGTAAACTGCCAGTAAACTAACTAAAGAGTACAGATATTTGGAGTTCTGAGGCTACATGTTAAGATTAAGATCAGATTTATTGTCATGTACAGGGAAATGCACGAAATTTCTCCTCCGCATTTAACCCATACATGCAACTCATCTTGAGATACATGCAACTCATCTTGAGATACATGCAACTCATCTTGAGATACATGCAACTCATCAAATTCAAGCTGAGCTATTTACTTTTCAACATTTTATGTGCTTTATTTTTTTTCATTGTGAATAAATCATCCATTTTTTATACCCACAGGGGTTGTGGAGCCTATCCCAGTTGTCATTGGGCGAGCAGCAGGGTACACTTGGACAACCATGCACGCTCACACTCACTCCTAAGGACAATTTAGAGTCCCCAATTAACCTAACATGCATGTTTTGTGATGGGAGGAACCATCCGAGTACCCAGACAGAACCCCCGCATACACAGGGAGAGTATGCAGGAAGGCCCCAGCCAGGAATTGAACCTGGAGCTTTCTTGCTTTGAAGCGATGGGGCTACCCACCACACCACCCTGCAGCCCAATAAAAAGATTTGCAAATCATTGTATCTGTCTTTATTTACATTTTAAAACAGCGTCTTAACTTTTTTGGAATTGGTGATGTACTACAAACTTAGCAATATTTTATATATATTTTATATAATATATTTTTGGAAGAGCTAAAGTCTTGGTCTTCCTCTTCACATTCAATTCCCCATGGATTCCCACTTGACTCTGCCATCTCTACATAATCTCCACATCTCCACCATGGTTAGTATCATAGTTTTGATGTTATTCCAACTATGGTTATGCTGTTTTCTTGTAGTTTTCAGAAAGCCTCCTTTTAAACATTTGGGTTTCAAGGGTCCAATGAAGAACAACAGAGATGAAATAGATATTATTTTCTTTTTTTTAGTGATCATGCTAATCCAGATAATAATTTTGCAGTCATAAAACAGCCCTCTGCACACCCACTGAATACTCTACAAACTAAGGCCACTCTACAAATGAATTGCTGCTAAACTGTCCAAGGCACACATATATCTGACATATTCTAGGCTTATACAATTACTTTTCATTACATTCATATATTCATGTTTGATAACAAAATGTATTCCAACAGAGAGAAAACAAAAGACTAAGTTTTAACTGACCGTAGCCCATTGAAGAGTTGTTTAGACTTGTCCAGCAGGTAGCAAAAATCAGTGACAGTCTTTCTTTCGCCTAATGGAACATCATCCTCGGTCTCAGCTCCAGTCATGACACTGACTTTTCACACCTAATTACAAACAAGATAAAATTAAGAAATACTATATATAAACAGTGAAGATGTATTGTATTAATGATATTGAAAAAGGTTACACAAAAGTAACAGTAAATAAACAATCTATTAGCTATCAGACCAAAGACTTGCACTTGCACCAAGGTTAACTTACGACTTCCTAATACATTGAATCAAAGTCATATTTCATATATTTTAAACAGTATAAAGAAATAAAATCTTGACATCCACAACACACAAAAAAAAACTTACAGTAGCAGAAATCAAAATGTGAAAAGGTGCCCTACTTGAATATATGAATAGACATAAGATACTATGAAAGAAATACGTCACATGGTCACCTTTTTTAGGTTGACCCAGGCTGTCCCAGATTTTATTCTCACAGCAGTGGAAACTTTCAATATCTTAAGATGGATGTGCAATCAGGTCAAGCACCACACTCAGGTAAATGTTCAGCTCATGCTGTGCCTTGTTGAAATCATTTGTAGTGACTGAGAAGTATATTCTAATCAAAAAACATCTGACTATTGCCTTATAGCTACCGGAATTTCCATGGTGGGGTGTCTGTATGTATCTATATGGAGGACTGTGCAAAAGTATGAGATAGTTTATTTCTACTCCTGATTTCTACTCCTACCCTTAAACTTTAAGACCACTTCTCCTTTAAAATAGGTTGACTTTATTCAAATAAGTTATTTTGTACAGATTAAAGGCTAACAAGCTCTTTCCACCTTCTACAAAACCCTTAAAGAGGCATTACAAGCGAAGTGATTACAGCTCCTAGCCTATCACTAAAAAGGTTATTCTGTCTTAAAATGGCTTGATTTAATTCAAGAGTTATATTGTACAGCTTATTTGTCAAGTAGTTCTTTCAACCCTCTACCATAACTTTAAAAGGGGCTCAAAAAGCCTACTACATTTTTTCACCTGCCAAAACGTTTTTCCAGCCATCTCCTCGTTGAGCTGTTGATTCTGCCTTTAATTGATTTGACCCAAGATAGTTGTATTATAGAAACTGCAGCCCAACTACATCTTTCCACCCTATTATCGTGATTAATTTAAAACAATACAGTATAATGACAACTGATGTCAATCTTCTTAAGGTCTCTCTTCTGTTTGACCCTCATTAATATGAAAAACTATATTCACACAGTTTTAAAAAACACCCTTACCATATCTGTTGATTGAGCATTATTTCTGTTAACAATGTTATAAATATCATTTGGTTTTTTTCTTCACATTGGTTAGGTGCTGCTTTAGGAAATCAATTGTAGAACTGCAATGAGTAGTGAAAAATGGCCACACGTTAGTTGATCAGTCAAGGAATAATTGAAGTCAGAAGCACCTCTTAAACAAATTGAGAACCTTGTCATTTTGTCTCCTGCACCTCAGAAAAGTTGTAATTCAAATACAACTGAAGAAAAGTTTGGGCATGGCAGTGTTACAAATAAATTCAAAATACTGTTGATTGAACAGTACATATGTATGAATAAAAATGTGTATATTAAAAATACATATTAAAATAATATTTTCATGTGATAAATAATAACAATAATATGAGAAAATTATTTTAATGTTCTTTTTTTTCTGAGAACAGGGCAAGAGAAAGTAGCTCTCAAAAACCATCCCATCCCTATTTACCTTCTTTCAATAAGTTTACAATTCACATATATATATATGCCATTCACATTGGGTTATAGGTTAAAAATAGAATGTAGAGTACAGTTCAATATTCAATAGCATTAGA
The DNA here is from genome assembly GCF_036924035.1 of Leuresthes tenuis. Classification (NCBI taxonomy): domain Eukaryota; kingdom Metazoa; phylum Chordata; class Actinopteri; order Atheriniformes; family Atherinopsidae; genus Leuresthes; species Leuresthes tenuis. The sequence goes on from NW_027325373.1 coordinate 27,662,083, forward strand.
ATGAAAATTATGAATCTAGCATGACTTAATTTTGTGACACACACACACACACACACACACACACACACACACACACACACACACACACACACACACACACACACACACACACACACACACACACACACACACACACACACACACACACACACACACACACACACACACACACACACACACACACACACACACACACACACACACACACACACACACACACACACACACAATAGACATCATCATCACAAATACTGGGCTAATGTCATCCTCTCACATAAAAGCAAATCTGCTCATTTTCTGATACTTGCTTCCCTGTCATTTCAGGAATCATGTTAATAATCATGGTTTTAGTATCATATGGTTACACTCACCCATGGATATTATGTTTCCATGTGGAGAATATTTCTGTCCCACTATCAACAAATTAATTGTTACAACTTGAGAATAAGCAACTCTGAAGTCGAACAGAACCCTTATCACAGTAACCGGTTGGTTTTATGAGACACAGAATGCGACATTACAGAAATGGTCACCTAACCCTAACCTTGCTGTGTGTGCTCACAAGTTAAACTAGCTGCTTCCTTTTATTTTTAAAACATAATATGTTGTATATCAGAGGCGAGGTATCTGCAAGACCCAAAACTGCATTGCGGCACAATTAGTGAGGTGAATACATGCAGGGCGATTTTGAGTCCAACAGGTCCAACTTCTATTATACTTGTCATGAATTCTCATAACAAATGTTCACTAAAACAAAACTTCATATGCAATACGGATTAGTTTGGAAACTTGTTAAAAGAAGGTAAAATAGGGAGGGGATGGTTGTTGAGACCTCTTTTCTTTCGCCCTGTCCACGGCTGTTCCTGTTGACCTGCAACAATACAAATATGACTGAATATATATAAAAAACTGCTCGCCCTGACCACACTCCACATTACAATTAAGTAATATCCATGGGTGACACACACAATACGGCATTGACCAGGACAGCTAAGAGGCCTCTTATGGTTTTCCAACAGCTGCTCTAGCTACCAGCAACTACCAACGCTTTGAGCTGAAGGCAAGTTATTGTGGATGTAGGTTAAACCGTAACACCCCTTATCCTAAATCAGTCTGAGGAAGTGGGGGACAACCTAAAGCAACAAAAGACAGCCCATTTGTCCATAAACCACAATCCTGCCAATTACCCAGAAACACTACCATGCACTGAGGTTAGGAATAGCTGGAAATTGTAATCTTTATCACGCAATGAAGTAATTTCTGCAAAGATGAAAGACAAATTATTTGGAATTATATTCGAAAGCATCCTCCCTGTACTTTAAATGTTTAACTTCACCGCAGTTAATGCTGAGAAGCTGCCACTGTCACCACTGAAAGTCAGTAGGTTACTCACCAACTCTGACATACATCATGTGTAGCTCTAAAACTAACACCTTTAGCTAACTAACATGTTACTTTTTAACTGCATGCAGACAATATGTGCCGAAATCTTACACAGAGGACACCATTATTTATCATACCATTTTGTAAAGATGGTATGACATTTGAGCAATAAAGACCTGGGGGGTTCTTTCATAGATGGGATTCCATAATATGCATAAAAACGCCATTCGGAGAGGGGCCGCCGATATAATAATTTATGCAAATGACTTGTTAGCCGACGTTGTGCCTTTCTGTGAGCTTAAATAGAACATAATATTCTATCATCATTGTTTAGTTTAGGACACCGCTCCACTGGTAACTCAATAAAATAAGCCATCTCTGAATAACAGATAACCACTGGTAACAAATGTGTGAGAGCAAATAAGTGGCAGGTCACGTGATGGTTGCAGCATCAATCGCATCTGCATTAGTATTTCAGACTTAAACTTACCTCGCCAGTCGTCTAGCGTTAGTGAACAGAAGCAACCACCACAAAGATGCCTCTGAAAAATCTACAAAAAAACCTCTTCAAGCTCCGTTGGTGATGGAACCTTCTTTCAATGTGTCTACGTGCCTCTATACCACCTTGTAACGAGTGCTATGATGCAAACAGCATTGACGTGACTGGAATATGTCACAGTCAAAACCTTAAATGAAAGGTTGCTGTCCTGTTACAAGCAAGAAGACAGGAGAAAGGGTGAGGACCGTGCTCTGCTCCACTGCTAGCTACTTCCGGGTCAACGTATTCGAAATAAGTGCCCACGCGAACGAAGGTTTTTTTTCTGCTTGAGTGGGCGTACCAAGAGACATATAGAAATAGAGTTACGACACAGTTTGAACTAACCGACACACGGTCACGTGGTCAACGTATCCCTCAAAAGTTCCCAACATCTCAGCGATGTCAATCGGTTTGAACGGGCTGCAACGCAAAAACGACTATTTTCCCCCACAATTTTTGATAAATATTGACCAATAATATGCAATGATTACTACACAGACTGTATAGTCATAACAGAGACTCAATATGTATCACTGTTCTGCGTTTTAGAGGGAAGCGAGACTGCAAACGCATCATTGAAGACATTTACAGATTATATTTAATGCTTATATATTTCTTTTTCACCCATTTTCAGTCCAGTCCTTGTACCTGACCATTTTCAGAGGAATGTGTTTTTTCTTTGTTAAGCCACTTAACTCTGACCTATGAATCATTCAAACAGAAAAAAGGCTCCATGGATGAACCAGTGTTGTGTCTGCACAGACCACAAAGAAAATGAAATATATAAAGAAATGAGGGGTGGCTCAACACTTCTGCACAGTGCTGTATCAGCAAACATAATTCAGATTGCTTTAAATAATAATTTTATCTTAGTTTTAGTGTTCAATGTTCAGGGAAAAATAAGAGAAAACTTTATAGTGAAATTTATTTATTATATATTTATTTCTGCTGCCGTCTCTGAGGCATTGCCTGTCAAAGGATATATAACTCGAACTAAATTAACCATAATGTCAGTCTCAATACTTAATTCATTACAGAGCAGTCAGCTAATGCCTCACAATGCCAATTTTTTAAAAATTGAATCAATTTGCCAGAGAAAATACTTCAGAAACACCAAGGATGCTGGAACTGCTGGTGCTTGGAACTATCAGCAGCTCCATGACCCACAGGATTTCCGCATTCATTTCTTTCTATAGAAGTCTATCAGAGTGTCGCCGCTCTCTTTTTTACACCATTCTGGGTGTACCTATTTTTGTTTTGAATATGCTGACGATATTGGAACAGCAGTCTTCTGTTACGTGTGTCTGTGCTACCCCTGTTGTTGCTCTCCTCCCCTCCTTGTATGTTTTCTCCTCCCTCCTAGGGGCCGGTCCCGGACTCTGGCAGCTACTGCAGGGCACACCTGAAACTCATCCATTAATTACCCCCTGCTCTTCATTCACCCATGGCCAGGTCTTTACAGTTCACCACGTGGTAATTTACCCGGCTCACTCGCCATAGTTTTTTGGTGGTTTCCTTGTGCTCCTTGCTTCCCGGATTATTTTTTGACCCTCTCCTACAGTTCCTCAGACCTCCTGCCCTGCGTTTCCCTGCCACTCTGGACCCACTCCTCTTCCAGATCCTCTTCTCATTGTGTTCTGGCCTCTCAAGTCTGTACATACATGAACACATATGTACAGATTTGGATAACTGGCGTTTCTAAATTGACAACAGCATGCCTGGTTTGTCTCGGTGTGGCCCTGTGATCGACATATATACATATAGATATATATATAAATATAGATATACAAATATAGAGAGATGCACAGTCGTATGCACAGTAATTACAATTTACAGAGCATTCGATACAGTAACAATTTGGCCACAGAAACAATATTATAAAAGAGAATAACCTAATTATTTTTAATTAGTTTATTTACTTTTTGTGATTGAAAAACTTTAACTTTCCTGCATTTTACGCATCCCAATTTCTTATTCTTTTCCTCAAGTAAAGAGTTTGTCCTGATCTCTCTTCCAGCAGTCAAGTAAGTTCTCAGCAGTAGCTCTTATATGCCAAGCCCCTGATCCCCCCCCTTTCACGGTCTCCTGTGCTCCTCACATCTCCTGCATTGTCTCCTCTGCTCCTCACATCTCCTGCATAGTATACTCTGCTCCTCACATCTCCTGCATTGTCTCCTCTGCTCCTCACATCTCCTGCATAGTATACTCTGCTCCTCCCATCTCCTGCATTGTCTCCTCTGCTCCTCACATCTCCTGCATAGTATACTCTGCTCCTCCCATCTCCTGCATTGTCTCCTCTGCTCCTCACATCTCCTGCATAGTATACTCTGCTCCTCCCATCTCCTGCATTGTCTCCTCTGCTCCTCACATCTCCTGCATAGTATACTCTGCTCCTCCCATCTCCTGCATTGTCTCCTCTGCTCCTCACATCTCCTGCATAGTATACTCTGCTCCTCCCATCTCCTGCATTGTCTCCTCTACTCCTCACATCTCTTGCATAGTATACTCTGCTCCTCCCATCTCCTGCATTGTCTCCTCTGCTCCTCACATCTCCTGCATTGTCTCCTCTGCTCCTCCCATCTCCTGCATTGTCTCCTCTGCTCCTCCCATCTCCTGCATTGTCTCCTCTGCTCCTCCCATCTCCTGCATTGTCTCCTCTGCTCCTCCCATCTCCTGCATTGTCTCCTCTACTCCTCCCATCTCCTACATTGTCTCCTCTGCTCCTCCCATCTCCTGCATTGTCTCCTCTGCTCCTCCCATCTACTGCATTGTCTCCTCTACTCCTCACATCTCTTGCATAGTATACTCTGCTCCTCCCATCTCCTGCATTGTCTCCTCTGCTCCTCACATCTCCTGCATTGTCTCCTCTGCTCCTCACATCTCCTGCATTGTCTCCTCTGCTCCTCCCATCTCCTGCATTGTCTCCTCTACTCCTCACATCTCTTGCATAGTATACTCTGCTCCTCCCATCTCCTGCATTGTCTCCTCTGCTCCTCACATCTCCTGCATAGTATGCTCTGCTCCTCCCATCTCCTGCATTGTCTCCTCTACTCCTCACATCTCCTGCATTGTCTCCTCTACTCCTCACATCTCTTGCATAGTATACTCTGCTCCTCCCATCTCCTGCATTGTCTCCTCTGCTCCTCCCATCTCCTGCATAGTATACTCTTCTCCTCCCATCTCCTGCATTGTCTCCTCTACTCCTCCCATCTCCTGCATTGTCTCCTCTGCTCCTCACATCTCCTGCATTGTCTCCTCTGCTCCTCCCATCTCCTGCATTGTCTCCTCTGCTCCTCCCATCTCCTGCATTGTCTCCTCTGCTCCTCACATCTCCTGCATTGTCTCCTCTGCTCCTCCCATCTCCTGCATAGTATACTCTTCTCCTCCCATCTCCTGCATTGTCTCCTCTACTCCTCCCATCTCCTGCATTGTCTCCTCTACTCCTCCCATCTCCTGCATTGTCTCCTCTGCTCCTCCCATCTCCTGCATTGTCTCCTCTACTCCTCACATCTCTTGCATAGTATACTCTGCTCCTCACATCTCCTGCATTGTCTCCTCTGCTCCTCACATCTCCTGCATTGTCTCCTCTGCTCCTCCCATCTCCTGCATTGTCTCCTCTGCTCCTCCCATCTCCTGCATTGTCTCCTCTGCTCCTCCCATCTCCTGCATTGTCTCCTCTACTCCTCCCATCTCCTACATTGTCTCCTCTGCTCCTCCCATCTCCTGCATTGTCTCCTCTGCTCCTCCCATCTCCTGCATTGTCTCCTCTGCTCCTCCCATCTCCTGCATTGTCTCCTCTACTCCTCACATCTCTTGCATAGTATACTCTGCTCCTCCCATCTCCTGCATTGTCTCCTCTGCTCCTCACATCTCCTGCATTGTCTCCTCTGCTCCTCACATTTCCTGCATTGTCTCCTCTGCTCCTCCCATCTCCTGCATAGTATACTCTGCTCCTCCCATCTCCTGCATTGTCTCCTCTACTCCTCCCATCTCCTGCATTGTCTCCTCTGCTCCTCCCATCTCCTGCATTGTCTCCTCTGCTCCTCCCATCTCCTGCATTGTCTCCTCTACTCCTCACATCTCTTGCATAGTATACTCTGCTCCTCCCATCTCCTGCATTGTCTCCTCTGCTCCTCACATCTCCTGCATAGTATACTCTGCTCCTCCCATCTCCTGCATTGTCTCCTCTACTCCTCACATCTCCTGCATTGTCTCCTCTACTCCTCACATCTCTTGCATAGTATACTCTGCTCCTCCCATCTCCTGCATTGTCTCCTCTGCTCCTCACATCTCCTGCATTGTCTCCTCTGCTCCTCACATCTCCTGCATTGTCTCCTCTGCTCCTCCCATCTCCTGCATAGTATACTCTGCTCCTCCCATCTCCTGCATTGTCTCCTCTACTCCTCCCATCTCCTGCATTGTCTCCTCTACTCCTCCCATCTCCTGCATTGTCTCCTCTGCTCCTCCCATCTCCTGCATTGTCTCCTCTACTCCTCACATCTCTTGCATAGTATACTCTGCTCCTCACATCTCCTGCATTGTCTCCTCTGCTCCTCACATCTCCTGCATAGTATACTCTGCTCCTCCCATCTCCTGCATTGTCTCCTCTACTCCTCCCATCTCCTGCATTGTCTCCTCTGCTCCTCCCATCTCCTGCATTGTCTCCTCTACTCCTCACATCTCTTGCATAGTATACTCTGCTCCTCCCATCTCCTGCATTGTCTCCTCTACTCCTCACATCTCTTGCATAGTATACTCTGCTCCTCCCATCTCCTGCATTGTCTCCTCTACTCCTCACATCTCTTGCATAGTATACTCTGCTCCTCCCATCTCCTGCATTGTCTCCTCTACTCCTCACATCTCTTGCATAGTATACTCTGCTCCTCCCATCTCCTGCATTGTCTCCTCTGCTCCTCACATCTCCTGCATTGTCTCCTCTGCTCCTCACATCTCCTGCATTGTCTCCTCTGCTCCTCCCATCTCCTGTATAGTATACTCTGCTCCTCCCATCTCCTGCATTGTCTCCTCTGCTCCTCCCATCTCCTGCATTGTCTCCTCTGCTCCTCCCATCTCCTGCATTGTCTCCTCTACTCCTCCCATCTCCTACATTGTCTCCTCTGCTCCTCACATCTCCTGCATTGTCTCCTCTGCTCCTCCCATCTCCTGCATTGTCTCCTCTGCTCCTCCCATCTCCTGCATTGTCTCCTCTGCTCCTCACATCTCTTGCATAGTATACTCTGCTCCTCCCATCTCCTGCATTGTCTCCTCTGCTCCTCACATCTCCTGCATAGTATACTCTGCTCCTCCCATCTCCTGCATTGTCTCCTCTGCTCCTCCCATCTCCTGCATAGTATACTCTGCTCCTCCCATCTCCTGCATTGTCTCCTCTACTCCTCCCATCTCCTGCATTGTCTCCTCTGCTCCTCCCATCTCCTGCATTGTCTCCTCTGCTCCTCCCATCTCCTGCATTGTCTCCTCTGCTCCTCACATCTCCTGCATAGTATACTCTGCTCCTCCCATCTCCTGCATTGTCTCCTCTGCTCCTCACATCTCCTGCATAGTATACTCTGCTCCTCCCATCTCCTGCATTGTCTCCTCTGCTCCTCCCATCTCCTGCATAGTATACTCTGCTCCTCCCATCTCCTGCATTGTCTCCTCTGCTCCTCACATCTCCTGCATAGTATACTCTGCTCCTCCCATCTCCTGCATTGTCTCCTCTACTCCTCACATCTCTTGCATAGTATACTCTGCTCCTCCCATCTCCTGCATTGTCTCCTCTGCTCCTCCCATCTCCTGCATAGTATACTCTGCTCCTCCCATCTCCTGCATTGTCTCCTCTGCTCCTCCCATCTCCTGCATTGTCTCCTCTGCTCCTCCCATCTCCTGCATTGTCTCCTCTACTCCTCACATCTCCTGCATAGTCTCCTCTGCTCCTCCCATCTCCTGCATTGTCTCCTCTGCTCCTCCCATCTCCTGCATTGTCTCCTCTGCTCCTCACATCTCTTGCATAGTATACTCTGCTCCTCCCATCTCCTGCATTGTCTCCTCTGCTCCTCACATCTCCTGCATTGTCTCCTCTGCTCCTCACATCTCCTGCATTGTCTCCTCTGCTCCTCCCATCTCCTGCATTGTCTCCTCTGCTCCTCCCATCTCCTGCATTGTCTCCTCTGCTCCTCCCATCTCCTGCATTGTCTCCTCTACTCCTCCCATCTCCTACATTGTCTCCTCTGCTCCTCCCATCTCCTGCATTGTCTCCTCTGCTCCTCCCATCTCCTGCATTGTCTCCTCTGCTCCTCACATCTCCTGCATTGTCTCCTCTGCTCCTCACATCTCCTGCATTGTCTCCTCTGCTCCTCACATCTCCTGCATTGTCTCCTCTGCTCCTCCCATCTCCTGCATTGTCTCCTCTGCTCCTCACATCTCTTGCATAGTATACTCTGCTCCTCCCATCTCCTGCATTGTCTCCTCTGCTCCTCCCATCTCCTGCATTGTCTCCTCTGCTCCTCCCATCTCCTGCATTGTCTCCTCTGCTCCTCCCATCTCCTGCATTGTCTCCTCTACTCCTCCCATCTCCTACATTGTCTCCTCTGCTCCTCCCATCTCCTGCATTGTCTCCTCTGCTCCTCCCATCTCCTGCATTGTCTCCTCTACTCCTCCCATCTCCTACATTGTCTCCTCTGCTCCTCCCATCTCCTGCATTGTCTCCTCTGCTCCTCCCATCTCCTGCATTGTCTCCTCTACTCCTCACATCTCTTGCATAGTATACTCTGCTCCTCCCATCTCCTGCATTGTCTCCTCTGCTCCTCCCATCTCCTGCATTGTCTCCTCTGCTCCTCCCATCTCCTGCATTGTCTCCTCTGCTCCTCCCATCTCCTGCATTGTCTCCTCTACTCCTCCCATCTCCTACATTGTCTCCTCTGCTCCTCCCATCTCCTGCATTGTCTCCTCTGCTCCTCCCATCTCCTGCATTGTCTCCTCTACTCCTCCCATCTCCTACATTGTCTCCTCTGCTCCTCCCATCTCCTGCATTGTCTCCTCTGCTCCTCCCATCTCCTGCATTGTCTCCTCTACTCCTCCCATCTCCTACATTGTCTCCTCTGCTCCTCCCATCTCCTGCATTGTCTCCTCTGCTCCTCCCATCTCCTGCATTGTCTCCTCTACTCCTCACATCTCTTGCATAGTATACTCTGCTCCTCCCATCTCCTGCATTGTCTCCTCTGCTCCTCACATCTCCTGCATTGTCTCCTCTGCTCCTCACATCTCCTGCATTGTCTCCTCTGCTCCTCCCATCTCCTGCATAGTATACTCTGCTCCTCCCATCTCCTGCATTGTCTCCTCTACTCCTCCCATCTCCTGCATTGTCTCCTCTACTCCTCCCATCTCCTGCATTGTCTCCTCTGCTCCTCCCATCTCCTGCATTGTCTCCTCTACTCCTCACATCTCTTGCATAGTATACTCTGCTCCTCCCATCTCCTGCATTGTCTCCTCTGCTCCTCCCATCTCCTGCATTGTCTCCTCTGCTCCTCCCATCTCCTGCATTGTCTCCTCTGCTCCTCCCATCTCCTGCATTGTCTCCTCTACTCCTCCCATCTCCTACATTGTCTCCTCTGCTCCTCCCATCTCCTGCATTGTCTCCTCTGCTCCTCCCATCTCCTGCATTGTCTCCTCTGCTCCTCCCATCTCCTGCATTGTCTCCTCTACTCCTCACATCTCTTGCATAGTATACTCTGCTCCTCCCATCTCCTGCATTGTCTCCTCTGCTCCTCACATCTCCTGCATTGTCTCCTCTGCTCCTCCCATCTCCTACATTGTCTCCTCTGCTCCTCCCATCTCCTGCATTGTCTCCTCTGCTCCTCCCATCTCCTGCATAGTATACTCTGCTCCTCCCATCTCCTGCATTGTCTCCTCTACTCCTCCCATCTCCTGCATTGTCTCCTCTGCTCCTCCCATCTCCTGCATTGTCTCCTCTACTCCTCACATCTCTTGCATAGTATACTCTGCTCCTCCCATCTCCTGCATTGTCTCCTCTACTCCTCACATCTCCTGCATAGTATACTCTGCTCCTCACATCTCCTGCATTGTCTCCTCTGCTCCTCACATCTCCTGCATAGTATACTCTGCTCCTCCCATCTCCTGCATTGTCTCCTCTACTCCTCACATCTCTTGCATAGTATACTCTGCTCCTCCCATCTCCTGCATTGTCTCCTCTGCTCCTCACATCTCCTGCATTGTCTCCTCTGCTCCTCACATCTCCTGCATTGTCTCCTCTACTCCTCCCATCTCCTACATTGTCTCCTCTGCTCCTCCCATCTCCTGCATTGTCTCCTCTGCTCCTCCCATCTCCTGCATTGTCTCCTCTGCTCCTCCCATCTCCTGCATTGTCTCCTCTACTCCTCCCATCTCCTACATTGTCTCCTCTGCTCCTCCCATCTCCTGCATTGTCTCCTCTGCTCCTCCCATCTCGTGCATTGTCTCCTCTGCTCCTCCCATCTCCTGCATTGTCTCCTCTACTCTTCCCATCTCCTGCATTGTCTCCTCTACTCCTCACATCTCCTGCATTGTCTCCTCTGCTCCTCCCATCTCCTGCATTGTCTCCTCTACTCCTCACATCTCCTGCATTGTCTCCTCTACTCCTCCCATCTCCTGCATTGTCTCCTCTGCTCCTCCCATCTCCTGCATTGTCTCCTCTGCTCCTCACATCTCCTGCATTGTCTCCTCTGCTCCTCACATCTCCTGCATTGTCTCCTCTGCTCCTCACATCTCCTGCATAGTATACTCTGCTCCTCCCATCTCCTGCATTGTCTCCTCTACTCCTCACATCTCCTGCATTGTCTCCTCTGCTCCTCACATCTCCTGCATAGTATACTCTGCTCCTCCCATCTCCTGCATGGTCTCCTCTGCTCCTCCCATCTCCTGCATAGTCTCCTCTACTCCTCCCATTTCCTGCATTGTCTCCTCTGCTCCTCCCATCTCCTGCATTGTCTCCTCTGCTCCTCCCATCTCCTGCATTGTCTCCTCTGCTCCTCCCATCTCCTGCATAGTCTCCTCTGCTCCTCCCATCTCCTGCATTGTCTCCTCTACTCCTCCCATCTTCTGTATAGTATACTCTCTGCTCCTCCCATCTCCTGCATTGTCTCCTCTGCTCCTCACATGTCCTGCATTGTCTCCTGTACTCCTCCCATCTTCTGTAGTCTCCTCTGCTCCTCACATCTCCTGCATTGTCTCCTCTGCTCCTCCCATCTCCTGCATTGTCTCCTCTACTCCTCACATCTCCTGCATTGTCTCCTCTGCTCCTCACATCTCCTGCATTGTCTCCTCTGCTCCTCACATCTCCTGCATTGTCTCCTCTACTCCTCACATCTCCTGCATTGTCTCCTCTACTCCTCCCATCTCCTGCATTGTCTCCTCTGCTCCTCCCATCTCCTGCATTGTCTCCTCTGCTCCTCCCATCTCCTGCATTGTCTCCTCTACTCCTCACATCTCCTGCATTGTCTCCTCTGCTCCTCACATCTCCTGCATAGTATACTCTGCTCCTCCCATCTCCTGCATTGTCTCCTCTGCTCCTCACATCTCCTGCATTGTCTCCTCTACTCCTCCCATTTCCTGCATTGTCTCCTCTGCTCCTCACATCTCCTGCATGGTCTCCTCTGCTCCTCCCATCTCCTGCATAGTCTCCTCTACTCCTCCCATTTCCTGCATTGTCTCCTCTGCTCCTCCCATCTCCTGCAGTCTCCTCTACTCCTCACATCTCCTGCATTGTCTCCTCTGCTCCTCACATCTCCTGCATAGTATACTCTGCTCCTCCCATCTCCTGCATTGTCTCCTCTGCTCCTCACATCTCCTGCATTGTCTCCTCTGCTCCTCCCATCTCCTGCATTGTCTCCTCTACTCCTCACATCTCCTGCATTGTCTCCTCTGCTCCTCACATCTCCTGCATAGTATACTCTGCTCCTCCCATCTCCTGCATTGTCTCCTCTGCTCCTCCTATCTCCTGCAGTCTCCTCTACTCCTCCCATCTCCTGCATTGTCTCCCCTGCTCCTCCTATCTTCTGCAGTCTCCTCTACTCCTCCCATCTCCTACATTGTCTCCTCTGCTCCTCACATGTCCTGCATTGTCTCCTCTGCTCCTCCCATCTCCTGCATTGTCTCCTCTGCTCCTCACATGTCCTGCATTGTCTCCTCTGCTCCTCCCATCTCCTGCATTGTCTCCCCTGCTCCTCCCATCTCCTGCATTGTCTCCCCTGCTCCTCCTATCTCCTGCAGTCTCCTCTACTCCTCACATGCCCTGCAGTCTCCTCTGCTCCTCCCATCTCCTGGATTGTCTCCTCTACTCCTCACATCTCCTGCATTGTCTCCTCTGCTCCTCCCATTTCCTGCATAGTCTCCTCTACTCCTCCCATCTCCTGCATTGTCTCCTCTGCTCCTCCCATCTCCTGCATTGTCTCCTCTGCTCCTCCCATCTCCTGCATAGTCTCCTCTGCTCCTCCCATTTCCTGCATTGTCTCCTCTACTCCTCCCATCTCCTGCATTGTCTCCTCTACTCCTCCCATCTCCTGCATTGTCTCCTCTGCTCCTCCCATCTCCTGCATAGTCTCCTCTGCTCCTCCCATCTCCTGCATAGTCTCCTCTGCTCCTCCCATCTCCTGCATTGTCTCCTCTGCTCCTCCCATCTCCTGCAGTCTCCTCTACTCCTCCCATCTCCTGTAGTCTCCTCTGCTCCTCACATCTCCTGCATTGTCTCCTCTGCTCCTCCCATCTCCTGGATTGTCTCCTCTACTCCTCCCATCTCCTACATTGTCTCCTCTGCTCCTCACATCTCCTGCATTGTCTCCTCTGCTCCTCCCATCTCCTGCATTGTCTCCTCTACTCCTCACATCTCCTGCATTGTCTCCTCTACTCCTCACATCTCTTGCATTGTCTCCTCTGCTCCTCCCATCTCCTGCATAGTATACTCTGCTCCTCCCATCTCCTGCATTGTCTCCTCTACTCCTCCCATCTCCTGCATTGTCTCCTCTGCTCCTCCCATCTCCTGCATTGTCTCCTCTACTCCTCACATCTCTTGCATAGTATACTCTGCTCCTCCCATCTCCTGCATTGTCTCCTCTGCTCCTCACATCTCCTGCATTGTCTCCTCTGCTCCTCCCATCTCCTACATTGTCTCCTCTGCTCCTCCCATCTCCTGCATTGTCTCCTCTGCTCCTCCCATCTCCTGCATAGTATACTCTGCTCCTCCCATCTCCTGCATTGTCTCCTCTACTCCTCCCATCTCCTGCATTGTCTCCTCTGCTCCTCCCATCTCCTGCATTGTCTCCTCTACTCCTCACATCTCTTGCATAGTATACTCTGCTCCTCCCATCTCCTGCATTGTCTCCTCTACTCCTCACATCTCCTGCATAGTATACTCTGCTCCTCACATCTCCTGCATTGTCTCCTCTGCTCCTCACATCTCCTGCATAGTATACTCTGCTCCTCCCATCTCCTGCATTGTCTCCTCTACTCCTCACATCTCTTGCATAGTATACTCTGCTCCTCCCATCTCCTGCATTGTCTCCTCTGCTCCTCACATCTCCTGCATTGTCTCCTCTGCTCCTCACATCTCCTGCATTGTCTCCTCTACTCCTCCCATCTCCTACATTGTCTCCTCTGCTCCTCCCATCTCCTGCATTGTCTCCTCTGCTCCTCCCATCTCCTGCATTGTCTCCTCTGCTCCTCCCATCTCCTGCATTGTCTCCTCTACTCCTCCCATCTCCTACATTGTCTCCTCTGCTCCTCCCATCTCCTGCATTGTCTCCTCTGCTCCTCCCATCTCGTGCATTGTCTCCTCTGCTCCTCCCATCTCCTGCATTGTCTCCTCTACTCTTCCCATCTCCTGCATTGTCTCCTCTACTCCTCACATCTCTTGCATAGTATACTCTGCTCCTCCCATCTCCTGCATTGTCTCCTCTGCTCCTCCCATCTCCTGCAGTCTCCTCTGCTCCTCACATCTCTTGCATAGTATACTCTGCTCCTCCCATCTCCTGCATTGTCTCCTCTGCTCCTCCCATCTCCTGCATTGTCTCCTCTGCTCCTCCCATCTCCTGCATTGTCTCCTCTACTCCTCACATCTCCTGCATTGTCTCCTCTACTCCTCCCATCTCCTGCATTGTCTCCTCTGCTCCTCCCATCTCCTGCATTGTCTCCTCTGCTCCTCACATCTCCTGCATTGTCTCCTCTGCTCCTCACATCTCCTGCATTGTCTCCTCTGCTCCTCACATCTCCTGCATAGTATACTCTGCTCCTCCCATCTCCTGCATTGTCTCCTCTACTCCTCACATCTCCTGCATTGTCTCCTCTGCTCCTCACATCTCCTGCATAGTATACTCTGCTCCTCCCATCTCCTGCATGGTCTCCTCTGCTCCTCCCATCTCCTGCATAGTCTCCTCTACTCCTCCCATTTCCTGCATTGTCTCCTCTGCTCCTCCCATCTCCTGCATTGTCTCCTCTGCTCCTCCCATCTCCTGCATTGTCTCCTCTGCTCCTCCCATCTCCTGCATAGTCTCCTCTGCTCCTCCCATCTCCTGCATTGTCTCCTCTACTCCTCCCATCTTCTGTATAGTATACTCTCTGCTCCTCCCATCTCCTGCATTGTCTCCTCTGCTCCTCACATGTCCTGCATTGTCTCCTCTGCTCCTCACATGTCCTGCATTGTCTCCTGTACTCCTCCCATCTTCTGTAGTCTCCTCTGCTCCTCACATCTCCTGCATTGTCTCCTCTGCTCCTCCCATCTCCTGCATTGTCTCCTCTACTCCTCACATCTCCTGCATTGTCTCCTCTGCTCCTCACATCTCCTGCATTGTCTCCTCTGCTCCTCACATCTCCTGCATTGTCTCCTCTGCTCCTCACATCTCCTGCATTGTCTCCTCTGCTCCTCACATCTCCTGCATTGTCTCCTCTACTCCTCACATCTCCTGCATTGTCTCCTCTACTCCTCCCATCTCCTGCATTGACTCCTCTGCTCCTCCCATCTCCTGCATTGTCTCCTCTGCTCCTCCCATCTCCTGCATTGTCTCCTCTACTCCTCACATCTCCTGCATTGTCTCCTCTGCTCCTCACATCTCCTGCATAGTATACTCTGCTCCTCCCATCTCCTGCATTGTCTCCTCTGCTCCTCACATCTCCTGCATTGTCTCCTCTACTCCTCCCATTTCCTGCATTGTCTCCTCTGCTCCTCACATCTCCTGCATGGTCTCCTCTGCTCCTCCCATCTCCTGCATAGTCTCCTCTACTCCTCCCATTTCCTGCATTGTCTCCTCTGCTTCTCCCATCTCCTGCAGTCTCCTCTACTCCTCACATCTCCTGCATTGTCTCCTCTGCTCCTCACATCTCCTGCATAGTATACTCTGCTCCTCCCATCTCCTGCATTGTCTCCTCTGCTCCTCACATCTCCTGCATTGTCTCCTCTGCTCCTCCCATCTCCTGCATTGTCTCCTCTACTCCTCACATCTCCTGCATTGTCTCCTCTGCTCCTCACATCTCCTGCATAGTATACTCTGCTCCTCCCATCTCCTGCATTGTCTCCTCTGCTCCTCCTATCTCCTGCAGTCTCCTCTACTCCTCCCATCTCCTGCATTGTCTCCCCTGCTCCTCCTATCTTCTGCAGTCTCCTCTACTCCTCCCATCTCCTACATTGTCTCCTCTGCTCCTCACATGTCCTGCATTGTCTCCTCTGCTCCTCCCATCTCCTGCATTGTCTCCTCTGCTCCTCACATGTCCTGCATTGTCTCCTCTGCTCCTCCCATCTCCTGCATTGTCTCCCCTGCTCCTCCCATCTCCTGCATTGTCTCCCCTGCTCCTCCTATCTCCTGCAGTCTCCTCTACTCCTCACATGCCCTGCAGTCTCCTCTGCTCCTCCCATCTCCTGGATTGTCTCCTCTACTCCTCACATCTCCTGCATTGTCTCCTCTGCTCCTCCCATCTCCTGCATTGTCTCCTCTGCTCCTCACATGTCCTGCATTGTCTCCTCTGCTCCTCCCATCTCCTGCATTGTCTCCTCTGCTCCTCCCATCTCCTGCATTGTCTCCTCTGCTCCTCCCATCTCCTGCATAGTCTCCTCTGCTCCTCCCATTTCCTGCATAGTCTCCTCTACTCCTCCCATCTCCTGCATTGTCTCCTCTACTCCTCCCATCTCCTGCATTGTCTCCTCTGCTCCTCCCATCTCCTGCATTGTCTCCTCTGCTCCTCCCATCTCCTGCATAGTCTCCTCTGCTCCTCCCATCTCCTGCATTGTCTCCTCTGCTCCTCCCATCTCCTGCAGTCTCCTCTACTCCTCCCATCTCCTGTAGTCTCCTCTGCTCCTCACATCTCCTGCATTGTCTCCTCTGCTCCTCCCATCTTCTGTAGTCTCCTCTGCTCCTCACATCTCCTGCATTGTCTCCTCTGCTCCTCCCATCTCCTGCATTGTCTCCTCTACTCCTCACATCTCCTGCATTGTCTCCTCTGCTCCTCCCATCTCCTGCATTGTCTCCTCTGCTCCTCCCATCTCCTGCATTGTCTCCTCTGCTCCTCCCATCTCCTGCATTGTCTCCTCTGCTCCTCCTATCTCCTGCAGTCTCCTCTACTCCTCCCATCTCCTGCATTGTCTCCCCTGCTCCTCCTATCTTCTGCAGTCTCCTCTACTCCTCCCATCTCCTACATTGTCTCCTCTGCTCCTCACATGTCCTGCATTGTCTCCTCTGCTCCTCCCATCTCCTGCATTGTCTCCTCTGCTCCTCACATGTCCTGCATTGTCTCCTCTGCTCCTCCCATCTCCTGCATTGTCTCCCCTGCTCCTCCCATCTCCTGCATTGTCTCCCCTGCTCCTCCTATCTCCTGCAGTCTCCTCTACTCCTCACATGCCCTGCAGTCTCCTCTGCTCCTCCCATCTCCTGGATTGTCTCCTCTACTCCTCACATCTCCTGCATTGTCTCCTCTGCTCCTCCCATTTCCTGCATAGTCTCCTCTACTCCTCCCATCTCCTGCATTGTCTCCTCTGCTCCTCCCATCTCCTGCATTGTCTCCTCTGCTCCTCCCATTTCCTGCATAGTCTCCTCTACTCCTCCCATCTCCTGCATTGTCTCCTCTACTCCTCCCATCTCCTGCATTGTCTCCTCTGCTCCTCCCATCTCCTGCATTGTCTCCTCTGCTCCTCCCATCTCCTGCATAGTCTCCTCTGCTCCTCCCATCTCCTGCATTGTCTCCTCTGCTCCTCCCATCTCCTGCAGTCTCCTCTACTCCTCCCATCTCCTGCATTGTCTCCTCTGCTCCTCCCATCTCCTG
Organism: Leuresthes tenuis; assembly: GCF_036924035.1. Lineage (NCBI taxonomy): Eukaryota > Metazoa > Chordata > Actinopteri > Atheriniformes > Atherinopsidae > Leuresthes > Leuresthes tenuis. The sequence goes on from NW_027325373.1 coordinate 27,679,298, forward strand.
CATAGTCTCCTCTGCTCCTCCTATCTCCTGCAGTCTCCTCTGCTCCTCCCATCTCCTGCATTGTCTCCTCTGCTCCTCCTATCTCCTGCAGTCTCCTCTACTCCTCCCATCTCCTGCATTGTCTCCTCTGCTCCTCCCATCTCCTGCATAGTCTCCTCTGCTCCTCCCATCTCCTGCATTGTCTCCTCTGCTCCTCCCATCTCCTGCAGTCTCCTCTGCTCCTCCCATCTCCTACATTGTCTCCTCTGCTCCTCCTATCTCCTGCAGTCTCCTCTACTCCTCCCATCTCCTGCATTGTCTCCTCTGCTCCTCCCATCTCCTGCAGTCTCCTCTGCTCCTCCCATCTCCTGCATTGTCTCCTCTGCTCCTCCTATCTCCTGCAGTCTCCTCTACTCCTCCCATCTCCTGCATTGTCTCCTCTGCTCCTCCCATCTCCTGCAGTCTCCTCTGCTCCTCCCATCTCCTGCATTGTCTCCTCTGCTCCTCCTATCTCCTGCAGTCTCCTCTACTCCTCCCATCTCCTGCAGTCTCCTCTGCTCCTCCTATCTCCTGCAGTCTCCTCTGCTCCTCCTATCTCCTGCAGTCTCCTCTGCTCCTCCTATCTCCTGCAGTCTCCTCTACTCCTCCCATCTCCTGCATTGTCTCCTCTGCTCTCTTGAACATCTCCCCTCTTTCCTCATAATTTCCCTGTTCTGGTCATTCTGCATTCACATGAGGAGAAAACTGTGTGGACAGTTAAATGAGGCTCTGAGCAGATAAAGGCAAACGCTGGTTTGTTTTCACACTTAATGCCAAGCCATGCTGATACAACAGGGCTTTGACATATAGTCTTGCTGAAATAAAAAAAGCCCATCCGGAATAAGATGTCATCTTGTTATTTGACAGCATAAATTGCTCCAAAATGTCATGTAATGTCGTGTCTGCTTGTTGTTTAAATGAGAACCTCCACTTGACATTATACCTATTTCCTTATTCCAAAATGTTTTAATTGTAGGGGCTGCACAGTGGTGTGGTGGTCAGCACAGCTGCCTCACAGCAACAGGATTCCCAGCTGGGGCCTACAATGTATACATGGGTTCTCTTCAGGTACTCCTGCTTCCTCCCACTGTGCATGTCAGGTTAAATGGAGACTGTAAAACTGACCCTCTAAAAGTGTGAATGGTTGTTTGTCTTGTTTATTTCTATGTGGCCCTGTGATGGACTAGTGACCTGGGTGTACCCTGCCTCTCGCCCATTCATAGGCTCCAGCCCTCCAATAACCCTGAGTCGGATTGAGCGGGTCTAGAAAATAGATCTATAGTTTTTAATTGTATCAATCCATATCCTCAAAATAACCACCAACTGTTCGATCTGTGGTTCTGTTCCTACCTATTTCAAACAATCTGCTGTTCAATCACTTCTCAAAAACAAACAAAAATCTCGATCCTTGCTTGCCACGTGAGGGCCCATTTCCAAGTTACCATCTTAAATAGTAAACTCCTTTAGCACTTTTCTAGTCTACTTTTACACTACATACCACATTTGCCCATTCACTCACACTCAGCACACCTTAGTCTACAGAGCTACGCAGTGCTTTCTTCTACATTCACACACCTGAACGCAAAGGTAAGCAACGTGGGGTTCAGAGTCTTGCCCAGAGACACTTCAACACGTGGCCCAGAGAAGCCGGGCAAATGACCTATTTATGCAAGATGATGCAGGAGAATGTTGTTTCCTGGTGTTGCTTAATCTCACTTCTGCACTATAGATTTAACTACAGTTAAAGGTGTACCCCATCACTGTTTCATGGATGACATTAGTTAAACAGAAAAAACTGAGGTGCTCATTTCTGCCAAAAGTGATGGAAAATCTTCATTTTCTATCATATTTAGCCAAATCATCTTTGCATAATCGACATGTTTCTATGAGCAAGGGTTTGAGCTTCGAAATGGAAACGATTGTCCATGTTTTTGTGAAATCTCTGGATTACTGTAATTCCCATTTCATATGCCTGAGCAATTAATCTCTGCACAACCTATTGTTGGTCTGGAATGCTGCCAGGCTGCTGACAAAGACGTTCAAAAGGTCCAATTTAACACAAGTTTTGATTTCTTTATATTGGCCCCCATCAGGTACAGAATCCAGTTTAAATGTTTGTATGATCAAGCTCCTACAACAATAGGTCCATGAGGTCATCTGATCAGGAGTTGTTGGTTGTACCTAAATCCAGACTCAGAATAAAGTGAGACAGTGCTTTTCATATTGTTGGGCCTAAACTTTGTAATTCTCTCCTTTTGGACTTAAAATATGTGAACCCATTTGTTTGAACCGAGTTCAGTTTAATTGTACTTAGTTTGTCTTGACTGCTTTTTATTTCTATTGCCTCATTGATCTTTTTCTCTTTCTCTTCATTTTCATCTTTGTGGAACACTGTGACATTTGTTCTTGAAAGGTGTTATATGAATATTTCACTTACTGAAATCCATTAAATGTTTTTATTTGCTGATTTGTAAATCAATGCTTTGTTTTGGTTACATTTTACACAGCATTCAAAACTTTTTGAGATACATCTATGTAAAAACCTATTAATTACCTCAGCTGAACAGAGTTTCAAAATTAACTGTTTTTTTCCCCAGCGAAATAGTTTCTGTGACTGAGTAGATTGTAATAACTGCATCACTGCACTTTACCGTTATTTCACTTCTGTAACTGGACACTGGAACTAATTTAGAAAGAGCGGTGTCCAAAGATCAGGGAGCAAACTAAAAACTTTTGTTTTCATGTTAACACGTAAAAAAGATTGTCAAAGTGTGAAGATTTAGAAACAAAAAAGGCATGGGACATAAATTAAAACATATTTCAGATTTTGTTATTTCTCGGTTAACGGTTCAACTGAAGCAAATTAGTGGCATTTACACTGTGAACTCCTTTGAACAGAAGACCAGTCCCAAGAGCTGCATCTTTACATCGAAGGCAAATTTTTTTTTTAAAGTCTGATGAATCCGTCTTATCCGTTGTTCAAGTAGATCGATTTGCAGCAAGTGTTCATTTGTTTTAAATACAGCAGCGCTTCAAATTTCCAGTAGAGCATGTGCCTTTTGGAGCTGAAATAGTAGGTACATGCAGGCATTGTCATGGTTCAGTACCAGGACATAAAGCAACTTCATTATTAATCCTTGTGTTAAGCAAGTATTTAATGTTAAAATGGCTAATGTGGGAGGTATTTATTTATTATAAGGTATTTTGCTTACAGGGTAGGACAGAGATGTTGGGAAATATGTCATCAGAACAACCTGATCATTGCTGTCATGTCACAGTTACCAATCAGTTCTTTCAGGAGCCTTTTTATCATATCAGTCCATTGTAGTTCGGTCAGTGACTGCCATTTACAAGACTGAATGAATAAAATTTTATTAAAAATAAAAAAGAGAATCAAGGTCAAAACTTCTTTCTGCTACAATGAGAGTGCAGATTTGTTGGCACAGTAATACTCCAATGAGAACTAAATGAACATTGCTTACAAATTTTTCTGTTAGGGCAAGAGTTCATCACACTAGACACACCGAGGAGAAAAAGGCTGAATTAAATAGCATTTTTATGACAGACAGGTGTTTACGTAAAATGAGACAGCTTGAGCTGCCAAGGGCTGTCATGATATTAAAATTTAGAAGTCCAAAATTATCCCAAGAAAAATATTTAAAAAAAAATCAATCCAGTTTGATACTGCAGAGGAAACCAAACCCACCTATGCATATTTCCCGGTTGTAATGTACAATACTTAAAGCAAACAGTAGGAACTCTGTGCTGGGTCTTCTGGGCCCAGCTACTCTGTGGGGATGGGTTGAGAAAAGGTTATCCGTCAGTGGAGGCAGTGAAGATACTAGATACTACATTTTGGTATTGACAAGTGTGGACAATTTTTTTGACAGTCCTATTCCAGAAATGCATGACATTTAAAAATGAATAATTTAAAAAAATTAAATCTAAAAAAGTTACCAGCACTTAAGGCAGAATGTTGTAGGATGGGCTCAGCAGCCTTTACAGCACAGTACAAAATAGATTTGAAGTATTCAAAGACCAACAAAACCTTGAAGTAAAATATAATCATACAAAGAGGAGAAAAAGATTTTTACTTAAGACAACCATTAAATCAAATTGCTACACTTGAAACACATCTATCTTTACTTTATGTTGTTTTCCCTAAAAGCACGAAGCGAGCTTAGTTCAAACAAAACACAGTCTTGGAATAAACCCTTCCATGCTGAAAATACTCTGAAACACATGTTTTTGCTGTGGATTATTTTAGGTAAAATGCATATAAATAAGTTTTGAAAGCCAAGACCCCCCAGAAGATGAAGCTGAGAGAAAATGGCTCTTGTAATTAAAGGAAGTAGGGGGTAGTCGTCCGGGGAGGCACGACACGCTCAGAATCAGGGACGGCACGAAACAGCTTGGGCTCTCGTCTGTTGACATCCTTGAACACCATGATGGAGGCGATGTTGCCACAGCGATAGCAGTAGTTGGGTGCTGACCACACAGTCACCAGCTTCTCGTCAAACATAAACTTGTAACCTTCATGAACCAGCTGGTGTGCACGGCAGATGAGTTTCAAGTTGTTGATGTGAACAAACTAAAACATAAAATATGAGGATTACTTTCTTATATGCAAGGGTCAAATTATATTGTTATTGTCATTTTCGAGTGATTCGGTTTACCTCATTAGTGACCTTGGAGCCAAACAGCCAACCAGCGCCTCGAGGACTGATTGCCCAGGTGTCCACATCCTCTGGGTCTGACCACACAAGATCACAGAAGGCACCCTTATGAGGAATCTCCTGGTTGCGTTCAATGGTTCGCACCTGATCCAAAGTCTTGATGTCGGGTGAAAGACCACCATGGACACACAGAACCTGCTCATCTATCAACTGGAGTTAAACAGAAAATAATGCCGTTATCAAACTGCTACATAAGCCAATAAGTACAAGTGGGGGGGAATAATAATTTTAAAGCTGATTAATGACTCAGGTCTTATATATGTGATGCTCATGAAATGTGGTCACATTTTATGTAGTTTTGTTTGTTTTATTTTGAAAATATTATTTCTATGAAAGAAATATGTTAATATGTGCCACAATGGTCAATTATTACCTCTTGTAAGAGCAAAGAGTTATTCCGTGTTACCAGTAGGAGGCAGTGTGACCGGTTGCTTCTCCGCTCAGACTCTCCTTGTGAACAGACTTTTGTTTACTTTCCTCATTCTACTGAGCGAAGCTGCGCTGAACGGAAACAAACTCTTTCTTTCTCCTGTTTTACAGGTTGGTGGCGTTTTAAAACATGTATACCTACGTGTGTTATACATTCAAATGGGATGTTAGAGCAAACTCAGGGTACTGGAAATGTTTTAAGGGTGTCTGAACAAGTGGCAAGACAGGCTGTTCCCGCCGTGACTCAAGGTGGCGCCGCTGTATACTTTTTTCCCCACGTGTGACCAAACCATGTCGTAGTTTCTGGCTCCCGCACATTTCATTTTGGGTTCAAAACTATTCTTTTGAGTACAGTATTGTGTTACATGTGTAAATTAATCGAATGTTACAGTTACAGAGAGGAATATGTATTTTGTTAATATTGTAAGCAGTTAAAATTGTGCAAGTCTTCAGCTCAGGCATTTATCTTGAATCAACACTCATTTAAGAGCAAAATGCTAGTTTCTTTTTATTTGCACTACGAGTGAGGTTAAATAAGGGAACCTGTATGTTTTATATCTCGTTGTTTTATTTTCAGTAGTTGTGAACTAAATGGTAGCTCAGTTAATTGACTGAATACGGGTGCATAAATGCAGTGGTCCGCTCAATTCAGGATTACTCTTAATGAAGAATTTGAAAATGTGAGTTTTATTTGGGAAACAAGGATTATGCTGCAACTACCCTATATGTATTTTTTGTTTCTGATATTTATAAATTGATAAATTAATTCTACTGAGCAAAGCAGCACTGAACAGAAGCAAACAGTCGCCCGTCTCATTATTTCTCCTGTTTTACAGGAACCTTATCTGTGTACAGGTACTCCGCTTGGGACCGGTTACATATACAGAACATGTATTATGAATGAACTTGAATACTGAGAAATACCTGAGCTTCTAGTTCTACAGGAATTTTGCAGAATACAGAATAAAATTCGGAATAAAAGCAGAATTTTAATTCTGCAGTGCTCTCACAATAAAGCCATTTGTTGCTGTACAAATATATCATTCTGATAACTTACCTACAACACAGGGGATGATAAATAACATTCTACATATCTCAACTCAGGTTAAGGTGCAGATTGTACTACTGCAATCCAGGTACGCATATTATACACTACTTTGAAAATGTCAGCGATTACCTACCACAAAAGCATTGTACTGTATGCTAGCATGGTTTAAACACAATCTTTAGCAGTTCTGCAAGATTGCTGCAATGATAAAAATGTGTTTTGTTTATGTGGCTCTTTGTTATGCTCAGTGCACACGAATCCCAATAGTACTGTTGCCATTTGATTATAAGACAACTTAACTTCTAAGTACTTCTAAGTAAAATTGATTTTACAACTGCAGATGTTTTCTCCATTGACAGTACATGTGAGCACATTACTGCAGCTTCTTTAAAGTGAACCTGCTCTTTAAGAGTTGTAGGATTTATGTTAATGATATAACTTAAGGATCATTCAAGATGTCATTCAAATTAAAGCTAAAAGACTACTTACTCCTTTTAGTGCCAGTATTTATTAAAGCATCCAGCCAGATATAAAGTATTAGGGTATTATTTACAAAGTTGCTTGCAATGCTTCTCAAGTGACTGAATGATATCATTGGAATGTTACTTCAAGGTGCCCATTCACCAACGGACCACGCAGAAAAAAAATATTTTAGAAAAATACGCTAAACAAGTTCAAGATATCTGTCCAGGGTGTACCCCGCCTTTCGCCCGATGACTGCTGGGATAGGCTCCAGCCCACCTGCTACCCGACCGGCGGATTGACGGTATAGAAAATGGATGGATGGAAGTTCAAAATATGCAATTAAGAAAAGAACAAGTTGTAAGAACACAACGTTTAGTGGGGCAGATTGCGCACAACCACTGCTATGATGCAAAGCATCACAAGAGAATTTTGTTTTATTTTAGTGACCCATCATTGTGGGATTTTTAAAGCAACTGTCGTAAAAACAAATGTACGCCTGAGCCCTGCATACGCACAGCCATACAGGTGAATTTTTTTGTCACGCTAAAAAGGATTATAAGACACCTTTAGAGGACATCAAAAATTTCAAGCACCAGTATAGAGTGGTTACAGAACATAACAAGACTATATATATACACACTAGGATGAATGTGATGAAACAGTAAAGCAGTTTCAGGCCCAGAAATGTTAATTCCAAAGGTTAGGATACTTTAGAAAGAGTCAGAAGTGCAGGATTTCAAGGTTTCCAATTCTCTGGTGTTGCATTAAGATCTTTGAGTGGTTGCTTTGGAATAACAAAAACCAATTATTTTCATAACTAGTTAAAAGTACCAATTATATTAATGTAATCTATGGAAATAACATATAAAAGGCACAGCGAACTAATCTCATGCAAAGAATGTGAAGGTTCATAAATAAACTTACAGCTGCAACAGTCAGCATGTCAAACACTTTTGTGCAGTACCTCCAGGCATTAGCATTTCCATACTTTGTCTGACATTCGTCTAAATAAGAGGGAAAAAACAGAACAAAAGATGCCAATCTGATTTGAGTTTGGTTAAAAGAAAACAAACAACAAGCATAATCATAAAATACATACCGTAAAAGCCATATACTTGCGTTATCTGTCGACTTTCGTGGTTTCCTCGTAGGAGCGTGATACGATCTGGACACTTGGCTTTTAAAGCTAGTAGGTATGTGAATGTCTCCAAACTATAGTATCCTCGGTCTACAAAATCTCCCTATAAAACAAACAAAATAAAATAAAACACTGAATACCCAAAAACATCAGGAAGCCTTCTGAAAACATATCTGAAAACTCACCACAGCAAAATGCAACATTTTAAAATCAGTTGTTTGCCCTCAGCTTGATACATGTATATATATATATATATATATACACTATATTGCCAAGAGTACAAAGCTTTATGATAAACTATGATTCTACCTTATTATACTATCATGCAAATACATGCATGTAAATGCTGGTACCTTAAGCATATCCTTTAGCAGACGATTAACACCCCTGTAGTGTGTACTGTAACACAATTGCTGTCATAATGTTTAATACTAACATCAATTGATTTAGTACTGTCAATGTTGTCTCTCAATTAGAACATCAAAACCTTAATATCTGTGCAATTAACTTTTAAAATATTTGTATCATACTTTTGTAATTTATGCAGTTTTCATTTTTTTTAATGTTTTTATTCATGTTGTTTAATATACTAATGATTTCAACACAGGATCATTAAAGTTTTATCCTACATGGATTTGATCAATGACACACTTTAATGTCTGTGTAAATGAAGAAAGTACAATAGCCAAATGAGAACTGTTGAAAAGTATTCCCTCCTAAAGTAGACTTGAAAATTGAATAACGTACTGAAAAATAAGGTGTGGCCAACAGACTTAACATTGTTCTAATTATTTACAACTACTACTACAGATAATGCAACAGTGAGGAAGCGCAGTGTTGCATTTGAAACTTACCATGAAAATGTAATTTGTGTCCGGAACTTGGCCTCCAGTTCTGAAGAGCTCGCGAAGATCATAAAACTAGACATGAGCATAAAAAGAATGTGAAAAGAAAGAATTTTTCAAAAAAAACTTTATATCCATTCCTTCTTTCTCTCTTTTTTAAAAAAAAATGAACTTTTAATGTATGGAAATCATGAACTCAGTTAGACCTACCTGACCATGAATATCTCCACAAACCGTAACTGGAGTAGCAACCGGCTGAACGTTTGATTCTTCCAGCAGTAAATCACAAACATAATCACATAATCTCTATAAAGAGAGAAAACCATCCTGTCACAAAATATCAATGTTGCGGGATTTCTGATCAAATATTTTACTCTACGATAAGGAATACCAGTATTTATTATTTTGAGAATACAGAACGACACATCTAGCTAGTTACTTTAACTCCAAATACGAATATCAGATTCTCTTTTTTGAAACTATATTTGCTTTATGTTAAGCAGGGGTGAAAGTAGTTTTAAATTCTTGCTATTACATTCAATCAAACGTACCGATACCCATAGAAACCGCTGTGTTTCGGAAGTAGACGCGCATGCGCACTCACGTACTGCCGAGTGAAATCTCCGGTCGTTAGCTCATAAGCAGTTTCTTTTCCAAGCTGTTATGTATCGTTAAAATTGAACAAAATAACACGAAACACAACTGCTTACTCTCCTACTGATTTTAATTGGGACATTTTGCAACGAACGTAAAGACATTAAACGTTTCAAAGGCTAGGCGCAGAGGAGATAGAGGGGAGGGGAAGAGAAGCAGGGCAAGAGGCTCGATGAAGAGAGGGAGATGTCCGGCCAAAGCTCCGTCCAGCATGGACCAAACTTTCAAACACGGCACGGACCGTTAAGAAACAATTCGGAATGAGTTAAAATGATTTTTTAAACAGACAAAGTAGTTTTGCTACTGCATATTGCTACCGGAATCGTGACTGGTTCTGAATCAGGGCTTTATAGCTGGCAGCCGCACTCCCATCTTCCTGGTACGGCGTACCGCCAATTAATCTTTTAGTGGTACGCAGTACCGGACCGGACAGGCTTACTTTCACCCCTGCTGTTAAGGGTTTTAAGGAAACAGATCAGGCAAAATATTTCATTCGCACGGTTACTGTGCCTAGACCAACCTTTAGTCTAGGGCTAAACTTAAGGTGCCTAATGATTCTCGACCAATAGACAGGCAAAGAATTATGCTACAGTCTTCTCATTAAATTTACTGTGCACACATACATTTTCATCAGATTGTTCAGTGTAATGTGTCATACCAAATAAAGTACACCAAAGAAAACAACTCCTCCCTTCGGGGACTTACTGAATTAAGTTCCTAAACAATTTAGTTTAACAGACTTCGCACAGTCACGCCATTTGCTTTCATCGATACGTACAAATCTTTTTAGTTCAATCCGAGCTCCTTATACGCACCTTTAGATCGTTTTCCGGCAAATATTTGCAGTGTTTGGCAATTTCAACGTATTTATCAAGGTCTAAAGGTGCCATAATCAAAACGTTACAAAAGGAAAACAATTCAGATGGTTAGCCAGCTAGCAAGTTCCTGTTTCGCCTTCTTCTTCTTCTTCTTAATAGAAGCTGTATTCTACCGCCACCTCCTGGCCGGAGCTAACCAATCTGTTAGCCGATAAACCGATCAACTCGGTGATTGGTTGATTAAAGTCTTCACATGAGTAATTCTTGATCATTCTGGATTTAGATTCTTTAGATGATACTGGATTGTATTATTCTGAACATAATGTTTGTTGAAAATGACCTCTTCTTATCCTGACATTTCCGAATTTCTTTTGGTTAAAATTCTTTATCAGTGAAGTTGGTTGGGCAGAGTGCACTCGAAATCCCCACGTGCTTGTGCTCTAGCCAATGTCAGCATTAGTTTTTAAAGATGCCATGTCCAGAAAATCTAGAAAAATTTCATAAATTAAATAAAAACTTGAATTTGTAATTTATTAATTTATTTTAGCCTTTATTTAGCAGACACATGAATGCACTTAACAACTAGTTATATGCAGAAAATACATACAAATAACACATTTGATGCCAGCTACACACTTGTACAAAAGTTGGAAGTATATTTTCAAATTTTCAAACTTCTATCTCAACTTTAAGGTTAATTCATAACTCAATTTCCTGTAAATTAAGTTTGGTTTATTACTTTGATTTTTTTCGTTTATGTGTTTTTTTTTATTGTCTCTACAGAGAATATTTGAATTTGTATGCAAAATTACCTTGGTAATAATGCCACAGGAACAAGACTAAAATTTTACACAGTTCACAAACCTCAAGGACTGAAAGAGTTGCCACTAGGTAAGCTTTAGGTAAGCTTAATTAAAAATTGACACAGACTGACAGAAGGGATGTAAGTGATACAAATAAACAAGTCATACAAACACATAGTTTTCTAAATTGTTTTTTTAATTGTAGAGCAAAATATTCAAGGATGTCTCAAGTCCTAAAATACACATGGAAAAGAAAAGGATTGAAGAGAAAGGAGGCTTGTTGAAGGAGCTATGATTAAGGATACAACAGTGTATCCTTTGCTGGTTCTCGCTTTCTCTGCTTGCATATATGGTGGGAGGGACTAAAGAAACAACTAGAGGAGTCCAGTACAGTGTGTGCAAATTGAGAAATGAGATAAGGGGACACATTACTCTGGCTTCATGAAACTTTTGAAATTAGTGGTAATGTTGAGTATAGCTGGTGATACTGCTACATCTAGATTACATTATATTGACATTACAATATAATTATTGGGGAAAGTTTGAAGTTTTGTAGCTATCCCTGGAACTGTGTCAACTGTTCTGTAGGCAAAGGGATTGTAAAGGATTCCAAATTCCTGAAATACCATTGCCACCTCTACCATCTCCTGGGAAACACAAACATGATAAAATAAGCTATTTAAGGTAAGCAGGTAATTTGGTCAGAAGAATATCTCTGGTTATCATTATGGTAATAACCAACTAATACCCAGAATGGACCAAAAACTATTACATTTTCTTTCTTTTAGTTTTTGCAAACAATACTAATTCAAAAGTGTGCAACACCATCTTGCAAAGTGAATGAATAAAGATGTCAAAAGGTTTATTGTCAGGCTCATCACAATTGAAAATGGAAAGAACTAGCAAGTGGACCCAATTTTCATTTCAGGAAAATAAGTTTCTGAAACACAAATAGAAGGTAGTAAAACTGTCCAGCACTGGAAAAAGTTACCAATTATCTCTATAGGATTGTGCTGCTCAGCACGGCATTTTATATTGCAACATTCTAGACAGAGGATTGGACATGTTATTAGGAATAAAGGAACTGAATTTGGCTGGTTTAGTAATATTTATCTAAAAGGTTCCTGTTTTTTATGTAGAAAATTAGTCCTCCTCACATCCTAGATTGAGCCATGGAATTACTCAGGGTTCTGTACTTGGACTGGTACTTTCAGTGTCTACATGTTAACAACATATGCTGCAATCCTGGACATGCTGGACATCCTCCCTCACGAGGAGGAGATCTGTGTTCAGGACATTGAACTGTTGGCTGTGAATTTATGTTCATATCCAGAGTTCACCTTTGTTATTCTTGTAGTGGTGTATATCTTCCCCTGTGGTGCTGCAAACTCTGCCAGTGGTGTCATCAGCTGAGTTGTTGCCAGGCTTCAAACACAACATTCAAATGATATTTATAGTGATTTCTGAATGTTTCAACCATGTCTCCATCTCTGCTAAACTTCCAAATTTCAAACTATTTTTCAACTGCTCCACCAGAGAAAAACTGTTGGTTCTTTTTTCAATTTTTTTTTTATTTATATAGCGCCAGATTACAACAATTGTCATCTCAAGGCACTTAAGTAATATAGTCCAATTCAAGCCAATTGGAATTCAATTCATTGTAATCATAATCTAATTAATTCATATGGAGCCACATCAAAAATAATATCCTAGCTAAGGAAACCAACAGATTGCACCGAAACTTGTCTTCAGTCCAATCTCCCGTCCTGAGCCTGAGGGACTGTGGAAAGGAACAACTCCCTTTTAACAGGAAGAAACCTCTGGCAGAACCAGACTCAGGAAGGGTGGCCATCCGTCTCGACCAGTTGGGGTTTGAGAAGACAGAAAAGAGGGAAAAGAGGGGGGAAAAACACCATAACACCATTCAAAGGATACCTGTTGAGACAGGGAGACACAAGTTAATAACCACAATAATGTCACATGTACATAATATCATTTGAGAAATTAAACAGGGGGAAAAAGAGAGCAAAGTGAGGAAAGGTGTGACAGATGAGGTCCCCCAGCAGTCTAAGCCAGTAGCAGCTTATCCCATAGGATGTTTCAGGATTACCTGAGCCATCCCTAACTATAAGCTTTATCAAAAAGGAAAGTTTTAAGCCTATTCTTAAAAGTGGAAAGGGTGTCTGCTTCCCGGACATTTACTGGCAGCTTATTCCACAAGAGAGGGGCCTGATAACTGAAGGCTCTACCTCCCATTCTACTTTTAGAAACTCTGGGAACAACAAGTAAACCTGCAGTTTGGGAGCGAAGTGCTCTGTGAGGAAAATATCTTACAATGAGATCTTTAAGATATGATGGAGCTCAGTCATTAAGAGCTTTATATGTGAGGAGAAGAATCTTAAATTCTATTCTGAATTTAACAGAGAGCCAATGAAGAGAAGCTAAAACTGGAGAAACATGATCTGTCCTGTTAGTTCTCATCAGAACTCTGGCTGCAGTATTTTGGATCAACATATTTTCAGAGAATATGTGGGACAGCCCAATAATAAGGAATTACAGTAGTCCAATCTTGAAGTAACAAATGCATGAACTAGTTTCTCTGCATCACCCTGAGACAGGATGTTCCTGATTTTAGCAATGTTACGAAGGTGAAAGAAGGCAGTCCTAGAAACTAGTTTTATATGTGCGTCAAATGATAAATTCTGGTCAAAAATAACTCCAAGGTTCCTCACTGTAGAACTAGAAGCCAAGGAAATACCATCTAGAGTAACTATATAACTAGACAATTTATCCCTGAAGTACTCAGGTCCAAAGAGAACAACTTCAGTTTTGTCTGAATTTAAAAGCAGACAGTTCTGAGTCATCCAGGTCTTTATGTCTTTAAGACAGGCTTGTAGTCTGACCAACCTATTGGTTTCATCTGGTTTCATAGATAAGTACAGCTGAGTATCATCAGCATAACAATGGAAATTTATACCATGCTGTCTAATAATGTTACCTAATGGAAGCATGTACAAAGTAAAAATAAGTGGTCCAAGCACAGAGTGCCCTGAGGAACTCCATTACTTACTCTAATGTGTGAGGAAGATTTTTCACTTACAAGAACAAACTGGAATCTATCAGATAAATATGACTTAAACCAGCCTAATGCAGTTCCTTTTATCCCAATAACATGTTCAAGTCTCTTGAAAATGTAGCGTTCTAGCTATGATATTAATTCTTAAGACCTCGTTTAGAAATAGGGCACCACTTACCATTTACGCTGGCAGGAACGTCTGAACAAAACAGGTTTGACGTTGCGGGAGCCGGGTCTGTAGGAGAGGGTGAAATTGAACCTAGTGAAGAAGAGGACCCATCGTGCCTGTCGAGAATTGAGTCTCTTTGTGGTTCGAATGTACTCCAGGTTTTTGTGGTCCGACCAAACCAGGAAGGGCTGCTTGGTTCCCTCCAGCCAGTGCCGCCACTCCTCCAGGACCAGTTTAACAGCGAGGAGTTCCCGGTTACCAATGTCATAATTTCTCTCAGCTGGGGAAAGATGCCGAGAGAAAAAGGCACATGGGTGGATCTTCTGGTCAGTGGCTGCTCGCTGGGACAGCACAGCCCCTACACCCATGTCAGATGCATCCACCTCTACGATGAACTGCCGTTCGGCGTCAGGAACTTGGAGGATAGGTGCAGAACTGAAGCGGTCCCTCAGGGTCTGAAAGGCTGTATCTGCAGAATGGGACCATCGGAAGGAAGTCTTGGAGGATGTCAGGGCTGTGAGAGGGGCAGCGATGGAGCTATAGTTCCTGATGAAGCGTCTGTAAAAATTGGCAAAGCCCAGGAACTGCTGCAGCTTCTTACGGGTTTCAGGGACTGGCCAGCACCTAACTGCGTCCACTTTGGCAGGATCCATCTCCAGGTGACCCTGAGTCACAATGTAACCCAGGAATGACACAGTCTGTGAGTGAAACTCACACTTTTCAGCCTTCACGAAAAGGGAGTTCTCCAGCAAGCATTGGAGGACCGTCTGGACATGGTGGATATGTTCTTCACGGGACTTAGAAAAAATGAGGATGTCGTCCAAATAGACGAAAACATATTTGGCGATCATGTCTCTGAGGAGGTCGTTGACCAAGGCCTGGAAAACTGCCGGGGCATTGGTGAGGCCGAATGGCATCATCAAATATTCATAATGTCCGGTGGGCGTGTTAAAGGCAGTTTTCCATTCATCCCCCTCTCGGATCCGGACAAGGTGGTAGGCATTACGGAGGTCGAGCTTGGTGAAGATTATGGCTCCTTGAAGCAGCTCAACGGCTGAGGAGATGAGGGGAAGAGGGTACCGGTTCTTTATAGTGATGTCATTAAGTCCCCTGTAATCAATGCAGGGGCGCAGGGTATTGTCCTTCTCTACAAAGAAAAATCCTGCCCCAGCAGGAGACAACGAGGGTCGGATAATGCCGGCAGCCAGGGAGTCATTGATGTAAGACTCCATGAACTCCCGTTCAGGACCAGACAGGGAGTACAGACACCCCTTGGGAGGTGAAGTGCCAGGCATCAGGTCAATGGAACAGTCATAAGGCCGATGAGGGGGCAATGAAGTCGCCTTAGTCTTACTGAACACCTCCCGGAAGTCATGGTACTCGGCGGGAACTCTGGACAAGTCAGGGCAGGAACTGGAGTGCGTTGTCTGCTGGGGTACAGAGGCCTCTTTAAGGCAGACCTGGTGGCAGGAGTTCTTCCAACCGAGGATGCCCCCTGTGGCCCAGTCAATGTTGTCCGGGCTGTGTCGACATAGCCAAGGGTAGCCTAAGATCAGTGGAATGTTGGAAGATGACAGGAGGTGAAACTGGATGGTCTCATGGTGGTTACCGGAAAGTAGCATGTGGACAGGAGAAGTCTGGTGAGTGACAGTCTCCAGAAGATGGCCATCAAGGGCATGGGCAGGAATTGGGGTGTCAAGTGGAATCTTCTTAAGTCCTAGTTGTATGGCTAAGCTCTCGGCCATAATGTTGGCATCTGCACCAGAGTCTATAAAAGTGAGCAGGGTGTGTGCACCACCAGGAAGGGGGAGCTGAACTTGGAACAGAGGGCGTAAGCTTGAGGAGGAAGACTTTGCTGCCGTGTGACTCACCAGGACTTCCTCACTCACTGGTGAAGCCCTGACTTTTAACGGGCAGCGGGAGATAAAATGTCCAGCTTGTCCACAATACATACACAGATTCCCCTTACGGCGGCGTTCTCGCTCTTCGGATGTAAGCTTGGGGCGTCCCACCTGCATGGGCTCAGACTCTACACCATTATCCATAACGGGTAAAGAGGAACCGGAAGCAGATGAGTAACCTGGCCAGCAGGCTGGGTCGAGACGACCAGGAGTGTTCTGTCTCCTCTCCCTTCTCCGGGCCTGTATGCGGAGGTCCAGCCGAACAGTAAGTTCAATGAGACTGTCCAGTGTGGAAGGTAGAGGATAGGAAACCAGTTCATCCTTAATGTAGTCTGCCAAACCATGCAGAAAAGCATTGCGCAGAGCCGTAGTGTTCCAGTCGCTTCGACGGGCCCTGGTCCGGAAGTCGATGTAGAAGTCAGCCACTGACTGGTTCCCTTGGCGCAGGGAGAGCAGATCACGGGTGGCATCAGGTCCAGAAGCGCCCAACCCGAACACCTTGCGTAGTTCTTCAGAGAAGGCCTGGAATGATGCACAGACGGAAGCCCGCCTCTCCCACTCTGCTGTTCCCCAGAGGAGGGCTCTGCCGGTCAGGTTGCTAATTACGTATGCCACCCTGGCCTCCTCGGTGGCGAACGTGTATGGCTGCAGGCTGAAGAGTAAGGAGCAGGAGGTCAGGAATGAACCGCAGAGTTCAGGGTTTCCATCATATCGCTCAGGGGTTCCCACTCTGGGTTCGGAGATCATTCTGGGCTGGAGCAGGAGTTTCCGGTGTGGGGACTGGAACTGCAGGAGGGCGAGTGGACATCAGCTGTTGCAACTGGGCGGAGAGTGCTGCAAAGGCATTGGTGTTGGCCTTTGCAGCTCGTCTGGCGTATGCATCAACCTCCTCCATTCTCTGCTGATGTTGCATGAGCGCGTTCTCAATTCTCTCAAAAAAATAGAAAATTTATTTCACACATATTTATGGAACCACACAAAATTATTATGAATTTCTTTCTAAATGTTATACAGCTGTTCTTTAAGGGCTTAGGGATCAGGGGAAAAATAATCAAAGCTATAACTATGATTGCAAAGTCACCTGTTAACTGAATAGCAAATCTGGCTAACTAGCTAAGACACAGCACAGCAGAAAGTAGAACTAACTTTTGTTCATTTAACATTATTTGAATCGTGAGTGGTGGCACTGGAGCCCTAGCAGTAGCTTACCTCCTGTTGGGAAGATATTTTCAGTCTTTAGCCCAACCAACAATTTAAAATTGTTGCAAGCTATATGCTAGGCTATGTGGGCTCAGCGCGGGAAGAGGGTCAACAAGAGTAACAAGAGATACAGAAGAAGAGAGAGGTCCGCTGGGTGAGCGACATTTACTTTTAAGGGGAGAAAGAGAGGCGCACTGCACTGTCAAAGCTCGTCTACAGCAGAAGGCAATATAAACACAAATAAGTCAGGCAGGGATAATTTCCAACTCTATGTACGTTAGTAAGTATTATTTTTCCTATTAAATAGAGGTCCATCCTAATTTACTGTGGAAGCGAACCGTGACCAAAATTTAAATATAAATGCATTTGCAGAAAGGCTTTTTCATTTTAAGAATGTGGCTGCATTATTTGCATTATTTGAATGCATACATACTGCTACACCCCAGCGCAGTTGAGGGAGGGAGGATGTGTGGATGTGTGGATGTATGGGACGTGAAAGTGTGTGTGGTGATGATTGGGCCTGGGTCTGGGACTTGCTGTCGCCTGGCCTGCCTGTGCTTCTCCCAATGGGGGGGCGGCGTTGCCTCTCCCCGCTGCTCGCGACTTCACCGGGTTCTGTGCTCCGTGGGGGCTGCTGGTGGCCTGGGTCTTGTGGCCCTCTCTGCCTGCTTCTGATTGCTTGGGGGGGCTGTGGATTGTGGCCCTGTACACTTATACACTCATAACTAAGCACGGTTACCATGTAGGTCCTGTGCCATGGGTGTTGCATGTTCTCACACACACACACACACACACACATTTATTAGCCCAGTAGCATGGTCGCTAAGCAGTTGATGTATTATCATGTCGTCTCAGGTCATCTATATCCACAGCTGTGTTGTATGCGATTGCCGCTTCTTGTGCTTGTTTTTGTTTGTTTGTGTGTTTGTTTTTTCTCTGCTTGTCTGCTTTCAGGTGCTCCTGGTGGCGCTAAGGCTGGATTCCCCTCAGAGGCCATGGATTGTTGTCTGTTTTGTTTTTTACAGGTGTAGCAGCTGGTTGTCTGGTTTTTGTTTCTATTTTTGTTGTTTCCTCTTCTTTCCTCTTCTTCTTTCCTTGTCCCCCGGTCCGGTTCAGCTCTATTGCATGTTATATATTGTAAACAAAAATAAATAAATGGGCATCAAGGGGAGCTTTACATTTATAAAACTTCCCTTGGCAAAGCAAATCTGTTTGGCATAAAAGGTATTCAGACTACAATTCTGCTGCCATAAAGCTGAACAGGACAAGGGGAAAGAAAAAAAATAAATAAATAAAAATAAAGAATTAGCTGAGCAGGTAGAATCTATAAATATAGTATCGAGTATAATATAGAGTCTGATGCCCATGACTGAGTAGAACAAGTCATAGAGAGTTTGGCTGCATGCTCTGCCGTCACAGATTTACACATTAATGAGGTTGCCATAGTAAACCTCTGTTCAGTCCTGGAACGGCTGGATGCTGTGGAGCCTCAAATGAGGACGACAAACCATCAACATCCTGTTCGAGTCCATTGAAAGCTATTTATTAAATGGTTTAAAAATAAAGGAAATAGCGGAGCTGTTCGGCATAGGCCACCAGACCATCTGTCGGAGGATGCAAAGCAACGGATTGAGGTAACAGACTTCTTATGACTATTATTTATAAAGGGGCCGTGTTCACAACTAAACACATTTGTTGCCATTTGATGTTTTGTGCCAAATTTATTACCTGATCATTGTTGATGTGACTGCCACTAAAAATAACTTTTACAACGTAGATCAGCAGCACTCCCTTCATAAGCATAAACTACGCTATAAGCAACGTGTTCCCTTGACGCAGAACTTCGAATGCTCAATGATGACGTCACATTGACGCCATCAATGTTATGGAGGAGTATAAACTAGGACTAACGGGTAACGGATCATTTCTTCTACGCTTCATTTTAAAATGAATTGGATTTTGAATAGCCTGCATTAATTTATTTAATTAAATTTTTGGGATTTTAAATTTTACAAAGGAAATGTTTTATTTACTCGTCTTTATTGTGTGGGGAAAAAACACTGTAATTTTGTAATTGTTAGACTGCCATTTTTCAGCTCACGCCCCCCCCAACAATTTGGGAATCCCTGAAGTAGGGACTATAAACAACTCACTGTGATGTCATAAGGGATACAGTATTGTGAGCCATGATTATTGAAATAACAGGGGAATGGTTTCATTCTTGAATACTCTTAATCGAGTATTCAAGAGAGCTGTGTTTTAAGAATAATGAATACATAATATTTTAGCCAAAGTTATTGTTAATTTGCAATTGACAAAACGTGGACGTGATTAATTTAATCTTCCATGTCAACTCTGCAATGTGCAAACAACCACACCGAGTTCCCAAGTTGTGCACCTGACTTTAGCAGGTTCATGAAAAAAATCACATCAAAATGACTGCTGTGAAAATGGTCAATGAAACAAAAAATAACAACAAACCATCTTTCTTCCTCTTGCCAAGATAAATCTCAGAAATTGTTTTTTTTATTTGTTTAGAATGTCAGAAATGTATTCTGCACCAAGTGACGAAGAGCTGGATGCAGTCATTGCAGAAATCCACCAAAGTCACCCTAACACAGGATACAGGATGATGAAGTCATTCCTTCATGCCAGGGGACTGCTAGTGCAAAGTCAGTTTAATATGAAGTTTATCCCCATATGAATGCATTAAGTCCTCTGTAAACTCAGTGTACATTCTCTCAGTTTGACCTAAGTTATCATAATATAATAAACTTTATTTGTATAACTTTTCTAACAAATAAAAAAAATCTAATTCAAATCAAATCAAATGGATTTATATTGCAACTTTCATGCTTTAAAAGCAACACAAAGTAACTCACAGAGGCTAAAAACAACAACGATAACATGTCAACCCTCCCACCCCCATAAATACCCAGAGAGACACAAAGACAAACAGACACACACAAATGCACACACACACAAACGCACACACACACAAACTCAGACCCACTGCACCTATCAGACAGAGACATGGCCGGGCACCCAGACCTAAGGCAATGAAAGAGCTACCCTGGGGGGGGGGGTTTTGGATTTTTGGAATAAATCTTTTGAAATTGAAGTTCTGCATCTGGGTCCTATCTTCCTGCCCCTGCGTTTCCTGACACAGCCACCCGGGCCAGAGCAGTCCACAGGACAGCACCCCCCTCAGTGGACCAAAAGCAGCTCCCAGTGTGGTAGGCCCCCATGAGGAAACACTGGAATACTGAAATACTAAAACAATAAACTAAGATAAAAAGGTGTAAAATGAACTAAATAGATATATTTTAATATATCAATAAAAAGCTTTTCAACTTATATAGATAAATTATCTAGAGAGTTAAAACATGTAACTACAGCATAAAGTTAAAACCTCTAACTAAAACATGGAGTTTAAAACATAATTAAAATAATGTAGAACAAAAATTAAATATGATTTAAAAAAATTTGATTAAAAAGAATCAATGAAATCAAATAAAAGCCTGATTAAAAAGGTGAGTCTTTTATGGCTGCGATTTGGACCAAAAAGTTGCAGGGAGCCGGGAACCATTTCAGCTTCAAGGGTTTTAATATTAAATCCAATATGAACACAACTACTCATTGGAAGAGGAAGCAAGGCGGTGAAAGCAGAAGGCAGGCTGGTCGGGTAAGCACACTCATGGTCTCTGAGGGAATCATCTGGCAGAGTGGTGGAGTCTTGGCTGTGTATAAGTAGAGGGAGAGTGATTGCTGATAATAAGACCAGCCTGCCTCCTGTCACAACCTGAAAACACAACACAAAAAGGAGGAGGGAACAAAGAAAGAGAAGCAACAAAGAGTGTGAGAGTGAAGTCGAATCTTCCTAGGAAAAGTGCCCACCGTGCTTGACGAGAGTTCAGCCCTACCAGTGTAGGGTTATATGCAAGATTTTTATGATCAGTCCATACGATGAACGGTTGTACTGCACCTTCAAGCTAGTGTCTCCATTCCCGCAGGGCCAAGACGACTGCTAGCGACTCCCGGTTCCCCACATCATAATTTCGCTCAGCTGGAGAGAGGCGTCTGGAGAAGAAGGCACAGGGGTGTATTTTGTGGTCGTCTTGGGATCGCTGGGAGAATATGGCTCCCACTCCTGTGTCAGAGGCGTCGACCTCCACAATGAACTGCAGACTTGGGTCCGGGTATACTAGGACAGGGGCACTAGAAAACTTTTCCTTAAGATTGTTAAAGGCAGCTTGAGCTACTGAGGACCACACAAAAGCCTTCTTTATAGAAGTCAACTGAGTGAATGGGGCTGCCAACCTGGCATAGTTCTTAATAAATCGTCTGTAGAAGTTTGCAAACCCCAAGAACCTCTGGAGGAGTTTGCGAGTGGTGGGAACTGGCCACTCCATGACGGCTTTGATTTTAGTTGGGTTAGGTTTTAATTGGCCTTGCTCAATGACGAAACCCAGGAATGAAACAGCAGAAATGCTAAATTCACATTTTAATGTAAAGCTTGTTCTTCATTAACCTCTATAACAGTTTTAACATGCAACACATGTTCCTTTACACTTTCAGAGAAAATCAAAATGTCATAGAGATAAACAAACAAATCTATTCAACATGTCTCTGAGAACATAATTTATCAAGGCTTGAAACACTGCAGGAGCATTAGTTAGTCCAAAAGGCATTACCCGGTACTCAAAGTGGCCATGGTGAGTATCAAAAGCAGTCTTCCACTCACCCCCCTTCCTAATCCTCACCAGGTGGTATGCATTTCTCAAGTCTAACTTTGTGAAGACCACAGAGTCATGGAGGGGGTAAAAGCTGAGTCAATTAGTGGCAGAGGGTACATGTTCTTCACTCAGTGGGTTTACATGATGAGATTACCTCGATTATAGCTATAGTTGGGTTATGCTCCTTATCTGAGCAAGGGTAATTATCCTTTGTTACATGGTGGTGAATGAATCGAATCACTTGCACGAAGCATGCAATACCGCAGTATGATAGGTGACGCTGTACCCATTTCAACTATCGCCAATAGAGCCACTTCCGGTTGACGTCTTCACCACCAACAACAACACAACTAAGGCATTCGAGAAAGATGGCGAACAAAGAGCAAGATGAAGCTACATCCCTCCATCCTACATTTCTGATGAACGTGGTTATGGCACAAATGCGATGCACAACGGCGCATTCTCAATCGCGTTGTTTGTTTCTTTCTGACAGCGGCGACAACAACAATAATAATATCGTCTCCTTCGACTTCCGGGTGACAATCGCGGGAAAAAATATTGAGCATGCGCGGAACGCTCGATCCGATCCACTGTCGTCTCCAGGCACGTTAAGTGGGCAATAAAACTCAATCTTATTGTAATTTAGCCATTATTCCGATCCGATTGCCCGCATGTAACCTCGATGATTGAGATTTCATTCAAACCTGTGTAGTCTATACAAGGACGCAGGGATCCGTCCTTCTTTTGAACAAAGAAAGATCCAGCCCCCACAGGTGAGGATGACGGGCGGATGAGGCTGGTTGCCAGAGAATCTTGGATGTATTTCCTTCTCAGGCTTGGAGAGGTTATTGAGCTTCTTTAAAGGGAGAGGAGAACCAGGGAGTAAGTCAATGGCACAATCATAATGTCTATGAGGGGGCAGAGAGAGTGCTTTGTCTTTGCTGAATACCTGCTTGAGGTCATGATACTCACTGGGGACAGCTGATTAATCAATCTCCTCTGGGGGGCTTGGAGAGCTGGAAACACTGGAGGGTATGGCTCAACATAGGCAGTTAGCATGGCAAAAAACACTTCAGTTAACTATAGAAGCAGTGGACCAGTCAATATGTGGATTAAGAATCTCAAGCCAAGGTAGCCCAACTACAACAGGGGAAATGGGTGAGGAAATTACATAACTCAATCAGCTTGTGGTGGTTGCCAGAGAGGGCTAGGGAAATGGGTTCAGTATGATGAGTAACTCTATATAACAGCTTTCCATCTATAGCTAGGACCTTAGCCTGGCCAACAAGTTCATCGTCAATGAAATTATCATCAGCACCAAAGTCTATCAAAACTTGAATGGGCAGGGTGTCATGTGACCAGCGTAGCATACCTTGGGCCTGGATCCTTTTGCTCTAGAGAGAGTTGAGGTTAGGGAAGTATGGCTCACCAACGCCCCCTGCTGGTTGATGAGCCTCCTCTTTTGGCCGAACTGGACACTTGGCGAAGGGATGTCCTTCCTGGCCACAGTAGAAGTGGTGGAGTCTTGGTTGTGTATAAGTAGAGGGAGAGTGATTGCTGGTAATGCTGGACAGGTGTGTGTCATCTGGGTGAGACCAGCCTGCCTCCTGCCACAACCTGAAAATACAACACAAAAAGGAGGGGGGAACAAAGAAACAGAAACAACAAATAACCACAACCATCACAGAGTCTTGAGCCTCTTTTTAAAAACATCAACAGTCTCTGCGGCCCTGAAGTTCTCCGGCAGGCTGTTCCACAATCAGGGGCCCGTGTGTTTTCAGTCGAACACGTGGTATTGTTAAAAGGCCAGTGCTGGAAGACCTCAGCGTCCGTGAGGGTTGATATGGTAAAAGTAAGTCTGATAAATAAGAAGGCCTAAGACCATTAAGACATCTAGAAACGAGTAAAAGAACCTTAAAATTGATCCTGAAATGTACGGGGAGCCAATGGAGTAATTTTACTACTGGTGTAATGTGCTCCCGCCCTCTGGTCCTCGTCAGCACTTGTGCGGTTGAATTCTGGAGTAGCTGAAGATCAGAGATACTCTTGGAAGATCAGAGAGCAGGGCATTACAGTAATCTAAATGACGAGAGATAAAAGCATGCATCAGCACCTCCGTGCTGGGCTGAGAGAGAAACGGGCGGACTCTGACTATATTCTTAAGATGGTAAAAACCTATCTTTGTTATGTTTTTAATATGTGGAATAAAACTAAGCTCAGAGACAAAAATCACGGTTAGATTTTTTACAGTTTTTGTTGGTTTAAGATTTTGTAATTTTGGTAAAAGTTTCTCTGTCTGGCCGCCAGGACCAATGACTAAAACCTCAGTTTTGTCCTGGTTGAGCTGTAGGAAGTCAGCTGCCATCCATGAATTGATATTTAAAATGCAGTTAAAAAGGGCATCAAGTGGCCCTTTGTCATCAGGAGACACAGCAATGTACAGTTGCGTATCATCAGCATAGTTATGAAAGCTGATGCCGTGCCTCCTGATGACATCCCCGAGAGGAAGCATGTACAGATTAAAAAGAATTGGACCTAAAATTGACCCCTGGGGAACCCCACACTTGATCTCATCGGTTCCTGAGGAACATGTATCCATACTTACAAAGAAGTATCGATCTGTAAGGTAGGAAGCAAACCAGTTAAGAACAGTACCAGAGAGGCCGACCAGGTTCCTCAGTCTGTTTAATAAAATGTGATGTTCTATTGTATCGAAGGCGGCGGTAAGATCCAGTTGTACCAGGACTATAAGTTTATGATTATCTAAGTTGCACCTGGTATCATTCAAAATCTTTAAGAGGGCTGTCTCTGTACAGTGATTCCTCCTAAAACCAGACTGCTATTTCTCTAAAATGTTGTTCATGTTTAAAAAATCATTTACTTGGTTAAAAAACAGTTTTTCTAGTATTTTACTTAAAAATAGTAAGTTGGTTACAGGCCGGTAATTGTTAAGAATGTTAGGGTCTAAATTGCTCTTCTTCAGAGGGGGCTTCACCACCGCTGTTTTAAAAGAGGTGGGGAAGACACCCGTCTGTAGAGAGCAATTCACAATGTTTAAAATCTATTCCTCAAAGAATCAGATCGCCAAAACTGAAGGGTTCTCACCGATGTGTCAACAGTCCCAGAATTATCACTCCCAAACGGAATAGACACCAAGTGTCACAACGGTACTCTGTTTACACCTGGAGTGGCTAAGTCGTAGAGGCCATCTACAAGCTCCAAACCTTCTAGAACTGAAGAACTTTGTAACTCAGGACAAGTACACCCCTGAGATACCTGTGGAGAAGGTTGAGAACAACCCAGCAACACAAACCGGGCTACGCTATCCAGAGTGGGCCTGATTTCCCCAAAAAATACAGAATTTTTTTAAACAGTAGTCAAAAGAAAATGTTTTCATGCTTGTTAGTAGTTTTGGATGGTTTTTTTTGTTTGTTTTTTTTAGTCTATGAAGATGAAAGGTTTTACGTTGAGCGTAAAAATCTTCTTTCATGCAGTTTTTCTTCTTTAAGTAAACTTGGAATTTTTTAGTTTAAGGAGAAACAAAAGTTAAGGGGAAGGAGTAGTGTAAATATACTGCGACTGCCCAGAGTGGTTATTCTGTGACGCTAAGTTAGGTTGTTCAACAGTGAATGGTGTGCATAGTGTAAAGTATAAGATGTACTCCTCCACAAACAGTCCGTTCTCCGTCAGTTATTTGTTCACACCTTAGAATATGACAATGACCATTCATATATGTTTTAATCAGCAGCTTTTACTCACCCGAACATCCTGCATCTAGAAATTAAGCAACTTACTATTTAAAAAATCACTCCTGGAGAAATGATCACTGCCCTAGTCACCATATCAGGAGAATCTAGGAGAGCTTCTACATGCTTACTTGCCAGGTTGCTTTCATTACTCATCTGGACATAATTTTGGGAAATACTTCAACAAGTCTTGTAAATAAACCTTTTGAAACGACTTGCTTTGAGTCTGTTTTTTGAACCATAACAGAAATAAAGAAGTGTGTCCATTAAAAGGCTTTTCCAAAATTGCTATCACTCTGAACAGTACAGGAGGTCATATCTGTCAGCAGCTATGACCCTACTCAATCAGAGTTTATGAGGTTGTAGTGCAATATTACTTTTCCCTTTGGGATGATTAGTGAACTGGATAGTGTAGTGGTAAGATTGCCACCTTTCCTGTGGGTTAGCTATGTTCAAAACCCCTATGTACAAGGTACAACCTTCAGTGGAGGTCCTCAGCCAAGACCCCCTTACCCTACCAGTGTAAGTCGCTTTGGATAAAACTGTCTGTCTCATGAATAAACTACTTTTTAATTGTAACTGAAAAAAATATAATTAAAAAAAATTAAAATGAATAAATAAAATAAATATATATATATATACTATATGTGTGTGTTTGTGTATATATATATATTCATATATATGTATGTATACATCAAGGACAAAGAAACTAACCTGTAGTAGACTGTAGTAGTCTCTGCCATCATCCCAAAAGAACAGCGTCCCCACCCCACACCACCCCGTCAAGCGCAACATTGACTACGTCTTTGTGTCTGTCAGCTCCAACCGCAGAGTTGCACAGTTACTATTTAAAATATGTCTGTGATGCAGACCGTCGTGTTTTGTGGCAGCATCTTGGCTTTACATTTTTTCTTCTGTGTATTCTCTTTGCCGCTCCAAGACCGAGAGACTGTGAGGCAGTTGCAGGTGAGTCAAACAATGAATTGAAAGTACCCGTGCAGGAAGGTAGAAAAGTCTCTGAATGGTGGTTTTACACGCCATGTACGATTTAAAAAATTACGACCAGCAGAAAAATGTAAATGTGATAAGTCACACGAGGCAGAATGGTTTCTATTATGATTTATTATGCGTGCGTTTCTTGCCCTGTCAGAGCTGGGTAGTAAAGTCTATAGTTACTACTTACAATGGCTTTGGTAATAACTTGAAGGACGTTAAAAAAACCGTAAAACTACGTGGCTACATCTACACTTTAAGTAGATGCGTTTATACGTTCTTTCATGATTTGGTGATCATGTATATTAATTTCCTCAGTGAAACTACAAGTAATTTCTAATGCAGGAAAACTAAGTCTCACTCTTGTAACTTCTTCATCTTTTCTAGACTTCACATGTGTTTTGTCATCAGACATACCCGTCTACAATATTACCAAACATATCGGTCATAATACTCTGTACTTAGTAAAGACAGCATTGGTTTAAAACTACCTGCATCTTGATGGATGCCAGACCCCTTTGCAGTGGGTGAATGAGATTAGGCAGGCAGGCAGAGGCAAGTTATTTGGCAGTTGGTGGGAGTTAAAACTCTGCTTGTGTGCTGACTCAGGGGAAAAGGAGAAAACAGACATACAAATCAGCCAAATTCACAGTGAGCAACTGAGTATCTTCACTAGGCTTTTGTCTGTTCTGTGTACTGTCTGGAGACAACAACCAGCCCTGCTAAACACCATAAAACTACAACTTAGAGCAAAATAACTATTGATGTTATAATTCCTTATTTAAGAGCTTAATGCTTTTAGTGAAATGAGACTTATTTTTGACAGATTCATCTTTCAAACATATTGTCAAGCTCTGACAGTTTGTTTTGAATGACTGTTAAGCCATCCCATAACTCAGTTCGTGAGTCACTACTGCATTAATTTTCTTTAAAGAATTTCTTGACAAGCACATTTGGCTGCCAGGGTTTGTACTACATTTGGTCAACAACTACCAACTTATACAGTCTGGGAAAGGAAACACTTCTTTTTTCTTTTGAAAACATCTATTTCATATTTCTTGTATACATATTTAAATGAGACCCTATGCATTGTTTGCCTAGACAAGCTTACTTTACTCACCTTGAATGATATAACCTTGTTAATTTTTTTATTTGGATTCAAGTTTTCTGTAAACAGGCTGTAATTCTGTAAAACACTGACTGTCTGCAGTTTCACTCTGTCCATATAGTCTTAAAGTTGAGTAAAGAGGTGTAACTAATGTTCCTAGAGCCATGTCTCAGTAAAAAAACAACAAAAAAAAAACAACAACTGCCATCCTGATATTCCTTTAGTCATCAGTGCTCCAAGGTCGTCCATTTTTATCCACCGCTGCTCTTACATTTCCCATGATGATCAAGGGAAGAAATGATTTAAACTTGCTGCTCTGCATCCTTTATGTCTCCTCTTCAACTCACCTGGATTTATGGTCTTATTGTAGACATTACTTTTGCTTTGGAAAGCTCAATCAGCTGTTCTTACATGCAAACCACTGTTGCATCGGTTTGCATCATAACAGATGTGAAAAAGTGCCAGAGTTACCAGCAAAAATCACTTCAGCAGCACAATATTTAAGCCAGCATATAATATTGTTTTAAGAAACTTTGTTTTCACAGAAAAAAAGCTATTTAGAAAATCTCAAGAAGATGCAAAGAAAGAAATAATATGTCCAGAGCTACTGCAGCAGATTGCTGCCATCGATGACAGCGCCATTCTAGAAAAGATAAAAGACTAAAATTTAGCATCTGTAAAAGTAATTTCCAAATACCAGTAAAGTATTATTACAAACAGCAATAAAATCAGGAATTTGATATAAAACAAAAGTGTTAAAAATATTTAAGAAAGTAAGTATCAGAAAGCTGTCAAAACTAAAAGAGCATATAAGACCACAGAGTTAAGTTTATGTTTATGCATTTGGCAGACGCTTTTATCCAAAGCGACTTACACTGGTAGGTGTGTAGGTTAAGGGGGTCTTGCCCTTTATTAAGGGGGTCTTGAGGTAGTACCCTTTATGCAGGGGATTTTAACCCAGGTTACCCAAAAGAAAGGTGGCAATCTTTCACTCAAGAGGTGAGGCTCTGGGTGTGGCACATTGAAAACAGAGACTGTTTGTAACTGTTTTTGCATACTCCTGACTCCATCAAAACTCAATGTTCTGTGCTGACTGTTCTGTGGGTCTCTTTCATGAAGAAATGTTTGGTTCTCAGTCTTGTGAGGGTGCGTTTGTTGTATCCCCCACATTCTCATTCTGATCTGTTGGACCATGTTTTCCTGCTTCTCCAACCAACTTACCATAATGATTTTTTTAGATAGTTTTATAAGTATTTTTGTCATTGTGATTTTTCAGGACTACATTTCTATTTTCAATCCCAGTGTGCATCTCTACATGCAATGTTGTGCGGTTCAGTGACAAATGAATTTGTTCTTGACCTTGATGCATGTTATTCAGTCAAATTGTTGGTGCATTTAAATGTTTTGAGGGAGACAATTGGAATCTTAGTTAATATTGGTTATATGTATCCTCAGTTAGGATGTCCTCCTTTGGTAAATAGGAGGACATCCTTTCACTTGATCTAATTACACATATAATAAGCTTACTTCTGCTGGCTGGATGTCATTACATGATCACAAACATTGTTCATCTCAACATATCTGACTTTCATCTTATGTAGTATACTGAAAAGAATAATTTTTTTTTGACTGAAAAGACATTATCAATTGAATGTGTGACCAATCTAAGCAGCAGTAGCTTTCATACTTGTATTTTCTGCAGAACAGTTGACATTATCTTAGATGGGACTTGTTGACTGAAAGTAATCAGCCAACCTGGGTACCTGGGACTTTGTGTGGTTGAATATTTACCCTTGAGAGATTCTTTATCGGCTGAGTTTGGACTGCATTTTACCAAGGAATGTCTTTGGAAGTAGGTCTTATCAAATATGTTGTTTGGTGTTTTGGGGAGGTCAAATCAAACTGTTAATGGTGTGTTATAGCATCAAGCTATGCCATCAAGCTAGAAAAACACAGTAATATTACATCAGCATTCTTGAAAACATTCCGTAGCACACTCCCTGTGTTACTTTGAAGATGCTCTGATGCAATAAGGAATAGGGAATTTCCAGACATCTGCTCACTGTAGCTTTGATTTATAAGTCTGTGAGTGTGTGTGGTGCACACATTTTTCCTTGCACATGTTCCTACCTGCATTTGCTCATTGTGGTGAGATGTTTGTCATCAGCAAAGTATCCTTGTCGTAACAGATGCCACCTATTGGATAAAACTACAATGCACAACTCTGTTGATATTCTTAGCAGTTAATTATTGCTAAAGCTACAACACCTTAGCTTGGGTGAGATGCAGCAACCACTGTGTCCTGTGGCAACATGTTCTTTTTAACAGGATTCTCCCAACATGCACACAGGTTTCTTTGAGTGGCA
Organism: Leuresthes tenuis; assembly: GCF_036924035.1. Lineage (NCBI taxonomy): Eukaryota > Metazoa > Chordata > Actinopteri > Atheriniformes > Atherinopsidae > Leuresthes > Leuresthes tenuis. The sequence continues at coordinate 27,709,547 of NW_027325373.1, forward strand.
GGTGACTTTGTGTTTGGGTTTTCAGATGAAAATGTCTTCTTGTCAACACACTCACATTTTCCTACCTTAATTTGAACATTGAAATAAGGGATTCATTTGGGTCACTGTATTATAAAAATTTTTTTTTTCCAAACATCACCGCTTGACACACAAGCATTTGACTTAAGGTAAATTCATAATTTTATAACTGAGGTGATCTTATATGCTAAGCATGAATGATGTTCAGATCCAGAAGAATGCATGATATCACTATGGAGATTAACTGCCTGGCTGATTAAGAAGAGATGCTGTAAGGTGACACGACCTGGCTTAAAGCCTGTGTCAAAAATAAGGAGGAAGGACATGGTTCAAAAGGTATACAAAACAAGTATTTCATTTATTAAAGTAATTCAAGAGCTAAACTGAATGTCCAAGAAAAGAATAAATGTGAGGAGTGGCAATCAGTTTTCAGTAGTGCAGTAATGTTGCAAGTGGAAAATGCGCTGCAAGTGTGTGAAACCTAACCAACAGAACCAAAATACACTGCTGTCCTCAGGTAGCAAGAGCCAAATGGAAAAGAGACAGAGCTCTAACCACCATCTCGCAGAACACTGGCCAGGTATACTGAGTTGGACTAATCAGAGCCCGGTGCTCCAGTCAGCTCAGGATCTAGGAGAGAGAGAGAGAGAGAGAGAGAGAGAGAGAGAGAGAGAGAGATACACACACATACACTCGCATACACACACACGCACACACACACACAAGGCCCTGAAAGACACCTAAAGGGCCGTGACAAAGATGAAATGGCCTTGAGTCAATTTTGAGCCTGTTTTTGTTTGAGGGTCTGCTTTCCATCTTGAACCATAACAGAAATAAAGAAGTGTGTCCATTAAAGGCTTCTCCAACATGCTATCATATCTGCCAACAGCAATGGCCCTACGCCATGAGAGCTTATGTCAATTTTTCCTGCTGAAAGTGGCAGTTGAACAGTGTTACTCAAACTCTGATGACTCCTGGGTCACGAAAAGGATAACACACGCCAGGTAGCAATGGTACCCCCTGGAATGATGCGTTTTTTCCAGCTGGAATGAGTTCTGCCTTGGCTTTGTTGGCTCCAGGTTTGCATCAGACCTTTCACCTTTGGACCACGCTGCTGTACTGTAGTATGTAATGTGGGTCTCTCTTTCTGCTCCTTCCTGCAGTGATTTATTATGTGGTATACATGTACATTTTGTGTAGTGCAGCATGATATGTGTGTAACATGAAAAATACTTATCATGGATTTATCATCAAATAAATGTTCGGTGTTCCACTACCTAGCTCTCATTTTTGTGGACAATAACAAGCGATTATACACTGAAAGAGCCACACCTTGCTGGGATGCAGACAGGAATGTGAGAGTATAACTACTGTCCTCAGTGAAAGCAGTAGGTGTGTGCTGCAGCAGAGTTAGCTAAACTAATTAAGAGCCCATTACAACTGCAAATTGAACTGCAAAAACAAGAATGGACAGCGTCATTGCATCACACCTATCAACGAGGAACTGATCCGATCCTGATATAACTGAGGATATATCACTATTTAAGCTGGAGATTTCCCTTAGATGATGGGGAAATAACAGTTGAAGCCAAACGAGCCAGGAAAATATGTAGAGGCATAGGAACACCTAGAACGTCTGAATGCTAGTGGTCTCATAGAGGATGACAAGAAGAATCCTGCCAATCTAAGAAGTTATTTGAGAACCAGTTTAATGTAAGTTTAAGTTTAATGTAAACTTCAGGATTTACAGGCTCCACTTAATGCAATACAGACAGAACCAAATGAGAACATCAATGAATTTGTGATCAGGGCCAGAACCCTTGCAAAGAAATGTTAGTTTTCTGATGAAGTGCTCAATGAATATCTAAAAGAGCTTATCAACTGCTCGCACGCCTCATGATGCCTTGAGTAACAACATTTACAGTAAATCCAAAGGCTCTTCCTTAGCTGAAATATGAAGACCTGTTAGCAGGAAATGAACAGTTATAACAATTTGGTCTGTCACAGACAAAACAAATCATGCACTGAAGCAAGCACGAACATGCAAAAACTGTAGTATAAGTCTCAAACCACGCATTAACGTTTACTGGGCAAGATGCTATAAAAAGAGCAGACAGATGAAGTCAAAGTAGTAAGCTTCAACCACCACAAAGAAAATCCAGCAAACCCCCAAACACAGGTGGCACAGTAAACGGTACACTACATACATAGATGTGATAGATGACATAGACACAGGTGAATGCATGTACCAGAAACAGATCTATGCCATCACCAGCAAAAACACATGCATAGTATTGACTCTAAGCCATTTCAAGGGGAAACATATACAATATTGAAGTCAGACAATAATGATCGCTAATTGGACTTTCTACAGTTTCCTGCATGAAACTGTACATAAATGACAATAAAATTAATAGATAACTCGTTAACTCAATTAGTGTCAATTAACTCAAAAAGTTGTCTTTCTCAATTACGAGTGATCAGACCAGATGTATGATTAAAGTTGAATGCACGTCACAGTGGTTCATATTAAAGCATATACTTAAGACGCTGACATTTCCTTGCTTGAATATAAGGAACTACGAAGAAAGATAAATCATATAATCATATAAATCACAAACATTCATACACTGACATCAACCAGTTTAAACAATGAAAAACCCACAGTTTACATATTGCCAGACCAGTGTGTACCAAGCCAGATTAGTATCTATTTTGTTCAATTACAGGACATAATATGCAAAATTTTCCATATGTTTCTCCAGGATTTGTATATCTAAAAAAAGATATGCAGCAAACCAGTAAGAAACCTGCATCAAATCCTTACTACCTAGTTGTTGATCTTGGCTACAAATGGTAGTTTATTGCTCTGGCATTTTTTTCTCAGAAAAGCCAACTCTGCAACTCTCAGCGAGAACTGCACTAACAATATTGGGCTAATGTGGAGCAGCTGTCCATGCTGTTAGTTCAGCAAAACAGAAACCAAACAAATAATCTGTCAGCTGACTGCAGTGAGTAAGGATCATGTATAAGTGCCACAATAGCTGTAGCTCAGGAGTAAGAGCAGTCGCCCACCAATCGGAAGGTCGGTGGTTCGACTCTGGCTTCCCCAGGATACATGTCGAAGCGTCCTTGGGCAAGACACTGAACCACGTTGCTCCCCCAGTGTATCATTGGGGGTATGAATGTGTGTGAATGCTTAGAAAGCACGTAGTTATATCCTAAGACGTGCTGTATGAATGTGTGTGAGTGGGGTGAATGCGGCATGTAGTGAAGCGCTTTGAGTGGTCAGCTAGACTAGAAAAGCGCTATACAAGTACAAGTCCATTTACCATTTACAATACCAGTACCTTGTTATGTTTCTAAACTGATGTCATCAGATGGATTAGGGCTCTTCTTTGGTCACTATTTTGTGGTTTTGGTTTCATATTGGGGCTGCACGGTGGTGTGGTGGTTAGCACCATTGCCTCACAGTGAGAGAGTTCTAGGTTAAACTCCCAGCTGGGGCCTTTCTGTGTGGAGTTTGCATGCTTCCTCCCACCATCCAAAAACATGCATATTAGGTTAATTGGTGTCTCTGAAATTATCCTTAGGAGTGAGTGTGGTTGTTTGTCTCATTTGTCTCTGTGTGGCCCTGTGATGGACTATCCATGACCTATCCAGGGTGTACCCTGCCTCTGGCCTGATGACTGCTGGGATAGGTTCCAGCCCCTGCACGACCTGACATAAAGCAGGTATGGGTGGTTTCTTGTTGCTGATCATCAAAAATCTGGATACAAAGTAAAGAGTTTTTGACATTTTTGAAGTGCAATGAGGGGAGCGGTCTGATGGCCAGGTTTGTATTACAATACCACACCATATTCATCACTGTGTATCTGATTTGGGACATCTGATGCAGTTCATCAAATTTTGATCCCAGTGCCTTCATGTGTAAAATTTCTATAACCCATTTTTTGAAAACATTTTTACATTAGGCAAGGCAATCACACACAGCAAGCTTTTGAATATGTTGTAAAACAATCAGTTCTAGTGTGTTGGATGTGGAAGGTATGGATAAGTAGAGAAGATCTTGCCTGGGTCGGCTGGTAAAGGTAATGGCTTTTTTCTTTCAAAGTTGAAGGATGGAAATAACAAGAAGCATGTTGGGTAAGACTGATTGTAAAGTTTAGCTCATATGTGTATATGTTCCATCACATGTGCTCAAGACTGAAAAAAAGAGTTTAAGGCAAGGCAAGGCAAGTTTATTTGTAGAGCACAATTTATACATAAGGCAATTCAAAGTGCTTTACAGCTACATAAAATCAGAAGAAGGCAAATAAAATCATTCCATAAATATAAAAGATAATCATTAATTAATTAATTAAAAGCTCAGAGTGCAGATAAAATACTTTCAGTTTTCATATGCACAGCTAAATAGACTGTTTTAAGCCTGAATTGAAACATCAGAGTTGAGGCCTGTCTCACATCTTCTGGAAGACTGTTCCAGATTTTAGGAGCATAAAACTAAACACCTTGTTTAGTTCTGACTCTGGGCACCAGCAGGAGACCCCTCCCTGAGGTTCTCAGAGTCCGAGTTGGTTCATATGGCTCTAACGTGTCAGAGATGTACTTTGGTGCTAGACCATGAAGAGACTTGTACATGAGCAGAACTGTTTTAACGTCTAGTTTAGTAGGCATGCCACAATTTATATCTCATTATATCTATAATTTCAATTACACACATAAAATGTAGGAAAATAGCCCTACAACATTATCATAAATGATATTATTAATAATGATAATATTGATAATAATCTTAATAGTAATAACGACGGGGGTATCATTATTATCTTTTTACTCATTTACTTTTTGTTGTTCAAACAGATAAGGTGAGGTAAGTAAAATTACAGTGCAGCACTGGCAACATACACTGATCTATCCTGTTATTCTGGCATCATTCTTATTAGGTTTGAGCATAAATGAGGATGGTAAATACCTCTCAATTTTGATGGAAACATTGAATTACTGTTGTCAAAAATTACACACCAAACACAGGGCGGTTATAGCTCAGGAGTAAGAGCAGTTGCCTACCAATTGCAAGGTTGGTGGTTTGACTCCCGGCTTCCCCATGTTGAATTGTCCTTGGGCAAGATGCTGAAGCCCATGTTGCCTACCGATACGTCCATCAGTGTATGAATGTTTAGAAGGAAGCACTGTGTAGCCTTAATGGAGGTGTTGTGTGAGTGAATGGGTGAATGTTGCATGTACTGTGAAAGCGCTTTGAGTGGTCAGCTAGACTAGAAAAGCGCTTAGGCTGAAAAATTAGGTGGCTACACGGAGGTGTGGTGGTCAGCACCGTCACCTCACAGCAAAAGGGCTTCTGGTTCAAATCCTGGCTGGGGACTTTCTGTGTGGAGTTCTCCCAGTGTATGCGCGGGTTCTCTCTGGATACTCTGGCTTCCTCCCACCACCCAATATCATGCCTGTTAGGTTAAGTGGTGACTCTACATTGTCCCTAGGAGTGAGTGTGAGTATGGATGATTGTTTATCTCTATGTGGGTCTGTGATGGACTGGTGACCTGAAAGCTTGGATAGGCTCCATCCCCCCTGTGACCCTGACTTGGATTGGGCAGGTGTGGAAAATAGATGGATGGATAGAAAAATTAGGCCACAACAGGATTGTAATCAAGAGAATTGTATCTAATTATTTTTGATCCTTCGTTTCTGTGTGATAACATAAACGATGTTGCTGTTCGTTCACAGGGATGGTCTCACAGCAACAGTCATGCTGGTCTGAAGAAGTGGGGTAGGCACACACGAGACACACTAAATGAAGATGAACATTTTAAGACTGGAGTGACAATCAAAAATGACACAGGATTTTGGAAGCGTCCCCGCTGTGGAGTCCCAGACTATCCCAACTTGATGCAGCTGGACATGTCACACCACTGGCTGAAGAATAAAAAGGGAGGCCTAAGTAGAAACCAGCGCAGAAAGCGATTTGCACTCTTCGGAGGGCGCTGGGAGAAGAACGATCTCACTTACAAGTAAGATATATAATCATTCTTTTATGTAAGCACATCACATTATTCAGCTGTGAAATTGTTTACCATTGTTTGTAATCATGAATAGAGTCATGAATGTTATGAAGGGAATTTAAAGGCAGAATGACAAAAAATATTTTTCCTCTTATGTATTAAGAATCATATTGTGTGTTGTGCTTTGTTGATTCTTGTTTCTTTATCTATATAGAAATATTTAAAATCCCATGTTATCAGGTTTATATGGATGTTAGGTCTGAGTCAAAGTGACAAGGAAGTTAGGAAGTTGAGCATATGGTTACTCACAAGAAATCATGTTAATGTTTGTGTATGTGCATTATACATAGTCTTGTGATCTAGAATTTAGTTTAAGTTTACCAAAGCAGCAAAGTTGCTAGAATTGCCAAAACAATGTAATTTGTGATGTCACTATGTTACATAACAAAGTAAACACAAGAATGGTCAGTCCCACAAAAGCAAGTGTAGTCTAAAATCAAATTATGACAGCCTTATCCTATAAGCTTCTTCAGTTTGCTCATGTGAAATGTCCGCATGCTGCATAGCAGAGGCTTATGTACTGAGCACATAAACAACCTGATGGGAATAGAAGCAGACTACAGGAATGCCACTGTCTCTCCAGCTTTCTTGCAGTCTGCTTTAAAGCAGCTGTGAATTATACCAAGGAGCCAACCTCTTCTGACTGATTACCTTCCTTTTCAGAGGAGCAACATTGTCCAGTGTTGTACGCATTGAAACTGTATTGCTGGAGTAAAATTTAGGTAGCCGTCCTCTGTAATATTTGCACATGGCAATGGAAAAACTAATGATGGTATTAACTCTTTAAATCTGGTTACAGCATTCTCTGATAGACACCTTCTATTTGTAAAATTCTTCTCAGAAGCTGTAAAGTCAAGTAATGTAAATTCGAAAGTTATCAAAAATGGTCAGACATGACAGGATTATGAGGGAACACTGTTAACTTTTCACTCTCAATGCCATAAATCAGCACAAGATCAAGGGCATGATTAAGGCAGTGAGTAGGTCTGTGAACACTTTGATAAAATTCAATAGATTTTAATGTAGAATTAAAGTTAATATTTAGGCTGTCATTTTCAACATCTACATGAATATTAAAGTCACCCACTACAAAGACTTTATCTGTACTCAGCACTAACTGTGATAAAAACTCTGAGAATTCAGATAGAAACTCAGAATAAGGGCCAGGTGGACGATACACAACAACAAACACAAGAGGTTTTTGTGATTTCCACTTTGGGAAAAACTGAGAATCAGAGATTCAAAAGAGCTAAAACTAATCTTGGGTCTAGGACTGATTAGTAACCCTGATCTGAAGATAGCTGCCACTCCTCCTCCTCTGCCTGTGGTTTGAGGAACGTGAACATTTAAATAGTCAGAGGGAGTTGATTCATTAATGCTAACATGATCCTCCTGCTGCAGCCAGGTTTCTGTAAGACAAAATATATCAATATGATGATCACAGATCAAATCAGATAACAGAGACTTCAAAAAGAGAGATCTAATACTCAGCATACCACATTTAATAGTTTGATTTTTTTGTTTTAATTCTTTTTTTGCAAAAGATGATTTGCTCCTTTTGTGTTTATTGAACCACGGGCTGAACCCCGGGCTGTCATGTTTTTGGATGTCTAATAAAGTCATCCATATTTCTAGAAATAAAAGCCGCTTCTTCCAAAGTTGGATGGATGCTGTCTCTCCTAACAGACCAGATTTTCTCCAGAAATATTGCCAATTATCTATGTAGGCCACGTTGATATGCAATTTACATAGCAAACTAAGGGGAGGATGTGCAGCAAAAATAGAATTGGTCCCAGGACAGAACCTTTCACCAGTTGAAAACATCTGGTGCATATGACAAAGAAGACCCAGGACTGTTGAGCAAATTCCATATCAGACAATAATTGGACATAATCCCTCCTTTAAAGGTCTAGTGGCTGGTGTCCTCAGTTTCCATATGTTTACAGACCGTTGTTGAGCGGTAATGCTACCCAGTGACAAATATGGCCCTATCCCATCTACTTTTGGTTTTGCTGACATTCGTAAACCCAAAAAACCTGTTTTAAGCATTCTAACTTTTTGAGAATTTGGAATGAAATATTGCCACAAGAATAAAAGAAAAGTTTGAATAAGACAGAACTACTAGAAAAGCACTAAGGATGCAACGGTACTCGGTAAAATATTGAACCATTCGGTCCACTATGCACGGGACAATACAGCCTTATGGACTGCGGGTTTTCGGTTTTGCAATTCATTTTGCGCTGATGCTTTACAGGCCATTGTGTGTGCCTGTCCAGGCAGGTGAAAAGCCCTCCCCACAAGACATGAGTTAAAGTCTAATCACTGTTATGCCTCCACCTACACACCCCCTGTCAGTGACATTGTTGTAACTGGAGGCAGGTTCAAAGTGCAGCTCGTACACGGAAGTTGAAAAAAGAAAACAAATAGGCATGGCCAGCACTAGCAAAGGAGTTGAGAGCAGTGGAGGACTAGCCATCGGGAGCACCAGGACATTTCCTGGTGGCCTGACCGCTGAACTGGCCCGCTCGGCAATTGCCAATGGTCGATGGGCCGTCTTGTGGGGGCTGGTCTCTGGTCTGGACCGCTGGGCTAACAGAGTCTAACAGCAGAGTAATGTTCCGTTAGTGAGACTAATTTACATTGCAGCGCGCACTCAGAGGCCCGTTTGAAAGTTGTGTTTAGTAACTGTTAACTTGAAAAAAAAGTGTTATATTATTCAGTACACCAGTGATACTGGCATGTTTACAGTTTTTGCTGACAAGCAAGATAAGGAGAGAATTTTGGGAGAAAAAAAATGGTTTTTTTTTACGCACAAAACACATACTGAAAGTGAACCAAAACCGTGGCCCAGAAACTGAGCTACAGACCGTACCGTGGGTTACCTGTACCGTTGCACCCCTAAAAAGCACTGTGTTATCTAAGCCAGGATGGATGGATGGATGGATTTCTACACATGACACACTGACATTTTACACACACATACACTTATGTGTGTGTAAAATGTCGCTTTGGGGGGTGGGCGTGCCGGGTAGTACCATTGCCTGCATCTCAATTTTGACAGCACACCATTAGACACTGAGGTCTTGGTAGCAGGGGGGGTCGGGGGTCTGTGTTTTTCATGAAATTAAATTCTGTTTTTCTTAGGGTTTATGATTTGATTTAGTCATGTGTCCAGTGGACCAAGCTCTGCAGCATCAGTCACTAGAGCTGGAGGCTCTGGAGTATCAAGCTCTGCAGTATCAGTCTCCACAGCCTTTACCCTCGGTGCTTCAGCCTCCACAGGATCAGGGTTCAGTCAGTGTACCATCTCTGCACCATCTGTCCTCACAGTCTCCGTCATCTGCGCTTCAGTCACCACAACATCAGTCTCCAGAGCCTCCGCTGCCTGCATTGTCCCAGTGAAGGATACTCATGAGAAGGGCTTGCCTCAGTCACTTCGTGCCCCTGTCTCTGCAGAGGGCCAAGTGGTCTGACCACAATCTGTCTTGGTCCATGCCTTCTCGGGAGATTTGGCTCCACCTGATGATAGGACTCTGGCCTGAGAGACTCATGTTCTGTCTAATGTCCAGTGAGACATTAGGCAGAACATTAGTCATTTTAAGGCACTTCAAAGATACAGTCCAATTCAAGTCAATCATATCAAACTCATTCCTAATTAGTCCAATTCATACAATGTCAATTTTTCCAAAAAAAGTTGTCTTGCTAAGGAAACCAACAGACTCCATCGGACCTCTTTTTGATTCTGTCCTGCCAGTTCCACGAGGTATCAACTCCCATATGGGTTACCTCAAGGTTCTGTCCTGGGACTAATTCTATTTTTGCTGTACATGCTCCCCTTAGTTTGGTGATGTCTCTTATCATCTGTTTGCGGATGAAATCCAATTACATTGTTCTTTTAAGATATCTGAGGCCAATAAATTGAGCTCCCTGACCAACTATTTATCACAAATATAAATGGTTGAGTGATAACTTTCCATAGTTAAACTCAAACAAAGCGGAGACCCTCATCATTGACCCAGATATTGCTATTCCTCCCATCAAACAGCACTTAGGCAGCCTCAGCCAGACATGAAAACTAGCCTCAGAAATTTAGGAGTAATTGTTGAGGAAGCCATGTCTTTAGAACATCACACAAAACGGTTACTAAACCCTGCTATTTCCAGCTGCGTAACATCTCCAAACTAAGAACTATCGTCTCTAATCAAACTAATCTTGAGATGCTGATACATGCATTTATTTAATCTAGACTACTGTAACAGCCTGTTCACCTGTCTAAGCAAGAAGGACTCATTTACAGCTTGTACAAAATTCTGCTGTGAGGATCCTGACGCGCATTGACAGAAGAGCCCACATTACCCCTGTCTTAAAATCTCTTCAGTGGCTCCCTGTATTTTACTGCATAAATGATAAAATTTTGGTTTTGACATTCAGAGCATTGCATGGACAGGCTCCTCCCTAAATTTGTGATTTAATCCAGCCTTATACTTCAGCTTGTAACTTGAGATCCTCTGAGCTATATCTATTGATGGTCCCTCCAACTTGCTTTAGGACCAGAGGAGACAGATCTTTCCAAGCTGTTGGACCAAGAATGTGGAATGAATTACCACTTCACTTGCGATCACTCGTCTCTGTCGATGCTTTTAAAAACCAACTTAAGACATTATTTTTTTAAGCAAGCATTCTAGCCCAACGGTCCCTGGGCTGCTAAGACTGATATTGACTGTATGTTGCTGTAATGTATTTTTTAAATGTCCATATTGTACTTACTGATGCCCTTCCTGTGAATCACTTTGTGACTGCTGTCTGAGAAAGGTGCTATTTAAATAAATTTTACTTACTTACTTAATTGACTCTAGGAGTGAGTGTGTGAGTTGTTTGTTTCTATGTGCTCCTGTGATGGATGCGAGACCTATCTAGGGTATATCCTGCCTGTCATCCAATGACATCTGGGCTGACAGATAGGCTCCAGCCCCCCAGCCACACTAAATTGGATTAAGCTGTTATAGAAAATGGATGGATGGATATTTCTAACTTATTTGTATCCACTCATGTATATCCCTGGCTTTCTGTTGACTTTACCCATGAAAAGAGGTTTCCAGCTGTAAAATGTTATTTCACCAGGCAGGTTGGTTCAGCACCCAGACCCTTCTTCTACAAAGCCATGTTGTTCTGAGAGATGCAGTTTAGCATAGTCTTGCTGAAATATGCAAGGCTGTCCATGAAAAAAACAGGATCTTGGTGGCACTATATGTTTCTACAAAACCTTTCAATGTTGATGGTATCTGGTTCGGATGATTCTGGCATCTGGTTAGGATGCTTCCTGGTTGCCTCCCTTTGGAGGTTTTCTGGGCACATCCTACTGAGAGGAGGCCCAGGACTTGCTGGAGGGATTATATGTCCCTTCTGGCCTGGGAACGCCTTGGGATTCCCCAGGAGGAGCTGGAGTGTCGCTGGGGAGAGGGATGTCTGGGTTTCTCTCCTGGACCTTTTGCCTCTGCGACCCAACCTTTGGATAAGCGGATGAAAGTGGATGGATGGATGGATGGATGGGCAGTAAGCCGATGTCCTGTTCACCTATATTACTGTTGTAATGTACCCTGGTATAGGGTAACTTTTTGCTCCCGATCCCGATAATCTTATGTATTGTCTGTGGGAAGTCTACCTTTTTAGTATCATTCTTTATATTCTAGATAACTATAAGTCTATAAAGCAAAAACTAGTTGGTTATGCCATAGAAATACAGAATACTTTATGTATGTACCTGTATTCTCTGTATTGATGTATCTGGAGCTTTTTCTACCATTGTATACATTTCAGTATATATTATTTTTGATACTTGAAAATATTATATGAGATGGTGATGGAAGTCAATAGAAGATTTGACAAATCTTCCTTTCAAAGAATTTTAGAAGGTTACAGAATAGATTATAAAATAAAAAATGATTTTGTTGTGTTTTTGAAAGTACGTCACAGATTTTGGTTCTCAATGAAACATTTCAAATTTTGTATGTCTGCGTTTCTGTTTGTTTCCACCAGGATCATGCGTTTCCCTTGGCAAATGAGTGAAACTAAAGTACAGTGCATCTTACGGGAGGCATTTGCAGTATGGAGTGCAGTGACTCCTCTAAGCTTCAGAGAGGTCACAAATGAGAAAGCTGATATCATAATTGACTTCAACAGGTAAGAGATGATCACCAGAAAAAGGCATACAATGTAGATGGGTTGATCTGACATTATGATACAGTAAATTCTAGAGAATAATCTCAACAAAACTAGGATTTTTCAAAGGACCTAACTTCAGAACAAACAATGAAGAATAGGATATATTTTATCAGGTGACTTAGAACAAATCAGAGGTCTCCACTGTGCTTAATCATGTTTTTCTTCTCTTTTTTGTCCATTTTCCTCCCACAATTGAAAAACATGTGAGTTAGGTTAATTGATGATTGTCAATTAATAGTTGTTTGTCTCTGTGTTGGTCATGTGATAGATTGGCAATTTGTCCAGGGTGTACCCTACCTTTCGCCTGGTGGCAATGGTCCAACCATCCATCCATTTTCTATACCGTCAATCCATCGGTTGGGTAGCGGGTGGGCTGGAGCCTATCCCAGCGGTGGCAATGGTCATTTTAAGTATTTTGAGTCACCACCCCACCCCAAAGGTGTCCTCCTAATCACTCCAATCTGGTCCATTTCATTTGCTAGCAATCTGATGTTCCACATCAGTATTGAGGGAAGAGCCAGTCTGAACGCCCTCCTTCTGTTACTCTATCTTGCTCCTGCTCGATATCCATGACAAGTCTTTTTCTGTATTTAATTGGCATTTGGAAAGCTCAATTAGCTGCTCCTGTTTGTAAACAACTCTTGCATTGTCATGGTAAGTCATCATAACAGGTGTTGAAAAGAGTAAAAAAATATGAGGAAATCTACTTAGGCATCTTCCTAACCAGTACAGAAAAATTGCTAAAAAAAATCAGTTTTGAGGAAAAATGTGCTCAGTATACCACCAAAGGAGTATTTCATAAAAATGTTTACACCTCTAATGAATATGAATTAGATTAATCTGTTGCTGCCACATTGCTCCAAGATCAGATGTTTGACATAGCTCTAGCATGAGTAGTGTTGCTGGAGTTTCAAAGATAACACATCCAACCATCCATTGTCTATACCTGCTGTGTCTAATTCATGGTTGAAAGGGAGTTGGAGCCTAGCTCAGCTGCAATCAGGCAAGTGGCAGGGTACACCCTAGACAAGTCGCTAGTCTATTCACAGGGTCAAGCTGGAGTACTGGGAAAGAGATCGTGTATGAGAGATCATGGAAACTCCTCACAGAAATGCCCCAGCTCAGATTTGAACCAGGAAACTTAGGCAATAGCGCGAACAAACACACTACATGCAGCCCAAAAGCACTCAATTAAGTATCAGAATACACAAATCTCATTGCTGAAAGCTTGAGTACAGTACTGTCTCATTCAGTGGTACCAGTGAAGTTGTGCATTTAAAATAGAATTGTTTTTACATACATGGTGACATAAACACATTTATTCACTTCTGTTACTTATTTAGCCAGAATATACTGCTCTTGAGCTGCTTAGGTTCTAAATTTCTGTCTCCTCAATCCTCAAATATATAAAATGATTAAATAATACAGTTTGACTCTCCTTTTATCCTGGAAAACAGTGAGTGGGATTAAGCTGGTATATTTTTGTGCTGTTGAAAGTACATCTATACATCTATATGCATGTGAGTTTATCTTTCCATCATGCCTAAAGTCATGTGAAAACAAGTACATTCTTTCTTTTTCACATGAATGAAGCAGTGTGTGAAACAATATGTACACACCAAAAACTCAATAATTTGTAGAACCACCTTTAGCAGCAACAGCGTAATGTAATAATTTTTTGTAGGACATTATTAGTATCTGACATTGGTTTGGAGACATTTTTGCCCAATCTTCTTTACAATGTAGCTATAGTTCACTGAGATTTGAAGGCATTCACTTATGCACAGCTCCCTTAAGCTTCTGTCGCCTCATTTCTATGGAGTTGAGGTTGATATGATTATTGATGTGATTGAGCTTATATGATGTGATTGGTTTTCAGCACATGTGGCGTTGTGCATTATTACCAAATCTGTCCAAAACACATTGTTACAGAAGTCTTGGGTTCAGATGCACTATTGCAAACCTAAGCTGTGCTGCTCTTTTAGATACAGGAGATTTTCTACTGAAGACCCTCCAAACAAGCTATAGCTAGAATAGATCAGAATAAATATGAGAATATACTTTATTCATCACAAAGGGAAGTTAGATAAAGAAAGAAAGCCTTTATTATCATTGTATCTGAAGGACAATAAAATGGAGAATACTTGCCATTGTCAAGAAAACAAGGAAAACAGTGAAACATTAAACAACACAACACTTAGCACACAATGAATAGTCAGAATGTAAACCATAACAAACAAACACAAAAATACTAGGAGTGGGATACCTGCCTTTGAGTTCAGAACAAAAAAAGTAGTCCCAAAGTTTGTGACAACAATGATGGTAAACACAAAGATTACCTGAGTCTGACTTAATGTTTTATGAAAAAAGTATGTTTTAAGCCTAAAACCTAGTATAGTTAAGTTCCGTCTCCATCAATACCAAATGCATAGTTGTAACTCATGATGAGTCTGAGTTGATTGAACTCTTGTATACCAGCAATGTGAACACTGAATATTAAGTTGAAGTTTATTTATTTAAAACATGGACAGCATATATCAATGAACATTAAAAATGTAAATCTGTGGGATTGTAGCCAAATGCTCTTTTTAATCAATAAAACAAAACGAAACAACAATAACAATGATTTTACATAGGTATCCTCTCGGTTGGCATTCTGTTCTGAATGTGACCAAAGAGAAGATATCCTGTGGTTGACTGAAAACGCTATACAAGAGAAGTTGCACAAAGCATGTCAGGCAATGTTACAGTTGACAAAGCAATGTATACACTTTCTAACATGCTAAGCATACAGAAAAAGCTTCATATTTATTATATTTGTTATTAGATGTGCTTCTGTCCATTAAAGCTAATGCTTGTGTAGGTACTGGCATGGGGACAACTTACCTTTTGACGGTCCAGGAGGAATACTTGCCCATGCTTTTTTCCCCCGTACACAGAAAGAGGGTGAAGTCCATTTTGATTATGATGAGCCCTGGACAGAGGGCAACAATGTGGGTGAGTATACATTAAATTATTTGACATAATTGAAGGATCTTTATTTAAATCCGTCAAAAAGTAATGCATTAATTAAATAACTGGTGTCACTGTCTTTTATCCTTATTAAGGTACTGATCTTTTCCATGTGGCAGCTCATGAGTTTGGCCATGTCTTGGGCCTGCAGCACTCCCTTGAGCCTGATGCCGTGATGTGTCCTTTCTACAGTGACTCATACCCTCTACAGCTGAGTGAAGATGACAAGAGGGGCATTCAGTATTTGTATGGACCCCCGCAACACACACCACCTGAGATTACTGAGACCAATGAGATCAATATTGAACAGGTGAAACCATAATACCGAGCCCCCTGTAGCTAGATGCAGTGTACAGTTTTCACAAGTCCTGTTTGCGTATGAATCCATGGACAGAAAATATTTATTTTCTATGTTGATGTACCCCAGCCGGATGCCTGCAGAACAGACTTTGATGCTGTGTCTACGATCAGGGGAGAGCTCTTCTTCTTTAAGTCTCGATATGTTTGGCGTATCCGTGATGGGCAGCTACAGGCGGGCTATCCAGCCTTGTCGTCACGTCACTGGAGAGGTTTTCCTGACTATATCAATGCTGTATATGAAGACAAGTCTGGCAATATCTGGTTCTTCCAAGGTACAAAAGCAAATTAGAAAACTTAATTTTGTTAAACATTTTAATGAGATGGTTAAATGACTTCTATTTTCTTCTGCATATTTGTTTCTTTATGGCTAATAAAAGCTAAAAAGATGTCTAGTCTGCTATAAGTGGCTAGCTTCACTGACCTGAGCAGGCACCTCCCACCATTCTGCATCAGCTCTGCTGAAATTTGAGAAACAGTTAATTGAACAGTAACATTATATAAGCCCTGCGTGCAGAATGATTAATCAACATTTCTAAAATCATTTAACGTTTATTTAGACAATTCAAAATAACCTCAAGAATACTACAAAATAACATTTTAACATTTTTGCAATAGTTGGACCAAATACTTGTGATATACACTGATCAGCTTCAACATCGAAAATAGTAACAGATAATGTTGCAAACATAACTCATATTGTTACACTTTGATTTTCTGCTGGGAAGACCTGCATCCTGACATTCACGTGCCTATTACTTCACACTCACCACCTACCTAAACATTTTTACAGACCATTAACACCTTATGATAACAAAACTCTCCTACAGTGACAGTATCTCCCAGCTGGAGTTCAGTGGGTCTTCAATCAGTTAAATTAAATTCAATTCAATTCAATTCAATTCAATTCAATTCAATTCAATTCAATTCTATCTTATTTATATAGCGACAAATTACAACAATTGTCATCTCAAGGCACGTAACATTATTTTTGTCCATTTCTAGCCAATTGGAATTCAATTCATTGTAATCATAATCCAATTCATTCATATAGAGCCAATTCAAAAACAATTTCCTAGCTAAGGAAACCAACAGATTGCACCGAAACTTGTCTTCAGTCCAATCTCCCGTCCTGAGCCTGAGGGACTGTGGAAAGGAACGACTCCCTTTAACAGGAAGAAACCTCTGGCAGAACCAGAACCAGGAAGAAACCTCTGGCAGAACCAGAACCAGGAAGAAACCTCTGGCAGTACCAGACTCAGGAAGAAACCTCTGGCAGAACCAGAACCAGGAAGAAACCTCTGGCAGAACCAGACTCTGGAAGGGTGGCCATCCACCTCGACCAGCTGGGGTTTGAGAAGACAGTAAAGAGGGAAAAGAGGGGGGAAAAACACCATAACACCATTCAAAGGATACCTGTTGGAACAGGGAAACACAAGTTAATAACCACAATAATGTCACATGGACATAAAATCATTTGAGAAATTAAACAGGGGGAAAAAGAGAGCAAAGTGAGGAAAGGTGTGACAGATGAGGTCCCCCAGCAGTCTAAGCCTATAGCAGCTTAACTATGGGATGTTTCAGGATTACCTGAGCCATCCCTAACTATAAGCTTTATCGAAAAGGAAAGTTTTAAGCCTAATCTTAAAAGTGGAAAGGGTGTCTGCTTCCCGGCATTTACTGGCAGCTTATTCCACAAGAGAGGGGCCTGATAACTGAAGGCTCTACCTCCCATTCTACTTTTAGAAACTCTGGGAACAACAAGTAAACCTGCAGTTTGGGAGCGAAGTGTTCTGTTAGGAAAATACCTTCTTGCAAAAACTGCTTTAAAAGGGTTCAAAGGGTTTACCAGGTTTATAAAATTCAACTATAAAATTCAACTTTGTTGACAGCGTTGTAATGGGGTTTCAGAAAAAATTTAACAGGTCAGCATTATTCCAGAATGGACCTCGTTTTGCATAATTCTAGTGAACAACCAAAGAGATGTTTGAAGTGGGACAGAGATGTATACATTTATCCTTGATTGAACCTTGTTCATTTGGTTTATGGGGGAGCTGTGCCTCATGAGTTTGTGGGGTTTTCCATTCATCAAAAGATCAGTGGTTTGATCCCTTACAGAGTTTGCTTGTTCTCCATGTGTATGTATGGGTTCTCTCCGGGTACTCCAGCTTCCTCCCACCACCCAAAAACATGCATGTTAGGTTAATTGGTGATTCTAAATTGTCGCTAGGAGTGAGTGTGAGCATGGATGGTTGTTTGTCTCGTTTGTCACTGTGTGGCCCTGCGATGGACTGGCGACCTGACTAGGGTGTACCTTGCCTCTCACCCAATAGACTCCAGCCCCCCTGTGAACCTGAGTTGGATTAGCCCGTTATAGAAAATGGATGGATGGACCAAAATGATCCATGGCTTCCACAGAACTCATTTTAAAGAGTATCCTCGGGCAAGATACTGAAGCACTTATTTCCTCTTATGTCACTTCTAAGTCACTTTGGTTAAAAACATCAGAAATTAAGTGAAAGGAAATTCATGATATGCAACACCAAAAACTTTGCAAAGCTGCTTTTAGATTTATTTATTTTTTATTTACAAATTCCACTTAGGCAAAATGTTTGTTTAGTAAATGAGATCGACACTTTTAGTTTAATCTCTGCGTATTTGTTGTGGCAGGTGACAGCTACTGGGTGTTTGATGCTGAGAGGAGGATAACAGGACCAGAGTCAGTGCAGCTGCTGGGTCTTCCTGTAACAGATATCGAAGCAGCTTTGAAATGGGAAGAGGATCATATTGAGAAAGTCTACCTCTTCAAATCCTATTCTTACTGGTCCTTCAATGTTCAAGAGAATCGAGTTGATGATGTTTATCCTCACAGCTTGCATGATTGGGTAGGAGTGCCCAGCCATATTGATGCAGCTTTTTGGGACAGATATGGTGAGGCCTGGAATCTGTTTCACATTAGTTTTCTCTTTCTTTGACTTTGTAACTACCTGCTAAGATTGTTTAACCCTGCATTCTCACTGTTGACTTTTGCGAACTATCATCCTATGACAGGCTACGCCAATTTCCTGAGTGGGCTGTACTACTGGAAGTTTAATCCTGTGACACTGAAGGTGCTGGAAGGTTACCCCCGCAGAATCGGCATGGATTTCTTTGGCTGCTCTCCCTCTTTGTATAAATAGGTTTATTCATTCACGTGTTCTAAACCTCTGCAGAGCAGTTTAGTCATTCTTCAAGATAACCACATATAGAATTATTTGACCCAGATTTATTACACCCAGCAAATTAGTGTGGTCACAAATTAAACACAGTATGGATGGGTGATACCCTAAAATTGTGCATCTACTAACACGGTTGCAAATCATTTCAATAATGACCAAAGCATTCTACCAGGAGCAGTGCACATGCAGTACTTGTTTGTTGTTGCTACAATATAAGCTTTTGAGTATGAACCTTATTACCATTCCATTATGAAAAAATAAGATGCACTCTTTTTCGCAGGTCTACTTGCAAAAATAATCTCTCCTTCTACATGGGTATGATAAGACTTCACTAATTTCATTCCATTCCTTCCTAAATTCATTCAAATATATATATTCAAGATTGACACCACATATAAATGAGGAAGAATCATTAAATCTTATAGATTTAGTATGACTGAAAATATGGAAAACTTTTTGGAGATACCAACTAGACGGCTGTCAATGAAGTCTAGTATTCAGTCCTAGGATTTCTGTAAACAGTTATTATTTCAGATTAAATTCTGTTGCAGCAGGTGGTACACAACCCCTGGTAGAGGTTTGTGGTTATAGGTCATCTTATAGTTTCTCCAGTAGGTACGTAACCTATCTTGGCAACTGTTGTAATAATGGCTTCTTCCTGTATTCCAATTAAACATTTATAGATGGATAGTCAGCATGATATTAAGGCAATGTAAAGTCCAAAAATAAATTGATCTTTTTCTGCAATAAACAAAGCTGAAATTGACAAAGTTGTCAAGAGTACAACGATTAGAAAATAAGTATGCATGATTATTTATATATTAGACTCCTTAATATTGTGCTATGAATGTGAAACTTCATCAGTTCTAATGAAACGAGCGCATAGACCACTGTGTGCTTTTCTGGGCCTTAAGCTATTTTTGGAATAATGTCGCACATAAACATAACAGATGTACATCCCCTCTCCTGTCACGATTTATGTTCTGTCTCATGTCTTGTCTCGTCATTTCCTGTTTTATTTAGGAGAATCACTGACCTTCCCCTCTCGTTTCAGGTATCTTGCCCTTCCTCCCGTGTCAAGCGTCTCATTGTCTTCCCTGATTCCCAAGTGTTTCCACCTGTTCCCCTTGGTCCCTCATGTGTTCAAATAGTCTGCGTTTCCCTTGTCTGGTGCCAGTATGTACTGTCAGGGACCTTGGACTCAGGACACAGGTGCAGGGTCAGTTTGGATTAAAAAAGGGTTTATTATAAACACACAAAACACACATTTAATCAACTTTCCTTAAACTCAATGATGGTGTTGAACACAGTTGTAGACACAAAAATTACATAAAATAGTTTTGATAACAGGGAAAAAAGAGAAAAGTTCAAACCCTGTTTAATTTCTCATCTCCCCACAGCTTTTCAGTGGCAGTATAAGGATTTGCTAGATTTTTTGATCGGGAAAGAACAATAACGTTTGATTGTGTCACTGGAGATGTAATTTTACCATACTATCATGCAATTAGACTTTTACAATTACAGTGGCTTACGGTAATAGAGTATAAGCATGCTCTTCCCTTAGGCTTGCTAACTTTTTGGTTTGTTAACAATCTCACTCATATTAGCCATAAACCTTATTCACTTGTTAGTTTTTGGAGCTTTAACTTTTTGGGAAATAGGGTGAACTGGAATGTAGGACTTTAAGTAAAGAAGTGCTCCTTACAAAGATGATGTTATGCTAAGTCTGATGGCTAAACAGAAGGTAATAGTCATCTGTCCACCACTTTGATCCAAACTAAAATACATCCCATATTCCAAAAAGTTGTGACTTTCTGCAAAATGTAAATAAGAACAGAATTAAATTATTTGTAAATATCATAAACCAATATTTTATTCACAATAGAGCATAGAAAACACATCAAATATTTAAAGTCAGACATTTGACTATATCATGATGAGTATTAGCTCATCTTGAATTTCAAGGCAGCAACATATCTCCAAAGTTGAAATGGAGCAACAAGAGGCAGGGAAAGTGAGTGGTTCTAAAATAAAACAGCTGGAGGAACACGTTAAGTTTGACTAATTGGCAAATTGTCAATAACATGGCTGGGAATAAATAAAGCACATTAGAGAGGCAGAGTATCTCAGAAGTAAATATGGCAGAAGTTCAGAGATCTGCAAAATACTACATCAAAGAGTGGTGTAGCAATTTAGTATAATTTTTCTAAATATAAGGTTTTTCAGACTTTGAATATTCCATCACCTACAGTACATAATAACATCAAACAATTGAGAAAGCCTGGAGGCATCTCTACATGCAAAGGACAAGGCCTTAAATCAATATTTGATACCCGTGATCTTTGGGCCCTCTGGTGGCAATACATACAGACATGATTGGACCATGGAAATCACTGCATGGACTCAGAACACTTACAGAAATTATTGTCAATGAAGGGAGACAGATGAAAACCTGTGTCTTTGAATGCCTTCTACATTAATGCCACTGCATTAAAAGTAGACATGATTATGTAATGGAAATTACTAAATGGTCTTGGGAACACTTCTAAGTTGTCTACATTCTATTGACAGAATATTGGTTCATGAGATTTGAAAATGATCACACTCTGTTTTTGTATACATTTTACACAACATCCCAACTTTTTCCGAATTGGAGTTGCTTTGTTGTTTTATTCCACCACAGCTGTCCCCAAAATACATTTCTGCTGAATGGCTTGCGATGTGAGACTGAAAAAGAATCCCTTTTGACATTTGAAACTAAATTTTTGTTGGTGTAAACTGCGTCTTTACAGTCTTAATTCTTAGTCTTTTTAATGTCCACAGCCTGTAAATGTATTATTATTGTGGTGCTTACCTGATTTGGTGAAAGGTGATGTTGCTTTGCTTTTTTGTGTGGCAGGGGTCTGTTTGCCTATTGTGATGTCATTAAAATCAATTTCAGAAAGTTGAAAAACATATTTCCTATGATATAGATCAATTGTGCTTCAGTCCTAATCACAGAAGGGACAGAAGCCATATTGTTTGACTTCATGTTTCTTTTTATTCTGGTAATTATATGTTTTTGTTATATTTGTATTTGTTTACTTGTTATAAGCATTCTTATCAGTGCAGGACACTGATTATTGCATTGATAAGTAAAATATTTTGTGATATGCCTGCAACAGCAATCCAGTATGATTTGGAGACTTTTGGTGTCACTGACAGCATATCTTTACAACAATTCCAGATATATTTTCACGTTTTTTTTTTTAACCAACCCAGCCCTATGCAAAAATACTAACAAAAATAAATCTTTGTATTAGTGCTGATGGACAAAAAATTCTCACTTTTTTGTGCCACCAAACATAACAATAAAAGTGATATATTTCAGTTGGAGATTTTGTGACTCCTGTGTGTTTTTTGTCTTTTGCAAAGAGGGCATTAGCTAAGAGCAGGCAAGCCATTAAAACTAGATATTCATGCTATTAGAGCTCGTGTTTGCGCAAAGGCCATAATATTTTCAAAACCGTAACTAACTTTGTAAGTCATAACTTAATAACATCATGTTTACTCATGTTACTATGAGTTACTATCATGTTACTATGTTTTATATCTAAACCTAAACAATACAACAACTTTTTGTATGTTTTAATCTGACTACATTACATTACAGGTAGAAGAAAACAGCAACTTAAAATAGTAATTAAAAAAGAAGTTTCAAAGTGATGTAAATTTAGAACAAGTTGGCTGATAGGGCCGGGAGTTTCTTCACCAGACTTCACTGACCTTCAACTGTCTAATTTCTGTCAGTTAAAACCAGTTATAACTTGCCTGTTTGTCTTCATATTTTGTGATCTTTGAATAAAGACATTTTGATAAATACTATTTGAATTGGTAGAATTTCTCCTGTTTCATAAGTTTTTATCATGCTGTTTATAATGCTGTTATGAGCTATATTATGTGAACGAAGTGGCTCAGGTGAATGGGACAGATAAACAACATTAAGTTAATTATCTTTATTTGACTGCTTTTGTTGTTTACCAACATATTGGTCATAGGATCCACAAGGGGATTATTTAACTCTTCTCTCAAATCACCCCCCCTTCAGTTGAGGATGAATCGCTGTTTCTTGCCTTGAGGAGCTTCTGGGTTGTGCCATGCACTTTTGAAGGGATTGTTTAGTTTTCCCCGATATTAAGGTCTGTACACACTTCATTGCATTTGACTGCAAAGACATCACCACTCATCTTATCCACCTTAGTTTCTGAGACACTCTTGAGATACATGGAATAGCCAACTCTTACGCCTGATCTAATTTTCTTCTCTGTCAGTTGCTGTGTTGTTCTTTCTGTCATGGTCTCAGCAGATGGACCTCCCATGGTGCATCTTTCCTCACTCTGCTCTTTTACTCTCCACATACCTATAACATTATTGTTGACGTTAACTCATGTTTCTCATGGTGTTTTCCTGGCCTCTCTACCTCTAGCTGATTGAGGCAGATGGCCGCCCTTCGCAGATTCTGGATCTGTAAGAGTTTACTTCATCTTAAAAGGGTTTCTTCTTTCCACCATTGCCTTGTGCATGCTCAGGATGGGGGATTGGATTGAAGATAAGTTTCAGTGCAGTCTGTTGGTCTCCTTAGCTAGGCAACTTTTTTTTCTTAAATTGGTTTTGTATGAATTGGACTAATTTGGAATTTAATTGCTTTGATTTGATTGGTTTATCACTGTATTACAATTAACTGGACTGTTATTGGCTTGAATTGAACTGTATTCTTGCCTTGATCACTGTCATCTCAAGTGCCTGTGAAGTGAAATTTGTTGTGATTTGGCGTTATATAGATAAAACTGAGTTGATTTGAATTACTTCCGTTCATTCTGATGGCTACTCTCTGAACAGATGGGCCTCTGGCAGTTTGCTAGGATCTGTGGAGCCCATCAACCTCCATTCATCTGTGTCATACCCCCTGTGAACCAGCCCTTGACCCTGTTACACAATCCAGGAAGGATATTTTGCTTACATCCCATACCAGATCCCCTCAGATATTCCCGTCCACACTCTGACTGATCAAAGCTTTTTATGCGGCATGAAGAGGACCTTCCTGATATTAGGTAGGTAGGTTTTGTCCCTCACGCCATCAGACTGTACAACTCCTCTTGGGGGGAGGAGGGGTATCAGGTAGGGGATGGGAAGGAGCACTAGCACTAGCTGGATATAGAATTTCTTTATTTTATTTCTTTATTTTATTATTATCTATCTTTACATGTCTATTTTTATTCTACTCTTTTTTTCTGTAATGGTGCTGCTGGAATCTGAATTTCCCTGAAGGAACCTCACAAAGGGATCAAAGTTTTATCCAATCTAATCTAATCTGCTTACAAATGTGTGTATAACTTTAGTGCTTTTATGTAATAGTTATTACTCTGCAAATAAAACTACTATGCATATTATGTGAAATATGAGAAAATATAATGCATTTTTTTCTGATTGAATAGACCAATATTATGATGAAGAAAAATTTTGTTCTCATCCAAAATACTAGGCCTGGGTATTTCCTCATACAACCAAAAATGGTCATGATCCAATGGTTTTTGTGTTATGACTAAATTAAATTGAATTAAATTAAATCAAACACTGTCAGAGACCAATCAGTTAAGCCAAGAAGACAGAAATGGTATTAAAAAGTGAGATCCTGTTTACCCAAAAATGTATCACTACAAAAATCTAAAAAATAATGACAAATAGTTCTGTAAAAGTGGTCAACTAAAAAAAACAATACTGATATACTCTGCAGCCAGAGTTCTGATGAGAACTAACAGGAGAGATCATGTTTCTCCAGTTTTAGCTTCTCTTCATTGGCTCCCTGTTAAATTCAGAATAGAATTTAAGATTCTTCTTCTGACATATAAAGTTCTTAATGACCGAGCTCCATCATATCTTAAAGATTTAATTGTAAGATATTTTCCTAACAGAGCACTTCGCTCCCAAACTGCAGGTTTACTTGTTGTTCCCAGAGTTTCTAAAAGTAGAATGGGAGGTAGAGCCTTCAGTTATCAGGCCCCTCTCTTGTGGAATAAGCTGCCAGTAAATGTCCGGGAAGCAGACACCCTTTCCACTTTTAAAATTAGGCTTAAAACTTTTCTTTTCGATAAAGCTTACAGTTAGGGATGGCTCAGGTAATCCTGAAACATCCCATAGTTAAGCTGCTATAGGCTTAGACTGCTGGGGGACCTCATCTGTCACACCTTTCCTCACTTTGCTCTCTTTTTCCCCCTGTTTAATTTCAAAATTGATTTTATGTACATGTGACATTATTGTGGTTATTAACCTATGTTTCCCTGTTCCAACAGATATCCTTTGAATGGCGTTATGGTGTTTTTCCCCCCTCTTTTCCCTCTTGTCTGTCTTCTCAAACCCCAGCTGGTCGAGGCGGATGGCCACCCTTCCTGAGTCTGGTTCTGCCAGAGGTTTCTTCCTGTTAAAAGGGAGTCGTTCCTTTCCACAGTTGCCACAGGCACGCTCAGGACGGGAGATTGGACTGAAGACACATTTCGGTGCAATCTGTTGGTTTCCTTAGCTAGGATATTAATTTTTTGAATTAGCTCTATATGAATTAATTGGATTATGATTACAATGAATTGAATTCCAATTGGCTTGAATTGGACTATATTACTTAAGTGCCTTGAGATGACAATTGTTGTAATCTGGCGCTATATAAATAAAATTGAATTGAATTGAATTGAATTGAAAAGAAAGTAACTTAGCAAGTGTTTAACCTCATTCTTCATAGTCACTACCCAGATTTTGTGACTATAGGTGAGGGTTGACAGGGACTCATCCCGGCCCAGGAAGGAGCATTCCACCTTTTTCCAATTGAGAACTATGGCCTTGGATTTGGAAGAGCTGACTTTCATCCCAGCCGCTTACCACTCATCTACGAACCACTAGAGTGAGCGCAGAAGGTCATGGTTTGGAGAGGCCAACAGAACCACATCATCCTAGCAATTACCCTATACTACCTACCCCCTTTACTGCACTTTCTCTTTCTGTACTTCCCTTTATGCCTGCACTTTATTTCTACACTGTCACCCGTCACCGCTAACAGAGCCTGACTAGTGGTTTTCCTTCTATGTAGCTTATTGTTAGCTTTGATGAAAGCTGTAATGTCATATCCTCATTTGTAAGTCACGTTGGATGAAAACATCTGTCAAATGCATAAACATAAACATAAACATCCACAAAAAAGCAGAGGTGTGTTCCAAAATCAGACTTCCTTCTCTTCCTGGCTATGCCTTGAGATCCTGTCCATGAAAATCACAACCAGGACTGGTGGCAAGGGGCAGCCCTGGCATTCCAACATGCACCCTAAATGAGTTTGATCTTGTGCCAAGAACGCGGATACAGCTCTTTCTTTGGTAAACAGGGACTGAATTGCCTGCAAAAGTAACTCTGATGCCCCATGCTCCTGCAGCTGTAGTTGGAACACACTCCCCAGGTTCCATTCTTAAAAAAGGGAACCATCACCCTGGTTTACAGATCTCAATATGACATTGGAGCAAGGCCGTACGCAGGGCCCAAAAAATATTGAGGTCATGAGTCAGAACTTCTAGTCGGGTTCAGGGGCATGCTCCCCTGGAATTTCTTTTTAATTCCATTATTTAAATCTGCCCATTTTCTTAAAGGAAATTCTTGCCTAATCTGCTCACTCTTGTTAAGGAAAACCAGCTTTTGAACACATTTCTTTTATAATCTTACACAATACTTTAGTTATCATGCATTATACATCTGACTTTTAAAACGTATACAGGTCTGGCATAGTCTCTTCCTTTTATAGTACCTGCTCTCCCTCTATCACTGCTCCTCTTCTTGCTGCTTGGCCCAAAGATGAGCTTGGTTTGGCTCTCAGCCAAACCAAGCTCCCTGTCCTCCCTGTCCTGTTTCCCCTTTAGTGAAGAATATAAAAAACTGGACTATCTCACTCACCTGCACCTTCATGCTAACATAAATAATATTCTTAATATTGTAAATTTTTACACTTATATTTTAATGCTCTACACTTTTACTGAAGCATTTTTCTTATTTTCTTATTTTGTGTGGAATTATTGTGCCAAGGTTTTTTTTTTATTCGACATATTTATATTTAAATTCTTATCCTTAATTCTTGGTAGCAGGTAAACACATTGTGTAAAAACACATTGTGTATGATCATGTATGTGACAAATAAAACTCTTGAATCTATAAACACAGTCAAATACTAAACTGATAGAAATGAAAACAATTTCCATTTCCATTTCCATTTAAACATCATGTTTTCAGATGTGTCAGAAATCTTAAAAAACCCTGAGGGCGGTGCGGAGCTTTTGAAATTTGAGGTAAAAATGGGGCATTCAGAGGCTTTTTGAAGGACCATTATGGTGACTCATGAAGTAAGGGCAAGTTACCACAGAAAATGATTTATTATCATTATTATTTTGAAAACTAACCGGGTGTTTTATTTTGTTTCTGCGCACGACTTCCTGTCCCGCACGAGCAGCTCTGTGCGGTGTTGCTGCGTTGTGCTCCAGCAGAAATATATAACAGGTTCAGCATCCAACATTGAGAAATCAACACTGAATAAACGTTTAATTTACAATCGAAGACGTCGCTGACATTTCAATCGCAAAATGAATGTTGACTCAACCGGTGGAAATTGATTGACGACCGGTACTGACAGAGTTAACCAAAATTAAACTTTGATTCATGTTTCCTTGCTGTCCGAGTAGGACGCTGGGCTGCAATAAAAATATCTCCACATTAAAATGCATTTTTTTCTCACACTCGTCTACCATTTAAACTGCTCTCCACCTATATGTTTAGCTGGATGTGCTCATTTTATTAAACAGTCGCGCTACTCTTGGCTCTTCAAATATAAAATCACCCAATTTAAGCAAAAAAATTAATAAATTAAAAAATACCGAGGACACGACCTCGGTGAAAGTTGAAGAAAGTTTAAGGTCTCACGGACAGAAGCTTTCACCACACATCCCTTGTTTACCCTCACTAGTTTTTTTGGTGGGGAGGTACTTTTGCAACCCACTGTCAAGGACAAGTAAAGATGAATAGAATAGTCCAGAACCAGTTTTTCAGACCATTTGATTTATTTAAACTTCTCCTTTACTTGAGTACAAGTGATTTGCAAAAAAGACAAGAGAAACGGACAGAACACAAGGACTTTTAATATGTTTTACGGTTGTTATGCAATAATTGCCTTTAATTGTGTTATAAAATGCTATAATTTGGTGTTAGTTCAGTATGGCAATCATAGTTGTTCTGTTCTTGTTCTTTTTAGTTAGATTGCTATGTTAGATATTTTTGACAATGTGAGGATAGCAGCGTGAGTAAGAGTCGTATTCATTCTTATCACTTCCCCATTCTGCGGGTGAGTAGTGTGATGGTGTATGTTGCTGATTTACACCAATAAAAGAGCACGTTTCCTCAGAGAGTGCTTTACTAAATTTCGTCATTGTAAGTCTGAACCTGAACCCATCATGAAAGATTTGCTATTTTCAGTATAACTGCGGACATGTAGATATTTTATAGTTTTTGCCCTCAGTTTACGTGGAAATTGCAATTCAAAACTACCAGATTCTTGTTGAATATATTTTGATTTATTCTTTTTTTTTGTAATAAAACCGTGCATATAAACTTATTTATCAGAACCACTCAGAATATCTGTTGCCCTGTGTATTGTGCTTCAAGCCAGAAAACTGGCTTTTGTATTCAGTTCACATGAAAAGCAAAAAATTAAATATAGAATAATTATGTCATAGAATAGAATAGAATACTACTACTACTAATAATAATAATAATAAATTACAAAATAAATACATTTGAGAAGAACATGTCAGCAGTCATTATTAAAAAGCCTTACAGTTGTGGGGACAAAGGACCTCCTGAACCTCTCAGTCCTGCTCCTCTGTCCTGCCAGGATGCTGTGGAGAGGGTGTTTATTATTCTCCAAAACAGAATATATATATTTTTCCTCATCTGTTGCTCCACCACAGCACTGAGAGCCTTCTGCCTACCACAGGACCAGCCTTTTTCACCAGTTTGTCCAGGCGCCTACAGTTTTTGTCTGAAGTGCAACTCCCCCAGCAGACAACATCATAGAACAGTGCACTCTCAGTGATAGTGTGATAAAATATGCATATCATGTCACTGCAGACAGAGCCGTCTCAGGAAGAAGAGATGGCTCTGGCCCCTCCTATACACTGCTTCTTGGCAGATAAATCCAGTTTATTATCCAGCACCACCCACAGGTATTTGCAGGTCTGAACAGTCTCTATCTCCCCTCCATCAATACAGACTGACTGGTATGGAGTTTTAGATCTCCTAAAGTCCACCACAAGCTCTTTGGTCTTGGTGGTATTCAGAAGCAAACAGTTATTTTTGGTCCAGCCATTGAAGGACTCCACAAGGTCCCTTTACTCCTTTCTCCTGTACACCGTACACACATGCCACAACAAGTCATACTGGAGAAGTCAAAGAACAAGCATATGCCCAATGTAGCATGTGCAGAATCACGTCTTCCACTCCTATGTGTTTCTGTTAGGCAAACTGGAGGGGGTCAAGATCCTCAGCAACCTGCAATCTCATGCGAAGGACAAGGAGTCTCTCCAAGGTCTTCATGATATGAGATGTCAAAGCCACCAGTCTGTAGTCATTCAGCTCCACCGGTTGCCCTAATTTGGGCACCGGTATGAGACAAGAAGTTTTTCATAGCACCGGAACTTTTTCCATCGGAAAGCTCATATTGAGGAGCCTCTGAAGAGGGACTGCTAGTTGACCAGCACAGTCCCTCAGAAGCCTTGGACAGACTCCATCTGTCCTGCAGCCCTCCCTGACAGAAGTCTCCTGAGCTCAGCTCCAACCTCCTCTATAGTTAGAGACAGAGGTTGTAGTAGAGGGATGGCGACAGGAGTGATGTTGCTATCAATCATAGAGATGGAGGTGGGGGTGCAGCTGGAAGTGGGCTAGTGGTGGGAGCTGCTGCAGAGGTGGATGTGCAGCTGGGCTCAGGATGCCTGGTGGTGGAAGCTGCCGCAGAGGTGGAGGTGTGGCTGGGTTCAGGATGCCTGGTGGTGGAAGCTGCCGCAGAGGTGGAGGTACAGCTGGGCAGAAGAGGCCTGTTGGTGAGAGTTGCAGCAGAGGTGGAGGTGCAGTCAGGCAGAAAAGGAAGCTTGGCGATGCGAGTTACCATTGAGGTGGAAGTACAACTGGGCAGTGGAAGGAGTATAGAGGAAGCAGCTGAAGTGGTGGGGGAGGAGGCAGCAGCAGCAGAGGTGGAAAAAGCCACACTATCAAACCTGTTGTAATATTCGTTGAAAGTTTTTAGGTTCCTGTTGTACACTCCTGCGCCTTTCTCCATCCCCATTCTGGAGCGCCCTACAGAAAACAACATGAAAAGAAAAAAATACCAACAGAAAAGAAGAATTCATCCCAGCTCATCAGTCAAAGCATCTATAGCCACATATTTTCCTCCAAGTCATTTAAAGCTTCTTTAAAATAATTTATTTAGATCAGCTTTGCCATTCATCTCATTTTCCATCTAACACCAGAGAACAGACAGATTGAATGATATCTTCTACAGATGGGGTGTTTGGAAGTAAATCCCAGGAACAGACAGAAATATCACTTGCTTTGTTGAAGGATGTAGATCTGAAGGTAAGCTGGAGCAGAGCACTTAACCACTGGCATGTTTAAGTATATAGGAGGACAAGGTATAGGATTCCCATGTTAGCATGCAGAGAACAACAGAAAGAGCTTTAAAATGGGTGTTATAGCTCCCGTGTTTGGTTTTCTTTTTGTGTATAACCTTATTACGATCCACTTCAGACATACTTATATTGATTACTATATTGTATAAACTAACATTGATTTTTCATCACTAAACATAATATATAAATGTATTCAATGATGTGTTTGCAGTCTCGCTTTCCTCTAAAATTTAGAAGAGTGATAAATGTTGAGTCTCTGCCACTCCCAAAAATAATGCTCTGATAAAATGCAGTCAGTGTAGTTTTTGCGCTACATCCCGTTCAAAAGTATTGACAGTGCTGAGATGTTTGGAACTTTTGAATGCTACATGAACCACGTGACCGTGTGTCGGTTAGCTCAAAGAGTGTTGTAACTCTCTTTCTAGAGGCACTGGTTGTGAGTTTCTATTTTCACCTTGCATTGTTCTAGTTTTTTTTAACAGAATAGAGACTTTATTGTTGAATTAATTTGATCATTATAATGATCAAATTAATTTCATACAGTTGTTTAGCTTTGTTATTATTGTCATCAGGGAAACCAAACAATACATTTTTGCAACACAGCGAAAAACCAAGGTCAATGTTGTCAATTACATATAACGGAACACATCTTTCCAGAATTTGTTAGTGTAGGGGCATAGTCAAAATAGGTGTACCATTGTTTCAGGAGACATGTTACAGAAGGAGCAATCAATGTGGAATTGAGCGCACATGTCAAAGTACCCCAGTCCTCCCTGCCCATGTCCCTACTTAAATATGCAAATCATATTTAAATGAGCCCTGCACCTGTGATTCCTCTCTCGGCACAATCGGAAAAGAAAGAAAAAAGAATGAGTAAGACGGGAAAAAATAATAATTTAATGGAAAGCGAGATGGAGGTACTACTTTCTGAAGTGGAGGCCCGCAAAAATTTGCTCTTTGGCACGCTGTCCTATGATATAAGCAACAAAAGAGTCGGCATAACTATGGGTGACACTGCTCTCTCAGGGGTGGTGGGTGTGGGAGTGTGGGTGACTATGTTTACCCCCAAGGTAAATACCTATATTTGTGTAACTCACAACAAACGTGTTCATACAGCAACCAGTGCAGAAGTGTGCCTTGGAAAAGGTGAGGTAAATTAAGACATTTCATACTTTACGCACAGGGTTATTAACATTTGCCCACAGAGACGATCAGGGGCTTGTTAGAAAGATCTTAAGCTGTTGTTTAACCAGCAAAAAACAGCAAGTTTAACTTTAACCACCAACTATGATGCTGTGAAGACGGGATAGAAATTGGGGGCTCACATGCTCAATGCACGTCACTGAGAATAATATTAGGACAATTACACGAATAAAGTTACTCACCAAAAAGCCACCAATCGCGCAAAGTGCCAGCTTGTAGTCTGTTCCCAACAATTTTGTTGAATTGTGTTGAACCAGGCCACCCCCACAAAGCATTTGCGCATTAAATTGTACATTTGATGGAATGAAAACATTTCCTGTTGATATACAAATTCATCATGTGATGGCGCTTTTATAGCACTGTGTGTGCAGTCGATAGCTCCGATTACATTAGGAAATCTGGCTCTTGCTTCAAACTGCGCTTCAATGTTAGCCTGTTCAACTGCATTGTGGGAATTTGATATACCTGCTGAGATGCAGATAATTCCGTCCCACTCGGCTGGCGTGGCTCGGCTCAGGGTCGACTGGCACAGTCCCAATCGGTTGGCCAGCTCCCTCTGGAATGCCCCGGTTGCTTAAACCCCAGTGTGCACATTACCTATGGCACAAGCAGTGCATGGCTCCTTGCTGTGTTGCGCTCCAGCGCTGGCTGCAGCTCTGCGCACAGTTCCAGGAGGATTGACCTCAAAATGGCTGATGAGCCAGTTGTCATCATGTGCCAGCAAATCCTCTCAGTCTCTTAACACACGCTCTCTTCCAATTGCACCATTTCCAATGTCTTCCAATACAGCTAAAGCAGCCATTGTTTTTATGTTTTTATGGCATGCACTGGCATGACTGCAACACTTTGCACATGCTTTTATATCCACTCGTGTAATTGCAGACACATTGGTGTGTTAATTGTTCATCAGTGTTAATTGTTCATGTGTCTCAAATGTGCACGTCTGAGGACAAATTGTGTTCACATTTATTTATTATAACAGTTTGCCAACTTCACCTCTAAGTGTCGCCAAAAAAAATCAACAGCAGTAGAAAAGTGCGTACGTCAGCCCTGAAGTTAACGTGAGCTACCGCACATTTCCACGGTCATTTCGCTCTTGCATCTGATCGTTGACGTGAAAAAGTGTGTACGCCACTTTTTTGTGCGTACGCACCCTTTGTACACGAGGCCCCGGGCCTCTTTCCAGTTCAGTTTATCAACAAACCTAGACCAATAGGAAACACAACAAGGGTTAGTGGTAACATAATTTTGAAACAAGGATCGTAAATTTCGATTATTACTTCTTGAAGAGGCAGTCAGGCAAACGCCACCTACTGAGGTTAGTTTAGGGTCTAGATTTGGTAAACATATTCTTCCTGTTTCCTATAATAGGGACAAAATTCCAGAGGGAACAGCACTCTATGGCGAAATCCTTTGGGGTATTCGGGATGCCAAACTTATCTAGAAATTCAGAGTAATTTAACAGCAGACAATTATCATTCATTAATAGTTTTACCAAAATCATATTATTATTGAACCAATTTGGGTAGAAAAGAGATCAATCAGCCAACAAAATCTGTTGGCTGTTCCAAATGAAACATCCTCCAGGGGAAAAATTATGCTTATAAATTAGTTTCCATACATTCCATACTATGCAGCATATGGATAGAGGTAAAGGAAGCTTCTCAATTTTGTAATCACATAAAAGAACAAAGTTAAGACCTCCAATCTTAGAGAAAATGTAGTTGGGTATAAAGTTCCAAATAGACGCAGGGTTATTTAAAAATGGTTTTATCCAATTAATTTATTAATTTAAGTATTATCAAGCGTGGTAAAATCAAGGAAATTTAGACTGCCAGTATCATAGGTATTCATAACAATTTTGTCTTGTTTTTCTATAAAAAAATCAAAGAGTAATTTATCTATTATGTTACATGTTTTCTTGTTTACAAACAAAGACAATGCTGCATAAGTCAGACGGGATAAACCTTCAGCCTTCGATAGTAACACTCAACCTTTTAAAGATAGATCTCTTTGTAACCATTGGTTAAGTTTTTTTTTGTTTTATCAATAATTGCATTAAAGTTCTCAGTACTCCTTACTTCTTCATTTTTCATGATGGTAATCTCTAGATATGTAACCTTGTCTTTAAGGGAGAAAAGTTCATATTTATATAGATTTAAACATAAGCCAGATGCTGCAGGGAATATCTCTATTAATTTGATAGCAATTGATACTTCATTTGAGTTCTTTAAAAACAAAGTAGTATCGTCCGCAAGTTGGCTGATTATAATTTCTCTGTCCGCAAGGGATATGTGCTATTTTTGATGTGGCAAGTAAGACGTTGTGTACAAAGGAGGAATAAATATGGCGAGGCCGGACAGCCTTGCCGGATCCCACATTTTAGATCAAATCTAGCTGATGTACAATTTTTCAATCTGACTGAACTATTACCATTAGCATACATTGTTTTGACTCCTTTACAAAAGAGGTCATCAAATCCAAATTTATCCATGGCGTGAAATATAAAAGTGTGTTCTACCGTGTCGAATGCTTTGTAAAACTCCAGAAACATGATGAGGCCATCATTAGGGCATAAGAATGAATGATCAATCAAATCTAAAATAAGCCTGATATTATTGGAAATATGTCTGTTTCTCATGAACCCTGACTGAACTTCATCAATAATTGGATCCAGAAAAGATTTAATATGTTTAGCAATTATGGAGGAAAACATTTTAAAATCATTATTTAACAGATTAATAGGCCTCCAATTATCAATAAAAAGTAGATCCTTTTTGGGCTTTGGAATTAAAGTAATCAAACCTTGGGTTAAAGAAGGGGGGAGATAGTCTTTTTCAATACTTTCTAGAAAAACTTTAAGCAGAAATGGAGATAAGAAATTAATAAAGGTTTGGTAAAATTCTGCTGTAAGGCCATCAACTCCAGGGGACTTCACATTTTTAAATGCTCAATGGCATAAATGACTTCTTCCATAGTAAAAGTTCTATCACATAGTTCCTTGTCAGATTGATCAATCTGTGTAACGTTTGTGAGGGAGTTCAGGAAAGTTGTTGTTGACTTTTGACAGTATTTTGAGTTGTACAGATTCCTATAGAAGTTAGAACAATATTCAGCAATTTTTTTGGGATCATCAGTCATTTTTGTTCACCTTCTTCAATCCATCTTTTACATGATCCCACAAAGACACCTTTTGCTTTATTCAAATATATTTAATTTAACTTAAATTGTTCTGTATTTAATTCTAGTTTATCCTCATCTGATATATTTGCAATGTTTTTTGCAGCAAAGCAAGTATACCAGAAAACACCTTCTCTTCTTCAAATCTACAAGCTTTGGCTAGGTTATTGCCATATGCCCTCAGGTATTGACCAACTTCAAATTTAAGTAATTCCCAGTTGCTGCAAAATGAGTTTTCAGCTTCTGTTTTATTCCAATATTGCATAAAAAATGTTTTATACCTGTCTTGACAGTTTTAAGCTGTAGCAGAGAATTATTGAGCTTCCAGTAAGCACTTCTGCCAATCTTAGTACTACTTGAGTGTAAGGGGATGGAGACTGCACTGTGGTCTGTTAAGGGCGTTGCTATGATATTAACTGATATAAGGTCAATGTTCATATGTTGAGAAACTAGCCAGAAGTCTATGTAAGACTGCCTGGAGGCATTTCTATTGCGCCAGGTTAAGGCATTTATGTTAGGGTTTTTATACCACCATACATCAATTAGGTCAAATTTTTACATGAATGTCTTTAAGTTTTCATTTATCGAGGTGGGGTCTCTTGGAGGCCAACAATCTAAGTTATGGTCTAAAACCATATTGAAATCCCCGCCTACTACGATACAGGAATTTGGAAAGTTATTAAGAATGTACTGAATCTGATTCTCTAACATTTCAAGAAGATCGTTCTCAAGACTGGAGTTGTACCCATATATATTAATAATTATTATGTTAACATCATCAGAATTAATGACTTGTAATAACTTGTAAAATAAAATTACGTGCTTTATCAAAGACAGAGTGTACAACGGTTCCAGAAAATTAGTGTTTTAAAGTAGCAACACCAAAGCCTTGTGCCAGCCATAAATCGTTCCCCCCTGGGCCCTCCAAAATCTAGTGTCATTGGTAATCGAATGTGACTCTTGAATAAAACAAAGATAATTTTGTGCTGTTTAGCAAAAAAAAAAATTGCTTTACGCTTTACCATACTTCTTAACCCCCTGGCGTTGAGAGAAATAAAGGACAGAAACGTATTAACAACAATAAGGAACAAATAAGAACCAGACTAACTTGTGCATTGTTGGAGGCTGTGTCCGAAATCACTCACTCATTCCCTACTCCCTACTCTCTATATAGGGAAATAAATGTAGTGCACCTTATAGTGAGCTCAACAGAAAAATCTGCAAATGTCATACACGTAGGCATGATACCGTACACATGATTCGGCGTATTTTAATTTTCATAGTAGGCTATAATAATAATACAAAAATAGAATATTCTGATATGTGATATGCTATGTATGATAGGTAGGCTATTTAGCAAAAGACAAAAATATTTATATAATACACACACACACACACACACACACATACATATATATATATATATATATATATATATATATATAAAAACACAAATATAGAGATACATATATCATATAGATATACATATCAGATGTATATCTCTCTCTCACACACACATGCACGCACGTACACACACACCAAATTTTACACATATGCTAAAAGCCCTGAAAGAGTACTTCTTTGCAGAGCTTCTTTCTCGTGCTCCCTTTCTGCAGCTCAAGAGAGGTGAGTTTGGAAATGTAGTGTAGCCTTATTTTTAGAAACACAGACACAACCAATGACAACAAGTTGGAAAAATGGTTGTCGATGCCAAACTGTGTCTCCTCAATATGTTCCCCAAGCTGAAAAACATCCTCCGTTCCAATCTCCTCCCGGACGATGTAGGTGACTGTTGACTTCTTTGGAGCTTGCCTTGCTGAAGCTTGGCGAATCACCCTCTCTGCAGCTCTCAGCACCTTCACTGTGTCTTCTGATGGAATCACTAGACCACCGTTATTTTTCAGGGCTAGAAGATGGTAGAGCATCTCTGACCAAGCTGGCACGGTACACATCGCAGGACAGTTGCAGGACACTCAGCTAACTGGGAACAATGTAATTGCAGAACTGGGATAACTTAAGAACAAGAACACATGCAATACGTACCATTTTGACAAATACTTGTGGTTGATGTTGTGTAATACATATTATTTAGAAACATTTAGGATCTGAAACACACTGAATTCAAGATAATCCAAATAGAAACAAAACTGCATATTGAAAAACATTGAAACAAGAGAACATCATTTTAACATACATACCCTCCTTCTGACACCTGCAAAACTTGATGTTGTGTAATACATACCATTTAAAAGCATCTAGGACCTGAAAAGCACTAAGTAAAAGAGAATTCCAACAAACAAAACTGAACACAGAAAAACATTCAAATAAAAGAGCATCACGTTAGCAGACAAAGCTCAAGGAAAAAACATTGCAACAGTAGTATCTTATGAACTCGGTGCATAACGAAACTCATTGAACTCACTGAACTTTTCATGCATGAATAACAAGCACTATTTTAATAGACCTCTTAGATCGGTGAAGTGGTGTTCCATCTCTTGTCACCAAAGTGAGCAAGTACTCCCTGGCTCTTGACAAAAATTCTTTCCTCTCCATCCAATTCAAAGCACCCAAGGGAGCTTTGAATCCTTTGGCATGAGGATTGCGTCCATTCATTGCATCAAACAGCCTTTCATCTATGAATAAATAAATATCAGCATCTAAATAGTCTAAATAATTGAAATCTATACTCATCTATTCAAAATGTGTTATATACAAACTTTTGTATTTATGAAGAATATGCAGTATTATGGTTTCTAAAAATAGTTGCATGTTGACCTTAGAGACAGTCAGAATTATCAACAAATTGTTCCTTATGCTCATATCACATTTTGATCAATTATTTTTTTTAAAACACATACTTGGTTCTACGATTATTAATTGTATTCCCTCAATGAATTCTGCTGTTGCCTCACAGTCTTTAAACTGAGAGTACCAAAGATCCCTCATTGTGCGGAGAGCAACTGACACAGAGAGACTCGGTGTCTGTGCAACCAGGGACACCCTCATCTTGTGGTTCTCAAAGTAAACATGTTTGTCTGTGATTTTTTTGGCAGTATGCAGTCCGTCTTTTTTTGCACATCATTGAGATGATTGATGTACCTCCAATTGATCTGTCTGGCGGTCATTGCAATTGGACTGTACGCCTGCAGAGAAAGATTTAGTCACTACTCAAACAAGTACAACCAGCAAAATGTTGATTATCACGTCCAGCCATAACTGTGCAAATGAACACACAACAATATTTAGATGTAACTTTTAGCAGCAGGGACATAACTTGTAGAAATAGGTCTACAACAATCACTATTTACCTGCAACATATTACGCGCCAACTTCAGCATGTGGCATGCATCCATCATTACAAATACTTTGTCACCAGTCGATGGATGCGGGAAACTGGTTTTAAGTGGCTCCTGTGGATTTCCCTTCAGCGAACAACCAAGTTGGTTGCACATGCTGACGTTGGAGGCATGCACATCCATTGTGACACATAACACCCAAATGCCCTGTGCATGCAGCTCCTCCAAAGCATGATTGAGAAGTACCCTTTGTGTTTCTGGTGACAGAGAGGTAATATGCAAAGGGAGCCTTCCAATGTCCTTGTAGGCAATTGTTGAATCCGTCCCTCCTCAAAGCTACTTCCCAGTTCTTCCTCAAATTTTTGTCTTTGGGAAACCATCAACATAAAAACGGGAGAAAAATTTGCTGGTCAATGTTATATCAGCAATATTTGCATTATTTCTACAATAGCATTCTTATGTCAGTTGTAATCTAAGCCTGTATTATGGAATATATCATTAGCCTCATAGCATAATTTCCTGTCTAAAGTCTAAAGCAGTTAAATAAAACTTAGGCAATTATGCTATGAGGCTAACAATATGATTTATAAAGTCTCAGTTGGCCTAATAGCCGGGTGAATACCGGCTATAAACACAGCCTAGTTTAACGTTTTTTGGCTACAATTTCGTTGGCAGACATAAATACAGTACAATAATATTCTATTCACACTTGTGAAAAGTAATCCCCCAACTCCTGATCGCAATCGTCCGCCGATTTGCACAGGAATACGCGACACAGTGCTCTGGCATATTGAATAGTGTTCTATCCTCTGCTGGCGTATGGGTAAGATGACCGGTCCAATATGGCGGCCGTATTTCTCGAGCCACAGCGGTCAATGCGGCGTCTACTGTTTATAATGTCCATGGTTTACCTGACCTCAAGAACGTAACATGTGTCATCGAAAACGTATGACGTATGAGTACCATGTGACAAGATACGTCATGACGTACATAAACTCGGTCGTCCCGCCGCTCGCGGTGAATTTAAAACGTGTTGGTGGGAGAGGAACAGTGTAAAGTTCATGTGCAGTCTCCAGGACATTACCTTTGTTGGAGGAGACGCCTGATGAAAGGTATGATTGTGAATGCTTTTTTGACTTTTCGTTTTTCTAAAGGCTGTTACACGAGAGGTTATGTCAAATATTACTTGACATCTTGACCGTCGTGCATGAAACGATGATCTACAGTACCTTAATGTTTCCCAGGTTTGGCTGCTTCGCTGTTTGATTTATTCTTGTTTATTTGGCATCAAATATATGTGGGGTTTATGTAGACTGGTGTTATGTGAATAGCGGTTATGGGTAGCCTTATTGTAACACATGCTGATATTTCCATACCTCTGTCGGTCAGCGTTTTGTTTCGTAGTATCAACTGTATGTTAACCTCGGAATATAAGCACTAAAAGCCAGCTTAGTCATACGCACATGTATCTTGAAAGACAAAGGACAAATTAGCATTAGCATTTCCTTTGTAGCTAAAATTTGCGCGGTCGCGACACTGACGTCTTCATCAATATGGCGGGCAGGGAGAGATGCGATTTCATTAGCAATGTCGCTAATATATCCTTCTGTTCAATCATACCAACGTCTTGGTAATTAAAGCATCTAATGAGCTTCTCCATCCATCCATCCAGCATGCCATTGCAGGATTTGCCCTTCATGAGTCTTCAAGGCTCCATGTTGTCTCAGTCAAACGGAGTCAACAAACGCAAGTCCCGAGACTTCCTCTGTCAGGGCCTGAAGTGTGAATGCACCCCGACAGACCTCATTCAGCAGTGTTCACCACGACACAAGTACCAACGGCTTCTGACAAAGGGAAAGGAGAATGAAGTCAACCATTTTGTTCTCGCCAGAAGGCCAAGAAAGAAAGAATCAACATCAGGTGGGGAACCTCCTGAAGCACCGTGTAGCGGTTGTAGTGTATGGTTTTCAGCTGTGAAATGCTAGCATGCTTGGTTAATGCTTGGTGCTTTCCCTTAGCAGGGATTTCATGGGACCATTTGCCAGATGAGCTACTCCTCAGGATCTACTTCTGCCTTCCTCTTCAAGACCTACTGAGAATATCTGTTGTTTGCAAACGCTGGCATCGTCTGGCGTGAGTCTCCAGTAACACTCATTTTCTAACATTTATTTTCACCCAATTAAATGAATTATTCATATTACTGTTGTCTGGACATCTAAATAATAGCACAGAAATGATAACTACAAACTTAATATAGATGGGTAGAGAACTTCTTAACTTTAGCTTTGGTCTGATGTTGTCGACTTCAAAAATACTGGAATGGCTCCATGTCACTTGGATAAAATGGGTACTGGATACTTATCGGCTTTTTTACATATGACAGAGAAGGTATCCTTGCTATCAAAATAGGCAGAGTGAAAATATCAAATGTATCAATGTAATTTTAGTCTGCCTAAAACTGAAACAAAGAATCTGAAGTGTAAAATTGTTCCCACTAAATATTTGACTGTATGTTATTGATTGTAATGCATGCTCCACACTAATCTTAGTGGGCTCAAAGTTGACTTGCTATACGGGCTTGTGTTTGTACCAGGTTTGATGAGTCTTTGTGGCACAGTGTGGATTTGGATGGGCTGACCCACATGGGTCCAGCTTTGCAGCAGGTGCTGAAGACTGGAGTCTGCAGGCTGCGCTGCCCTCGGGCCTTTGTTGAAGAACTTCAACTCAAAGGCATAGGGTGAGTCCAGTAGATGCTGTACATGGTCCTGTGTTTGTCTCTTGTCTAAAACTCTGGCATTACATACTATCCTTGGACGTGTGACGTATTTTTCTTGTTTGCACACCCAACAACGTAAACAAACTGATTCTGACTTAAACTTAGCATATTCTAATGAACTAAACGTATTCTAAGCTTGACTCTCTGACCGCAGAGCTCCATTGATGTCCAGAGAGTAAAGGAATATTTGATGGTACTGTCTGTCTTCCCTCTGTCTAGCCCTCTGCAGATAGTTGAAATGGATCTGTCAAACTCCATCATTCCAACCTCGGCTCTGGAGAGCATCATGTGTAACTGCAAACTGCTAAAGTATTTGAGCCTTGAAGGTCTTCAGCTCTCAGACAACATCCTCAAGTGAGTTTTTGACGTTATGGCTGATTCCATTGCTGAAATGGAACAAATTCCTGCTTGGTCTCGGGTTGAAAATATGTGCCTCTTCATCCCTCCTTACTTCAAATTACTGTTAACATTACAGTCGATGTGAGTTTGTTTTGTAAGGTTGCTATTAATTTTCTTTTCTTCTATACATCTTTAGCTGTCTTGCTAAGAACCACAACCTGTTGCAGCTCAGTCTAAATGGCTGCTCTATGTTCTCAGCACCTGCTCTGGCTGACGTACTCAAATCCTGCTCCAGGTCAGCTGATTGTTCCATTTTGTTTGTCAAAACCCTGTCGTAAAGTTCAGAATGGTTTGTCGTAAACTCTCTCCCTGCAATGTACTCATGTAGTGTATTGTGTGTTTTGACAGAATAGAGCAGCTGAATGTGTCATGGTGCAGCTTCAACAACGATCATGTGAAGAGTGTCGTTCATAATCTAAGCCCCACTGTTACTGAGCTCAACCTCAGTGGTTATAGAGAAAGCCTCACCCTAGATGGTAAGTGGAGGGTATGTAGTAAAAATGATCCTGAAAAATCTATTTTCCAACTAAACTAGCTTTTCCACTAACAGCAGGGTTTACTGCTGTTCCTTCCTTTAAATAGGAGCATCAGCACAAAATGTAGGAGCATAAATCAACTTTAATGCAACGTGTGCTTTTCTTTGCATCTTTACGGCATTACTGAGCATTTTGTCAAAAACTTCAATCAATTACCCATGTTGGGTTTTTTTTATATATATATATATATATATATATATATATATATGGAGTGTAGTGGTAAGATTGCCACCTTCCATGTGGGAGACCTGGGTTCAAATCCCCAGCATGAAAGGTATTACCTCCAGTAGGGGTCCTTAGGCAAGGCCCCCTTACCCTACATGCCTACCTGTAAGTCGCTTTGGATAAAAGCGTCTGCTAAATGCATAAACAATATATATATATATATAGCAAATTACTTCACTTGTAGAAAAATGTTACATTCAATATATTTTGTTGTTTTCACTACTTTATCATTTCTTCATCTAGAATATAATAATTTGGTATTTGTAGAGGCTAAACTCCGTTACCAATGTTTGTGACACTGATGTGTCAACCAACTTGGAGAAACACACATATACTGTGTCATATTTCTGAGTAAAATTCTATTGGCATCTCTTACTTTACATTGTTGGGTTTACTGAATTTGTCAGTAATGCACTGGAGTTTTCATGTACTCCACAGGTGGCAGTACATGGAATGCACAGCATTCTTTTCTCAAAGAGTCTTTACACGATACACTGCATGAGCATTTCATGTCAGAGGTGGATCTTTGCCAGATGACTTCAGGCTGTCATTTCACAGGTCTTCTTTTGAAAAGTACACTAGTTCAAAGGGCTGAGCAAAGTGAGAGGACAATATGCTGCAGACATAAGTCTAGGTTATTGGTTCCCACCCTGGAGTCCCTTGGTTGGATCACATGGGTGCATCAAGCTGCAGATGCACACATACAAAGTAATTTAAAACAAATACAGCATTATTAGAAATCTGTAATGATTAAGTGATGCTGTTGCAAGCTGAAATACATTGGTTGCCTTTTTCTGAGACCATCAAGCCGATGTAGAGTCCTTACTCAAACATCTTTACACTGATTTCTTCTGCATATGACCATCCTTCTGGAGGAAATTTAATCTAGTTTCATGCTATCCTTTATAAAAACAAATGAGAATAGGACCTCAACATTTTTAGCCTCAAGAAAGTGGAACATCTTGGCTGTGACAATGCATTGATTCCCCTTCAAGAAGATTTGGTGTGAAAGGAAAAAAATG
Source organism: Leuresthes tenuis (assembly GCF_036924035.1). Lineage (NCBI taxonomy): Eukaryota > Metazoa > Chordata > Actinopteri > Atheriniformes > Atherinopsidae > Leuresthes > Leuresthes tenuis. Next base: position 27,752,823 of record NW_027325373.1, read on the forward strand.
GAAGAATGCATACAAAATTTGCACAGTTCCGTTATCTTCCCATCCACTGCACTTAAGCACCATTGAACAATGAAAAATGTCCGCCCCCTCCATGCTAAAGGGTCTAAAACAAACCCCATGACAGGCTTTTTGAGGAAGCTCAAGATGGCTGTTAGTTTTTATGAAAGTAAAACATAATGTTCTCAAAACATGGAGATTATTATTTTGATGTGACTGTGGTAATGTGGGCCTGGCAGGGGAGGGATACACATCTTTTTGTGGATAGAAGGGTTTTTTGTGGGGGTTTTCAGTGAACAATGGTCTTGATGACTGTTTAAAATGACACACATGGGGTTGCTATGATGACTACAAGTCTGATTAATCTAAAATTCAGTTTCTTTCATCAGTGAGCACACAGGTTCCCACTACCTCTTGGGTGGCATATCGTAGAGCCTTGCACGTCATTGCTTTCAGATGTAGACATTCATAGCTGCTATGTGGCAAAGGAAAGCTGGCCTCGTTAAATGAAATCCACCTCAATCTTAGTCTTGTTCTCGGGTTTACTTTTTTGCTCGCCCTCAGCCATATAATCAGATTTTTAATTCAAACTTATCTTTGCTTTGCAACAAAAATCTGAGATGTTATTTCTCATTTTATAGATGTCAAGGTGCTGGTGGAGAGATGTCCGCAAATTCAAACTTTAGATCTAAGGTAAGGAATTACTCGTGGTTGTTTTGAGCACTTAGTATATTACTGCTGATAAACATCTGTGAAACTGGAGTATAGCAGAGAGGGAGAGGTGTGGTAGACATCTTCAGAGATCGCCATGAATGGATTGGGGTCTCGTTTTTGTAGCTTAGCAACAACTGGGCTGATATGTTACACCTTTGGTACGTAACACAAGTGAACTGTCAGTAGACAGCAGAACACTGCCCTTTACTGTGCCAATATGTGAGAAAGGCTTTAGTTTTTGTTGTAGACACATTAGTTATGCTTTCAAAAACATTTTCTCTTGCAAAACGATATCTTAAAGAGAAATGTATTTGTATATAAATCTTATCTGCATGTGTGGTGTAGGGAAAACAATTGACTGTTCATCTGGCTTTGAGTGATCCCAAAAATCAAGGATTGTGATAGAAGGCTTGCATGGTCACGCAGCTTATTTTGTGTTGCAGTGACAGCACTCTGCTGACAGCTGATAGCTTCCCTGTTCTCAAACAACTGAAGAATCTGCAGCATCTGTCCTTGAGTCGCTGCTATCACATCCACCTCGCTGCTCTCATGTAAGCTACACCCATATTGTTTTTCCTTGCTTCTGATCTAAAACATGCACTTCTGGATGATTTATTCTGAACACTTAGAATCATGTGATGACTTTATTCATTTAAATGGTAAAAATCTTACTGGTGCAATATTTTCAGAGACCTGGGTAAAATGTTCCCCGCCCTGCGTCTCCTGGATGCATTTGGCCTTGTGCAGGACAGCCAGCTGCCATCTCTGAAGAAGGACATGCCTCATGTTAGCATTAATTCCAGACCGTTCTCCAGCATTGCACGGCCCACACCTGCCAGTAAACTCATCGGCTTCCCCAGCGACTGCACCATGTGGAACAGGAAGTGTCGACTGAGATTTAGGCTCTAATTACCACAGCTTGTTTTTAAGCAGTTGGTTTCTGTTGCAGAGTCTGGTCCTACAGTGTTCTGACACGGGTGGTTTGGCCCTGTGTCAGTGTTTGCTGCTGCTACAGAGCTCTTGCAAGTATTAATGGTACTAGAGCCCAAATAATTGACTATGTTTAGATTGAATTTAGAGAATTGTAGTTTTTGGAGGGTGGGGGAGAGTTGTGATGTTCAATGAAATTTCTTTTTTTTTTTTTTTTTTTTTTTTAAATCTGTTCAAATAATGTGTTAATTTAAATGAATTTATAAGGGAAACATGTTTTAACAGGCCAAGTTGAAAAGACTTTTTTCAGATGTACAAAGACTGAAAATACGTGCATTTTAATAGTATTATGGTAAATGGTTCTGTTCTCTGCTGTAATACTTTATAGATAAGTGTATTTTTATAAATGTAAACTGATGAATCTGTTTTGAGTCACTGTGGAGACCAAACTATGGCAAAAGATACACTTTAAAATGCTGGTTTACGTGTGCTTTGAGTTGTTGTAAGTGATCCTGGAAGGTGAACTTAAGTGTTCAGAGCTTTTTACCCAAACCATGTCACAGAGTTTACATTTAGACCTGTACAACTGAACATCTTTGCTGTTCAAGTGTTTGTGCACCATATCCCTGTTTTATTTTGATCTTAATTGGATTTCTATGCTTTTATTTTATTACCACCCATACAAGAGTCTGAAAAGGTAAACCACTGAAAACTGTTTTGAATTTTCATTTCTGCATTTCATTTACCTCTGAAACTCTAAGCAGAAAACAAGATAAATTTAGACTAATTGTGTTGTGTTCTTGGGTCTATCATCAGATGATGTTCTAAATGTGCTTTTTTAAAATTTTTTTCTAGTATGTTCACCCGTCAATGGAGGCAACGTAGGGTTCAATTAAATTAAAGTTTATGTATATAGCGCCAAATCCCAACAAATGTTATCTCAGGGCACTTCCAAGATACAGTCCAATTCATTGTAATCCAGTTAAAATAAGTTAAATAATAGTCCCAATTCACACATACAAAGCAAAACAAAAACAATTTCCTTGCTAAGGAAACCAATAGATTGCACCGAAACTTGGCTTTGGTGTGCTCCAGCTAAACATGCGGCTAAACATGTCATCACTGGTCAGATTGGGCAGGGGTCCAGAGAAAACTACGGAGTCCGACATTACTGTGGCCAAATTACACACCGATGCAACATAAATTTGGGTGTTACCGGGTGTCATTACCGCTGATGTGGAAAAACAGTTTTACTGTATTTACATTTATCCTTAGCCAGCAGTTTCAAACAGGATTCTACATCCCGCTCTGGCCCCTGGAATACATTTTGCTATGCTCACTGGTGTCTCTAATACGTTTCTAACTTTAGAGCTGCCATGTTTAGTTTTTTTTCTCAGCAGGTGTGTCACTGAGATGGGAAAATTGATTAGAAACCTGAACAGGCTGGTGGTGAACTACAGGGTTGACTTTAGATCTATAGGTATACATCCACTTATTAAATACATGGTGCTGAAAGTTTCAAAATGCCTTTAATTTTAACATGAACTATTCCCAGAAGCAATCGGTAACTTCTTTATACCGCTAAAAACATTTGACAATACTCAATGGCCAGACTAATACACCGTACAATGGAAAGACTATTTACACTGATCAGGAATGTCTCGTCCAGTTATCTGTGAAGAACTAGATAATCCAAAATCTTAACATCAAACTGTGCAGTAGAGAGGAAATTGATGGTCAGGAACAGCCAAGGTAATAATGTTGGAGTCACAAACCCTCTATCAGAAAAGTGTTAATACACACTAATGCTCACTACACTCAGTCTGACTAATTATATTACAGGTAAAGGTGATGTTAAAATCCATTCCCTTGTCTGAAATGCTTTTTCATCCTATATCCACAACCATCTGCAAACCCACAAGCTGAAAATCTGAGGTAGGCATGTTCCAAGAGTGAGGAGACGGTGAAAAATGTTTGCAAATGGAGCCACCCCAGCGTTTATTAAATAAAATGAGTGAAGTGACCTTATTTTCACTCAAATTTATCTCCAACTTTAAAAAATAAATAAAAATAGGATAGTTGAGGATTAAGAGGCTCCATAATTTGCTTAAAAAGCACACAAAGGCATTGCTGTTTCATATCACTTTATCCAGATACAAAACAAAAAACTGTTTCCACAAGGGCCATGGCACGCATTACAGCTTTTGTTTTGAGTCCATACAGTAAGTATTACAAAGTGCTCAATCAAATCCTTTTTTTTTAACAAAGTAAAATTACTAGAGATCTATAAAAAAAAAATTAAATACTTAAAATTGTGTAACAGTCTTTTCATCAACGAGTGGCTTCAGCAGTGTTGGTACTTTTACAAGATGAAATTAATTTTATTTCTATCAGGTGCATGAACAAGTTTGGCATTTCCACCTCAGGCACATTTTTCAGTTTGATAATACTTTCCAAAACATATTTCTGTCATGTTAAGACACTTTTTTTCCCTGAAAGCATGGAGTTCTGTGCACTTCATTTGCTCTTCTCCAGCATTATATTTTGCAAGCATCGCATTTCTATATGGCTCAAACAGCTAGAAAATATAAAAGCTATATTCCAAAAATATCTGTATTCACCAAACATGCTGCTATGACTACTGTTTTCTGTTGAGATGCGTTAACAAATCTCATGTACAGATGCAACCCAACAATGATTGCAACCCACAAGTATTGTACAGACAGTTTCAAAGCCTGTAGGATCTAATTTAAGCTATAAAGCTATGCTGCACTCAAAAATTAAATAAAAACACCAATGAATGCCTCTTCATCACCATAAACACGCATGCACACACAAGTTTATTTCATCATATCCCACATACACTGTGCTGCTGTTACCAATACTTATTGGAACACTCGATATGGATAAAACATCCACTGAACATCATTTCAAAGAAATGCACAATATCATTCTTTGTTAATCAGATACTGGGTAACATTCGACAGAAGAGTGACAAGCTGTTCTAGAAATTAGATGATTGTGAGCAGTATACACAACTGATGTAGAAAATAATAAAGAACAGGTCACGGATGGCTTCAGTTGAATCTGAAAGACTATATTTTGAAGAACTAATTTTCAACCTGTAAGAGTCATTATCCAGTGGCTGCACTAGTGTGAAACCACCTCCATCTTTTGTCCATTTCAATCTGGGGCCATATTCACAAAACCTGTTTATGCTACACGTTGCTAGTTAGTTAGAGGTGAAACTATAGCGTCCTGTCAATCTTCAGTTTTTTTTGTTAGACAGTAATTCTAAAAGTTGTTCAAGAATCAGAGCAAGGTAAGCTGCAGCAGTGGACCAGTTCACTGAATTACCGGTTTCGTGACTTTTTAAATCAACTCCAACAAGTTAAATTGGAAATGGCAATTTACTTTTAAACTGTGCATTTTACCCAGGTCTCATGGAGAACAGACACAAGATGATTGTCCTGTTTTCATGTAAATGATCACACAATTAATATTAACTTAGTGACAAAAAAAAAACAGTCATATATCAGTTTCTCTTTTATCTTCAATCCTTACTGGAAATATCTCCTAGAGGCTGTATGAAAAGCTCTTAAAAGAAACTTTCAGATGCTTTGAGCTTATTTGTAGGACTGTCTATGATAAGATACTGTGAATGGCCCCCCCATTCCCAAACAGACATACCTAATCATCAAGAAGGCAATAGTATATATTTGAAAAGATTACACAAGTCACTACTGTGATCAAATCAAGTATAAAATTGTTTCGTTTGGATGCTCACTGCATCTTGTGCTACAGGTTTCAGGTTTTTGTAACATACTGGCACAGTATCTACAATTTGAATTATAACCTGATATGGCCTGGCAGCAATGGCATGGCGGTTTGAGGCAAACGGAGGAAAAAAAAAAAAGAAAAAAACATTTGGATAGGTGCAAAAATTGACAAAAAGAAATTTTGTTTGGTATGAAAATAAACAACACCTGGAGAGGCACCAAGCTAGAAATGTATACCTCTCATTAATCACATCACTGATGGATTACAAAAGACCAGTAAGTTGTGGTGTGTCAGTTTTCTAGAATGACTGTTCGCAGCTGGTCCTCCTCACTCATACTGATCGTAGCGATAGCACCATCGTTAAACTCAAAGGAAGTCCCGCCATCCACCACCATGCAGGCATCCCAACACCTAGAGCGGACACACACCCTGAGAGAAAAGAGACAAAAGCTAAAGTTTTACTGCTGCTTTACTTGTGAACTATCATCAAACTTTTGTTCTGATACTGAAGAGCATCACTGACTTGCTGGCGAAGCCTCTCTGACGACTGCTGGAGAACACTCTGTTGACAATAGGCTCCCTGATGCTGTAGAACAAGCGGCTGTCGTCTGGACTGAACACCAGAGACTCATTGTATTGATCAGTTACTGATGAAGCACAGATACAAATATAACATTAAAAAGGAATCCAAAGATGTACAAGCCAACAATGATAGGAGAAGTTTAAACTCACCCTTTTCAATAAATGCTTGGTTAAGTGGGATATCAAGACCTGTCTGGGACTTCCCTTTGGGGAAAAAAACCCCAAACAGATCAGTGATGCCCTGTTGACTTTTGAAAGCAAAACTGATCTACTTCACAACTTAGTTCTACGTTTATTTTGGTGTAAAAACCTGCAGATGTACATACCAATTTTAAGAATCTCCTCCACTGCTTGTTCAGCAAGTTTGTTGATGTTATATGACCTATGAACAGTAAGCCAAAAAAAGGTTGTGAGTGGAAATTAACCAAGTCACAACTGAACACACGGCATATCTAGCTAGTAGTAGAGGCATTTTCAAACATTTTAAATCTCTAATTTCCTTGAATTTCTAACAGACATAAGTACAAAGGGAAATTATTTTCAGTGTCCCCCCATGAGCTGTCACCCCCCATGAGCTGTCACCTTACCGTGTTGGAGGGGTTTGCGTGTCCCACTGATTCTGGGAGCTATGTTGTGGCTTTAAGCCCCTGGTATGGTCACCCAAGGCAAACAGATCCTAGATGAGGGACCAGACGGGTGCAGAGTGAGCTGGGCTGCAGCCGAAGGCGGACCCTTGACGGTCTGATCCTCGGCTACTGAAGCTGGCTCTTGAGATGTGGAACGTCACCTCTCTGTTGGGGAAGGAGCCGGAGCTGGTGCGCGAGGCTGAGAGGTTCCGGCTTGATGTAGTCGGACTCACCTCGACGCACGGCTTGGGCTCCTTGAGAGGGGTTGGACTCTCTTTCACTCTGGAGTTGCCCGTGGTGAGAGGCGCAGAGCAGGTGTGGGCGTACTCATTGCCCCCCCAGCTGTGTGCCTGCACATTGGGGTTTACCCAGAGTAGTCTCCCTCTGCCTCCGGGTGGGGGGGACTGCTCCTGACTGTTGTTTGTGCTTATGCACCAAACGGCAGTTCAGAGTACCCATCCTTTTTGGAGTCCCTGGGGGAGGCACTGGAGAGGGCTCTTGCAGGGAGGGGGACATTGAGTCCGAATGGGCCATGTTCCGTGCCTTCATTGTTGAGGCGGCTGACCGGAGCTGTGGCCGTAAGGTGGTCAAAGCGTGTTGTGGCGGCAACCCCGAACCCGAAAGCTGCCATGTTGTTGTTATCCGGGGCTATCGGGTGGCTTATAGGCGGCTTTCTACACACACGTCTAGTGGGATGACTTTGTCGATGCACGCCACTACAACACAGCTTATTTACTCCGTGCTCTGTGACAGTCGGCTAACTTCACACAGAGTTTGCTACTGCTAGTTTTGTGCAACATGGCGGGATATTTATCAGATTGTCTACACCAACATGTTGCAAAAAAAAAAAAAAGTGGTTCAGTCAGAATCTTCCTCAGCTTTGCTGCTACACAAAATGGTGCAGGAGGTCATTCCTGCCAGTAGCAATAATATAAGCATGAATACTGCAACATTATCATTTCCTTTTGGGAACAATGATGCTTTTCTTCCCCTAATTTAATTGAATCTAATTTAAAGCTTGTCATTGAAAGACAACGCTATGTAAACATGATTCAGGAACATTGACAATTTCAAATTTGACATTCACTTTGGAAAAAATGGACAGTGCCTCTTCCAAACTAAGTACAAGGGGGGCCATGCAGCTTGTTACAGGCATTTAGTTCAAAAGCCTGTATTCTTCATGATATGCGAGTGAAATGGTACTGAACTCGCAAACATCTGGAAAGGAACCATCAATGCTGAAAGGTATATACAGACTCTATAGAAAAATATGTTCCCATCTGGACTTTTTCAGGGAAGGTTTTGCATATTTCAGCATGCCAGTGCTAAACAGTATACTGCTTTGTAGTACAGGAGTATGGGTGTTGGACTGGTCTGCCTGCAGATCTTTCACCAATGGAAAAAAACATTGGCACATTATAAAATGGTAAATACATCAAAGACTCAGAGGTGTTGAGCAGCTAGAACAATTTACCGGACAATAATGGGACAATGTTCCTTAGCTAAAAGTCACGCCATTGGTATCCTTAGTTCCCAGACCTTTATAAGCTGTTGTTACAAGATGAGGGATTGCTATGCAGTGGTAAATATGGCTCTGTCCCAACCTTTTTGAGACGTGGTGTCCCATCAAATGTAAGATTAGCAAATTTAAGATGATTCTTATTTAAAAAGTAAATCTCTGGGTTTTGTTTTTAAATTTTAGTGCCCCAACCTTTTTGGACTTGTAGCATCTTGCAGAAGAGTATCACTTACTGTTCTATAAACTTCCATCATAAACACCTCACAATGCGTCATTGTCAACGAATTTTAGATTTCTTTACATTTTATAAATACAATAAAGTTGATCATTGAAGACATTGAAAATTATCTATTTTGCCCGTTAAATAAAGGCTGTAGAGAATCAAGAAATTATAGATTTACTTTTTCGTGGATTTAAAAAAATTTGTTCTGAACCTGGGGTGAAAAAATGTATAGGCTGTTACAATCAAAAGGGTTAATTCCTTATTGAAATACGCCATTTTTCTACCAAGTCATTCAGTAGTGTGCAGTGGGTGTCTTCCTGTAAGCCCGTAAGTTCATTTTTCCCTCTGACATGTTTTAAAATGCACTTTAGTCTTCTTCATAACATTTTTAGAATAGTGGCTTTGCTTTGATAAGGATATTAGCTATAAGCCACAATGCTACCTGTACCTGAGGATGAGGGACGAGTTAAACATTTAATGCTTAGAAAATTAATTATACTTTTACCAAGCTTTGGATCCTGTTCCTGTGCAAATACTGAGTCCTGAACTCTTCTGTTTTTCCCATGGACCATCGTCAACCGAGAACTCGTAGTAGGAGGCCCTATGGAGCAAGAGGTTAACATGCGGTTTGAAGGAGTTTAACTTCACCCTGTGGTGGACAGAGATGTCACCTGATGAGTTCTAGAGAGATGAACAGGATGTAGTTGCAGGGACTGAGGATTAATGAGAGTTAGAACATGCACGCAGACACAAGCACTGAACATGTTTAAATGGAGTTCAAGCAGTTCGAATGATAGATGTACCTCGAGGACAAAGATTCACCAATGAAGATTTCATTCAAACTTCGCACAGGGAGGAGGTTGGGCTCGGACAAGCTCTGTTGTAATGCTCCTGTTCCTGAAGAAGGTCAACGGATTAGGAGAATAGAAGATAAAGAAAAAACATTCAAGATAATTACATTTTAGATTGGAGGCAAATACCCTTTCAAATTATTCCTCCAATATTTTTCATCTTGTGCAAAATCAATACTGAGTCACATGGGAAGGCAGGCAGAGAGAGTGAGACAGACAAAGAGATGGTCAGGGACAGGTCCTACTTTGCTGGCTATCCATGGAGGTGATGCGATGAGCCTGGTTGTGCTGCTCAAGGCTCAGCTGCTGTTCATGCAGGTCCACTGGGGTGGGATTTATTCCCGTACCCGCCAAGTGCAGACGAGTTCTTTGACGCCACAGCCACCTGAGCATAGTCAAGGAAAATCAAGGAGACAAAATCTGTCTCAAAGCAACTTTTGGCTTAAAACATAACAGATTTTTTATTTGATTGAACTCAACAGATTTTTTTAAATAGGCTTTATTAACATACGGAAAAAAAGCCCAAAATTATTCATACCCCTGGCAAATTTCAACTTAAAGTTACTTTTATTCAACCAGCAAGTTTTTTCTTAATTGGAAATGACACAGGCGTCTCTCAGAAGATAATAAGATGTACAAGAGGCATCATAGTGGAAAAATATTTCTCACCTTTTATTTACATTTGAACAAAAAGTGGCATGTCCAACATTATTCATACCTTTCTCAATAAATCAATAGAAAAGCCTTTAGTGGCTATTACAGCAATCAAATGCTTCCTATAATTGCTGACCAGCTTTTTGTCTCAACTGGTATTTTTGCCCATTCATCTTTAGCAATGAGCTCCAACTCTTTCAGGTTGGAGGGTCTCCTTTCCATCACCCCGATCTCTAGCTCCCTCCACAGATTCTCAATTGGATTCAAGTCAGAGCTCTGGGTGAGCCACTGCAAAACGTTAATGTTTTTGTCCGCTTCAGCTGTGTGTTTTGAGTCGTTGTTGTACTGAAATGTCCACTGGTGCCCAAGGCCAAGTTTCTCTGCAGACTGCTTGATGTTGTTGTTGAGAATCTTGATGCATTGCTCTTCCCCCCCCATTTTTGTTTCATTTGACCATAAAACAGAAGACCAGAAGTCTTCTTCTTTGTCCAGATGAGCATTTGCAAAGGTCAAACAGGCTTTCGTGTGCCTTATCTGGAGAAGTGGCATCCTCCTTGGTCTGCGTTCGTGGAACTCAATGGTGTGCAGTGTCCGTTGGACTGTCTGCCTTGAGACGTTGCCACCAGCAGAGCCCAGATTCACAAGGATGGCCTTGGTGGTGATCCTTGGATTCTTTTTCATCTCTCTCACTGCCCTCCTGGCCAGCACAGGTGTCACTTCTGGCTTCCGACTACGTCCTCTGAGATTTTCTACAGTCTGGAACGTCTTATTTTTAATGATACTTTGCACTGTAGTCACTGGAACTTGAAAACATTTAGATATGGCGTGATCGCCCTTTCCTGATTTGTGAGCAGCCACAATGTGCAGCCGCAGGTCCTCAGTGAGCTTCTTTGTCTTACCCAGGATTTCCACCGGGGACGTAACGGCTGCGCCGCGGTCACCCTTGCTGATCGCTCCCAGGCACGCTGCGTAACGTCTCAGCAGCGGCTCTTGCTATCTTTACGTTGCACTTCTATTTTTGATGGAGCCGTTGCTGAACCGCGTCAAGCTCAACAGAGCAGATTGCACCAGCAGAGGAAATCTGACACAGAATCAACAAAATAAACTTCTGCCCCCTTTCAAAATAAAACTACAATTAGAGAAATATAGAAACGGACTAGCACACTTATGACAGAAGCAGAAAAGTAGAGGATAGATGGTCAGATCAACAGGTTCTTCCACATCGGAGAAGCAAATTAAACTGTTTGTTGTTGTTGTTTCCTTTATACACACAGTTTATCGCGGGATCTCGCGTACGATCCGGATTATCGCGGGATCTGGTGGTCTCGCGTGAATACGGATGCTCGCAAGCCAGCTCTCCGCTGCCGTTACATCCCCAGTGAGAATCCCCCTTTAGCCACGACTGTCCACAAACCAACTGCAGAGAGCTGCTGTTTTTCACCTGTTGAGTTGATTAAAGCAGCTGTTCCCAATGAATCAGGGTAATTAGGATCCTTTAGAAAAACTTGGACTATTTGGAATGATATAGAACTTTGGATTTTCCTATAGACTATGACAGTTTGCAAAGGGTATGAATAATTTTGGACATGCCACTTTATGTTCACATGTAATGAAAGCTGAGAAAAAAATGTTTTCCACAATGATGCCTCTTGTACATCGTCTCATCTTATGGGAGACACCTGTGTCATTTCCAATCAAGAAATGACTTGCTGGTTGAATAAAAGTAGCTTTAAGTCAAAATTTGCCAAGGGGAATGAATCATTTCAGGCTTGACTGTATATGTATACATGTCTGTGTGTGCGTGTGTGTAAACTGAGATTTTAGAGCAACATATGCTCCCTTCACAATGACATCTCTTTAAGGGATGTCCATGCATTTTATAACTGCCTGTTGACAAGGTTAAGCATTATTTTTTTAACATAAAAAGAAGGCATTTATTAATGCAACCCTGTGTTTGACAAAGTAACAGGTTTAACAAAGTAATCCTAAGCCTATATGGTTATATCAGTTACTGATGATTATTTTTGTTAATTTATTTTATTCTTAAAAGCAGGGATTTAAGTGTGAGGGACTGAAGATAGAGATTTAAGAATGGATGTATCCGAGATGCATGGTGAAAGTAGTGTGATGTTGTCTGGGGGCTTTCCTGGGAAAACTGTCAGCAATTTCTTTAAAACCGAAGTCACACTTAACCAGAATTACTATCACGGTTTTCTGCAGTGACACACCACACCAAATCTGGTTTGCACTTAGTGGGGCCCTCATTTGTTTTTACACTGGACTTAACCAAACACACCTCAACACTATGCAAGGGCTATTTCACCACAAAAGGGAGCAAAGGAGTGCTAAGTGACTTGGCCTTTCACAGTCATGTAACTTAGCCCAACTTAGATAGTTAGGGATGAGTTTAAACATTGGGTGAAAGAAAAGTTGCCAACAAGTGCTCAAAATGTCTGGGTCTCTTTTACACAAGTCTGAAAGTTCCATTTTGAGAAAAGCTCCCTGTGTATTAGGCTAAGAGTATAGCATATTCCTTTTTACAGACAACACATTTTAAACTTGTCTTCAACCTTAAGCTAATGACAGAGCAACAGCTCCATGATTGTCAGAGCATACACAAGTGGAATGGGCAGCATGCCAACTAGAAGAAAGGCACAATAGTATACAAGACTGTATAGATATAAATACACACCTGAACTCACCACGCCAGAGTTTCTCCAGTGCCTCTGGGAAGGCATGAGTGTACCGCACAGGCAGGCAAAGATGCCCTTCTGACCTATATAGAAAATAAAAAAATGCTGTAACTCAATGTGAATTAGTCCAAATATATGCGTTATGTTTACTCAATATATTAAAACTTCCCCAGAATTTTTCTTATCTTAGCAAACAGCTACATTACATTTGTTCCTAATTAATTCAACAATAAAAATCTTTCCAAAAAAGTGCTGTCAAGGATTTTACCTCTCTGGGTCTGTGTTTATGCCAACAACTGGTTTGTCCTTGCTTAAAACCTTACTGGCAACAAGTAGCATTGTTCCATCACCTAACAAAACAAACTGCAGTTAGAGAACTTGTATTGTGTGCTAATCTGTTGTCTGAAGCTTTTGTACATAGGACTTTTTTGCCACTCCTGTGGTCTGAATAAATTTAAGTCAGTTTATAAATCATGCCTGCACAGAAAAGATGAATGCCAGGAATGATTACTTTATTCCGTTAACTGGTTAAAACAAATGGTTGGGATAATGGCCATCTAAGCTTGTGAGTTTGACTTTCTTAAGTTTGACTATCTAAATATATCTAATGAGAATTAACCATCAGACAGGAGTCCATAGCGAGAGGGAAAACTATTTAATACAATTCAAATACTAAACTTCTATGAAATTCCTACCTCCAGCAGAGATAATCGTATCTGCCCATCGCACTACTTCTTCATTATATTCTCCTCTCTTCACAACTTGTACATCAATGCCTTCTTTCCTGTAAATACGTAATAAACAAAAACTGTTCAAGCCGCAAAAACGTAAATCATCACTGTTTGGCTAAGGAATTGGGCTGTGATAATCTCTAATACATCTTACTGCAGGCTCTTCACAATATGCTCCACGTTGTTAGTGTGAACGTTATGTCGTTCCAGCAGACCGCTGTAGCTGGAGCCCTTCAGGGCAAGCTGGGAACAAAAGAACAAACGAAAATCACAGACCAGATAAAAGTAAAAAAGAATAAGGCGACTGACAAAACAAGCGATTATATTTACCACTAGGGGCTAACAAGCTAGGGTAAAAGTTAAATGAAGTATTACCAACTGTTTCAAATCCTCTTCAGACAGCCCTGCATAGCGATAACGCTGTTGTTCAAACTCGTACCGTGTAGTCTTTGTAACCACTGCTACTTTTTCAGGTTTAAATCCAATTTTCGGTTTTGATGAGAAGTTGCATATTGCGTTGTGGTGAGTGCCATAACAAACCACTCGATTCCCAAGACAAAACACGTTCACCACTGAGCGGCGAGCCATTCTTCGAAGTTAACACAGGCAAAAAGTGAACTAAAAGCCAATTGCAAGTGTCGAATGAGAGTCCTTGTCAATGCTGTAGTTAGGCAGGTGACATTCTTGGTCATGGCAGGCCTCTGGTCTGGCGTATTTCTTTGTCCATTCACAGTCAAGCGGTGAGCCACACACCCAGCTGTCAGAGAAGGTCACTGAGCTCTTCCCCTGGCTGCCAAGCTCCCCGTTTATAACTTTGTGGTATGCTTTCCAAGTCGAATATGTCCAAAGGCACGTAACTAAACAGCAAGATCAACAGTTAGCTGATATTTTAAATGCTTATTCAACAAACCGTACTGGGTAGTTTAAAGTTACCATAATGTTAAACAAGCGCACTAAACAAGGTAAAAGTAGCTAGCAGCTTGATAATATGTCGTAGGGTTGCTTATAACATATTTCGATTGGGTATACTCTTACCACAGACCACATTAAAGTCGTGCCACACTCACAAGGTTCCAAAGCATTTTACCATTAGGTACCACGTAGAGTGGAAGAACAAGAGACAACACAAGAGCACAGTGGCATCACATACCATGCAGCCTGGAACGTACTCAAGTTGGACGTATTACGTATATTACGCTATGTGTAACCTGATTGGCTACGTGTATGGGCAAGCCAACGGCATCACGGCCTGCTGTACCACGTGAATGTGAGGTAAACGTGACGAAGCAGTGACATTTTTCTTTACTGCTACATCATAACTGCTTGCCATATGCTTTAGCTGATGGGTTCAGTGCCACAACAAATGTCTGTGTGAATGTAAACGGCAAAACCTCAGCAAAACATTCAAGTCCATTCCATTCGATATACTGTCATATATATATATATATTTGTGAGCCCAGAGTCTCATAGAATGTTCCCCATGGCAACATAACTGACAGACAGAACAGACACAAGCTGTTCCAACTGACAGCTCACACAGGTACATGTAATGTTAACATGAATAAGCTGTTCTGGTTTCTGCTTTACCATCCAAAACATTCTTGTGGCATATAAACCTCACCTACCAAATATGTTTCTACAATATATGAAACACACATGGATTTACCTTTAATTGAAATCTTTTCTCCCAACTCTACAACACTTTCGTTCATACAAAAAAAATAACTGCTATAACTTAAATCATGTTGTTCTCTCATCTGGACAACGTTCTTGCTACTTGTTTTTAATCTTTGAGCGTTCAGCCCTGTTGAAACTTCATCAACTAACTTTCTGCAAATATTATCAGCATTGTTTCTTTTCTTTAATAATTGTTTTGCTTTCCTGAGGTTTGGGTTCTTCCACAGTACCTTTCAGCCCTGCTTAAACTTCAGCAACCAACTTTCTGCAATTTTTTTCAGCATTGTTTCTCTTCTTTCATATCTATTTTTTGCTTTCACTGAGCTCCGGGTTCTTCCACAATACCTTTCAGCCCTGCTTTAACTTTAGCAACCAACTTTCTGCAATTTTTTTCACTTTTTTTTCAGCATTGTTTCTTTTCTTTCAGAATGTTTATACTTTCATTGAGCTCTGGGTTCTTCCACAATACCTTTCAGCCACCCGGCTGAAACTTCAGTGAAAAACTTTCTGCTAAATTTGTACTTTTTGTTTTGCATTTAGCTTCTTTTCTTCAGTAGTTTTATGATTTTATGATTTATCTTATTTTTTAGTCCTGCTAAGAGTTCAGCATCTTTTTTATGCTAAATCTTAAAATTTTCCTCTATTTTTTTTTCAGCTTTTATTCAGCTCAACAATCTTCCACAAATAGTTTTCATCTTGACTAAGAGTTGAGCAACTGGCTTTCTGCTATTTTTAGTTTCTTTAGCATCTTCAGTGTCACTTGTTCAGCTTATCAGCATTCTTACTACTGTTTGCCGGAACAGATTTTTTGAGTATTATATACATTCTATATTAGTAGCAGGATCACTAACTTCCCCATAGAAGATACAGTGCAACTCCCATTCATGTATAAGCAGTTTTAAAGTGTTTATCCCTGAGAATAGCATAAAGCAACTTGTCATTTGAACAGGTGCGTTCATATGTGCTTTTCAGCTGGCTGTGGCTGACTTTATGTGTGGATGACTACGTTAAAGCCAGCCCTCACTTTATTTTATTGTGCGTGCATACATATGGGGATTGCAGTATTATGGTAATTATGATTTTAAACATAATTAAGGGACAGGGACGTCTGGGTTTCTCTGCTCAAGCTGCTGCCCCCGCGACCCGACCCCCGGATAAGCGGCAGATGATGGATGGATGGAAGATTTTAAATTTCAAAATTACATCCCTGTTATATTTCATACATGAGTTAAAATTCCCAGTATCACATTAACTTTGAAGTGATATGTTGTTTCCACATCCACATCAGTACACATCCTCTGAGTAAATCAAACAATATCATCCCAGTCTGGTGATATATTTAAAAATCAAATGAAAATGTATAGGCTATTCTACCAGAGAGCCTACCAGAGAATTGTAGCCCGATCTTTTTTTTGTTTGTTTTAAATTATTTTGAATGTCTTTTGAATGTCTAATATTTATTTTATTCTGTATTTCATAGAGCTGACTGTTCTTTGGGAGGCATTAGGCGCAGAAGCATGTGAAAGGAAAAAGCTTAGGTGTTTGGAGTTGGGGGCAGAAGCAGAGGATGGAAAGTTAGGATATGTCCAGTGGAGGTAGGATGTAGAGGATTTGTTGCAAAGTATGTTGTCTCATTGCTGAGGGAGTTGGGTATAAGTGGACAGAGTGTGAGGAAAATAGTGGAGGAAGTGTTAGATGAGGCAGTAAGGTCCAGTCAGTGGATTTGGATTGGTTTACACTTAGGGTAAACAGACTCTTGGTTGAAGCAAGGAAGAAATCCAGGATGTATTTAAGTGGATTGTGTGGCCCATGTGAGCCTTTTGAAACCAAGCGGCCATTTTAGGTAAGTTGACTTGTATGGCCTAGTTTTTGCTGGCATTTTTAGTGATTGTAGGACTGTTTAGTTGAATTTGTCTGCTAAATCTGCTCGTGCGTCTTGTCCTGCCTCCACCTCTGGCACCCTCTTTACTTTCATTACCCCCTACCCAAACCAGGGTTTGTATCCCATTCCTACTTATCTTTACCTCTTCTATTTCTACCCCCTACCCGAACCAGGGTTTGTATCCCCACCCAGCTATGACTGGCTGGGGTAGTTTTTGGTAGGGAAAAAAAAAAAAGATGGTTGTTATAGTGTGAGGAGCAGTGATGGCTGGCATTAGGGAAGTGACTCTGGTAAATGGTAAATGGACTTGTACTTGTATAGTGCTTTTCTAGTCTAGCTGACCACTCAAAGCGCTTCTGGGATGCCAATGATCACTGTCTAGCTCCCTGGAGGTGTCGTGGACCCAACTAGATGTAACACCGATGAAAGAACGTTCCCACCTGATGACCCCAATGACATGTTGGCCAGTACTGCTCACTGGTTTATATAGGGATTATAGGGAATTATTCTCTGAGTCTGGTCCTTTTTTTTTTATAATTTTTTTTTTTAGCACAATTTCTTATGTTTACCTTAAAAACTATCACCCACTCCCAAGATTGAGTCTATAACTCGTTTATCAAACCGGATTTTATTGCGGTTAGCATTCTTCCCTGCATTGAAGGCAGCAATCTTATAACTCTCTTCCAAATGGGATTTTAAATCACTGACATACTGAGAGTTGGTCTGTTTGTTGGCATTGACTGGCAGCCCTGGGGCTAGATGAACTGGGAGTCTTGGTTCTCTCCCAAACATGAGTTTGTAAGGGGAAAACCCAGTCACGTGACTCTTTCTGCAATTGTAGGCATGCACAAGTGGTTTAACAAAGTCTTTCCAGTGAAGTTTATCAGACTGACCTAGCGTACCTAACATCTGAAGGAGAGTACGGTTGAACCGCTCAGCCAGATTACCCCTTGGATGGTATGGGGTTATACGTACCTTCCTCAGGCCAGCGAGTTCACAGAGCTCCATTACAGTCTTGGATTCAAAGTCAGGACCCTGATCACTATGCAGTTTCTCTTAATATTTACTTAATATTGGTCTTAATATTTACCAGTGGAGCAACTCTCTCTGGTGGTATTTTTCTGCATCGCTCACAGGTTCTAACATTCTTTTCAATGATGGCATACATTTTTGGCCAGTAAAATCTGACTCTGGCCAAATCCATCCGCTCTACTCCTAGGTGGCCCATATCATTGTGGAGACTCTTGAAGGCTATTGACTTCAGCCCCTCAAGGAGCACTAGCTGATATGTGAGGTTGGGCCCATCTTGCCATCTGTGATAAAGCACTCCATTACGCATTTCTAGACAATTGAGTTCACGGAAGAACAAAGGGAGTTCTGGGAGTTGTGCTCGAAGATTTGGAGGGTGACTTTGGTCAGTTTCTAATTGGATAATTACTGCATTGATTGAAGAATCTGACGTCTGCTTCTGTCTCAACTCATCTTCAGAAAATGAAGGAGTAGATGAAGAGTAGACCCATCCAGTTCCTCTGCCTGAAAGGATTCTGGGATAGCAATAGACTGGTGAGCAAGAGACTCAACTAATGTCAACCCAGGTGTGAGTGTCTCATCATCAGCATTTCCAACAATGGTGACAATATGTCGGTCACAGATAGTGTGGGTCACATCAGGATGGACAATGTCTGGAGTTCCCTCATCACCAAGGTGGTGAAGGGCAAACGTTCGGAGTCTCTCACTCTCTTTTCTGGATGCTCTGGTGGATTACTAGGACGGCGAGATAATGTGTCAGCATCCAAGTTTTGTTTGCTAGCCCTATATCTGAGTTGAAACAAGAAGGTCAAAAGGCTGGATAGCCACCTATAACCCATAGCATCAAGCTTTGCAGATGTTAAAACATACATGTTAGTGGGTTGTTGTCAGTCACCACTGTGAATTATGTGCCATAAAATAGTCAGAAAACTTTTCTGTTACTGCCTACTTAAGGGTCAAGAATTCTAGTTTGTGAGCAGGATTATTCTTCTCGCTCCTTGACAACCCACGAATGGCAAAAGCTATGACTTTTGGCTGTCCACCCTCTACCTGGTACAGTGCAGCCCCTAAACGGATGGTACTGGGATCCGTATGAAGAATGTATAGAAGCTGGGGATCTGCAAAACCCAGGACTGGTGCTGATGTCTGCTTTGTGATTATCTGATCAAATGCCTCTTGGCATTGTGGGGTCCACCGCTGCCCAAAAGGCTCCTTTGGATGGTGATACTCTGAGCCTGTGCATAACCTGATGTTAGCTCATTAAGCGGTTTGACTATGTTAGAATACCCCTGAATGAACCTTCGGTAATACCCAGCAAATCCTAAAAAGGACAGGACCTCTTTCAGGTTGGTTTTTCAATTTTTCAGTGCCTCGACTTTCTGTGGATCAGTCTTCACACCCCTTTCAGAGACAATGTGGCCAAAGTATTTTACCGAGGTTTGAAAGAATTTGCACTTCTCTGGTGTCAACTTAAGGCCATAGTCCATCAGTTGTCATAAGACATGCTCATGTTCCTCGAGAGAAGATGAAAAAACTATAAGTCAATCTACACCAAAACCTCTCTTAGGTTCATGTCTCCGACACATCTCTCAATGAGCCTTTGGAAAGTTGATGGTGCATTCGTAATTCCCGTAACCCTAAAGGTTAAGTTTCCGATAGTCTACACAGAGGCGTATTGAGCCATTCTTTTTTTCGACAATGACAATGGGGGAAGCAAATGGAGATTCAGATTCCCTTATGACCTCAGAGTCAATGACTTCCTGAATATGTTTTCTTACAGCATCCATATCATTGGGATGTATAGGGCATGCCGCATGCTCTTTGTTTAAAAGGTGATTCATCACTAAGCAGGCCCAGAGATTTGCACTTCTGCTGCATGCCCCCTCCCCTCTGCAAAAATTGTGTATTCCTCTCAAGGTGCCAGCTATCTCCATTGTATTGTGAACAGCCACTTCACACACTACTGAAGTTGCTGGCTGTAATGACAAAGGCCAAACTGCTGTTTGAATTAACTCTGATCAGCTCAACATACTGTGTGTTGAGTTGTGTGTGTTGTACTAAGAGTAACCATTTTTAATTTTATTTAGCCAACAAACAGATGTACACATTCACCTTATTTTGTCAGTTGATCCGAGAAACGCTTTCTATTTGTCATAAAAACACTTATTTTAATAATGGCCTGTCATTTTAGGAAGGGACATAGTAAATCCTTCATGAATGGTAATTTGGTTGTAGGTTACAACCCAATTCCAATGACAATTTACTCTGCCAAGCTAACAATGTCAGAGGACAGAGGACTGGAATTAGTGCACGAAAAAACAGTTTCAGCTTGGAAAAACTAGAAACAGATGGTATAACTTCAGGAAGAAAATAAATGTTTATTTCACATTAAGAAAAGCAGGCTCACTAAATATGGAGGCTAGACAAAGCACAGAAATGTACCATGCAGTTTTCCCATCTAGCAGTTTGGGGATCTTTTTCTTCTGAGAAACTCGTATCTCACGACGCTGCTGTTTGTGTTCTTCCACTTTTGCCTTTTCCTGCAAAAGCCTGTTTTGAAGTTCCTGTTAGCCCGATTTTTTCATTGGAAGCTCAAGAACAAGCTGGAGAAATCGTTTATTAAAAAAGTATTTATTAGTGGTCACAAGTAAAGTATATTGCAGCGCTGGACTCGGAGTGCCAGAGCTCCCGCAGGAAATCCGTCAGGCCGAGCCCCGATATCCGGAAATATGTTATATTTATATTCAGCTTTATCTCACAGAAGTTGTTTTCACACTTGTCAGAGTATAATTGGCCAGTTTTGGGTGACATGCTCAGGCCAGCTGCTGTCCTTGTTGTGTTCTTTGGATGTGATAAACAATGTGTGTGTGTGTGTGTGAGTGCTGTTTTAGGCGTGGATCTAATGTACCAGACCTATCTGCCCTAATAGAGATATTTTGTCTGACCCAGTTGTTTATGTCCTTCTAAGGTCTTGGACCATTTAAGGTCATCTGTTGTGCAGTATGAGCAAAGTGGAAAAGTACCAGCTAGGAACATAGGTTATTTAGGAAAATACAGAATATAAATTTATAATGTCTAAGATCAAAGCCAATTATAACATTCCTATGCAAGCTCCAGCGTGAAAAATTGCCGTCTTTCTTTGGATCATGCTGTGTACAAGACATGTGCATTTGTGACAGCCACGTCAAGCAGGTTGTACAAAACAGCCATGGGCCATCTCTGTGTTCCTGCACGCACCGAGTAGTTGCGTGATTTCTGGTCCATGATATCAACGCCGCATTTGAAATTATTGTAATCAACAACAGTATTTGTTTTTTGTTTTTGGGTGTCCACAATTTCCACTTTCTGGTACTGAGAAGACAAACAGATTTTTGTTGCAAACACCGTCAGCAAGGCACTTCCAGATGTGAACACCTGTGTGTAGTACAAATGGCGCTCCAAGGTTTCCTTTGCAGATGCTGGTAGCTCGCAACGATTTTTGTTGATGGTGCCAAGCAGAGTTGTTTTTCGTTGAAGAAGCCTGTTAGCCAAAGACAGAGAGGTGAAGAAATTGTCCATAGTTACAATTCTTCCCTGGTCCATAAATGGTTCCATCAATTTCAAAAACAACATTCGGTGACAGCCTCTATCTCATTGGATGAGTGGGATCTTTTCCCAAGTAAGGGATGGCATTACACATGTATTTTGTGTCCAGATCTGCTGCAATCCAAAACTTGATTCCAAACTTGCCAAGCTTCGATGCAGTTTACTGCAGAAAGGGACAATGAACCTTTGAAGGAAATAACTACTCATCCACGGTAACATGTTGCCCTGGACCGTAGGACGACACACAATTCTGAACAAACCGCTGCCAGATGTCTGAAATTGCTGCAAATTTGTCCGTTTGTATGCGCTCCTTGCGGGTGTCTTTGTTGTCGAAGCGAACACTTTATTTCAAGAAAGCGGTTATGGGGCATTATGGCTTTGATATCTGAGTTGCCGAATCTATTGCCCATATGAGTCGCATGGCACCAATGTAGCCCTTGGCAGCCCTTTGAAAAAGGATTGCGAGGAACGTCATCAGATCGAAGACACTCATCTGCCAGCTGGGATGTGTTCTACAACCCTCCTGGGCTAAGCAGTCACTTATCGTCAGCAACATGCTGATATCCAACAAACACAGGAAGCTTTGAAGGCGACTTGTGATTTTGTGTGTTGCAAACTCTGTTGGCCCTCCAGATCCATTGAATACTGTCTGTGGAGCAGAAAAATCTCCAACTTTGTGGTGAAACCACATAGTGCTATCTTTTGCCTTCTCTGTGGATCCAGGTGTTATGCCCACAACTGCACCTTTTTGTTTTTTTATTACAAGGGGGGATGACATGCGTTGTCTTCCTCCTCATCTGACGTGGCCTCTGTGTCTGAACTGTACCCGTCTCCTGGTGCGTCTTTGGAGGGGAGGATTTACTGGTGCAAGAGCAGTTGCATCCTCGTCACTTGACGAATCAGTGACAATATTTTCATGCATATTTCAAGCCTCCTGAGCACTGATCTTTCTTGGTTGCCTTGTTTGTGACATTGTGAAGTCTGGGCCTGCATGCCAGGCATTCCCTATTTATGGTTGTTTCTCGTTCACAACATTCACACCTTTTACGACACTCCTTTCCCCTCCCTTCCTTCATCAAAGCTAAATTGTATGATGCCGATTGAGTCTTACAAAAGCTATAATCAAACCCATGTAGTCAAATTGAAAGAGGCTATTTTTCAGTTATCACAATTTGTCTTATGCTCTTGTCAAATGCCAGCACGTTTTTTCTTACAAATGTTATCGTGGAAAAATGGCAAATATTTTGGTTATGTGCCTTTATGGCCAGTGATTCTTACAGAAGGGCACATCACAGTTACTGGCCTGCAGAATATCCTCTGTGTGGGGGTGGGGTGGTGCAAGGGACACAGCTCAATAATTAGGCTTCTTTACACAACAATGGGAGACAGCTAGTGGTATGTTAGACTTATTCACACATTTGGGGGGGATTTCATTGCAGACTAAAGTCTGCACTTTGGGACTTCTAGTGTAGTGTTTGACTTTGTCAGTTTGTCCAAAATCTAGGTCGTGTTGTCTGCAGATGTGACATGGCACGCTGCTTACTAGCACTATAGGCAGGCTTAGCAAAGTGCTGCTTCATGCGGCTCATCATTGCAGCCTGCTTATCCTCTTCTGTTCTAAGCATCAGCAACAACTCTGCGAAGGATGGTGGGCTCCCTTTTCTCTGTTCTAGTTCGAGGTCTATTATCAAGGCGTTCTCCCAGTAACCACGGCAGAACTGTTTTAAAAGCTGCTGATCAAAATCGTGAGAAGACACACCACCATGTCTCATAGTGGTGCTTAACACTGTATGCAATCTCTGCAGGAAAACAGATGGCTTCTCCCTTTCATTCTGAAGAGTGTTTATGAACCTGGCATAAAGCCATCGCCATCCTCAACCGTACCATATACAGAGTCAAGCAACTCAAGGTATGTAGAGGGATTAGCCTGTGGGCCTAAATGTTTAATCATCTAAGAAGGTAGCAGACTATCAAGTATGCGATGTGCACAGTGCAGGTCAGAAACGGAAGGATCATTAATGAGAACTTCAATACTAGTGTGCCATGTATTATAATCTGTCTCATTGTTGGGGCGCAGACTTTTTCCTTAGAAGGCGCTGAGTCTACCTGGTGTGGTAGATTGTGGTGAGCCTCCACCACTATGCATAACATGTTCAACCACCACTCGGTGGGTTTACATCATTAACAAGTTGGGTGGTACCATCAGCTTAAACTGAGGAGGCTGATGACAAGGTGGAATTGATCAGGTTGTTATTAAGAGACTAGGCTGGATCAATGGGAGATCTTGACTTGGCAGTGGAGCAGCAGGCTGATATGACACTTATTGAGTTGTTTGATATGGTGCTTTCAGATGTTGACGTGAAGAGTGC
The DNA here is from genome assembly GCF_036924035.1 of Leuresthes tenuis. Lineage (NCBI taxonomy): Eukaryota > Metazoa > Chordata > Actinopteri > Atheriniformes > Atherinopsidae > Leuresthes > Leuresthes tenuis. The sequence continues at coordinate 27,776,665 of NW_027325373.1, forward strand.
TGCGAAGGGGTCTCTACTTCAGAACGGGTTGTTGGTAAGGAAGCGGGTGCCACACGTGGGAGAGTTTTGTGGGTAATCCTGTGTTTCAAGTTGTAACGTTGCAAAGCTGAAACGTTGTGTAATGTAGAGGCTTTGTTTGGTCACTTGTCCAACGAGCGGCGTGCTGGGTTTTCTGCTCTAATCAATGACTATCTATGCTGATTTAATGATGTTCCAACTGACACACATTTGATAGAACACAATTTTGATGTGGGAGATGCGCAGCCCATCTACAGTGATACTTGGCAAGAGCATGTTCATGTTCATTCTTGTTCATCGCATGAGATTGCAGGTTGCTGAGGATTTTGACCCCCTCTAGTTTGCCTACCACACATAGGAGTGGAAGACGCGATTCTGTACATGCTGCATCGGGCATATACTTATCTGGAAGTGCCTGGTTCTTATGTGAGAATCATGTTCTTTGACTTCTCCAGTGCCTTCAACACCATATGGCCTCCCATACTGAAAGATAAGCTTCTAGGTATGGGTGTGGCCCCCTCCCTGACATTGTGGATGATAGACTATTTGACTGCCTGACCACAGTATGTCAGGATGGGGAGATGTCTTTCTGGAACACTAGAACACAGCGCTGGGGCTCCGCAGGGTACTGTTTTGGCACCTTTTCTTTTCACCCTGTACACATCAGAGTTCAGGTACAACTCAGAGTCCTGCCACATACAGAAGTATTCTGATGATACGGCTGTTGTGGCATGTGTGTGCTGTGGACAGGAGAATGAGTACAGGGACCTTGTGGAGTCCTTCTATAGCTGGATCAAAAATAACTTTTTGCCCCTGAACACTATCAAAACCAAATAAGTTGTGATGGACTTCAGGAGATCTAAAACTCCATACCAGTTAGTCTGCATTGATGGAGGGGAGTTAGAGTCAGTCCAATGCTGGATAATAAACTGGAGTGGTCTGCTAACATAGAAGCAGATTCAAGATTCAAGAGGCTTTATTTATCCCGAGGGAAATTGCTGTGCAACAGTTATGTAACAAGGGGGAAAGTACTAAATAAAATAAAATAAAATAAAAATAAAATAGACAAATAAGATAAAATAAAGCTAACATAAAATAACATAAGTAACTGAGTACAATATGTGTTGTGCAAATAGCGAATAGTAGCCTCAATTAAGAAAACAGTATGTACAAGCAAGTGATTAGGAGAAGTGTCATTGTAAAGTGGCATTGGGTAAGTAACATAGGGTAAAGTGACGTTGGTATTTGGCCTCAGGATGCAGTGTTTCTACTAATCCTCTCTCGACCTGAGGTAGATGAATTTAAGAGTCTGATGGCCACAGGCAGAAAGGCGTTCAGTCCTACAAAGGGGTGGAATGAGTCTGTTGCTGAAGGTGCTTCTGTGGGAGGAAAGCACCTGGTGGAGAGGGTGAGTGTTGTTGTCCAGGATGCTGTGCAGTTTACACAGCATCCTCCACTCAGACACCACTAACAAAGAGTCCAGCTGGATCCCCAGGACAGAGCCAGCCTTCCTGATGATCTTGTTGATTTTGTTAGTATCTACTGCCCTCAGCCTGCTACCCCAGTACACCAAACCAAAGAAGATGGCACTGGCTACAACCGACTGGTAGAATGTCCTCAGCATGATGTTACATACATTGAAAGACCGGAGCCTCCTCAGGAAATATAGCCAGCTCTGACCCGCCTTGTACACAGCCTCCATGTTCTTGGCCCAGTTCAGTTTGTTGTCCAGGTGTACACCAAGCTATTTGTAATCCTGGACCACTTCCACAGTCTCACCATTGATGGAAAAGGGTGTAGGGGCAGATTTCCTCCTGCAAAAATCCACCACTAGTTCCTTTGTCTTGGTGGTATTAAGATGCAGATGGTTAGTCTCACACCACCTGACGAAGGAATCCACAATACCCCTGTACTCCTCCTCTTTCCCCTCACTGACACAGCCAACAATTGCAGAGTCGTCCGAAAACTTCTGCAGGTGGCTGGACTCAGAATGGAACTGAAAGTCAGAGGTGTACAGGGTGAACAGAAAAGGGGAGAGAACAGTTCCGTGTGGGGCCCCTGTGCTGCTGACCACAGTGTCAGATACACAGTCCTGCAGTCTGACATACTGAGGACGACCCGTCAGATAGTCTGTAATCCAGGAAACCAGAGGCGGGTCCACTTGCATCGCCGTCAGCTTACTCTCCAGCAGGGCTGGTGTTGAACGCACAGGAGAAATAAAAAAACATGATTCTCACAGTGCTTCCCGGTTTGTCCAGGTGGGTACAGACACGGTGGAGCAGGAAGATGATGGCGTCCTCCATTCCAAAAGACAGCTAAAGTGCGAAAAGGAAGAGCGCAACTGGCTGCCGCTTGACACAGCACCGGAAGTAAGGGGCCACTTACAGAAGTACTGAAATTTCTGACAGGACAGGAAGGGCCAAAAGCGGGGGGCCGTCTGGCGGGCCGCCAGACTTCCGGTGACTCGGTGACTTCAGGGCAGCGAGGCGAGGACAGGACATCCGTGGACCAGCCCGGGCTCCCCCAGGCGGCAGAGAGGACAGGCATGGGTCTGCCCGGACTCCCACTGGTGAAGGCAGTGGTGGGGGTGCACCCACCTGGGCTTCCGTGGGTGCGGGCGAGGACAAGGCTGCGCCCACCTGGGCTTTCGTGGACGACGGCGAGGACAAAGCTGCGCCCACCCCCAGTGACGCCCACAGCCCCCTCCTCAAGGACCAGCTTCCAGATGTTCCCAAATTGGGGTGGGCAGGCGGGACTCTGACCGCTGAAGCAGGCTTGGTCGTGGCAACAGGCTTGGTCGTGGCAACAGGCTTGGTCGTGGCAACAGGCTTGGTCGTGGCAACAGTCAGGAACTACGGTCTTGGTCTTGGCAGGAACTACGTTCTTGGCTGTGGCTGGAACCACAGTCAGGCGGCTGGGGCAGGAAGCGTGCTGTGTGGCGGCAGGGTGCTGCGGCAGGACTGCCTCGGAGGAGGCCGACAGAGACGTGGAGCCCAGCTGGAAGGCCGGCAGAAACATGTACTTTAAAAATTCAACATCCTGATTCAACATCTAATCTGACCAGATTAGAAATTGAATGAATCATGACATCATGTCCCATCCCATACCACATCAGTCTCAGGAGATCATTAGGGTAGGAAGAACTGTGACATTGATGCTTGTGTCTTCTGCGTTCTGACTTGCCCACCGTGCCCCACTGAAAACACTTGCGTGCATATTTTGCAATTTGCCTTGTGATGGATATTTAGCAATTTGCCTCCACTGATGCTGTCCAGCCAAGGATGTGCCTCCCACTCATGTCAGTACTTCTGTAAGCGTTTTCACTTAAGGGGAAATGCAGATGTGGCAGACATTTTTAAAAGGTGACAACACAGCAAATCCCGCCCATACAGTCAACAATCCCGCCACGACAATTTTGCTGGCCTTAGTTTTTCCTGTTATATTTTCCTGTTGTATTGGTTCAATACGGGACGCGACATCCCACAGCCTCTGTGGGGAATCCAGGCGGAGAACCACCAGGACCACCTGTAAGCAGACAAACAGAGAAAAAAACAACAACAACAAAAAAGCACAAACAGCACATACAATAGAACTGTGGATACGGATGGCCTGAAACCACAGGACAACACAACAACTGCATAGCAAACATGCAACTGGGCGAATGAACATGTATGTGTGCACGGACATGCAATACACATGGCACAGGTCCCACATGAACCCAGATCCAGGAGTGTTAGCCAATTATTGACCTATATACAATCTCCCTTTTATGTCTAAAGTTCTTAAGAAAATACTTTCAGCTCAACTTTTGATCATTTACACAGAAATAATCTTTTTGAAGAGTTTCAGTTAGGATTCAGAGTGCATCATAGCACAGGAACGGCACTGGTGAAAGTTACTAATGATCTCCTCTTAGCCTCTCATTGCGGACTCATAGGGAATTCATAGGGAAGAATTTCTGCTGTTGAAATCTTTTATCTTGACTAGCTACTCTATAAATTTGTATCTTCTATTCAGGTAGGACTTTTTTGTTCTTTGTCTGTCTACTGCAGAAATTCTGTTTATCTCAGTGGAATTTTCAGGTCAATTTGCGAAAAGATCTTTATAAAGGCCTTAACTAGAACTAAACTTGTCTCCCTTCACACCACACTGCAATTTTATCTACTGTTAATCAACAAGTTTTGAAATCAAGATGAAAACTCAGTCCTTGGGTTTTCACTATGAATGGTTCCCTAGGATACATGTCGAAGACACTGAACCCCACGTTGCTATGAATGTGTGTGAATGCTTGGAAAGCACGTAGTTATGTGTATCTTAAGACGTGCTGTATGAGTGTGTGTGAGTGGGGTGAATGTGGCATGTAGTGAAGCGCTTTGAGTGGTCAGTTAGACTAGAAAAGCGCTATACAAGTACAAGTCCATTTACCATATAGCTTCAATGCGTACAACACTGGACAATGTTGCTCCTCTGAAAAGGAAGGTAATCAGTCAGAAGACGTTGGCTCCTTGGTATAATTCACAGCTGCGTGCGTTAAAGCAGATATGAGATTTCCTCAATCTGAATTGTGTATCTTTATGTATCCTAAACCTCCTCCCTTAGGAGCAAAATTGAAATGTGAGAATGACATTTTTAGACTTCTGGGAGAAATGATAGTCATAGATGAGATCTCATCATGTCTTCCTTGTTGCTCCTAAAAAGTTGGTTGGAGCACAAAAGAGTTGAAATGCATATCTCAATTGCTTCTCTTCTTGACGTCACCTCAAGTTTTGCTAAGATTGGTGTTTGCAGCTTTGCTTTGGTTCTCTAGCTTAGCATGGCTACGAGTTCTCATCGTCCATCTCCTCCTTTCACCTGCTCCGTGTGTCAGATGTTTAGTTACTCCTCTGCCTCCTTTAGTGGTAATGGTACATGTAACAAATGTAGTCTTTTTGTAGTTTTGGAGGCGAGGTTATCTGAATTGGAAGCTCGGCTCTGCACAGTTGAAAACCATCCGATAGCGAGCCAGGCCCCTTTAGCCAGTGTGGAGCCAACTAGCCTAGTTAGCTCTGTTAGTCGTCCTCACCAGACCTACTCACTGCCTTAATCATACCCTTGACCTTGTGCTGACTTATGGCATTGAGAGTGAACAGTTAACAGTGTTCCCTCATAACTCTGTCTTGTCTGACCATTTTTTGATAACTTTTGAATTTACATTACTTGACTACACGGCTTCTGAGAAGAATTTTACATATAGAAGGTGTCTATCACAGAATGCTGTAACCAGTTTTAAAGAGTTGATTTCATCATCCTTTTCTTCACTGCCATGTGCAGATATGACAGATGACGGCTACCTAAATTTTACTCCAGTAGAACTTGACTCTCTTGTTGACAGCACTATAGTTTCAATGCGTACAAAACTGGACAATGTTGCCCCTCTGAAAAGGAAGGTAATCAGTCAGAAGAGGTTGGCTCCTTGGTATAATTCACAGCTGCGTGCGTTAAAGCAGACTGCAGGAAAGCTGGAGAGACAGTGGCGTTCCTCTAATTTAGAAGAGTCTCAATTAGTCTGGAAAGATAGTTTAATAACGTATAAGAAAGCCCTTTGTAAAGCTAGAACTGCTTATTATTCATCATTGATAGAAGAGAATAAGAATAATCCCAGGTTTCTTTTCAGCACTGTTGCCAGGCTGACAAAGAGTCCGAGCTCTGTTGAGCCATGTATTCCATTAACTCTCAGCAGTGATGATTTCATGAGATTCTTCATCAATAAAATTGTTTCTATCAGACAGAAGATTAATGGAATCCTTCCCACTATTATCACTGATGTATCATCAAGTAGAGCAGCTTTAGAAGTATCTTTCGAACCTGATTTGTATTTAGACAGCTTCTGTCCAGTTGATCTCTCTGAGCTAACAACAGCAATAGTCTCTTCTAAACCATCAACTTGTATTTTAGACCCAATCCTAACCAGACTGTTCAAGGAGGTTTTCCCCTTAATTGACACTTCCATATTGGATTTGATCAATCGGTCTTTGTTGACAGGATATGTACCTCAGACTTTTAAGGTTGCTGTAATTAAACCTTTACTTAAAAAACCTACTCTTGATTCAGAAGTGTTGGCTAATCATCGACCCATATCCAATCTCCCTTTTTTGTCTAAAGTTCTTGAAAAAATAGTTGCAGCTCAACTTTGTGATCATTTACATAGAAATAATCTGTTTGAAGAGTTTCAGTCAGGATTCAGAGTGCATCATAGCACAGAAACAGCACTGGTGAAAGTCACCAATGATCTCCTCTTAGCCTCTGATAGCGGACTTGTTTCTGTGCTTGTCCTGTTGGATCTCAGTGCTGCATTTGATACGATCGATCACAGCATTCTGTTACAGAGACTTGAACATGTTATTGGGATTAAAGGAAGCAGACACCCTTTCCACTTTTAAGATTAGGCTTAAAACTTTCCTTTTTGATAAAGCTTATAGTTAGGGATGGCTCAGGTAATCCTGAAACATCCCATAGTTAAGCTGCTGTAGGCTTAGACTGCTGGGGGACCTCATCTGTCACACCTTTCCTCACTTTGCTCTCTTTTTCCCCCTGTTTAATTTCTCAAATGATTTTATGTCCATGTGACATTATTGTGGTTATTAACTTGTGTTTCCCTGTTCCAACAGATATCCTTTGAATGGCGTTATGGTGTTTTTCCCCCCTCTTTTCCCTCTTATCTGTCTTCTCAAACCCCAGCTGGTCGAGGCGGATGGCCACCCTTCCTGAGTCTGGTTCTGCCAGAGGTTTCTTCCTGGTTCTGGTTCTGCCAGAGGTTTCTTCCTGTTAAAGGGAGTCGTTCCTTTCCACAGTCCCTCAGGCTCAGGACGGGAGATTGGACTGAAGACTGAAGTTTCGGTGCAATCTGTTGGTTTCCTTAGCTAGGATATTATTTTTTGAATTGGCTCTATATGAATGAATTGGATTATGATTACAATGAATTGAATTCCAATTGGCTTGAATTGGACTATATTACTTAAGTGCCTTGAGATGACAATTGTTGTAATCTGCCGCTATATAAATAAAATTGAATTAAATTGAATTGAATGGGTTTCTCACTCTGTCGCTTCACATATTGTCATTTTATCCACTGTGACAAATGTATATCTCAGTGCGCCATAATTATAAATGCAGGACTTAAGAATATTTCTTCATTTGTAGAAAGATGTCGAAAAACATCTCTGCTGTTGTCTCTCTAAATTGCATTGACTTGCATAAATAGCATTTGTCTTGTAATGAAGTATCATCATATAATCATAAATGGTTAAGTTTGTTAGGCAAATTTAGAAGAAGAAGAAGCTGAAAGGTCAAATAAATGGATTGAATAATGAATAGATGAATAAATAAAACTATATAAATATTGACACCGGTGAGTGATTCTGAGATTGACAATTTGAGCAAATGTTTCATTCATCATTGTGACAATCACATGGGAATAGTGTTTGTAAAGGACTATATGACCTGATTTGAGGGGTATTCTTCACTAATTATATTCAACTCACCAGAGGATATTTCTCATACACTGAGGTCACCTATTACAGCTCAAGCTCTACTTTATTTGGCTAATTGTGGTATGTCATTGACTCTGTGGAATTATTTTAAACTATAACACGTCTCAAGTGAGATGATATGTATAATTTAAATCTGGTTATTGCTTAATGCCAGAAATAATTCTATTTTACAAGAAATAATTTATGTTAAGTTTTAAAACCACAAAAGAAAGGAGGGAAGAGGAGATGATTAAAGAAGTGAAGTGGCTCGTGGATCATTCTTCAATTAATTAATCCTGTGACTTCAGTCCTGAAACTGTGTCACAGGGCTAACAGTGTTATTATGGGAGGACCATTTTCTTTTTTCTTCTTCTCATCTTTCACCCTCCCAATCAGTGTCTCTCCTTTGGATGAGTCCCCCCCTGTCTTCTCTGGTAACAGAAGGTGAAGGAGAGCACAGTTTCCCACACACTTGGAGTATTTCATTTAAGAGCTCCAGACACTCTGTCCTACTGAATCCTACAATCTCCAGAAAAACTCCAGCAGCCTGGAAAAAAACTCAACCCTCCAAAAAGGTACGTGATGAACTCTACGTTTGATTTCTATTCAAACTCATGGAAGTTTTACATGCTTTAATCATGCAAGCTCCAAAACAGTGACTTGGTTTAACATAGTTAGATATTATTCTACTGTCTTACCCTTTTTTTGAAGTTAGGAAAGAAAAAAAGCAAGGTGGAATAAAAGTACTGAAAAGAAAGGAACCATTTACCAAAATCCTATACAAAAAAAGCAATTAAAAAATTTGGATTCAGTCTCCAGATTTAAGTAAAAGTGAGTAAAAATAATTTTTGTAAATATATGTAAATGGTCTTTAATACAAAAAAGAGGTTTTGCAGTCTAGAGTTCTACTGAAAGCATTAGTCTTAGTTTTTCTATTATATAGCATTATATAGCATTTGTTACTTAAAAGGGGAGGACAAAAAAAGCACAAAATCCAAACGTAAAGGATGGTTTTATGCAATAACAAAGTGAACACCAAGGCAAGGAAATTGAATTTGCATAGCACATTTCATACACAAGTGCAACTCAATGTGCTTTACATAGTAGGAAAATAAATAACAGAATAAAATGATGAAAGGATAAAAAGATAAAAATGTGCAAACCTTCTGTAAAATCTACTCAAGAAAGTTTTGAGCCTTGATTTAAAAGTAGCAACATTTGGGGCACATCTAAGTGTTTCAGGGAGTTTGTTCCAGAAATAAGCAAAAGTTTTCCTAAGGGAAACATGTAAAGGTTAAATAAGAGAGGACCAAGGATTGAGGATTCCTTGAGGAACTCCACACCTCATGTCAACCTTCTGGGAGACAAAGTTGCCAATGGAAACAAAATAGTCTCTGTCTTGTAGGTATGATCTAAACCAGCACAGTCCAACCCATTTTTCTAGTCTTTCTAATAGTTTAGAATTGTCGACGGTATCAGATGCAGCACGTAGATCCAGTAAAATCAAAACTGACTTATTACCAGTGTCAGAGTTTCGGCGAATGTCATTTACCACCTTAATTAGCGCCGTCTCAGTACTGTGGTTTTGGGTAAATCCAGATTGAAAGATATCAAACAGATCATTACTATTCAGGAAGCTACTAAGTTGCTGATAGACAAGACAACCTTCTCAATGTCTTTAGTTATTTACTACAGACGGGTCTAGAGTGCTCTTTTTTAGTAGGGGTTTAGTAACAGCAGTTTTTAGGCCCTGTGGGAAAATACCAGATGAGATCGAGCAGTTGACAATCTGTAGCAAGTATTTGGACAGATGATTAAAGCACTGTTTGAGAAACTTGGTAGGCAAAGGATCTAAACAGCAGGTGGATACGGTTAATTGTGAGACAATCTTTTCAAGTAGGTCAGTGGTCTTAAATTCAGGCATTTTTACTACGGTAACTTCAGTGGAAGTGGAAGAAGGTAATATGTTTTGTGAAGACTGATTTATAGAACTTCTGATTGTTTCGATTTTGTCTCTGAAAAACTCAGCAAACTCATTGCATTTACTGGCCGATAAATGTTCAGGGGGAGTTGACACTGGGACACTAATCATCCTATCTACAACTGTAAATAAAACACGGGCATTATTAGAATAATTTTTTAACCACCAGGAACCTTAGAATCTTTGGAACCAGAGGACCAACAGGCATTTTACTGACAATAGTTGAGTAGCTGAGTTGTCTCAAATTGTGGATTTGTGTCAAATGGAAGGCCAGGTGGTTTGATCCCTTGCTTCCCCAGTTCACATGTCAAAGATTAGCTCAACCCCACCCCCATTCCCGCACCACTTATTGCCCTTGATGTGTTCAATAATATATGACTGTATGTACAATAGAGGAAAAGGCACTGAATGAGCAAAAAAACAGTATAGACTAAGGAGTGCTTCATAACTTTGCATGAATGTGAATGCGGCTTGTAGTGTAAAACTGACCATAAAAGGGCTACATAAATACAGTGTATTTACAATTTACAAGCCATATTATGTTTGTGCTTCATATGGTCATTATACATTGATTCACTAAAAGAGAAATTATGTCAAAACAATACTGACTGTTTTCATCTGAAGTAAATAATGGGGTGATATGCTGATGTGGATCTAATTTGATTATAAAGAATTTTATTGAACTGGATTCTAATTGGATTTGATTAGATCTGTTTATTCTCAGTTTAAAGTGACCTATTATTAACTGCAGTGAACTAAACCTAGAAACTAGAAATGTGTCTAGAAATTCTCCAGATAATAAGTTACCATCTTGAAATATATTAAATCCCCCTTTGTGATCCCCTGTTCATGTTTCCATGCTTTTTAGAATAGAATAGAACACCCCCCCCCCGTGGGGAAAATTCAAAATTAGTCAAGTAGCTCAAATTTTCTTTCTTTCTTCAAATTTTTTTTTTTTACAATGATTGTATATTAAACACATTTTTTATTAAACATGATGGGAGAATGAGAAAACATTTGTATAAAAATCTTGAAGATGTAAACAGATAAACTAAAAAATTAAAATATATATTATAGGATTAAGCAATGACTTTTTTTGGACCACATGCCCGCTTTGAAATTTTCAGTCAAGAAAGGAAAATCTTTGCCTGGTGAACCGACAACGATGGTGCATAAAAAAATAGAAATCATATTTGAACAATCAAAGCCAATTCTTTAAAATGTCAATCATATCTTATTTTATTTAGTTTATTTTAGTTATTGTCCTGAAATTATTGAGATTGTGATGGGGTTTCTAATGAGCGCAAAGCCTAAACATTGACTTTTGCAAGGATTTCCAAAAATGTTGGTATCTACGTCATCATTTCTCAGTGTTGCCTGATTGATTGCTCTTGTATTAATAATTGAATCATTTTGTTAATGAAGAAAACAAAAATAACTTTTTATGTTTATATCTGAATATTACACTAAACACTTATCACAATCTATAGTATTGTATTTTTATGTTGTAACATTATTTTCTATTTAATTCCATTCTATTCTACAACACTGTTAAACAGTGTGGGGAAAAAAAAGAGAGAGAGTTATCTTAATGACAGAGAAGACTACCTTATAGCTTTAGCTTCTTTAATGTACACATGGATGTGTCTCAGCAGGATGCAGCGCATCAGGGAATCCATTCACATACGCACCATGAAAGCCAAAAGGAAAGTGGAGGAGGTTTCTAAAGAGGATGTCCAGGCCTTCCTCAAGAAGAATGCATTTGTGCTCTTTACAGTTGCAGCAGTTATTCTAGGTGTGTATGCCTCAAGAAACTATGTTAAAATGAATCCTTCCCGACTTCTCTCAGTCAGAGTCAATGCAGTTGAGAAACACTTTTTTTTTCTCTGCAGGCATTATTCTTGGATTTGCACTGCGTCCATATAAGATGACCTATCGTGAAGTGAAGTACTTTTCTTTTCCTGGAGAGGTGCTCATGAGAATGCTTCAGATGCTTGTCCTGCCACTACTTGTGTCCAGTTTAATAACAGGTGCAACTCATTCACACTTTTCAGCACTTAATGTTTATTCTAATGTGATATTAACAGAATGGATATCATACAGTTTGATCTCTCAGCAACCCACAAGCAGTAATGCTAGATCCTAATGGGTTTTTCTGTCCCAATCTGATCTCTTTGCTAACACGTTTACCTAATGATTTGAGGCTATTATCCAAGCAAGTCATATTAAAACCAAAGTCTAAGCATTTATAATGGACTAATAGAGGTTAACACAGCTGCAAACATGAACTGAATTGACCTGTTCTTTATCTTTTTTTTTAATCAAAAGAAAATATTAAGATGACTGTTAGTATACAAATGTAAAATATCATAAAATGTTAATTAAAAGTTTGGTTTATGTTGATCAAGTTGATGCCAGAGTTGTGGCATTTAAAGAAAAATATTAATTTGAGGAACAGGTGGGAAATACTACAGAGAAGTAAGAGGACAGAGGACAAAGAAAAAAGGATACGACTTTAATGTATCAATGGATACAAATAGGGACTGTAATGATGCTTTTTACATCGTTATCTCTAAAACATTTTTGATGAATGAAAAAATGTCTCAGTAGATGTGGTTCAGAGTCTATCCTTACAAGCTAGTAAGCATTAAGAAGCTCACCCTGACCCAGCTTGGAGATGAGAAGAAATTTCCTCTGATTCTCCTACAAAGGAGACAACAAATAAAGAAAATCTTTGCATTATATATTTCATTATTGCTTATGACAGTGCAGTTCAGAGGTGGAATTTTCCTATTTCCTAACACACATTTTATATAATATAGATCATATAATCTTATATTACACCGTATACTGTTTTCTCCAAACCCATGTTAGGTACTTATGAAGTCCTACAAAAAAATTCTTACTTTAAGTTGTTGCTGCTACAGGTGGTTCCACAAACTACTGAGACTTTGGGTGTACTTAGTTTTTCAAACATTGCTTCAAACAGGATGGCAAGATTGACTTTTGTAGAGCAGGCTCACATGCACAAGTAGGATGTTGAAATAAGGCAATATAGCCTTAACTTACATGATGCATTACAGCTACAGTTGAAATATTTTTCAAAGACAGGCTCTTTTACTAAACAGCCAATCTCTCTTATTCATTAGGGACACGAGTCCAAATAAATTTTTATTTGTTATTTTACACTGTTTTGCAGGATAGAAATTCAGTCAAATTGTATTATTCAATTTTAAGATATATTTGCCGAACAAGGTGGCAATTTAGCTCTAGAGCAGCATATTCTAGCTACAGTAGCAAGAGAAGTGAATGTTCATGTCACCATGTACATTCAAATTAATCCCAATTCAAAGAAGTTCCTGGTTTAAATCTCAATTTGGAGCTTTCTCAGAAGTTTGCATGTTCTCTATGTGTATTCATGGATACTCCAGCTTCCTCCCATAATCTAAAAACATGCATGTCATGTCAGCTTGTGATTCACAATTACCTCAACTTTTGCCCAGTGAGAGCTTTTAGGCAAGTAGGAATTAAGAAATACTTGTTCTTCTTTTGGCTAGAAAAGATTAGGGCCCACTGAAACAACCACCTATTTGGTGTTTTGTGATGGATACAATTAAAAATATCTAATGTGCCTAAAATTCATAATCAGTAATTAAAGCTAGACAAACTGGACAAACAGCACCTTATAATTTGGTGTGTTGTGATTGTTGATTATAAAGCATGTTTTTTTGTCATAATACTCAATCTTCTCTTACCAATAGGAATGGCAGCTTTGGACAGCAAAGCTTCAGGAAAGATGGGCATGAGAGCTGTGATTTACTACATGACCACAACCATTATTGCAGTCTTCATAGGAATTATAATCGTGCTCATAATCCACCCAGGAAAAGGGTCAAAAGATGAGTTTGGGAAGCAGCAAACCATAGAGCAAGTCAGTCCTGCTGACGCCTTTTTAGATTTGATTAGGTAATCAGCATGTGAGAACAATGATATTCTTTGACTGTAACTAGATAATTCTAAAGTTAAATTTTCTCTTTTCTTATTTCAGAAATATGTTCCCACCAAACCTGGTCCAAGCCTGCACACAGCAGGTAAGCTTTACAACTAACTACACCTCACAAAATCCTCAACATCACACAACATATCAATACTTTTCATAATTACACTATGTCTACACACAAGGTATGTCAGCCTTGTGTTTCAAGCATACATCTCACATGTCTGATGGACAGAAACACTTAATCCAACTGAACACCATTTCTATGGCAATAAGCATATGTCAACATATATATCATTGCACTTAAAGTCTGTTTTTACATTTCTCACTGCATTGATTCCAAAGCTTAGATTGACTAAAGTTCAGTAATAGCCTGAACACATATTGTGTTATCACAGACAATTCAGTCACCTAATTTTTTTTGTTTATTTGTTTCTACAAATGTAACATGGTATGTATAAGAAATGTATTTTATCTGCACATTTCTCAGCCAAGAAGCCAGGCATTTCTGAAACCAAGTGACATAGTAATAGTTTTAGAGGAACATTAAGGTTTTACTAATGCTGTATTAAATGCCAAAACCATCTTTTAGGTTTATTAAAGTATATTAAAGGTTAAAGTAAGAAGACAGCAATAGTTCCCTGAAGAAATCTGTCTTGGCTTCAACACAAATTGAAAATGTTTTTTCAAATAGTGAGCTGCAGGATCACCTCACAGCAAGAGGGTTCCAGGTTCGATCCCTGCCTGGGGCCTTTCTGTGTAAAGTTTGCATGTTCTCCCCGTGTATGTGTGGGTTCTCTCCAGGTACTCCGGCTTCCTCCCACCATCCAAAAACATGCATGTCAGGTTAATTGGTGACTCCAAATTGTCCGTAGGAGTGAGTGTGAGCGTGCATGGTTGTTTGTCTTGTTTGTCTCTATGTGGCCCTGTGATGGACTGGCGACCTGTCCAGGGTGTACCCCGCCTTTCGCCCGATGACTGCTGGGATAGGCTCCAGCCCACCCGCTACTCGATTAACGGACTGTCGGTATAGAAAATGGATGGAGCTGCAGGAAGGGCAACACACAACCTGAAAAATAGAAATTGACATGTTCTACATAATCCAATTCCAATTCCGTACACTATTTAGAAAATGGATAGGTTGTAGGGTCAAGGTAGTGGGTCAAGTAGGGTAACGTTGTAGTTGTACTTTATTAATCCTGAGGGAAATTCAAAGTATTCAGCAGCTACATAGATGCCTAAAGGCAGGTTAGTATCAACAACAAACAAAAACTCAATTAGTAACAACATACGGTAGGATATAAGTGTATAAAAGAATAAATGTTAAAAAAAATACTCATTGTATTTTTAAAATACAATTGTAATTATTAGGTTTATCTTTTTTAATGGATATATAGAAAAAATATATCTATTTGAACAAATTACTAATTAAATATGTGATTTTCCTAATCTACTTTATTTCAGTAGATTAGGTAAAATATATATACCATTTCTCTCTGAGGAGGGGTCCTCCTCAGAGAGAAATGGCTATTTAATTTGTTAAACCTTTTTTTCATACTGTAAAAATCCAAAAAGGTAAAAGTGATGTTTTTTGTAATTTCAAAAATAAAGGTGCTAGGTTTTTAACTTCTTCTACAACAAATTTTGAGATTTCAAAGAATTTGAAATTTTCTTACCAAAAGGCTGAAAACACTGATATTCTATCATCAATACTTTGAATTTGTTATGATGAATATGACAACATTTTCGTTCATAGCATTAAAAGCAGACAAAGTTGAGGAAGTTGTCTTCCTCAACATTTTATTGTAAACATAACTAAGCTTATTATTTCATAATTCAGCTGAATAATACAACCATAAATCAAAGTAATTCAATTTCTGAAAAATAGAGGTTCCCCTCATCTGACTCACTGTGGTTTTGTCCACTGTGTTGGACATCTGTTGAACCAAAACAAGTCACATATGGTATTCCATGACTAAATATATACCATATAGTGGTTTATTATATGAGGACTTTAAATAATTAGGGAAATTTATGAAAATTCAGGGAAATCTTTTCATTGACTAAAATTTTAGTTGGGTTTAGGTTCCCTGTACTGCCGTATGATGAAATGGCAAGGCGTGGAGCAAATTTTTTCCCACAAATATTTTTAAATAACTAAACTAATAACTAATAAATAAAAGTTGGGTTGAGCACGCCGATCTGTTTAAACTCCTCTCATTCTACAGTTCAAAACCAAATATGGAAAACGGACAGTCCATGTTACTGTGACAGTGAATGATACCCTCTTCAACTCAACCAATGGCACCCAAGAGATCATGGAGATCATAAGGGAGGAAGTGATCCCAGTGCCGGGTCAGGTCAATGGAGTCAACGCCCTTGGCTTGGTGGTCTTTTCCATGTGCTTTGGTCTAATAATTGGCAACATGAAGGAGCAAGGCCAGCTCCTAAGAGAATTCTTCGACAGTCTCAATGAAGCCATCATGCGCCTGGTTGCCATCATCATGTGGTAAAATTTCTATGATTTGCCTAACAATTGTTTTTGATTGTACATTGTTAGACTTACCAAAAGTAACTTATTGCTCTTCTACCCCACCAAGGTATGCTCCAATTGGAATCCTGTTCCTAATTGCAGGAAAGATTGTAGAGATGGATGATCTGACACAGATGGGTGGCCAATTGGGCATGTATACCATCACCGTCATCATTGGCCTACTGATTCATGGCGTTCTTATTCTACCTACTCTTTATTTTGTCATCACTCGACAGAATCCCTTTATCTTCATTGCTGGACTCCTGCAAGCTCTAGTAACAGCCTTGGGAACCTCCTCCAGGTGTGTAATAAGTGCTACTGCTATGCATCAGGAAATTAAACAATAGACCAGTGAGGACCACATCAACTAAATTCATACCTATAATCAACATCGGCCTCCCTAAAATCTGGTTTTATTGCTATGTATGTATATTTACAAAGAGCTACTGATGTGACGGATTGCTTGCCAGCAAGCTGACATCATGATATTCCATAGTTATTTCTAGATTCATCATAGAATAGAATAGAATAACCTTTATTATCCCATGAATGAGAAAATGGCACGTTATAGAATTCTGTGATCAAGGAATATCCACAAAAATGAATAAACAAATGCAAGAATGTATGTACAAAATGGAAGATGGCATATACAAGATGTTAAATAGTATATACAACGTATGAACATGGTAAGATGCAAGTGAAATAGAAAGTGGCAGTGATGATGAGTGATGAGTGCGCTCATTTGGTGTTATGGAGTCTGACGGTTGCTGATAAAAATTACCTGTGGTCGCGTTCCTTCCTATACTGCGGAAGTAAAAGTCTGTTGCTGAACGAGCTGCTCGTGAGCCCGTACCATGCAGGGGGTGGGAGGTGTTGTTCCTGATGGATATTAGCGTAGATAACATCCTCTCCTCACCCACCTGCTCGATGGGGTCCAGAGGGCAGTCCAGGACAGAGCTGGCCCTCTTAATCAACTTGCTGAGTTTCTTCCTGTCCTTTTCTGCCATTCCAATGCTTCAGCAGACCACACCATAAAAGATCGCAGACGCTACTACAGTGTCATAAGAAGTCCTTAAGTGAGCCCTGTTAACTGCACAGGACCTCAGTCCCCTTAGCAGGTGAAGAGGGCTTAGGGCCCTTCTTGTGAAGTGCATCAGTATTTGTGGACCAGTCCAATTTATTATTGACGTGAATTTGTTGTCTGCCACAGTTTCAATGTTATCTAAAGTAGCAAACTCTTTGCTTATTGCTCTTGAATTTTTTTTTAACCATTTCATTTGCCAGACCATTCCACTGAACAGGTAAAATGCTGGCACTAAACTATATGAGACAGCTTATCTCCGCAATTTAAAAGAAACAAATATGTATTTACTAAACATATCATTTTAAAGTGTTTACTGACATTTTTTTATGTGTAAAAATATTCCAGTCTTGCAGTAGTGACTCCTTGTAGTGATTACAGTGTTATGAACTATTTTAATGCTTCTGGTTAAACTCTGGCAATACTTTGGAGAGCGATAGTGATCTAATTTCAAATGCATATATTGTCCGTAGTTATATGTGACAAAATTATTTTCCAACCTTAAGCGGTTTATGTCCCTTTTTTATTTAGTTAAGGATAGCTTCTTATGTCCCCAGAATACATTTTTAATTTGGAAATACCTCATAGATCATTCATTCCATATGGAAATTATATTTGCTTTCTAAAAGTACGCCATTCTTTTGGTAAAAAGTAATTTATATTAATTAAAATGGATAACAAAGTTCTTTCACCTACAAAAGTGAACCAGACCAGAGTAAAAGATCATTAAAAAAAACCCTATTGAATCTGTGGTTGTAAGTGATCTGTGGTCTAAGGCATGTTTTGCCTTTTTTGCTAATTGTTTTTAAGAAACTATTTTCTATTTTGTCTTTACCCAGCTCTGCAACACTCCCTGTCACATTTAAATGTCTCGAGGAGAACAACAGAATTGATAAGCGAATCACACGTTTTGTGCTGCCAGTGGGTGCCACCATCAACATGGATGGAACAGCTCTGTATGAAGCACTGGCAGCCATCTTCATTGCTCAGGTCAATAATATGGAAATGAACTTTGGCCAGATCATCACCATCAGGTAAAAATGAATAAAAGGCCTGTGCTGTAAAAATAGGAACTCCAGCAGTGCCATATTTTCATGTCTATCGGTGTCTTTAATGTGAAGTATTACAGCAACAGCAGCCAGTATTGGAGCTGCTGGTATCCCTCAAGCAGGCCTGGTCACCATGGTGATAGTACTGACCTCTGTTGGACTTCCTACTGATGACATCACTCTCATCATTGCGGTTGATTGGTTCCTGTGAGTAGCGTCCAATATAATGAATGTGTGTAATAATCTCGTTCAAACACAGTGTGAATCAAGTTGTCCTGTCAAATGTTAAAACTATACACAAATCATCTTTGTCAATTTAAAGGTCAGAACCAGCTTCATATTCATTAACATCTAATGACACGCTACCCCCCTCCCCCCGGGGGCTTGTGCTACATCTTCCCTTTTGTATTGAATATTTTTGCAAAGAGAGTTAACATAGAAACATAATTAGGTTTCCCAAATTAATCATTTCAATTAGAATACCGCTACCAGAAATGACTCTGCTAACTGGGGTAATAAGGAGAGAAAGAGAGAGAGAGAGAGAGAGAGAGAGAGAAAGAGATAGAAAGGTTCTCCTTTCTTTTAACAAGGATGAACCAAAAATCAATGTCTGTCAAAGTCCCACTTCAGAAGGACTTTCCTCCTTGAGCAGAAGAAAGTCTAGTGCCTGTATGTGCATACAAAGAACATACATTCACTTTCTTACAGATAAATCAGCCTTATAATGAATAAAACTGGAGCTGAAATAAAGTAGATTAGGAAAATCACATATTTAATTAGTCATGTGTTCATTTTGGCATTTTCATCTGTTTAACCTTTTTCTACACAGCAACAGAAAAGTGTAACCTATTCATTTGTATCCTGGACATACAGTATTTGTGTCATTTTCATCCAATTCGGCATGAACATAACTGCATGTAGGACTGTAGTCTCTCGACATTTAGTGAAACTCTCATGAAAGGAGTGAATACTACCTTTACATCTGAAAACATTTTCATTTGCTTCTTCATTTGCATTTGGATACTGTTTTTAACTGTAATGTGACAAAAAATAACAAAATGTTTGAAAACTCATATGTCCATTCAAGGTTGCTTTGATAGTGTCATGTTTTGTTTATAGTAGGACAAAAATGGTAAATAGACTGTATTTATATAGCAATTCTTTTGTCTAGTTAACCACTCAAAGTGCATTTACACCTTCATCCAGTCATGCATTCACCCACTGAAATACTCATACAGCACATTTAGGTCTGTACAGTCTCATAGTCTAATCAGTGTTTTTTCTTTATTACACACATTAACACACTCATGGATAGATCGGAGGAAACATGAGGTTCCGCGTCTTGCTTTAGAACAATTCAACATGTGGTCTGGGTAAACTGGGGATTAAACTACCTAATGCCAGACAACTGCTCCTCCCACTGTGCTACATTCACCAAATAATGAATTCAAATGATACACAAGTATTATACATCCCCTGCTAATTAAGACAGTTAACCTGCAAACAAATCATTTCCTGTATTCATAATTAGCAGACCCACGAATAGAAACATTAGAAGACATTATGTTGAATTTGCTGTTTGTTAACAAGATCAACTTACGTCCAATACTCAGTTTCCCATTTGCTAAAGTAAGAGAAATATCCAGTGTTGAACTGCAACATTTTTCATGATGCTAACATACCAGTGCATGTTGAGTTTCTTAAGAACAGATGCCTAGACAGGTGTTGATAGAATTGACATGAGCAATATCGTGTACATACTCAGCAATACAAAATGAGCTAAAACATTAGCTAAAACATCCCCTGCTAGAGTAGAGTCAGCCTCTCTTTAAGGCAAAGATCATGTCAGACATAAAAAAATGTCATAGTTGAAATTCTAGGTGCTTCTGTCATGTTTTACCACTTACATATAATTACCCTTTTTAATTTTTTTTTCTCATTTTTCTTTTACATGGGGTCCAGGGACCGTCTACGTACAACCACCAATGTTTTGGGAGATTCAATCGGTGCCGGTATAGTGGAGTTCCTGTCTCGACATGAACTCCGCAGCAGAGATGTTGAGATGGGAAATTCGGTGCTAGAGGAGAAGGAGAGAAAGAAACCGTACCATCTCATCTCCCAGGACAGTGATTTTGAAAACGACAAACGCATGCACAGTGAATCAAACATGTAGCTTAAATTTCAACTTCTCTGACATTTGTTAAGACATCAAGCAAATCCTCAAAGTTTGTTTTGTTAATGGGAGTATGGACCTATTGCAAGATGTTGCCAACCATAGTTTTATTGTCATTATTTCTCACCTTGGCTTGTTAACATTCCCATACTGTCATATCACAGAGACAATAAATTTCCTATAATCCTCTTTCATGCTGATGACAATGATCATGTCAGATAATACATATCTTCACTGAGTATTGGACTGCTAGTTTCAGTTATTTTGTGTTAACGGTTCTAATGCATATTATAACTTAACTCCTGAGGAAAAAAGTAAGTTTCAGTGAGTGGTAAGTGAAGGATCATCATCTGTAATGGCAAAGATGTTTTAAAATAGATCATTTAGGGCCACTTAGCAGGAAAAGATAGCTGGCTACTTTCCACAAAAAGGGAAGAAAAATACAATGAGAACATTCAGACTGTTTATTATTTTGTTTCTAGGACATTGTTAACTCAATTTTATCAGTAAGTTGTATATCTAGACCTCCCTAACATTAATTCGTAGTTAGTATTGAACATCTTGTGATTGTTAAAAAGGTTCCAATAGATTTAGACTCCCTCTCTCACACTTAGAACTGCCAATACATATGTGTACACCTTCATATTTTGACTGTATGTGACTAGTTGAGAATTTTTTAAACCAATAACTGTTGATAGTGAAAATGGTGAATGATTAATGAATAGTAGTCTAATTTCAGCTTGAAGATTTAAAACAGTTAATCAAGTTATTTAACAACTTTGTGAAACTGTTGAATCAGTTTTTGCTTATTATATCTTCAGTGAAATAAACAGAGTGAAGCCTTTCTGTACCTGTCCCATACTTTTGATGTTTTTTAATTCATCCTATAAACTCTGCAAACTCTTGGGATTACCATGACTTGGATGACTGAGAATCTGCACCAACATATTTTCCTCTTTATTTCAAAACAAAACTAAAGAATGTCATAACAGATCAGCCAACTGGCTGTTTGAATGCAAATAAAAAATCATTTAAAGGAAAAGATAAGCAACACTCTACGCATTAAAACGCCAGTCAATTAAATGTTTTATCTTTATAGCGCCAACTCACTACAAATGAGTGAGTTCTTGGACTTCCAGGGGTCTTCTCCCAATTGAACATGCCTTTAAAACCTCAAAAGGAAGGCTTCCAGGAGGCATCATAACCAGATGTCCAAACCACGTCAGCTGACTCATTTTGATGCAAAGTAAAGATAGCAGCTCTACTCCAACTTCTCTTCATATATTTGAGCTCCTCACCCTGTCTCTAAGAATGAACTCCTTTTAGCTGCGATTGCATGTGTATAGGAATTACAAGGCAAGAGGTTCTACAAAAGTGACAGACAGCACTTTTAGCAGGGTTAGGCTAACCCTTACCCTGTTTTTAAAAAAGATAGTATTTTTTGGTCCTAATACTGGACTGAGTTACCTAAATTTTACAAGTACTTAAAAGGAAAAGAAGAAGAAAAAAAAGAAGGGTTTCTACATGGAGATTCTATGGCTAATAGCAGTCAACATGCATGTGTGTTAGCCCGATTCTTTCATTGGAAGCCCAAGAACAAGATGGAGAAATCTTAAGTTAAATAAAGTATTTATTAGTGGTCACATGTAAAGTATATGGCAGCGCTGGACTCAGAGTGACTGAGTTCTCGCAGGAAATCCGTCTGGCCAAGTCCCGATATCCAGAAACATTTCATATTTATGTTCACCTTTATCTCACAGAGGTTGAACTTACACTTGAGTATAATTGGCCAGTTTTTAGTGACATGAGCAGGCTTGCCATGTTCTTTGGATGTGATAAATGAACTGTGTGTGTGTGTGAGTGTTGTTTTTGGCGTGTATCTAATGTACCAGACCTATCTGCCCTAATTGTGACACTTTATCTGACCCAGTCATTTTGTCCCGCTATGTTATCCTAAAGTCTTGGACATACATTGTGTTGTATGAGCATAGTGGACAGGTACAAAATAGGAACTTGAATATGAATACATAATGTCTAAGAACAAAGCCATGTGTGATCACGACTTTGACTCAGCTACTGTTCAAGAAGCATGTGGGTGGAAAACATTTAAGAGATGAGGGTAAGTATAGTAACTTATCTCAATAAACATATTATGCTACCAAGTCCTAACCCCAAAATAATCAAGAAATAAGATTTTATAAGGTAGCCAGCAACTCAAACATCTTAGAAGCTTTTTAAACTGTTTTCCAGATTTGACAAGCAAGATAAATGTCTAAAAAAATCTGAACAATGCACAGAGGGTAAACCACAAAAACAAATTGATTAATTAATTCAGCATGGAAAATGCCAGGTATAAATAAAAATATGAGAACTCTTACGCTTACCTGAGAAGAAAACAAAGACACAGAGGCGGCTGTAGTTCAGGAGGAAGAGTAGTCGTCTTGGTGGTTCGATCACAGCTTTCCTGTACTACATGTTGAACTATAAGACAATGTAAATATATGGGCAAGACAGTGAACCTACATGAAATGATGTGATAAAAGGGAAAAAAAGCACTGTTTAGCCCCTAACACTGTATAGAATAAGACACGCTGTGTGTAAATGAATGCATGTAGCTTATAGTGTAAAAATGCTTTGAGTGGTGCTATATAAGTGCAGTCCATTTAACACATGAATCCTTTCAAGAGGGATTCATTGGGCAGAATGAAGCTTTTCACACATTTCAAGCAAACACTGTCAGAGGAGAGCTGATAACAGTCTGTTGAAAGCTTAAAGTGATTGGCTTACAATTTCCCCATAATTAAAGGGCACAAATGGATCAAAACAGAGCAAGACAGAAATACAACATTCTGTCTGCTACAGGTCAATGCAAACCCAAGGTATATTTATGGAATAGAATAGAAATAGAAAGAATAGAATAGAAAAATACTTTATTCATCCCCCAGTGGGGGAAATTCAAAAGTAGCTCACATTTTTTTACAATGATTGTAAATAATAATAATAATAATAATAATAATAATAATAATAATAATAATAATAATAATAATAATAATTATTATTATTATTATTATTATTATTATTTTTCGTCCGCAATTTTTATATTTTTATATAAATTACCAACACGTGTGACCTCTGAACTTCCATTCAGTCTCTGGGACATCCGGCTACGTTACCTGGTCGATTGTTTAGCATCACACAAAATGTCGGGGAAACGAAAAAATTATGATATGTCCTCGGTATCAAAAAAGAAATGTGTTACAAAAACAAGGCAATATCAGGACAGTTACCTCAATTTGGGTTTTATGGTAGGCCAGGACACATTTTGGCCAGAATGTGTCGTTTGTGGTGAGAAGCTAGCTAATGACAGCATGAAGCCAAGCAAACTCAAACGACACCAGGAGACGAAACACCCCGAGACTGCTGGAGAAAGTCGGGAATATTTTGAGAGGAAGAAGAAGCTCGGACTATCAAGAAGATCTACGGACATTAGAAGAGCTTTTGAAAGAGCAGGTAGTGATTTACTCAGAGCCACGGAGGCATCATTTGAGTGTTCACTATTAACTGCTGAGGCTAAAAAGCCACACAGAACAGCTTATCAAGCCCGCCTGCCTGAAAACTGTGGAGCGGCTGTGTGGACCACAGGTGGCTGAAAAAGTGAGAACTGTCCCACTATCTGACAACACTGTCAAAGACAGAATTGATAAAATGACGAACGACTGCCAGAACCAGCTGCATGAAAAGCTTAAGACTTCTCCCTTCGCCATTCAGCTGGGTGAAACGACAACGTGGCAGAGGAGTCCAGGATACTGAAGGTGGGGACTTGAAACAAGACTTTCTTCTGTCTCCAAACTTAACAACGACAACAACAGGCCAGGATATATTTTTAGCTGTGGACTCATATTTCTCATCGCACAGTCTGCCTTACGAAAACCTGGTCGCGTGTTGCACTGACGGGTCGCAGCGATGATGGGCAAAAACAAGGGATTTAACACCCGCCTGAAGGAAAAAGCCCCGGGGTGCGCGATTTTTCACTGCATGCTGCATCGACATGCATTGGCCAGTAAAAAACTTTCTGAAGACCTCAGCAACACCCTGTCAACTGTTGTTAAAGTGGTAAATTTCATTAAAGCTCGCCCTTCTAATAAGAGACTTTTTGCCCAACTGTGCGAGGATGAGGCACATCAGACATTACTGCTTCACACGGAGGTGAGATGGTTGTCGCGTGGACGAGTGCTTGTGCGTTTTATGGAATTGCAAGAAAAAATAAAAGAATTCTTGCAACATCACAACCAACCACTGTGTGAACAGCTGACTGATGCGTTTTGGATCAAAGGGCCTTCCTGGCAGACACATTCACGCTGTACAATGAGACGAAGGTGAAGAGCCGCTTTGCCCACATCGACCACTATTTGTCAAAGGAAATGTGGGTGATGAATCCCTACATTTCCAGCATTGAGGATGTGGCGTACCTCGGCTGTGAAGATGAACTTTGTGACCTTCAAGCTGATTCTGTGTCAAAAAAATATCTCCAGGACAACGGCTACAAACGGTTTTGGATCGTCAAAGGACACACTGTCGCTCCCACCCTGGCCAAACACGCAGTAACAAAGGTTATTCTCCCATTTAGTACTACCTACCTGTCTGAGACAGCCTTCAGTGCCCTTGTAACAATAAAAACAAAAGCCCGGAACAGACTCGATGTCCACCAGGACTTCAGGCCGGCTGTCACAACCATCACACCTGACGTGGCATCCCTGGTCAGAGCTATGCAAGCCCAAGGTGGCCATTAGTTTATGAACAGACTGACACAGAGTAAAGAAACAAAATCATTTTTAAAAAAAATAAAATAAAATGTTTATTGTTATGGATGTTAGTTATTGTAATGGTTGTACATAAACAGCAGTGCAGTTGGGTGAGAAACTGTCACTGTCTTAAGCAGATCAGAGCTGCTGATAGATCTCTGAAAACTATTTTTTCTAACATGCTAACAAGTTATTTGTGACAGAAGGGAAAAAAACTGTATGCTGATCTGATGTATATCTGACTGTTTAATTTGTGATAAAAATAGGTCTGCTCTGTATGGCAGGAAGAAAGTTCAGTTCATGTTCAAACGGTAAAGTTTAAATGTTGAAGTTTAAATACTCTCTTGAAAAGAGACATTTTTATGTCCTTGCAGTTGTTGTTTTTTGTGTTGTTTTTTGTGTATGACACACTTGATGACTTAAAATGATTGTAGAACAAAGGGAATAGCTGTTCTTTTGTAAATAAATGACTGGATAACTTCATTCTTTTGATGCATTTGTGCAGACAGGGGTCGCAGCTGGGAGAGGAAGGTGTGGGGGACCTTAGCTTGTCTTGGACACAGGCGGGGGGGGGGCTTTAAGAAAAAAAGGTTGGGAATCACTGATCTAGAGTAATCATAGACAATTTCTCCCTGAAGCGCTGTTGTGGAAATTTTAGTAAGGCACAGTCAGTTATTTTCTTCTGAGGAGATAAGAGGTTTTTATAATAGTATCTTGCAAGAGAGAACAACACAGTACAAAATACAGAGTTGTTCTGACTACTGAGGCAAAGATACTTCAGTTATATTATTGTCTTATGACAACGTCATCCATTGTCACGTCATCGCTATAGTTGATTGTTCTTATCTATTCCACCTTTCCCCCCCAACCACAGTTAAGGTTACCCAGACAGCTGTAAATACCAGCTTCATCCCTGTCCCCCCTAAAGTGTAGCTTTATCATTATAATGAGCACACAATGGGGAAGAGGGATTTAAGGAAACAGGGCATGGTGGTATCTTGCAGCGAGGTCATTTGCAGGTTATACACAGTAACACGCAATACAAAGCACATAAGAATTAATTTTCCATTACAAGTGCTTAGGTCTAAAGAGAACAACTTCAGTCTTCTCTGAATTTAAAAGCAGACAGTTCTGAGTCATCCAGGTCTTTATGTCTTTAAGACATGTTTGTAGTCTGACCAACCTATTGGTTTCATCTGGTTTCATAGAGAAGTACAGCTGAGTATCATCAGCATAACAATGGAAATTTATGCCATGCTGTCTAATAATGTTACCTAATGGAAGCATGTATAAAGTGAATTTGTCCAAGCACAGAACCCTGTGGAACTGCATGACTTACTCTGTTGTGAGGAAGATTATTTGTTTTCAAGAACAAACTGGAATCTATCAGATAAATATGACTTAAACCAGCCTAATGCAGTTCCTTTAAGCCCAATAATGTTTTGAAGTTTCTGCAATTGAATGCTGTGATCGATCGTATCAAATGCAGCACTGAGATCCAACAGGACAAGCATAAACATATGGAGAGAAAATCGACTCAATACATCTGTGCGTGCGTAGTACTTGATTTGTGCATAGTACTTGATTTGTGCGTAAGTACTATTTGATTTGTGCATAACTTGCCCGAAGTTACAGACAAAACGATAATTACAAATTCAAAAAGTCTCCTCCACACACAAATCGCTAAATACGCATGCACAAATCACCTGATAAACACACAAAGCTACATTTACCTATAGGTCAGCAGGACGGGTTTTGAGACTCTTTTCACGCCTCCAGAAGCCTCACAGATTGTCTGTACATGGTGCGTTTAAGTACTGGTGAAAAGCTGGGTAATCTAAATTCACAACAATGTTTAACTATGAAACATTTAACATTTCCACAAACTCAATGTGAATAGAACTTCATATATTGGGACTGAACTAACCTTTGGTTAGTTTATTGGTCAGGCTAATAGAAAAAGTCTGACCGATGTTGTTTAAGGAATTTTAGATATTCTTTTCTACACAGATCCACAATTTTTCACCAATTCGTTACAAGTTTAGAGGGAACTAAGAATGAAGGGAAATAACGCTTGACTCGGAAGTGTCAAGAACAATGGTGAGGTAGGACCCAGATGCAGTTCTTTCAATAAATCGAAAGGTTTATTCCAAAATAACATAAGAACAGGGAGCAAGGCAAAAACATAAAGCACAGTAGAGCCGGATTCAAAAATACTTAAACTGTGAATTAACAATAAACAAGAACATAAAAACGAGACCAGACTATGAATAAATAACTTGGAAACAAGACTATGGCAAGACTATGAGGCAGGAGACCAGACTTAACTTCGGTGGCAAGCATGAAGGGTTGTGAGGATTCTGCAATGAACATGAGGAAACCAGGAAACTTAAGACTGAGGAGGGAGTGATTACTGAATGAGTGCAGCTAATGACAATGAAGCAGGTGACATGAGTGAAGCTGATGGCAGGGGAGAAACATGACAAGAACATGACAGAAAACATAACAAATTACCTGAAAACATGGTTATCAAAACATAAACTGTGACAGGAAGAAAATTCAGATGACCCAGCTTTCCACCAGTACTTAAACGCACCATGTACAGACGAATCTGTGAAGCTTCCACAGGCATGAAAAGAGTCTCAAAGAGTTTAAAAAACCGGTCGGGCAAGTTACACACACACAAATTAAGTACTACGCACAAATCAAGTCGTACGCACGCACAAATCAATACGCACGCACAGATGTATTGAGTCGATTTTCTTTCCATATAAACACAAGTCCGCTATCAGAGGCTAAGAGGAGATCATTGGTAACTTTCACCAGTGCTGTTTCTGTGCTATGATGCACTCTGAATCCTGACTGAAACTTTTCAAACAGATTATTTCTATGTAAATGATCACAAAGATGAACTGCAACTATTTTTTCAAGAACTTTAGACAAAAAGGGAGATTGGATATAGGTCGATAATTAGCCAACACTTCTGAATCAAGAGTAGGTTTTTTAAGTAAAGGTTTAATTACAGCAACCTTAAAAGTCTGAGGTACATATCCTGTCAACAAAGACAGATTGATCAAATCCAATATGGAAGTATTGATTAAGGGGAAAACCTCCTTGAACAGTCTGGTTGGGATTGGGTCTAACATACAAGTTGATGGTTTAGAAGAGACTATTGCTGTTGTTAGCTCAGAGAGATCAACTGGACAGAAGCTGTCTAAATACAATTCAGGTTCGAAAGATACTTCTAAAGCTGCTCTACTTGATACATTAGTGATGATAGTGGGAAGGATTCCATTAATCTTCTCTGATAGCAATTTTTTTGTTTGTTAAAGAAGCTAATGAAATCAAAAACCTGGGATTGTTCTTATTCTCAATTAATGATCAGTTCTAGCTTTATGAAGGGCTTTCTTATACGTTAATAAACTGTCCAGACTATTCCAGACTAATTGAGACTCTTCTAAAATAGAGTAACGTCATTGTCTCCAGCTTTCCTGCAGTCTGCTTTAACGCACGCAGCTGTGAATTATACCAAGGAGCCAACCTCTTCTGACTGATTACCTTCCTTTTCAGAGGGGCAACATTGTCCAGTGTTGTACGCATTGAAGCTATAGTGCTGTCAACAAGAGAGTCAAGTTCTACTGGAGTAAAATTTAGGTAGCCGTACTCTGTCATATCAGCACATGGCAGTGAAGAAAAGGATGATGAAATCAACTCTTTAAATCTGGTTACAGCATTCTCTGACAGACACCTTCTATATGTAGAATTCTTCTCAGAAACCGTGTAGTCAAGTAATGTAAATTCAAAAGTTATTAAAAAATGGTCAGACAAGACAGGGTTATGAGGGAACACTGTTAACTGTTCACTCTCAATGCCATAAGTCAGCACAAGGTCAAGGGTGTGATTAAGGCAGTGAGTAGGTCTGTGAACACTTTGAGAAAATCCAATAGAGTCTCATATAGAATTAAAGTTAATATTTAGGCTGTCATTTTCAACATCTACATGAATATTAAAGTCACCCACTACAATGACTTTATCTGTACTCAGCACTAACTGGGATAAAAACTCTGAGAATTCAGACAGAAACTCAGAATAAGGGCCAGGTGGACGATACACAACAACAAACACAAGAGGTTTTTGTGATTTCCACTTTGGGAAAAACTGAGAATCAGAGATTCAAAAGAGCTAAAGCTAATCTTGGGTCTAGGACTGATTAGTAACCCTGATCTGAAGATAGCTGCCACTCCTCCTCCTCTGCCTGTGGTTCTAGGAACATGAACATTTAAATAGTCAGAGGGAGTTGATTCATTAATGCTAACATGATCCTCCTGCTGCAGCCAGGTTTCTGTAAGACAAAATATATCAATATGATGATCACAGATCAAGTCATTGTTTTTGTTCAGTTAAATTTTTTAGTTAAATTCTTTTTTAGGTTTTCTGGATTTGCTCCTCTTGTGTTTATTAATTTATTTAATTTTGGTGTTGTGGGAGCAGACACACTCAACCACGGGCTTGACTTTAGGACTATGACTCCTCTTCCTGACAGTCACCCAAGCCAGTCTGGGGTCCAGGCTGCTCGGGATCTGCTAAGAGGCGACTAACGGTGTTACCTACGCTAGGTGGTGCCACACTGATTAAAGGGACCTGGCTCGCTATCGGGTTAAAGGGTGCAGAGCCGAGCTTCCAATTCAGATAACCTCGACTCCAAAACTACAAAAAGACTACATTTGTTACTGTACTAATATCACTAAATGAGGCAGAGGAGTAACTAAACATCTGACACACGGAGCAGGTGAAAGCAGGAGATGGAGGAAGAGAACTGGTAGCCATGCTAAGCTAGAGAACCCCACACACTGCTAAAAAGTGAAAAATAAGGACTAAAGATCTGTAGGGGTGAGTCTTAGAATAGAACAAGTATGTGATAGAGTTAACTATGCAAAAATGTGTAACTTATAAGGAGAAATTGAATGATTTTTGTCCAAGAGAAGCAAGAAATTCCACAGAACACAATCAAGGTAACAGGAAGCGATGCAATACATCTTATGGCAAAGCATCAGCGTCAGAGCCAGAATCCAAAGGCAAAGGAAGGAGCTCAGCTGAAGCTAAAAAACAAGGTTTATTAAAGGAAGGTTTATAAAGGAAGGTGAAGCTGGTGAGTCAAAGAATGGATCTGGGCGAACGGGTGACTCTGAGAGGAGAGGGAGATGGTTAGAGAGAATTTTAGCAAGTAATTTAACCAGGTGAAGGGAAGGTTTTTCCTTTCTGAGTCTAGGTGGGGTTCCAGAGCGGAGAGGGAGGATGCTGACTGTGGTGCAGAAGGTACTGAGTCAACGATGGGGCGCGCAGGTAAGTAGTGAGCAGGCAGGTTTCTCGGAATCCCTGGTGGAAAGCTAAATCCTTGGAAATCCAGAAGAAATCCAGCAAGGCGAGCAATGGAGGAACACACACGAAGTAAATACATAGGGTTGTACTTTTAGAGAAGCACAGAAGTCGGCCGAATTACCACTGTATTAGTGAAAACAATTTGGTGAAGACTGGTTGCTCCTGCTGATCCTTAAGAAGGTGTCTTGACAAGCGCAGATGAGAATACAGGAGCTGAACTTGACAGGGTTCTGTCACGATTTATTTTCCGTTCCATGTCATGTCTCCTCATTTCCTGTTTTATTTTGAAAAGTCACAAATCTTGTCCTCTGGTTTCAGGTATCTTGCCCTTCCTCCCGTGTCATGCGTCTCATTGTCTTCCCTGATTCCAAAGTGTTTCCACCTGTTCCCCTTGGTCCCTCATGTGTTTAAATAGTCTGCGTTTCTTGGAAAGGAACAAAGAGTGCAGTGCAAAGAAAAAAGGGCAATGATTGCACTAGTGGCAGCCTTCTGCGGTATCTTTGGACATATTGTCTCTTACTTTGTATTTTCTTAGGATTTTTTAATGAACGGTATTCTGTAAATACATATATTCTTAAAACATTTATCTACACTAGTTTGGATACTGTACTACTGGAAGGAATTCTGCTGGTAACTGGCACTTTTGCTATTTGTGCTGATACAAAACCACAACAAGATGGTTGATTTGCTCAAGTAATGTCTGGAATAACACTCAAAATCTAGAAAAGTTGAAGAGGAGATATCTTGGATGCAGATCAGAAACAAAACAGGGAGAAAGGAGGACATTTAAACCCTTTCATCCACTGATTATCATGGGATATGTGAAGTCACTGGCATATAAAATGGATGAGGTTGGAGCCCTGATGAGGAGGCAGTAGCAAAATAATGAAGGCAATATTTTTTTTTCAATAAGACAAGGGTTCAGGTACAACTAAAGCCTCTATGCTCTGCTTTTGGACTGTAGACAGAGAGATGTTGATTTGTAGACTGTGAATCCTGTCCATGTTGTCTACTGAGAGTTTTTCACTGTGTCACTAACAGCAAAGTTGCTGCCAATCTACAAAAACAACACTGCAATCTATTCATGGCAATCTCTGAAGAGTTCATCCACACCTCTCTCTGCTGAACTATAACCTTCTAAATGTTTGTCAGATGATTTTCTGTTTATATTTCTATTTGATTTTGTTATCTATCTATGACAATAGCATATATTTAATAATAATGTATACTGTATCATTATACACACCTTTTGGGGAATATCAAAATACCATTGAATTGAATTAAAAATGCCTTTTTTTTAAGGCGAGGCCTCCCCCACCGAGCTCTTGGCGGTAAGGTTGTTGTAAAGATTTCATGAGTTTAATTCTATGGCTTATTTCTACAAATAATTATTTAATTTACTCCTTAATCAGGACTTTAATCAACCTTAGTGTTATTCTTCATGTTAATACCACATTAATTTTTCTTTCTCTGAACTTTCATTTATACATTTCAATATTTCCCTGATCACACACACACACACTCCTGAAATAGTTCATATTTACACACAATTTCAATCTTTCTATAAAGTAGTTTATGTTTTATTTTATTTGGTTTATGTTGTCTGTCTTTAGTTGTCATTAATAAATGTAAGTGTATATACTGTCTCATGTTGGGCATTTTCTGATGTTTGTAAATTAGTGATTTCTGTGTAGAAAATGTATAGGGCCCTTAATATATATGAATCCAGTTCTCCAGTATCACAGTTGTTATTATATCCATTTGCCACCTCAGTTTATTTTTGGACTAACTTGAAAATAAGTTCCTCTTACATTAAAAAAGTTTTTTTTTTTAAATTTCACACCAAAATCTTTTACATTTCCAAGCAAGAATGTTCACTGCTTCTCTTGCAATACATAGCACTGCTATGTATACAATGCTGATTATGTTGCAAATATGGTGATTTCACCTGTGTCACATTAAAATCCTTCAAAATCGTAAATCAGAAAAAGCAAACTGTATTTACAGATAGTGATATCAGTGTCATAGTGAGTATTTTTTTATCACATATGTCATATCATATGAACATATCCTGTCTTATTTGTGTTAGATTCACATTGCCTCTCAATGTAACCAGTTCAAAACATTCATAAAAAAAGGAATTATAATTCTCTCTTACTTCTAACATTTTTTTCAAGCTTGAATAAGGTTTTATGTGTGCATTTTTCTGTTATCACAGCTGAATACATTAGTCACAATGATAAACTGGCTGTAATTTGATCCTTGGCTAAACAGTGTGGTTTGTGTTTATAATAGTTTTTGGAATATCAACTGAGGCCTGGGGCACAAACCAAATATATCTAGTTTGAGTTACACAATGAATGGTTGTTTTATTAAGTCATTAGTGGTTTTGGTCTTGTCATGTGATTTGTTAGTGACTATCACTAAACTTATTCTTTAACTTTGTAAGCAAGGTCAAGATCACTAAACTCACTCTAAAGTCTATCACCAGATGCATTCTTTAACTTTAAAAGCAGAGTGGAGATCACTAACCTGACTATCTAAGGGAGAAATTTAAAGCGAGAAATCTAGTCTAAGATGATTTGATATTTATTTGATAAGCAATGTATGTCTTGAATAAATATATTCAAAAATTCATAATAATCATGATTTTTACAAATGCTGTTTCTGATGCAATTAATTAAATTATGACTAAATTTGACCATTTACTACAACGACTTACTATTATAAGTCTTCATTGTCACTGTCTGTTTAAATATATATAATATTTTAATTTTAGGTTGCAACTGGTAAAACTAATTCAAAAATTGTGATTTTGCATGTCAGTGAAACAACATTGCTATGATTCATAATTACGATATAGGTTACATAGTTCATTTATAGTGTTAGTAATGCTCCGGACATGTAACAGTCCTTGTGCAACGCTTTGTCGAGACGAATTTTGAAAACACCGAGAGATGGCGACATGGCAACAAGTGGAGTTATATCACCAGTGTAAGCTCCAACAACAGAAGAAGCACTCAGCGCGGTACGTGAACACCTCGCACCGGACGTCACGCTGAAAGCAAACGCAGAGATTTTTCTCCTACCGTATCTGTGCACGATGCCGTTCGCCACAGACCTGGGCCGAGTGCTGTGCATCATAACGGGGGCATCCAAAGGCTTTGGCCGTGCTGTAGCAAAAGCGATGGCTCGGTTGGTGAAGCCGGGCTCGCTACTAGTGCTGGTGGCCCGATCCGGTGACGACCTCCGAGCTCTGCAGGCGGAGCTGTCCGAGTCGGACGCAGGCAAAGCGGGTATAAAGGTGGAGGTTGTGGTGGCAGACGTCGGACAGACGGACGGACTTGAAAGCATCATCAGAACATCCAAAGAAGGTTTTTCGGAAAATATAGATCATGTTATACTGGTCAACAACGCCGGTAAGACTCCGTTACATTTAGTTGATATACGGTACCAGGGACAGTAGCCTAATGGAGCAATATAAGACATAAATATTTTGCTGACAACTTTAGTTACTATTTTGCTTTCTACAAGTTTCTACCATTTTCTTAAAGTTGAATTCAAGCACTTGAAGCAAGTATTTTTAAGATGAATTTTGAAAACTTTCAATAATTTCACCGTGGTGATAAAGTACTTCTACTTAAATTGTAAATACATACTAAAAATGAACATTTAAATTAATCTTCATATGAAGTGTCACCTATCTTCAAATGTTCTTGGCATACTATATACTCTGTAAAAGTTGTATGACTAACAATAAATTGTAAATGAAAAATGTGAAACATAACATTGGTATTTGAAGAAGGCAGTCCATCAGGTTCAGAAGCCTTTTTAATCTAATCTATACAAATCGAAACAAATCATCTTGAGTTGACGTAACAGTTACAACTATTTTCAAGCACTGAGAATTACAGTAGTCCAATCTTGAAGTAACAAATGCATGGAGCAGTTTCTCTGCATCACTCTGAGACAGGATGTTCCTGATTTTAGCAATATTACGAAGGTGAAAGAAGGCAGTCCTAGAAACCAGTTTTATATGTGGGTCAAATGATAAATTCTGGTAAACAATAACGCCAAGATCCCTCACTGTCGCCAAGGAAATACCATCTAAGGTTATAGCTAAACAATTTCTCCCTGAAGCGCTCAGGTCCAAAGAGAACAACTTCAGTTTTGTCTGAATTTAAAAGCAGACAGTTCTGAGTCATCCAGGTCTTTATGTCTTTAAGACAGGCTTGTAGTCTGACCAACCTGTTGGTTTCATCTGGTTTCATAGATAAGTACAGCTGAGTATCATAAGCATAGCAGTCAAAATTGATGTCATGCAGTCTACTGATGTTACCTAATGGAAGCATGTAGAAAGTGAATCGGTCCAAGTACAAGTCCGGTATCAGAGGCTAAGAGGAGATCATTGGTGACTTTCACCAGTGCTGTTTCTGTGCTATGATGCACTCTGAATCCTGACTGAAACTCTTCAAACACCTTATCATAGATGATTACTTTCGTGTGTGTCACCCTCCAAAGCCATTTATCTTTTTGCAACTGAGCTTTTCACCCAACCCTTGCATCATTTTAATGTCTGTTTTCTAATTTTCAAAATGACATTTATTTATACGTTAAGAGATGAATTACAACAAACTTGGAAGCCAGAGTCTGACTCTTTACCACCTTTGACAGCTTGGGTGGGGAATCTTTTCACCTGGATGTAGCATTCAGTCAATGGTGTTGAAAGTGAAGGTATAAGTCTAGCACAATAAGTAGCAATTTGTCAAAGTAATGCAGTGTCCACATACATTTTTTTAATTGGTAGAAAAGTACATACAGAGCAGGAGTCCAACTTGCAACTCCTACAAACCTACAGAGCTTGCAACTCAAACCTCGATGAAAGCACAACACTCAAAAGCAATACTGGTGTCTGGGCTAACTGCTGCTCCTAAACAACCCTTTCTGGGCTTGTTGTGATCATTTTTGTATGACAGATCAACAAGTTACATTTTTTTTAAAGGCCTGGTTCACTCAGTCTATCTTGAGAATATTAGCATAACACTTGTTCACAGAAACAATCAGTGGTATAGTTACACCTACTTTTTTCTGTTCCTCCACCAGCCTCTCTTGGGGATGTGTCTCGTTACACTAAAAGCTTCACGGACATGGCAGAGGTGGACTCTTATTTGTCCCTGAATGTTAGTTCCTCTCTCTGCCTCACTGCCAGAGTGCTGCAAGCTTTTCCACAGCATCCTGGTTGTCGATGCACCGTAATTAACATCTCATCACTATGTGCTCTGCAACCTTTCCGTTCCTGGGTGCTGTACTGCACTGGCAAAGCTGCCAGAGAAATGATGTTCAGGGTGCTGGCTGAGGAGGAGCCAAACCTGCGAGTCCTCAACTACTCTCCAGGTAGGAACAGCACTGCTTCGTAGGGGCCTTGTACACCAAGCTGACTCACAGCTGTTAGACTCACAGCTGTCAGACTCACAGCTGTCAGACTCACAGCTGTCAGACTAACAGCTGTCAGACTCACAGCTGTCAGACTAACAGCTGTCAGACTCACAGCTGTCAGACTCACAGCTGTCAGACTCCCAGCTGTCAGACTCCCAGCTGTCAGACTCCCAGCTGTCAGACTCACAGCTGTCAGACTCACAGCTGTCTGACTCACAGCTGTCAGACTCACAGCTGTCAGACTCACAGCTGTCAGACTCCCAGCTGTCAGACTCACAGCTGTCAGACTCACAGCTGTCAGACTCCCAGCTGTCTGACTCCCAGCTGTCAGACTCACAGCTGTCTGACTCACAGCTGTCAGACTCACAGCTGTCAGACTCACAGCTGTCAGACTCACAGCTGTCAGACTCACAGCTGTCTGACTCCCAGCTGTCAGACTCACAGCTGTCAGACTCACAGCTGTCTGACTCACAGCTGTCAGACTCACAGCTGTCTGACTCACAGCTGTCAGACTCACAGCTGTCTGACTCACAGCTGTCAGACTCACAGCTGTCAGACTCACAGCTGTCAGACTCACAGCTGTCAGACTCCCAGCTGTCTGACTCACAGCTGTCAGACTCACAGCTGTCAGACTCACAGCTGTCAGACTCACAGCTGTCTGACTCACAGCTGTCAGACTCACAGCTGTCAGACTCACAGCTGTCAGACTCACAGCTGTCAGACTCACAGCTGTCTGACTCCCAGCTGTCAGACTCACAGCTGTCAGACTCACAGCTGTCTGACTCACAGCTGTCAGACTCACAGCTGTCTGACTCACAGCTGTCAGACTCACAGCTGTCTGACTCACAGCTGTCAGACTCACAGCTGTCAGACTCACAGCTGTCTGACTCACAGCTGTCAGACTCACAGCTGTCTGACTCACAGCTGTCAGACTCACAGCTGTCAGACTCACAGCTGTCAGACTCACAGCTGTCAGACTCACAGCTGTCAGACTCACAGCTGTCTGACTCACAGCTGTCAGACTCACAGCTGTCAGACTCACAGCTGTCAGACTCACAGCTGTCTGACTCACAGCTGTCTGACTCACAGCTGTCAGACTCACAGCTGTCAGACTCACAGCTGTCTGACTCACAGCTGTCAGACTCACAGCTGTCAGACTCACAGCTGTCAGACTCCCAGCTGTCTGACTCTCAGCTGTCTGACTCACAGCTGTCAGACTCACAGCTGTCAGACTCACAGCTGTCTGACTCACAGCTGTCTGACTCACAGCTGTCAGACTCACAGCTGTCAGACTCACAGCTGTCTGACTCACAGCTGTCAGACTCACAGCTGTCAGACTCACAGCTGTCAGACTCACAGCTGTCAGACTCACAGCTGTCAGACTCACAGCTGTCTGACTCACAGCTGTTTGACTCACAGCTGTCAGACTCACAGCTGTCAGACTCACAGCTGTCTGACTCACAGCTGTCAGACTCACAGCTGTCAGACTCACAGCTGTCTGACTCACAGCTGTCAGACTAACAGCTGTCAGACTAACAGCTGTCAGACTCACAGCTGTCTGACTCACAGCTGTCAGACTAACAGCTGTCAGACTCACAGCTGTCAGACTCACAGCTGTCAGACTCACAGCTGTCAGACTCACAGCTGTCAGACTCACAGCTGTCTGACTCACAGCTGTTTGACTCACAGCTGTCAGACTCACAGCTGTCAGACTCACAGCTGTCTGACTCACAGCTGTCTGACTCTCAGCTGTCAGACTCACAGCTGTCAGACTCACAGCTGTCAGACTCACAGCTGTCAGACTCACAGCTGTCAGACTCACAGCTGTCTGACTCACAGCTGTCAGACTAACAGCTGTCAGACTAACAGCTGTCAGACTCACAGCTGTCTGACTCACAGCTGTCAGACTAACAGCTGTCAGACTCACAGCTGTCAGACTCACAGCTGTCTGACTCACAGCTGTCAGATTCACAGCTGTCAGACTCACAGCTGTCAGACTCACAGCTGTCAGACTCACAGCTGTCTGACTCACAGCTGTCAGACTCACAGCTGTCAGACTCACAGCTGTCTGACTCACAGCTGTCTGACTCACAGCTGTCAGACTCACAGCTGTCTGACTCACAGCTGTCTGACTCACAGCTGTCAGACTCACAGCTGTCAGACTCACAGCTGTCAGACTCACAGCTGTCTGACTCACAGCTGTCAGACTCACAGCTGTCTGACTCACAGCTGTCTGACTCACAGCTGTCAGACTCTCAGCTGTCAGACTCACAGCTGTCAGACTCACAGCTGTCAGACTCACAGCTGTCTGACTCACAGCTGTCTGACTCACAGCTGTCAGACTCTCAGCTGTCTGACTCACAGCTGTCAGACTCTCAGCTGTCTGACTCACAGCTGTCAGACTCACAGCTGTCAGACTCACAGCTGTCAGACTCACAGCTGTCAGACTCACAGCTGTCAGACTCACAGCTGTCAGACTCACAGCTGTCAGACTCACAGCTGTCTGACTCACAGCTGTCAGACTCACAGCTGTCAGACTCACAGCTGTCAGACTCACAGCTGTCAGACTCACAGCTGTCAGACTCACAGCTGTCAGACTCACAGCTGTCTGACTCACAGCTGTCAGACTCACAGCTGTCAGACTCACAGCTGTCAGACTCACAGCTGTCAGACTCACAGCTGTCAGACTCACAGCTGTCAGACTCACAGCTGTCAGACTCACAGCTGTCAGACTCACAGCTGTCAGACTCACAGCTGTCTGACTCACAGCTGTCAGACTCACAGCTGTCAGACTCACAGCTGTCAGACTCACAGCTGTCAGACTCACAGCTGTCAGACTCACAGCTGTCTGACTCACAGCTGTCTGACTCACAGCTGTCAGACTCACAGCTGTCAGACTCACAGCTGTCAGACTCACAGCTGTCTGACTCACAGCTGTCAGACTCACAGCTGTCTGACTCACAGCTGTCAGACTCACAGCTGTCAGACTCACAGCTGTCTGACTCACAGCTGTCTGACTCACAGCTGTCTGACTCACAGCTGTCTGACTCACAGCTGTCTGACTCACAGCTGTCAGACTCACAGCTGTCTGACTCACAGCTGTCAGACTCACAGCTGTCAGACTCACAGCTGTCTGACTCACAGCTGTCTGACTCACAGCTGTCTGACTCACAGCTGTCAGACTCACAGCTGTCTGACTCACAGCTGTCAGACTCACAGCTGTCAGACTCACAGCTGTCTGACTCACAGCTGTCTGACTCACAGCTGTCAGACTCACAGCTGTCAGACTCACAGCTGTCAGACTCACAGCTGTCAGACTCACAGCTGTCAGACTCACAGCTGTCAGACTCACAGCTGTCAGACTCACAGCTGTCAGACTCACAGCTGTCTGACTCCCAGCTGTCAGACTCACAGCTGTCTGACTCACAGCTGTCTGACTCACAGCTGTCTGACTCACAGCTGTCTGACTCACAGCTGTCAGACTCACAGCTGTCAGACTCACAGCTGTCAGACTCACAGCTGTCAGACTCACAGCTGTCAGACTCACAGCTGTCAGACTCACAGCTGTCAAACTCACAGCTGTCAGACTCCCAGCTGTCTGACTCACAGCTGTCAGACTCACAGCTGTCTGACTCACAGCTGTCTGACTCACAGCTGTCTGACTCACAGCTGTCTGACTCACAGCTGTCAGACTCACAGCTGTCAGACTCACAGCTGTCAGACTCTGTGGACCTTTTTTTTCAGCTGATTCAACATGTTGAATCAGCATCACATCTGTCAGTGAGAGAGCGCACTCAATCTGGCTGTTAAGTGTAGCAAATAATTGCACGATAAGGGAGATGGTACTAATTAACAATTATTACAATATTTGGGTTTTAGACATTTTAATTAATGAGTACATGTCTAACTTAGTCTTCTCATTTGAATTAGTATGGATCTCCATATATGAACACTGTATTTTTTTGTTGTTCCCGTGACAACAACCACACATACTGCTGTAAGAAAAGCTCAGTATGTCCTGTCTACTGAATTTCAGTTTTTACTTACGCAATTATTTATTAACTTTATTTTTTCTTGTTTGTTTGTTTTTAACCAGGGCCTCTAGACACAGCCATGCAGGTGGAGGCCAGATCCAAAACAGCTGATCCAAGCACGAAGAGGTCATTTTCAGACATGTTTGCTCAGGGTCAGCTACTCACCTGTGAGGCATCCTGTGCGAAGCTGATGAAGGTACTGCTGGAAGACCGCTACACATCAGGAGCTCACATAGATGTCTATGACGTGTAGACACAGCAGAGTACTTCCTGCCATTTAGCCTTAGGCCATATTAATATCTATGTGTTCCTTGATGACTGAATGAATAATCAGACTTAGTAAAAACTAAACTTACCAAATTCTAAGCATTCCAGAACTGAAGTTCACTTTTCTAAAGTTGCAGTCAGCAAAAGTATGTGTTTGTAAAGACAAAGAAATAACTTTCACAAAGTAAAAGCTATAGTACATGGATAAAAATACATTTGGTCACTCCAATAAACAGTGGTTAGTAACTGTGAGGGTACCAGGCCATTCATTCTCACTTTACCCAGGTCAGGGTTATTTTATTCTTATATTGTTATCTTATTTTTTCTTATCAATGGACGTTCAAAATGGTGGGAGGAAGGTGGAATTTTGATGCTGTGCCTCCATGTTACTACAGCACTTGCCTCTGTAAACATCTCAAACAATAATGGAAGCTTTCTGTTTTCAGTTTGCATTCGGTAAATGAGAAAATATTCATCATTAACATTTGACTTGGCTTTGATCACATGCATGGGAACAGATTAAGAAATAATTGGCTGCATCGTGACAATGATTATGCTCTTTTTTTCTTACGTCATTACAAGCTTTTTGTATTGTTTTTGCTGTACACATTTCATGCCAGTGTTGTTAATACACTGATTTTAGTTCAATTCATAAAAACAAATTGGAAATGTCATGGCTAGAACCATCAAATAAATAAACTGAATTGAATCAGTGCATCCTTTGTGCATAATAACGTTCTTATCTATGATTCATGTCCATTTTCTAAATTTTGCCACTGGCATGTTCTCTGAGCTCAGACTGGAGTTGTGTTAATCATTGTGCTCTTTTGGCTCTGAGTTACTGTACCATTTCCAACTGACTAAACAGAGGTTTTACAATCTGTACTGTTCCTTATCTAAAATTCCTGCAACAAGTAATAAGGAACCAAAATTAGTATTGTGACCATTCGACCTTCATCAACTACACAAATTGATATCAAAAGCCTTTCTAACCACAAACACAATGCAACCAGAGATATTATAATAATAAAATCACCGCAGTTAAGCTAATGAGCATTCTGACCATACAGCAAGCACCAAACATCGCAAGTTCTTTTTAGTCCTCACTAACTTTTCATTTTGTAAGATTATGAACTTAAAACAAAATGCTGAGTGGGCTAAATGGTGCATAACTTGGAATATGGAAAGATACTCTTCATTGTGAGTGCTGGCTCTAAGTTTGCTGGTAGATTAACACAACATTTAATAGGTACTTGCCTAAGGAGCAGACCCTGCATCACTAAGCTGTCAACACTATTACACAAAGATGTGGGAAATAATTTTCTGTTGTTACTTGGATAGCACTAATGTGTGCCAACCCTGATATCTTAAATTGTTGCTGTTTATGTGTTCTCTATGTTCAGTTTACTTCTATGTCATTGTCAAGTCTGTATTCCTTCAATATTACACTATATTATACTAATGTTATACCCGTTCATGATGCTGTTGTTCTTGCTGTGCCCCACTCAGGATCCAAAAATACAGTTTTCTTCTCCTAAAAAAAGAAAGATGTTTTGCTCTTAATGTGCCTTTATGCTGGTTCAAGAGCTTTGATGATTAGTTGGTTAACACTGTTTAGTGCCATTATATTTTCAGTCCACTGATTTCAAGATGACAGAATATTACATTCTCATGTACATGTTGAGTAGGAATTCCTGCTTTTTATCGGTTTACCTGAGGCAGTAGTCCAAATTATTTTTGTCAACTAGACATTGTATGCCTCATTGAAAAAGCAAATCGATTAAAAACAATACAAAAGTAGGTTTGTTGTATTTTTTTCAAGCTTTAATGCTTTTTTTTCACATATGCTATTAAAGCCCATGATAGTGTCAGTCTCAAGATATAAAAAGGAATACAGAAAGAGATGTGGTAACTAGTTTATGCTTACTGACCATTATGTTTTCTAAATATGAGTTATTCATTTAATGTTTAATAACTTAAAGTAATTATGCATATACTCCATCAGTTTATTTAGCAAAATTCATGACATCATGCACATGACATTGTACAGTACTATCTCTGGCATACAAATAGAAATTATGACTCGGTGAATATATTTAGAATTGAATGCCTATCCTCAATGATATTAATCTTTTAAGGCAGATTAATATCATCATTTGAAAAATGTATTATTTAAATTTTTTTTGTCTTCAATTATGAAGGAAATATGTAAATGCTATTCTAAAGAAAACTGTGGATACTACTGTTGTCACAGTGAAGTATTAGACCCAAAAGCAGATGCAAAGGCAAAACAATGGTTTTGGTGTTTATAATGTAGGTAAGTATTGACCTAAAAGTTTTGCTCGGTGCGGCTTTGCACGGGTTTGACAGTCTTAGTTGTGGACTCCAGAGCTTTACTTGGTCTGGTGCAGTGCAGTAGAATCCATGCCAAGTAAGAATGAAATTGTGAAGACAGCGCTACAGTCTGGCACTGTAAGCAGGCATTTATACCAGTGTTGAATAATTAGTAGCAGCTGTGGCCCA
Source organism: Leuresthes tenuis (assembly GCF_036924035.1). Taxonomy (NCBI): domain Eukaryota; kingdom Metazoa; phylum Chordata; class Actinopteri; order Atheriniformes; family Atherinopsidae; genus Leuresthes; species Leuresthes tenuis. The sequence continues at coordinate 27,819,446 of NW_027325373.1, forward strand.
ACCTCAACAACAGAAACTGATTCTGCAGTGAAATGCAGAGTGAAGGACAGAAGAGAGACATGAGAGAAGGAGGGTAAAGACCCCATTGCCTACCGAGAGGCAGACTCCATGACAACTGTACATTGAAATTGGAAGTTTTGGCTATGATTTAAGCGTTTTTTTTTTTTTGTCCAGAACAAATGTGGTAGACAAAGCCCTTTGAAAACATTGTATGTCCAAAAGTTAGCAATTAATTACAACTATCCATAATGATAATGTTAAATCAAAATAGCAGATGAATTAAAAGTTATAAGGTGAGTAAAAGTAACAGTTTGAAGCTACCTTTGATATGGAAGCTAACATGAAAAAAAAAAGATTGAGACAAACACTGAATCTGTTTGGGTAGCTCTGTTTCTTGTCATGTGCCTCTAACTGACAGTCACAGCTGTCTGGGACCAAAATATCCCAGGAAGAACCAACCCAAACAAGGGGACCCTGACATTCACAGGCTACCTCTTACCTAAGCAAGCCCCAACCACCCCCCTTTTAGTCCCTCTCATTTTCCTCTCCTCACGCCCCCTCCAACTCTGAGGAGGTGGTACAAAAGCCCTAGAGGGGGCAAAATTATTTTTGGCTTTAGCAATACTCAGGCCAAGGAGAGAGGGGACAACTGCTCCTGAAGTGAGAATTTCATCAGTACTCTCCACTCCCTCGGCCCGTCCCACATTCTGCTGCTCTCTCCTTCCTCTCTGTCTCCTGGGTGTTTTGTTTTGCAAGTACAATGACTGTTGGGAACATGGAGAATGCTCAGCTCTTTGATGCCGGGAAGAAAGGTCGAGGCTTGAGGGCCACCAAAGAGTTTAACACGGGAGAAGTGATATTCGCCGAACCCAGTTACTCTGCTGTGGTCTTCGATAGGTATGCACTGGATCATGCATCTACTGGATGTTGTAGTTTATGCATCAGATGGACTGGTTAGGGAACTTGCTATCTAATCACTGAGCATGTTTTTTTCAGATATTGCTGATGCTCTGCAGGTTTGTTGTAGGCTTTAGTCTTTGTCAACTTTCACTGGGCTATGACCTCATATCTAGATTTAAAAAAAACTCATTACACCAGCAAGGGAAGCCTATCAATGTGTAATATGAACCATGACACACTTGGCTCTACCATTACAATGACTCTCAAGCACTTAAATTAGTTTATTCTTGATATCACTCTTAAAAAGTCTTGTGATCTGACATGTAGTGTTCTTAACGTGCTACAGTTGATACCAGAAACACCTGAATGCAACAGGTACTAAAATTTATGGGTAAAGCATCTAAAACTGCTTTATATATGGGATCAAAAAGGGGGCAGGGGCTTTGTGACAATTAGTCTCATGATCACTGATTCACAATGTTTAGTTTTAACTCTGAAAATAGAAAGCAGACCTGCTCAAGATGGTCTGAGAAGGCTGGATGTTTTATAACAGAATATGTCACAGTGACTATAACAGTAGTGCTTTGAGGCTAAATATCTGAGGTTAAAGTTCCAGGAAGATAGATATTAAAAACAAAAACAGTTATTTCTGTTTGATCATCTTCGAATGAAAGTTTGGCATTGCATGCTTTCTTGTAAAGAGTTATTGGAGACTGATACAATTTCCTTTCCTTTGTATTAACTGTGTAAATAGAGTCAACAGGCCATACGCTTATTAAAGCGTAATGTCTGAAGTTAGTACTATATTTAGTACTATTTTAGGCTAAATTTGTTCTTCTTGTGTAATGTCCAGATGTTTCTCCATCTTCAAGAGGCTCTTTTTCTCAAAGCAGGAACTCATCAAAAAGTGGTGTGCTGTATCAGCAGTTTTAGCATTCTGTAGCATGCCGTTTGTGACGCATGTGCTGTTCTGACTTTTACTTTAGGTTGTGTGGATACTGAAGCTAAGTATTTGCTATTGTTTGTCATTATGATAGATTTTCTGACACAGACCTGATAAGACAGTTTTAGAGCCATGTAAGAGATGGGGGTACAGGATGCGAGCCCCACAGGCTCTGCCCAATATTTAACTGTCCTAAAAGTTTCCAGAGAGAAAACAACTCCTTGCTTTAAACTGTTAAAGGCATCAAGAAGTTTGTTCACAGTTGTTTGGACAGGCAAAGAAGACTGAAAAGACTGTTTACACAAAGACTGTAGACACTGCTGTGGGTTTATTCACACACTGTTCTGTTTGTTGTTGGCAGCCAAGCAGCAGAAAAAAAGTTGACCAAGGTTTTGTGCTATCATGTTATAAAAGCTTGTTTGCATAAAGTCATGTATTTATCATGAGTTTAAAAATAGCCTTCAGTTAAAATCCATTGTTTTACTTTATTAATATGTTCATATGTTTTTTGTTTTAGTAGACATATCATGAATAAAATAAGCAGTTTTGCAGTAGTTTCTCCTTTTCTGAAAATTTGAACAGGTAATGTTGTTAACATTAGATATAGAGTATTTTTGTTTTTTTACTTGTGCTTTTAAACTGTAGTTTGTGTTTATTGTAATTTGTTATTTTTCATTGCATTCGATGTTTTCCTGCTAAAAAGGGACCAGACAAACTACAGTAACTTTTATCTATGGCAAATGTAACACTAATACACAGGACCTGTTAAGTAGTCAGTGAATAGGAGAAACTTTCTCAGTTTTTTCCCCCTGTTCTCTTTATCATCGAAAGACAGTTTTAGAGCAATTGTATAGTCAAGTTTCTCTATCAGTTTGGCCACCCAGGTGTGCCACAGCTGTTTCCGGCATCAGGGCAAGCTGCATCGCTGCGCTCAGTGCAGGTTTGCTCACTATTGTGACCGAACCTGCCAGACTGCATGCTGGGATGAACACAAGCAAGAGTGTGGAGCCATCAAGAAGATAGGCAAAGCACCCAGCGAAAATATTCGGTAAGAAAAAAGGGTTCATCTGAAATTAACCTGAGAGGTGGCTGCTAGAAATAAATCAGTTACAAGAAAAAAAGGAAAATTTAAAAAAAAAAATGTGGTCACTTGTGGTTAGTTGGTAATCAAGATCCAGAACATGATTTCCAATCATTTTAGTAACTTGATCATTTCCTCTTGCTGCCCTCATCAGGCTAATATTGCCATGGCTGAAAAAACAAAGGGAGCTCAAATGCATAATTCTATAACATAAAATAAACATTACATTTTTGTGAAGGTAATTCAGGCCAAAACAGATTCAGAGGAATGTGGAGAGGTGAAATGAGTAGGCAGTCTTGAGTTGACAACAGGAAACTGATGGGCAAGGGGGGTGGCAAAAACAAGAGGAAAAAAAGATTCAGAAATTGATGAACTGTCACAAAAATTGACTTATGATCATTGTGATCCATGACACCTAAACACATGAAGGCTTAATCTCTTGACTTTGTAGTGGACTCCTAGATAATAAATCCTGATTCCTTCCTTGATGCAGACTGTTTATTTCTGCTATTGGGACTTTGACATGAGAAAGGTGTGCATAGATGATTCCTACTGCCTTTGGTGATGGCTGACTTTTCCTTTTTTACACTTACATTTCAGCTTTGGTTGAAATGACGCTTAACTACTCTATAGAGTGCCATGACATTAGGTAGAAAACTTCATGCCTCTCTCAGGATAACTTTTAAAAAATACTACTAACATACTTTTGCTGACACACAGCTCAAAATATAAAAGTAGTACTTCTGTTGGTTGTGAAAAAACCTGTAAAAACAGCATATTACACTAGGATGGTGAACTTGGTTAAACATAATACTTTGAAAAGCAGCTGCTAAATTATCAGTTAGAAATATTGATAGAATAGAATAGAATAGAATAGAATAGAAAAACTTTATTCATCCCCCAGTGGGGGAAATTCAAATCAGTCGAGTAGCTCAAAGAAATTATAATTATAATTTTGATATAATATAATATGATATATACATATATATATTATCATATATGATCATTATGATAATTGATATATTAGTTTGCTGAACAGTTTAATTGACTGTTTAGTTCAATTACACATGCAGGCCAAAATTCACATAAACGAAGAGACACCATATTTAATAGTATACTTAACATGAATGTACAGTTCACATTCACATTGTTCTCTTCTTGACTATGACTGTGCATATCATCGTACCACATTTTTTATTGCATTTATAATACTTAATGGAGTCTTGCATTTGGTATGATTAAATGAGGCATGCAACCAGCCAATCTCTTAGATTATTGTTGGAAAAGGAGCACATTGTTAATGTTCTGTTAGTTTTGTGGGTGTTTATTGTTGTAATAATTGGAAAGAGCATGCTGACACTCTTTTCAAAAGTTTATGTAAATCATAACAACAACTGCCAAAACAAACATAGTATCTCCTCAACACTCCCCACTACTCTGCAACTTCCCCTTCCATAATAAAAGCTTCAGTTAAAATGCACAAACTAACTACCAGTACCTCATTTGCAAGAACATAGGTGTTAAATATTGAATGACTAAGGATCACTTGATTAACAAATGGTGACCAAAAATTAAATACCTTCTCAGTTTGAATTAATTGCTGGCTTATCCATCAATCTCAACTCTGATCATACTACACAAAGTTGCAGTGTTTGATCTATACTTCTGTGGCAACACTAACTGGCTTATACCTACCCTGTTGTCCTCTGCCCAGCCTGGCAGCTCGAGTGCTGTGGCGTATACACAAGGACAAAGGCATTGCATCAGACAGTCAACTAATATCAGTGGACCAGCTGCAGGACCACGTTGATGACCTGGCTGAAGAAGACCTGAAGAGGCTCAAGACCGATGTGCACAACTTCCTGGAATACTGGTCTTATGGAAGGAAGCAGCACTCTGTTGAATATATCTCTCACATCTTCAGCATTGTTAGTGCAGTTTATTGTGCGACTGTTCCTTGGGCACAAGGCCAAGAAATTAATTAAGAAATTAACCTTTGCTATGTCTCTATCATGCTCACTGTGGACACCCCCCCCCCCCCCCCCCTCCCACACACACACACACACACACACACACACACACACACACCCACACACACACACACCCGTCTGTCTCTGTAGATCAAGTGTAATGGATTTACGCTCAGTGACCAGAGGGGTCTGCAGGCTGTTGGAGTAGGTCTTTTTCCAAACCTGTGCCTGGTCAACCATGACTGCTGGCCCAACTGCTCTGTCATCCTCAACCATGGAAAGTAGGTATTGAAGCTACTACTCCAGTAAGTAGTAAACAACTTTTATGTTGTGGGCCATCTTTTGTATCAATCAAATAATGATTGAAGTAACACACCCTGAGCGGTTGATGATCTGTTTACCACTTACATTGTAATAATCACACACAATTCTATTCAATAATCTGACATTCCCAAAAGGGATTTTTTTTCTGTTGCAATACTACTGCACTACCTGTGTTTGCTTTTACTACCTGACACTGAACCACTTTGCATTTGTCACTTCATCTTCTTGTCTTATAGTTCTGTGATAGTTATAGTTTTTGTTTTTATGTCTGTTTTTAAAACAAAATGATGAGCTGCACCATATGGGCCCAAGGGAAACAAAATGTCAGTACAGTGTATATTAGAACATGACTGTTTTGACGAATAAATTCTCTTGAGTCTTAAGCTTTAGTATATAGCTAATAATAAATATAATAAACTAATAATAAATATATACCATGGAGAAAACAGTCAAAAATCATAAAAGAGAATGCAGGAAAGCTGAACGTAAGTGGAGGAAAACAAAGCTTCAGATTCACTATGAACTGTACAAACAAAGCCTGCACAGTTAGAACAATGAGCTGTGCAAGGCCAGACAGCTGCATTTATCTGAAATTATTAATAAGAATGCCAATTCTCAAACTCTGTTTGCTATGGTTGAAAAATTCACAAATCTTCCTAAACAGTTAAACCCAGACCTCCTCTCCACTGAGAAACTTTTTTAGTCAAAAAATCTGAACAATTAGACAAAACATTCACGCCACACAGACCAACAAGAAAACGAATCTGTGTCTAAAACCTAGAACTAACTCTGACTTTATGTCACAATTTAATATTATTGATTTAAAAATCCTGGAGGAAACAGTTCGGCATCTGAAATCAACACCTTGCACTCTGGACATAATACCATCTGACTTTTTAAAAACAGTTTTTACCTCAGTAGAAAGTGATCTCCTACAAATAGTAAACAGCTCACTGGCATCAGGCATTTTTCCCAAGTCACTAAAGACAGCTGCCATTAAGCCACTCCTAAAGAAGAGAACTCTAGACGCCTCTGTGATGAACAACTACAGACCTGTCTCTAACCTCTCTTTTATATCCAAGATTATTGAGAAAGTTGTATTTAACCAGCTCAATGACTTTCTGAATGAAAGTCTCGATAACTTTCAATCAGGCTTCCGCCATCATCACAGCACTGAAACAGCTCTGGTCAAAGTGTTAAACAACATTAGGTTGAATACTAATTCTGGTAATGTTTCAGTCCTGGTTCTGTTGGATATCAGTGCTGCGTTTGAAATCCTGTTGCACAGGCTGGAAAACTGTGTTGGACTTTCTGGAGCGGTCCTTAACTGGTTCAGGTCCCATTTAGAAGGCCAGAGTTATTTTGTTACAATTGGCAGCTATGAATCTGAGCGAGTGGCCATGACTTGTGGAGTCCCCCAGGGGTCAGTTCTTGGACCTCTTCTGTTTAACTTGTATATGCTCCCTTTGGGTCAGATATTGCAGAACTTTAACATCAATTACCACAGACATGGAGACGATACACAACTTTATGAGTCTCTGTCACCAGACGACTGCAGCCCAGCAAACGCACGTGTCAGTGTCTGGAGGAAATAAACTCCTGGATGAGAGAGAAGTTTCTATCAAATATATATAAATATAACTTTATATATGCATATATGTATAATGAGCTTATGGAAATGAATACATACATGTATTATTGGAATACACAATATATTATTTGACCAAAAAACAAGTACAATTGTAAATGGCAGAATGTGGATCAAATTTGCTTGTTGCTGCTTCATCTTAGACAGTCAGTGTAACAGACTACTGATTACATTTCTTGTCTTTTGCAGCCAGTCAGCTCTGAGTTCTACTCTTCACTCTCAGAGGAGGTACGTATCGCAGATGTTTCCAACTCAACTTTTGTCATAAAATCTATAACCTTTAATGAAAACTACCTGCTTCACATTATACACTATCCAGGCTGAAAATTGTGCTTGCTAAATTAATTTAAAAACTCATTATTCTTTCAGTACTCTTGAAGCTAAACACTACTTTCAGGCTACAGATCTTTTTTTGTGAATAAAGCATTGCTTATTAAAGCAAGATGTTCCATCCCTCCATTTCCTATACCCACTTAATCCAATGCAGGGTTGTATGGGAGACATAAACATATTTTAGTTGACACTGGGCTAGCGGTGGGTACACCCTGTACAGGTCACTAGTCCATCACACTTTTGGTTTCCTTAGTTTTCATTTTCATACAATGTTTTGTACCTTTTGTATTATTTTGGTCATTGATTTTCTGTCTGCTTGCTTCCTGTTTTGTTTTTTTGTTAATCCTGGTCTCAGTTAATTTCTAGTAATTTTCTGGTTTCTATGTTGCACCTGGTTTAATTTTCTCATTACTTCAGCTGTCTTCCATTTGTTAATTATCCCTCAGTCCATATTCTCCTGGGTTTCAGTTTTTTCTTGCCAGACTATTCTATGTAAGTTGTTTGTTAGTAGCTCAGGTCGTCCATGTTCTTCCTGTGTGTTTCTACTGTATTTAGTCAGTCTGTTTCTCTTTCTCTTTTTAGTTTTTGTTTGCAGTTTTTTTTAGTTCTTGCTCTAGTCACTATTTCATTTAGTTATTTCAATAAACCCTTTTTTCCCATTACATCATTAGTTCCTCCTTCCTAGTATTTCTGCATTCTGGATCTTCAATATCCCAACCTCCCACTCCACACCGCTTTATGACACACAGAGACAAATGATATAAACAATTATGCTCACACTTACTCCTAGGGACAATTTAGAATAGCCAATTAAGCTTTAATGCTAACAGTGGATTTACCCAACTGTTTTTGGATGGTGGGAGGAAGAACACAGGTAGAATGTACAAACTCCACACAGATACACCCCAGCTAATCCAATATTCCTCTCTTCTAGGATTGAGCTTCGAGCTCTGGAAAAAATTGCTGATGGTGAAGAGCTGACCGTCAGCTATGTAGACTTTCTTAACCTGTCTGCTGACCGCCAAAAACAACTGAGGGAGCAATTCCACTTTGAGTGCACCTGCAAGCATTGCAGCGAGCGCATCAGTGATGATTTGATGACTGCAGTTGCAGATGGCAAAGTTAATGGACACACGAAACTCTTTTGCAAAATTTTCTTAGTTTAATTTTGTAAAGTAGCTTTTCTCCTTTACTTTGTCTCACTCACAGCCCTCTGCTGATAAGGTGAAAGAGGTTACTGCCTTCAGCAAAGACTGTCTTGAGAAGATTGAAAGGTCCCGTACTGATGGTGATTACAATGAGGTACACCGCTGTGCTGTGTAGTTGACTGTTTCTGTTTGAGCAGTTTTGACTCCTTTGGTCCAACGATGGCCCTCTCTGTTCTCTTTCAGGTGTTGAAATTGTGTCGTGAGTGTCTGGAGAGGCAGGAGAATGTCTTGGCTGAGACTCACTTGTATAAACTGCGTGTGCTCAGTGTTGTCAGTGAAGTACTCTCATACTTACATTTGTTCCCTGACGCTGCAGACTACACCCATAGAATGGTGGAAGGATACACGTAAGTGCTGACAGAGTGCTTTGACCTGGGGTTGGAAAAATTCTACTTACCTACAATGATATGAAAAAATCAGTATTCATCAGAATTTCTGTGAAATGTTTGATATTGAAGTAAAACATTATCTGTTCACATGCTGGAAAGCCTGGATGTTGGGGCAGTCAATTTTCTTTCCTAATTTCATGATTTTCCTTGGTTGAAAGTCTCATCAGTTAGTCTAAACTACTATAGAAGGACATATTAAGCTTTTTTGTGGTTTTCATAAAGTAGTCAGTAAAGTAAGTTTTTTATTCAGACCCCTCCTCTATCAGTACACTTCATTATGTATAATTTTTAGTTGATTCATATTCAAATTTTCCCATCCATCCATCATCTACCGCTTCTCTGGGGATCAGATCGCGGGGGCATGCAGCTTGAGCAAGGTGTTCTCAGGTCACAACATGTCCTGGGTCTTCCCTGGGGTCTCCTCCCAGTGGGACATGCCTGGAACACCTCACCAGGGAGGTGTCCAGGAGGCATCCTAACCAGATGCCTGAGCCACCTCATCTGACTCCTCTCGATGCGGAGGAGCAGCGGTTCTACTCCGAGCCCCTTCCAGATGACCGAGCTCCTCACCCTATCTCTAATGAAGAGCCCAGACACGCTGCAGAGGAAGCCCATTTCGGCCGCTTGTATTCACAATCTCGTTCTTTTGGTCACTACCCACAGCTCGAGACCATAGGTGAGGGTAGGACTGTAGATTGACCTGTAAATTGAGAGCTTCACCTTCTGGCTCAGCTCCTTCTTTAACAAGACAGGCTAATGGAGAGCCCGCATCACTGCTGACTCCATTTGTCCCTCACTTGTGAACAAGATCCTGAGATATTTGAACTCCTCCACTTGGGGATGGAGCTCATTCCCAACCCAGAGACGGCATTCCACCCTTTTCTGGCTGAGGACCACGGTCTCGGATTTGGAGGTGCTGATCCTAATCCCAGCCACTTCACACTCGGCTGTGAACCACTCTAGTGAGAGCTGAAGATCACCACCTGACAAAGCTCACATAATCCATTCATCCGTAAAAAGCAGGGACCCGACTCTGAGGTCGCCAAACTGAACCCCCCCATCGCCCTGGCTGCACCTAGAAATTCTGTCCATAAAATGTGGACCAAACTCTGACACCAGTCATACAGAGACCGAACAGCCCCTATCAAGGGGTACAACACTCCATACCCCCAGAGCACCCCCCACAGGACTCCCCAAAAGACACTGTCAAATGCCTTTTCCAAGTCCACAAAACAGATGTAGACTGGTTCGGTGAACTCCCATGCACCCTCCAGGACCCTGCTTAGGGTGTAGAGCTGGTCCACTGTTCAGTGGCCAGGATGGGAAACCACACTGTTCCTCCTGAATCCGACGGATGACTATCCGACGGATGCTCCTCTCCAATACCCCTGAATAGACCTTAACCAGGGAGGCTGAGGAGTGTGGTCCCCCTGTATTTGGAACACACTCTCCGGTCCCCCTTCTTAAAGAGGGGGACCACCACCCTGATTTGTCAGTCCAGATGCACTGTCCCCGATGTTCACGCAATGTTGCAGAGGCGTGTCAACCAAGACAACCCTACAACACCCAGAGCCTTGAGTAACTCCAGCCAGACCTCATCAGGCCTTGGCACTGAGGAGCCTTTTGACCACCTCGGCAACCTCAGCCCCAGAAATGGGAGGCCCCATCCTAACTCTGCTTCCTCATCAGAAGGCATGTCGGTGGGATTGAGGAGGTCCTGGAAGTATTACCTTCACTGACTCACAACATCCCTAGTTGAAGTAGGCAGAGCCCCATCTCCACCATACACGGTGTTGACGGTGCACCGCTTCCGCCGCCAGTTGGTGGACCAAAATCTCTTCGAGGCCGTCCGGAAGTCGTTCTCCATGGCCTCACCGAACTCGTTATGAACAGTCCATGACGACCACAGAAGTCCAACAACAGAACACCACTCTGATTCAGATCGGGAGGACCGTTCCTCCCAATCAGCCCCTTCCAGGTCTCATTGTCATTGCCCATGTGAACATTGAAGTCCCCCTGCAGAACAAGGAAGTCTCCTGTAGGAGCACTCTCCAGTGCCTCCTCCAGGGACGCCAAAAAGGGTGGGTACTCTAAACTGCTGTTTGGTGTGTAAGCACAAACAACAGTCAGGACCCGTCCCCCCACTGGAAGGTGGAGGGAGGTTACTCTCAATGTGCAGGCACACCTGGGGGGCAATGAGTAAGCCCACATCTGCTCTCACACTACTCAGCCTCACAAGGAATGTTTAGTCCAGGGTTTTAGAGAGGAGGCTCCGACCAATTGTTGACAATTGGTTCAGGAGGAGTAGTGTGGCTTTCACCCAGGTTGTGGAACAGTGGACCAGATCTTTACCCTTGCAGAGATACCGAGGGGATCATGGGAGTTTGACCATCCAGTCTACATGTGTTTTGTAGATTTGGAAAAGACTTACGACTGTGTTCCCAGAAGGATTCTGTGGGGGGTGCTGAGGGAGTATGAGGTACCAGAGCCACTTTTACGAGCTGTCCGGTCCCTGTATAACCAAAGCAAGAGCTGTGACCGCATCCCTGGCACTAAGTCCAACTTATTTACAGTGCGTGTTGGACTCCGCCAGGCCCCTCGTAACCCATCCTGTTTGTGATTTTAATGGACAGGATCTGAAGGTGTAGTCATGGAGAGGAGGATGTCCCTTTTGGGAACTTCAGAATCATATCTCTGCTTTTTGTGGATGATGTGGTTCTGTTGGCTTCTTCAAGCCAGCACCTTCAGCATGCACTGAAGTGGCCGGGATGAGGTTCAGCTCTTCCAAATCCGAGGCCATGATTATTAACTGGAAAAACATGGAATGCTCTCTCCAGGTTGGGGATGAGTCCTTGCCTCAGGAGTTTAAGTATCTTGTTCACAAGTGATGGCAGGTTGGAGATGGACAGATGGATTGGGCCTTCGTCTGCGGTAATGATGGGGCAGCTCTGGTCCATCGAGGTGACAAAAGAGCTGAAATGGATGGTGAAGCTTTCAATTACTGGTCCATCTTTGTTCCAACCCTCACCTATGGTCACGAGATCTGGATAGTGACCGAAAGAATGAGATTGCGGATACAAGCAGCTGAAATGGCTTCAGAGATAGGGTGAGGAGCTCGGACATCCGGAGGGAACTCGTGTAGAGCCGCTGTTCCTCCGCATTGAGAGGAGCCAGCTGAGATGCTTCGGGCATCTGGTTAGGATGCCTCCCAGTCGCCTCTCTTTGGAGGTTTTCTGGTCATGTTCTATGGGGTGGAGGCCCCAGGGCAGACCAAGGACTCACTGGAGGGATGTCCCTTCTGGCCTGGGAACACCACAGGATCCACCAGGAGGAGCTGGAGTGTGTCACTGGGGAGAGGGATGTCTGGGTTTCTCTCCTGGACCTGTTGTCCGCATGACCTGACCTTGGATAAGCAGATTAGAATGGATGGATGGATGCTTTAAAGGGGTAATTTACAATATCAGAGTGATCATAAAATTGTGGGAAGGTACATTTCTTTTTTGCAAAATGGAAAAAGTTTTTAACTAAAAAATCTATTTTCAGAGTTGGCCATCCAACCAGAATAAGTGAGCAGAGATAGAAATGAACTTGATCAAGAACTTAACTCACTCCAAGAAGTCCTCTGCCGAGATTAGCTGAACTGATCAAAAAGAAGACCAATCAGCAGCACTTCATAAACCAGGCCTTTATGATAGAGCAGCTACACAGTAGTCACTCTGAACAAAAGACACATGATATTCTGTTTGCTGTATGTCTGAATTCTTATTAAAAGGTCTCAGGGAAAAGATTATTTTATCTAATGAGATGATAATTGAAGCCTAGGGGTAGAACTCTAAGCACAATGTCCAGTACAGCACATCAGGCACTGCTCATGACCTTGCTAATACCATTCCCACTGTGTAGCATGGCAGTGATAGTGTGATCCTATGTTCGATCCTAAGGTTATTTTACAGCAGTAGAGACAGAGAGTCTGGTCAGAGTTGACAACAAATATAAAGAAAACTTTCTCATGAATTGAGGCTAGATAGAATGGTTCCCTTTTAGCTCAACAATGACTTGAATTGTGCAGCCAAGACAATACAGGAGTGGCTTGGGGCTTGAGTTATGGATCTAGTTTCTTTTTCTAAATTAGAGTTAAACTTTTGATCTACATACGTCAGCCAAAAATCAGCTAAAATATGTTTTGACTTTGCCATTATGGGTTAACTACACAATAAAGTGAACAATTTCAGTATAATTTTTTAAAGACAATATATTTATCCAAAGCTCAGACTATAGTTTTGACCCGGCTTCGCCTACTTTTTGGATAGGAAGTTGTACCGGCCCAACAATGCTCAATTGGGGATGGCCATTATGCGAGCAGGTGTCACCCACTGGCATGCAGGGCAGATTGAAATGGGCCATAGTATGATCTGCAAGGCCTATGGCATCCTGATGGTCACCCATGGACCCAACCACTCCATCACTAGGGACCTGGAGGTATTTCATACTGTATATTACTGTATGATGTGAGTGGGTAATTGTTACATACTGAAACCATGCAACTCCTAGCTGCATATTTTAAATACTTGTTTTATTGTGCAAACACAATTCTGTCATGCTTTCAGTCCATGCGCACGCAGACTGAGATGGAGCTGAAGATTTTCAAGCAGAATGAGAATGCTTATCGCAACATGAGAGATGCTGCTCTGAAGAACCAGCCCGTGGCCAGCAGCGACTCTGCTGATGAAAACATCAAAGGCTTCCTCAGCAAGCAATAATTACCTTAAGAACTCATAGTCCTATCAGTAACAACTCCTGATAATGGCATGATGCAAATTTTAAATGTTGAGGCATTGACAAGTATATATACTGAATGATTTCACACTGGTCCCTGTACAAGTCTTTGAGTCATACTTATTGCACAGCATCTTCAATAAAACTGGAGATACTTGTGCAGTGGTTGCTTACTACCAAACATCAATGATTTTTAATGTATCTTCATATTTATGAATGAAATTAGCATTAAAATTGACTTTATATATAAGGATTCTATATTGCCAGTACCAAAAAGTCAAGATAGCAAGACAAAAATCCAATTAACCACCCCATGCATTGAACAAAAGATTATATCCAACAAAGACAGCAAACACAACTCAAATAATCACTCCAACTCAAGGAATACAATTATACAAAATCTTCAATAACTCCATAACTACAATACTCATTGGTGAGGCACACTCCATCAAACGAGAGATCAAGCCCAGGTTTTATTTGTATTCCAAGTAATTTGTAGTATTATTATTATCTACATTATTTTCCAAGAGACTGGTATGATTATGACTAGACAATCAATAGTCATGTTTACATGGACAATAATTTCTTCAATCTGATCACAGATTCAGATGTGAAGTGTTTATATGATCACCAAAAAAAAAGGTTTTATAAATTGTGCATTTGCATGGTTAACCCTAACCCTTGGAAACTTATTGCTTCACCCTGTGTAGTTGGAGGAAACACAGAATATATTAATCTAATCTAATATCTAATCAGATGGTAAGATTTTACTGTAGATTAGAACCTCAAAAGGGTAAAAACCACATCTCTTGATCTGCTTAAAAATGCACAATTGAGACCAATTGGGTCAATCTTATCTGACTGAGGTGTTTACACGAGGTCTTTTTGCTCTAATTGGACTTTTTAATCTGATTAAAAGAGGTTCTTGTAAACACAGCAATGGTAATGTTAGTCAGTTCAACTGATTTTAAATTAATGGCTCCTTATCAGGCCGCTGCAGAGCTTGATGATGAGCTGATCATTTGAATCAGGTGTGGTGGAGGAGGGAAACATCAAAAACATGCAGGGCAGTGGGTCATGAGGACCGGAATTGAGAAATACTGGGCTAAAGGGACCTGGCTCGCTATCGGGTGGTTTTCAACAGTGCAGAGCCGAGCTTCCAATTCAGATAACCTCGACTCCAAAACTACAAAAAGACTACATTTGTTACTGTACTAATATCACTAAATGAGGCAGAGGAGTAACTAAACATCTGACACACGGAGCAGGTGAAAGCAGGAGATAGAGGAAGAGAACTGGTAGCCATGCTAAGCTAGAGAACCAGACACACTGCTAAAAAGTGAAAAATAAAGACTAAAGATCTGTAAGAGTGAGCGTTAGAATATAACAAGTATGAGATAGAGTTAACTATGCAAGATGTGTAAATTAGTAAATTAGGGAGAAATAGGGTGATTATTAGTAGTTCAAGTAGTACACAAACAAGGTGACAAGTGATGCAATACGTCTTCCTGCAAAGCTTTTTTTGTTGGACCACATTTAACTTCGACTGCGGCATGCAATCGCAGTGGCATCATTGCAATAAGCTTCTGCAATGTCACAATATTTATTTCCGTTGTTACAGCTCGACTCTAAGGCTGCAACAATAATGGGAGACAGATGAGAGTTTTTCCATTTATAAGAATAAAGTTTATTCTCAAAATTGACTAAACTAAAGAAACGTGGAATTCAGTTGTCAATAGTGTATGCATGCATGAGTGTGTGGATGTGTGAGCTATCAAAACAAGAACAACTAGAGCCAGGTGTGGTTAAATTAGCCTGGTGAGCCCTCTGCCTTATTCCCTGCTAAAGGGAAGAAAACAAAAACAGGGACAACTAGTGGAGCGGAGGGGTCGTCACACCGTCCAGAGTTGCATTAATAATTTGCCAAGATCTTGTAGTGATGATAGAAGAGTCGGACTGCAGCAAAGTCTTCTCCAGCACATCCCAAAGATTCGCAGTGTGGTTGAGGTGTGGACTCTGTGGTGGCCAATTCATGTGAGAAAATGTCTCATGCTCCCTGAATTCAATTTTAGGATGAGGTCAATTTTCACTCCTAAATTGGTGATGCTTGATTTTTCATGTGGAACCAGGGAAGAAAGGTTAATAGAGGGGGTACAACTGGAGCCACTGGATTCAAACAGCATGACCTGTTTTTTTTCCCCTGAAATTAAGAATATTCAGTGCCATCCATCCCCTGATATCACCAAGACAATCAAGGAGAGGCCAAATGGAACATACACTATTGTGTTCCAAAGGAAAATGGATTTGACAAGTCATCTGTTTATAAGTGAAATAAAGTAATGAATGCTTTCTCAAAAGACTCAAAGTTATTGAACACAGCAGAGCTGGGGATCAAGATGAACGGGTCATGGGAGGGTAGTGAAATACAGGCCCTAGAGTGTTAACAAACTTGTTCAAGAAGAAATTTATCACAAAGTTTTCTGGAAGCTTCCAGAGATACAGGTTCAAGGACATTAAGACCAATGTTAAGTGTATTGAAAAGGACACAGGGGATGTGAGAGTTATCCACGATGATGTCAGAGAAATATTTTGCTCTAACAGTTTTTCATCTAGCACATGCTCACAGTGTGACCCCACACAAATGGGCAGGCCAAGGCTAGTGACCCCAGACAATGATCAACTATAACAGCTAGACAAGTAGGTTGGACTATGTATTTTGTGTTGTTCATTGTATGCAGTGGTTTGTACCTACCAAAAGTGGTCCAGGCACAACTAGTGAACAACTAGTGACCAAGCCACATCACTGTGTGCCTCCAAGACTTCAAATCTCGAACAGGAAGTAAAGGCAGACTTAAGTGGTGTCATGGTTGACAGGGGCTACTTAAGGCAGTCAGAAATTACAAAATAAAACAAAACAAAACCCCACTCAGCTGAGATTTCAAACCTGAAAAAAATTGTTTTATTAGAAGCTCATTTTATCCAGACAAACAGAAGCCATTACAATGGGTAGAATGAAGATCTAAGTCATAAAGACATAAAAAGGTCAAATAGAAGTCTTGTGGATCACTGCTACAGTATGCCATTTAAGGCATCTGTTGGGCATCTGCACTGGGGTCAAAAGCCATAACATATTAGTGTATCAGCACACTAAAGTGGTATTTATTGCTTTAACTGAAATCTTTTAACAAAAATGACCTCATTGGTTAGTATTTCACATCAATCATCACCCAATTGTTTTTCAATTTAAAAACACACATATGACAGCACTTAAAAGTAACAAAGGAATCTCTCTTTAGATAAGACAAGTTAAAAATGAAATCTTAAATTAAGACATAACATAGAAATTAAGAGGTGTAAATATCTTTCACAGCCATAGAAGTAGTGGTCATTTAGAACCACACAAAATGTTACATTATTGTTTTCCAACGGTAGTCCATTTGAAATTACAGATCAAAATGGCTTAACATCAAATATGATTTCATAGGCTAATTGATAAAGTACCAAATCTTAGACCAAACAGTAACGTGACAGCTTTGACATTGAGTCCTCTTCAAGGAAGCTCTGCTTCTTCCTCTCCTCTCACTGGACAACGCAGAGCTCAGTGCTAGACTGATTATGAGCCTCTCCTGTCCTGTCAGCATCTCTTTGAGTTCTGCCATGCTCTTGCGACAGGAAGTTCAGCTCATCTGACTGGGGCTCCAGACTCTGCCTTAGCTGCATCAACAGCTCTTTACCATCACTTGATGGAAGGTTTCCCAGGTAGTACTGAGGAGCCAGCTCCACAAGCCTACAACAGAGACACAGGAAAATATCTGTAGTAAAGAAGAGTACTCAAGAAATGAACTCAAGTACATGAAGTGTGAATTCGAGAGACCCTTTGGGAGGCCCCAGCAACATTGCTGTGTGTTAATGTTGATTTAAAGACAAATGTGGGATTTCCACACCAGGAAGAGACAGACATCACCTTATTTACCACTACCTTTGTACTTTGGATACAATTTAGGGGACTCTCTCCCACCAGACCTGTCCTATAACTTATGTGGAAAACATGAATGCCCTAGTACCAACTAGCGAAGCTTTCCCTGAACAAACAAAGAAACCCCTGTATGTGAGAGTTGGGGAGAAACCAGACCAAATGTTTCTTTCCTCTTATCTGGACATGTAAACCAAAGGTGACACCTATCTGCCTATATCTAGTAAGACAAGAAACAAATCTCTTACACCTGTACCAACTATTTTCTTCAGATTCACTTTCAGTTGGATTTCTAAAACTATGTTAAATGTGTTTTATACCTCTGTAAAGGTTGTTTAATGTTTTCAGTGATATCACTTGGTATAATAAGGAAGAAACCATTATTTAGAAAAACGACAAACTTTTCCGTGGAGCCACATTGCCACCTAACGGTCTGTAGCACAGAGTAGTTAAACCTAAATTAATCAAGTAACCAGATATTTATATTAAGTAACTCAACTGTTAACCGATGTTCCCTGATGTTTCTTTTTGTGCTCCATTGTTAAACACAGGAAGATAACTTTGTTTGGTTCTTTATTCATGTCGTAACTTTACAGATATCCATCTGAATTTGAGAAATATTCAAGATCCACACCTGTAATCCATGTTATTTTAGTCAAAGTGTGTTGTTTATTTTACGTCTTCTTATATTATGTTTATTTCATGTCTTTACCATCTTAAGATGTGGTGTTTTCAGAACCCTCTGAACAAATGTGTGTGAAGACAAAAGAATGGAGATATTGAGTTTTCTTTGTTTTATCAAACTCTTAACACTAGAATTAAAACTTCTACTTTACACACACAGGCAACCGCCATAACAGCTTCAGGCATATCATTGGCTGAAAGTTGAGCCTAAGCCTGCGTCATGCCCCGCCTCCACGAATCGAACTTGGAAAACCGCAAGGAGTAGAATAGAAATACATAGAATGAAGAAGAGAGAGAAACTGAAGAAGAAGGAATGATAATGAAGAGGACAGAAAGAAAGCAGAATGAAGTAATAGAAAGATATAAGTTTGTTTGTTTGCTTTTCGTTTGTCTGTTATTTTATCTCGTCTCCATGTCTGTTTTTCATTGTACATTTTAACCTCTGTTGCTGCATATGTTACCACACAGTAACAGTTTTTCCTGCAAAGAAAGCCAGCGTAAGCCTGTCAGCCTTTTGTTAGCTTTAAAGGGGAACTCCGGTATTTTTAAACCTAGACATTATTTCTGGCATGAAATACGTTTATCTACTCACCGAGAACAGTTTTGGCGAAAGTCGGCGTCCTTTGGGAGCTATTTAGAAAACTCGCAATCTGCATATATCCATACAACAACAACGAACAGGGCAGGGACAATGCGGCCACTAAATAAGGCATTATCTGTCTTTATGTTACCAATACTTTAAGAAGAATGAATGAATGAACGTGTGCTATAGCTCTGTTAGCTCATAGCTGCTGTTATGTGGCTACTTGCAGCTATAGGAGAGCTAACGGAGGGATTTCTACTGGGACCACTTTATTTCTGTCTTTTTGTGAGTGTGTTTGTTATTAATATATATCATAGTTAGAATTTGCAGTCTTATTTTTGTTAGCTGGTGTAATATTACTCTCTGGGGGTGTCTTTAGTCCTTTTAACATGTGTGAACAGGGGGTGGAAGTAGATCCGCCGCTGATATGCTTCTGAGCCAGCAGAGGAGGCAGTACCAAGAGTGGAAACGATACTGCCCCAGGTGCACACTTTTCAAGCCGGTTTCATGCATGTAAGAACACAGCGCTGCGGGGCTGATCCCCCTCTATTTGGAATGTGTTAATTACTAGGAGAAACAGCGGCAGCTTAACAAAAACATTCTTTTTTTGCTGATATGGTGCAACCTATGTGTTAAAAGAGCTTTTGTCAACCTCTTCAGCATGATAACAAATTCATGTGAATGGATCTGCATGTATGCAGGGTTCAGAGGAGATCTGCTCTTACAGTTTGCTCTCAAGTTAAAACTGTTATATTTTCTAAGCTTTCAGTTCCAACCAAAAGTTCTCCTAAAACCAACACATGGCTAATCTCAACAATTTGATCAAGGACCTAAAAAAGGTGATGCATAAAATCCAGTTTTCTGGCAGCTTGACTCACATTTGAGGGTGGACTTCAGAAGCAATCCATATACAGTTATCACGGGATATGGTGAATTCATGGTAGAGGACCCAGCTGGGGGGGCTGGGGCATGGTTGACGACACAGATAGGAGGAGAAAGGATGAAGGTGAGCCACATGGCGGTGAGTTAGCAGGAGGTAGTTACCAGAGCCATCCACATCATGAGCAACCTGAAAAGTAGAAGAGCCATCATTAATTAATGAAGTAGGAGATTGTGGCTATTGTGTAACATGAAAAATAAATCTTTTTAACGTAGAGACACCAAACATCAGCAAAGTACTGAACTCACTGAATACAGTGTGTATGGCAACCAAGATGCTTACTTTGAGGAAAAAGCCGGAGATAAGTGCACGTTTAATATTTGTGCAGTTGTCTTGGCATCCAAAAGCAGGGGGAGAAACAGGAAGCTCGATTCGCTGCATCACTTCCAGTAGCTCTGCCCTGATCACCACAGCAAGTCGTAAGGCAGCGTGACTGAGGAAGTTTGCTATGCACCATGCCTCATCCTGATTATCTGCAATCATACCACACAGACTTCACTCAATAACTCATGTACCTAGCAGGAGTTATCATCATGGCTTTGAGAAACATTACATCGAGTTATCATTGCAGTATGATCATGGTAATACATTTTAGAACTTATGTTCTAAAGAAATTAAAAAGAAATTGTATAATATGTCTGACTTTGGTAGAATGACTTTGGTAAATGCCCTTACTTCCGTATTTTATTATTTTACTTTATTGCTTTGTTGTGTTCTTGCTACACAGAATTCCCTTTTCAGTGATAAAGTGTTGATATAATTAGTATTAACAGCGTGATCGAAATTATTCCACTAACACTTGGAAGTTATGCATGAGATGAGGGCTGAACTGTACATACGCTCCATGAAGGCATTATAAATATTAATTAGAGTCATGTGGTCTCCCTCGGTGTGCATCAGAGGTCTCCATAGTGCAACGACAGCCTCTTCTCTGCAGGGTTCTGCAGTCACGAAGCAGGAAGGAGCTGAGACCAGACAAAGATCAGTTCAAATGTTAATTAAAAAAAAAAACTTTCTTAAAAGATCAAAAGGGTGCTACATGTACCAAATCCATAATACCAATCCATATCCATTAATACCAATGTCTGTTATTGTCTCGTGGGCATTATACACTATATTGCCAAAAGTATTGGCTCATCTGCCTTTACACACATGTGAACTTAAGTGGAATCTCATTCTTAATCCATAGGGTTATATGACATCGACCCACCCTTTGCAGCTATAACAGCTTCAACTCTTCTGAGCAAACTTTCCACACAGTTTAGGAGTGTTTATGAGAATTTTTGACCATTCTTCCAGAAGTGCATTTGTGAGGTCAGACACTGATATTGGACAGAATATCAGGCCTGGCTCGCAGTCTTCACTCTGATTCATCTCAAAGGTGTTCTATCGGGTTGAGGTCAGGACTCTGTGCAGGCCAGTCAAGTTCTTCCACACCGAACTCTCTCATCCATGTCTTCATGGACCTTGCTTTGTGCTCTGGTGTGCAGTCATGTTGGTACAGGAAGAGACCATCCCCAAACTGTTTCCACAAAGTTGGGAGCATGAAATTGTCCAAACTCTCTTGGTATGCTGAAGCATTCAGAGTTCCTTTCACTGGAACTAAGGGGCCAAGCCCAACTCCTGAAAAACAACCCCACACCATAATCCCCCCTCCTCCAAACCTTACACTTGGCACAGTGCAGTCAGACAAGTATCGTTCTCCTGGGAAGCGCCAAACCATCAGATTGCCAGATGGAAAAGCGTGATTCATCACTCCAGAGAACGCGTCTCCACTGCTCTAGAGTCCAGTGGCGGCGTGCTTTACACCACTTTGTGGTAACACTTTGTATTGCACTTGGTGATGGATGACCTGGATGCAGCTGCTCGGCCATGGAAACCCATTCCATGAAGCTCTCCACGCACGGTTCTTGAGTTAATCTCAAGGCCACATGAAGTTTGGAGGTCTGTAGCGATTGGTTCTGCAGAAAGTTGGCGACCTCTGCACACTATGTGCCTCAGCTGACCCTGCTCTGTCATTTTATGTGGCCTCCCACTTCGTGGCTGAGTTGCTGTCGTTCCAAATCGCTTCCACTTTGTTATAATACCACTAACAGCTGACTGTGGAATATTTAGGAGTGAGGAAATTTCATGACTTGTTGCACAGGTGGCATCCTGTCACGGTACCACGCTGGAATTCACTGGCTCCTGAGAGCGACCCATTCTTTCACAAATGATTATGATTAAAATGAATTGAATTCCAATTGGCTTGAATTGGACTGTATTACTTAAGTGCCTTGAGATGACAATTGTTGTAATCTGGCGCTTTATAAATAAAATTGAATTGAATTGAATTAATTGTTTGTAGAAGCAGTCTGCATGCCAAGATGCTTTAATTTATACACCTGTGGCCATGGAAGTGATTGGAACACACCTGAATTGAATTATTTGGATGGGTGAGTGAATACTTTTGGCAATATAGTGTATCTGGTTGGAATTGTTTTTTTTTTTTTTTGTTGGTTTATAAAACAATGAAAAGATAACTTTCTTAGGTACCTGTAAGCATGGCAGCTATAGTTAGCAGCTCTTCAACACAGTCGTACTCGCAGGCAGCAATAAGTGCTTTAGCCAGCGGTGGCTCAAGTGGCAGTTCTGACATTATGATGCCCACTTCCGACAGGTTCCCATCATCATCCAGTGCTGCAAGGTAGTCCAAGTCTTCCAAGGCCTGCATTAGAGCCTCAGGGGCTGGACAGCAGGGAGAGATGGAGTGACATCAGCTTTAGACATGGAAGTGCTGATCCCCACACAAAATGCATCACACTCAACCACAATCTACAGTGCCGCACAGAAATCAACATGGACCAATGAAACAATAAGAGTGATAAACAGTAGAGACACTTAATATAATGTTAGTGAAATGCAGAGGAGATTCTCCAGTTTGACTGTGTATTTATAAATCCTTTGCAAATAATGGCTAAAGTGCCCCTCTCCTTAAATTTAATGGAACCTTACTAGAGAGCAGGTTCAAGTAATAATCACTTTTCCTTCTGTCTCCAAATCTCAAGAAAAACACACAATAATCTATATCTAAATAACTGATATCCTCCCCCCCAGCTCTAAGAAGAAATTTAGAAATAATTTTAAAAAAAAGACAATTTTTTTTAATCTGATGTATGCGATTAGATGCAATATTTCATAAAGGCCAGTCACAATCAGTGATGGGCAGTAATCTGAATACTTTTTTCAAGTAACGAGTAAAGTAAGGGATTACAATTGCAAAAACAGTAATTAGATTACTGTTACTTTTCCGTTTGTGAGAGTGTCTCATGACAATCACGTATGAGCGATGTGGCGTCAGTGTGTGTGTGGGTCAACAAGAGATAACATGGAGCGCGGGAGAGAGCAGGACCATCCAGCGTTTAATGCTTGGAAGTACCAACATTACTTTGACTCGATAAAAATTGACAAAAACATTGGCGTCCGCTGTACACTCTGCTTGGGAAGAAAAGTTTTTATCAACAGTGAAAAATTCCACCTCAAATCTGCGCAAGCACCTAGCAAGCTGGCACAGGAATGGGAAACTCGTTGAGAAACCTCCGAATCTCCCCACTGACATGACTGCTTCGGCTACCCCATTCAATTCCACCGGGCAAACCATCAACAGGCCCCTCTCTTGCTAAACAGGTGAAAATAGACTTCAGAGCGACAGGACTTATCAAGGACATATTGCCCATTTCTACTGTAGACTCTGAATCATTCCGACGGATCGTAGAAAAAATACCAACCAAAAGCTGTGTCAAGCTACCACAGAGAAAGTAATTTGCAGGATACCTTGAGAGAGAATACGACATAATGGACACTATTATGTAAATTCTATACGATGGAATATGCAGAAAGAATAGAAGTAGGCTGAAAAGTCTATTGCTTTATAGCGTACTCAGGTTGTGCATCATGTTTTTGAAATGTAAAGTAACTATTAAAGTAACTAATTACCTTTGGAAAAAGTCATCATCAAAGTAACTGGATTACATTATTGGACAAGTAATCAAGTAACTTGACCAACACAGGTCACAATAACAGAAATAACTGTAATAATATTACAGTCATTTCGGTCAAAAGAATTTTGTTTTACTCATTCACTTTTTGTAATATTTAGAATAGACTTTAGTAGACTATCCAGCTTGTGAAAACTTTTCTTGACTTTATATTTGTGTATAACTCAAACAAAAATCCAACACACACAAACCTAAAATTAGCATATCACTGCATTAATTGATACTCATTTGTACATGAAATATAAATGCATACTGTAGATGTATTCAGTGTTATCTAAGCAATCTCCTTTAAAATGTAACAACTGATAAATGCTGCGTCTCTGCCACTCCTAGTAAAAATGTTATGACATGTTATGACATAATAGTCAGTGTAGTAATTAATACACATTATGGGTTCATATCTACCAAAAACTGTGGCCAAAATTCGCAGCCGAGTGTGAAGCAGCTGGGATTAGAATCAGCCTCCAAATCCGAGACTATGGTCCTCAGCCGGAAAAGGGTGGAATGCTCTCTCCGGGTCGGGAATGAGATCCTTCCCCAAGTGGAGGAGTTCAAGTATCTCGGGGTCTTGTTCACAGTGAGGGACGAATGGAGCGTGAGATTGACGGAGGATCGGTGCAGCGTCTGCAGTGTTGCTCTGCACCGACCCGTCGCTGTGAAGAAGGAGCTGAGCCAGAAGGTGAAGCTCTCTATTTACTGGTCAGTCTACGTTCCCATCCTCACCTATGGTCACGAGTTGTGGGTAGTGACCGAAAGAACAAGATCACGAATACAAGCGGCCGAAATGGGTTTCCTCCGCAGGGTGTCTGGGCCTCCCTTAGAGATAGGATGAGAAGCTCAGTCATCCGGGAGGGGCTCGGAGTAGAACCGCTGCTTCTCCGCATTGAGAGGAGTCAGATGAGGTGGCATCTGGTTAGGATGCCCCCTGGATGCCTCCCTGGGGAGGTGTTCCGGGCCCGTCCCACTGGGAGGAGACCCCGGGGGAGACCCAGGACACGTTGGAGAGACTATGTCTCTCGGCTGGCCTGGGAACACCTCGGGGTCCCCCGGGAGGAGCTGGAGGAAGTGGCCGAGGACAGAGACGTCTGGGTTTCTCTGTCAAAGCTGCTGCCCCCGCGACCCGACCCCCGGATAAGCGGCAGATGATGGATGGATGGATGTGGCCAAATAGCTGCTGCTAATAGCACTAGCAGATTTGGTTGGAGCTATTCATTGTCATGTTAGAATGCTACATGATCCCTGTGATCATGTATTTACTAGATAAAAGTTTCACTCTTAACTCTTAAACAGTGATCTATGGGCAGAGATGCAATATAATTTACACAACTGTTGACACTAGTGTAGACCTTTTTATGCACAATTGTTTTCATTAGCATAGAACTGTGTGAAAGAAAATTCTTTGATTTTATGAGCTCAGGATGAACATTTTATGTCCAAAAACACAACTGCTCTACCCTCTTGCTCATCTATCATGTTACACCACTATGTTACCGTAATACAGTGTTTCTCAATTCCAGTCCTCATGACCCACTGCCCTGCATCTTTTCGATGTTTCCCTCCTCTACCTCAGGCATGGTGGAGGAGGGAAACATCGAAAACATGCAGGGCAGTGGGTCATGAGGACCGGAATTGAGAAACACTGCCGTAGTAGCAGAAAAGGGATAAACACAGTTCACACAATTAAACTCTAACATAGTGTAGATGAGGTGTGAAGCAGCATGTTTCAGGATATTTGTGTTCTGTTAATTTGGCTAAAAGGGATGTTTCATTATTTTCAACTGTATGAAGTACTTCAGTGCAGTCAGTGTTTTACCAGACAAGAGTTTGCTCAAACTGCTTTGAAACTAGTTTAAAAATAAAAAGACAATGCTCTTCTGGTGGCTTTAGGCTTTGAGCTTTAACCTGTCCATCAGGAAACTTTCTGCCTCTCCAAACTAAGAGCACATTGACCACTTTCTACTGCAGGTAAGACACTGGTTACTCAAAAGTAATTCATATAACCCCACTTAAATAAAAATAAATCTCTTTAAGAAAAAGCTTAGCTGCTGAGCCCAAATGTTAGTTTCATTGTTCTGTAAACACAGGCAACAGTAGAGTTCAGTACCAGTTAAAAGTATGGACACATCTACACATTCAAAATAAATGGGTTTAATCTTTTGACATTTTGAAAAAAAAAAAAAAACATTTACACATACGACATGTTATTGTACAGTAATTAGATTAAGAAACGCACCTGGTCTGTCCAAGAACTTGCACTGTCCCATGTCTGCAATATCGAGCCTTTTGAGCAAAAGCACCAGATGGCTGAGGTTCTCCTCCATTACACCTGGACAATGAGCCTCCCCCATCCCTTCCTCGTACAGTAATTGTGGGTACAGACGGATACAAAGTCCTAGACAGAACCAAAAAAAAAAGCACAAGTCATAAAAAGCCATATTATCATAAAATATTGTACAATAACATTTGTTTCTGAGATCTATCTTTTATCACCAGTGATTATTTTGTTAACAAATATGTAAACAATTATCGTGTTTGATATCATTGCCATCTGAAAATCAGCACCTGTAATCAGGCATTTTAATTTGACCACCATCTTTATTCCAGAGTACATGCATTGGAACGGAATTGATTCATTAACTGAAGTATGTTGAACACTGCAGTGCAACGGACTGAGAGAAATTGAGTTGAAAGTATATAAAGTGGTCACCATAGTAACAGCAATAATAAACTTTAATCTACCTGGAAGGTGGCTGTTGACTCTTTGAGCTCGCATGTCTGCCTGGTGTTTGCTGATAGTCCTCAGGACCTGTGAGTTTGCTCTTATTTGTGGATTGTAAACCTGTAGCAGAATAAGAAGACAGTCACATTTTCAAACAATAGCCTTAACATTTTTTCATTAAAAATCAAAGGATGCTCTTATGCAAATAAGCTTGCACATTTTTTGTGCAGTTCACTTTAAAATAAGAATTACCATGAACACATGTCCTAAGAGACTAAGAGTTTAGGAATGATTTTTGAGGCAATGATTAAATTTCAGATTGCCACTTTGTCTTAAATACTCACAGTTTTGAGTTGAAGGCCTGTGTCTATGACATAGCGTATTGCTTGCAGGGAGAATGAAGCCTCTGCAAGTATATCTGTGAAGAAAACCTTTCTTTTGACAGCTGGATCTCTGGTGCCAAGCACTGAGCCTTCCACACCTTCAGAACTGTCATTCTCCTTAAGTTTAGAAAAGTCAGGGTCAGATTCATAGACCCGCTGGGTCAGCCCACCCAGTCCAGAGTGCAGGGAGAAGAATCGTAGAGGTCCAAGCTGAGGACTCAGAGCTACACACTCTTTTTCCAGCAAAGCCACACACTCTTCTATTTCCTACAAAAGACACAGAAGAGAGGATACAGATTCGGGTTTTAACTTCCAGTATCAAAACTTCCAAAATAAATGCAATGGTATATTTCAGCTGAACACATGGCAAAAGTGATGAATGTTCTACATTTTTTTAATGTAGTGACCTTTTATTACATACCTTTGTATGTAATACATTGTATGTGAGCGTGTGTGTGTGTGTGTGTGTGTGCGCGATGCATAGGGGATTAGGCAGATCAGGTCAGCATCGCCAGACTGGCCTTACTGACAAATCTAGTCTCAGCTAGCAGAGACACACATACTATGCTCCATGCTAAACAGTAACCAGGACAGCGATTCTGAGAGCAAAACATACACAAAAGCACATGCTTTTCTTTTAAGTATGTTGTATCTTGTTTAATTTGCCTTGAGCAAGACAGTATGTGCGAAAACTATGACATGAGACATATGCAAACCACCAGACCTCCCAGGCCTTCTTGATTCACTTCTCTGCATGACAAAGATGATGAAACTCTACTGCCCACTGCTATATAAAGACTGGTTTGGCAAGTTTTCCTTTGTTCATCGTACAAAAAAAGACTGAGCAGATGTATACCACAAAACACAAGACTGTAGCTCGGATAACAAAATACTTCAGCCCCTTTCAGATATGCCTTTTCAAGCCAAGACTGATGTGCTGTTGTTGTACATCATATTATGTGTGAAAGTACAGCAGTGTAATTGGAACTCGCCATTCTAACGGATGGTGCTGACGTCATTCTGCATGCCGGTACCACCTTAATGTATGTAAGCACATAGCGATGTGGAGCTGAGTTGCTTCTTTTGGCATGTGTGAATTACAGGTAGGAACAGGTTAATGAAGAGGTCTTTCTTTTGCTTATAAGGTGTGAGGGAAGCTATAGAGAAGGAGGGTCACCACTATGTCATCATATCTTCGCATACAAAAGGTTGTTTTAATGCTGCATCATGGTTTAAAATTTATAGCTAAATGTAAGTTTAATTTTATAATAAGTTTATAGCTATAGCTAATCTTTTAGGAGTCACATACTGCTGTAAATAATTACTATCTGTGTGTGCTGTACAAACCTGATCTCTTGTCCTTTCAATGAAGGTACACAGTTAAGTAAAAGTATATACTGAATGTATATATTTTAATGTATAAGTTTTTTTTGTGTGCAATCCTCAATTATTTTTATTTTTTTTTTATTTTTTTTAAAAATAAGCCAGATTTGACATATTTATTCTGCAGCAATCCTTACAGACCAGGTTCTGCCAGATTAGACCCCCAAATAGACAGCAAAAAGGTACATACACAACTCACAAAAAGTTTGGGATATTCGGCTTTCAAGTGAAATTTCAGGTTGAACCTAAAATGCATTATAACCTCTACAGGTGAATTTAATGTGACCTTCTGTAAACTTTTGAATGCACCTGTCCAACTGTTCAATGTTTCAGTACTTTTTGCACAAGTTACTGTTATTTAACAGCGAGCTTAACGACAAAATTCACAACAGGTGTTTGAGCCATGAATCGACCAATACATTTCCTGGTTCAATTAGAATTGGTATTTAAACAGTCCTCCTCATCATGTTGTTCTCATTTGGACATCATGAGAGGAAGACAACACCTAACAATTCATCAACAGTACCTCTCCATTGCAATGCTTCAAACAGGATGTTCTCAGATGGATGTGGCCACTGAGCTTAGAGTGTCACAGAGTGTCATCAGCAGGTTGAAACAGAGATACAGAGAGACTGGAAGAGTCACAGAAAGGTACAGAAGTGGACCTCCTTTGGCCACATCCAACACTTCATTGTGAACAGTGCCCTGCATAATCGGATGATGAATGCCATTCAACTCCAGGCACATTTAAGGGAGGTGAGAGGCACCCAATGGTCACATCAGACCATTCAAAACCGTTAACATCAGCATGGTCTGCGTGCTAGATGACCTGCAAGGATACCCGACTGCACCACCAGGCACAGGTGTCATCGTCCTGCAAGGTCCAGGGAGCATTTACACTGGACGAGGGACCAGTGGGACTCAGTGCTGTTCTCTGATGAAAGTCAATTCACGCTGAGCAGAAATGATGGCTGCCAACGATGTTGGAGACGTCAAGGAGAGCTGTATGCGTCAGCCACTGTTGTCACCAGACGAGCCTTTGGTGGTGGTGGTGGTGTTACAGTGTGGGCAGGTGTGTATAGTCAGTACAGAACTGCCCTACACTTTGAATGGTGCAGTGACAAGCCTATAATACCTGAATGGCATCATTAGACGCATTCCCACTGTAGGAACCTTTTGCAGTTCCCATAACCTTTTCAGGAATTGGGACTTTTTTTTGTGCATTTGGACATACAGGAACTAGGGACCACAGCCCTCAGTTCCTACAACCATTTTAGCTCCTTCTCTGAGGCAGGGTCTTTTCTGGGTTCCATAGGACCACATATGACATAGGTGTTTGGTGTTTGGTGGTTACGCCCCTTGTCTAAAATGTTTACTCATAAGACACGGACATAACCGGCGCATATGTAATAACTTAAACTTAAAGTTATTGAGACATTGACATTTTTGATGTGGTATACCCACCACTGTTGTTGGCTTTTGTTTCAACAATTTTTTTGAGATGAGGAAATCACAAGTGCATGCTTCTACTTAAATTTCCCCCATTTCATCATATAACATCACTGTAGCGTGAACTTTTTACATTTTCCATATATTTCACCTGAAAGCCAAATATACCTAACTTTTTGTGATTAGTGTATTTTGCAAGTAACATTTACCAGAAAAAAACTAAACTCGATTTTTCATTATGGGTGGGCCGTTTATGTGATAAAAGTCCTAATAAAATGTGTCAAACTGAACAGAGCCTTGTAGACCTCATATTTGTCTCTATCAACAAGTATCTTCAACTATTGCTCAGTAGCTGTAAATTTTATACTGTGCTGTTTTCCAACCTTCTTCTAAACACCCACATGACTCCTGCAACCTATTATATTTACTTTTACGATTGATGAAGTAGAAGGAGAGTTTTGTATCAATTTGTCTGCCCAAAAGTTCAAAAGCAACAGCTACTAAGTTTACAAGGATAAAAAAAATATCGGCAAAATTTATATACCGTAAATTCCGGACTATGGAAGTGCACCTGAATATAAGCCGCATCCTCTAATTTTAAAAAGAAAATCCATTTTGTTCTTGTATAGGCTGCACCGGATTATAAGCCGCAGGTGTCCACATTGTAATATGAGATATTTACACAGAAAGATGTTACATGTGAGGATTTTTAAACTTTTAATTAAATGCCTATGGTAACATAAACAAATATATAATGCAAATGCTTTTTTCCTCGAACAGTGCCTGTGACACTGATGGTTTTAAATTAAATACCCATTGGTAACGCACAAATACGTGGTGTATATGCTTTCCCCCACCCCTCGAACGGTGCCTGAAACACGGTTGGTTATAAAAAAAATTTATTAAAAAAAGACAGTAGCCTACCAGGAAAAGTCATTGATCACCTTCTTCATCTTCCTCCCGTGCACTAAAACCATCAAGGTCATCTTCTTCAGTGTATGAATTGAACAGCCTCAGAACTTCGTCACTCACTTCAGTCTCTTCGTTGTCGCTCTCACAATCTCATCTCAGATTGATCGCCTTTAATTTAAAAGCTGCATCATATGCATTTCTTTGTTTGTTTTCCATGTTGAGGGTGAGTACAAATGACCGATTTACAATAATTTAGCAGTGTATGTGTTTGATTTATCGTACACTTTCATTGGACCACTATGAACTATTCGTTCATTTTAATTGTTCTAATGTTACAAGACAAAATGTTTTTGCCGGCATGATAAAAAAAGAAAAAAACGTATTATAAGCCGCGGTACTCAAAGCCTGGGAAAAAAGTAACGGCTTATAGTCAGGAATTTACAGTATATATGTTGGGCCAATAATGTCTATCAATAAATAGTTTTTTGTTCGTTCTGTGCTTGTATACATGTATGTAGAACATAGTGTATGAATAATAAACCTGTACCTGAGCACTGGCTAGGAAAACTATGACATCTCCTTCCTCTCCTCTCCGGTGAAAATCCAACACCATGTGACAGGCAGCAGCCATGGGTTCCTTGCTTGATGAAAGCTCCCTGTAAAGAATCTCTGTCCTCTGCATGTCTGCATCTACTCTACCCATCTTTTCCTGATCTTTGGCAAGGGCCTCAGTGAACAGGCTGTTCATTGAAAGATGAGGGATGGAAGTTCCCAGGAAATCAGAGAGGCGAGGTGCAAGTGTGGGGTGAGTGAGGAGAACCACCCGGAAGTTGTCAGGCCTTTGGCGGCAGACATCACATAACAGACCCAGCAGTACATCAGTGGGAACAGTGCGCTCCTGTATCTCATCCAAGATCACAATGCCGTACTGATGCAGTAGGGGGTCTGACATCATTTCCTCGAGCAGTAAAGTGTCACTGACAAACCTGAGCGGAGAGAAAGCAAATGAGACATAAAGAAAGCATCCATAGCACAATATCAATATCACAAAGACAATACATGAGTATATGAAACTGCAATGTTTAGAAAGTTGTTTAGAGGATGTTAGTTAGGCGGCTGTAGCTCAGGAGGAAGAGCAGTCGCCCACCAATAGGAAGGTTGGTGGTTCGACTCTGGCTTCCCTGGGCTACATGTCAAAGAGTCCTTGGGCAAGACACTGAACCCCACGTTGCCCCCCCAGTGTATCACTGGGGTATGAATGTGTATGAATGATTAGAAACGTAGTTAAGAATCTTAAGAATGTGTGTATGAATGTGTGTGAGTGGGGTAAATGCGGCATGTAGTGAAGCGCTTTGAGTGGTCAGTTAGACTAGAAAAGCGCTATACAAGTACAAGTCCATTTACCATTTAGTTGGCTGCAAGGTCAGGCAGCATCCTAACATCCTCATGTGAAATTAAATCAAGTGGTCCGTATGGAAAAAAAACGAGTAACCACAGTAAATTTTGTCTGTAGGGCATTTAAAATAAAGTAATACATTTGAAAATTTCCAGTATTTTTGGAAAATCATATATTGATTTTCTGCTGTACTGAACCTGTTTAAACTTCCAATATAAATTATCTTAAATTATCTTAAACCTCCATACAGCAACAAGCATCCTGCTTTAATGGACAAAAAGCAGGATTAGAATTTCGCAGGGAGAAAGTGGTGTTTTAAGACAGAATTAAAGATAATACCTTAAAACGTGTAAATATTCCACTATTCTACAATTCAAGGTTTTATCTTAAAATTAAAATTCTTACAACCTATGAACTGAAGGAGAAAAAGTGACATGTATAGCCAGGACAAAATGTATTCCTCATCAAGGAATGTGCTCTGCTTTCACTTTCTTAAAAAAAGAATAAAATGCTGTAGAAAATAAGTTTGGGTATGAGTGAAGTATGTCAGGAATGAGATTTTCAGTGAGTGCGTGCTTCTTTCGTTGTGTGAATGCAGCGGAGGTTGATGGGGAAACAGACCTCGACACAGTACCAGCACCAGCACCAGCACTGGCAGTAGCAGACAAACTGTAGACTAACAGAGCATGTAATTGAGTAATGATGAAAAGCACAGTAATTACAACAATAATGAAAGTAACCATATTCAGCAGCCATGATGTAATGCAGTTTTGCCAGATGTATCAATGTAGTGGTGAGAAACTTTGGTTTACGTGAATTAATTCAAAGTAAACACAAGAAACTTGTGCTAAAAAAAAAAAAATGGGACTAGACTAATGCCCTATAATCCCTATATAGACCAACATGTCATTGGGGTCATCAGGTGGAAACCTCCTTTCATCAGTATTCGTCTAGTTGGGCCCACGTCACCTCCAGGAGGCTAGACAGTGTATACTCTGCGCCCAGAGTCACTCGCCTAATGCCCACCATCACTGCTGCTCACACCACAACAACCACCATTTTTTTTTCCACAAGCAGCATTATTATCAGCTACCCCAGCCTCTCACCAAGTGCACACCAGTCATAGCGCGGTGAGGATTCAAACCCTGGTTCGGGTAGGGGGTAATGAAAGTAAAGAGGGTGCCAGAGGTGGAGGCAGGACAAGTTACACTCGCAGATTCAGCAGACAAACCCACCTAAACAGTCCTACAATCACTAAAAATGCCAGCAAAGACAAGGCCATACAGGCCAACTCACCTGAAATGGACACCTGGTTTCAAAAGGCTCACATGGGCCACACCCTCCACTTAAATATATCCTGGATAGCTTCCTTGCTTCTTCCAAGAGTCTGTTTACCCTAAATGCTCCACCTGCTGGGCCCCCAGCTACTATTGCTTCTTCTAATCCAAATCCACTGACTGGACTTTT
Source organism: Leuresthes tenuis (assembly GCF_036924035.1). Lineage (NCBI taxonomy): Eukaryota > Metazoa > Chordata > Actinopteri > Atheriniformes > Atherinopsidae > Leuresthes > Leuresthes tenuis. The sequence goes on from NW_027325373.1 coordinate 27,852,944, forward strand.
CTGCCTCATCTGACACTTCCTTCACTATTTTCCTCACACTTTGTCCACTTACACCCAACTCCCTCAACAATGAGACAACAGACTTTGCAACAAATCCTCTACATCCTACTTCCACTGGACAGATCCTAACTTTCCATCCTTGCTGCTCTGCTTCTGCCCCCAGCTCCACATACCTAAGCTTTTTCCTTTCATATGCTTCTACTACTAAGTTCTCCCAAGGAACAGTCAGCTCTATGAAATAGACTCTCATTCTACTCCTAGACCACAAGACTATATCAGTCCTTAGATTTGTAGAGACTATTTCCTGGGGAACAACAAGCTTTCCTCCTAAAACTACCTGTATCTCCCAATCACAAGCATCCTGCCTTGCCTTTGTATTGTCTTATTGACTTTCTCCCCCTCTTGAACAAACTGAATTGCCACTTTCTTCATCTTAGACCCTCCTAAATTTACCTGCCTTCATTTATCTTCAATACCTGCAGCTAAGCTTCTTAATACTTGGTTATTTCGCCATGTATACCGGCCTTGTGACAGACTAACCTTACAACCTAACAAAATGTGCCTTAGAGTTGCTGTACCTGAACATAACGGGTCTCCATTTACCAAGAGTTTTAGCTTCTTGGGAGTTACATCACATGTTGCCCCTATCAAAAATCTAATAGTCCTTTCCTCCATACTCCACAGCTTTTTCTTCTCTACACCTTCCCAATTCAGCCACTGTTCCTGCTTAGCCTGAGCTACTGCCTTTGTATAAAGAGCAACAGAGATGGGTTGACGAGGACATTTTTATTTAACTGGTAAGGCAAAACCTATATAATATTTGATTATTTTGCTATATATAATGTAAACTGTACTCTTGTAGATAGCAGTTTTCAGCCATCATATCGTCAGTAGCAAGATCAAAATTAGGTTAAGGTTATCGAGTGTTAGACAGCTATTTTTTCAAGATGATTTTTTAGTTAGAATTAAAGGAGCCAGTAGTATTTATTAGCCAACAGAGCCAATGAAGAAATTTTTTTTCCTCTTGTTGTCACCCGGTAGGCTGGAAAAAAACTTAGATGAAAGGGAATGGGAAAATAGAAGCATATACCTCATCTGGTAAAACTCTGTGCCTCTTTTAAGACCAAAGTTACCAAATATACCTTTCAACATTTTTGTTATTAAGATAAAGAATGCTTTGATTTCAACCACGAGTTGGTTCCTTGCAGAGTTGTGTCTCTTTTATGATTAAAGAAAAAACATTTAGTTGGTGGAATAGTACAAACATTATCCTATAATGGGGCAAATTACATAAAGATTTTGTCCAGAGTCCATTATTCATACATTCTAACCTGAGCAAGGTATCTGGTGTACAGCTGTCATCATGAGACACCCTGTAGCCCACCTCGAGACCCAGGCTGAGATCCATCTCATCAGCCACGCGAAGAGCCAGACTCACTGCTGCCACAGAGAAGGGTTGGGAGCAGCACACCAGGCCATGAGAAAACTCATAGGAGAAAGCAAATTCCACACACCACTGTGGCACCTAGTGTATATGTGAGGAGAAAGAGAAGAAAGACGAGCAAAGTAGGTATATAATAATGGGGTCATGAATGACTACGCATATAAATACTTTAAAAGTATTTAAGTATATCATACTTAAATTAACTGTACCTTTATCAAACATTATACTAAATATAAATAATCATAAAGGTGCATTGCCTAACCTTTACAAAGTGTTCATATGTCTGCCATGTTAGTGCATGCTACTAGGATAACACAGTTAAGAAAGAAAGACAGACAGTATTGATCCCGAAGGAAATTCAAGCATCCAGTAGCAGAAACTAACTGTAGAAATAAAAATGTTTTATACAAACTATAAACTACTTCAAAATATAAAGTGACCGTAGAAGTAACAATGTTTTATACAAACTATAAACCTTTTAGAAATATACAGTGACCGTACAAGTAGCAGAAGTACCATCACTGAGAGCTGTTGTACAGCCTGTAGGCCAGAGGGACAAAAGAGTTCTTGAGTCTGTTGGTGGAGCAGGATTGAGACAGCAGTCTCAATTACCGTTTATCTGGAATTATGCTTTCATCTATCTGATACACTTAAGCTAATTCTTCTTTTAGCATTGTGAATTACAGTAATTAGTACTTTGCTTAATAATATAATTCCAGTGATAAAACTGATACATATCACACCAGTTTTATGTTTGAAGGGTTGCTACGATGTACAGTGATTAAAGCAATCTGGGTGCTACAAAAAAAATGTCTTGAATTTGAGATTGGGCAGTTCCCTGATCAGGCATCTGACAAAAAAGTGTCTACATATTATCATCATAACAACCAGAGACATGGCATTTAGATGATGATTAAATTTCATTTGTTCCAACATGAAAGATAGCAAAGGTATTGCAAAATATGTATGCAAACTAATCTTGCTGCCATCTTAACTTAGAGACCAATGTTATTCGTCCAGCAGAGAAGATGGCTTACTTTAAAAGTTCAAGTGCCATTATTTAACAACACTTCCCTTGTGACTTATTGATCAAATCTGTGAAAAAACTTAAAGCAAGTGAAGCACAGGTCATGCTTAGTTGCTCAAAGCAATACACCTGCAGTTTTGAGAAGATCTGATGAACAGTTATTGAGAAAAGCAAATATTAGACACATACTGTAAGGTTTGAATGTGATCCATTCGTTAATGAACAGGAGACAAAATATGGTAGATTGCTGAGAACAAACATGGCCCTAAAATGGATATTGAGTAAGTATTCCATCAAAACCTTCATTAGTTAAAACAAGTGTTGTGTCTGTAATGTAGTGCCAGCTCTGACCGAATGTAACCACGGTTCATTTCTGTAGCCAGGATTTATGCCTAACATAGACACTAAAAGATAGAAGCAACAATTTACTTATGTTCAAAACAGCTCACATGGAGGCGATCATCGTGAAATGACAAAAAAAAAAAAAGAAATTTAAGAATAGAAAAAACTACTGTATAAATATATTCTGCATATTTGAAGTTTTAGTTTTCCTGGCACATATTTAAGATATGGAGCTCTCATTTACCTCTGAGTGAGACCAACAATAGCAGAGATGTAAGAGAAGTGCAAAAGTCAAAGAGAAACTGTCAGCAAGTAACAGTTTGCAAACAGTTGTCATAACCAGATCTGTTGACAGAATAGTAAAGAAGATTTAGTTAAAAATATAGCTAAATGTAGGTTAGTTTTGTTTCTAACCTATTTTTCTTTAAAAACATAGGGCAGTAACATAAATTGCACAGATAGCAAATAAGGTTCTTAAAGAGAAGCCTGGATTGTCACTTAGGTTACAACAGAGCAGAGTGAATCTATTGGAGTGGTTTATCATTCATTAACTGGAGGGGAGAGGTGGTGAGCAGCAGCTACTATAATAACTAGGGCATCATAGGGAAAGGCTTAAAGGCCCAGTAAGAGTGAGAGTAAGAGAGCAAAGCAACTGCCATTAGATTATCATATGTATAAATATATACACACACAGTATTTCCTCATAACCCTGTCTTATCTGACAATTTTACATTACTGGACTATACAGCTTCTGAGAAGAAATTTACATATACAGTAGAATAGAATGCTTTAACCAGATTTAAAGAATTAATTCCATCATTATTTTCATCACTGCTATGTGCAAATATTACAGCTTATATACATATACACACACGTATTTATATATATATATATATATATATGCAGTCGCCACCAATGGGAAGATCGGTGGTTCGACTCTGGCTTTCCCTGGTGAGTTGTCGAAAGCCAAACCCTACTGAACCCCACGTTGCCTACCGAAGCATCCATCGGTGTATGAATGTGTGTGTGTGTGTGTGTGTGTGCGTGAATGGAGTAGGACGCACGTAGTTGGGTATAGACTAAGACATGCTGTGTGAATGTAGTGTTAAAAGCGCTTTGTGTGGTCACCTAGACCACAGCAATGACCTTTTGTGGCTTACCCTTCTTGTGGAGGGTGCAAGTGACTGTCTTCTGGACATGTCTTCCCCATGATTGTGTGGCCTACTGACCAAGACTGAGAGATTTAAAGGCTCAGGAAACCTTTGCAGGTGTTTGGAGTTAATTAGCCGATTAGGGTGTGACACCATGAGTTTCCAATATTGAACTTTTTCACAATATTCTAATTTTCTGAGATGCAACATTCTTGATATGGTGATTTCAAAATATAGTCAGCTTTCTTAACTTTTGATTGATGACTCACTTCAGAGAATAGGAGTTTCCATATTGTGTCCACAGGCAACAGTAGTCAACAAGAATCTGTGTTTCAAGAAAGTGCACAATAGTCTTCTCAGTCTCCACTAAACCAGCTGTGACTGAGCTTGTTGAAATTGATTTTTTTTGTTGTTGTTGTCCCAAGAGAAGATTATTTTGTAAAGCAACTTTGCTGCAGCTATGTTCATCCTGTGTGAGGTGCTCTTATCTGAGAAATGTAAAATGTGCTCTGAAATTTGGTCCAAAACATTCAAGACATTCAAGAGTGGAGACATGCAGTCGTTATGACAATGACAAGTATGGGGAGGAAATTTCACAGAAAGAGGCATGGAGACGTTTTTTTTAAGAGCACCTGAATATACTTTTATCTAAAGCTGTATCAAATGATTTTTAAAATTTTGACGAGGATTTGGTAAGGCTGTGGTTTGATGATGTTTTCCAGCTGATAGCTAAAAACTGTACTCATCTATGGGTATCAGTTTACAAATACATTTCAGACAAACTAATATACGTTTCATCCTTCATGTTTTCTCAGTATCACAGAGTGACTGTGATGTTTGGGAAAACAAATTTAGAGTGTTAGCTTTCAAAAGAAACCAAAATCAAATATTTACTACATGTGGTTCTAGAAAAGCTCTCATTTTTGGGTATGTAACGGAAAGGCTTTTAAGGTAAAATTGACCCTGTATTGTACTTCTATAAAGCAGGGTCCTGTATAAAGTTACAAAAAGCAGTGAAATAGGTCCTTTCACTGTTTACTGGCACAAGAATCTTTGCTCATGACCAGCCTATGACATAATTTAGCTCTCATAATTTAAACAATTGTTTTGTTACCAATGACTTCTGTTCAGAGTTTAAACTGAATAAGTCAAGCTTAGTATATACACAATATCATTTTCTAAATGGCCCCATCTTTCCCTGATTACCTGAGTGCTTTTTCCAGCTCCACTAGGTGCACTAAGCAACAACATGTTGTGGCTCTCCAGATGCTCCAGTAGACTCTGCCTGAGCTTCCATACAGGAAGCTGTTGCCTCTCTTTCAGCAGGGTGTAGTAGCGTGACGAAAAGGGCAAACCATCATATGGGTTCACCTCTAAGTCTGCCAGTCCTTCTTGCTCCCCTCCTCCTCCTCTTTCTCCCTCTCCTTCATCATCCAAATCCCCAGACAGGAGAGAGGATATGGACAGAGAATCCAGAGCTGTGCAAGGAGATAGCTGGGATCTGGAGGAGGGCGAGACAGTGAATGACTTTGCTGGAGGTGATGACATCATCAACAGGGACGGGAGGGTTGCTTCACAGAGAGGACAGAGTTTATCTGCAAAGAAGCAAAAACAGCAATCATTCAGATCACAGGAGGGAAGTGGACTGGCTGATAGGAATAGAACTCAACTGAAGAGAAGGAATGTGCAGATCTCAAGGGCAAAAATATCTAATGGAGCTTTCACTAATTGTACTCTCAGAAGTTTCTACTTCACTGGTTTCCAACTAGATATTTGAAATAAGAATACATTCTTCAGCATGCGCATTTTAATCTCGTAATTTAGTTATTTGTACACAGGTGCTTAGGGAGCTCAAAGATCATTTTGACATTTCTATCTGAATTACACAAAGAGATTGTGGCTGAATTACACAAATGGAGGGTATGCACATGACATTAAACCTTAATTTGGCAAAAAAGCTTTTCTATTCGAGGGACCAATATGTGAAATTCAAATGCTTCTAGGATCAACACAAGGATCAGTTTTAACTAAGTCTGAAGTGAGAACTAGAGACATTTTTTTTAACCATACCGTGGGTGGGGGGGGTTGTTATGTGTATTGTATTTTTTGTTTTTGTTTATTTCTGTCATGTAAAATTAAAAAAAATTTTAAAAAGGCAATTCTTTGTTCAACTAAACATATCTTTACAAAAAAAAAAAAAAAAAAGGAAAGTTTTAAGCCTAATCTCTGCCTCCCATTCTACTTTTAGAAACTCTGGGAACAACAAGTAAACCTGCAGTTTGGGAGCAAAGTGCTCTGTTAGGAAAATATCTTACAATGAGATCTTTAAGATATGATGGAGCTCGGTCATTAAGAGCTTTATATGTGAGAAGAAGAATCTTAAATTCTATTCTGAATTTAACAGGGAGCCAGTGAAGAGAAGCTAAAACTGGAGAAACATGATCTCTCCTGTTAGTTCTCATCAGAACTCTGGCTGCAGCATTTTGGATCAGCTGGAGGCTTTTCATTAGAATATGTAGGGCAGCACAATATTAAAGTTTTAAAGTCTTGAAGTAACAAATGCATGAACCAGTTTTTCTGCATCACCCTGAGACAGGATGTTCCTAATTTTGGCAATATTACGAAGGTGAAAGAAGGCAGTCCTAGAAACCAGTTTTATATGTGCGTCAAATGATAAATTCTGGTCAAAAATAACTCCAAGGTTCCTCACTGTAGAACTAGAAGCCAAGGAAATACCATCTAGAGTAACTATATAACTAGACAATTTCTCCCTGAAGCGCTCAGGTCCAAAGAGAACAACTTCAGTTTTGAATGAATTTAAAAGCAGACAGTTCTGAGTCATCCAGGTCTTTATGTCTTTAAGACAGGTTTGTAGTCTGACCAACCTGTTGGTTTCATCTGGTTTCATAGATAAGTACAGCTGAGTATCATCAGCATAACAATGGAAATTTATGACATGCTGTCTGATAATGTTACCTAATGGAAGCATGTATAAAGTGAAAATAATCGGTCCAAGCACAGAACCCTGTGGAACTCCATGACTTACTCTGGTGTGTGAGGAAGATTCTTCATTTACAAGAACAAACTGAATTCTTTCAGATAAATATGACTTAAACCAGCCTAATGCAGTTCCTTTAATCCCAATAGAGGGTATGCACATGACGTCATGGTACCCAGAAGTCGCTGCAGTTACGCCCACTGAGCGGCAAAAAGACGAGTGGCAGAGCCGCCAAATTTTTAAATATTCAATTGTATTCGATATTGAACATGCGGATGAGCAGCTGTGCAATCGACTGTTCAAACAGATTTTCAAAGGGGTCACAGCAGTATCATCAAATTACATAATGTATTGCCAACATTACTCCAGTAAAGCTCTTAATGTTAGCATCTTTCATTTAGCTATATTCATAACCCTAGCTAACTTAAGGTAACTGAAGTATACAAAAGTAATTATTTAGTAAAAATAAAGATATCGTGTTAAAGTATTACTTTGGTAAGGATGAAAGTCACCTAAATAAATAGTCCTTGGGTAAAAGTCTCAAAGTATCTGATGTTGGCTGTACCTTTCTTCTTTTACTTCTTTTTTTGTTTCTACCACAGTATCTTATTGTATTGTATCCAAATATTGGACTGCTATGACAACCTAATTTCCCTTTGGGGATGAATAAAGTAATCTATCTATCGATCTATCTACTTAAATATCAAGTACAAGTAAATTATTTACTTTAATTATTATTTACATTTTTATTTATTTTCATTTTTAAATCAGCTTATTATCAGCTATGATTTTAGTTTTGGTTTTGGTTTGTACAAGTTCTTTCATGTTCTCAGTGATATCACAAGCTGCATTTTAATGCCTTTTTCATGATCGTACGTGGAACGATACGGAAGGTATTATTATTTTGGAAAATTACTAATCATCCTATGGAGCCACATTGCCCCCGAGTGGTCCGTAGAACTGAATAGTCAAACCCAAACTAATCAACAACTCGCATATGACATGTGACATTTATATGAAATAATGCAACTATTAACCAATAATCAGCTGTTTCTTATTGTATTCTGTGTTTAACACAGAAAAATAACATTGTTTGGTTCGTTATTCATACTTCATAACTCTACAGATATCCATCTGAATTTTGAGACTCATAACCATCATGTTATGTTGTTTTTGATGTCTTTATATCCTAAGTTTATGCTATATCTTTACCCTTTATATCTTAACAAGTTATGGTGTTTTTAGAATCCTCTGAACAAATGTTTATGAGACGGAGGAATGCAGGAGTCGAATTGCTTTGAGGCAAACCTCCTTGCAGGTCGCCTTACAAAATACGCCCAGGCAGACGTCACAACAGTTTCAGGCATACCATTGGCTGAAAGTGTAGCGTAGGCCTACGTCATGCCCCGCCTCCGCGAATCAAACTCCGGAACCCGCGAGGAAAAGTCAGAGTTATTGCCCAGTTCGCATAGGTTCTTGAATAGAACATGGACGGAATATTGAAAGAGAATATTGAAGGTCCAGATCAGTAGAGAAGATGAAGAGCAGAGAGCTCTAACTGATGGAATGAGAGTCTGGCTGAGAGTCTTTGGAAATGGCAGGAGAGGAAGATGAGATGGAAGAAGAAGGTCCGAACAAAGACAGAAAGAGAAGAATGTAGTAGAAAGATACATTTTGCGTTTGTTCGTCCCTCATCCTGTCTCCTCTCTGTAGCACGTTTTAAACTCTGCTGCTGCAGCTTCCTCACCTATTTTTTTTATCAGAAAAAGGAGCCAGCTTTCAGCTTGTAAACCTTTTTGTCAATCTGTGGTGAATTTAAGTTCACCTCATCAGAGTTGGTCAGCAACCAAAACCAACTCAACCCTTGGACAGTTTTATCATTATTTGCGGTGAATTCAGACACACCACCCGTTCGTCTTCAAGCTACCAGAAGGAAGGCTTATTCTCCGGGGCAGGAAAGCGACCGGTCCAGTCCCTGAAAGTCAACCACAACGAAGGCCACGAGACGCGGAACCGAGAGAGACCCAGTGGGACCCGCTGGCGATGACCTGTGGTTCGGAGCTGACCTAACCGTAAGATCTGCCCTGTTCTTACATTTCAGACGGTATGCGGTGGGTGTCGAGAGAATTTGCCGTTAAAATGATAAACTAACCCAAGCTGTTAACCTTTAAATTCAAATAGTAACAAAGCTCGACTATTTAAATGATTCCGGTATCCATCCATCCCCTCCCCTTAGTTCTTTTCAATTCACTAAATGTTTCTTATATAATCATCCATATTCAAAGCATTTCTCCTGTTGTCTTAAGGTTCATGTCTTTGGTCATATCATTGTAATAAATGGTTCATATATATACATATATAAAATCAACCGGCTTTTGTGTATGTGTTCTTTACGTATGTGTGAGTCCAACAAAACAAGAATTCACCAGTAGCAACTATATGAGACTGGAATTTATTAGTTATTAATTAATAATTGATTATTAATTTAACATACCTTTTCCTTTTCATTCTTTCTCCTTCGATTGAAGGTGGTGCCCTAAAACGAGGTTAAATAAGGCTTATTCAGATAGTGAGAACTTTCGGATAAATCCTTATATCTTATCACATCACGCTACGTGTGTCCGCTATAAATAAATATATAGTGTTGGTGCCTTATGTGCCAGCGATATATAATTTGGCTACAGTAGGCTTTGCAGTGTGTTCACCTGGCCTTGAAATCAGGTACATATAAATGTCTGGATACCCGATTTATGGCCACGTGTCAGTGTCCGTGAACCAGATAGTTTTGGGGAGCTGGTCTGGATCACTGTCGAGTCCAACTGACCTCAATTTGTTTCGATGATCCATTTTTATTCAGTTTCGCTGTGTCCACCGCTATCCTTCGCCATGTTGTGAGAGGTTTCTTTTGCCACTCAGTCCAAATGAGGAAGGCATGTCACGGGGCGGAAGTGACGTAAACGCATTCCCTCTATAACATGTTCAAGTCTCTGTAACAGAATGCTGTGATCGATCGTATCAAATGCAGCACTGAGATCCAACAGGACAAGCACAGACACAAGTCCGCTATCAGACGCTAACAGGAGATCATTGGTAACTTTCACCAGTGCTGTTTCTGTGCTATGATGCACTCTGAATCCTGACTGAAACTCTTCAAACAGATTATTTCTATGTAAATGATCACAAAGTTGAACTGCAACTATTTTCTTAAGAACTTTTAACAAAAAAGGGAGATTGGATATAGGTCGATAATTAGCCAACACTTTTGAATCAAGAGTAGGTTTTTTAAGTAAAGGTTTAATTACAGCAACCTTAAAACTCTGAGGTACGTATCCTGTCAACAAAGACAGATTGATCAAATCCAATATGGAAGTGTTGATTAAGGGGAAAACCTTAAGAGGTACCACCTTCACGGTTGTTATAGCAAGGTGGCCCGAAAGTCCTGTGATGTCATTTGTATGCGACACAAACACGACGCAATAATGGAGAAAATTGAGGCAACCTGCTGCTCGATCTATGGCTTTGAAAGTATCCATTTACATTGTAAACGATCACAGAAATAATAAAATTGCATGGTAGCCGTTGCCGGGTTTTTAAACATGGTGGGGTTCTTGTGAATGAGTCACTTTCATGACTCATCCTGTGATGTCTCTCCGTGGTCAATCAGTGACCCACAGTCTATAGACGTCACATTTTCGTCTCAACTCAGCTCGCTTGGAACCCCGGCCGAGCAGGTAGTACCAGGTACATTTTTAACACCCAGCAGGTGCTACTACTGATTGAAAAACTGGGTTGATTCTAGTTGTGTAGAGCCAAATAGGTACTAGTGGAAAAAGACCATTAGTCTTGGAGTTCCACTGGGTTCTGTGCATGGAATGATGCTTTTCACTATGAACATGCTTCCGTTAGGTCATGACATTAGGCAGAATGGAATAAATTTCCATTGCTATATGTATTATACTCAACTATACTTTTCCATGAAGACAGATAAAAGCAATATGTTACCTGGACTACAAGCATGCCTGACAGACATAATGACATAATTCAGCATATCCAGGTTATGCTTTTAAATTCAGACTAAACTGAAATGGTCTTTGGACATAAGAGCTCAGGAAGACAAAACTATGTCACTCTAGATGGCATTACCTTGACTTTCCAGTACTACAGGTGTTAATTTATCCATTTATTTTACCAGGATTTGTCTTTTGACTCAAATAAAAAACTGATTTCTAAGACTTCTTTCACCTTCCAAGTATTGTCAAAATTAGGGACAATCTGTCTAAGAACGATATTGAAAAGCAAGTTCATGCATTTGTTACTTCAAAATTGGACTACTATAATTCTTTATTGTGGAGTTGTCGCAAAAATTCACTGAAAAGCCTCCAGCTGATCCAAAATGCTGCAGTGAGAGTTCTTATGAAAACTGGCGGGAGACATCATATTCTACAATCTCCGATAATATAATCTCATACTCTTCTCCACACATATAAAGCTCTTCATGATCAAGCTTCATCAAATTTTACAGGTGACAAAATTCGGCATTTTCCCAACAGAGCACTTCACTCTCTAACTGCAGGTTCTTGGTGTTTCTAGAAGTAGAATGGTAGGTAGAGCCTTTGGTTATCAGGCCCCTCTGTGGTTTTGAGAAAAGCTATGAAATGTAAAAGAACTGTGATGCACAGGTCTTCACAGGTGCTCAGTCCTTAGGCATCTGCTTCTGAGAAATATCACTATAGCATGATGCTACCACCACCATGCCAAACAGAAGGAAGGGATTTATTAAGTGACATTTTAATCTAATCTATATCTTATTCACAAACAGTTGACATTTAGTTAACACAAATGCCATATCAATAGAGCTTGAAGCATTAAATAATGTTTTTTTTTAACTTAATGATCAGTCTTCCATCTATTATCTCAATGAATTTGCTTCAGATTTCAGGTTGACACATTCCAGCAACTTATATTTCTGCAACAAGATACTTAAGTGGACTGCTGGGATAGGCTCCAGCCCCCCGCGACCCGACCGACGGATTAAACTGCTCTGCAAGTGTGAACGAATGACAGGTGTTTCGAACGGAAACAAAAAATTAATAAAGAAATAAAGAAAAGAGGCAAAGCGTACTTATTGTTTAAAATATTAAAAGTATGACTGTTTCCCAGATGTATCTATTACATGTTTAGAGTTGGCATCTAGTTCTCGGATTGTATAATTGAACGAATTCATTTGAGCAAGCATACAGTATGCGCCTATAGACAAGGAGATGTTCAAAGCCAAAACACCTGATGGTGGTCAGAAACAGCGTAAATAAAGATTCAGCAGCGAGCGAGACAGTGAAAGGAAGCTATTTTTGTCGTTGTACCAATGTATTTAAAATTAAGTGAAATGGATTATATGGGTCACAATATCAACATGGGTATGGTTAACTTTGAACAAGCAGGCAACTGTGAATTTCACATTATTGTTTATTTTACATCACAAACAACACATTTTTCTTTGATACATAAAAACAGATTATCTATATATCTGGCTGTCTGTTTAAAAATAATTATGTATAACTTCACTGTGAATGGGTATATCTCCATATCTCGTCTGCCCTGGCTAATGAAACTGCTTCCAAGATGCTACACGAATGTCCTAAAGCTTACGACGTCCACGTTCTTTTAACACAACTAGCTTCACTCTTGTCGAATTAATTCATTTAAGTTCTGCCAGGATCGATGTGTCAACAGTCACACGAGGTATTCGTAAACCTAAAAACACAGGAAGGAAACATAAAGACGACATTAACCAGGACCATGTCTTACCTGTGAGACATACTAGTGGGCAGGTGAGGAAACCCAGTAGAAACAGTCTGCCTTCTGTCTCTGGTGTGTCAGTTCACTCAAGATCGTTATTCTCCTCGATTCCAAAGCTTCTCTAAATCACCAGCAAAGGCGAAAAGTAACAGACATTCGCTCAGCGTCCCTTACGGCGAATTCTTATTTGTCCAGATAATTTCCAGACTGCTGACAAAGATAGTAGAAGACGAAGATGTTGACTGGTTGCTCTAGCTAGCAGCCGCCATGTTTTGTTGTTTAGCCGTCAAGCTTCGTGCTGCGTTCAGGTATCGTCGGAGTTTGAAATACAACGAGGGTCTGATTCACAAGGGCGTAAGCTTTTATCTCTCAACATTTTTGCCCGTGTTTCTGCTTTGTAAATAGAAAATGTCACCGAAAAAGAAAAGAGACATCAGAAGTTATTCATCACCCAGAGATTAAGTAGCTAACTACCTACACTTTACTAGCCTTCTTGCCTAAAGTAAATGCTCATTCTACTATGGAAAAGTGTTATTAAGGTGTTATGGTGTGAATGTAATGTAGGCTAGGAGGCTTGTTTTATTTTACAATAGCATTTATTTTATCTGATGGTTTTTTTTCTATATTTTTAATTATAAACAAAGTTGGTTCCATGAAACCTAAATCTTGGATATTCCTGTAATATTCAAGAGTTTTGCTTGAAAAGTGTAATGCATATAGTGTCATCATGTAAGGTCTACATTTTATCCATTGATGCATTATCTTGAAATACATTCAGGAAATTCAGAGACCCAGTACAGATGTAGTGCAGGCTGATGAAGCAGCAGCTGGACCATCAGGGCTTCAATTGATCAAGTATTTTCTTGTTCAGCATAATTCAGTGAGTACCCCGCCCCGCCCTGGGAAGTGTTTCCAAAGCTAAGACCAAACTTGCGCCCTTGTTGAGACACACGGGAAGGACTTCCCACACCTTGTCAACACATCTACTCATTTAATTGTCCTTTTTAGGCTTTTATTTATTCTTTATATAACAGAAATTTTAACATATTTTGTTTAATCGTTTCATTTAACCAGATCCTTGTTTTTAGAGATAGTTCTAAAAACATTACTGTAATAGTAATATTCAGTTTATTCAATTTATGACTCAAGCCCAGCTCTTATCATTTGTGGAGTTTGACAGGTCAGTGCAACTGAGAGTCATAGGTAAAGATCTCCTTCTGTGAGCCATGGCACAGTTATTTCATTTTTACAAGTTACTGAATCAGATCTAAAAATGATCACAAAACATACTGAATATGAATAAAAACATAAATAACTCTATCCAACCAGCTTTACACGTTTATTCAGGGTTGCGAAAGGACAGCAGCCTGTCTTAGCTACCATTGGACGAGAGGCAGGATGCACCCAGAGTCGTACAAAAAGTGGTCTTTCTATAAGGCACTGGCTGCACCCTTGGCAGGTCGCTGGTCTATTGTCAGGCCAACACAGAGACAAACGGTCCAAACAACCATAGAATAGAATAGTTTATTTGCCATTTGCACAGGTACAGGTACAAGAGTATTGGAATTATTGTGTTGTTCTGAATCATAGTGATTCTTGAAAATCTAAATTATTTAAAAAAACAAAAACAGTGGTACAACAACAAACAATTGTCAAATAACATAGTAGAATAAGATAAGCCAATACACATTGCATAAATACATATATATGTACACAAGTTGGTGACTAGTTCCCTGAGATTAAGGATATAGCACATGAGAGGTTTATGATATGTCAAGTTTTTTTGTACATTGACCTTGAGTCTTACAAAGGAAAAAAATAAATAAACAAAAGTCTATTTTGTGTAGTTTGAGGTGATCTGTGGAGTGAGATACTTTCTTCCCTCTTTGAGTGCCACAAATCTGACAGTGGCTGGGAAGAAGCTGTAGTGGAGGCGAGCCCTGTGAGCATGGATGCTTCTGCAGTGTCTTAGGTTGCAGTCTGAATTCACCCACTTTCTGTGGGCATGAGTTTGGTGATGTTTGTCCCTGAGGCTGCTCTGTCCTTTCCTCCGACAGTGTTGGGTGTCCATGGAGGGGAGGCTGGAACCAGTGACCCTCTCTGCAGTTTTGATGACACAGATGCACGCTTACATTCACTCCTTGGGTAAATTTAGAAACACAAATAAACCAAATATGCGTAACTGTGGATGGTGGGGAATGCAAAAAAGAGTTATTGTTTGCCAGAAAGTGACTGTAAAGAGCATGTGCAACTTGTTGAAGCCGTGTCACTCGTTTTCTGTGGTTCCTCTCAGCATCAAAAAGACACAACATACACATTCACACGACATTATGTCCACGGTAATAGAGAAGGTGTATTTTTGTGAATAATTAGTGTTGCAATGGCTTAAATACAAATGCAGGTGAAGAGGTTTGTCTTGTACCTAAACATGTGACTGCTTTACCGTTTTGGCTTCGCATGTTTGTGAAGGTTTTTGTTTTGTTTTGGGGTTTTTTTGCCTGCCAAAAAGTGATTAGGGCTCCCAGCTAGGCACCGAATAGTTGTTTGTGCCTTGAAATGGCTTAATTTCATTCAAGTGAGTTAAATTGTGCAAATTGTAGACCAATAGTTATTCTCACCCTCTGTATTACCTTCAAGTACATGTGATAGTTTTGAAGATGCATTGTTTCTTATTTATGCTGAGAGGAACGATCGCAGACCACAGAAACCAAGCGGAAACCAGTGAGACAGCTTTAACAAGCTGCGTGCAACCCTAAGTTGGATTAAGTGGGTATATATAAAATGGATGGTTGTCTGCAGATATTTTACGAAGAATCCATATTTCTAAAATATTAATTTTGGTGTATATTTGAATGAATACAAGTCAAATAAACTAGAGGACAACTAGTGTGTAAATGGCCATTCTGACCTTTAGAAGATAGCTAGAAATACCTCAATTCACCTATTCATATTTTATAAAGAAAACTATATAAACCAGACTAATAACATTCCTTCTTTTGTTACTTGTTACTTACAATAGGTTCTGAAATGTGGGGTTATTGTTCTGTTGCCTTGTTTGTGCAAATATATGGGAATCAGTTGTATTCCAGAGTGTTAAAGTGAATCAGTAAATATTGAACTTGTTCAAATTTGGCTGAGACATGTAAACAGCTTGTCTTTATTCTTGATCACATCTGAACATTTTCATTCAAGTTTCTGAAAAATGATAACATTTTGATAGCAGATCAAACTTTATCTATATACAGCTGTTTAATGTACAGGCAGTATTTCTGAGATGTAATCAAGTGTAATAAGTGCCTAGGTTATTCCTGACTCTGCTCACAGACTGGATACACTCTTTCAGTCTGTCCTCCCAATCTTTGCACCAGTTGAGACTCCTCTCCAGGTTCTGGTAACGAGTGGGAAGCTTGTCCAATGCCAGCACCGACTGAGGCAAATCAAAGGACAGTCCTGCCTTCAGCACTGCTGCCTGAAACTTGGCTGGAGATGCTGTTGCAATATAACACCTGCAAAGACAGTGTGAGCACTTATCTACTGTCACGAACACCAAGTAGGAACAGTAGCGTTTTAGTAACAACTTTAAGTGTTTCCAGATGATGTGGATAAAAACTGCAGAATGCTCAAAAACAATTCCAGACAAGTCCTTTTTTAGCTCAGCTAAGTTCTAAAACAAACCCTTTGTTTCTTTACATCTTGCCTTATGCTAGAATTATGTTTAGTTAATATTGCCACATTTTGAGGTTTCTGTTATTACTTGCAATGATGTACAGGTCAGTACATTGTTTTGTAACCGATTATCCTTAAAAATGTACAGACCAGGAAAATACAGCTTAGTGGTAGAAACAGCTAAATATGAACTCTTGTGTGTGTTCTGGAAAGCAGGATTACTTCATCTCTCAGCCACTTATACCATGATAGCAACACTGGTTATACTGTCCACACTCTGATCCAGACTTCTTTACAGTGGCTTTTCTGTTACCAAAAGTCAACATCTTGGTGTCCAATACTTTGGTTTATGCAAAATTAATTACTCCAAACTCAGCAGCACTTTGTTTTTGTAAATGTTAAATGCTAATTTGCTAAACAAAGAGGGTGAACATAGCAAGCATGCTGGCGTCTTATCATTTACTGACTGAAACTAATTTAGTGATTGAATGCTCTTCTGCAAAGTCTAAAACAGGACAGGTGGTGAATAAAGCTCCCCTGATAAGGAAATTACACAAGAATTTTGATTACAATTCTGCATGTTCTTTTTTCATGTTGATTTCTTTATTCTCTTTAAAATAAGAATGTTTGAAATATGTAAAGCATGTGAGCTGTAGCTGGAAATAACACTGCAAATAAAGTTGAGTGCCTTGGTGTTTGAGTCTGTTCATTTTCTCTTTGAGTAGATAATTTGTTTAGTCTCCTTAAGTTCAATGTACCTATTAAAGTGACGTGATTAACTTTATTTAACTTTAAGTGTTTTACTATCGGAGTAAACCTGCTTGTTTACATTTTTACATCTGTATAGGCAGAATGTCCTGTGTGTATGTCTAAAGAGATTAACTTAGTATGTTTGACCTGTTCAGTCTGGGGCTGTGGGGAAAGTTGTAGTGATGCCATACAGCCACGGCTGTATGAGGACATAGCACATACTGGTTCTCCTTCCAGCACCTCCTCATGGTCTCCAGGATTCCCTCATTGTTTACAGTGCCAGTCAACATAGCTTGTGACAGCTACAAGTAAAACAAGAGAACAGTAAAAACATTTAGGTGGTAGATGAGTGATCACTGTAATCCCACAAGATAAAAGATGCCTGAATATATACATTGGTATCGTAAATGTCAATGATTGCTACCAGTTTGCGGTGGTTTTCAGGCAGCATGTGTCTATGTGAAGACTGAAACTTCTCCATCATGGTCTTAACTGAATAACCGTCTCTTCCTAGCAGAAGCCAGAACAGCCGCTCCATGTTGTATGGGTCCTACAGGCCAGAAATAAAGCAAGTGACACAGAGTTGAGAGGAGAAGCTCATAACTTCAGTTAGCATTGATCAGTAAGATGTTTGCTGACGCTTTGCGGGAAGACGTACTGCATCACTTCCTGTTAACTTGTTTGTGTACTTTGGAATTTCTTGCTCCTCTTGGACTATTAATGACCACTTTTTTTCTCCCTATAATTTACACATTTTTGCGTAGTTAACTCCTATGGCGTAACCACGCATTCTTTGGGGGGGTCGTGTCCCCCCCAATATTGAGAAAATACCAACCTGTCCCCCCCAATATACAGAAGAAAATATGTAAAATGCATGTTCTCCT
Source organism: Leuresthes tenuis (assembly GCF_036924035.1). Lineage (NCBI taxonomy): Eukaryota > Metazoa > Chordata > Actinopteri > Atheriniformes > Atherinopsidae > Leuresthes > Leuresthes tenuis. The sequence goes on from NW_027325373.1 coordinate 27,871,002, forward strand.
TTTATGAACCCTGTCAAGGGATCGGTCTCTTGTTATGTCTTATTTATTTTCAGTGTATTTACGTGTGTTACCATGGTAACGGCTGCGCCGCGGTCGCCGTGGTTGATGCTAACACTCTAGCCAATGAGAGTGACCCACCGGGCGCGCCGACGTCTCAGCAGCGGCTCTCGTTAGCTTTACGTTGGACTTCTACTTTTGACGGAGCCGCTGCTCAACCGCGCCAAGCTCAACAGAGCAGATTGTACCAGAACAGGAAATCCAACACAGAATCAACAAAATAAACTTCCGCCCCCTTTCAAAATAAAAAAACGTAAAACAAAAATAACATTAGACTATTAGACTTTTCATTGTTAATGCACATTTTGAAACATTGACACAATAGAAATGAACCTGGACCTAAAAGTCCTCAGCACATTTTTTGTTAAAGGAAAAGTCTGTAATTTGTTACATCATTAGTTGTCCTTATTAAAATATTTACATCAACATGCTTTGGGTATTTGGTCGTTTTCCATTGGAAGCTGTCCTATTTGCTACAGAACTACTGGAAGAGCATAGTTGTAATTGGTAGGTGTGTTTAAGGTCAGTAAACAGTAAGCAACTAACCAAAACAAAGTGGGGGGGCAGTCACTGTCTCTGAGAAATTACACTATTCCTTTAGATGTGAACTTACATGGTCAATGTAGTCCTCTAAACTATGTTCTAAATGTCCAATTTTTCATATATAAATAAAGAATTGTAGATAATGCACTCAACAATTTTGTTGAGTGCCCCCCCCCCCCCCCCCCCCCCATGTCTAAACCATGGTTACGCCCTTGGTTAACTCTATCGCATACTTGTTCTATTCTAACAATCACTCCTACAGATCTTTAGTCTTTATTTTCACTTTTTAGCTGTGTGTCTGGTTCTCTAGCTTAGCATGACTACCAGTTCTCTTCCTCCATCTCCTGGTTTCACCTGCTCCGTGTGTCAGATGTTTAGTTACTCCTCTGCCTCCTTTAGTGGTAATGGTACATGTAACAAATGTAGTCTTTTTGTAGTTTTGGAGGCAAGGTTATCTGAATTGGAAGCTCGGCTCTGCACCGTTGAAGACCACCCGATAGCGAGCCAGGCCCCTTTAGCCAGTGTGGAGCCAACTAGCCTAGTCAGCTCCATTAGCCGCCCCCGAGCAGAACCCGAGCAGCCGGGACTTAAGAGTGGCTGGGTGACTGTCAGGAAGAGGAGTCATAGTCCTAAAGTCAAGCCCATCAACCTGTCCATGTTTCAAATAGATTTTCCCCACTCAGCGACACACCCGCTGAGGACAAAACCCTGGTAACTGGCAGCTCTATAGTCAGAAACGTGGCATTGGAGACACCAGAGACCATAGTCAAATGTATTCCAGGGGCCAGAGCGGGCGACATAGAATCCTATTTAAAACTGCTGGCAAAGGTTAAGCATAAATACAGTAATATAGTTATTTACGTCGGAGGTCACTAAAATTAATGTTGCCTCGGTGAGTAATTTTGCCAAAACAATGTCGGACTCTGTAGTTTTCTCTGGACCAGTGGCTGTGATGGTAAATTTTATGTCTCAGAACTAACAGACTCTGCAATCCGCATTAACCATTTGTGTCACCCAGACACACTGATTGTTTTAAACTATTTGTCTCTTAATTAACACCTAGACAAGATAATTGTTTTAACTTATTCTCTCAATTATCAACAAGACGACATCCTGCATCCTGTCCCCCTTCCCCCCAGAGGTGTGGTAACATACCCAAACAACAAAGCCCCGTTCTCAGGTATAAATGTTTCGGCTTCCCTTTGTCCTGGGTCTTTCCTTACCACAATTCGCTGAGTGGTGTGGACTGATCTCTCCTGCAGAAGAAAATAAAAAGCTTTGCCGGCCGGCAGAAAAGAAGAGGTCTCTATTTAATTTCTCCTCAGAGGTATTAGGAAGGAAGCGTGAAAATTTTAACCACATGGCGTGCGCAGACTTTTTGAAGCGCCACTGTAGAGGACAATTTAGACACGTTTTATATGTTATACAAATGGCACATTATATAGCCTTAAAACAGACTAACTAGACAGACTACTAAAGTTAGTTTGCTGTTAGGATCAGCATCCATGAGAACTGTGTGGATTTCAACATTGGACTGTGAAGAACACACAGCGACATGGATTTATGAAGGAAATAAATCCCTAGGGGGTCTGAGGGTCTTCCCCCAGAACATTTACAATTGAGTAGATGCCATTTCCTGTATTCTAGTGCATAACCCCATATTAGCACCAGATAATCCAAACTGGTTCTGTGAGATATAGTTCTGTCTCAATATAGTTCAACAAAGGGCCCAACATAAAAGTCACTGCAACAGTAATGTGTCTAGTAGTATTTCTTGGTCCTAATAGTCTTCTCGAGTTTAATGTATTTTATGTTTATGCATTTAGCAGATGCTTTTATCCAAAGCGACTTACAAATGAAGATATAACAAGCTATATAAAAAGCTAACAATAAACTATATAGTAGGAACCCACTAGTCTGACTGTCAGAGGTGACAGAGTAGAGATAGGGTGCAGGCATAGAAGGAAGTGCAGAAAGGTAAAGTGCAGAGATATAGGAGGTAGGGAAGTGCTAGGATAGGAGATGCTCTCTGAAGAGCTGGGTTTTCAAGTATTTCTTGAAGATAGACAGGGACGCCCCTGTTCTGGTAGCGCTCGGTAGGTCATTCCACCATCGTGGGACGACACATGAACAGAGTTTGGATTGTCTTAGGCGTGGTGTAGGAGCTGCTAGACGACAATCCTGCGACGAACAGAGGGACCGAGTTGTGACATAAGCTTTTGCAAGAGGATTCAAGTAGATGGGAGCCGTTCCCATCCCATCCCATCTAGCACTTTGTAGCTAACATCAGGGACTTGAATCTGATGCGGGCGGCTAAGGGTAGCCAGAGGAGTTCAATGAACAGAGGGGGGACGTGTTCTTTTAGGCTGATCAAAGACGAGACGCGCCGCCGTGTTCTGGACCATCTGCAGAGGTTTCACAGCACAGGCTGGGAGACCAGTTAGGAGAGCATTGCAGTAGTCAAGGCGGGAGATGAACTGCACCAGGAGCTGGGTGGCATGTTGGGTCAGGTATGGTCTGATCTTTCTTATCTTTAGCAATGCAAAGCGGCATGAACGAGCAACCAAGGTAACGTGATCTTTGAAGGTTAGTTGGTCATCAATCATGACACCCATGTTTCAAGCAAACTTTGATGGAGCAAGGAGATAGGGATTCAGTTTGGATGCAGATGCTGTGGTGTATGGTAGGTTTGGCTGGGAAGACAAGCAGTTCGGTTTTTGGGAGGTTAAGTTGGAGGATGATGGGCTTTCATCCATGTTGATATGTCAGAGAGACAGTCTGAGATTCGTGCTGAGACCGTGTGGTCGTCAGGTGGGAATGACAGATAGAGCTGGGTATCATCAGCATAACATTGGTATGAGAAGCCATGTGATTGGATGATCTGATTTTGAGTGGAATACCTTGAGCTCAGTGATGAGGTTTTCTTAATCTACATCATAGAAGTGGCACATATGTTTGTCAGATGCAGCAGCTTTGTCATCTAGTTTACCCTTCCAGTGACGTGAGACCGTAAGGTAGTGAAGACCTGATAGGATTGACCCAGTAGGTGTGTCATTCTTTCCCTTGAATCTTCGGTGTAGCTCATGTGACAGCCTGTCAGGAAGGAAAAGAACACCTTTCACCGGTAGTGCTCTTCCAAGTCTTGAGCTCTGTTGCTGATTTAGAGCTATACTTGTACTTTTGAGGTACCTTCCTGCGTCTGGCTTGTCCAGGTATTTCTTCTGGCATCTCAATGCCTTCTGCCTCGGCTTGCCTTTTTGCTTTTGTAAAAAGGACCTTGAACTCCTCGTCTGTCCTCATTGCCTTTACTCTTTGTATGACTCCTTCGACAATGGTGTATGATGCTGATAAATCAAGGTTCTTTCCCTGAAGCAAAGCAGATGCAGTGGCAGTCTCCTTAACAATGGGTGTGGTGATCTCCATGCACAGGATAAATTCAAAATCTATACTGCGCAGGAGCATCCAGGCATCACCTGCTGCAGAGTCTGTTGGATCACTGTCAGCCATGTTTCACTACTGCAGAAAGGACCTTCATTAGGAATCTCAGAGAATCTTCTCTGCATGCCGACCTTGTGTCAGACAGCCTATTCAGTTCAGACTCTTTGACCCAGGTACATGGTTTGTTGGAGTGTCACAAATGCAGCATGGTGTTTTGGGGATCTGGCTAGGAAAGTGTAAAGACTCTCATCTAGATTGAAAAAACTAACAAAGGGCTGACTTGATTTGGCACTCTCCACCAAGATAAGTTTGAGACAGTGGGCATGGCAGTTCACGTATCAAGCTTTCTTGTTGTGGCTTTGAATTGGTGACTGCAGGCTGCTGTATCCACCACTCATGTTAACGGCTCGATCGTAGCCTTGGCCCTTGATGTCTTTCACTTTTAATCCATTCTCCTCAAGGACTGTCATCACAACATCCTCCAATTCTTTTATTGTCGTTCTGCTCACATCAAACACACCTGTAAAAATATCCTTGATTTCCATTTGATGAACAAAACGAACAACAAAGGACACTTGCTCAACATGAGAAACATCTGTCTCATTCAAGAGAATGGAGACCGTTTTTCACTCATCCATCTCTTTGAGAATTTCTCCTCTGACAAAGGCAGCAAGGGCACCGATTATGTCATTCTGTGTCCTGTTGGACAACAGCGATACATGGGCTGTTTTCTGTTTTGAATGGATTTTGTTGACGTGATCAAAATGTATTTTGATGGTGGAGTCATATTTTGAAAGTATCTGTACAAGCTCAAGGAAATTTCCTTTGTTCAGAGATATATTACTTTCATTCTGACCCCTGAATGCTCCATTTTGTTGTGCAAGATACAGTGTAATTTCTATCAGTCTTCTCTTTATCTATGTGATTCTCTTCTGGTTTGGCCTTCTATGTCCACCCTTCTGAAAGCTTCTTCCAGTGGTCTCTGCTTACATTGCTCCACCTTACCATGCTTACCATATGTGCTTCTGTTTTTTAAGCCCCTTAATTTTTTCTGTGCCTTCTTTCCAATTGTCAACTCCCACCGTTCTTTTCTCACGGTGGGAAAGTGGGAAACCTTCAACTGGCTGACAATGTCCAATGGAGCAACAAAACTCAACAAATCTGTTAGAGTGATCTATGCTGTGCTTTTGAACATGTGCTGTATCAGTGGAATGTTTTAATGAAGATAGAAGGGCATAATTGTTATTTGTTGTTGTATCATCTGTTTTCTCTTGTATGTCTTCAACTTCATCATCACTTTTCTCCATATCCCTGTCATCAGTCTTCTCTCTGTCTTCATCATCACCATTTCCCTCCATATCAATATATATATGCTCTGTGTCTTTAACTTCTTCCTCCCTGATTTCATCATCATTTTCCTCCTAAATATTTTCATCTTCTTTATCCTCTGCCTTGTATCCCTCAGCTCTCTGGTATCTCCATCATTACATTCTGTATTGTCTTCATCTAACATAGAGCAAATAGCAATACTTGTACTGTGAACTGTATTGTATGATAAGTGGCCCATTTGTATTATCAAATAGTAGGCCAATGCCGTACAGCACTACTTAACAATCTTGGCTTGATTGGAGGAGAAAGGTCTATGGTTGGTCAATTCAAATGTTGGTGAATTTAAACCCTGAGAACCATTTTTCAGTACAAATTAAGCATTCTTGATCACGTTACCATCAAATTCTCTATGATAATCCAAACTGGCTCTGTGTATAAGCCTACACATACCTCTATCATATCTCCTCCTTTGATTCCTTAGATCCAATCTTTCAAAGACAAACTACCTTTTGCAGCAGTTTCCAGATGCTTTTTAACGATTTTCTGTTTTCTTTCTTTCCTGGGCATTCTGAATCTGTAATCATAGAATATGCGGGATTTCCTCCCCAAACATTGTTAGGCCCGGGGACAAATACGTTTTAACGGTGGCTGGTGGACCGGTGTAGACAGACTGATAGCAGCATTATAAGATAGGGCCCGATAGTTTCTGTGATGACAGGGTCACGAATGGAATCAAGGAACTGAGAATTAAAAAAAAAAAAAACTACAACACAGATTCGACAGGGGGGCCCACATTAAGCCAGATTCCAAAAACTGACTGGAGAATTTAAAATATGGCCACATAATGTATTGTTATAAATGTAATTTACTTAACACACAAAAAAAATCTACAATTCAAGAAGAGTCTTATAAGAATCAGACAATGTGCATTCTTGAATGCTGTGTTTTCAACAGAAACAAAAGAAACTGAATTAAAATAGCTGTTGAAAAGGTCTGAAACACATTTACTGCTCCGTGTAATAAATTGCAGCTCATTCATGTCACTAAAATTAGCTAGCCTAAATGTATCTAAATCTAAAATTCTATCTAAAATTCAGGAAATCTGCTTTGCACGGATGACTACATAATCTATTTCTATTGCAAAGTGTATCATAATATACACCAAAGCTAAATTCAAAGTTTATAATGCTCACCAAGCTCTGTTCTACTTAGCTGATCATCACATTGGTCTCTCTCTCCCTCTCAACTAGCTTCTAGCATTAGCTGCTAGCCTACTCAATAGCATTAGCCTACGAACAAGACTTTCTGTCCTTAACTTGCAAGCTGAAGTTTAAAAGGCATTTTCAAGAAAGCATTTTTAAAAATGATCCCAGATGCTTACCCCAGCAGGGTGTCAACTTAAACCTGGCAGAAACCCTGATATCCAATGCTAACCCAAGTTTTAACTTTACTTGCTAGCTTTGAAAAGCTATTCCCACAAGACGTAGTGAGGTAGGTCCTCCTTTAACATGCAATAGGCATCTCTACCTAATAATAGAATTTAGAAGGGGGCATTGGAGTGTTTTTTCAACCCAAGAGGGCAATTTAGTGTATTCTGCCAACCAGGAGGGCAGTTTAGCACAAATTTTTGCCTCCCAATAGGACATTTTAGCACGTGCACGCCACTGGATCTCTCTCAGCTAACAACAGCAATAGTCTCTTCTAAACCATCAACTTGTATGTTAGACCCAATCCCAACCAGACTGTTCAAGGAGGTTTTCCCCTTAATTGACACTTCCATATTGGATTTGATCAATCGGTCTTTGTTGATAGGATATGTACCTCAGACTTTTAAGGTTGCTGTAATTAAACCTTTACTTAAAAAACCTACTCTTGATTCAGAAGTGTTGGCTAATTATCGACCTATATCCAATCTCCTTTTTTTGTCTAAAGTTCTTGAAAAAATGGTTGCAGCTCAACTTTGTGATCATTTACATAGAAATAATCTGTTTGAAGAGTTTCAGTCAGGATTCAGAGTGCATCATAGCACAGAAACAGCACTGGTGAAAGTTACCAATGATCTCCCTCTGATAGCGGACTTGTTTCTGTGCTCGTCCTGTTGGATCTCAGTGCTGCATTTGATACGGTTGATAACAATATTCTATTACAGAGACTCGAACATGTTATTGGGATTAAATTAACTGCATTAGACTGGTCATACTTAGTCATATTTATCTGATAGATTTCAGTTTGTTCTTGTCATTGAAGAATCTTCTTCATACACCAGAGCAAGTCATGGAGTTCCTCAGGGTTCTGTGCTTGGACCTTTTTTTTATTTTTTTTTTAAACTTTATACCTCCTTCCATTAGGTAACATAATTAGACAGCATGGCATAAATTTCCATTGTTATGATGATGATACTCAGCTGTACTCATCTATAAAACCAGAGGAACCCAATAGGTTGGTCGAACTACAAGCCTGTCTTAAAGACAAAGATCTGGATGATTCAGAACTGTCTGCTTTTAAATTCAGACAAAACTGAAGTTGTTCTCTTTGGACCTGAGCGCTTCAGGGAGAAATTGTCTAGTTATATAGTTACTCTAGATGGTATTTCCTTGGCTTCTAGTACTACAGTGAGGAACCTTGGAGTTATTTTTGACCAGAATTTATCATTTGACGCACATATAAAAACAAGTTTTTAGGACTGCCTTCCTTCATCTTCGTAATATTGCTAAAATCAGGAACATCCTGTCTCAGGGTGATGCAGAGAAACTAGATCATGCATTTGTTACTTCAAGATTGGACTACTGTAATTCCTTATTATTGGGCTGTCCCACATATTCTCTGAAAAGCCTCCAGCTGATCCAAAATGCTGCAGCCAGAGTTCTGATGAGAACTAACAGCAGAGATCATGTTTCTCCAGTTTTAGCTTCTCTTCATTGGCTCCCTGTTAAATTCAGAATAGAATTTAAGATTCTTCTCCTCACATATAAAGCTCTTAATGACCGAGCTCCATCATATCTTAAAGATCTCCCTGTAAGATATTTTCCTAACAGAGCACTTTGCTCCCAAACTGCAGGTTTACTTGTTGTTCCCAGAGTTTCTAAAAGTAGAATGGGAGGTAGAGCCTTCAGTTATCAGGCACCTCTCTTGTGGAATAAGCTGCCAGTAAATGTCCGGGAAGCAGACACCCTTTCCACTTTTAAGATTAGGCTTAAAACTTTCTTTTTCCTTAAAACTAACCTTATAGTTAAGGATGGCTCAGGTGATCCTGAAACATTCCATAGTTAAGCTGCCATAGGTCTAGACTACTGGGGGGCCTCATGTGTCACACCTTTCCTCACTTTGCTCCCCCCACGCCCCGTTTAATTTCTCAAAGCAAGAATTCCAATCCATAAATTAAATCTCCAGTGTGATTAAAAATACATGTTGACTGAATTTTGCTCAACACAACAGACACAAAAACAATCGCCCCGTTATTAAAACTGAACTAAACATGCATTTAAAAGTCATACTTAGTGAAGTATTATCCAACTCATCTTAATGAAATTAATCAAAAACTATTTCATCAACGTGCATCAGGATTCGTTGACACAGCAGGCTCCTTAAAAACTGACAACTAATGATTATTCACAGTGTAAAATTACCGTAAGTAACACAGCATGTATAAGTAATACAGAGAGAGCCAAGTGTTTATATTCTGTGACAAGCAACTGAATGCATACGGTGGGCTGTGTACCTGAATGTCTATAGCAGGGGCCAAAGTTTGTGCGACACTGGGTGCCATGGAAAAGTCACCAGTGGTTACTGTCCGGTGCACTATGTCATTAGAATTCACCATGGCAACCAGCTTCAAGGGCAATCCCATCTGCTTCACAATATAGCCAGCTAAGACAGGGACAGAAAAAAAAAGGATAGGAGAATAAAAAATAAAAAAACATTTTTATTTGTATCTCTGTACAGTGTGTTCAACACATAGGGAGCATTTTAACATTTTAGTTAACCTAAAGTTTAAAGATATCTTTTCAGGATAGTTACCAGGGGTGCCGGGTGGCTAAACTGGTTGTCCAGGCACTTGAATGGAGAAAAATGTCCTTGACGCGGCTGCTCCAGTTTGTGGCCCTTTGCTGCTTGTCATTCACCTTGAATATCTTTGCTGTAAAAAGCTTTGCTGCAAGGAGCCTTTTACGTTGTGATCAAATACTTACTGACTGATATCTGCTGATTTTAACTTACATCATGGATATATGCAGCCAGTGATGAAAGAAACACCTATTTTTCATTATATGAGAGGAAATGTGTAGGTGCCTTTTACCGTATGAAGAAAAACCACCCCCGTAAGTGTATTACTTAAACTGACAAATATTATTTTGTGAAAATGTTCATTTTAATACAAAATTGACACATTTTAAATGTTAAAAGGTATTCTGAGAAATTCTGTCAATTAAAAAAATCTTAGACGGAAAAATCTTATTTTTCCTGACTATTCCATTATGAGCCATAACTAAAGTCCCATCCTGTCAAACCTCTTTCTTAAATTATAGGTAAAGGTATGAGGTAAAGGATTCACTGTTCATCACAAGCACTTTGATAAAGTCCAAGGTACTAAGCTACTGTGTTTTGGCACGCACACATTTTTTGTTTAGATCTTGTGCACTTCTGCGTTTTCTTGTGACATGAAATTGTGGAAGGTTTAGCTGCCCAATTCTTTAATTGCACTTAGAGAGCCAAGCAAAAATAGTAACATTCTTCTCATACTTTCACAGTTAAAAAATATGTATAACTGCACATCAACTGGAAAAATGATCATTTGATACATTTTCAAAACTATATTGAGTGCCCGTCAGAAATCATTCAAAAATAATTAATAAATAAATTAATGACTGAATGAATGAAAAAATAAATACAAAAAGTCCTTCAAACTTGAGTAGAAAGTTCTCAACTTGGAGTTGAGGTAGAGCTTGGGTTAGAAATGATTAAATCCATTTCAACCCACCTGCAATGTTTCCTGCTCCTCCAGTTGGAACCACCACCTCCAGTTCAGGCAGATCTATACCAGCCTCAGCCAGTTCCATGCCACTAAGCTCCAGGTAAGCATATATGAAGTGAGCGAGCTGGATCAGGACTCTAGACCAGTTGACAGAGTTTAGGCTCATGAGGCCGTAAGACCTCACAAGCTCCTGGTCAGCAAACAGACGGCGCAGAGGCTGGTCTATGTCATCTGAGCTGCCATCCGCTGCACAGGTGAAACAGAAACAACATTCCGTGAATTCCGGACTATTTTAAAAAGCTTACTTTTTTTCCCAAGCTTTGAGCAAAGCGGCTTATAATAATTATGCATATTAATGCCGCCAAAAACATTTGGCCTCGTAACATTAGACCAATGAAGTTAATGAATAGTTCACAGAGGTTGAATGAAATTGTACGATAAATCAAACAAATACACTGCTAAATTATTGTAAATCGGTCATTTGTACTCACCCTCAAACTGGAAAACAAATGAAAAAATGCATATGATGCAGCTTTTAAATTAAAGGCGATCAATCTCAGATGAGATTGTGAGAGCGACAACGAAGAGACTGAGGTGAGAGACTAAGTTCTGAGGCTGTTCAGTTCGGACACTGAAGAAGATGACTGATGATTTTAGTGCACAGGAGGAAGATAAAGAAGGTGATCGATGACTTTTCCTGGTAGGCTTTTTTTTTTTTTTTTGTTCCTTACCGATAGGTATTTAAGTTAAAACCATCAGTGTCACAGGCACTGTTTGGGAAAAATATTTGCAGTAAGTATTTGTTTATGTTATTATACGCATTTAATTGAAAGTTTAGAAATCCTCACTGTAACATCTTTCTGTGTAAATATCTCATATTACAATGTGGACACCCGCAAGAACAAAATGGATTTTATTTGTAAAATTAGAGGGTGCGGCTTATATTCAGGTGCGCTCTATAGTCCGGAATCTACGGTACTCTGTTTGATTAAGACAAAAAGTGACTTTTGTTAAGAGAACCCCCGTTAAAGGTGTACCTGCAAACACATGGACATTATCCTCCAGGCAGGTGATCATGTGTTTCTCTTGCACTGGAGTGACACGTCCTCGAGGATAAACCACCACCACATCCAAACCAGGGAGACCTTTTGCACTCTGGATGGCTGAGCCACCAGTGTCTCCAGATGTACCTGTGCAGAGACGGAAAACCCATGTAGACTGATTCAGATGTATGACATTCATTATCATCCTTTTTTTTTCCCTTTGGTTTTGTTTAGTTCTTTTTTGTCTTGTGCAAATTTCTTGAATGAAAGTTTGTTACAGTACTAAGGGTTCTTTGGTAATTCTTGCCTCATATTTCTGATGCAGTATGTGAACAATAATTAGACTAATCAGGCTCTGTAACTGTAAATGATTTGATAAAAAAACTAACACTAAAAGCACAAAAAAAAGATGATGCTTACTTTCAACTGTAAGTTGGCTATCTGGGCATATAATAAAAAACTGTCACAGACCCTTAATAACAAGTAAAAACATTTACACAAGGCACTATTTGAGGTGTTTACATAAATTATTATTTGAAAAATATGTCAATTCTCTTGTTTAGTTTGCTCAATGAACTAGTTAAATAAAATCAACAATCTACATAAGTTATTTGGTAACAGCAAAACTATATTGAACATATGAATTCCACACAAGCCAAAGGCAGAGAAACATTTGCGTTTTATTTATCAATCTTTCACTCCTATTATGTTCTTGATTATGCATTAAAAGAGATTCAAAAAGTTAAATTCTGAACTTGACTTAATGCTGACCAAATATATTTGGTTTATTACAATTATGCTTTGTATATCTAATATTCACCATACAATAAAAAAAAACTTAAATCACCCACATCCCCCTCCCAGTGGGAGGTTCCTATGTTCCAGAGTGATGGGCACATCAGGTTAAGAAGAGTGGCAGATGGAATGCTGCACCCATCATACCTAGTGCCTACTGTAGAAGCCTGTGGGGGCAGGGTTCAAATCTGAGGTTGCTTCTGTCATTAAGGGCTAGGTTCAGCCCAAAACATTAAGACAGAAACTACCTACATATACTAATGATGTCTGATAAAGTGCCTTGAGATGACAATTGTTGTAATTTGGCGCTATATAAATAAAACTGAATTGAATTGAATTGAATTGATGGTGTTGCCATATTCCAAGATGACAATACAAAGATTTTTGGGCTCAAATGGTGAACCCATCATAGAGTGAGAGCCATTAACCCTACTGAGAATCTCTGGGATGTGCTGGAGAGGACTTTATGTTGCAGTCCAGCTCTCCCATCATCACTATATGATCTTGGTTAAAATAATGCAACTCTGGACATAAATGAATATGTTGTGACTTTGCATATGGTTACCAAAACAGTGCTAATGAGACTGCATGCCGTAGTCAGAAGTTAAGTTAAAAGTGCTCCGATAACACTCCGATTCCTTTTTTTCCTTTTGGACAGGCAGTGTAGATTTCCCATTATGTACTACGCCTAAAGCAGTTGAGTGACAGCGTAGGGAGGGGTGTGTTTAAAAAAAAAAAAAAGATAATTTATTCTATAACATCTATGGCATCTCACAATTTACAATTATGGATTGGGACTCCACAATGTTTTGGTCATGTGGAAAAAACATGACAATTACACTTTTTCTGGTGAAATTGAGCTTGTAATAAATGTCAGTAAAGGATATGAAACTTCCTTCCTTAACTAGACTCTGAGTCAGATGTGATTGACTGGTCTACATTGACTTCTGGGTGTTTTGATCAGGCTATAAATCAAACCCTGTGTTTACGCCAGATGTCACAGGGTTAACAACGGCCCAGCCATTAAAAACTGTGACCCCACAACAGGCAGGAGGCGGGAAAGCGAGTGTAAAGTGAAAGAGAAAAAGAGGTCACCTGAGAAATGAGACAAATTATTCACTCATGTGAGTTAGGATTATATTGATGTTTAACACACATAACCAAAGAGAAACTACAGTGTGGAAATCATGGAACCAAACTACACTGAAAGAACAAATGTCAACATCACTATTTAGGTCTTTGGGATGATACAAATCTAGTTTTATTACTTGGTATGAGATATTTTGTTACATTCTTACCTACAAGAACAGTAGCTCTGCCATTTTCTTTTCGTAGAAAGTAATTGAGGAAGTGCACTGTACAGGTCATAGCCAAGTCTTTAAAAGCCAAAGTATCTCCATGGAAGAGCTCCAAGACTGACAGACCCTCTTTCAGTCGGGCAGTTCTGATGACCTCAGGCACAGAGAAACCAGAGAAGGCTTTACCTACAAGGTCTAGCAGATGGAAAAAGAACAAATTAACAATTATCAAATAAGTTGTAACTAGTTTACTGTACATTGACTAACATACCAACTGACTAATCTTTGTGATCCTTGTGCAGGAATTTCAAACATTACAGGATGACTAAGCAAACGTAAGTTAAAGTTTTTATGCTCGCTTTTGGCTGCCTATATATAGAAAACATACTTAGTAGGACTTATGTTTGAAAGTGAATCATTCCTTCCTATCATCATATCCCTTTATAGATCCAATCGTTTCAAAATACATATTATTATGGCAGGGGATTCTTCCTCAGCTTACCCTCCAGGTCATCTCTGGGGATAAGATGAGCTGGGATAAACAGTGATGCGACCTCCACCACTAGCTTGCTGTAGGGCAGCCCTTTCCAGCATCTGAGGATGTCAGGGCCCAGCACGGGCAACGTTTCTGGCATGAACATCCCTCCATCTGGAGCATAACCTGAGAACAGCACATCCCTGAAGTCCCACCCAAGAACCCCACCACGAGTACTGCAGTACCGCATCGTAATAACCTGTGAACCATTCACACAAACTTTTCACATATTCAACATTTTATCTGTGAAATCAGCTCATATTGTCAGCTACTGCTCTCTTCATTTGTCAGAAAGAAAAAAAAAAAAAAGATTTCAGAGCCCATATTATATTCATTTTAATAGTTTGGTCAATATCATCGATTCTCCACAGAGTCCACCTGACAAAGTGTGCAAAATTTGACAACGAAATTATCAACTAGTCAGAGTGGACAAGCCAAGAAGTGCATATCAACTGCTTTCTCTACTTTGGTCCACAACATTTGTTAGCTGATTATTTTATGTTAAAATGACAGTGTCTGTGTTTTCGGTTTCATTGTGGCGTCTCGCTGTTTCCTGTTTCCACTTTTCTGTCTCTGTCAGCCTTCTCCCTGTAATCATTGCTCATTTATCTCACCTGTGTCTTGTTGTTGTCTCTGTCTTCAGTATATATTCTGCTTAGTCGTGCATCTGACTGATCAGCTCATTCTGTGGATTGAATTAATATATTTGAGAAAAAGGAAAAAAACAATTAAATGTCCTGTTTGTTAGGTTGTCTTTTATCTATCTTTTAATTCAATATGGGGTTTAAATTATTTCAATAACTGCATTCTGGTTTTTCTTACATTTAACACAGTAGCGTGGGTTTTTTTTTTTAAACAGGAAAAAGTCAATCTGAAACCTTGAAAAGGACTCATAACCTATGTGAACTATCATATCTGCAAAGTAAGTAAATACTGTGTGCACCTCACTGTCGATAATAAAATCATGCACAACAAGCTTAATACTTACCGCTCTTTAGTACAGGGACTTACATTTAATGTCCTCCTCATTCATAGAAGGCTACATGAAACCTGGCTTAGTTTTAGTTGCTCTGTGGCAGGTGCTTTCTGCACAAAGATGTATAGATCTACTGAAAAGCTGTTGACAGTGCCAGGGACAATAAAAGTTGAACTTTGAAACAGCCACCATAGGCATTTCTTATCTTAGAAGGAAGGCAAACCTGACTTATCTTTGAAAAATCCCTAACTTTAATTTTCTTTATATTAAAAATATATATGGTAGTGTATTTGATTTGAGCTCCCAGCATACCAAAACCATAGGCAACTGCTGCAGAGGGTATAACAATGCTGAGATGTATATCTGAAAGTAATTTTGTGGGTATAAAGCTTAAACCACTGCTACAACAACCACACAAGGACTCGGGCTTAACGTCCGTCGGCTAACCTTTATTTAGCTGCAACACTTTTTGCTAAATCGTTTATACTTAAGCATGTTTTTCATATTTATGCCAATGCATATATTATCACGTGTTCATTCTTAAATATTCAAAACACTTGTGAACTTAAAAAGTGATCGAATAAGACTTCAAATAAGGCTTTCAAATGACATTCTGATTTATTTATCTATTCTTATATTAGCTTACCTCGGTTCGTCAGTGGGAAAATCTTTAGAGGTCTAGTTTAGCCAAGAAAACAAAAATCTAAATTTCTAACTGTAGTACTCTAGTTTAGCCATAAAAGACTTGGCTGCAGACAAGACGGTGGACCAAAAGGACGGAGAATCTCCCCTCGGTGTTCTGGCAAACAGCAGTGGTGTAAAATCAATCCGCCACTGGCGCAGTGTTGCCAGATCTCGCGATAGAAACAAGTAACCAGCTCCAAGAAAACAAGCCCAAAACAAGCCAACAGGTGACCGACCATGTCGAAGTATAAAGAGAGGCCTCTTGATAACTGCATAAATACCAACATTTTTTTTTTGTTTTCAGTAAATTAACAGTCCTCATAAAAACTTTGAAAAGCTTTTTTTTTTTTTTAAACTTTGATTAAAAAAATGTATTAGGCATAAATAAAAGCAAACTGACAATAAACACAAAACCTTTGAATGACTTACATGAGGCAATTGTATGATTTATAAATGCAGTGCATTGGGTCCATTATATTTTGATTTCTTTGTAAGTCGAGTTAGATCCAATTAGTTCACCTAAATGATCCACAGAACTGATTGATGTGTGGCAGGCTACGTAGATGGGAGGGACGTAAGTGGCTATCTTTAACTCATTTACTTGTCTTGTCTCATTTGATTTTGTGGATGTGAAACCAATCTCTGTAAGCCTCGTGGACAAGGAAGGAGTGTGCTTTTCTGTGCCAGCATGCTGAATTAAATCAGCATGGTGAGCAGGCATCTCACGTTTACAGAATCGGCAGAACGCCTTCGTGTTATATCTCACCTGAGGTCGTTTCCAGTCTTTCAATCCACTCTCTTTCTCCCACTCTTTACTATATTTCTTTCCATATTTCCCCCACTTTTCCCTCTCATAGTCACTCTCCCTGTCTGACTCCCACTTTCGTTGATCTGCATGAGTGTGGGTGTGAGTGGTTGCAAGGAAAAGGAGGTGCGGACGGGTCATGGAAAAGGACAAACGTTTGTTTTTTGTTGTTGTTTGTTTGTTTTTTGTAGAGGTCCTCCGGGGTGGGGTGGGGCGGGATGGGTACCTTCTGGGGGTACAGTAGCTCCCGGAATATGGTCGCTGCAGGCCCCGAGCCTGGTGGACATCAGCCCCTCCTGCCCTGGGTTGGCTCCCAGGTAGCGGGGATGCATATTGCAGCCAGTCCCTGTCTGCCCTCTCCGGGCTAAGTACGGTTACCATGTAGGTCCTGTGCCATGGGTGTTGCATGTTCACGCGCACACACACACACACACACACACACACACACACACACACACACACACACACACACACACACACACACACACACACACACACACACACACACACTTATTAGTCCAGTAGCATGGTCGCTAAGCAGTTGATGTATTATCATGTCGTCTCAGGTCATCTATATTCACAGCTGTGTTGTATGCGATTGCCGCTTCTTGTGCTTGTTTTTGTTTGTTTGTGTGTTTGTTTTTTCTCTGCTTGTCTGCTTTCAGGTGCTCCTGGTGGCGCTAAGGCTGGATTCCCCTCAGAGGCCATGGATTGTTGTCTGTTATGTTTTTTTTACAGGTGTAGCAGCTGGTTGTCTGGTTTTTGTTTCTATTTTTGTTCTGTTTCCTCTTCTTCTTTCCTTGTCCCCCAGTCCGGTTCAGTTCTATTACATGTCATATATTGTCAACAGAAATAAATAAATGGGCATCAAGGGGAGCTTTACATTTATAAAACTTCCCTTGGCAAAGCAAATCTGTTTGGCATCAAAGGTATTCAGACCACAATTCTGCTGCCATAATGCTGAACAGGACAAGGGGAAGAAAAAAAGGAAAAGGACAAACTATCACGTTGTTGCGTTCGTCTGTCTCGTTGTTGTGGAGACTCGAGAACTGGGAGAGGCAGAAAAGCAATCCCAAATAAGCGACACACAAAACAAGCCCAAAAACCCGCAACTGACGAGATTTTGTTGTGGATAAATGAGTAGTCAGACTCGTCCTCTTAAGGGGAATTTATTGAACAGACCGTCACAGAGACATTTCAGCATGCACGGAAATTCCCGATGACCTCAGTTTATGACATCCTCTTATACCTTTCTATATCATTCAGTGTGCATGTGCCCAAACCCAATCTCTATTCGGCGCCTGCTGTCTGAGGATGTTACTACATTTTCGTCATTATTAAGACAAGGTTCATTCTGACCTTAAACAACATCTGGTTCGAGTATTGTCAGCACACAATATGTTGTCCGAGCAGTGTCAAGGCCCTACTTTCCCACAATTTACCAGCAACTTTACAGAAAAACAAGCCCAAAGTCGCTTATAATGAGCGGACTTCGCAACTATGCACTGGTGCACAGTTTACACGGAAACTGACGTCACCTATAAAGCGGAAGTTCAATATTTTATCTTTTACATTGCGCATGTGCATTAATTTTAGAAACTTTATTGACAAATATTAGTTTAGCTACATCTCTTACTAGACAGTTGTAAATTTCGGTCCTATAGATTTTATGTCAAGGTGTGATTCAAATATTTTCAAACTACAAGACAAATCATCAAATTTCTATCACTAAATTCTCTGAAAGTACATTTTATGCATACATTTTAACCCCACACTGTACCAATCAAGAACAACAAATATATTCTGATAAAAGACAAATCTTTATTTTTTACAAAGACAGGATAACTGGTCAGTTTTATTAGACTATTTTGGTCATTTTCTAAACATACTGGAACAACGATTTTATTGGTAAATTAAATCACAAAATTCATGAAATGCACTAAAAGTCAGTTTAACACAGTCAGTGCGATTACATGCGTGCCATCAGATCGGATTAATGGCTAAATTACAATAAGATTAAGTTATTCAGTTCATGTAGACACCTTAATCTGACAAGAAATCGAATCGGATCGGGTTACTTGCGATCAAATTAAGACCCTGAGAACTCGATCCAAATGCCCACTGAACGTGCACGTAGACGACAGTGGATCGAATTGAGCGTTCTGCGCACGCTCAAGGTTTTTTCCCACGATCGTCATCCGGAAGTC
Source organism: Leuresthes tenuis (assembly GCF_036924035.1). Taxonomy (NCBI): domain Eukaryota; kingdom Metazoa; phylum Chordata; class Actinopteri; order Atheriniformes; family Atherinopsidae; genus Leuresthes; species Leuresthes tenuis. The sequence goes on from NW_027325373.1 coordinate 27,889,681, forward strand.
GAAGGAGACGATATTACTGTTGTTGTCGCCGGAAAGAAATAAATAAAGCGATGGAGAATGCGCCGTTGTGCATAGCGTTTGTGCCATAACCAACTCATCACCAATGTAGAGGGACGTAGATTCATCTTGCTCTTGGTTCACCATCTTTCTTGAATACCTTAGTTTTGTTGGTGGTGAAGACGTCAACCGGAAGTGGCTCTATTAGCGATACTTGAAATGGGTACAGGTTCTGTGGTATGGCATGCTTTGTGCCAGTGATTTGATTCATTTACCGCCATATTTGATTAATTCACCGCCATATATCCAAGGATAATTGCCCTTGCTCAGATAAGGAGCATAACCCAAGTATAGCTATAATTGAATTAATCTCATTATGTAGACCCACAGAGTAATTTAGGTATTTACTCATGCAAAGATCTTGTTACATAAAACCATGACAAAACACTATTTTTTTCCACAGGAACCTTTCTATATCATAAATAGATGCAATTTTGCATATAAAAAATGTAATTGAATTTAAGTGAGCCGTAACCTCACCTCAATACGCCTTCTATCACCATTAAAGAGTAAATGTATGCTTTGGAATTATACTGATTATACTATACTATTTTGTTAGATTTAAAGAACTCCAGTTTTTTTAAACCTAGACATTATTTCTGACATGAAATACGTTTATCTACTCACCGAGAACAGTTTGACGAAAGTCGGCGTCCTTCAAAAGCTATTTCGAAAACTCGCGATCGTCGTATATCCATAAAACGGATTTAATGGGGCAGGGACGATCCAGCCTCTAAATAAGGCATTATCTGTCTTTATGTCACCAGTACTTTAAGAAGAATGAATGAATGAACGTGTGCTATAGCTCTGTTAGCTCATAGCTGCTGTTATGTGGCTACTTGCGGCTATAGGAGAGATAACGGAGGGATTTCTACACAGGCACTCTACTGGGACCACTTCATCCACACGCCCCCCTGGAGCACAGTTTATTTACTCCGTGCTCTGTGACAGTCGGCAAACTTCACACAGAGTTTGCTACTGCTAGTTTTGTGCAACATGGCAGGATATTTATCAGATTTTGACAATGTGAACGATGACTTTGAGTAAGATGGATGTTCTTACCGGAGTGAATGAGCTGTGTTGCAGCCATGCGTGTGGATGAAGTGGTCCCAGTAGAGGTGTGTGTAGAAATCCCTCTGTTAGCTCTCCTATAGCTGCAAGTAGCCACATAACAGCAGCTATGTGCTAACAGAGCAACATTACACATTCGTTCATTCATTCTTCTTAAAGTATTGCTGAAATAAAGACAGATAATGCCTTATTTAGAGGCTGCATTGTCCCTGCCCGATTAACTCCATTATATGGATATACGTATACACCTAAAGTAAAATAAATTAAATTTAAGATTTCTATGTAGCTCTATACCAGTGTTTCCTAATCCTGGTCCTCAAGGCATACTGCCCTGCATGTTTTCCATGTTTCCTCTATACTTGTGTAGTGAGCTGTTGTGAACACCTTGGAAGCTCGGTTAGGCTCCTCCCCCTGCCTAGGTGCAGCATCTAAGGTCTCACCTGGCTTCAGTTTCTGGAGCTCTCTCTTGCTGGTCCCTGAGGGTGGCTGGCCTGTTGTTTGTTGAGTTTGGTTTTATTTTGTTTTGACCTTATTTGCACCTTTTTGATCTTTTGAGTACTTTTGTTTTACCTTGGCCAGCTTTTCCCATCGTGTTTATTTGTTTGTAGGTTTTGAGATATTGTTTGTCTATCAATTGGGTAGTTGGTTTTGTTTGTTCTGTTGGATTTTGTTCAATCCTTATTCTGTTGTGTTTTAGGAAGTTTCTTTAGTTTCAGCGTGGATTGGGTGTCTTCAGGTGGGAGGCTAGGCACCGTGGTGAGGACCACACATCTGCATGCAAGTAGGCACTGGGGCACTTTCTATTGCATGTTGTGTGTTTGCTTTGTAATGTTGCACCCAGGTTAGTGAGAAGGGGCACTTTCCCAGTAGTCTACCTCCCACTGAGGCTCCAGTCCACTGATTTTAGTCTTCTGTTATATTTATTGTGAGAATGCTGTTCAAAAACTTCTTCCTCTTTCCAACCTAACTACTTCTGCATACTTTCAGACACCATTTAAACTTTAAAAGGGGTCACAAGACATTTCGCTATTACGAAATGGTGCAGCTTTTTCAAATATTAAGCCAATTTTGAAATATGAGTTTAAAAAAAAAAAGATTTTGGCTTTCACTTTTGGTGTTTCTAACTTAACCTTTTTTAAAATATTTAACATTTTACACAAATTTTAGGCAAATTTCGAATTTCAACTCTTTCTCCTCTTTTCAACTACTTCTACATACTTTCAGCTAGAGAAATCTTTCAAATTTTAAACGGGTCACAAGACATTCAGCTATTACCAAATGGTTCAGCTTTTTCAAATATGAAGCCAACTTTGAAATATGACAGTTTCAAAAACATGAACATTTTTGCTCCTTCTTGATTTTCATGAATGAGCAGCTAGCAGAGTGACACACTGATCATTTTCAACTTTTACTGATATTCAAACAAATCCCTCTACTAAATTCCTCTACCTTATTGCTCTACTAAAGAGCTCACATTTACAGAATTTCAGCTATGAGCCTTGAAGCGAGAGAAACCTTTCAAATGATCTCATTAACTCCAATGGAAAGTTTGGACACCAGAGACAGGTTCAGCTGTGTTCAACTCGCTGTTTTAAAATTCATTCACTCCATTGAAATAAAAACAACATTACCGCGTTCCTCTAACCCTTCTGGTTCTTCCGTTCTTTTCAAATTATTTTCCTCGCTCTTACAGTTTTCTCTCAGGTCATATTATCCAAAAAAGCCATTTCTGCAGGTTCCACCGGGAGAGAGCTCGTTAAGCTGCAGCTGCTTACACACATTCCTATCACTGTGATGACATCACTCTCCCACTCTGCAACATATTACACTGCAGCCATTTGAACTATTACTCACTTGACATTTCACCTTTATAGAATATTGTGCTAATTAAGAATCCAGCAAATGCTTTTGTAGTAAAATTCAACTGCAACATTTTCACATATTTCTGCATTGTTTCTCTTCTTTCTGCTAAATTTTCACTGTTGGTTTGGCATTTTCCTTCTTTTTCTTCTTCTTCTCTTGTTTTTAACCCTTCACCTTTTACTGCTTAGACTTCTGCATTTTTTCAAACCTTTAACCAATTCTTACCTACTTTGGCATCTTCAGGTGTCTTCATTACTTCAACCTATTTCATTTCAGCCCATTGTCTCTTTTCTCCAGTTTTCTGCCTTCATCCAGTTCCAGCTCCTTTAAAAAATACCTTTCACAACAGTACCTTCCAACTGCCAATCCTTTTTGCATTTTTCTTATTTTTTCTGTACTTTCCTGCCTTCATCCAGCTCCTAGTTCCTTTACAAAATACCTTTCAGGCATTTTGAAGCTTCAGCTAATAACCTTTTGCTAAATTTTCACTATTTTCAGCTTTTTTAGCTTGGTCAGCTATCCCCATTCAGCTCTTCAGGATTCTCACTGCTGATTCGCAGGAACAGCTCTTTCTAGTTAAGATTTTGTGTTGTAGTTGGTCATTTTAGCTCATTTATGTGAATAAAATTATCTTTCTTATACTTTGTCTGCATTTTCTTCTTTCCCAGCAGTTCTCATCCCTCATTTGTCACTTGTAGTATTCCAATCAACTTATTTTCTCATTGAACCTACTGTCTCTGCCTCCTCAGTCCTGACTTGTTGGTGGCCTTCTGCACCCATTATTGAGCACACTTCCAGACCTGGACCATATTTACACACACATTCACTCAGCCACATGCTTACAGTATCATACAGCTGCTGTGTCATCCTGTGGTTTCAAACCATGAGTATCCACAGTTATGTGCAATATATTTGCTGCTGGTGTTGTTGTTATTTTGGGAGTTAGGATTAGGGCTCCTGATGATTCTCAGCCTGATTTTCCCACAGAGGCCATAGAATGTTTTCCGTTTAGTCCTACAGCTGTAGCAGCTACTTGTCCGGTTTGTCTTATTTTTTCATCGTTTTCTCATATAATTTCTTTGCATCTGTCTTGTTTCCCTTTCAGTTTCTTTGATCTCCCTCTTCCCTTGTCCCGTCAGGTTTTGCATTAATATGTATAAAGTAGATTAACAAAAATAAATAAGTAATACTTGGGTATGAAGAGGGTCTTTATATTCATCAACCCTCCCTTGGCAAAGCAAATGTGTTTGGCTCAACATGGTATTTAGATCACTACTGCTTGCCATGATACAGAACAAGGGTAAAAAAAAAAAGAAAAAGAAATGATTCTGCCCCTTTCATCAGTGATTGTTACAGCAGTTGGCTGTAGCAATAGTCTAATGGGTTGCAGGGAGGGTGTACATAGAAATAATTTCCTATTGGATAAGGAAATGTGTTTGTAAGGGATAGGACTGGGCTTATGACTAATTGTCGATAGTTAGACTGAGCTTATATAGGTGACCGTTCTCACATACTTGTTTGAGGAGTCTATGGTCTCGTTTCGAACGCAGTGCTCTGAAGTTTGATGGTGAATGGCTGCATGGTCATTCCATCATGAGATCCAGCATGCGATCAGTAAGGGGATTTGATTAGCTGAAGCCTGCGTTTCTACTCGATATGCTGAAGTAGTGCTGACGCATGAAACGCCTCATTGATAAATTTAATTCTGTTACTGCAAAACTCTGTTCTTATGCTCCAAATGTAACACATTATTCTATTTTTTTCAGCCACACTTTTTCTCACCAAGGACACATTTTGGTGTGATTAGAGACACAGAAACACAAAGATGAAAACAGGGCAGCCATACTGTTGTGACTGGTAAGACTCAAATCTCCTCAATAATAATTAAAGCCTACTGCAGAAACACAATTTTTTATTTCACGCTCTTCCTTATTCCTCTAGCAGGTGGGATTTCTTTCATGGCCACTGTGTGTTGACATTATTTACCAATCAAATGCACATCTGAAAACATGTAAAAACATTTATACAAGTTTCAACACTGGAGACCATTACAAAAAGTGTACTTACAAAATTTAATTCATGCAAATATAGCTGACATAGGACAGAATATTGAACATCACTGCCCCCACCAACCACTCACACAAAAGCCATCAGGACAGAAATAAATACACAGTAAAAAGAGGACCATGAAGATGTAATTGGTAACAGTCCCTCAAAAGAAAAATTAAAAACACCCTTTTGTACATAAAAAAAGACCTTCAAGTGTCTGTTTTTGTCTATGAAACAGAACATTCTCAACATTTGTAAGTGGTTTGATAAAGCTAAGACACATTTCAAAATATCAACTATTTCTTTTTAAGCCATGTCAAGTAAGAAAACACTGTGACGCGGTCTTTCACTGCACCCACAGGTTGTAGCACAGCACAAACCAAAGTCCAAAAGTTTATGTTGTTCTAAAATGTGCGATATCTCCCAGGGAACAAAAACAGCTTAAGGTCCTTATCTCCTTATATATGTAGCATACAGTTTTTCTATCTGGTTTCTTCCATGTACATATGCAAATATTTATCATTAACAAATACAGATATGTAGTGTTTTTGGGGGGGGTTTGTGGTAACCTAGGGCTTGCAGTTGATCATGGGTATTTTGATGCCTTAAGATAACCAAATGACCAAATGCAACTTCAAGGTTTCCACATCAGCAAAGGTAAGTGTGAGGTATATTTCATTTGTCCATGTCTGCAAGGCTCCCATAGTCCATAATTTACGACTGTACTGAGAGTAGTCTTGACACTCTTTCCACATACCTTATCTATGTCACTGTGTATGTGCAAGGATGTGGAAATCCTGGGCCTTAGTCTAGATAAGAAGCTGCACACTGGCATCTTTTCATTTGATGTTTGGTTATTTGCACAACTAAATAAAATAACTGCTATCAGGAGCTTACCATCATGTTTTCTACAGTGCAAATGTAGCCCTACACATATAAGTTATTATTCTTCATTTGTAAAGGCATGCCCATTCTGAAGCATAACCAAAGTTCAGCAATCAGCAGGCAGTAACAACAGCTGAACAGAACTGCAAAATGGTTTTGGTCTTTCCATGGTCTGCCACAGCTGTCAACATATAATGCTTCCACATTCCACAAACTTTTCTTTTCCGGAACAGCAGGAGCTTTTCACCTCCCCTCACCCCACTGACAGTATAGAAATACTTTAGGCAAACATATGGTGGCTGCAAAAAATAAAAAATGCCTGATCAAAAGCCAGTTATTTGTTTGTCTATTCCAGATTTTTTTTTTTAAACTAAAATAAATATCTTATATATATATATGCTCCAAAGTGGAATGTTTTTGAAAAAAAAAAAACAAAGCACAGGTTTATATCAATACAGCCAAATTCCCAATGAAGCCACTTTCATTCACATATTTTTCTGTCTATTTTGTCTGATGGCCAAAAATGTCAGAAATTGTGACTGAAAAGCAGTCAACGTGTCAACTTCTGGTCGCTTAAAGCCTTTCCATAATGTTCTGCTCTATGAACATCCTGAATTTATACAAAGTCATCTAGCAAAATTACCACTCAAGTAACTTAAAGACTATGTCTCTGCAGTTCAACCATACTTGCATATATGAAGATCTCCCACAGAGAAAGTTCTAAGCGACAGAATGTCTTGAACCTTTTCTCACTAGACACACTTAGTTTACACTTTTGCATGTATACGAGGACATGGAGAGTGGTTAATTGTTGTGTTAATTGGCCAACGTCAAGCCCCAACTGTAGCTCAACTAAGCTTTACATGTAACCAGAATGACTGATAGCTCATCTGGCAAGAAAGAATTGTTCCAAGTTTTTGTTTTCAGATTTGATAAGCGATTACAATAGTGAGACGACCATTTTTCATTTGGAGAAAAAAAAAAAAAGACCATTCTAAAAAGCATTTTTACATACCATATGTAAACAGAATTTCAGCATTCACCCATGAATACAATATTTAAAGACTCCACTTTAATAGACAATCCAGTAAAATTAGATTTTGTGTTGTCAGGAAAAGTAAAGAATTTTTAATGTCTTATCCAAGAGTAAAGATTTATTTATTTTTTTTAAATACAGAAATACTTGACTTGGCCTGGAGATGGTATCCATCTGTGCTCACAGAAAAATTAATCAATAAGAAGGTGGCCATGCTTTTCACTGAACATCATCAGTCTCAATCAAAGCACTACTAACCCTAAGCTACGTTAGTCTTTCAGCTTGGATTAGAAAACTATATCTGGAATTAAATATCAACTGTTACTGTGGTCTTCAACCTTGCAAAACTCCCACAGTTACTATATCAGCTAAAGATAGGGAAGCATCATTTTCATCTGCCTTCTTTTTCAAAATTAAAATCCAAAATACCGGTTTCAATGCTAAACCAACAAAGGTTTGTAGCTGGCTTGATGCTAAATAACTGTTTGTAGCAATTAGGGATGCCATAAAGATTGATCCTTTGGTGTCAAGTCGAAATGCCAAGTATTCAAATGAAATGCAATATCTGAAAATCATCTGGCCATACAGTAAATTAGTCACTGTGAATACTTTCTATTATGAGCTCCAATAGAGCTTGGCAACCAACATCACAGAGTAGTTTTTTTTATTTTTTTTTTTTAGAGGAGACAAGAACAAAAATGAACCTAATACTTTTAAAATGTGCATGTTTACAGTGCTGACAATGACTTAAAAATGGTCGAACTAAGTTTTAAAAAGAAGGGATTATACACTTGATTTACTGTAATTCACCATTACTACTAACATTAGGTTTGTGTGGTCTGTAAATATGTGTGTACATGTATGTAACTAGGCGTTTGTCTATGCTTATGTATTTATATTATACTTCTTTCCTTTATTCTGAATTCCTGTCTGAATTCTGTCTGAAGATGTTTTTATCTCAATTAGTGCCGAGTATGGATAAAGTCATTGTAGTGGGTAACTTATTATTCATGTAGATTTTGAAAATGACAGCCAACACGTCAACTTCAATTCTATATTAGCTTCTCACCATTGGCTCCCTGTTAAATTCAGAATAGAATTTAAGATTCTTCTTCTCACATATAAAGTTCTTAATGACTGAGCTCCATCATATCTTAAAGATCTCATTGTAAGATATTTTCCTAACAGAGCACTTCGCTCCCAAACTGCAGGTTTACTTGTTGTTCCCAGAGTTTCTAAAAGTAGAATGGGAGGCAGAGCCTTCAGTTATCAGGCCCCTCTCTTGTGGAATAAGCTGCCAGTAAATGTCCGGGAAGCAGACACCCTTTCCACTTTTAAGATTAGGCTTAAAACTTTCCTTTCTGATAAAGCTTATAGTTAGGGATGGCTCAGGTAATCCTGAAACATCCCATAGTTAAGCTGCTATAGGCTTAGACTGCTGGGGGACCTCATCTGTCACACCTTTCCTCACTTTGCTCTCTTTTTCCCCCTGTTTAATTTCACAATTGATTTTATGTACATGTGACATTATTGTGGTTATTAACTTGTGTTTCCCTGTTCCAACAGGTATCCTTTGAATGGTGTTATGGTGTTTTTCCCCCCTCTTTTCCCTCTTTCTGTCTTCTCAAACCCCAGCTGGTCGAGGCGGATGGCCACCCTTCCTGAGTCTGGTTCTGCCAGAGGTTTCTTCCTGTTAAGGAGTCGTTCCTTTCCACAGTCTCCTTATGCAAAATCAGGATGAGAAATTCGTTTGAAGGGAAGTTTCGGTGCAATCTGTTGGTTTCTTTAGCTAGGCTACTTTCTTTGAATCGTCTCTGTATGAATTGGATTTGATCGGATTACGATTGTGTTAAAATTAATTGAACTCTAATGGGCTTGACTTGGATTGTATGTTTGAAGTGCCCTGAGATGAAATTTGTTGTGATTTGGTGGTATATATATATATAAAAACTGAATGGAATTTTATTAAATTATGTGAGAATGTATAATGCATTACTTGTTTCATGTTTCCTCTTTCCATGTTAAGCATATTGAGTTTACATGTGCTTAAAAGTGTGTTTGAAATGTGCATTAAACATTAACCAGTGTAAGACATTTAAGATGTCTTATCCTAAATCTAATCTATTGTCTTGTCCTCATTACGCCAGACATACACTTAATTCAGAGAAACTATGAAATGGTAACGGCCCCAAGAATGTATACCTACATTAAGGCTGAACAAAATCATTTTGACATCCAACAACTGATCTGGATCAAAATCTAAATTAAAACCCTACAGAACTAGGCCCCTTCTAGAAATGTTAAACAGCCATAACGTTTTGAGTAATCCTGCAAACAAACCAAGCCAAGCACAGCATTATCTTTGCCACCTTGTCAGATGGTGGGAAAGATAGTTTTTTCTTCTTCCTTTTTTAAAACCCTGATAGTAGTTACAAATAATGATACAGCAAGGCTTTCCTTGGGAGACATACTTTAGAGGTAAATTGGAAGACAAACAAACAAACAAAAGATAACTCAGTTGGTGAACTGTCAATAACAATGTTGAATTAACCAAAATAGAACCCACTATGGCAGATGAACTGTGATGTCATGTTGCCAAGCTCTATATGGTCTACTACCACAGGGACAATAATGTGATTTATAGTCATTTCTAAAGATGTTACTAATGCAGCACTTAATATGCCAGGTTCATGACTTCATATTTATTTGATCTCATTGAAAACCCAGGAACCGTCTCGTTTCACAATATTAAACAAACACATAAGGCATACATGTTTCTTACATAAATATTTTTCAACATTTAAAAATGTAAAAACCTTTAAAGAAAAGACATGCACTGTTGCTAAACACATTTAAGTATTTTCTCAGATAGATACGAGATTGCAGTGAGATTTTTGTTATAATCTTGGCTCCATTATTGAACATTTCTGGCATGACTTCACAGCAAACTAAGATTGGTAGTGTAAAATTGTTGTGGCTCCTTCTCCCTCAGATGATCACTGCAAACATCATTTCCAAGCACATGTCTCCATGGGAGAAATGGCTGTGAGAGGAGGAGGAGGAAGACATACCAAGGGAGCCTTTCCCATAATGCATGTGGAAGTAAGTATTCCCTCACTCCCCAACTGTGAGGGAGCAAATGTTTCAGCCTGTCCCCCAGGTTTTAAAGGCAGTCCCTAATGGCCAAACACCAGACAGAGTTAAAAAGCGTCCACAATATGTTTTTAACCTTCTGACTCCGACCTACCACACAGAGAAGCAGAGAAGGCTGGAGGATAAGAGGGATCAGGTTAGGAGTTATCCTGCAGCTCTTTGGCTTTGGTCAGAATGGTGTGGACATCTGAGATGGGGTAATCCTAAAAGAAAAATTAGGTAAAAAAATAAAAGAAAATACGAAAGTAAAGACATCCAAGATCAGCTGCATGGTTAAATATGAAGCTTTAAGGTTTTTGTGTCCTACTGTGCATTCTAAAAGATGTACCTGCAGTAATCTCATATTCACAGTGAAGTCTCCTGCCAGTAAGTCATCCCGGATGAGTCTATGAAGAGAAGAAGAAAAATAAATAAATAAATGATTCATAGAGTATCAGTACTCTACTGTATACTATGGGTGTACTGGAGGCACAATCTACAAGCCTCACATGAGCATGGCACAGCAGACCAGGATAAGGAAATGGAATCGGTCCTGGTCAGAAAATAGGGTGTCCCAGATGCGGATGACATCTGGCAGGAGGAATTCTTGTGATAACAAAAGGGTCAGCCAGCGGAATGTGAAATACTGCGGTTTGATGTTCTGTTCACCCTATATGGACAGGACAGAAACTGAATCAATCATTCAATCAACACAATATTTGTTACTAGCTCTAAAAAAGAGAAATTCGAAATTCAGTCACATCTGAAATATTAATAAAGCGACACATTTAAAAAAAGAAAAACTTATGGCCGAGATAGTGTACAGAGAATAAATGGGTTGCATATATAGAGCACTTATCAAGCCTTGCTGAACACTTTAGAGAGCATCCCAAGTTCACCCATTTATGTGTAAACCAGCAGAATTTTAGACACAACACTGTTCTGTCAGCAGATGATGTGCTACTTTCAAACAGCATTTATATTGGAGCATGTATGCTTTCATTTGTAATCAAGTACTGCAATTTAAAACATCCCAACTTCTTCCAAAGAAGAAGCAGTGAATAAGCACAAAAAGTTCAGAGAATGTTGGTCTTACCAGCTTGAGATAGAGCTCCAGGTCTTTGTCTTTGAGCATGGAGTACACACTCTCCATCTTGTAAGTGATGCCACACTGAGAGTCATCCAGGCTCTTGATGAAGTTGTCTCTGTTCTCCGACATCAGGTTTGTGAAACAGAAGAAGGTATCTGCTTCAGCATGCTCTGTATAACAAAGCAGTCATAATGTCAGACAATTTAATAAATTGTGAGCTCTTTCAGTGCCACACTGTCACCAACTCCACTCAATGTGACTTCAACCATAAAAAACATAATTACCTTTTTGAAAATGTCAACAGAAACTTAACTAAGCTTCAAGGAAAAGTTATTTATGGAAGAGCTTTTGATTGCGTTATTTAGCAGGTATTCCAAATAAAGTGTAGCGTGTGTGAATGTGTATGTTCTTATTTCAAATATTACAGACCTTTCCACTGGCTGTTGGGATCTGTGGCAAATGTGTAGTAAATTGGCCCAACAATCTCATTCATGCCCTGCACGTAAGCAATCCCAGGGTTGAGTTTGGCATAGATGAAGAGAATCCGCTCCACTACCTCCCAGTGTGCTTCACTGCCACTGGGTAGCACCTCATACTCATTAGATGGATACAGGTTCAAAGCCTTTCCAGGTGAGCTTACCTGGGAGAACAAGTGAAAAAAAACAAAAACTGTATACTATGATGCTAATTAGTAGTGCATGCAGCTTTTCCTTTTAAACTTACAAAGATATTTAGGCACAATCGCAAAAACGAGAATGTCAGTAAAAAGAAAATAACACTGCCCTTGTGCAAGAGTTCAAAGTACTTTGATTCCTTCAAAATGTTTTTTTTCTAAAGCAATAATCCAGCTAAGCCTGGGTTGATGTTTAACAGGCATAGTGTTAAGCATCTTAACTATCTTTCTGTACTGCCTTTGAATACTTTATTTCCGTATTAGGGCAGAGCACAAAGTATAACTGAGCACCATATAAGTGGTATAAGTAAGTGATCCTAAAACCAAGTATATGACATGATTTTTGACCTGAATGAGCAATTAGGCCCAAACTCACTCAGAATCATACCGACAGCAACATGTCAACTAAACTACCGTTCCTTTTCCAACAGTTGCTGAGACATTTCAGTCCAGACCAAAGACAGCCAACTGACCAAATAACAGACCAGTTGGTTGACATCACTTCATATACATCTAGACATATTATTTTTATTTATTTTTTTATAAATAAAATAAAATAAAAAAGCATTAGTCATTAGTCCCAAAAAGCAGTTGAGTGATACAGTCCTACAAAGGTAAATAAAAGGTAAAAGGTCCATGATTATATTACTTTTTCAATTTATCCAGGTTATACAAAGCACCTGACTGTGTTTCTCATTTTCACAAATGAATATTCTACAATTTTATACAAATATCAATATCAGTGTTGCAGACAATGCAAAAAGCAAGTTGAGACGGTCCAAGGAAGCTTATGGATGGCTGCCTGTCCTCGTATTTCTCAAAGAATCTCTGAAGTGCACGCACTCACTTTTTTTTTCTTTTTTTGGGGGAGGGAGCCGCTGGCATACCATCACCAGCTTGTCTCATTACCACTGTTTTACGGGACCAAGAGTCATCTTAAATACTTTTTTCTTTTTCAAAACTTTGTCAGCAAAAAAAAAAAAAAGAGCAAGCGACCTAACGCCATCATAATTCATTTCCGTTTTTTTCTCCATTTATGCTTGAACAAAGATAATAAAGATTCCTCAAAAACAAGCCAGCTGGAAGGAAAAGAAGAGGAACAAGGCAAACAGGAAGGTGAGGAGATCTTTATTAGCAGATCCCACATGTTTGATTAGTGGATAAAAGCCAGGAAGAATTCAGCACCATCATTGGTGCAGTTCTTTTTCTGTTTCTCTCTCCTTCTTTATATTTTTCAGCCAGACTGCAGCACAGTACATTCACTCAAACTCACTAGGTGTCAGCAGCTGTTTGGTGTGACTTATCATACTGGCACATTTTTACATTTAAAAAAAAAATAAAAAATGCATGCCTTTTACCCAAAATGCTTATAGGCTGGCAGATCTGTAAATGTCAGAGAACGTGCGTGAGGCAATTCATTTAAGGCAAAGTGAGCCAGCCCATGCGATAGATCTGATACTCAGCCATTCCATAACTCAACGTGTCCTTGAGTAATAAATTAATAACCTTGTTTGTCAAAATATACTCATGGCTGTGTGACTGTAAACACAAAATTGCAGCATATTGGGCACTAACAAAATTTTTAAAAATAATAAAATACACCGTACAAGTGTTGTAAAGCAATTTTCAGAACTTAGATAAGGTTAAAATGTGCTACATAACTCAGTGGAGTTGGATTAATGTCTAAATTACAATAAGACTGAGTTATTAAGTTCATGAACACACCTTAGTTTGACTAAAAGTTTGACCGGATTGGGTTACTCGCAGTCGGATTCTGACCCCGGGATAACTCAGTTGATAGTCACACTAAACGTGTTTGTATGATATTACTGTTGTCGTCGTCGTCGTCAGAAACAAACAAACAACGCAATGGAGAATGTGCCGTTGTGCGTCACGTTTGTGCCATAACCATATTCATCATAAACGAAATGTAGAGGGACGTAGCTTCATCTTGCTCTTTTTCGAATGCCTGAGTTAGTTGTTGGTGGTGAAGACATCAACCAGAGGTGGCTCTATTAGCGATGGTTGAAAAGGGGACAGCGCCACCTATCGTACCAGGGTATGACATGCTTTGTGCCAGTGATTCCTTTTATTCACCGCCATGTATATTTGGATAATTACCCTTGGAGCATAACCCAGCTATAGCTATAATCAAATTCATTTCATCATGTAGCCTCACTGAGTGTGGCCCATTGATCAAACTTGAGCATATATACACACCTCTAACTGTAGATGCAGATCTGTTGGAACTGCAATAATCACAGGGAACAACCCATGTTGTGTGCTTTCTGTGCAATCGAGCCTTTAGACCTTAGCATCTATCCCACCATAACCGTACAGACATATACATACACACATATTACGTGTCACTCACATTTGTGACTCCGCTGCGGTTTCGGTTTACAGTTTGTGCTTTCAAGGTAGTTTGTTCCACTCTTCGACGCAATGTCTCATAATCATTCTGAGGGTCCAGGATAAGCTGGCAAGGATATTCTGTAGGACGCTGGAAGAAAGCCATGTCTGGGTACAGCCGCCTGCAAATGTGTAAACAAACTCACATTTACATTCTGTCACATTCACCTGATCCATCAGCTGCTTGATGCAAGGTAACATATTACATATTCATTTTATGAGCTATTTTCATAATATTTCAAAATAATCATTCCTTTATGATTTTCATTTTCTATCAAATACAAACTGACAGGCTATGGATCTATTTCCATACTCTAGAGAACAATCTAAAAGATTCAGAATAGTTTTATGAAAGTCCTACCTCACATCTTTGTCAATCTGAAGTAGAATTTCATTATCTTTGAAGTAAGTATTCCATCTGCTGTCTGGGTTAGGATTTAGAGGCTAAAAAAAACAAAAACATTATGTGCAGTTCATCTCATAAGTGACCTGTTACAATATGGACACATAAAGTCCAATTTCCACTGGGGACGTAGCGGCTGCGCCCGAGCCAATGAGAGTGCACCAACCATCTCAGCAGGGTCCCAACAGCGTCTCAGCAGCTCAACAGAGCAGATTGCACCAGCAGAGGATATCCGACACAGAATCAACAAAATAAACTTCCGCCTCCTTTCAAAATAAAACTATAGTTAGAGAAATATAGAAACGGACTAGCACACTTATGATAGAAGCAGAAAAGTAGAGGATAGATGGTCAGATCAACAGGTTCTTTCACGTCGAAGAAGCAAAATAAGCCGTTTGTTGTTGTCGTTTCCTTTATACACACAGTTTATCGCGGGAACTCACACTCTCGCATGAATATGGTTGGCTCACAAGCCAGCACTTCGCTGCCATTACGCACCCGGTGGGAATTGACTGGGGGCAGAGGACAGAGCAAAACCATAGCGCAGCCGTTACGAGGCACTTAAGTGGAAATCAGCCAGTACATTTTTGACCAATTCAAACAAAATTTGGTTCTAGTTTAAAACAAATTCTAAACATTTAGACCTAAAATAAATTGATCTGGAAGCTAAAATAATGGTTTCAACAGTGATGAAGTCAAATCCAAGCAGAAAGCATGGTACATGGATCAAAACTGGATATCTTTTAATGATGGGAATATTAACCTGACTTGAGTGTGCCACTAGTGCTACTGGATGAATGATCCTGTGGTTTCCAAACATAACTGTTGCGCTAATAAGAAGAAAGCAGGTTCTCTGTTGGTTAAAAAGCTCTGAGAGTGGAAACAGACAATTCAGTTGATACTAGCCTGTTAGTCTGAATACGAAGTTCACATGGTTAAACACACATTGATTTGAATCGAGAGTTTATAACTTCTTGTAAAAGAAACTGATGAAGGTTGGGTTGCATTTTATAAACCACTGCAATGATTATCCTAAGTGCAAGATTTTTTTAGTTAAAAATTCACCAATGTAAAGCACAATTAGTCATAAAAGTCTATGTTTGAACTTATAATCTACTTGTCCTGTTGTGTGAATCACTACCCTTTTACACTGCTCCATATTAATCAAACAGATTTTGACTTCACAAGTGGAATACACAATAGACCCCACAACAGACCTCTTAAAGCATCGACTGATGTGGCACTACGCCACCTCCGTTTGGTCTATGGGAATGAACAAAAATAGAGCAATGTGCTGCAGAGTTGCACTGTGTAATAGGACATGCATCAACTGGCGCCACTGACACCAACAGGAAGTGTTATGCGGCAGCACACAGTTGTTCACACGAAGCAGTTGAGACTTTAATTATAAATTTTCTATTGTAGATGTTTATTTTTAACTAAGGAACACTTAAAAAGGAATGTTTTCATCAGTTTTCTGTTATTCAATGTTGAAAGAAGCAGAGCAACCGACATAGTTGCTAGGCTACCATCTACTAGCTGATTTCTGACTACATAGATCCTAAACTTACTAAAATAGCACAAATTGTATAGCTTACAGGCACAGTGCAGGTACCAGGTTTGTCAGCAGGTGGCACAGTTGCATCATATGGTGGGATTTAACATGAATTTCAACTTACTTTTACAATACAAAAACAAATTATATTACACAATAAAATGTTAAAAATGGTTGTATACCAAATATTCTTAAACTTCTAACTGAACAGTAAAGTATAGCCAGTCTATGTTTCTATTAAGCCCTACATACCCATTTTGCAAATATGTTTGAAATAAGACAATACTGTTAAAAGCAGGGAAGAACTGCTAAAGCACCACAAAGGGAGAGTACTAAAGGAGCAAGGATATTGTTGCATAGAGCAGGTAGGAATGACAAATGTTTTATTTAGTTCAGGGAAATAGGACAGTATGAAGAATTGCCATGTTTGTTGTAGGGCAGCACTGCACGACAAGGCACTGCGAGGAGTTCTGAATAAAAAAAAATAGGAGCACATTTGATCCCGGCATGTTCTGGCCTTAAGGGACTCTTCTTTGTGACATTCCTACTACAGTCTCTGTGTGAAAAAGGCTAGCGCTTAAGTCAAATTTTTTAGTTCTTGAGAAAAATCCACTGTATAGTGTCACCTCCTTAAGGTTGTTCTAAACGTGAAAGCAGCCAGAGGATTATCATCTGTGCTTCTATCTATGTCTTTTACGGATAAGACTTTTTTTTAGATTTGACAGGCATGATTTTAGGTAAACTATCTTGTTGTTTTTGTCTGCAGCTCTGTAATGGCACTTGACTAGGAAATGAATGCCTCTGGGAGTACAGAGGCGCTTCTTATTGTATGTAGCTTAACTGAATTAAGTCTCAGTTCATCAGAAGCACAGCAGAGACTTGACTTACATGGTCCTCCATCGTTACATCTTCTCTGGAAAGGCCCATGTTGGCTTTGGCAATGCCAGGCTGAATGATCATTTCTTTCAGGAACTGGGAGTACACCTCCCTATCAAGAGAGAAATAATAATAGTTTGGTAAAAACAATACTTTAAAAAATAATAATAAATTGATGACTAATATATTGCATTACAGAAATTCTGCACGCAGCCGTGGTTCAGTGGTTAGAGCGGGTCCAATAACCGGAAGGTTGGCGGTTCAATTCCCACTCTCGCCACTCAAAGACTGGTGAAACTGACAGCTGGAGGGGTGTCAGTCCACCTCCTTGCCACAACCGAGGTGTCCTTGAGCAAGGCACCATACCCCCATGCTCCCAGGTGCTGTGATTGGCTGTTCACTGCTCAAGTGTATGGCATCTGTCTCTGTGAGTGTGTGACCCTGTGCCTGTGTGTTCAACAACCTGGATGGGTATGTTCCCTGTAATATGCATGACAATAAATCTAATCTTATTAGAAAAATATCAAAGATTTTCACATTTAACCTTTTTTTAGACAGAAGATGTTTGTGTCTATCTGGTTTGACATAATGGTTGAAAAATACAGAGCCTTCTGGAAGCTAAAACGGGTATTTTTCACCACTTGATACAGGACTGATTTGAAACCAAAACATATCCATCAATGGCATTCATTAGAGAAAACAGTAACAGATGTGCTTCTGTTTTGCCCCCACAGCTAGCTTCACCATGCCCACTAGCGTCATCATAAGCTAACAATAATGTCCAATGTCATCTGCTATGCTGACTGATAGCACCTGCTTTAATTGTTGCCTAGTGATGCTAAGGTAGGACTTCTTAAATAATTGTAAAGCCGTGTGCAACATTAAACCTACAAGTTGTTTCATAAAAATTCAGTGTAATCCACTTACCTTTGCTTTTTGAGAAAAGACTCCCATAATTTCTGATCAAGAGGTAGAAAATTAAGAAGGATCTGAAAGTGTCAGGAAAACAGTACTTTTTAAAATTAAAGAACATTTAAAAAAAAATTCAAAATACTATTTTGAGATGTTCCACAATTCATCTCATTAGATGTTATTTCAGAAAAATGAATATATTAAAACACATTCAATCCCAAAGCATTATCACATTCAACATTTTTTTCCTCTTATGTGCAAAATAATTTTATAAACCCTCCAGCGCTGTTGGTCAGGTCACTTAGCTCAACTTTCCACAAGGGGGTGGTTTTTGTCTAAGAATCACAATTATTTAAGAGATTAGATTGTTTCATTCTATATCTGATATTAAGAACTTATCTAACAATTATAATACAGAAGCCAGAACCTAAAAACCTCATAGAAAGAAGTTTATTCAACAATATGTTCTGGGATTGATCTGCAAAAAAACCAAAAACAGGTTGAGTGGTGAAGCGGCAGACTTTTTTCTTCCTAAACTAGTTTAGCACCGACAACCCACAACACCAAGTTCCTGATCTCAAAGCAGTTTGAAAAAAGCTGTAGGTGAAACACAGTTTTATATCTCTGCTGCTATAAATGTATGAGTTAACTAATTGTTATGGACAGACAGTACATTTTAGATTCAATTTCACATGTGTAACCATATAAACTCTAAGCAATGAAAGCACAGGAGTAATCTTCCATATTGAGGGGATTTTCCTTGATGTAAAAGTTTAAACTAGATTTAATTAGTGCAAAATAAAATTTGAGCACATCTCTTCATCAACAGGTACCATTTATCAAGTAGAAGCATGCAGTTTACAATGTGTTTGTGCAATACAGGCTTATATGAATGCAACTTGGAACACATAAGTAAACTTAAGGAGGTTTAGCATCTAGGCCTGATAGTTGATCCACAGGTGTGTATGAAAGCAACACAGATGGAGGGAAACTTACTTTCCAGCAAAGTGCTCGTATGCCTCCTTCAAATGGGATTCCTGTGTTGAACAGAGCACTATTAAATAAATTTAAACAAATCAAAATACTCAAACATTACCAGCATAAAAAATAAAAAGAGATGGAAATTACCATTGAAGCACAGTTCCCTCAGTGTCTTTAAGTTTATGTTTTCCTCACTCAAGGATACTTTGAACTCTTGTATTCTGAAATGAGAAGGTGGAGGCAACAACCAATGCTTAGTAACAAAATGCCTCTTCATCTGCTAAAAGCGTCATGCGGAGCAACGCGAGGGAAAAAGATGATTGCAAAGCCAAATGCCACAGAGATGCAGAATATTTCGGCTTCAAACCTAACGAGCAAGATGAGCCCATCAACACAGACGAGCCAGTCTGACGAATTTGTTCCAAAGTGGTGGCAACACAGCAAACTCGCATGCCCACCTAAAGCATAACCACCCAACCCAGTTTTCCCAGCTGGGGAAAAAAACTGCACCTGGAGATGCCGACAGTCAACACTCACTGAGGCGTTTGGTCCACAAAGTGAATATAAACGGAACAGCGCAAAATGATGTGCGCTCACAGAATTTTTACTCAAGTGCAATTTTTGCTCACAGAGACTTAGAGTCCATTTTATTTTTTGTTTGTTTTATTTATTTATTTAGGATATTTAAACGTTCTTGAAATCACAATAGTATAAAACACAGAAATAAAAGTTTCTTGTAATTGAAAGTGTGTACATTATTCTGATATATTAGCATGTTGACAATAATATAATTTATCGGAAATAATATATCGTACAGCAAAATTTGTTATCGTCCCAGTCCTAATTCCAGCGCTATCGGTGCTATCAAGCATAATTCATTTTTTTATTGTCTCAAACAGGCTTGTATCATACAGCTCTGAGAAACCAGAGACTGCAATGATTCATTTCTCCTCCATTGTTTTCCTCCCTTTCTGCCTTTGGAATCCAGATCGGCCCACAACTGGCTGTTGCGCCGCTGCTCATTTGCATAAAGTTGAGCCTCTCTCAACGCTCATGACGTGTCGCTCAAGTCGCTCATCATCACCAGCGTACATTGAAAATGAATGACAGCTGGCTGCCGCTCAAGTCGCTTTTGATGCGAGCGCCCAGTAAGGCAGGCAGATTAACGACTCCACAGAATCGAACTACTGGGAGCCTCGATTACCATCCCGATTTATTGCCAAGAATTAGAATAGATACTCTTGTGTCTGTGCACTAATAATGACAGAAATACATAGATAAAACATTGTATACTCAATTTGCAGAAAAACACCAAACAAATGGAGTTGTCCCTAAACTGCAAACTGTTTCATGTGATTAACAGAGAATCTTATAGGGTATACTTCCCTAAATTTGAATAAAATAGAATGTGTTTTCATGTCACCCAAATTCCAAATTTAGTTACAAGCCACAATCAAGAATCGCAGACTCAGGTCTCCCGAGTGAACAAGAAGTAGCCTAACATACTGGATTGTGCAAGATAAACTACTACTTTAAAATGTAACTGCAAATAAAGACAACTATAGAGCAAATTATTTCTACAGCACACAGATAGTGGGACCATCACGTGCTTAGAAATGTGCAAAATAAGTGTACAACGCAATTCTCCACATCACAAGTAAAGCCTTCAAAGTGAATCCAGATAAATAATAATGCACCTCTAAAGCACAAAAACTGCATCTTAAAGGATTCACCAATGTATTTGATTTCATGAACACTACTCTTTGAACCACAAAAGGAAAGGAATACCTTTCCTCCACAAAATGGAGATGTACAGACAAGCAGTAGGGTTACATGAGTGCCATCGGATCGGATTAATGGCTAAATTACAATAAGAGTTATTCAGTTCATGTAAACACCTTAATCTGACAAAAACTAATCGGATCACTCGCGATCGGATTAAGACCCCGAGATAACTCGATCCAAACGTACACCAGACATGCATGTAGACGGCAGAAGCACGTGGTGGATTGGATTGAGTGTTCTGCTCATGCTCGAGATTTTTTCCCTGGATCATCACCCGGAAGTCGAAGTCGATATTACTGTTGTTGTCGCCGCCGTCAGAAAGAAAGAAACAACGCGATGGAGAATGCGCCGTTGTGCATCGCGTTTGTACCTTAACCAGCTCATCACCGATGTAGAGGGACGCAGCTTCATCTTGCTCTTCGTTTGCCAGCTTTCTCGAATACCTGAGTTTGTTGCCACCGAAAGTGGCTCTATTATCGATAGTTAAAATGGGGACAGCGCCACCTATGGTACCGGGGTATGACATGCTTTGTGCCAGTGATTCAATTCATTCACCGCCATATATCCAAGGATAATTACCCTCTGATAAGGAGCAGAACCCAACTATAGCTATAGTAGAGTTAATCTCATCATGTAGACCCACTGAAGTGGTGGGAACTGGGATTGAGCGTATATTTTAAGAGTTTTTAAAAAAATTTATCTCTTGAGTTTTTGGATACATTGTCTACATACCCCCTGCTTTAATACAGACAAGCCAAATCAATAATATTTTTAGACCTTGAAATTTGCACTCTGCATCAGCTGGTAATACAACTGGAAAACGTGTACGTTTATATTTCAATTCATAAAACAAGCAAACAAAACAAAAGTATCTGTAGCGTCTTGGAGGAGAATCAATATCTGTTCATCTTAAAATTGAAAATAAATAATCTTAAACCAGTACAGTATATAATGTTTGTGTGACGGTGGAGATGTATAATAAAATCAATAGTAATTTAAAAAAACAAAAACTATAAATGACATTTGTTCTCGAGAGATTTCCGCCACATTTTTAGGTGACTAATTTAAGTGGATTCAAAATAATTACATGGACAATTTTAGCAAAACGGTGGTCCCCATGGTTTGGCCAATTTAACATTTGCTAATAGATTGTAATTAAGTCCCAAAGGTTAAACTGGAAATAATTCCGATTTGATTGTTTGTTTTTTTACTTTTGCTCGGATATGAACATGTTGTAAGCACAAATGCCCAGCTGGATTCCAGCTAATTGTCCAGTTGGTGCTGGAGAATGTGTCACCTGATGTGCTAACAAGGAGCTAGTGTGGCTACTTAAATAAAACCCACTTACTTCATTAGCCTGAAAAGACACCTAGAGGCCCGATATCTCGAACATAAAATGTGACATCTTAAACTGAGCTCAACCATATAGTACTAGTGATTCGTCTATTTTTCAACTCCTAATCTTAGTTTGTGATTGGTTAGCTGAGCTGTTTTTGCTGCTAGCTTAACACTCGAGTCAAGGCTAGTTTTGCGTTTTTGATGCTAGCTGCTACCAACACTTTTTGGCTGTTTGTGCGCTCTGTATGATATACGGAGAAACAAACTCCGACATGTCTCACCTATTCCTGTACGCAGTAGACATGTCTAAACAGGCAACGTTGTATTCCTTTAACTGTTTCCAAACAAGAAAGAATTATTGGTCAGCGGGAAGTACTCCTGTCACTTCCGTCCTCACAGCAAAACTGTAAGCAAACACCACACGCCGCCGATTTATCTATTGCCAACGTGCATGTCACCGGGTTCGCAAATTGACACCGTTTATAGATAAAAAACTCTGCTCCAGACTTATTCCAAATTTTCGTTGTAGTACAGACTCAAATTAATATCATTAATTTTAAATATACTTTAAAGATTTCCTGAATTGTAATAGGTGTGATTGTTTTGTCCAAACGAGTAATGTGTGGCATCAAATAAGGGACGTGCTGCATCTCTTCTCTTTTGCAGCAAATCCAGTACACGGAAAAACTTCTGTCGGGCCACTGGAGGCAGTAACATTCCCAGTGTTTTATTGATATTGTACAAACAAAAAAAACTAGTATAAAAGATTTTGTTAAAATCATACAGTTAAAAAGTGAGAGTTAATGCCAAAACAATGTATATAAAACATGAAATAATACATTTATAACAAACAAAGCATAAGCAGCAAAAACATGGCAAGGCAAAAATCCTGTTACATAACGGATGACTCAAGAAAAGCCAGATGTGACTGTTAGAACCTGAGGAAGAGTGAAACTATATTTAAACTTATGGACCAGGTTACATGTTTCCACACTGGTTTGTGTATGATGACAAAAAGCTTTACATAGCCTGTAAAAGTGTACAGAATATCAGATTATTAAGTGCTTTGTGAATTTTCAATTCAATTCAAATCAATTCAATTTTATTTATTTACCATCTAAATTCAACAAATCTCATCTCAAGGCACTTCAAAGATACAATCTAATTCAAGCCAATTAGAATCCGATTCATTGTAATACAATCAAATACAATTCATTCAAGTCCAAATTAGTCCAATTCATCCATCCATCCATTTCCTATACCCGCTTAATCCGTCGGTCGGGTGGCTCTGGGGCTGGAGCCTATCCCAGCGGTCATCGGGCGAGAGGCGGGGTACACCCTGGACAGGTCGCCAGTCCCGATTCATACATACAGAGCTCATTTTAAAAAAGTAGCCTAGCTAAGGGAACCAACAGATTGCCCTGAAAATTCTCTTCAGTCAAATCCCCCATCCTGAGGGTGCAGGAGGTGACTGTGGAACGAAAAAAACTCCCTTTTCAATGGAAGAAACCTCCATCAGAATGTGGAAGGGTGGCCATCCACCTCAACCAGCTGCGGTTTGAGAGGACAGGAAAGAGGGGAGAAAGAGAATAATAATAATGTTATATGTTCATTGTGAAAAAAATAAGAGCAGATTGTATCATGGGAGCAGCATAACTATGGGATGTTTCAGCCTCACCTGAGCCATTCCTAACAATAAGCTTTGTCAAAAAGGAAAGTTTTAAGCCTAATCTTAAAGATAGAGAGGGTGTCTGCTTCCCATACATATACTGGCAGCTGGTTCCACAAGAGAGGGGCCTGATAACTGAAGGCTCTGCCTCCCATTCTACTTTTAGAAACTCTGGGAACAACAAGTAAACCTGCAGTTTGGGAGCAAAGTGCTCTGTTAGGAAAATATCTAACAGGGAGATCTTTAAGATATGATTGACCTCGGTCATTAAGAGCTTTATATGTGAGAAGAAGAATCTTAAATTCTATTCTGAATTTAACAGGGAGCCATTGAAGAGAAGCTAAAACTGAAGAAATATTATGTCACCTGCTTTCTCATCAAACTCTGGCTGCAGCATTTTGGATCAGCTGGAGAATTTTGAGACTGTATGTGAATGGATGAAAGGTTAAAAGAACACTTAGTGGTTAACAAGTCTCGAAAAGTGCTACATAAATTCAATCCATTTACCATTAACCAAGCTGTCTTTTCTATTCTGTTCTATTCCATTCTAATTGAATTTTTTTTAGTCAAATAAAGACACGACTAGGCCAAGAACAGCTATGGATTTTTATCTTTTTTTAATGCACTGTTATCTCATGATAACGACTGATATCTCGATATAACAAAGATCATATTCTGGTGTTAACAAATGAATTATTTCGGTGTAACAAATATAATTTTCTCATGATAACGAATTAATTTCTAATGTGTTCCTTTTGATTTCAACCTACAAGAGCTGCCACAAATGACTTCCATAGCTTCCATAGCTGTAGCCTACCAGTAAGTTACACTTATGCATTTGGCAAATGTTTTTATCCAAAGCAACTTACAGCTAGGCAGATAGGGTAAGAGGGTCTTGCCTAAGGACCCCTACTGGAGGTAGTACCTTTCATGTAGGGGATTTGAACACGTCTCCCACGTGAAAGGTGGCAATAATACCACTACACCATCCAGACTACACAAACCTCTATCTATCCCGCTGCTTCGGCTAAGGTAAAGTAAATGTAGGCTAACATTAACTTAGCAATGTAATGTAAACATAATTAGACGTTTATTAATTAGTGCTTTGATTTATGTTGTGTTTATTATCATGGTTTGTGGCACAGCATTACAATGGTCAACTCAAAATGTGGCTATTAAATAATCAGAAAAACTACAACCCTTTCGTAGAAGGGCCAGCCAAGGCCAGTCGAGAATTTAACAACTTTGTTGCAGATGCTAACAATGACTACATTTACTGTTGAATCCTACAGATCACTATGGACCGGTTTCTCTCAGCCTTGAGAGAAAGGGGTGTTCCTGAGGAGAACCTGGCAAGAATGGCAGAGGACTGTCATGTTTGGAGTCTTATGTTCAGACATTTTTTGGTTATGTTTTGTTTCCGCTATGTTATGCCAATGTTTTCCTCAGTCTCTCCTGCCCTGCCATCAGCTTCACTCACGCCACTTGTGTTCATTGTCATCAGCTGCACTCACTCACTCTTCACTCTCCTCAGTATTTAGTCCCCAGTTGGTTCATGTCCCTTTGTCAGATTATCACTGTCATTCATGCTTTATCAGGTTTGTCCTTGTTGACCATATCAGGTTTATCATCATAGTCAGGTTTTTGTTTGTTTCAGATTTTGTTTTATGAGTTTAGATTTTTTTGTATTCCGGCTCAATCGTGCTTTTTGTTTGGAATAAATCAAGAGTTTTCATTTATATCTGCATCCGGGTCCTTCATCCTCACCACCACACCACACACTCACTCTGACAAGGACAAGGTGAAGTAGCTACATAATCTCAGTCAATATTCAAAGGCATTGCCTGCTAATGCTAAAGTGACAAATGAAGAACTATTTTGGTCCAATGTGGTTGTTGTAGGTCTGTAGTATCATAAATATGATCCATTTTTACATTGATAATGGCATAATACCTATATTTACCTGCACAGGATGGACATAAAATGATTTATATTACCTAGGTTAATACTGGTAACTACTAAATTGCAGCAAAGGTTGGACACATACCCTTGCTGTTAAAAACAAATAAACAAAAACAGCTATGACCAGTGTAAGAACACTTTATTTGTCTGAAACTAAAGGGTAACAGAAATGTATCTTATTTTATCGTAGAAGGTTTTATGATCTGTAATGTAGCTGGTATCAAGCTGGTTGAACTGATGGCTCAGTTGGTGTCCAGCTTAAACCAGCTAATGTCATTCTCATTGTCGTTGTAGTGAAGGAACTACTAGTAATGTTCAGACTGGACACTAGTTCAAGGTTTATCACCAGGTTAACACCGGTGTGTAGGTTAGAGTACGTTGGGTAATAAAAGGTTTAGAGAGGTTCATATGCGTTTTCTTTCCTGTCCTTTTTCAACAGCACACAGGCATAACAGTTGGAGCTTAAAAATATATACCATGTTAAACGCTTATAATTACATGATAATAATATACATACACACATTACATTCTCACTCACAGAAATAAACAGAAACTCAAAACACTCATTACTCAAATATATTTAGCCGTGTAGTTCATTCATTTAAATATAATTTTCCACTGGCGTGAGATAGTTCTCAAAGTTGTCTAATGTGTTCTTTGTTTTCTTTTGAGTGTAACAGTGTTGTGAAATAAGTCAAATGTGAAGCAGATTTTTAGTGAGCTGCACAGTACCACGTTGTTGCAGATTTTGGTCACAAAGTGGCAATGTTGACTCACGTCACAAGTATAAAATGAGTATTTCTTCAGTAGCCAAAAACTGTACTCCAGTAAAAGCAAAAAGTATTTGCATTAAAGGTACAATTTATACAAAAAGAGTAAATGTAACTCGTTACTACCACCTCTGAATATAGGGGAGAAAAGTGTTCCCTAGAGTCAAATGTTTATATGTAGAACTTAATCTCTCTGTGAAGAGCCCTTTTAGAGCCTTCTTTTTCTGTGATGGAGTAGTAGTGGTGGCTGAGATGGAAGAAGTGCAGACTTCAAGTTCCACCAGCACAATGGTCATTGATTTGCAAAGCACACTGTCTTGTGGACATGATTGAAGCATTTACAGACAACTGCATACTGGAGGCTAATATTTCAATCAGGCGTGTGCTTGAACGTGGCGAAGTTGGGGTTGAAGTTGGGAGTGGGGTTACCAGAGACTGCATCACTGATTTCTGAGATGTGTTTTATGCAACAAAGACCTGCCAAACCAACTATAAGATCCCAATTGTGCACCACAAATTCCAAAAGAAAGAGTGGATTGCTGTTGCTCACATCTTGGCCATTGGATGGCAGAAATGTCAGTTCTTTCCTGTCCAACTTGCCCCTCCATTCCTTACAAAGGCTTTAGCTCTCTCCTGTTCAGACAATCTTCTTGGGGCTTTCTTCGGCTATATCAGTGGAACTGAGGAGGATGTGCTAACTGAGGCACTTAGCAACTTCAAAGGGGCAGATATGGATGAACTCCTCAGCATACTCAGCAGTCACAACTGCTCTGTACTCCCAACTGAAGAAAATCTGCTAAGTCTGGTGGAGAAAATGGCCCACAAAGAGATGGTCCAACAGCTGGCATTTATAAATTGTTGGAAGCCAAGGTCTATTGGGCAAGCCATGAGTCGGGAAGGACTGAAGAAGATTCGGGATGATCTCAAACCCAAGGCAAGAAACATTACCAAAACCATCAAGTTCCCAGGATCTATGGCACTGGAAGAACAACTTTCTTTGGAACTGACATCTAACTACTCCCACACTCCACTCTTCTCTGGATTTGGCCTAAAAAGGCTTTGTTTGCTTGGACAGCAAAATAAGAAAACTGCGCACACATGCACACACACACTCAGAAGTTTAGCAGCGTCATCTTTTATATAATCCACAAGTTCTACATGTGGAGGGAAGATGCATCGTTGCAGTAGAGGGAAGTAGATTTTTCTTTTCAATTTATGATCTCTTTAAATTTCAAATATGCCTGCTGAAGGCACTGTGGAAACAAGTCACACTGAGTTCAATAAAGACAATTTATTTACAAAAAATAGAAATCTGGTCCTGTATTCTTGAAAAGGTTGTATGTAAAAACTGGCCAACTGTTTATGGTTGAATGTCTTTTTATTATTGTTAAAATTAAACCTAAACGGTGTTCATAAATTACATAAGTTTGGAATGCTAGGCAGATCTTCAAACCTGAAAGTGTTTATATTGCCAGTACTGTTCTATGTTGTCAGTGTCAAATTCAAAGTGTTATACATTTTTCTAACCACACTTAAATTGATATTTGACTTAAGTGAAACAGGTTTCAGCAGACTGCTGGAATAGGCTCCAGCCTCCCCGCTACCTGACTGACGGATTAAGCAGGTATAGGAAATGGATGAATGGATGGAGGTTTCAGCAGTCTTACCTCTATCTTAGAAAGAGGAGAAACAGTTGAAATTTGAATAGAATTTGAATAAAATGTTAAATATTTTTAAAAGTATAAAAGTTAGAAACACCACAAGTCAAAGCTAGAATCTCCTGAAAGAGCTGAACATTTTGAGACCAAAATAGTTTAAATCAGTGAAAGTATGTAGTTAGGTTGTAAAGAGGATAAAGCATTTAAATTTGCATAAAATGTTAAATATTTTAGAAAGGGACCTGTCCAGGGTGTACCCCGCCTTTCGCCCAATGACTGCTGGGATAGGCTCCGGCCCACCCGCTACCCGACCACGGATTGACGGTACAGAAAATGGATGGATGGATTTTAGAAAGGTTTAAAGTTAAAAACACCAGAAGACATAGCCGGAATCTCCAGAAAGAGCTACCAAAATTGTAAAAATTGGTGAAAGTATGCAGAAGTAGTTAAGCTTAAAAAAACGTACGGAATAATAATAATAATAACTAGAAAAATCTGTTCCTGCGAAACAGCAGTGAGAATGCTGATGAGCTGAATGGGGATAGCTGACCATGCTAAAAAAGCTGAAAATAGTGAAAATTTAGCAGAGAGTTATTAGTTGAAGCTTCAAAGCACTTGAAAGGTATTTTTGAAAGGAGCGGGAGCTGGGTGAAGGTAGAAAAGTACAGAAAAGAGAAGAAAAATGCAAAAAGTATTATCAGTTGGAAGACACTGCTGTGAAAGGTATTTTTGGAGCTGGAGCTGGAGCTGGATGAAGGCAGAAAAGTATAGAAAAGAGAAGAGAAATGCAAAAAGGATTGCAAGTTGGAAGGTACTGCTGTGAAAGGTATTTTTGAAAGGACCTGGAGCTAGATGAAGGCAGAAAAGTACAGCAAAGAGAAGAAAAAATGCAAAACAAAAAATTCAAGTGAAAAATTCAGAAAGAAGAGGAACAATGCCGAAGCATTTGAAACCCATTTGCTGAGGTTTCAAAAGGCCTGAAATGTATTTGTGAAAGGACCTGGAGCTGTGTGAAGGCAGAAAAGTACAGAAAAGAGAAGAAATATGCAAAAAGGACTGGCAGTCGGAAGGTACTGCTGTGATTCAGAGGCTTCTAATTCAAAAAGTAAAGTCCTGAAGGCTATAAAAGTCACATTGGCTGAAAGAGGACCAAATTGCCTACGTTTTAAAATTATTTTGGAAACAGTGACAGGTTAAAAACGTTTTTTTTTCTGAAGAATCTTTCTGTATTCTTCCACTCTGCCAGTTGGAGCCTCCACTCAACACGTGAACATTCCGAGTCATTGGAATGCATTGTAAACTCAGAAATCATCAAAGATTTTACTGTATCTTTTTTTTACTGTGTTAATGTGTCGACTAAGATTTTGTTAGTCGGTTAGCCAGTTCTAATGCTTTATTACCATGATGAATTAGTAATTTCCTGGAAGATTACAAAGACATCTCTGATAAGCATGATATTTAAGGAGATTCTTTTGAATTATTGCATGTGGAAAACTCAAACTTTACAGATTTGTCGATGAAATGGCTAAGAATTTCTATAGTCGAGGACAGCCTTACATTACAGTGATTTTCAATATTTTCATCACATGGACCCCACATTTACACTTAAAGGGCACAGACCCACATTTTATGTAAATTTGTCTCTTGGACCCAAATCTGAGAATATTTTATGACTATATATGATTTTGTCCAGAATTCCATGACTGGAAAACCCTAAAGTGCCCTTGCTGGTCCCAGGACCCAACATTATCAACCAGGCATACAACACAGAAATCCCATTATCTTAAAAAATATTTCAACACAACATCAACTGATGCAAAGGCCAATGATACTTGAGAAATGTAAACTTTTGGTAATGCCTCATTGCTGGAGAAATAATGAACCATGGATCATTATTAGTCCATGGTTCTAATAATGATCATCATCATTGCAAATAATCTTGTGTGTGGTAGAGCTCGGGGACACGGTACATCAGACATGGTTTTCCATGATAATTAGGGTGTATTATTGTATTATTCGTGTAGTATCACATGTTTGTTTATGTCACAGTGATATGACTTTATTTCTGTACCTTATATTTAGTGTATTGTTCCATTTTGTGTTCTATTTTGTATGCTTCTGGAAACCACAACAGATCCTGTACACTGTTCCAAGCTACGCAAAAGCAATAAAGAAGGGTAAAAGAAACCTCTGGAGTTGCTACAGAAGACTAAGGCCAGATTGTATACGCCAGGATCCAAAAGATAATTTACAAGTGGTCCTTTGAGCCGGATGTACACAAGCTGCGCCATGGCTACTGGAAGAGGATATTATGATGGACAGCCGCCACAGAGTCCGTGCAGGATGCAACACATTCCCAGACATCTGGAGGACTACGAGCTTTGCTACCCCTTCCAACCCCTTCATCCCACCATGACAAGAACAGTGTTGCCGACTACGTCAACATATGTAGCATCACCCGACAAGGAAGGATTCCTTCCCTATCCAGTGCCCACATATCAGTCCTATGAGTCCTAGAGGCACACTGGAAGACTATGAGACACCAAATGAGAGTGCTGGAGGATGAAATGGACAATGTAAGACTAATTCCTCATCCTCAGAGTGGCTATACTCACTCCACATATCGCTCACATCAATATGCTGATATGCCTCAGTACAGTAGCTTTCCTTATGTCGAGAGATTCCACATGTGTCCCAGTCCCACTATGATGGCACATGTATCTATGATGGCACATCCATCTGTATTACACATTCCAGCTCCGATGGTCCCCCTCGCTCAAGATCAGGGCACAGGTGCAACCTCATCAATGCACGCTGCACCCCCTTACAATGTTCCCTCTAATTTTTCATGTGTCTGGGCATACACAAAAGCTCCCTGAGCACAATGAGGACCACTGTGAGCAACATCAGATGTGCACGCTGTGATCACACATATCACACCTGTTCAAAACCTTGGATCATAGCAAGTTGATTTATCAAAAGAATCAAATCTCAGCAGCAATTTTCATTAGTTTACTTTAATACTGCCTTAATAGTTTACTTAATATAAGCGATTTGGCCCACTTAAAATGAAAAAGACAAAAATCTTGTTGGTGCTCATGGGATGTGTATTATGTAATATGTTATGTGTGTTATGTGAGAGTCATGCTTTGCCCATGGGAAGAGTCATGCTTTGGCCTGGGTGTGGTCCAGTTGTGGCCTGGCTGAGGGTCCTGTTCTGGAAGAAATGAGGCATATACACCTTTCAGACATTATATTTTGTTCACATTAAAACATTCACATTTTGCTCAATGACATGTGCTATACCTTGTAATACAGTGTGAATTCCTGTAACTCTTAGTCTGCAAAATATCTAATTACACAGTTTTTTTAAAATAAAAAATCTTAATAAATGCACAAATTTGACTTTGATTTTACCTTATTTTTCATGTCTGTCCTTCTCACTTCTCCAATGACTGTACACTTTGTCCAGGTTGATGGCTTCGTCTGCTTCTTGCTTCGACTTTATGCGCATCAGCTGGTCCAAAAGTGCCACTTCAAGATGATTTCTGGATGCTGTTTTGATATGATTCATTAAACTAAATCCTCTTTCACAATCTGAACTGGAAGCTTGAAATGTAGCACAAATATCCATAAGCTGTGAGATCTCCTTTAGCTCCTCACATCTAAGTGCTGCAGCAACCATATCTAAGAATGTGCTGATTGACCCCTGTTTAAGTTTTTGCTTCATTATGTACTGGAATTCAGCATATTGAGTGTTAATGGCCTCCATAGACTGTGGGTGGTGGAGAATGGCCTCATACTTCTTTGCCAGTGTGACAATATCTGCTGAACCATAGTCAAAACTGATGTCTGAACTCAATGCTTCAAAGTCAAATGCAGACCACTCCTTTAATTCATCCTTTGGAAAAAGAGCATCCATGTGACCACAGAGCTTACTAATGAAAAGAGTAATCTCACCAGTATTTCTGCCATCAGCCGATCTTTTTTTTTTTTTTTTTCAAAATTTCTTTATTCATTGTCTGCAGACAGTACAGGAAGGTGACCCAGCATCATCCTATATCAGAGCGTCTGCCTTGGAACTTGTTCTTAAAATAGAACAAGACAATACCCCAACATGAACCCCACTATCCCTCCCGACAACCCATGTCAGATGCAGTCACAGTAGGCAAGTACATTGTTACATAGCAACATAAGTAGATAATCTATATACATTAAATCCCTCCACTGGACCTCTTTTATATCCATCCCCAAATCCTTTTCCCATGCACTTTTAGATGATATAGTTGAGACTTGACTCAGAAGAGCAATCTTATTATAAATGACAGATATCAGTTGTTTCTGTTGCAAGTTTAGAGACAATAATTGGTCCATTTCAGCTTCAGGGAGGCTTTTTGGGAAATGTGGAAACTGCTTTTGAATAAAGTGTCTCATTTGGAGGTA
The DNA here is from genome assembly GCF_036924035.1 of Leuresthes tenuis. Lineage (NCBI taxonomy): Eukaryota > Metazoa > Chordata > Actinopteri > Atheriniformes > Atherinopsidae > Leuresthes > Leuresthes tenuis. The sequence goes on from NW_027325373.1 coordinate 27,922,301, forward strand.
CCGAAAAAAGTGGCTATTGGGGAAATTGTATTTGTCTGAAAGAGATGCAAAAGACGTGAAAACACCTTCGTCATAGGGGTCATCAAGTGTTCTGAGGCCCTTATCTGACCATACACGAAAAGTGGGGTCAGAGCAGGAAGGAAGGAATGCATAGTTATTCAAAACTGGGGCAAGAGTCGAAGCCCTATGTAAGCCATGCTGCTTCCTAAACTGGATCCAAATTTTAATTGTATTGGTGACGACCGGAGTAGGCGAGACCTAATGGGCACTTATGGGGAGCTGTGAGCAAATCATAGAATGCAAGGAGCAGGAAGAAGAAGCTATCTCAGTGCGAGCCCAGGGTGGACAGGCATCTGTACCTTCACTGTGGAGCCAGTATAGAAGTTTATTTATATTGCAGGCCCAAAAGTGATGATGTAAATTTGGCAGTGCTAATCCCCCTTCAGGTTTAGAAAGTTGGAGAACATGTTTCTTAATACGGCTGGTTTATTATGCCAAATAAAAGCGTTAAATTGTTGGTCAAGATTAGTAAAAAATGATTTATTAAGACAAATTGTGATGTGTTGAAAGAGATACAAAAAATTCTCAGAAGAATAACCATCTGAATAAGATTAATTCGGCCTGCAAGGGACAAGGGGAGGGCAGCCCATCTGGACAAGTCTGATTTGCACTTATCTAATAGTGGCTGAAAATCCTTCTGGAAAAGTTCCCTGCAGGAGTTAGTTATAAAGACTCCCAAATACCTGAATCCCTCTTCAGCTATTCTAAAAGGAAATATGGATTGTGGGAGTGATCTCGCTAAATCGATAACAAAAAATAGCTTGCTTTTCTGAATGTTCAATTTATATCCTGATAAGTGCCCAAACTGATTCAGAATTTACAAAACTGAGGGAAGGGAGACTGTGGGGTTTGAAATAAATAAAAGAAGGTCATCGGTATATAAGGAGAGTTTGTGGTTTAGACCGTAACGAGTAATGCCTTCAAACTCATCCTGGTTTCTAAGCCAGATGGCTAGTGGCTCGATGGCTATATTGAACAACAAGGGTGAAAGTGGACAACCCTGCCGGGTCCTATGTTTAAGAAGGAAGTATGGTGAATGGACACCGTTAGTATTTACAGAAGCGGGTGGGGTTGCATACAGAAGTTTAACCCAAGAGATGAAGTTAGAATTAAATCCAAATTTCTCTAAGATAAAAAACAGAAAGCTCCACTCCACTTGGTCGAAGACTTTCTCTGCATCAAGCGCCACTATGATTTCAAGAGTGTTAGACGTGGAATGAATGTCTTCCTAATGTGAAGCCTTTCTGGTCTAATGAAATTATTGATGACATCACACTTTGGAGACGGACGGCAAGAACCTTAGCCAGAATCTTACGTCTACGTTTAAAAGCAAAATTGGTCTGTGGTTACCACAGAAGCAATGAAATAGATGCCTCGTACAAAGTCGCTGGTAATCTACCTTCAGTAAAGGAATCACTGAACATCCTCACAAGCATGGAGGCTAATAGCATCGAGTATGCCTTAAATAACTCGACTGTAAAACCGCCGGGTCCCGGAGACTTCCTGTTTTGCATAGCACTGATTGCCCCATGCACCTCCAACAAAGAGATGGGCCTACCCAGTTCTCTGGCAAGATTCACATCAATTTGAGGATACGATAACCGGTCTAAAGGGTTAGAGGTTGTTGCAGTAATTGGGGCACATTCAGAAGTATACAATGTGGTATAGAAATCAGAAAAAGAATTATTGATAACTACTGGATCAGAGGTGTGGCTACCATCAGGTAGTTTAATTTGAGGAATCAATCTAGAAGCACTAGTAGCTCGAACCTGCTGTGCCAAGAGTCTCCCTGCCTTAGCTCCCTGCTCAAAAAAGGTTTGTTTCAATTGGCACAGCTGCCTCTAAACTACATGTGTCATTAACAGGTCATGTTCCGAATGCAGTACTAGCCGTTTCTTATAGAGAGTGGGGGACGGACTGATGGAGTAGGTTCCATCAAGTTTCAAAAGTTCGTCTGCAATTTCTGTCAGCCTAGTACGTTCAGCCCTTCTCATTTGGGAAGTAATAGTAATTTGGGAAGTCCTCTAATTGTAGCTTTAAGCGCTTCCCACAGAGTATTACTGCTGACATCAGGGGTGTCATTAAACTCTATGTAAGAACGGATTTGAGTCGCAACAAAATCTTTAAATTTATTATACAATAGCAAGTACGAACTAAACCTCCATAGTGCATGTGGAATTGCATCCCACGGTAAACTAATATCAACTGTGGTAGGAGCATGGTTGGAGGTGGTTATTGGGTGATATTCACATGCATTCACACAGTCTAGGAGATTATTATAAAGTAGAAAGTTATCAATTCAGGAGAATGTGTGATGTACATGGGAGAAAAAGGACAAAGCTCTACCGTTGGGGTTTTTAAACCTCCAGGGATCTGAAATTCCCAACTGTGAGGCATTTGTTTGTACTATGTTTGCTGATATGGATAGTGTGGCTTGTGTAGGGGCAGATCTATCGAGAGTCACATCTTGCACCAGATTGAAGTCCCCACCTATGATAATGCGGTGACTGTCAGCGTTTGGAATTTTTGCCAAGAGCCTCAAGAAAAACTGGTCGTCGTCCCAGGTAGGTGCATAAACTGAAACCAAGACCACTGGTATATTCTGAAGTGTGACCGAAACTCTGACATAACGGCCGTCAGTATCTACAATGACATTTGTTGGCTCAAACAGGACCCTTTTATGAATAATGATGGCTGCCCTTCTAACTTTATCTGCAAAGTTTGAATGGAATAAATGGCTCATCCACGCCCTCTTAATACGTAGGATGTCAGATGTTTTGAGATGTTTCTTGCAGAAACACCACGTCCCCTTTAAGGTGCTGTAACTGTGTCAAGACCTTACCCATTTTAATCACATTGTTTATGCCCTTAGTATCCCAGGAAATTAGACGCACTCCATTACCTGTCTTCACAGCATTAGCCATCTATAGGAACAATAACAGGCTAGATTGACACTGCATACCCCAGTGTATTCTGTAGTGTAATGGCAGGGAAAAGAGAGAGGGGAGAGGAAGAAAAGGAGGAAAATAAAGAAAACCAAAAAAAAACCCACCAAAAAAACCCACAACAATAACAATGACAACATTCGTGACCACCCTGAGGGTTACACCCAAAACAAGGAACATCCTCTGAGCTCTACAGCTCACGACTAAGCACGGCTTCCGGGGCCTTTTCCCCTGCAGTAACTATAGTTGACCCTTTAAGTCACAGAGAAATACTTAGGTAGGCAAAAAAAAAATCAAGTACTATATTCCAGACCAGGTGTGCAAATCAATAAAGGTGAACAAAGGTATATCCGGCCGGTAAGTTATGTTCAAAAGTCTTCACGGTCAAAATGCCAACTCTCAAACTGAACAGACAGGGCCACTATTGCAGATGACGCGGTCTGCCAATTAACTCCGAGCCCGTCTAGGGCTTGAAGAATACACAGTTATACAGTTAGCATCACATTACCTCACAACAAGTTCTCACAATAACGGCTCATCTGCGGTGTGATTAATAGCTGCCCGTGGCCATCAGGTCTCTTCCATGTGGATGGATGTTATGAAGCCTTTAGCCTCTGGGACCGAAGAGACTCTCTTCCTACCTCCATCCTTCATCACAATGAAAAGCCTGGCAGATAATAGCAGTGCAGGCTTGAAGCCCAGGTTGGAGAGCTCCGACATCACCTCCCGGTATTTCTGGCGTTGTTTTACCACCTCCGGAACGTAGTCCTCGTAGATGGAGATGGGGGAGCCACGGTACTGTAGCTTGCCTCTCCTGGCTCGGGCCTCGTGTATGATCTTCTCCTTCACCTGGTACCTGTGTAGCCTGATGATGACGGGCCATGCTCTCTGCCCCTGCTTCGGTTTCTCGGATAGTGTATGATGAGCTCTGTCACATTCAAGTGGTGATTCTAGGAAGCCGTCACCAAAATTCTCCATGAGCAGCTCTGCAAAGAAGGTGGTGGGCCGCGGCCCCTCTTCATAGTGGACCGAGAGAAAGTGGAAAACACAGTTCTAAGAAGAGTTTTCACATCTCGCATCAAAGGTACATTTTTCCAGGCATCATCAATGCCCAAGTCCTCTCCATCGGCCACGCAATGTTGTTCAGTTAGGTGTGGTATTTGGCGCTTTAACAAAGCCGCAACTCCGTTGTGTTTTCCTAGCATGACTGAGGCACCATCGGAGGTCAGCATCACCATTCTCTGCATGTCCAGTCCATGTTCGGACTGAGTTATTGCCTACACAATATCCTGAGCAGTGCATGCTGTCAGCTGGATGATGCCACCAAACACAGTTTTATAGTTAACATAATTTTCCTCCCTGTATTTGATATATATGACTAGCATTTTGTGTATTGATATGTCTGTGCTCTCATCTACTATCAGGGTATGCCAGGGTGCATTTTTAACATAGTCTCATTCTGTACTATCTCATTGATTGAGTTCACAAATACAAAGGCATAGTTTTTCCTTCGCCAGATTTTGTTTTGTGGGACAGTTCGTTTCTTTGCTCTCGGTCTTTTGCGCTCTCCCACAATAATGTACCAATCCCCTGTCCCATCTTGAGTCTTCGTACAATTCCAACAGCTTTCAAATTACTTTTCTGCTGAATGTGACACTTGAGGTAATCCCACTTCCATTTAGTCCACATTTTTCCTGCTGAAAGCTCACTTGGTATTTTGGCTTCGCTGCATGTTTTGCAGAGTAGACCTTTCTCAGTCGAAAAAGAAAAAATCTCACCCAGTTTCACCGCTTGTTCTTCTATTTGCACATACTCAGACAGCCATTCCATCCTAAAAGAACCGCATTCTTTTTTACGTTGGCTTGGTGATTGGATGTGTCGCTGGTGCTGCCCGTTCGTTTCGCCATGATGGGTTGCGTTTCTGAACTCCTTAACGCCGCACTGTTGTTAGCAAGCTAACCTGCAAGGCGCGTATGGGCAGGGCACATAGAACTATCAATGCTATGATTGGCTGCATAGTGTAATTAAACCGTATCGTATCATTGGCTGAACACTCACTGCGTTACATTGAAAAATGGTACAGAAAAACACATTATTGGTCTAATTAGATAGATTAGATTCGGTCTAATATTAGATATTAATTAATACATTTATGGTGAATTTTATTTTATGCGCTGCATAGATTTTCTTGTGCGCTGAGAATTTGCGAGCAGTGTGCGATTGTGCAGGCGCACAGCTTAGAGGGAACATTGCCCTCTTACTATACTGACAGAGGCTGTGGACCAAGCTTCTTCTGCACTGCTGGCTAATAATGTGGACCAAGCTTCAGATGCTGAATCAACACAATCTTGTCCCATTTCACAGATAAGACATGTGGATTCTGTAGCCGCTCTTCCATCACCCTGGACGGTGTTCTTGGGCCCCACAGAAACTTAAGCAAAGATTACAAGTAGCAAATCCTCCTTGACCACCTCAGATTTCCTGCTGCACTCTAAATAGCCAAACAGTTCATCAACAGTGCAACGCCATACACTACTGCCATGTAAGCTCTCAGGCAAAGATATGGTCAGCCCAGACAGCTTGTGCAGGGAGAACTCAATGCCATCCTGAACGCTCCACCAGTGAAGGCCGGAGACTATCAAGGTATTGAAGATTTTGCAGCATCAGTTGGAACACTAGTGAGCATGTTAAGCACAATACAATGCAAGGCCCCTCATCTCCAGAGCTACTGTGTGGTTCTCACATAAACACATTGCTCACTACGCTGCCTTTTAACTTCAGCGATTCCTTCACCGAATACTGCTTCACTAGCTGAATCATCCAGAGCGGCAATGACAGAACATATACTCTTCCAGATCTGGCAGAGTGGCTTGAGAGGAAAGTCCAGACACTGCAGGTATCCAGTCGAATAAGTGCATGTCCACCAGAACCCACAAACGCTGACGGCTGGGAGCGCAGATCAAAGCAGCCAAGAGTGAAGTCTGCAACTATTCTGCTGGGTAACCACCAGGGGGCTTGGCTATCTAATCCAGCTCTTGCATCAAGCACCCCTCTTCAGTCGAAGAAGTGTGACAGGTTTAAGCCCTATTGCCCTCAAAGTAACAACCTAGAACACTACCTCAGTGCCTGTGGTGACTTTGCTAAACTCACAAGTAATGCAAAGGCTGACTGGATAAAGGAGAAGAAAATATGCTGGAGGTGTGGGAGAGGACACGCATCTGACAACTGCACTTTAAAGAAGCCTTGTCCAACTTGTGGAGAGCAACAACTATCTGTGCTCCACGATGTGGCACAAACAGAGACTGTGCTGACTGTGACTACATCCCCTACCGTGATCTACATGGACCAAGTTAGCCATTCAGGTCAAGTGATGCTGAACATTGTCCCAGTATGCCTGCACAATGGGAAGAAAACACTCAGTAATGGATCTGAAAGAACAATCATACTACCAGCCGCTGTGCATCACCTCGGTCTCAAAGGAAAGGAGACAGGACAAGGCGTAGGTAAAGGGAGCAACAGTCTCACTCAAAGTGTCACCCCTGATGAAGAAAGGGATGAAACATGACAGAAAACATGCCTTCACTACAGCAGAGCTGGATCTGGCTGAACAATCATGAGGCGCTGAAACCCTGAAACGAAGCTACCAACACTTGAAAGCTATTCCATTGCACTCCTACAGTAGAGTCCAACCCTCACCTGATAACACCAGTATTCCCAGTCCAGTCTGGCCCAATCGGTGGACCTGTAGCTGCGTGCACAGCTCTGGGATGGGCTGTGCAGGGGCCTACCACCTTCCTGCAGCATCCATCAGGTGAGAACAGCTGTCTTCATTCTTCATTCCTCTCCCCTTATGAAGATCTACACCAAAATGTTTAAAGATTCTGGAAGCTAGACAGGTTGCCATTCAGAAACAGTAAGGAGGTGATCCGCTCTGGTGAGGAAAAAGCAGCTATGGAACAACTGGAGCAGAAGACCATCAGAGTCACAGTTAATGGTGCTACTCCATTGTTGCATAAACCAAACACACCCACTCTTTATGCTCTATCCACGGCCGTGATGGCTCTCCTCAGAACAACAGAGTGCCCGCCTTGCTACTAATTCTGAACTATCTGCAGTGTACAACGAGGAGATACACAAATTGGAGAAAGCCGGATATACTGTAAAGATCAACGCTGATGAGGTGAGACAGTCAAAGGAGTCATGGTTCCTCCCTCACCATCTTGTCTGTTATAATAGTAAAGGGTTGTCTTCAACTGCTCATTAAACTATCAATAAGCCAGCCTTGATAACAACCTGCTTCCTGGCCCTTCCTTGAGTACACTGCTTGGTGTGCTACAGAGGTACAGGGAACATGCTGCAGCCATCAGTGGAGATATCCCCGGCATGTTTCATCAGGTGCACATCCTCCCTGAAGACCAGCCACTCCTCCGATTCTTGTGGCATGATGGTGAGTGAGAGCGCAGCCCAGATGTCTACGAGTGGAGTGTGCCATTGCTGTGCAACCTATGCTTTGCAGTGTCACGTGCAAGAACTTAGTGAGGGCAATGAAGATGTTGTTCAATCTGTGCTGCAAGCGTTTTACGTAGGCAATTGTCTCCAGTCTCTGCATTTCCACGATCAAGCTAGACTGCTCACTGACAAGACAACTGGCTCTCCTTGCCAATGGAGGCTTTGATATGAGACAGAGGTTATTGCCCATCTATCTACCGAAGCCAAATCAGCAGGATGTGACCCACAGGAGTCAACACTCAGTCTCCTGTAGCGCAGCAGACCTGACACTCTTGGATACAAAACTAGAACCATCCCAGTGACTGAACTGACCATGAGATATGTATATCGGGTCTTAGCCAGTCAATACGACCCTCTTGGCTACATCATACCGTATACCACATGTGCCAAGGTCCTGGTTCAAGCCCTGTGGAGGAAAGAGAGAGGATGGAATGAGCCTATTGTGGACAGCCTCCTCCCTGTATGGCAAGCGTAGGGAGTGAGCTCTCACAGCTGCAACACATCACACTGCCATGTTGTTCCTACTGACACTCCTGTTTACCTACACATCTTCTGTGATGCCTCAGAGAGAGCCTATGGTGCTGTAGCATACATGAGGGTAGAAGACAGAGAAGAAAAAGTACATATGGCATTTGTGATGGCAAGGTCTTGTGTAGCACAGAAGAAACAACTTTCAATACCTTGCCTGGAGCTGTGTGCAGCAATTGTGCACAATTAGCCAAGGTCCTACACGCAGAGCTGACCCTGCTGGTAAAGAAAACAACACTGTGGACAGATTCCACAACTGTTTTGCACTGGATCCAGTTTGAATCTCAGCAGTATTTGTGGTGACAAGGGAAGCAGAGGTTCAAGAGCTAGTTAGAGCAGACAACTGAAGATACTTTCCTTCCGAAGAGAATCCTGCTGAAGATATCCAACCATTTTCTATACCCGCTTAATCTGTTGGTCAGGTTGAGGGGTCATCGGGCGAGAGGCGGGGTACACCCTGGACAGGTGGACACATTGCCAGTCCATCACAGGTCCACACAGAGACAAACAACCATGCACACTCACTCCTAAGGAAATTTTTTTAGAGTCACCAATTAACTTATCATTCATGTTTTTGGACAGTGGGAGGAAGCCAGAGTACCTGGAGAGAACCCATGCATACATGGGCAGAACATGCAAACTCCACACAGAAAAGCCACAGGTGGAGATTGAACCTGGAACCCTCTCGCTGTGAGGCAACGGTGCCAACCACCACACCACAGTGCAGCCTACTGAAGATCTCTGGCGTATCTGGTGGAGCCCAATCGCTGGACATGCGGTCCGACTGTCCTCCACCAGCATGCAGCAGAGTGGCCAACGAATCCTGTGGTAAGGTCCACACCTAACCAGCTGAAGAAACCTGTGATACCTTTTTCTGCGGAAACATCACAGTGAGCAGCCTTCCAGTCCCAGATGCAACCTAGGTCAAATCATGGTCAGAACTGATAGATGCCACATTACAGTCCCTACAGGGGGCGGCTGCTCCTCCCATGACTGTAGCCGACAGAATCAATACAGAAGTTGTCATCTTGAAAAGAGCACAACAGGAGAGTTTCCTGGTGGAATTTACTGGACTGCAAGCAGGGAAACGTCCCAGCTCTAATAACAGCTTGCTGTCTCTATCCCCAGTCTACAACAAAGATCCTGAGCTGATAAGCTGAATCCTATTTAAAACTGCTGGCTAAGGATAAACGTAAATACGGTAAAATAGTTATTCACGTCGGCGGTAATGACACCCGGTTACGCCAATCGGAGGTCACTAAAATTAATGTTGCATCGGTGTGTAATTTTGCCAAAACAATGTCGGACTCCGTAGTTTTCTCTGGACCCCTGCCAAATCTGACCAGTGACGACATGTTTAGCCGCATGTCCTCATTCAATCGCTGGTTGTCTAGATGGTGTCCAGCAAACAACGTGGGCTACATGGATAATTGGCAATCTTTCTGGAGAAAACCTGGTCTGATGAGGAGAGACGGCATCCATCCCACTTTGGAAAGAGCGGCTCTCATTTCTAGAAATATGGACGAATTTATTAGTCATCCAAAAACATGACAACCCAGGGTTGAGACCAGGATGCAGAGTTGTAGTCTTACACACTTCTCTGCGGCTTCCCACCTGATGCTGCCCCCCCAATCAAAAAAACACAAAAGGAGCAAATCCTCTTGTGCAAAAAAATTTTAAAACAAAAACTTTAACTGAACAAAAACATCAAACTATTAAATGTGTTTTGCTGAATATTAGATCTCTCCTTTGGAAGTCTCTTTTAGTGAATGATTTGATTTGTGATCATCATATTGATATATTTTGTCTTACAGAAACCTGGCTGCAGCAGGAGGATCATGTTAGCATTAATGAATCAACTCCCTCTGACTATTTAAATGTTCACGTTCCTCGAACCACAGGCAGAGGAGGAGGAGTGGCAGCTATCTTCAGATCAGGGTTACTAATCAGTCCTAGACGCAAGATTAGTTTTAGCTCTTTTCAATCTCTGATTCTCAGTTTTTCCCACCCAAAGTGGAAATCACAAAAACCTCTTGTGTTTGTTGTTGTGTATCGTCCACCTGGCCCTTATTCTGAGTTTCTGTCTGAATTCTCAGAGTTTTTATCCCAGTTAGTGCTGAGTACAGATAAAGTCGTTGTAGTGGGTGACTTTAATATTCATGTAGATGTTGAAAATGACAGCCTAAATATTAACTTTAATTCTATATTAGACTCTATTGGATTTTCTCAAAGTGTTCACAGACTGCCTTAATCATACCCTTGACCTTGTGCTGACTTATGGCATTGAGAGTGAACAGTTAACAGTGTTCCCTCATAACTCTGTCTTGTCTGACCATTTTTTAATAACTTTTGAATTTACATTACTTAACTACATGGTTTCTGAGAAGAATTTTACATATAGAAGGTGTCTGTCAGAGAATGCTGTAACCAGATTTAAAGAGTTGATTTCATCATCCTTTTCTTCACTGCCATGTGCTGATATGACAGAGTACGGCTACCTAAATTTTACTCCAGTAGAACTTGACTCTCTTGTTGACAGCACTACAGCTTCAATGCGTACAACACTGGACAATGTTGCCCCTCTGAAAAGGAAGGTAATCAGTCAGAAGAGGTTGGCTCCTTGGTATAATTCACAGCTGCGTGCGTTAAAGCAGACTGCAGGAAAGCTGTAGAGACAGTGGCGTTCCTCTAATTTAGAAGAGTCTCAATTAGTCTGGAAAGATAGTTTAATAACGTATAAGAAAGCACTTTGTAAAGCTAGAACTGCTTATCATTCATCATTGATAGAAGAGAATAAGAATAATCCCAGGTTTCTCTTCAGCGCTGTAGCCAGGCTGACAAAGAGTCTGAGCTCTGTTGAGCCATGTATTCCTTTAACTCTCAGCAGTGATGATTTCATGAGATTCTTTATCAATAAAATTGTTTCTATCAGAGAGAAGATTAATGGAATCCTTCCCACTATTATCACTGATGTATCATCAAGTAGAGCAGCTTTAGAAGTATCTTTAGAACCTGATTTGTATTTAGACAGCTTCTGCCCAGTTGATCTCTCTGAGCTAACAACAGCAATAGTCTCTTCTAAACCTTCAACTTGTATGTTAGACCCAATCCCAACCAGACTGTTCAAGGAGGTTTTCCCCTTAATTGACACTTCCATATTGGATTTGATCAATCTGTCTTTGTTGATAGGATATGTACCTCAGACTTTTAAGGTTGCTGTAATTAAACCTTTACTTAAAAAACCTACTCTTGATTCAGAAGTGTTGGCTAATTATCGACCTATATCCAATCTCCCTTTTTTGTCTTTTGCAGTTCAACTTTGTGATCATTTACATAGAAATAATCTGTTTGAAGAGTTTCAGTCAGGATTCAGAGTGCATCATAGCACAGAAACAGCACTGGTGAAAGTTACCAATGATCTCCTGTTAGCCTCTGATAGCGGACTTGTTTCTGTGCTTGTCCTGTTGGATCTCAGTGCTGCATTTGATACGATCGATCACAGCATTCTGTTACAGAGACTTGAACATGTTATTGGGATTAAAGGAACTGCATTAGGCTGGTTTAAGTCATATTTATCTGATAGATTCCAGTTTGTTCTTGTAAATGAAGAATCTTCCTCACATGTTGGAGTAAGTCATGGAGTTCCTCAGGGTTCTGTGCTTGGACCGATTCTTTTTACTTTATACATGGTTCCATTAGGTAACATTATCAGACAGCATGGCATAAATTTCCATTGTTATGCTGATGATACTCAGCTGTACTTATCTATGAAACCAGATGAAACCTACAGGTTGGTCAGACTACAAGCCTGTCTTAAAGACATAAAGACCTGGATGACTCAGAACTGTCTGCTTTTAAATTCAGACAAAACTGAAGTTGTTCTCTTTGGACCTGAGCGCTTCAGGGAGAAATTGTCTAGTTATATAGTTACTCTAGATGGTATTTCCTTGGCTTCTAGTTCTACAGTGAGGAACCTTGGAGTTATTTTTGACCAGAATTTATCATGTGAGGCACATATAAAGCAGGTTTCTAGGACTGCCTTCCTTCACCTTCGTAATATTGCTAAAATCAGGAACATCCTGTCTCAGGGTGATGCAGAGAAACTAGTTCATGCATTTGTTACTTCAAGATTGGACTACTGTAATTCCTTATTATTGGGCTGTCCCACATATTCTCTGAAAAGCCTCCAGCTGATCCAAAATGCTGCAGCCAGAGTTCTGATGAGAACTAACAGGAGAGATCATGTTTCTCCAGTTTTAGCTTCTCTTCATTGGCTCCCTGTTAAATTCAGAATAGAATTTAAGATTCTTCTTCTCACATATAAAGCTCTTAATGACTGAGCTCCATCATATATATATATATTTTCCTAACAGAGCACTTCGCTCCCAAACTGCAGGTTTACTTGTTGTTCCCAGAGTTTCTAAAAGTAGAATGGGAGGCAGAGCCTTCAGTTATCAGGCCCCTCTCTTGTGGAATAAGCTGCCAGTAAATGTCTGGGAAGCAGACACCCTTTCCACTTTTAAGATTTGCCCTGGTTTTTGTTTCTATTTTTGTTCTGTTTCCTCTTCTTTCCTCTTCTTCTTTCCTTGTCCCCCGGTCCGGTTCAGTTCTATTACATGTTATATATTGTAAACAAAAATAAATAAATGGGCATCAAGGGGAGCTTTACATTTATAAAACTTCCCTTGGCAAAGCAAATCTGTTTGGCATCAAAGGTATTCAGACTACAATTCTGCTGCCATAATGCTGAACAGGACAAGGGGGAAAAAAAAAGAAAAAAAAAAAGAAAAAAAAAAAAAAAAAAAAGATTAGGCTTAAAACTTTCCTTTTCGATAAAGCTTATAGTTAGGGATGGCTCAGGTAATCCTGAAACATCCCATAGTTAAGCTGCTATAGGCTTAGACTGCTGGGGGACCTCATCTGTCACACCTTTCCTCACTTTGCTCTCTTTTTCCCCCTGTTTAATTTCACAATTGATTTTATGTACATGTGACATTATTGTGGTTATTAACTTGTGTTTCCCTGTTCCAACAGATATCCTTTGAATGGTGTTATGGTGTTTTTCCCCCCTCTTTTCCCTCTTTACTGTCTTCTCAAACCCCAGCTGGTCGAGGCGGATGGCCACCCTTCCAGAGTCTGGTTCTGCCAGAAGTTTCTTCCTGGTTCTGGTTCTGCCAGAGATTTCTTCCTGTTAAAGGGAGTCGTTCCTTTCCACAGTTGCCTCATGCACGCTCAGGACGGGAGATTGGACTGAAGACAAGTTTCGGTGCAATCTGTTGGTTTCCTTAGCTAGGATATTAATTTTTGAATTGGCTCTATATGAATTAATTGGATTATGATTACAATGAATTGAATTCCAATTGGCTTGAATTGGACTATATTACTTAAGTGCCTTGAGATGACAATTGTTGTAATCTGGCGCTATATATATAAATTGAATTGAAATTGAATTGAATAAGGGTCAGACGTCACCTTCAAAAGGCAGAGAATCTAGAAGAGGACACCATCCATCCATCCTGGCACCAAACCGCTATGTCACGCAGTTGCTCTCACAGGACTATGACAACCGATTGCTTCATGCAGGTCCTGACCGTGTATTTTACGAAATAAGGACATACTGGATCATTCGTATATGTCAAGCTGTTAGGAAACATCAGTATAGCTGCACAGAGTGCCAGTAATGGTGTAGCGAGCCTTTCATTCATATATATCCACATCAGACATTGCAAATCCCAACCCCATAACACTGAATTTCCTGCTCACTGGGCAATGAGTATTCATCACTACCACAAGCTGTGTATTACAACAGTGACCTGCTTGGACATTGCCGCTGGAAACACGGCCAGGTTCTGGCAGATTACTTCTGGCTCCAGTTCACCAAGAATTATCTCCCCAACCTTCAACACCGTCGGAAGTGGCATAGTTCTACTGTGGACCTCACTCCAGATCAGGTGGTCATGATCATTGACCCGCAGCTGCCAAGAGCACTGTGGCCTGAGCCACTAAAATGATCCCCAGCGAAGACGTCCGGATACGCACAACTGAGGTAAACATTAAAGGGTCTACATACATGTAACCGGTTAGTTTCTAATGTTGTCTGCGTTGTGTTTTGATGAACAGGCCCTTCTGGCATGGCTCAGCTCAGGGTCGACTGGCACAGTCCCAATCGGTTGGCCAGCTCCCTCTGGAATGCCCCGGTTGCTTAAACCCCAGTGTGCACAGCACCTGTATCACAAGCAGCACATGGTTCCTCGCTGTGTTGCGCTCCAACACCGGCCGCAGCTCTGCGCACAGTTCCAGGGTTTGCCCTCAAAACGGCTGATGAGCCAGCTGTCATCATGTGCCAGCAAATCCTCTCTGTCTCTTAACACACCCTCTTCCAATTGCACCATTTGCAATGTCTTCCAATTCCACTAAAGCAGCCATTGCTTTTAATGGTATGCATTGCACCAGTTTTCGCATGCTTTTATATCCACTCGTGTAATTGCAGACACATGGGTGTGTTAATTGTTCATCAGTGTTAATTGTTCATGTGTCTCAGATGTACACATCACTCAGTCGAGGATAAATTGTGTTCACATTTATTTATTATAACAGTTTGCCAACATCACCTCTAAGTGTCGCCAAAGAATCAACAGCTGTAGAAACGTGTGTACACCAGCCCTGAAGTTGGCGTGAGGCACCACACATTTCCACGGTCATTTTGCTCTTGATACATCTGATCGTTTACGTGAAAAAGTGTGTACGCCACTTTTTTGTGCGTACGCACCCTTTGTACAAATACCCGGGTGTATTTGGGGGCGGCTGTGCAAACTTCCTTGTTCTGCCGTGCTCAGGAGAAGCCAAATGTCACCGGAAGGACCTGAGTAGTCCCGAGGGAACATGAGAACGGCAGCAGCTAGGTAATAGCACACCAATGGGTCACTGCACACCTCTACGGTTATGACAGCTTTAAGCAGCATACTGCTATAACCATCCATGTCGTCACCTTGTGTCCGTTGTGTGTGATTTCAACGTGAAAGCAATAAAGAAGGATAAAAGAAACCTCTGGAGTCGCTGCAGTTTTTCTGACAGAAGACTAAGGCCAGACCATGTATGCCAGCATCCAAAAGATAATTTATAATCCATTTATTCCTATGCCGAAAGGGATCAGCTTGCCTAGGAGTCCATATGCCATAAATAATTGGGCCCTAAGACATATATAAAATCTTCTCCAAAGTCTTGTTCCTCTCCATTTCTGTAGGCTCTCTGGTTCAAGATGTGACTGACTCTCCTGAACCATGTCTCGAGTAACACACAGTCCAACCAGTCTGCACCTCTCGTGCACCATTCGGTAATTCGGTAACCATTCGGTTACTTCGCCTGTAAAGTTGTAACCGGACTAGTCTTTTCCTTAAATGACGAGTACTAATCTGAATGCCATCTTGAAAAGAAAAAAGAACTATCCAATTTCTGCCTGTGTTAGACCTTGATTGGAGGACATCATGATCCGTTGATCAATAATGTGATCTACCATTTTCACCTCCATGGGACTAACTTGATGAGGCTACAGCTACAGCCAGTGGCTACGGAAGCCGTTCGCGGCAGCTCTTGAAGTTGAAATCAAGACGAACACATTATAAATGAATTCGTTATCTATTATTATTATTATTATTATTATTATTATTATTATTATTATTATTATTATTATTATTATTATTATTATTATTATTATTATTATTATCACTATTATTATTATTATTATTATTATTATTATTATTGTTATTATTATGCTTTGGTTTTCAAAATAAGAGAAGCGAACAGATCAGATTAGTAACTGTGGGAAGTGGGAGAGAACGAGGGGTGGCAATAGAGGAAGAGGAGGGAGCACAGGAGCTGGAGTAAGTGAGGGGAAAAGGAACAGAAGGAGAAGTAGAAGTAAGAGGAGGAGGAGTCTGTTTGTTGACATCGGACGAAAACGAAAATCAGATGAGCGAAGACTGGCAATAACCCAATTTTGTCGCCGTCATCAAGACAAATAGCTTTGGCGACAGCTAAGGTATTGTACCGGCTAATAAGCCAGGCACACAAAGACAGCTGACCACTGTCTACAGCTTGAATCACACACAGAGGTCCTCGGTAGCGCTAGCCCTTCCAGCTAAGTTGGCTAGTAACATAGCAGAGAAAGTCATCGTTAGCAAATAGCTAATTTAGACACTCAAGTTTAGGCTTTGCTTACGATAACGAGTTTTCTTTGTTCTTATTTTGGTGTGTAATAATTATGCAGGTTACTAGTTTTTGTTTGCCAACTGCTATCTAGCGTCAGCGTAAACTATTATACATTGCAGTTAGCTAGCTAGACTGCTAACCTGGTAATGTTTTGCTCTGTCTTCCTCTGAATTTATTTTCTTCCTCTGATTCGCCAACAAACTAGTTACCAGACGACTGAGCAAGTTTGATCACTAAACTAGCCATGGACTGCGAATTAGACATAATGCTACGACACTTGAATGAGTTATTTACATTTAATCAAGTTTTTGCAAAGTAGCCAACACTGCTTGCTAACAGTAGGGTCCCAAAGGTAGCACAGTTAACAGGTATGCAGAGATGTGTAAAAAGGTGCTCTAAAGTTTAAATGTGCTCGAGTTAATAGGGAAAATACGTGAACATGTTAGTGATCAAATTTGATCAAATGCTCAGTTAGCGTCTTTGATGTATCACTTTATTTGGACTGATGACAACTAATTAGGTTTCTACACACCCTGTGTGTAATTCATAGTGTATTCAGTTAATGTCCTGTGACTCTCAGCCAAAAGCCACTGAGCATTTTACATGTAAAAGAATACCTGAAACTTTTGCAGATTGTTGAAAATAAAGTATTATGTTTTATTAGTTTATTTATCATTATTATTATTGTTGTGTTTATAGTTAGTATTAGTAACAATTAGAGTAAAAATGCTGTGAATTTATATCAACAGGTTTGATTTATTTTAGTCATTTTAATCATCAATTCTATTCAGTAGATCTGAACATTCAACTGAGGACATAAAAAAGGAACTTTTATTCTCTTTCCTATGAGAAGACACCCTTGAGAGAAGTATTGCTCTAACTTATTGCTACTCTGGTTCCTACCAAGAATGCCTCTGGAAAGTAGAAGCTCATAACAGAATTCTAATGCAAAGCCTTATCTCATCATCCTATGTGACACACTGTAGAGTCACAGCCACTCGGGGCAGTCATCTGTCCGTGGATAAGAGGCAAGACTGGTGCACAAAGAGAGGATAAGCTCACTTTCTCTGTCATTGTTACACAGGAGCTATACATATATATATATATATATATATATATATATATATATATATAGGACTGTGTGTGCACCAGTGCTACCAGTTTGCAGTTTGTTTGATTTGAGTTTGTTTCTTTAGTGACACAGAGAAAAATGTTGTAGCATGACATGTTGACATTCCTGAAACAATGTATTGTGCTGCATTTTTCTAACTTTTCACTAAATGATATGTCCCTTAAGGTCCCCGGCACTGCCAGTCTTTAATCTGAGCCAGGGAAGAAGAGGCTATCATGGCATCCAAAGCAGGAGACAACCCTGACAGCCTCATGACTCTGGCAACTGTCTTTTGCCTCAGGAATCTAAGAAAGACTATGTGTTACCAAGGAATCAGAAACAAGCTTTGTCTCCGCTCAGACATCTTTCTTCCGAGTGAAATCTGCGACAAATTGGTCAACACGTATGTAACAGAAAAGATTCAAATGATAGTAAATTGTAAATTTCAGAATTTTCAGTTTCTCAGAAGCCCCCCCCCCCTTTTTTTTTTCTTTTTTTTTAAACAGATATATGGAGTTAGTCCACACAGACAGCAACTTTGAACCAGAGGAGAGCTTCTTCCAACTATTCTCAGACCCTCGAAGCACCAGACTAACCAGAGTGCAGTTACGAGAGGATTTTGTCCGGGACAGAGACCTGGAGGCCATACGAAAACAGGTGGGATGCTGCAATTTTTCAGAATTTGGTTATAGATAGTTAATGAGATATTTAAATTTTTTGCATTCACCTCTGCCTAACAGTTCAACTAGAAAACGTAGACATGAACGTGTCTATTGTAATTGGTTGAACTAACAGTCTTATTGTGAAAATTACTTAACTAGAAGAACTGTTCCTACGAAGCAGCAGTGAGAATGTTGATGAGCTGAATAGGGATAGCTGACAATGTTAAAAAAGCGGAAAAACTTTCAATTGTTGAAAACCAGTTGCTGACGTCTTGTTTGAAGGAATTTGAAGTTGAAATAACAATAGTGGAATGATTTAAACCTATTGGAAAAACAGAAGTTTTTATGAAAGGGCCGAAAAATTTATTTTTTTGTCATGTTTTTGAAACAGTCATATTTAAAATATTGGTTTAATATTTGAAAAAGCTGACCCATCTTATGAGCTGTTTAAACTTTGAATGGTGTCTCTAGCAGAAAGTATGTTGCAGTAGTTAGGTTGATAAACGCTTTTCTAGTCTAACTGACCACTCACAGACATACAGCATACAGCTCATACACGTCTTAAGATTCATAACTACGTGCTTTTTCTAATCATTCATACCCCCAATGATACACTGGGGGGCAACGTGGGGTTCAGTGTCTTCGACATGTATCCTGGGGAAGCCAGAGTCGAACCACCGACCTTCCGATTGGTGGGTGACTGCTCTTCCTCCTGAGCTACAGCCGCCCCATAAGATAAGAGGAGAAAGATTTGAAATTTGCCTTCAATTTTTCTAAAATATGAATTAAATGTTAAATATTTTAAAAAGTGTAAAAGTTAGAAACACCAAAAGTGACAGCCGTAATCTCCTGAACGAGCTGAATGTTTTGAGACCAAAATAGATGTCTTGTGACCCGTTTAAAGTTTGAATGGTGTCTAGCTGAAAATCTGCAGAAACAGTTGGGTTGGAAAGAGGAAGAAGTTTTTGAAGAGGAAAAAAATTGAATCGTTAAAAAAAGTGTAAAAGATATAAACACCAAAAGTTATAGCAGTTATCTTCTGAACAACTTGAGCGTTTTCATACCAAAATTGTTGAAATCGGTTAAAGATCGCAGCAGTAGTTAAGCGCCAAAAAACATACAGAATAATAATAATAAAGGGCACAGTGGGAACAGCATTCTCACAATAATATCTTTTTGGATAATTGATAATGACTCTACCTCAAAAGATTGTGAGGATCTTGTACTCACATCGTCCATACTTGTTGTGAATAGGTTTCAGTGACCTTGAATGTATTTACTCATATTACTTAGGCACTGTGAAAAACCAGTAGTAATGATAGGTTTTGTGTGCTGTTACTTTCATAAAATGTGACTTATTTTATACCACCAGAAAAGTGTTATTTTAAGCTCTAACCTCTTCCTGATAACCAAGAACAAGCTGCTGTCGTTTAGTAATATGATTCACAAGTTGCCTAATGAGAAATCAGCTACTGTCAAATCAAGATACTGTCTCCTTTTTTTATTTAAAACTTATCATAGTGTGTTTTTAAAAATAAAAGATTATTAAATAATGTTACATGATTGATCAAAGGTTTCAATGCACCGTATAATTGGTGCTTGCTGTAAGCCAACCGTGTTTCCAGCAATTGGTGATTGTGAACAGTCTCAAAAGTCTTTATTGAAGCTCCCTTAACTGAAACTGACATAACATGCTACACATCCTCATTTTTACTGTATTAATGATGTCAGAAATAGTTGTATATGATATATGTAACTGCAGAAACTGTAGAAAGAAAGATTTGCTATTTGAGTTGCTAGATGTGATCACATCCTACACACTGGACAATGGTGCAATTTGTTCCTTTTGTATATTGACTTCCTTTGACCATAGCATTTATAGGTAAATATATATTTTTTAGCTTTATCTTAGCATTTTTTTATCACTCTAAGAAATTGTTTCAAGTGGCAAAAGTGTCTACTGAGATTATAAAAAGTCTGGTTTGGTCTGATCCAGAAACGTTCGTCCATCATTGAGTTTATTTAGCATGTTAATGAATGGTGAAACATATTTTGCCTTTAAAGTAGATATAGTGTATATATTGCAAATAAATGGATTCACTGTTCTCTGTGTGCTTTTCTGTAATAGAAATTACATTAAATTAAATCAAAATATAAATACTTTTTTCATCCCAAAGTGAAATTATATAATTTACTAAATAACATTTAATAAATAACTGAGTTTTATTTGGTAAAGCTTGTAGATCTCTGAAGGATGGTCCACCCAGCCTGTAATACACTTATGCTGCTTTAACTTTAGATATGTCTGTCCACCTTTTGCTGTCCTCCATTCATTTACTTTTGAGAATGTGAACATTTTGATGATAGAAGATGGAATTTTTTCAGTTTATCTATCACACACATGCACACATTGTCTTGTTACTTTGACATGTGGAAGCCAGGAATCGAACCGCCAACCTTCCAGCTGGCAGACAATTGCTCTTCCTATGTTTCTACATAACAAAATACCATAATGGAAATTTTCTGAGAATTTGAAATATCAGATTCTTTTTAGGACCATTGTACGGTATGTAGAAGCTACTAAGTTTGCCACTTAACATTCCAACTTAATTCTCATCAAAAGCATTCTTTAACTCAGTACTTTGGTATATAAAGCCATAAAGTAATGTCATGGTAACAATATAATATTCAGTGGTTATGAGATGTTCACTGTCCTTGCATACCAGCTGTGGAAAATAGGTTATATACATCATATACTTATGTCTTACAAATGGAAGAAAACTGGGGTGGCAATAATGTATAGCAAATATTTTCTTAGTTAGATACCAGGTTTTGGTATCTATGCCTTGTTACTATGGGTGATGAATTGTAATAATAGATTTTGTGAGGTCAAGTTAAACTTGGACTCCCAAACTCTATAGTTAATGCCATTAGTTTCTTCACTGACCCTCAGTGATAAATGACTTTTTGTGTTGTTTTAGGACCTGATTGAGCTCCACCTCACCTACTGCAACAGCCTGTCATCTCGCAGCTTGAAAACACTGACCTGCTTCCGTGAGACCTTGCTTTCCCTTTGTCTCTTCGGCTGCAGCCACATTTTCTACAAGAAGGGTGGAGCTCCACTTGCTTGCAATGAAGACACAGATGACGAGGAGGAGGAGAGCCCTGCTTCTAGACAAGCAATAGAGACGGACTTTAGCTTCCAGGGATTCAACCGCCTTAGGTTGCTCAACCTGGGGGGGCTACCTGATGAGGTGGATGCTGAGACCCTGCTCAAGCCCCTGAAATCTATCACCTCTCTAGATTTGTCTAATGTACACTTGCTGGGAACAGCTTTTCTCACTCAATGGAAAGACAGACTAGCATCTCTCGTGCTCTACAATGTGGACCTGACAGAGGAATTGGTCAATACAGTGGTGGAGCTAGTTAATCTCAGGTAAGGAGGGAGAAGACACTTTTGATTATGAGCTGCCATTATGCTTTTGACATACCATGGTATGTTGCTTTTTCTCTGTGGTCCAGATTGGTGATAGTTGATTTAAATGTTGCTGGTGTTAAATTTGTAAAAAGTGCCTTGAGATGACATTTTATGTGATTTGACACTATTTAAATTGAATTTAATTAAATAAAATTCAAAAAGCAAAAATTTCTCAGTTTTGGCATTTGATTATCTGTGCTATTTTCAATTAGATAGTAGTTCAGATTATTTGCAAATCACAAAAAATATAATCGGTATTGAATATATTTTCAATTGACAAAATAGAATCTCATTCATAGCATGATTATGTCTGAATTATTATGTCTAAATATTTATCTAATTTCTCTTTATGTTCATCCTCTACATCTTTTTCAGGCATCTGGACATCTCACGGGAGAGTAGACGGACCACAAAGTTCAAGATGACCAGGAAAATCTTCACCGCCATTGTACAACGTCTCGTCAATCTGGTTTCACTGGACATCTCGGGTCACATTATGCTGGATAACTGCACAGTGCCACACTTTGAAGAAGCTATGGGGCGTCCAAGGTAAATATCCATTTTTATAGTGTGTAATGATTTAATTTTCTTTCCTAAAATTAAGTACCTTTTTAACAAAATCCTTTTGTTTTATCATTCTCTTTCAGTATTGAACCATGCAAGAGTAGCATCTCCCCTTTCCAGGAGCTGAAGAGGCCCCTGCAGTTTCTGGGCTTGTATGACACCACCCTGTGTAATGTGACACACATCCCTGCTTATAAGGTATTGGTTACCTGTTATTACTTTCTTAGTTGATTTGCTTTTACAGCTGACCGCACCACTTGCCTGAACATAGGGGTGGGCGATATGACGATATTAAATTGTGAAGGATTGCAACGTGAAGACGCTCCGTAACGATCTGTCAAACTGCAGAGATCGTGGGATCGTCTGGGACACAATCTATAAACTGCAGTTCTATGCTGATGCACCGACGCACCAGACGTATTTCGTCGTCAACCTGACCGACCAATCACAGCGAATTATGGGCAGTGACGCGCTTTCTTACCCGCCTCCAAACAGAGGAGTTGGTTGCTAAATCAAATGTATTTGCAAAGTTTGCACAGAAACAGTTCGCACATCGGGTGGCAACACGATGAACCTGTTCAATCACTTGAAGAGGAAGCATCCAAACAGTATGCAGAGAGTCAAACAGCGAGGGGCCCGGCGGCACCGGCACCGCAGGGGAGGCAGCGGCTGGCAGCAGCTGGCTAAGACCAAAACAGACAACTTTAACACAGGCGTTTGACAAAGGCACGCCGTATGATAAGTCAAGCAAGTGATAGAAAGAGGTAACAGAAGCAGCCACCTTTTATCTTGCAAAGTATTGGTACCGTTCAAGAAAAGGAGGGGTTTGAATGTCTGCTTCAAGTAGTTGAGCCGCGGTACGAGCTGCCCAACCGAAAATACTTCTGCAACACTGTCTGTTTTTCACTTTTCAATTTAAGATTGTGATAAAATCAAAATCGGGATTTTTATTATATGATATTTTTGCCATATCGCCCTCCCCTACCTGAACACAATTTGTTTTGTTGCCCTTTGAAGGACTGTTTTTTTTTTTAATTGTGAAAAATGACTTTTCATGTAGTTTTTTTTTTTAAATGTAGGTTAAATGTAATGTTGATTGAATTTGAGCTATGTTTGGTGGATTTTCAGGTCACTGGGTCAAAAAATGAAGACCAGGTTCTGAATGCCATTGAGGCTTACACAGAGTTTCGGCCTGAGCTGGCCCACCGAGCCATCAATCAGCTGTTTGACATTGCTAGGATACAACACTGCAGTCAGCTTCTCCGAGCTTTGCAAGTATGAAGTTGGATGAAAGCTGTTATTTAAGAAAAAAAAAAGAAGACACTAATTACTTATTTTTACGTCATTGTGCCTTGACTCTACATTTCACGTCTTCTTCACTTATTTTCCCTTTCTTGTAACCTTTCTGTCTTTTGTTTCAGCTTGTAATAGCAGCTTTGAAGTGCCACAAGTACGACAAGAGCATCCAGGTAACAGGCAGCGCTGCACTTTTCTACCTGACCAACACAGAGTACCGTAGTGACCAAAGTGTGCGGTTGCGACGAGAGGTTATTCAAGTGGTTTTAAATGGAATGGAGCAGTACCAGGAGGTCACTGTAAGTTACCATGTGTTTTTTTGCAACCATATTTGAGAAAGGATGCTCTGCTATATAAAGATATGTCAAATTTACGTCTTTATTTCCAGCGTCAGAGGACTATTTTTCTGTATAAAAAATGATTTAATGGAAAATATTGCATGACAGTAATGTAAGAATTACACATATATTTTTTGTTTTGGAAAATCTAAGAAAAGTTTAACCAGTTCAGGCACCAGCAAATTGCATGACTTACCTTGTGTCTGGTTTTCAGACTGATTTAATCCCAATTCTAAATGTCATGGAGCCCCAGAGTTGAATATTAATACATTATGTAATAAATCTGTTGGTTAAACATTTAAAAGGGAACATTTATCCAAAATGTTCTACACTGCAGTTGCTCATAAAAACTCATTTTTGTGTCAATTAAAAATGAACTTAGATTTAGACTTATTAACTAGTCTAACCCTTACAGGGTTTAATTTCCACCTGCTTCCACCTGCTTCCACCTGCGTATGAATCACAGTGATACATTGCTGGTTATATACCCTTTTTTTTTTTTTTTTTCATTCTCTTATCCATAAAGAATATTTTCTATCGTCATGATCAAAATACTGCTTAAATGCACTGGTTTGATGGAGGTGTCATCTGTCCCACATTTCACCTTTCTGGCTGACACCATCCTGGCATCCTGAATTTTCAGGGTTTTTTTTTTTTCTTTCTCTTTCTCTTTTTCCAATGGGTTAAACTTCAGTTGGATCAGTGTCAACATTATTGACACTTGAACAGCAACTGAACTCCAGAAGCAGGGGTCTCAATCAAAATCAAAAAGTGTTCTGGAGAGTACAGCTTTTTTTTAAATGCTAAAATATAGACCAATGAAGCATAGGGATTAAGTTTTACTGCACAGGTTGATATTGGGTCATCTTACATTTACAGTGATCATCTTTTAAGCTAATTTATCTTTTAAGCTTGTGGTCAATTGGGGATTCTGTGTTCTCTGTCCCACACCAGGTCCAGAGGAACTGCTGCTTAACCCTGTGTAACTTTAGTATTCCAGAGGAGCTGGAGTTCCAATACAGTCGGGTCAACCAGCTGCTGCTGAAAATCCTGGAGCCTGCACGGCAGGATGAGTCAATCCAGAGAATCGCTGTTCACCTGTGCAACGCTTTGGTCTGCCAGGTGGACAATCATCACAAAGAAGCTGTAGGAAAAATGGGATTTGTCAAGGTAACATCAATATGAGTATCACAGAGATTTAGTTTTATTTGATTTGATTTTGTTTTCTTCATTTATTTTCTCAGATTATCTGACAGGATTGTCTTTATATTGAATTGGGTTGGCACCAATGTGAAATTGACAATACATTTTAATGTAAGAAGAACTTATTTCCAAATTATACTGAAACGAAAGTGAGTTGGCAAGGCAGTTATTATAATGACAAGATAAAAACATAATGCAGATGAACACGCTGCTGTTGTAATGATGTCTCCCATTGGTCTTGATACAGAGCCTTGGTTTATAAATCAGCGTAACTTCATCTGTCTCTAATTTATAACATGCACTAAGCAAAGAAATAATTTATGGTATTCTTTTTGTGATTATAAACCTGCACATCTATAACTTTACCGACAGGACCAAGCAATGCAAATGTTTATGTTTATGTGTTTGTTAGACGCTTTTATCCAAAGCGACTTACACTCATATCCCAGGTAGGCAGGTAGTGTAAGGGGGTCTTGCCTAAGGACCCCTACTGGAGGTAGAACCTTTCATGTGTTGGGGTCAGGATTCAAACCCCGATCACCAACATGTCAGTTGGCAGTCTTACCACTACACTACCCAGCTGCCGCACAACAAGAGAGCTAATAAGTTATTACCTACCAATAGCAGTAACAGAGCTAACTCTGCATCCTTGTTGCATTCTGTTTTTTGTATTGATATTTTTTCATTGTTCTAAACTTTTTCTAAGCTCTCAGCTGCGTGCTAAGTAAAAGCCAATTTGTCTTCTACGCTTGCCTTGTGTAGAAGGGCAAAACAGGGCATAAGGAAAAACATCAGATTGGATGTTACTGCTAGAGATAGCTTAGAGAAACAACAATGACCGACAAATGCAACATCTCCTTATTGTTGCTATCGGTAAGAAATGAATGATTTGCTTTTCCAGGCTCTGTTGATGAAGTTGCAGATGTGCAGGGTGAATAATCATGACAAGAATGCCATCATGAATATTTCTTCCTCAGCTCTGTCTAGGATGTAAATCAGAGGAGATTGAAGTTGTGGGGAATAAAACTAAATAAATATGGTTCTATATTTACTTTAGTGCTCAGTATCAGGATTAGTGAAAAGCACAATATTACAACAGGAGCGTGTTCATCATCATCATCATCATCATCTCTGTCTCGTAGGTAAAGCCTCTGTTAGCCACTGTAATTCTGTTTCTAATAATGGTCTCTGCTATCTTACAATACATAACACTGTATTGTATACATTGCGCATTACCTTCCACATCTATTTATTTCACAGATATGCTACGTCCAGATCCTTAAAAGATATAAATCAATTAGAAAAAGCTAATTAGAACATCTTCCCTCATTTATTTGTATATTTTTGCTTTGTCTTGTAGTGAGCATGTTTGTGTAACAGGGGTATATCGTAGTATATAAAAATATGCTGTCTTATTCTTGTTAGGTCCTGTAACATTTCCCGTCTTTGTCTCTTGTTTGGTGGCTTCTGGAGGGGTAAATGTTAGCAAAAATGGAAACAATATTCTGCACAGCCCTTATAGCACATGCCAGTGACTTGTTTTGTTGTTAATTTATTTTTGATTATTGAGTGAACAAATCATTGATCTCAATTCATTTAGTCCCTTTTACCCCTATTTTTTAGACAATGCTGAACTTAATTCAGAAGAAGCTACAGGACAGAATGGTGAGTCTGAATCTTGTGTTCCAAAATTGTTGAGTATTATGACATATTCCCAAGAATGGCAACCCTGAATGATAAGATCATCATTGTTTCACTGCAAAATAACACATGTAATTGTTTTCTTATTTTTGTAAATCAATTGTAATGCATTTTGTTGCTATAACCCCGTGTTTCTGTTTCAATTTAGTGTGACCAAGTTATGGAGTTTTCCTGGAGTGCTCTTTGGAACATCACTGATGAGACACCTGACAACTGTCAGATGTTCCTCAACTGTCGGGGCATGAGTCTCTTTCTGGAATGTCTACAGGTGAGTCCACAATGCCACACAGCATCTTGTCTGAACCCATTAGAATTCACTTTATTGCCTCTAGGATTTGTTTTATGGTATAGTAAGTTCCTAAGTAGATTTGGACCTAGAATTCAGAGCTTTTCTAACTTTCTAAATGTCATAACACACAGTGGGTAGAAAATCAGATGCAGGGTGTGTGCGTGTATGTAAATTGTAAAGTGATTTGTCATCACATCAGTGCAGTGTTACATTTTTGCATCTATTAGAGCCTCATAAGCACATTTGAAAAAATGTTGTTGTGTGTACCAGATTGAATATTCTGTCATTGGACTTTTTTGTCCACAATTTCTTCATACTTTTGCTTTCATTAGATTATTAAGTTCTTTCTATTCTTACTCTAGGAATTTCCAGATAAGCAGGAGCTTCACCGCAACATGTTGGGTCTTTTGGGAAATGTAGCTGAGGTCAAAGCTTTGAGGCCCCAGCTGCTCACCCCACAGTTCATAACTGTATTCAGGTAAGAGTACATGATACCAGTGAAGACCAGAAAGATTCTTGAATAATCCTAGGTGAACTCCTCAAAGGAACTGCCATTAATGTAGGGAATAATAGCAAACAGATTTTACATGGTTGCAAACCACCCTATTGTGTGTGTATTATGAGCCATATAAATGATAGTCCCTTAGACTTACACAGAAATCATTTGAAACATCATCAGATTTCACACTAATTCTAAAAGTAGATTAAAAGAATCATATTCAATAAATAAGTCAAAATAAAACAAGTGTCATACTTAAACAAATATGTGAGTTTGATACATCTAGTATTAGACCAATACATCTATGAGCAGCATAAAGATCCCAGCTTTGCTTTCACACAAGGGTGTAAAAACTTTGGGGGAATTTTTTTCCTACATACTGAACAGTCTCAACTCTGGGATTGCCCTAAATTCTGGACGATAAGGCGCTACTTTTTTCCCAGGCTTTGAGCACCACGACTTATAATATGGCGCGGCTAATGTATGCTTCTTTTTTTTTTTTTTTTTTCATGCCGCCAATAACATTTTGCCTTGTAAAATTAAACCAATAAAATGAACGAATAGTTCACAGTGGTCCAATTAAATTGTACGATAAATCAAACACACTTGCACTACTAAATTATTGTTATAGCATATACACCACGTATTTGTGCGTTACCAATTGGCATTTAAGCTAAAACCATTGGTGTTACAGGCACTGTTTGGGGAAAAAGCATTTAAGTCATATTTGTGCGTTACCAATAGGTATTTAAGCTAAAACCATTGATGTTACTGGCACTGTTCGGTAAAAAAAGCATTTGCAGCATGAATTTGTTTATGTTACCATACGCATTAAATTAAAAGTTTAAAAATCCTCACATATAACATCTTTCTGTGTAAGTATCTATTAAAATGTGGACACCCGCGGCTTATAATCCGGTGCGGCTTATACAAGCACAAAATGGATTTTCTTTTTAAAATGAGAGGCTTATTCAGGTGCGCGCTATAGTCCGGAATTTACGGTAAGTAGGAAATCTCATCAGTTACTTGATTTATTTTTTCTCTTCCTGTCTGATACAGTAACCTGCTGGACAGTAAGGCAGATGGAATTGAAGTGTCATATAACGCATGTGGCGTGCTTTCACACATCATGTTTGACGGGTCAGAAGTTTGGTTAATGGAAGAGCCACGGAGAGACACGGTGATGAACAGAATGTGGGTTGCCATACAGAGCTGGGACGTGACTTCACGCCGCAACATCAACTACAGGTATATTAAAAAATGTTTCGTTATTGCCACAAGAGCATTTGGAATTATGTGGCATATTTTAAGAAATACAAAGGTATTTTGTCATGTGTACGTTCAGTTCAGAGTTTATGAGTGTGATATTAGCTAATGCTGATGAATATTAATAGCTTATCGAATGTCATGACTGTGAATGGATTGAAAATCTACAATATTATACCAACATGTTGTTGGCTCATAGACATATGTTGAAATCACAGTGATATATCAAATACAAACAATTAAGAAAAAATAGTTTCACGAACTTATTTAGAAAAAGATCATGATGTGGCCTGCCTGTTATCGCCACAACATGGGGGCCCAAACAGAGAGCAGTTTTTTCATTTTGCAAATGAGCTACACATCTCAAAGCTTTCCATTTAAACTGTCAATGTGCCAGCGAAGTGCAGCTGAGATTGGCGTTAGATGATCATAATTTACAAATCATAATTTTTTATTTTTTTATTTTTTAACCTTGGAGACAAATGAAAGAACCTTGGTATATTTTTTTTCTAGTCAAATCAAAGTCAAATTTATTTGTACAGCACATTTCATATACTAAACAATTCAAAGTGCTTTACATTAGATAAAAGCATTGCAGCGGGGAGTGGAAGAAGCATTAGAAATACATAAAAGAATATAAAAAGAAAGAAATAAAATAAGTGAAATTAAATAAAAATTATTTAAAAAGTTTAGATAAATTAAAAGATACCGTGCAGATTTCATGAATAGACATATGAGAAAAGAAATGTTTTTAATCTGGATTTAAAAATGTCTACATTTGGTGACGGTTTAATCTCCTCTGGCAGTTTGTTCCACTTGTTTGCAGCATAACAGCTAAATGCTGCTTCTCCATGTTTAGTCTGGACTCTGGACTGGACCAGCTGACCTGAGTCCTTGGATCTAAGAGCTCTGCTGGGTTTAAATTCTCTGAACATATCACAGATTTCCCGTTCTGGGATTTGTAGATGTTTAATGCTCTTTTTGTGAAGTCCAGTTAAAATACCATTACAGTAATCGAGTCTACTGGAGAATTTATGAATGCATGGATGAGTTTCTCCTGGTCTTTTTGGGAGAGAAAACCTTTAATTCTGTTGATGTTTCTGAGTTGGTAAAAAGCTGCCTTGGTGACAGCTTTGATGTGGCTGCTGAAATCAGATCTGAGTCTGTCAACACTCCAAGGTTACCAACTTGGTCAGTGATTGTGAGGGCCTGAGTCTCAAGATATTTACCAATGCTGACACTCTTCTCTTTGCTACCAAACAGAATGATCTCAGTTTTGTCTTAATTTAATTGTAGAAAATTCTCTCTCATCCAGGAGTTTATTTCCTCCAGACACTGACTGTCTGCTGGGCTGCAGTCATCTGGTGACAGAGACTCATAAAGTTGTGTATTGTCTGCATAACTGTGATAATTGATGTTAAAGTTCTGCAATATCTGACCCAAAGGGAGCACAAGTTAAACAGAAGAGGTCCAAGAATTGATCCCTGGGGGACTCCACAAGTCATGGCCACTTGCTCAGATTCATAGCTGCCAATTGTAACAAAATAACTCTGGCCTTCTAAATGGGACCTGAACCAGTTAAGGACCGCTCCAGAAAGTCCAACCCAGTTTTCCAGCCTGTGCAACAGCATTCTGTGATCTACAGTATCAAACGCAGCACTGAGATCCAACAGAACCAGGACTGAAACATTACCAGAATTAATATTCAACCTAATGTTGTTTAACACTTTGACCAGAGCTGTTTCAGTGCTGTGATGATGGTGGAAGCCTGATTGAAAGTTATCGAGACTTCCACTTTCATTCAGAGAGTCATTGAGCTGGTTAAATACAACTTTCTCAATAATCTTGGATATAAAAGAGAGGTTAGAGACAGGTCTGTAGTTGTTCATCACAGAGGCGTCTAGAGTTCTCTTCTTTAGGAGCGGCTTAATGGCAGCTGTCTTTAGGGACTTGGGAAAATGCCTGATGCCAGTGAGCTGTTTACTATTTGTAGGAGATCACTTTCTACTGAGGTAAAAACAGTTTTAAAAAAGTCAGATGGTATTATGTCCAGAGTGCAAGTTGTTGATTTGAATGCTGAACTGTTTCCTCCAGGATTTTTAAATCAGCAATATTAAATTGTGACATAACGTCAGAGTTAGTTCTAGGTTTTAGACACAGATTCGTTTTCTTGTTGGTCTGTGTGGCGTGAATGTTTGATCTAATTGTTTTGATTTTTTGGCTAAAAAAGTTTGTTGCATTTCTCAGTGGAGAGGAGGTCTGGCTTTGACTGTTTAGGAGGATTTGTGAGTTTTATACAGCTCATAGTGAATCTGAAGCTTTGTTTTCCTCCACTTACGTTCAGCTTTCTAAAAGAAAAAAAACATTAAGTAATTGGATACTTTGCTCTGAGACTATAACAGTGAAACATAAAAGATACTAATTGAGGATTTGTATTATGTTCTCCAGCTATTATTTCTTCATTAGCTGTTTCATGTTCAAACATATTGTAACTTGTCATACTTAAGAAATAAAAGCACTGCCCAGTTTGAAACTGTTGAGCAATGAAGTTACAGAGAGTAAATGTGGAAATGTTATATGAAGATGAATTGACAGCTCCCCACAGACATGGTGTTCAGTTGTAGTGTACCACAGTTTTTGTTAGCATTTCCTGTTTTAAGTCAAATTTGAAATAGAGTTTTTTTTCTAACAGGTCATTTGAGCCCATCCTGCGACTACTGCCCCAGAGCATCTCCCCTGTCAGTCAGCACTGGGCCACATGGGCTCTTTACAACTTGGTGTCAGTTTATCGTGAGTATCTACAGATTTTCAAGCCAGGCACCACACTTATCTTTAATTCCCTCTAAGACGTTATAAAGAGTCAGTACTATTTCCGTTACTTGTCAGTTAATTAGAGGTACCCTATTTCAAACATGTTCCAGCTAATAAAGTAAAATAATGTAATGGTGCATAGCCTTGAACAGAATAAATTATAATAATTTTTTCTTTAATCTGCAGCAAGCAAGTATTGTCCATTGCTAATCAAGGAAGGTGGAATAAGTCTTTTGGAGAAGGTTCTGGAGCTGGAGAGTTCACATCCAGAGACAAAGGACATGGCAAGGTAAGACTGACACCTGAATGTCGAATTTTTTTGTCCTTTTTTAGTGTTATGGAAAATGAACTGTATAATAACAACGACA
The DNA here is from genome assembly GCF_036924035.1 of Leuresthes tenuis. Taxonomy (NCBI): domain Eukaryota; kingdom Metazoa; phylum Chordata; class Actinopteri; order Atheriniformes; family Atherinopsidae; genus Leuresthes; species Leuresthes tenuis. The sequence goes on from NW_027325373.1 coordinate 27,954,137, forward strand.
GCAGGAATTATAATTTCAATACTGATTATAATTATTGTAAACTAAAAACACAACATTGAAAATCTTTTTCATTAGAATCGATAGACAACAGCAGCTCTTGGCAGCTTGAAATCACACAGGATGACACTCGATGATGAGGCAGCTACAGAGTTTCACATTTTCCATTCCATTGCATCCTGTTTCTGGATGTCATGTATTTTGAATAATGATCATGTTGAGAGTTTGGAGAAAATACCCTTTTCCATTTGCTGACTTTTCTAATGCTTTACTATTTACTGTCATTCTAGTATTATTTTCTCCTCTTTGTAATTTCACTGTTGGTGCTCATTGTTGCCTCATTCTAAATGTTTCACACTTACAAAGCACATTTTTAATCCTGTCTAGGTCCTAACCCCTAAGTGGTCTACGTGGGGTTCTCATTCACCTACTCACACGCACACACACATACAGCACTTCTTAACATATGAATTAGATTAATGATAAGGTTTGCTGTGCCCCTGCAAGATTTTAGAATCGAGACGCACATTTTCATAATTGCCAACACATATCAGCAAGTATTGTACATAATAGTGCCTGCAATGTTTTCAGTAAGCACATTTACGTTACACGAGCACGATGCTGGTCAAACAAAACTACAACAAGAACTACTTATTGTGTTGGCCCGACCAAAACCGGATTTTTAGAATTCATGTAAACATTTTAGTCTGACCAAAATTGAAGCTCTCAAAGCCAAACTAACACACTAATGTGGTTGGGGACTGAATCACTCCAGCATGCACACACTCAACTGGACTGATGGACTGGACCTATGACAAGCTGACCAAATTCATTAATCAATCAGTCACTCATTGACAGTATTCTTATAATTATATTTTATAAACTCAAGTTTTATGTAAGTTACCTTGCTTATCCTTTGTTGTGCAGCAGTGCTTGTTTTCTATATATGTATATATACATTGCTCAAAAAGATAAAGGGAACACCTAAACAGCACAGTGTAACTCCAAGTCAGTCACACTTCTGTGAAATCAACCTGTCCAGTTAGGAAGCAGCACTGACTGTGAATCAGTTTCACCTGCTGTTGTGCAAAGAGAGCAGACAACGGGTGGAAATGAGAAGCTATTAGCAAGACAACCCTATAAAGGAGTGGTTCTGCAGGTGGTGACCACAAACCATTTCTGTTCTCATCCTTTCTGGCTGATGTTTTGGTCTCTTTTGCATTTTGTCAGAGCTCTCACCCCTAGAGGTAGCATGAGGCGGTGTCTACAACCCACAGAAGTTGCTCAGGTAGTGCAGCTCATACAGGATGGCATATCAATGTGAGATGTGGCAAGAAGGTTTGCTGTGTCTCTCAGCACAGTTTCCAGAGCATGGAGGAGATACCAGGAGACGTGGAGGGGGCCGTAGGAGGGCAGCAACCCAGCAGCAGGACCGCTACCTCCTCCTTTGTGCAAGGATGAACAGGAGGAGCACTGCCAGAGCCCTGCAAAATGACCTCCAGCAGACCACAAATATGCATGTTTCTGCTCAAACTGTCAGAAACAGACTCCATGAGGGGGGTGTGAGGGCCTGACATCCACAAGTGGAGCTTGTGCTTATAGTCCAACACGTGCAGGGCCATTGGCATTTGCCAGAGAACACCAAGGTTGGCAGATTCACCACTTCACAGATGAGAGCAGGTTCACACTGAGCACATGGGACAGAGACGCTGTGGAGAACGTTCTGCTGCCTGCAGCATCCTCCAGCACGACCAGTTTGGCGGTGGGTCAGTAATGGCGTGAGGAGGCATTTCTTTGGAGGGCCACACAGCCCTCCATGTGCTAGCTGGAGGTAATATGACTGCCATTAGGGACTGAATGAGATCCTCAGAGCCATTGTGAGACCATATGCTGGTGCAGTGGGCCCTGGGTTCCTTCTGATGCATGACAATGCTAGGCCTCATGTGGCTGAATGTGTCAGCAGTTCCTACATGATGAAGGCATTGCTGCTATGGACTGGCCTGTCCAGTCCCCAGACCTGAATCCAATGGAGCACATCTCAGACATCATGCTGCACCACAGACAGGAGTTGACTGATGCTTTAATCCAGGTCTGGGAGGAGATCCCTCAGGAGAACATCCACCGCCTCATCAGGAGCATGTCCAGGCGTTGTAGGGAGGTCAAACAGGGACGTGGAGGCCACACACACACACACTACTACATGAGTTGGATCAGCCTGTAATGTGATTTTCACTTTTATTTTGAGTAGGATTCCAAATCCAGACCTCCATGGGATAATAATTTAGATTTACATTAATCATTTTATGGTATTTTGTTCTCAATGCATTCCACTATGTAATGAATAACGATTTTCAGCTGGAATATTGGAGAAAGCCATTTGATGAAACAGTTGGATATCAGGGGGACAGAGAACTCTCCAATGCTGATTCGGCCCAAGATTTTTTGTCACTTTTTCTCAATGATGATTTCTGTAATTTATTGACTGTAGAAACAAATCGTTATGTCCATCAGTTTTTAGCCTCCCATGAAATCAAGCCACATTCAAGATTTCAGCAGTAGCCTGATGTAACTGTCAGTGAAATCAAAGCCATTTGAGTATGGGTTTGGTAGAAAAGGCAGAGTTAGAAGATTATTGGGCAGATTATTGTCCAACAGCAACACCTGGATTTGGCAAGGTGATGACCAGAAATAGATTTGAAATTATACTGTCTTTCCTTCATTTTGCCAATAATGACAATTATATCGAGAGAGGACAGGCTATTCAAGTTTCGCCCAATAATTGATTTGGTCATCCCACAGTTTTCGGCAGTGTATGTTCCATCTAAGCAGCTGTCACTGGATGAAATGACCATTGCATTCAAGGGAAAGTCAACACTCAAACAGGACAATCCAAACAAACCAGATAGATATGGCTATAAGGTATTTGTTTTGAGTGAAGCTAAATCAGGCTATGAGCTGCAGTGGTCCATGTACACTGGACAATATAGTGTGAACGCAGAGTTTGGTGCTACACACCTTATTGTCTGCAGATCAAAGAATGAAGACCAACCTCTGTCCCCACAGATCAAGAAAGTGATATAACAGAATGTTCAATGCTATTCTTAGCATAAGTATGGTGAATGCTCACATAATTTACTGCAGCTGTACTCCGGCTCCTCACAAGTCTCTGAAGGTCTTTGTGCAAGACGTGGTAAAACTGGTTTACTGGAAGGCTACTCCAGGAAAGGGAGCCATAAAGGGAGGAAGAAGTCATCGGGAGAAATGCCACAGAGACTCACAGAACGTCACTTTCTGTATAAGGCTGATGACCGCCCAGATTGTGTCGTATGTTCTGATGGAACCCGCCCTAAGGGCGCCGTCAGACAAAATTCAGTTGTAGGCAGTGTGGGGTGGGTCTTTGTGTGGTACCATGCAATGAAAGGTATCACACCATAAAAAACTACAAACACTGCCACCTGTGGATGGATAGGCATAGGCCTATGTTGACCTCTGGTTCCTCTTTGCTATTTCCCTGAACATTTTGCATTGTATAGCACATTGAATATAGAATATTGAGTATAGCACAGACATTCATTGGGGCATATTTGGGGAAAAAGGCTGCATTTCATCATTGAAACATGAAAACTTCATAAAAATTCTATGATCCAAGATGACTGCCACCCCATGACGTCATAATATGCAAATTAGGTGTGTAAATTTGCTTCCTACATATACTTTGGGTCATCCTTAACATCTCCCTAATTTACAGAAAGTCTCTATCTCTTATCAGTTTTAAGATACAGCCTTTTGAAATGTATTTGTCAAAATCAAGGATTTTAGAAAAAAACCTTTGGTGCCTAAAGGGTTAACCAATTTCTCCATCTCTCTTTGCCGTCTAGACTTAACTAAATGTACTCTTTCAACCCTCTTTCTATCTTGCACCCCAAATCTTTCTACACTATAGGAGTAAATTATATGTCCCATCTTCTCTAGCCTATCACTTGCATTCGGATATCACTATCACTTTGGATAAAAGCGTCTGCTAAATGTATAAACATTTCCTCCTAACCTACCTAATATTATCGACAAATCTTTGACTGTCTCCCATTCTTTATTGCCATTTGTTCTAGACCACTTAACTCTAGCTTTCTGCTCCATATTTCTCTCCCTAACTGGCCTATTCACCTCAGTATCAGCTGCATCTCTTCTTAGGACCTCCTCCTCCACCTCCGTAGCTTTGTTATTGATATCCTTCAGCCTGTGGTGCCGCTGGACTTCATCCGACTTACACGATTGACTTCTTAAAAAGTACTGATTGATGCGCCCACATATATGGCCAATAAACACACACACACATATATATATATATATATATATATATATATATATATATATATATATATATATATACACACACAGTTAGGTCCGTATATATTTGGACACTGACACAACGGACCCTGACACATGGACATTTGTTTCTTTTACCTGTTTACTGAAACCTATTCGTGGATAAAATTAGTAGACTCTCAGCTTTCATTTGAGGGTATCCAGATTCAAATTTGATAAAGGGTTTAGGAGTTTCAGCTCCTTAACATGTGCCACCCTCTTTTTAAAGGGACCAAAAGTAATTGGACAATTGACTCAAAAGCTATTTCATGGGCAAGTGGGCAATTCCTTCATTATGTCATTGTTAAATAAGCAGATAAAAGGCCTGGAGTTGATTTGAGTTCTTGCATTTGGAAGATTTTGCTGTGAACAAACAACATGTGGTCAAAGGAGCTCTCCATGCAGGTGGAACAAGCCATCCTTAAGCTGCGAAAACAGAAAAAACCCATCTGAGAAATTAATGCAATATTAGGAGTGGCCAAATCTAAAGTTTGGTATATCTTGAGAAAGAAAGAAAGTACTGGTGAACTCAGCAAGGCAAAAAGACCTGGATATCCACGGAAGACAACAGTGGTGGATGATTGCAGAATCATTTGCATGGTGAAGACAAAGCCCTTCAAAACAAATGAACAACACTCTCCAGGAGGTAGGCATATTCAAGTCTACCATAAAGAGAAGACGGCATGAAAGTAAATAGGGTTCACTGCAAGGTGTAGCCACTCATAAGCCTCAAGAATTGAAAGGTTAGATTGGACTTGGCTATATATAAAAAAAAAAAACATCTAAAAAAAGCCAGTGCAGTTCTGGAAAAACATTCTTTGGACAGATGGAACCAAGATCAACCTCTACCAGAATAATGGCAAGAAAAAAGTATGGAGAAGACTTGGAACACGATCCAAAGCACACCACATCATCTGTAAAACACAGCAGAGGCAGTGTGACGGCTGCCAGTGGCACTGAGACACAGGACAGAAGCAGATGAATGAATTCATTGATGTACTGTCTGCTCAGATCCAGCTAAATGCGGTCAGACTGGTTGGGCGGCGTTTCATAATATGGATGTACAATGACCCAAAACATACAGCCAAAGCAACCCATTTATTAAATCAAAGAAGTTACCTGATCTTAACCCAATTAAGCATGCGTTTCACTTGTTGAAGACTAAACTTCAGACAGAAAGGCCCACAAACAAACAGCAACTGAAAGCCGCTGCAGTAAAGGCCAACGTAGAGTTGGCAGAGCCTTAAAATGGAGGAAATCCAGCATCTGGTGATGTCCATGAGTGTCATTGCCAGCAAAGGGTTTTTAACCAAGTATTAGAAATGAACCTTTTCTTTTCTTTTTCCTTCTTCTTGCTGCTATTGTGATGAGAAGCTTTAGCTCGTCCGTGGGAAGGATAAATGGGCATGTTTATTGTAGCTGCAACTTTTTTTATGAAATTCCCTCTGAGCTCTGATTCAATCTGTCTGTATATGAACTCTTAATCTCCCAACATACACTACATAACTGGATCAATGGGAACAAACTTTGAGTTGGGCATTTGAAAATGAAGCATATATCTGCTTTCTGATATTCACTTTTAGCCACATGCAAGAAAGAGAGCCTTCACACACAATGCTTGTCATGTGAGGATGTGAGAAAGATTTGATTATAGATATGTTTGGATGTTGTTGACTCCTTCACAAAGTCCCTCTCCGCTTGCTTAGTTGTTCTCTCCATTTACTTTTAAGAGTTATGCAAAAGGCAAGTTAGCATTATGGAAAACACCCACTGGCTCTTCTAAAGAATATCTGAGTGTCTCGATGCTCTGGTCTGTGATCATTTATCCTGGTCTTACACTGGGTTTTGGTACCTATCCTTAGTCAATGTGGTTGACATTTGTGCCTAAACATTCTTATGTGAACTGCATCATTTGCCAGTCCTGTAATTTCAGTATCGAAAATGGAATTTGCTGTTTCAAAAGTTTTGGGACAAATGCCAAACTGTAAATGTTGTCATTTTTCAGGAAAGTAATGGAGCAGTGTGAAAACTTCAAAGAGGACCCCATGGAAACGAATAACGGACAAGAGGTAAACTATGGACAAAGAGGTTGACGTCACTGGAGCCAGTAAACTTCAAGCAAAGCAACTTGAGGCCCCATTCTACTGTCATCATCATAAGGGTCAACTGTGTGCATTATTCTTACTCTTCTCCTTATTTTGTAGAGCAGTAAAGTGTCTCTGACCCTCTTCACAGCAGTTTGGACTAAACCTTAATATGTGACATATAGGAGTTTAATGAGGTGCATGGTGTTGAAGTTTATGGGGTTGGGTGGACTGTTATTTCTCATTGTGTGTTCTTGAGTGTGTGTGTGTGGGTCTGTCAAAGATTTAACAACAGAGCAAAAGAGTTGAAGTGATGCTTGGTTCTTAGATGGGGTACAAAAGCTCTTCCCAGCTCGCTACCGTTAGCTGTGTTAGAAGCTAATCACATAGAGCCCAGAACACTGACTCTGCATGGTCACACTCACTGATGCTTGTGGAGCCTGGGATTTGAACATGTGTACAGTGAATATGAGTCACTGTGTGCAGGCTGCAGAGTAGCATCGCACAGATTTTGACTGGAGGGATGTCCTCTCAGCTCTTGTGGGACAATGATGGAGCTGTTTGTTATATATGTAAATACTCTGTCCATGTCTCATAATTTTACTGTGTGAATGTTTTACAAAATAACTGTAAACACTCATGACTTTACGTTGTATTTAATTTTTTTGATTGATGTACTGTCAGTGCTAGAAAACTATACACACAATACCCAATCATTAAGATGTAGTCCAGCAGTTCTGGACACTGTTCTTTAAAAGTTTATTTAGACGTTCAACCTTGCCTCTGTTTTTAATGATGTAGCACCAGCTAATTCTACCCATGGCGGTGAACTTGAACTTTGAGAGAGATCTAACCCCACTCCCCACCCCACCACCGCCACCAAAAAGAACATTAAAAAATAGATAAAAAAGATTTGTCAGCATTACATGTTTGTCAAGTAAAGTGAGGTCAGTGAAGACCAGGGGCCAGTTGCAAAGAGGATGCATACACACAAACTGGTATTTTAAAAGAAAGAATGCGTGGTGAGAATATATGCTTCTTACGCATTCTCTAGTCCATGTATATGTATGTTTTTGGAGCAATTAAAGCCTCATTTGATGTTTAAAAGTTAAGAAAGGTGAAACAATTTGCCATAAAACTCGACACAATTTTCAGTATGATAGTGATATTTTTTTGTCTGACCTCTTGTTCTTATTGTTAGTCTTTCTAAAATACTTGTTTAATTATGGGTGCTATAAATATCTGCAGCCACTTGTCAGAGTTGTGTTTAATGGATGTGGAAGACCTTGTTAATAAGACTTTAAAAAGAGAACAAATATTTCTAGATCTTTCAGATTTTTTTGACAGAATATTGTCTCATACCCTGCTTTAGGCTTCCAAGAGCTGTTTAAGAACACATTCAACATATGTGCCCCGTGTACATCTGTGTCTCCCTCCTGATCATCTTAAAGCTGTACAGGTCATAAGTTCTTCTGTTGCCGATAAAACGGGGGATGCTGTTCTTTTGTGCATTTTGGCCCTTTTCTTTTTTACCACTACAGGGTTCTTTGTTCTGAACTTAAAGAGATGATTGCTTCTGTCACTTTTTTTAATGCAGCAGTTTTTGTTCTGTTTATGATTCTTGAGCTTAGACAACCAAATAAAACACAAGTCATTTTCTCTATTTCCACTAATGAGTGTTAGTTTTACATTTAGTAAACCTGCTTCTTCCTTGCTGCTGCTTTCATTGTCAAAAAATGGAAGTGGGTTCATGCATGTAGGTTTCACAGTTATTGAGATTTATATAAGTGGATCTTTGTACAACTGTGCGTATGGGTATTTCTCGTTTTGTGTTGACAGTTTTTGTCATGAAACAACGTTTTATGTATCTGGCCCCTCGTCTTTCCAGTTTGCTTTGGACCCACTTCACTGACTGCAGAATTTATTTCAACAACCAATACTCTAGGGATAGATTGCCAGCTGTACATTTGACCTTAAAATCTAAGACCTGTGTTGGCCCTCAAAAACTTGTGGCTAAATGTGAACAAAACTAGGTAAAATGTCCATTGAAGTATGAAACTAGTGAAGTGGATTAAATTCTCCCATCAGATTAAGGGAGAATTTCAATGCCTGCCAAATAAAATTTTCAGAGCTGAGCAGCTGGCAAAAGAGTTTTGGGAATTTGGGAATTTTGGGAAAGTGAGTCAGTAAGTATAGCATTGATACTAAATAGTGGTCAGCAGTGGTATTACTGGTAATATCAATAGTTATTAAGAGTCATGCTTTTGCTTTCCCTTTCAGGGGCTTTAATGAGGGAGAAAGCAGGATCTCAATTAATTTAGCCCTTTAATATAATTTCTGGTGGTCAGGAATGATGTCAGATAGAAACAAAGACAAGGTTGAAAAAAAGTTATTCTTCGTTGTCCTTTGACTACACCCCATTGGCCCACCATGTTTACTGGTCGGGCAACTTGCTGCTAAAGCTACTGCCTCACTGAAATCAACCATTTTCTTTTGAAAAGTGATGGGAGGTCATTCAAATGGTGCATAAGCACGAACAGTTAACATTAAAACTGGGATGAAGTGTTGACACGGTCAATTGTGGGTTTGGAAAATAAGATTCAGTCAAAAGAAGGGAAGGTGAAGTGGTTGACCCATTCATTGATTTTACTAAAAGCACAAAATAATCTATTTGATCCCAAACTCTATGTGCTTGATATATACTTGAGCCATCACAGCTCTCACCCTGACCTAAACCAGCAACCAAAGTTTAACTTTGTTAACTACATGCTGTGGTATACTGATAGCTAACATGTGGATAAGTCATAAAATGACTGATAAGTTGTCTTCACTGGCATTTTTCATCACGCAGCTTTAAAAATAATTCCATCAAGAATATACCAGATAACTGCCCCACTTTAAAAAGTATATGCTGGGTTATTAAGACAGTGTCTTAAATTTGAGAGCAGAGCAATACAAATATTTTCAGTAGCTCAGTGAATACTGCAGGAAACACACCAATATTTTTAAGTTTATTTTATTGTTATTGGAAACTTAGCAGCTTTTTTCACTATGGTAAAGTTCAGATGTGCATTTGACACATTTGATAAAATTTCCATTGGTCAAAATTGGTAGTACCATGTAATTAAGGCCAGCAAATTCTGTGATGTTACTGTATGCAGTGATTGGAGTTGCCTTAATGTGTAACTGGCATCAGGGATCTCAGTCTGGATCACCTCAGCGTATGACCTAATCACCAGAATGTACCTTTAACAGCTCTTTCCCCATCTCTTTAAAATGTGTCAGACACAGAGAACGGTGATGAACCATAGATTCTTGACACAATTGACAGGAACAATGATTATCATCGTTTGTCTGTATTATTAATCACTATTGTGCATCTGGTGACGGGCAATACATCTATGATTCTTTTATTTAGTTCATTTATTGTCTAGTTTTGAGCCCAAGATAATGTTTTAAGTAGTTTTTTTTTTGGCCTTTTCTAACTAACAGAGTATGTATTTTATACACAATCTGATAAAGCAGAGAAAAGTGTCCTAAAAGTGATCATAACTGTTAAGGATTTAATTTTCTGTCTTTAATTCAGTGAGATGTCCCCACCTTGGTTTAATGCTTAGAACATAACTTTGTTGGCAATGTTAATCAATCTTACTTTACCTTTATTAGGTTGAATTAACAGTAGCAAAGACAAAAGCCTGTCTTCTCCATTTGTAATGAACACAATACTGATTATAACAGGATTTAGGTGGTAAATTGACACAGAAAGTCGCATTCAGTTTCATCTGTTGTGCTTCAGATGCAGGATTTCCTCATAAACCATGCCAGTGAAGGAACTAACATTCCTTGTACAATTCCTGTTTTTTTCTCTCCTGTAAAGTGTGTTTTTTTTGGATGAATCAGGTCAGATGGATTGCTTGATGGTTTCTAATTTGACACACTGCTATGCGAAGCTTAAGCTGGTTCCTATGATCAGCCGTTGAACAGTGTACATTATATGTGAATTAGTTTATAAGTGATGCCTAACTGATATTTTTAAGCTACTTCATATCTGCTGAGTTAGGATTACTCTCTGACTGGATTTCCTAGTTCTCATGTACAGTTTTTCATTGTGTGATTTATGCAAATCTGATTGGTACAGGCCTGGTTTTTTTGCTTTTCACTGTCATGATGAAAATGTTTCCACAAGACATTGCTGTGACATCACAAACTTTATCTAATTCTCATTTGATTTATCTGCTTGGAATTCAAATATGTAGATATGTAATTTTCAAGAGATTTTAGCAGGAATCCACACATGATACAATATCTCAAGGATTGCAGTGTTTGGGTAATATCCTTTCCAGAAAGATAGATGATTACCATTCACATTTTCAATCACTTTTTCTGTCAACTTTGAAGTCATTTAACGTTTTGGTTTTGCTTGAAAAGCAGAAAATATGTCTAGACATGAAAGAACATTACTCTTGCCAGTTGACAGTTGTTGATTATTTATGATTATGTATGTACTGAAAATAAAGAAGTGGGAAAAACTGCTTAAAGAAATCTGGTGTATCACAAAAGGTTTCAGATTTTATCTGCTAATTTCATTTTTCGACAGTGTGTCATTGTTTATTTTTTTTAGTTATTCCAAAAAAGTTTGAATCTAAAATGGAGTAAAAAGCATTGGATCCAAAAAGTTTGGAATTCCACTTTTTCTTGATCTCAGTATTTCCTTAAGATTCATGTCAAAAATTATGAATAAGCAATAAACATGGAGTGGTAAAATGAGCTGGTATCCTACATTTTTCATCTTCACCACAGCTTACTAATGTGTATGATAGAAACATAGCATAAGCCGAGTTTGGATAGATTGATTTGAAAGTTACTTACATTGTCATCACCTGCTAAAATGATCATTTTCTGTAGTTAGTAACATATTAAGATTACAAAAATATGTAATTGTGAATATCTGGATTTCAAAAATCAAACATTGAGCATATTTCACAAAGTGAAAAACATTTTCAATGTGAAAGAAATGCATCTTGCACATTTTGCTTGTTAAATTATGCTACATTCCACATTTGTCTTTATACAAAGATAGAACATCATTATCCATGAAACAAAACTCTTTTTGTGAGTTCTTCTGTGTGAGAGGTGTGGAAGTGGAAGAGCTGAGAGAAGGATTGAGAGTGAAAGCGATTTTCTTACCTTTTCCCCTCTACCTTTGTTTCATTTGTTGTGTTGGTTTTGAGTACTTTGTGTAGTGTGTTGAAGGCTTAATTTAGGTTTTTTTTGGTTTGTTTTGTTGGGTGTGCTTCCTGTCAGTTACCAGGGGACTCAAGACACAGACTCAGGGTCTTTTGGATTCCAAGAGGGTTTAATTATTAAATACAGCACACAGAGCACAGCTAGGCAGGGCGATCTCCCAGCAGAGCAAAGAAAAAGGCTGAAAAACCTGAGCGCTCTCCTCAGTAACTATGGCGTGGAGGAGGAGCGCAGCTCTGAAAGTTATCCAACATAAATCTCTCCAAACTGGGAGGAAAACAGAAAAGCTATGAACACTCAACTAAACAAAGACACGCTCTCCTAACGAGGCGGATTAACAAAAGACGCACTCTTAAAAACAGAGGCTCTATGAACTTTAACTATAAACTTAAAGCTCTCCTTTAACGGAGGCGACTATGAAAAGTTACAGACTCATGTAACTATGGATCGAGGCTTGAGACAAAGGCTGGTAAAGATGCTCAAATGGAGACAACAAACTGGCACAAGAGCAGGGAAACGCAGACTATTTGAACACATGAGGGACCAAGGGGAACAGGTGGAAACACGGGAGGAAGGGCAAGATACCTGGAACAAGAGGGGAAGGTCAGTGATTCTCCTAAATAAAACAGGAAATGACGAGACATGAAACAGAACATAAACCGTGACACTTCCCAGCCTTGCTGGGAGGCCACAATGGCGTCGGTGGCTTCTCCATGCTGTCCCGGAAGCACGGCATCAGGGCTGGTGCCGGTTCTCCGTGCAGCGTGGAGGAGGTGGCGCCGGCCGTGGGGCAGGTGATCGGGCACGGCTCAGTGAGGTCTGCTGCCCGCATGAACAAAGCTGTGGTGTTGTTTGTGGAGAAGGTGGAGCAGGTGAACAGATAGGTAGAGACGGTGCTGCCGCCGACGCAGTTGGCCACAAAAATCACCCTATCTAACGTCCCCCCATTCATTAGTGATGAGTTCCTAATGAAAGAGTTGTCCAGACACGGAAAGGTGGGGTCACCGATCTGCAAGTCTCCGCTGCTGAGACACGAAGGCCTGTGAAGCTGGAGGGAGTTCTGCTCCTCTTAAATGGTACAGCAAGAGAAAAAACGTGGTGATTGTGGTGGCAGTGGTAAGACCGGATGGCTGGCAGGCACACCTGCCTGTCTGTCTGACAGCAGCACCCTGTCTCACACCCAGCAGGCTGCTGCTCAGGTGTATCCTGCCAATGTTCTGCAAAAGACCAAAGGGTTTAATGTTCCCTGATTTGCAGGGTTTCTATAGTTCTGCCAGGAACATTATAAAGCTGAATCAGACCTTATAGATCAAGAAGTATTCAGACTAAAAAAACAGATGATGAAAGTCGTTTTTTAATGATGATGAAAGCATGGATCTTATTTCTATTTGTTTCACTGTTTGTGTTCACTGCGTTTCTTAACATATGGATGCTTTTAAAGCAGGCAGTCTGAATGTCAATGGTGCCAGAGAAGAGAGAAAGAGAACATTAGTGTTTGACACGGCAAAGATGAAACACCTCGATGTTCTAATTTTACAAGAAACACACAGTGATGATGGAAATGAGGCAGATTGGAGCAGAGAATGGGAAGGAGAACTGATTTTAAGTCATAACACCACCCTCAGTGGAAGAGTGGGCTTCCTGTTCTCCAGAGGATTTACTCCAACCTGTGGAGGTCCGGCACGTTGTGGAGGGGAGGTGCCTCTTAGTCAAGGCCCATTTTGAACATTTTAACGTGGTTCTTATCAACATTTATGCTCCAAACAACGGTACAGAGAGGAAACGCTTCTTTGAGAACTTAAATGATCTTTTAAACAGCTGCAGCTCGGAGGATTATTGATTCGTGGGCAGGGATTTTAATTGTACTGATAATGAGATTTTAGATCGAGCCTCATCCAGCATCCCAGCATGCCTTGAGGCAGCTGGTCTCCTCCCTTGGCCTGGTGGATGTGTGGAGAAGGATGCACGCAAGCTGCAGACAGTACACATGGTCCCACGTTAGCGAAAACAGAATCTCCTCGGCCAGACTTGATCGCTTTTATGCTTTTAAACACAGAGTCAGTGTCGTCAGAACGTGTAAGATTTTACCGGTCGGTTTTACTGATCACTCTCTGGTTTTATGTAGCGCTTTTATTAGGAATATTTTACCCAAAAGCGCCTATTGGCATTTTAACTGATAAATCTTTCAGGGAGGCTTTAAACTTCCTCTGGAATGATTTTAAACAGAAAAAAGCGAGTTTGTCAGTCTGAGGCAGTGGTGGGACCATGGAAAGGTTCAGATTAAACTTTTATGTCAACAGCACACGTGACATTCACAGATCTATCAAAGATATGGAGACTGATATTGTGGATCTCGAGTGTGAGAGCGAGTCCACAGGAAATCGAGGATATATTGAAATCCTCAAGACTAAAAAGATGGCTTTAGCCGACCTGCTGGACACTAAAGTACAGGGTGCACTGGTCCGGTCCCGGGTCCAAAACATCAAGGAGATGGGTGCTCCATCGAGCTACTTCTTTGGCTGCGAGGGTGAACTGGAGGAAGAGCGAGGCCCTGGCTGTTGGTGAGCGGTGCGAAGGCCTCCCTGTTCTCCCTCGCAGCCTAACCTGGAAGAGAGAAGGTTTAAAGTATCTTGGTATTTATCTAGGGAACAACGACATCAGGAAGAAAAACTGGAACAATATCAGTGCAAAAGTAGACAGCAAGCTAAGTGGAGGTGGCTCCACTCTCAAATGTCCTTGAGAGGCAGAGTGTTGGTCATAAATAACCTGGTGGCCTCTTTATTGAGGCACAGGTTAGCCTGGCTGGACCCTCCATCAGGTCTCATTACAGAGATCCAGGCAAAGATGGTTAAATTCTTTTAGGATAAATTTCATTGGGTACCACAGTTGTTTTTATCCAGAGATGAGGGGGGCCAGGGCCTGGTCCACCTGGCTGGCAGGACCGCCACCTTCAGGCTCCAGTTCATTCAGAGGTATCTGACTGGACCTGAAGATCTGGTGTGGCGGGACCAGGCCAGCTGCATACTCAGGCGTGTCAACAACCTGGGGCTGGATGCTGCTTTAACTGGTTTTAATTCTCTAAAAGTAAGTGGGTTCCCTCTTTTTTATCAGAGTGCGGGGCGCTGTTTAAACATGAAATGAGTGAGAAGCGTGACTCTCTGTGTGTTAAAGGAGCCTCTAATTTGTGTGTTGCAGCACCGTGCCTGGGCTGACGGGGGCGCTGTGCAGGTCAAAGGTCGTCTGCCTGAACCAACTGGTAGATGCAACAGGACCCGCACTGACCGACAGCCAAGCTCTGGGCTCTGCTCTGGGGGTGCACTCTGTCCAGCTGATGGAGAGGAGCCTGGAGCTCTGGAGGAAGAGGCTGACCCAGAAGGAGAGAGACCTCCTCCTCAGGTACAGCAGAGGAGAGGCCGAACCTGACACCAAGGACCCTTATCCGAAGATACACCTGCGCCCTGGATTCACACAGCTCAGTCCTCTACTAAGAGTCTGCGAAGGGTACAAACTAAGCCTGCACAAGGCCGATAAAAAGACGTTGTACAGGAACTGTGTGAAAACGATCCACAAAGCCAAACTGTGCAACAGAGCGAAGAGTGTGTGGACCGAGAAGCTAAGTGGACTGAGCCCACAGTGGAGGACTCTATATAAACCTATAAAAAAGAGAACTGCAGATCTCCAGTGGAGGATTTTACATGGTGCCACAAACGCCTATTTATCTGTTTTTAATCAGTGTTTTAAACGAGTGCTCTTTCTGAGGTCTGGTTGATGTTTTTACTGAGAGCAAAAACAGGTTTTTTTTAATGTTTTAACTCGTATTTTCAACCTATTTGGTGCTATTTTTACTGTCTCTCGTATTATTTGTGAAGTCAGATATAAAAAGACGGAAAAACAATAGTGTCAACTCCTAAATTTTTTAGTAGGAGAGGCAAAGGTGTCGATTAAGCTGACCCGCAGAGACAGACTGCAGGGAGGGTCGACCCTTGATGCTGTGACTGTGGAACGTTAAGGCCAGTCTGAGGCTGGAGTTTTTCTTCCACAGAGTCACTGGAAACATAGATGTCTTTGCACATCAGTGGGCTCATGAGGGGCTTTTGTGCCAGGTGGCTGGTGTAGAACTGCAATTCGTATCCTTTTTTAATTGATTGATCCTTTTATTAAGTAAATTGTGTGTTTTGTTTGATACCAACTGTAAATAAAGTGCTGTTAAAAATAAAGTCTTCTTCTTCTTCCTGACTCTGTCAGCATTCATGTGCCAAATCATTTATCAATCAATCACCAAACATCTTGAAATCTGTTTCAGTATTGTTATCTGACAGTGTCCTTCAATGTAAGGATTGCTACCTGTGTACATAACCTGGAACTGCTAGAGGACGTGGCACTAAGAAGAAACACAATAAGAGATGCCAGTTAAGGCTGGTGCAAAATGAGGAAAAAAGAAAAGGAAGTGAGCTAAAAACACACACACACCAACTTCAGCATCAGGCTTACTATCTATAATGATGTACCATACCCTACAGACTGAACCAAATAGAGCTTTATGGGTGAAGGCCAGGGAGAAACCAATTTTGACAAAAATCTGTTCGTAAAAACCATCATCAAAGTCAGTCTTACTGGCATAATGCCTTATAGACAGAGGAACCCAAAGCAGAGCTGCTTTAATCTAATGCATCACTTTGTAGGTGACACCCATGAGGAAAAGAGCACTTCATGTACAGTAAAACATGACGGTGGTTCTATCATGCTGTGGGACTGATTCAATTCAATTCAATTCAATTTTATTTATATAGCGCCAGATTACAACAATTGTCATCTCAAGGCACTTAAGTAATATAGTCCAATTCAAGCCAATTGGAATTCAATTCATTGTAATCATAATCCAACTAATTCATATAGAGCCAATTCAAAAAATAATATCCTAGCTAAGGAAACCAACAGATTGCACCGAAACTTGTCTTCAGTCCAATCTCCCGTCCTGAGCGTGCATGAGGCAACTGTGGAAAGGAACGACTCCCTTTTAACAGGAAGAAACCTCTGGCAGAACCAGACTCAGGAAGGGTGGCCATCCGCCTCGACCAGCTGGGGTTTGAGAAGACAGAAAAGAGGGAAAAGAGGGGGGAAAAACACCATAACGCCATTCAAAGGATACCTGCTGGAACAGGGAAACACAAGTTAATAACCACAATAATGTCACATGTACACAAAATCAATTTTGAAATTAAACAGGGGGAAAAGAGAGCAAAGTGAGGAAAGGTGTGACAGATGAGGTCCCCCAGCAGTCTAAGCCTATAGCAGCTTAACTATGGGATGTTTCAGGATTACCTGAGCCATCCCTAACTAAAAGCTTTGTTGAAAAGGAAAGTTTTAAGCCTAATCTTAAAAGTGGAAAGGGTGTCTGCTTCCCGGACATTTACTGGCAGCTTATTCCACAAGAGAGGGGCCTGATAACTGAAGGCTCTACCTCCCATTCTACTTTTAGAAACTCTGGGAACAACAAGTAAACCTGCAGTTTGGGAGCGAAGTGCTCTGTTAGGAAAATATCTTACAATTAAATCTTTAAGATATGATGGAGCTCGGTCATTAAGAACTTTATATGTGAGAAGAAGAATCTTAAATTCTATTCTGAATTTAACAGGGAGCCAATTAAGAGAAGCTAAAACTGGAGAAACATGATCTCTCCTGTTAGTTCTCATCAGAACTCTGGCTGCAGCATTTTGGATCAGCTGGAGGCTTTTCAGAGAATATGTGGGACAGCCCAATAATAATAAATTACAGTAGTCCAATCTTGAAGTAACAAATGCATGAACTAGTTTCTCTGCATCACCCTGAGACAGGATGTTCCTGATTTTAGCAATATTACGAAGGCGAAAGAAGGCAGTCCTAGAAACCAGTTTTATATGTGCGTCAAATGATAAATTCTGGTCAAAAATAACTCCAAGGTTCCTCACTGTAGAACTAGAAGCCAATGAAATACCATCTAGAGTAACTATATAACTAGACAATTTCTCCCTGAAGCGCTCAGGTCCAAAGAGAACAACTTCAGTTTTGTCTGAATTTAAAAGCAGACAGTTCTGAGTCATCCAGGTCTTTATGTCTTTAAGACAGGCTTGTAGTCTGACCAACCTGTAGGTTTCATCTGGTTTCATAGATAAGTACAGCTGAGTATCATCAGCATAACAATGGAAATTTATGCCATGCTGTCTGATAATGTTACCTAATGGAAGCATGTATAAAGTAAAAAGAATCGGTCCAAGCACAGAACCCTGAGGAACTCCATGACTTACTCCAACGTGTGAGGAAGATTCTTCATTTACAAGAACAAACTGGAATCTATCAGATAAATATGACTTAAACCAGCCTAATGCTCGATGTAGTGGTGGAAACAATAAATGTATCAAGGGAATAATGGAATAAGGAGATGTTTTAGAGAGTCAGTAAGGTATAGATTTGATGAGAATATCTAGTTATGAAGTAAATATTTGACTTTAAAAAAGACAATAAATCCTGTCCTAAATCCCATTTGGAGAGCCAAAATCTACCATTTCAGAGGAACATTTGAACACACTGCAGCAGAGGAGAGGGAGAAACTACATCTAGTTTTTGCCTCTCACTAACATCTACAAGAAGTTTCTAGATGACAGCAAATATTTTTAAGAGGTTATGACATTTGGGGGTTGTTATTGATAACAAAGGATATACAGACATTTATTTTAAAGTGGTGTAAATATTTGGTCCTGTGGCACTGTTTCTTTGTTATTGTCTGATATACGCTGCTCAAAAAGATAAAGGGAACACCTAAACAGCACAGTGTAACTCCAAGTCAGTCACACTTCTGTGAAATCAACCTGTCCAGTTAGGAAGCAGCACTGACTGTGAATCAGTTTCACCTGCTGTTGTAAGAGGCTATTAGCAAGACAACCCCTATAAAGGAGTCTCTGTTCTCATCCTTTCTGGCTGATGTTTTGGTCTCTTTTGCATTTTGTCAGAGCTCTCACCCCTAGAGGTAGCATGAGGCGGTGTCTACAACCCACAGAAGTTGCTCAGGTAGTGCAGCTCATCCAGGATGGCACATCAATGTGAGATGTGGCAAGAAGGTTGGCTGTGTCTCTCAGCACAGTTTCCAGAGCATGGAGGAGATACCAGGAGACGTGGATGGGGCAGTTTTTAGTCCTGGCCGTGGCAATGGCATTAAACATTACATTAGAATAATAATAGCTTGTTAGTTAGTTTTGGAAATGCACAATACAGTTACAGTTAATTATCTTTTTGGTAAAGTCTATTTTTTATTTCAGTTATTATTTCCTAATATTTTTTAACTGTACTTGGTGTGAATTTAAAAATGTTTAACTTTTTTTCACTGCCCACCACTGCAGAATTGGAAGCTAACGTCATAGACAATATTAAGTTGTCTGTTTATCATGAGGTGTCTCATCTTACCCCTCTTCCTTTACTTTTTCCTTCCCAGTAATATTAGCTGTTATGTTCAATCCATATTTGAAACATTTCAAGGCCTTTGGACTTCCTTGTGCTGTCTTTAGTCATAATGTAACCTTTAACTTTGTATTTTCCTGCTGCATCAGACGAGCACTTGTATTACAGCTTCCAGGGCAAGCTTCGTTTGGTGGTGTGTAACCAGGAACAGGTCTGGAACGTTTTAAAGGGGTGCCACGACAATCTTGGCAGTGGGGGTCATTCAGGGAGACGCCGAACTACAACCGAACGCCAAAAACACTGAGGGAGGATGTAAAAAAAATGGGTGAGTGTTTAAACTTCTTAAGGAAATGTATTGGCTGCGTTCATTCTAATTTATATACTGCCCCTTAAATCTGATGCCTTTAAGTTCCACATAAACTGTGATGCATTTCACTTCCAAATATACAGCATACTAAGAAAGAAGTAAGAAATGACTTTAATAGCCTGTTTTACAGGTTGATGAGTGTCCTCGCTGTCAGCGCCATGAAAAGATTAAAACAGTGGCACCTGTCCTCCATCCCATCCATGTCAAGGAAGCATGGAGTGTCCTCTGGGTAGACTTAATAGGTCCACTTTGTACCACCGCAAAGGGCAAAGGATAGCGTTATGTCGTGTGTTTTTTATATGTATATATAAAACATGTGATATATGTAATTGAATCATACCGTATCTTTGAAGATAATTTGCATACACTGATATTTCTGCAGGTCAACTGTGGTGTTTTTGAGGCTCTGGGGGTGAAACACTGCATCACATCAGCATACCATCCCTAGGCCAACGGACAGGATGAGCGGACAAACCGCAATATTAAGGAGGCACTTGCAAAGTACTGTGGGGGGGGGGGCAAAATGACAGGGATGCCATTTAAAGGGCATTGTGACAAGTGTCAACACATCTAAACAGGTAATATTTTATTACAGCTGCAGATGTTTTCATTCAACATTCAGCTGAGACACAAAAAGGGTAAAAAAAATGTCTTTTTTCCAGAGGTCAACAAAGTACACGCCATATTATGCACTTTTTGGCAGACACCCTCGCTCCCCTGGAATACTTAACATCGGCAGAAAAGAAGAAGATGACAACTCCACTGTTGTGTCTGACGTGACCGAAGAGCACCAGGAGGTTAAGACCAGAGAAGTTGCAGAGGTGAGGGTGAAATAGCAATATATGCATCTTAAGAACTCCTTAAAATATGTTAATGTTTTAAAGGACAATTAAATTGTAAGCATCTCATATTTTTCTCAGATTTACCAAAAAATAAAGATTGCCCAGGACAGGCAAAAAAGGATTATGAGACCCACAAAGGGAGGAATGTGAAGTCCTTCCACTTCTAAATTGGCAACGAGGTCCTAGAAGCCAACAGGCTGAAAAGGAGGACGATTAGAAAGCAACTGGTCTGGACCTTACGCCATAGCCGCCATTTCAGAGCAGGGTATAGCAACATTATCAAGCACAACCGGGGCTCAGCTCAAACCGAGTGTTAATGTTTCACAGCTGAAGCCTTTCATTAAGCCTGATTTCAGAGGTATTATAATTGTGGCTACAAGAACACACTGTAAGTGGACTAAATATATGATGGTTGCATAATACTGTATTCTTCTCATCAGAGTCCAAAGAGCCAGGTGGCTCAATCAAGAAAGAAGATTATAATTCGGTCTCTAAAGGTACTAAGGTAAGGTAAGCTTCTAAGGTACTTGTTTAAATGCACTTTAGTCAGCTAGTGTGGCTGTGGTCATAAGGAATATAAGATGAATTAGCACTCCAGATGCACATGTCCTTAAAGTCTAATAGATTGTCATTGGCAAAGTCTTTAGTGCTATGTTTGTAAAGCTCATTTATTTTGATCCATTAACAGCTGAACAGGAGTCCCTGTCTGTTTGGTGCCAGTTGTCTGAAGGCAATGCATCCAATTCAAGACATGCTGGTAGATCTAAATATATCTACACAAATATGAATGTGCATCGTTTTGATTTGTATCTTTTAAATTGGTTTTAGGTATGTTTTGCCATCTCTTATGTAGCTCCACTACGAGCCCGACAACAACAGACCTGGAGCACAGATCCTGTTGAAGGGTTAGAACGTCTGTCTGACCCGGGAGAACTGCTGAAGATTGGGTCTTCCCCAACATCTGGAATCAAATGTGAGCATGCTGAGGCTACTGCTGAACAGTTACGGACCTTTGGTACAGATTGGAAATGCATGCTTCAACCCAAAGAGTTTTAATCTGTTCATTTATCAAAACTTAAATGATGTAGTCGCCCTCTTTTTTACAGGAGGTACAGGAGGAGAAGATGGAGGAGGTACGGGAGGAGAAGCTGGAGGAGAAGATGGAGGAGGTACAGGAGGAGAAGAGGCTGGAGGAGGTACAGGAGGAGGTACAGGAGGAGAAGCTGGAGGAGGTACAGGAGGAGAAGAGGCTGGAGGAGGTACAGGAGGAGGTACAGGAGGAGAAGCTGGAGGAGGTACAGGAGGAGAAGAGGCTGGAGGAGGTACAGGAGGAGAAGAGGCTGGAGGAGGTACAGGAGGAGAAGAGGCTGGAGGAGGTACAGGAGGAGAAGAGGCTGGAGGCAGTAGAGGAGGAGAAGCTGGAGGAGACAGGAGGAGAAGCTGGAGGAGACAGAGGAGAAGAGGCTGGAGGAGGTACAGGAGGAGAAGCTGGAGGAGACAGAGGAGAAGAGGCTGGAGGAGACAGAGGAGGAGAAGCTGGAGGAGACAGAGGAGAAGAGGCTGGAGGAGGTACAGGAGGAGAAGCTGGAGGAGACAGAGGAGAAGAGGCTGGAGGAGGTACAGGAGGAGAAGCTGGAGGAGACAGAGGAGAAGAGGCTGGAGGCAGTAGAGGAGGAGAAGCTGGAGGAGGTACAGGAGGAGAAGCTGGAGGCAGTAGAGGAGGAGAAGCTGGAGGAGACAGAGGAGAAGAGGCTGGAGGAGGTACAGGAGGAGAAGAGGCTGGAGGCAGTAGAGGAGGAGAAGCTGGAGGAGACAGGAGGAGAAGCTGGAGGAGACAGAGGAGAAGCTGGAGGAGAAGCTGGAGGAGAAGCTGGAGGAGACAGAGGAGAAGAGGCTGGAGGAGACAGAGGAGAAGCTGGAGGAGACAGAGGAGAAGCTGGAGGAGACACAGGAGAAGAGGCTGGAGGAGGTACAGGAGGAGAAGCTGGAGGAGGTACAGGAGGAGAAGAGGCTGGAGGAGACGGAGGAGACAGAGGAGAAGAGGCTGGAGGAGGTACAGGAGGAGAAGAGGCTGGAGGAGACGGAGGAGACAGAGGAGAAGAGGCTGGAGGAGGTACAGGAGGAGAAGCTGGAGGAGACAGAGGAGAAGAGGCTGGAGGCAGTAGAGGAGAAGAGGCTGGAGGCAGTAGAGGAGGAGAAGCTGGAGACAGGAGGAGAAGCTGGAGGAGACAGAGGAGAAGAGGCTGGAGGAGACAGAGGAGGATAAGCTGGAGGAGACAGAGGAGAAGAGGCTGGAGGCAGTAGAGGAGGAGAAGCTGGAGGAGACAGGAGGAGAAGCTGGAGGAGACAGGAGGAGAAGCTGGAGGAGACAGAGGAGAAGCTGGAGGAGAAGAGGCTGGAGGAGACAGAGGAGAAGCTGGAGGAGACAGAGGAGAAGCTGGAGGAGACAGAGGAGAAGAGGCTGGAGGAGGTACAGGAGGAGAAGAGGCTGGAGGAGACGGAGGAGACAGAGGAGAAGAGGCTGGAGGAGACGGAGGAGACAGAGGAGAAGAGGCTGGAGGAGGTACAGGAGGAGAAGCTGGAGGAGACAGAGGAGAAGAGGCTGGAGGAGACAGAGGAGAAGAGGCTGGAGGAGACAGAGGAGAAGAGGCTGGAGGAGACAGAGGAGAAGAGGCTGGAGGAGACAGAGGAGAAGAGGCTGGAGGAGACAGAGGAGAAGAAGCTGGAGGAGGTACAGGAGGAGAAGCTGGAGGAGACAGAGGAGAAGAGGCTGGAGGAGGTACAGGAGGAGAAGCTGGAGGAGGTACGGGAGGAGAAGAGGCTGGAGGCAGTAGAGGAGGAAAAGCTGGAGGAGGTACAGGAGGAGAAGAGGCTGGAGGCAGTAGAGGAGAAGAAGCTGGAGGAGACAGAGGAGGAGAAGCTGGAGGAGACAGAGGAGGAGAAGCTGGAGGAGACAGAGGAGGAGAAGCTGGAGGAGGCAGAGGAGGAGAAGCTGGAGGAGAAAGAGGAGAAGCTGGAGGAGGTACAGGAGTAGAAGCTGGAGGAGAAAGAGGAGAAGAGGCACAGGAGGAGAAGCTGGAGGCTCACAGGTGAGGTTGAAAGAATTATCCCATGTTGGTCATGAGATTAAACATTGAGACAAATGTTAGGGAGGTGATAATCTGTATCAGAGTTCAAACACCGTTCATATTATGATGGTGCAGTTTGTCAGATGTAAGAAGCAAACTGGCCAGGTACACTTTTAGATTAAGGCCAGTGTAAGAAATAGTAGCGACTAAGCAGTGAGATCATGAGCTGGGTCAGGATCTCACAGCAAGGAGGGAGTGACATAAAGGAGTTTATTTGGCAATATGTTTGTCATTATTGTAATGAGTTAAATTGGAAGTTGCTCATAGATATTCCATTTTTTGTTATGTTTTCATCTTAGCTGGATCAGCAGCAGCCAGGGGTCAGTGGATGCTCAGGCAGTAAAGGAGAACAAGATGGAAGAGCACGGCCAGATCAGATAACTGAGCCATAGCAGTTTGAAAACTTGCAAACAGAACCCTACATTTTCCAGAGAAATGATTTAAAGAATTTCCTTGGATTCATTACATTATAGTGTGTAAAAGCATTTCAACCTGGCAAGTCTTCAATGGCGAAAACCTCTCACTGAGTCAGCATTTGTCTCTGCTAGGTTCAGAATTTGGAAAAAGGCTGTGGAGAAATGTACAGATCATACAAAAAGCAAGTCTCATTAGCTTGTCAAAAAGCAAATCCAGTTAATTGTCAGTTTCCTAGTGTATCGCCAGCATCACAGCAAAAGGCAAAGGCATGCTTGATGAAGATCATGAGCTGTGTGCAGTTCTTAGGCAGGCAAGGCCTATGAATCTGAGGAAGAAAATCTTTCTGTCATCATCTGGTTGACATCAGATGATGACTTCATGCTGTTCGAGTGGCTTAATTCACGTTCTCAGAATTACACATGCTCCAAAATGAGATGTTGAGCATAGTGGCAAACTACAGTGTCAGAGATATAGCCACTGAAATCAAATCACAACCACGCTTTCAATACTCCATCATCACTGATGGAACACGGGGCCTAACTGGGACCAAACAGCAATCAGTCCGTCTTCGCTACGTTGACCACAACCTAATTCCTCATGAAGTATTTGTTGGTTTATATGAAGGGTCGCCAAAGATGTACTGCTTCATCTAAATCTGTCTCTCAATGATGGAGCAACAAATATGTCCTGAAAATATGCTGGTGCACAGGCCTATCTTACACAAGCACAACCACTGTGTTCATTTGATAACACAGGCAACTTGTGCAGCCTCATCTGATGCACTGCAGTGGCTCCATGAAATGGGGCATCTGTTTGGACTTTCAGGAAAGTTCAAGACCATCTTCTGCAACATTGCCACATCTGAACATGGATCATTTACCACTCTGAAGCCACTGTGTCCTACACGGTGGACTGCAAGTGGCAGCAGTCCATTCAGTCCTCAAACAGTATGAGGCAGTGTTGCTCAGTTTGGAGGAGATGCCTTCAACCGGTGGCTTGGAAACAGCTATGAAGGCAAATGGTCTCCTTGGCAGATTCCAGAAAGGGACCATCTCGCTATGGAAGTTCTTGAGGAAATTAAATGCCTCAACAAATCCTTACAAAAGCGAACCATCCCAATTGCAGGCATGCAGGATGCAGTACATTATGTCAAGACAGCTCTGCAAGAGAAAAGAACAGAGGGAACATTCCAACAGATCTTTGACAGTGCAACAGAGCTGATCACCTCACTAAATATCAGCCCAACTGAAATGCCTCGTATCGCAGGCCTAGCTGGTGAGGCTGCAGCACATGCCCCAGCAGCTTCTGTTGATTACTTCAGGTAATCACCAACTCTTATCTGTCATTAGTGAAGCTGTTTACACGTTAACATTAGCATGAGATTAGCAGGTGATGACACGTTTTTCTCATGTTCTCCTCTGCTCTTATTCTACCCAGGCTCCTGAGGTGGAGGTGGATGGATGAGGAGATGAGGAACTGGAATGTCACCCCTTTTTTTTTATTGCCACCTTTTGTGTCATATCAGTTCAAACTTCTGACCGATCCATCTTAACTTATATTGATATTTTTGTCTTCCTCAGTGGATGTACGGTATGTGATGTCACCCATTTGTTTGATTGCAACCTTTTGTGTTATAAAAGCTGGTTAAAATACATGAAAAAGTTCCTGTTTTTTATTTCATAATGATAATATTTAGTGATTTTTCGCCGGCACATTGAAAATGTCCACGATAATCATTTCAGAAATCTGGTCACCTTATTGTTAGGCTGTTGTTGGTTGTTCCAACATCGTCTGCTGAAGCTGAGAGGAGTTTCAGTGCAACGAGGAGGGGAAAGACCTGGCTTCACAACTGTATGAAGCATAAATGCCTGAACAATGAGGCAGTTTCTCACACACACCAAGAAAGGGTTGATGCCTTGGACAGGAAGAAACTCTGCCAGGAATTTATCTCTACCAATGATCGAAGACAACATGTGCTTGGAAACTTTGGATGAGTTGATTATGTTGACCCTTCTGTGTTCACTTTTCATTTACATCAAAATAGGATTTTCTTCCATATGACTGCCTCATTTTTTTTTTCTTGATGAATCGTGGACATTTTATTACATTTTTCACACCTGTGACAGTTTGACCAGCTCACCACCGGGTGGTGCTATGTAAATGAGGTCTGTTTACCATATAGTCCAAAAAATAAGTGTAAAATTGGTGGTACTGAGTTGGAGTGAAGTTGACTAACAAGGTGAAACACAGAATTGGGTGATAATGTTTTGCTACATGATTTACAACCAGTCAAACGGGTAATATTAATTAATACATAATTTTATCAAGTAATAATTGATTTCTTCTTAGTATCCATTTCTACTCAGATAAAAAAAGCAAATGATGACCTTGTTTGCAGTTGTGTAAACCTGTTCATACATGCTTTTGTGTGCTGTGATCCCTTTAAATGCAGGGCGGAGAGCAGAATTCCGATCGTCCGCAGGGCGGATCGCGCCTCCAGTTTTGCGTCTTCTGCTGCTACATCATCAGCTCAGCTGACCGGAGGATTCCCTGAACGGGAAAACAAACCAACCCTGCTTGGATCACTTTGCCAAAGCACCATGGATTTCAACGTAAAAAAAATCGCCTGTGATGCAGGAATCTTCTTTACCCGAGCCGTGCAGGTAAGCCTCCATCTATTGGCGCACATTCCTGCAGCAGACCGCACACTCTCCGGTAATATGCGGATTGACAAACCGTCAAACAGGGATTGTCTCCTGCATAGATGAAAAACAGCTTCGGGCCGTTGTTCACGGTATACATTTTGAGCAGCTGATGGTGTTTAGAATTGATTATATGGATATTTGTATGTTGTTGTGGCGTGTTTTGAAGAGCACTCAGCGCTGTAAGCCGATAAAGGTTTGGCAAACCTTGATCCATTATTGATGGCTGTGATCGAGTACATCACCCACGTGACACTAGCTGACTGATCCCTCTGAAATCGTCAGGAGATAGGCTTTTTGGTGGAAATGTAGAGGCAAACTCATTAATTCATTCAAGTCACCTAAAACTACCAATCCCACATAGCTTCCAATTCTGTGTCCTCCACCTCCCCTCCCTTAAATATAAAATAAACTTAAAAGGAAATTTGACTATGTCTTAGGTTAGGTTAGGTAAGGTTAGGTAAGGTTAGCCATAAAAAATTGGAATCTGAATTACAAGCACTGAATGAAAATGTTATGATTATGTTCCTCTCAAATTGTGTATCGTGGAGAACATTTGTATTTGTTTTGACCCACAAACATCTTTAAATGTTTGCAATCACAAGCATTAGCTAATGCGCTGCTACTGTGGCATATATTTTATGCCCACATTCCTCCCCTGTTGGATCTAATGGGTCCATGACAACAATAAATTCATACTGCGTCCTTGGAGGCTCTCCAAAGGAAATATGGGAAACAGAGGAAGCAGGCAAGACATGTAGACAAAACAGCACAAACTGTACCATGGAATGCACTCATCAGGGCTTGCAACTAATGCTAATAACCACATACGGTTTATTATCAATCTTTTTACAGTACAATGTGTGTGCATAACTCAGTAGTGTAATAACACCCAAAGGGGCCCAATCAGTTACTGTTTCATCTAAGTGTTTTTGTATTATTTATATACAACGATGGAATATGAAATTAAAGGTCTCTGAATGCTGACTAAAAGAGTGTCAATATCACTTAATAGATTTTAAATGGCAACACAAAAGGAGAACAAATAATGGGTTAAGTCAATATATTACATGTTGTAATGGTATTTCTGTGTATTCAGTATTTTGTGGTTTGTTTGCATTTGTGCTCATTTTCCATTTCTCTTTTATTGTTTTTCATCAATTCTGTCCATCTTGTATTTCTGCTACATCCATTTCTTTTTGGTCAAATACCTGTAATTGTTTTGCACCTCCTTATCTGTCGAGTTTTTTTTTTTTTTTTTTAACCTTTTTGCGTTTTTCATCGTTGTTTGAATTTTTGTATGATTGGATTTTTGTCTCGTTATGTTGTTTTGTATCTCAGGCTCCATCTTTGTGTAGTTATTTTCAATCTATTAGAAGGGATTTTTCCATGATTTCCATTTATTTAGCATTTTTCTGTTTATATTAATGTCTTTTGTAATTGTATGCTTATTTTAATGTTGATTTATTGACAACTATCGGCAATAGATGTTGAAACTTCAGTGAACGGGCACAAAATGTCTACAAGTGCGAGACAAAGAACTCTCAACAAAAGTAGATGGAAAGAAAAGGACAAGGTTCGGGTACCACAGAGTCCAACTAGCTTGAACACCCCAGCTAGCTGCCAGACTCAACCAGAGTTAATGCTAATGGGGAAGTAAAAAAAAAATTATGCCAAGAACATCAAGAAAGGCATAGCCAAACTAAAAGGTCACTTGAGCGACTGGAACAAACGGTTACAGTTATAAAAGAGCAAATGGCTGCACAGGAAGAACGTATTGGACAAATAGAGGAGAGAGTTAATCTCCAAAATAGATTGAGACGGAACAACAAGAGGACTTTCCAAATCTCAGAAGGAAGTGAGGGTAATGATACGGCTGGATTTGTGAAAGGGATGCTCCGAGTGACATTGAAACTATCACCAGTAATGGACATTAAGATCGAGAGGGCACACCGGTCACCCGGACCTAAACCTAAGGATTCAGCAGCACCCCCCAAGATCTATAATAGTGAGACTCCTCGACGCAGCGGTAAAAGACGAGATCATAGATGAGCATGGAGTTGGAGACAAGTCTTCTTCAGAGATAAGAGGATTTTCTTCGACCAAGACTGCTCGCCTGACCTACAAAAGCAAAGAGTGGAAGTTCGAGAGGTCATTAAACAACTTAAAAACAAGGAAATACTTGCAAAATGCTTGTCACAACTGAAAATAATTCTGAAGATATTTGCCACATTAACGAGTGCTGCGCCACTGCTGAGAAAAAGAGAGCATATTGAAGATGAGCTGAAGGAAGGATGGAGGAGCAACGCAAAAAAAAAAGAGGGACATGGTGCTGTAGGCATCGGATTACAAGGCCCTTTTGCAAGGAGACTCCTGGACCAACTCCACACATTAAGATAGCCTTGTAGAAGCTTATTGACTGTACTGAAAGGAAAAAGGGACATTGACCTCATGAATAGGTCATAAACACTGTTATGTTACACATGAGTTATTTTTGATAGTCACAAATCTATGTAGGTGTTATAAGGTTCTGGTGGATGCTATATTTAGGCTTAGCATGAGTGGACGACACTCCTATAGACCTTTCTTACACAATGTTATAATACTGGTTACGCTCGTACTGATCATGTTTCCCACAGAGAGGGTGGGTCACACCTCTTTGTCCCAGTACCAATGGGGGTCGACCACAGTTGAACTATTGCTGATGGGGAAAAAATGGAAGTTCTGTTCTGTGTTATTAATGTTAGGTTTTCATTTTCTTTGACATGTTATAGAGCAAAGTTCAATTAAGGACGTATAAGTAAAGCATTTCTTGTTTAAAACAAAAAGGAGAAAACACAATAAAATCAAACAGAGACTGTGACATACGTAAATTTTAGTAGTTACAATGTAAGAGGAATCAGTAACCCAGTTAAGAGGAAAAAGATACTTGGTCAGTGAAATTACATTGCTCCATAGCCCTACGCCAAGAAATGCATTTAACCGAGATAGAGCACCTTAAATTAAAAAGAGAGTGGGTTGAGCAGGTTTATAGTGCATCATGCCGAGGGGGAAGGAAAGGAGGAGTTGCTATCCTGGTTAACAAATCAGCTTATTACAACAATGAAAAAAATCTATCAAGACAAAGGCCGATTTGTCATGGTAATTGGAACAATTGGTGGCACAAAGATAATCATTTTAACCCTATATGCCCCAAATGACAACTCCCCATACTTTTTTAAAAAGATTGCAGGTCTCGTGGCTGACAAGGGAGAAGGAATTATATTAGTGGGGGAGACTTTAATTTAAATTAACACAAAATTGGACAGACTACCAGTTATAACAAGACCCCAATCCACAATGTCTAAAGGCCTATCAGGTATGATGACAGAGTTGGGGGTTGGTGGATGTTTGGAAACATTTTCATCCAAAACGTCAGGGAATTTGCATTTATGTCTCAAATGCATCGAAGTTACACAAGGATAGACTTTTTATGCATGTCAAAAAGAGACACAAGTAAGGCCACAATAAGAGGGAGGATAATTTCTATCAGCTCGAGAATAAAGAAACAGAGGCTCATGAAACAACAAGAACTGGAAAATAAAATAAAAAGATTAGAGAGGGAACATAAACAAAAACGAAGATGTACTTAAAAAGCTTTGAGATGCTAAGCAACAAGTAGAAGAGGTACTAACACACAAGGCAGAAGGAAATTTCAGCTGTATATTAGTAGCAAATACTACAAAATAGGAAATCAGCAGCAAGCAGGCTTTTGGCTTTTCAGCTCCAGGAAAGGCCCAATCCAGCTGTATAGTTGCTAGGAATCCAGAAACTAACCACGTTGAGACTAAGGAAATTTGAAATGCATTTGCAAAATATTCCAAATGGCTATACAAGGCTGAAATACAAGAATCACAGAAATAATATATTAATGAGTTCTTGAAGCCCCTCAAATTGACTAAATTGTTGAATGTAGAGGCAACTAAATTAGTAGAGCCTATCACAGAAGCTGAAATAAAAGGAATTATTGCAAATTTAAAAAATAACAAATCACTGGGAACGGATGGATTTAGTGGGGAATATTGTAAAACTTTTGTAATTGAGCCTTACACCCACACTTTGTAAAGTATATAATTATACATTAAATTCAGGAGATCCCCCAAAGTCATGGTCAGACGCAATTATTGCAGTCCTACAAAAAGAAAGAAAAAGAACCTCATACAGTGTACTAGTTATAACCCTCATATGTGTGGACTATAAAATTTTAACGTCTGTTTTAGCCACTAGAATTAAGAATCACACAAAGAAACTGATAAAACCAGATCAAACAGGATTCATAATAGGCCGTCGTGGTAAAAATATTATAAGGAGAGTATGAAACCTTCAGTCAATAGCAGCAGGAGACGGAACAACCTCAATGTTACTCAGCTTAGATGCTGAGAAAGCATTTGATCAGGTGGATAGGTTGTTCCTTGAACAAGAAATGGGATTTGGAGAAACATTTGCTATTTGGATTAGTACACTTTATAAAAATCCTTGGTCAAAAGTAAGGGTTAATGGTTGTTGCTCTGAGTTGTTTAATGTGGAAAGGGGGGTGATTCAGGGAGACTCACTATCACCCATTCTCTTCGCACTGAGTATAGAGGCCTTGGTAGAAGCACACGGATCCAAGGAGTGGACGATGAAGGAGGAACAAACCATAAGATAGCCCTTTTTGCTGATGGTATTTTGCTTTGCATCAAAAAGCGACTTCTTTCTATTCCTACACTTATGCAATGCCTGCATAAATGTGGCTCAATCTCAGGATACAAAATTAATGAAAACAAATCAAAGGCAATGATGATATCAGGGAACTGGCATATAGAGTTCAATGAAAAAGTCTCCTTTTGCTGGTCCAGACAGGGATTTAAATATCTGGGAATTATTCTCACTACAAACCCCAGGCAATTATTTGATGCTAATTATGTTAAACTAATTAGACAAATAAAGTGGTTTAATAAGATGGGAGTTCTTCCCCTTTAGCTGGTTGGAAAATCGAGACTGTGAGGATGAATCTTCTGCCAAGAATACTGTTTCTTTTCCAATCCTTACCTGTAAGGATTCCTGGCTGGGTGCTTAAGGACTGTGCAGAGGAGCTCGCAGATGTCCTCACAGACATCTTCAACACCTCCCTGAGCCAAGCTGTTGTTCCCACCTGCTTCAAGAGTACCACCACCGTCCTTGTTCCAAAGAAGGCCTCTCCATCCTGCCCTGTGGCACTGACCCCCATCATCATGAAGTGCTTCGAGTGGTTAGTCATGCAGCGCATAAAATCTATCCTCCCACCTCCCCTGGAACCCTACCAATTTGCATATCGAGCCAACCGGTCCACTGATGATGCAATTTCCACCACCCTCCACTCAGCTCTCACTCACCTGGACACTAAGGACGTATATGCGAGGATGCTGTTCTTAGACTTTAGTTCACCTTTCAACACAATCATCCCCCAGCAGCTGATACAGAAACTGGACTGTCTACGACTGAACACCTCACTGTGCAACTGGTTGCTGGACTTCCTGACCGGACCTGACCACAGGCAGTCCGGGTCGGCAGCAACGCATCCTGCGCCATCACACTGAACACGCAAGGATGCGTGCTCAGCCCCCTACTCTTCACCCTGCTGATCCACGACTGCACACCAACACACAGCAGCAACCTCTTCATCAAGTTTTCGGATGACATTACTGTGGTGGGGCTCATCAACAACAATGATGAGTCAAACTACAGGAATGAGGTGAGCCAACTGGCCGCGTGGTGCAGAGACAACAATCTCTTTCTTAATGTGGAGAAAACAAAAGAGGTTGTTGTCGACTTCCGAAGAGTCCCCACCACCACCCTCCACTGAAATGCCTCAAGTCAAAAGTTTCTCAAAGTTGTTTCCTCTTGGAGAAGAAGAAGTAAAAAATGTAATAAAAAGAATATCTTAGTTTTTCTACTGCCAGTTTCACAGGCACACTCATACCATAAGAAATCCATGTTTTTCTTAGTTTTCTTCTGCCCTGCCATCAGCTTCATCCACGTCACCTGTGTTTCTCCCCTCAGCTGCACTCACTCACCAATCACCTCCCATCAGTATTTAGTTTCCATGTTTTTTCATGTTCAGTGCCAGATCCTTACCGTCAATTCCACAGCTACTCATGTCCCGTCGGGTTTGTTCCCGGAGTTTTTCCGGCACAGTTTGTTTTGCAAAGTTTTTTTTTTTTGTCATAGTTAGGTTTTTGGAATTCCAGCTCAGCTGTGCTATGTGTTGTTTTACTTTTGAAATAAATCAAGTGTTTGTTTGGAAATATCTGCATCCGGGTCCTACTTTCATCACACCACGCACTCCACCCAGCGTGAAAGAAGGATCTGGGCAGAATGGACGCGGCAGATATGAAGGCTTTTTTGGAGCTGGTCGGTGCCCTCTGTGTCTGTGAGGGGCAAGAAACCACCGCACTAAGGAGACTGGAGTTAACAAATAGCCTTTTGGACTTTTTCTAGCAGAAGCCTGTTCACGCGATGGCGACTGCTACTACACACATCTGGGAGGAGGTTAGGAGGGTTCACCGTGCAGCCCTGGTGGAGATCTTTGGGCTGGGGTCTGCACGGGTGGTTGCTGTGGGCGCCTCCTCCCTTGTCTCCCTAACCCTCCAGAGTCTCCAGAGCCACAGTTTCTCCAGGAGTCCAGGTCCTCCCTTCACCACACACCGCATACCACCCGACGTAATAGCCTGGAGGATGGGGCATCCATGGTTTCTGAAAATAATTTAACATTTCAGCCCTAAGAAAATAGCAGCGTTTGAGTTTCTGTTTGTGGATGGAACGGTAAAGTGTGTTCACAGACAAGTATTCTTGAGCTCATGCAGTAATTTCCATGACAGATTCATGCATGTTTTTAATGCAATGCCTCTTGAGGGCCTGAAGATCAGGGGCATCCAATGCTGATTTGTAACGTCTCGATGTTCTCTGTCTTTGATATTATGTACTGTAGATGATGAAATATTCAAAGTATGTTCAATCTTATAGCTAGATAGATGCTTTCTTAATCCAGAGGGAAATTCAAGGTATTCAGCAGCGACATAGATGCCCGAAGACAGGTTAGTATCAACAGCAAACAAAAAACTCATTAGTAACAACCTACAATAGGATATAAGTAGAAAAAAAAAGAAATATATATATATATAAATAAAAATGTGCTCATGTGCAAACAGTTCTGATATGCATGTGAATATGGGTTTAATCATGATCCTCCCTGGCCACCCAGTGAAGGGGGGGGGGCAGGGGGTGCTGTTGTTTTCCCTTTCCTCCCCCTGACCGCTGGGGATGGGTGTTGAGGAGGTTGGTAGGGGAGCAGGATGGTTCGGAGAAACATTAGCATTACTGTCAAACCTGTTGAAGGAGTGGTTGACCTGCTCTCTCTGTCCCCCTCTGCAGTGCTGTGGCTCTTCTTGCAGCCTGTGATAGTCTTCATCCCCTCTCAGACCTCTCTTATGTTGTTTTGTTGAAGTTTCTGCACCGCCTTTCTGCTGTAGGACTTCTTGGGCTCCTGCAAATGGACCTTTAATTCCTTCTGTGCCTGCTTCAGCCCCTCTGTGTCTCCATCTCTGAATGCCCTCTTTTTTTTTTCTGTTGAGGACATCCTTGATGTCACTCGTGATCCAGAGCTTGTTATTTGGGAAGGAGCGCGCGGTGTTAATAGGGAGCACCATGTCCATAATGCAGTGTGTGACCCCTTCGATGTCCTCACCGTGTGGCTGCTGTAGTACCCTCCAATCAGTTGACTCAAACAATCCCTTAGAGCCTCCTCTGTCTCAGGAGATCACTTCCTGAAGAAGCGGGTCGTTGTGGGTTGGCTCATGATCTTTGGCTTGTACTGTGAACACCAGGTTGTGATCCTTTCTTACCAGGGCGGCCAGCTTGTCGATCTTGTTTGACATAGAGTTGGTCTCAATCTCCTTGTGTCATTGTGTCCATTCATTTAGGTACTTCACGTCAACTCAGAGTTAATGAACAGAAACAGGGTTGAACTATTATTTGAAAAGAAATTAGTAAAGTCAAAACCTATTGAATTTGCAGACTGTTAACCTGTAAATAGCTTTTGGAAGAATTGCTAAAGTTGGTCACTATGACTCCACACCGTGTTAAGAGCTAGCACTGACAGAAATAGCCCTCTCATCAATTTATCACTGTCTGGGTGAAAAAGCAGCATGTGAACATACTGCAAAGACTAAATTCAACGCTAATTAAAGATGTACAATCTACACTTGCGCAAATAAACACAATTATCTAGTTCAGAAGGGGGTGGGATAATATTTACGCCCAGCACAATATATCCAACTGTAGACCTCACTTCTCATCATCCTCATGTGACTTGAGCAAGAGTAGGCTTCCAGTTACAGTTTCTTAATTTTTGTTCATCTTAGACTTCAATGGCTGTATAACACTCGATCAAAGACAGCAGTGTAATGAATATCATCCTGTGCAATTTCACCCTTTAACCTTATTTATTAAGTAAGTATTAATCTATGTAATTTTGAATGAAATGGCATTCTATACATGTGATATGCCAGGAGAGGAAGGAGAAGATTTCCCAGCACAACATTATTTTGTATAAAATGATCAGTAACTTTATGTATTCAACATGTTTTGGCTCATCAGTGAAATGTTTATTGTGTTCACCACACCAGTTTGGTGTTTAGCTTACTTTCAGTACATCTGTCATTTAAAGCTTAAGATAAAATACAGCTAAGCCATTATTAAGCATATAGTGGTTTAACAAGATTCAGCCTCAGGGAACTATGAAAGTCTGTTTACAATTGAATCAGAATCAAGTTTATTGCCAAGCAGGTTTGCACATAAAACGAATTTGACTTGGTGTAGACTATATATATATATATATATATATATATATATATATATATATATATATATATATACACACACACATGCGTTAATGTAACACAGAAGATTTGGAAGGGGAGAGGGAGTGAGTCAGTGTCATGGGGGGCTCCGGGCCTTGTTGAAGGCTAATAGCAAATGGGAGGAAACTGTTCTTGTGGCGTGAGGTTTTGGCCCTGATGGACTGCGGCCTCCTGCCAGAGCAGAGTGTTTCAAAGAGTTTGTGACCGGGGTGCGAGAGATAGAAGATTACAGCCAATCACCTTCTCTGCACACCGAATGACACACTGTCACACAGTCTGCTGATGTTCAGCTCCCACTTGAGGTCCTGGGAGATGATAGTTCCCAGGAAGTGGAAAGACTCCACAGTGTCAATTGTAGAGTCACAGAGGATGATGGGGGTAGGTGAGGCTGAGTTCTTCCTGAAGTCCACAACCATCTCCACTGTCTTTAGAGTGTTGAGCGCCAAGTTTTTTTGGTTGCACCAGGTCGCCAGATGGTCCGCCTCCCACCTGTAGGTGGACTTGTCACCATGAAAGATAAGTCCGATGAGAGTGGTGTCGTCCGCGAACTTCAGGAGCTTGACGGACTGGTGACTGAAGGTGCAGCTGTTGGTGTACAGGGAGAAGAGCAGAGGAGAAAGAACACAGCCCTGCGGGGAACCAGTGCTGATGGGCTGTGAGTCTTAGACAGGTTTTCCCAGCTTCACATGCTGCTTCCTGCCAGACAGGAAGTCTTTAATCCACCTGCAGGTGGTAACTCCACACTCCACACTGTGTTAAAAGCCGAGCTGAAATCCACAAACAGGATCCTGGCGTAGGTTCCTTGCGGAGTCCAGGTGCTTGAGTATGTGGTGGAGGACCAAGTTGACTGCATCGTCTACAGACCTGTTGGATCTGTTGGCAAACTGTAAGGGGTCCAGGAGGGGGTCAGTAATCTCTTTGAGGTGTGAAAGCACAAGGCACTCAAAGGACTTCATAACCACAGAGGTCAGGACGACGGGTCTGAAGTCATTAGGTCCTGTGGACCTTAATGCAGTCCAATGAAGAGTTATTGCTATGTTCTTTTAGTTGTTTAAATTAATGTGATGTACATTCATGATCCTGTCTCTTAGTTCACAGAGGAGAAGCTAGGCCAGGCTGAGAAGACTGAGCTGGACCCCCACTTAGAAAACCTGATAACAAGGGCAGATGGCACCAAAAACTGGACTGAAAAGATCTTGAGACAAACTGAGGTTCTCCTGCAACCCAACCCAAGTAAGTTCCTCAAGTTAGAGTCCCTTCTGCCTCAAATGATAATCAGCATGTTTGCTGTGCAATAACCTTTTGGACCCCACAGAGAGTGTTGGAATGAATTGTGTTAGTTTGGCAGAAAGAGGCAAAAACTTATGATAGACATCAAGTCTGCTCTCAACTTGCAATATTTACTTAGTGAAACATCAAATAACTTCTAACATATTACATCGAGTTTAAAACTTCAGGTGTGTTTCCACTATATTTGCCTTCTCTGGAAATGAGAACCTTTTGAAGAACTTTATCTGCGTTTCCATAGAAGGACCCAGGATTGTAATTGGTGTCCAGGTCGAATTTTAAAGAAATGCACTTTGAATTTCAGTATACATGTTTGCTAAACTCTTTACCTCAGGTAAAGTTGCTGTTAATAAGTTACTGAAAGTTTGTGGAACTTTTTGTGGAAATGCACCTTTAGAAACTTTCATTAACTTAAATGAATTGTTTACATCTTTGACCTGTCTATTCTCTAACCCCACATGCTTCAGTTGACCACACAGGTAAGTCTTTCCTTCATTTCCCAGAGTGCTGTTGGTTTTGAGTGCTGTATTAGTAAGTATTAGTGATCCTATATGAAAAGAAAAAGTCCACCAGCACTTGTAGGAGTGTTCGCAGCAGTTTTAACCTTGGGAGCTATGTCAAATACTACTGCCATCTTAAAGAGAAATTACACGAGTTATTTAATGATAAGGTTTTCCATATCAGGACATACAGTGGACATAAAAATGTACACACCCCTGGTTTTTGTGACGTTAAAAAAAGAGACCACAATAAATCATTTCAAAACATTTCCCACCTTTAATATGATCAATAACTTGAATAAATAAATTGAAAACATATAATAAGCTGGTTAAATAAGTGCACACCCTTAAACTAATACTCTGTTGATTATAATACACAATCGTCTTGTCTTTACCAGGCTTTACTTAGATATTTACAACCTTGCTTAAACAACAACACGCATATTTCACAGTGTCATTATTTATTGAGTAAGTACACTCCATGTTTCAATAGCTCATTGAGCCATCAGTAGCATCAGTAATCTAAAGTAATAATTTCTTTATGACGTTATAAGTCCCAAACATAGTTCTTGAGGACTTTGGCTCCCTCTTCTTTACAACATTGTCTTAATTAATTCAATTAGTTTAGGATTGAATGCATTTGCTTTTATGCACAGTTCTCTTAAGATCTCATCACATCATTTTAATCTGGTTGAGAGCTGGGCATTTGCAACACCTTGACTCTACTTTTTGAGCCATCCTGTTACAAGTTAGCTGCTGTGCTTGGAATTATTATCCTGTTATATGACCCAGTTTCAGCCAAGCTTTAGCTGTCAGACAGATGGCCTCACATTTGACTCTAGAATACTTTGGTATACAGAGGTTTTCATGGTCAATGACTGCAAGATGCCAGGTTTCTGTGGCTGCAAAACAAAGCCAAATCAACATCTCTGCACCACAGTGCTTGGAAGTTGTTATGAGGTTATTGTGATAATAACCTAATAATAACAATGTGTTTGGATTTCTCTAACCATAGTACGGTGCTATGCATCATGGTCAAACATCTCAACTTTGGTCTTGGCTGTCTAAATATTGCTCCAATTATTTTGGTTTGTTCAGATGGAACTTTGTAAAACCACAGCCATGCTACCATGTTCTTTTTAGAGAAAAAAGGTTTTCCTCTAGTAACTCTTCAAAGAAGTCATACATGTTCATTTTCTAATTGTACTGTCTATAGAGTCTGAGGTGAAGCTCATGAGGTTTTTTGCAGTTTCTTAGAGCAATACAGTCTGACTTTGGGGTGAACTTGCTGGAACATCCACTCTTGGGAAGATGGCAGATGTCTTGAATGTTTTTACATGTTGATAATGTTTCTCCAAACTCTTTGGGAATAACCCTTCCAAGATTTATAGAAGACAACAATCTTTTCTGAGATTGCTGATGTCCTTCCTTCATTGGGATTGTTTTAAACAAACACCTAAATGCTCCTGATCAGCAAACTACTGTAAGTACAGAGGTAATTACACTTAATCTATTGATTAAGTGCATTTGATTAGTAGCGCCTGGCTGCTACATATCCTCTTGGTTTAGATGAAAGCAGTAATGGATTAGTTTTTCAAAATTTCACACAATGCTTCTGCATACCTTCATTTTGGGCTTTTGCCATGGCGAAAGCTAGGCTGACTCACAAATTGTACTCGAGCAGATTCAGAGATCTGAGTAAAGACGAGGTTTATTTAAAGGTTGGTGCCTCAATGAGTGGATCCAGGAGAAGAGGGAGAGAAGAGGAGATGGTTGGTGTGAGAGAGTCATTTATTCAAGAGAAGATGAGGGTTTTTCCTTACTGAATTGAAGAGGTTTTCTAGAGTGGAGGGGAGGGTGTTGGCTGTGGTGAAGAAGGCACTGAGATAATGGTGGGGCGAGCAGGCAAGTGTCTCGGACTCCACAGGGGAGAGCTAAATTCTTTAGCTTGGAAATGCAGAGTGCAACGGAGGAACAGATACTAGGAACATAAGAGAACAAGGTAAGTACACAGAAGGTTTCAGTCAGAAAGAAGTATAGAGGTCAACCAGACTACCACTGTAGCAGTGAGAACAATCTGGCAAAGACTGGTTGCTCCTGCAGATGCTTATGAAGGGGTCTTGACGAATGCAGATGGAAAACAGGTGCGAGTGCACAAGCTGCTTTTTGGGGGAATAGCAGTGAAGCTACGAAATCACCCATTGTTATTGTAGCTTTTCCTATTATTATTGTTATTATTATTGATCTACTTTCCTATGGCAGTCTATGGCAGCTCCTAGAACGCTATGGTGAAAAGTTTTGAAACTTGGCCCACGTATTAAGGACAGTCCCATGGTCAACATCAAGAATTATCATGCAAGAACAATGAACTCTCTAGCGCCACCAACACGTCAAATTTCGAAGTGCATTCAACTGTATAACTTTGGACTCGTAGGTCCAAATTTCACAAATGAGGTTCCGTTGGAATCCTTGGATC
The DNA here is from genome assembly GCF_036924035.1 of Leuresthes tenuis. Lineage (NCBI taxonomy): Eukaryota > Metazoa > Chordata > Actinopteri > Atheriniformes > Atherinopsidae > Leuresthes > Leuresthes tenuis. Next base: position 27,993,895 of record NW_027325373.1, read on the forward strand.
ATGAGTCCAACGTACCCTACGACGTATTAGAATTAGATTTTCCACCATTTTGAATTTTATCAAAAACCTTCAAAAAGCATTTTAGTTCACGCAGATTGTCTGATTTCCATGGAACTTGACACATAGAATCTTCACACCAAGCCGCACAAAAGTTATCATTTGGATATTTTAATTTTGCTTCCGTTTGCCCATAACCAGCCAAAGAAACTGGGCAGCGACGTCGTCAAACAGGAAGTGAGGCCATATCTCGGCAACCGTTTGATGTTTTCACTTGAAACTTCTAACACAGACTCAGGACCACTTATTTGAGAGGCCCAAGAATTTTGGTGACCTTTGACCTTTAGGTGGCGCTATATGTAGCAAAAATGCATTTTTGTTCATATCTTTGGACCTGTTGGTCCAAATTTCACAAATTAGGTACCGTTAGAATCCCTGGATGTAGATGAGGTCACCACATCCTATGACGTAATTGGCGCCATATTGGGTTTTCTACCATTTTGAATTTTATCAAAAACCTTCAAAAAGCATTTCAGGTCACGCAGATTGTCTGATTTCCACGGGACTTGACACAGAATCTTAAGACCAAGCTGCACAAAAGTTTTCATGTGGATTTTTAAAAAATTTTGCTTCCATTTGACAGTAGCAGTCAATCTAACTTGGCACGACACGCCAAACGGGAAGTGAAGCTATATCTCTACGATGCATTGATGTATTGATGCCAAACTTGGAGTATGGACTCAAGATGCCTTCCTGAGCAGCCATAGGCTTGCCTACTATGCTGCTAGGCCCCCCATCACTGCTTGCAGCTATATTATTTTGTTTCTTTAAATTCACTTGTTGCTACTGTATTTATTCGTGTTCTTATTCTTTTCTACTTTCTTTTAAAGATTGTTGACTTTAAATACACTCTTTAAAAAATCGTATCTTCACATTAATATAGTACATATACTAGCCTCTTTTCTTTTTGGGATTTCACAATTTTTTTTTCTTTAATTTTTTTTCACTCCAAATGAAAGTGGTTCTCTTCTACTTGGGCCAAATATGTTGGTACTGGGGATAAGTATATGTTCAACTGTTTTTAAGTAATAGCCATCTTGCCAAAACCAGGCTCATAAAATTTTAAATTTTGATTTGAAACTTCTTTTAACTTGTCCAATTTCATAGTATTGCTCTTATCACCTGTTATCAAGGTGCTCGAATAGAGGAGTTCATCTATGACAAGCTGGACAAGAAGCTTCCCTCCAAGATGACAAATGCAGAGCTGCTTGGCCAGTACATGTTGGATGCTGCCAATGAATTTGGTCCAGAGACACCATATGGTGAGTAGAGCTGTTGAAGAACTATATATCTGTGAATTCTATTTGGGAACAATCCGGACATCAATAGTAGTTAAATAGTGGAGTATTTTAAATAGTAATGTATGAATAATATTCTCTGCTGCTGAAGAGCATCTGTTTGTATTCAATAAACAAGATCACAGAAATGGACCCTCTGCATGTGAAGATTATTTTGGATAACTTTCATCTTTTATGGGACCATACATTAGTATGACAAAGGTTTGTTACTTCACACCACATTTTTGTCATAGTTTGCATCATCGGCATGAAACTGAGGGAACATAAAACAATGTATCAATGTGCTTGGTTTGGAAATCCCTGTTTCCTTCAGTCTTGCATCTTGACAGTTTGACAGTTGACTGTTTTCTTCTCTCTTTCTTGATTAATCCTGATGGGGGGAAAAAAAAGCAGCTGCTCCTCCACTGTTGTAGCTGGTTGAGATTTAAAACAGAACTTTCAAACATACCTGTGTTATTTAAGCGCACTTGCAACCAATAACTACTTCTGTCATTAAATCAAACAGGTCTATGATGCTAAAAGCTGCAATAAATTGTCTTTGTGGCCACTTGGGACAACAGAAAAACACAATTTTGACTTATTATTACCGTATTTTGCGCACTATAAGGCTCACCTGATTATAAAGCGCACCCTCAATTATGGGATCCATTTCTGTGCTTAACCCATACATAAGGCGCACCTGATTATAAGGTGTTTATTACCTAATGTTCTCTGATTGGTTTATCGCTGCCAGCACACGTAGTGCATGCATTACGTGCCTTTGTCAACGGAAAATATTCCGGCGGTCAAGGACAACATGTCTGTTGTTTTTACAGTTTTACACATTGGTCTGCATAACACATCTCAGACTGAAGAACAGGCTCTCACTGGGACATGGGCAAAAGCATTAATGATGACACGATTCAATTGTAAAGTATGAGCTCGACACAATCTTCGCCCCATTCAGAGTTAATGGCAGGGATCTACCTAACCCTGGATTCACACCGAACGCAAAGCGAGCGACGGAAGTGGCCAGTTGCCAATGTACGAGAGCGAAGAGGCGCGGCAAAAGTGGATGTGGCGGTGAGCGTTGCGGGAGAGCGGTGAGTGATGCGGAGGGGGTTTAATGCCCTGATGAATGCTCGGCGCTCCCTGCGGTAAATTCAAAATGGCGGTATCCGTGACAGATTTTGGAATCCGGTGTACACATAAAGCGCACCAGATTGTATGGCGCACGGACGTTTTTTGTGAAAATGTAAGGCTTTTAGGTGCGCCTTATGATGCGGAAAATATGGTGCTTGATTTTACATAGGTTGATATCGTGAAAGTTGTTGTAAACTGAATTTGATTGTTTGACTGCGTTTCTTATCTGTATTGCTTATTGTGTCATTGTCACATCACCATCTGACCCATCTGAGGCGGTCGATTTTCCTCATCCGCCCAACGTTCGCCGTCAGGTTGCTATAACAACAGTTGAGCACGAACACTGGTCATGGCTGCCCACACACCATTGCAACCATATAGGTTTGAGCCAGAGTCGGACCCTGAGAATGTATATACTCTAATATAACACAACCTGTATAAATAATTTATTTCAGCATAATTTGTACCTGCATGAACTAGCGGTTAGCATTAGCTCGTGGTAATCAGACAAAAGAAACACAAAGCACACTTATATCATGTCCTTTCCCCACGGATGATCGGTATCGATCCCTCTTTTAGAAAATTTTTTTGCTGCCAGTCCTGCATTGTACTGACCCAAATTGTGAAAGCAGTCCATGTCAAAATGTTTGGCACACACAGATGGGTTTATGCCAACTGTGGCCGGAACTTTGCCATCAAATATAAACTTGATCCACTCGCGTCATAGGTCCTCTTGTGCTGGTCACTGCAGCCAACAACAGCAACTTACACACTTAGCTCTCAAATTCGTCGTACTGCCAACCGTTTTTCTTCACTGCGATGAATGAAATATGGGCGTCTCACCTGAGCTTTGCTCTTTTATAACCTGTAAGGCATGGTGGGTGGAGACTGGGTGTTGGCCACTGCTGGAGTTCAGATTCTGCTCCCCTTTCTACGTAGGATGGAGAGCGGAATCTGAACGTGTCGCCCAGAGTAGAGGGACAAGAGAGTGAGCGGCCGCAGCAGCGCATGTGAAATGGACGCGGTCGTTGTTTTTAACACTGGGGGGTTGTACGCACCCCGAACTCAAATATATAAGTGCAGAGATGGAAAAGTGTTTTTTGCATAATATGTCCCCTTTAAAACATTTATCTAATGAAGAGTAGCATTATTATCATTCATAGATATTTATTTGAGATGTGTTGATGAATCAAAGGCCAGTGATTTAAAAAAAAAAAAAAAAAAACATTTTTAAATGTATTTATTTTTTAATATTTTTTTGTGGGTTAAGCCGTGTGCTAACAATACTCTCCCAGGATGTACTTACTGTTATTTTAGGTTAATGATTCTGCTCTTTGTGTGCAGCTGCTGTTATTCGGTGCATAGAACAGTCTGTTTCTTGTAAGCTGTAATATGAAAGGCCTTTCATATTTGGATGGCCCACGCACATGATAGAAAGATGATACACCAAAATGTTAGAGATAAATCTTTTGAATCATGCTGCAAAGTTGCTATTTAAACTCTCCACATTCCTAAACAAGCACCTCGTAGCCACTTCTTGGTTTGGCCCCTGTTTGTATATAACACCTCTGACCAGGAGCACCCTAAAAACATTGTAGTTATTTTGTAGATATACTCCAACCAAGTAGTCTGCTTATAATGACCCTGGCCCTTGTTAAATTCAATGACATCTTTGAATTTACTATTTTTCCGCACACACATTGACTTGATTGATTATGACAACTGACTATTCATCCTCTAGTCATATATTCCATGCCTTTATACAGTATGTTGTTTTGAGCTTTGTACTCAGAATGTTTTTAGTGAGTAACTATATGATAACATATCTCCTGCAGTAGTGTAACGTGAGTTTTGCCATGGCCTGCACAGAAAATAGTGTCAGTGTGACTACTAATTCTATTGTTGTATATGTCTTGGTCTTTTTTATGTTGGTCATTTGCATGATGATCACTCCAAAACTGTTATTCAGAGTGTACAGACTTTTTTCACAAATAAAAAATTTAATTAAATCCCACAAAAAAAAAAATCATCCTATTGTTGTACACAGTTGTATATGTATTTATCACATTTCATGGACGTGAGTCTTTGTTGTACCAATTGTAGGCAGTACCCTGATCACAGTAGGAGAGTACCAGAAGAGACTGGGAGGAGCTGAGCGGGAATTCCTCCAAACCTCAGCTGCCTCTTTCCTCTCACCTCTTCGCAACTTCCTTGAAGGTGACTGGAGGACTATATCAGTAAGTCTGACAGACTGATTCACTCACTTGCTAATATAAGTCAAAATCATGTTGACAGTAATACCACCTAGGTTCAGAGAAATGCCTTCACAAAGCAGTCATAAAACTGGTTTTGTATAAGTTTACATCTTATACAGATCTTCTTAACTGTGCCTTTAAATGGATGCTAATCTGTGTTGAAAGCTTGCAGCAGCATCTATTGTCTCATTGTGTTTATAGAAAGAGAGACGGCTTCTCGAGAATCGACGATTGGATCTTGACATCTGCAAGGCTCGCCTGAAAAAAGCCAAGCAGGCAGAAGCAAAAGCAGCGGTGAGATGAAAGTGCACATCTTGATTCTTGATTTTGCCGGTGCAGTTTCTCTTCCAACTCATGTCCTCTGTAACAAAGTATAAGAACCATAAGAACTGTTACTATAACTGGGACCAAAGTTCACTTTTAACTTTTTAAAGTGAATATTAATAAGTAGGTATACATGCAGCAAATATTCATTTAGAATTGTGATTATATTTAGCTGACGTATTTCCAATATTCACCCTCCTTTTAACTTTATAGTGGTGCCCTCCAATATGAGAAAATTGTGAGCTGTGTTATGGGCATAAACTTGTGTTTACCAGCTAGTTGTCAACTATGTTGTTTGTCTGTTCATTGCAGGACACAGTGTATTGTGAATTTAACAAAACAGAGTTGAAAACAGTTGCATGCTGCTGCTGGACATGTGGATGTGGAGAGCAGTGTGTTTTCTTATTGTGAACCATGTCATTACTGTTTTGACTGAAATAACTTAATACTAGGGGGATATTTAGGGGAACTGCAGAGTGAATAATACATTCCTCAGCTATGGTAAATCCCTTTTACATTGCAGAGTACTTTGTTTAAGTTTGTAGAGTCATTTTTATAATCTAATAGGTTGTAAAAAAAAAAAAAATACTTCCCCAATATTCTTTGTACAAAATAAATTGGTTGCTGAAGCTTATGCCAGTTTTATGAGTGACCACGTCACTAGGATATGACAATCACATCTTGGTTTTTTTTTCTTCCAACTTGGCATATAATTGTTGTGGCAGGTACTTTCCACTTTTCCTAAATCTTAAATTTCTAGCAAAGAAAAATCTAATTAATGGCAATGGTAGCATGCCAAAACAAAATAACTGATCCATCAGCATAAGAAAGTAAACTGACTCCAACCATTTACTGGAGTAACTGTGACTCAAGGGTTAGAGTAGCAATCCTCTGAATGGAAAGTCAGTGGTTTGAGCCACCGCTCATATATACATCCTTGGGAAAGTATCCTTGGGAAAGACACTCCAGACTCCAGATTGCCCCTGATATGTTAATCTGTGTGTGATTGTAGGGAAAAAAAGTACAGCGTACTATAAATAGTTTGCATATTCAATACCCGACCAAATTTTAAGTCACCATCTGGGTTTAACTAAGCAAATTTCCCAATGGGAAAAGTACTTCAGTGATATGTTTTAGCTGGCGACAAGTTATTAAACCTAACTGATGCAGTGAATTGCTGTTCATTCCTTGAACAACCATGTTTGAAGATGCATCCTGTGGATGTGGATGCGATGTTAGTGTTTCTGAAGTGTGAACCCAACAGGTCCTGCTGATCTTTGTGATGTGCTGGAGAAGCCTTTACACAGCAGTTCAAATCTCTCATCATCAATGATCTTGATTTAAAAAAATTAACACAACTCTGAACAAAAAAATAATGTTGTGACACAGCATAGGTTAATAGAGAAGATGCCATGGTGAATGTGTACCATAATCAAAGCTAAAAGTGGTCCAAGAAAAAACTTTTTTCAGTTATTTGGGCCAGACAACATCTGTAAAAAGCACTTTGAGTATGTGAAGAGAAACAAGATGCACAGCACTTAATAGAATCTAGAGAAGGTTGAAAAGGCTCTATATAAGTGCAGACCAATTTATTTCTTTTATTTTCAGTATTAGTTTGATTGGTTGGATTTTGCATAACTTGTTTAGTCAGTTTTAGGAATTGTAACTGCATGATTTTGCCAACTTGTGTTTCTCCTGCCTGCTTCTATTTGCAGGCTGCACCAGATTTTCAGGAGACAAGACCTCGGAATTATGTTCTCTCTGCCAGTGCATCAGCGGTAAGAATCCTCCAACCCCCAGGACTTCAGAAATAATTAGTAAAATTAGTTCAGAAATCATATGAAAAAATGATATAGTTCAGTCTAAACATTAACTATCGATCTATAGATATATATATATATATACTTATATACTAGTCAAAAGCTATGTCTTCTAATGGAAGTGTGACTGTCGTTGTTGATAATCAGTAACTTTGCCAACATTATGTCTTACTTGTTTAACTTTATGTCTTAACATGTGTAATAACCTCTGTGCAGATGAATGATGCTCAGTGAGGTTGATTCACATCACAGTAGGACAATAAGTACCGTAAAGTCCGGACTATAAACTGCAAATTTTTTCCCAGGCTTTGAGCACCGCAGCTTATAATACGGTGCGGCTAATGTGTTTTTTTTTTTTTCATGCCGCCAAAAACATTTTGCCTCATAACATTCGACCAATAAAATTAACAAATGGTTCACAGTGGTCCAATGAAATTGTACGATAGCTCAAACACACATACACAACAACATTTTTGTAAATCAGTCATTTGTACTCACCCTCAACAATGAAAACAAACAAAGAAATGCAAATGATGCAGCTTTTAAATTAAAGGCGATCAATCTGAGATGAGATTGTGAGAGCGACAATGAAGAGACTGAAGTGAGTGACGAAGTTCTGAGGCTGTTCAATTCGGACACTGAATAAGATGACTGATGGTTTTAGTGCACAGGAGGAAGATGAAGAAGACTTTTCCTGGTAGGCTACTGTCTTTTTTTTTTTTTAAACCATCGGTGTTACAGGCACTGTTCAGGGAAAAAAAAAAAGTATTTGCAGGATGTATTAGTTTGTTACATACGCATTTAATTCAAATTTTAAGAATCCTCAGTGTAACATCTTTCTGTGTAAACATCTCATATTACAATGTGGACATCGGTGGCATGTAATCCAGTGCGGCCTATACATGTACAAAATGGATTTTCTTTTTGAAATTAGAGGATGCGGCTTATATTCAGGTGCGCTCTATAGTCCGGAATTTATGGTATTCTTTATATTCTGAGATGGTGCAGTATTCAGTGTCAGTATCAGTGCAGTATTTACCACACCTAAACTCTAGGTGGCATTATGATATAATATTAGTGACTTTTCAAAACCCTCGTCAACTTTTTTCTAGAAAGTACTTTGTGATGCTTCAAGCAACTTTTGGCAACCCCCTTAATCACAAGTTGTTGCTTTTCCAGTGCAGGGACAACTTTTTCTCTGCTCTGTTAAGTGAGGGACAGAGGAGTAGCATATTTGTTTGATCTCATGGCAGCTGTCATGGACATGAATGAAATTACACACATCCTAGCATCCTTTGGTAGGTAACCCAAATGGAAAAATAGCAAAAAAATTTAACACTGTCTTAGGCTCACTGAGTTATTACTTATCTGTAAAAAATTAGATACTTTTTTTTTTTTTGGAGTCGTTGTGCTCTTATTTTCAAGCTATAGGTGAAGTATTAGCATACTAGTCCTGAAATACAAATATAATGTAGGCAACTCTATATCAATATTAGCTGTTTCAGTAACTGTAGCCATCACAGCATAAATAAAGCTATAGCATCAAAAACACTAAATTAACCATTAATGAGATCATTCATATTTGGCAAAAAAAGGTTTAAGGTGTTTTTGTTGCTAGAAGATATGAACATGAATTACAGTATAACAAATTAACAACATTAATGAGTCAGTCACAAATTAAGATGCAAATATCAGAAAGGAAAGCCAAGTTTGTATTGTGAAAACATTGCGATACCATGATCTACAACATAAGCATGCTACCATACCTTCTACACAAGTGTCTTGGAGTCTGCTTAGCCTCTGAACCTTTTTTATTTTTAATTTTTTTTTAGTCATTTTTAAATCCAAATGTAGTGAGAAGCACATAAACATTTTACATATTTTACTCATGTAAAGTTGCACTGTCCTTGCATGATGAATGATTCAGATTTTCCCTTAACAGTGATTAAAGAGTTTGAAGTAAACTCTTAACTTAGTTTATCTGTAACTAATGGTCATTAGGTAAACAAAATGGGAGCTGTGTTTATGCTTTGAAGGAGATTTTAATGTGGTCACTTAAGTTATCCATCAGGGATCTTGACTTTCAGTTTGTGTTTTACTGTAATTGAACCAGCTTGAGAGTGGCTGGGAGAGCTGGGATGTGGCAACTGAACCCAGTGTGTCTGCGCAGAGGAAGGTTGTACAACTATTCGGACAATAATGTTGTTTTTTGTGTCTTTTTAGTAGTGGTGATAGAATAGCAGTTTTTTAGCCAGTTTCCACTTTTAGTGTGTTTTGTGGAAAGGAGTCCCATCCCTTTTTTTTTTAAGCTGTTAAGGCTTTGCTTAACATTATTTTGGACATTTTGTTGTTTGTCTTAATATTTCCAAAAATGTCCAGCTATGTGAGGGTCAGATTGAATTGTTCTAAATGGCTTTATGTGTTCAGCAGGAAAAGGAACAATGAGGCTAAGTTGATCAGATATTTTATACTGCTGTTTAGACATTTTGTAACTTTAAACGACTCTACATAGTTTTAGAAATTGGATTCTTATGCATACATTTAGGCAAGGGAAGGCAAGTTTATTTGTACAGCACAATTCAACAACAAGGTGATTCAAAGTGCTTTAAAGACATTAAATCGGTAGAAATAAAAAGCATGATTTGAAACTGAAACAAGAAAGAAATGAGAACAATAGATAAAATCAGAACAATAAAGATAAGATAGAATAAAAATGTAATAAAATTATATGTATTAAAGATAAAATAAACTGTAATAAAAATTATACAAATGTAAATGATGATAAAATCAGTAGTTAAAATATGTTTACATTTTGAAACTCAAGCTTATTTGGAGCTTTATTCAAATGCAGCTGAAAATAGATGTGTCTTCAGCCTGGACTTAAATACACTGAGTGTTTCAGCTGTTCTGAGGCTTTCTGGGAGTTTGTTCCAGACATGTTTAGCATAGAAGCTGAATGCAGCTTCTCCTTGTCTGGTTCTGACTCTGGGAACTGATTTTGAAAAACAAAACAAAAAAAAAACAACAACAAAAAAACAAAACTGATCCAGATGACCTGAGGGGTCTGGAAGGTTCATACTGGGTCAGGAGGTCACTGATGTATTTTGGTGTTAGACCATTCCGAGCTTTATAGACCAGCATCAGAACTTTGGGAGGCTGTATGGTGTTGAAGGCACTGGAGAAGTAAAAGAACATGATTCTCACATATGAACCAAGCACATCCAGATAAGCATATGCCCGATGCAGCATGTACAGAATCGCGTCTTCCACTTCTGTGTGTTTCTGGTTGGTAAACTGGAGGGGGTCAAGATCCTTCCACAGACTGAGAGTTTTTCAGTCTGTATCCAGTGATGGTCCTCATGCCCCTCCACACCTCCTTGGTGTTATTGTTCTCCAGCTGTCTCTCTACCTTTTTCTTGTACTCCCGTTGTACATTCCTCTACCTTTCTCCATCCCCATTCCACCTTCTTTTTCTGGTTCAGGAGGTCTTTGATGTCACTGGTGATCCATGGTTAATTATTTGGATAGCACCTTACAGTCCTCACTGGAATCACAGTGTCCCTACAGAAGTTAATGTAGTCAGTGATGGTGCTGACCCTCCTGTCCATGTCAATGTCCATTTCTTCTTCCTCCAGCAGAACAGCCCAGTCTGTGACACCAAAGCAGTCTCTCAATGCATCACTCGCTTCTGGTGACCACTACCTGAAAGATCTGGTAGTAACAGGAAGTCTTTGTACATAAGGTCTGTATGTGTGTTTTAGATAGACCAGTGGTGGAAGAGACACTGCCTTGTAAGCCTCCTTCACCTCAGCAACCGCAGAGGCCGCGACCCGCTTGGCCTGTCGGTACCCATCAGCTGCTTCCAGAGTCTCACTGGCCAAGAGGGCCCGATAGGACTCCTTCTTCAGCTTGACGGCTTCCCTCACCACTGGTGTCCACCAGCGGGTTCAGGGGTTGCCGCCACAACAGGCACCAACCACCTTACGGCCACAGTTCCGGTCAGCCGCCTCGACAATGAAGGCGTGGAACATGGCCCATTCGGACTCGATGTCCCCCACCTATGGATGGATCTGCCGATGGATATGGTTGAAGCTCTGCCAGAGGTGAGAGTTAAAGCTCCTTCTGACGGGGGATTCTGACAAACATTCCCAGCAGACCCTCACAATATGTTTGGGCCTGCCAGGTATGATCGGCATCTTCCCCCACCAGCGGAGCAAACTCACCACCAGGTGGTGATCAGTTGACAGCTCCGCCCCTCTCTTCACCTGAGTGTCCAGGACATACGGCCTCAAGTCCGACGATACAACCACAAAATCGATCATCGAACTGCGGCCAAGAGTGTCCTGGTGCCAAGTGCACATATGGACACCCTTATGCCTGAACATGGTGTTCGTTATGGACAGTCCATGACTGGCACAGAAGTCCAACAACATAACACCACTCTGATTCAGACGGAGGGGCCGTTCCTCTCAATCACACCCTTCCAGGTCTCACTGTCATTTCCCACGTGAGCATTGAAGTCCCCCAGCAGAACGAGGGAGTATTCTCCAGTGCCTCCCCCAGGGACTCCAAAAAGGGTGGGTACTCTGAACTGCTGTTTGGCGCATAAGCACAAACAACAGTCAGGACCCGCCCCCCCCCACCCGATGGCGAAGGTAGGCTACCCTCTCGTCCACTGGGGTAAACCCCAATGTAGCATCAAGACAGGTGGCGATGGACCGGGATACAGGAGCTGCCAGAAGATGACAATTATGTCGGCTAGTTGCCGACACGGCACCACTCAGGATTTTCTTTGAGGGGTTTCCTCCCTTAGCCCTTACAGATGCTACCACTCCAGGCTGGAGTGGACTTGGGAGCAGTGGCGATTAAGGGGCAGCTCCACATTCCCACTCCCCCTAGGAGCCTCACCACTGGATGCAGTTTAATGTCATAGCCAGGACACAACTTTGATATTATAGGATAATATCTTATGGAAGTTCACATGCAGGATATCAAGGAGATAGTAGAAAAAATTGGGAATGAAAGAGAGAAATAATGTGGAACAGCTGTGACTCTTGAAGCTTTAGTGTCATAAAGTTTTGAACAATAAAAGTGCAATGATTGGTTGTCTGGAGCCAATCTTACAGGTGCTCAGGAAGGGGACAGAAGAAAAGTGAAATTCTCACCATATAAAACAACTCAAACGATTTTTACACAGCATCAACTTCTCATTGGCCCCTTCTGAGCAACAGTTTTGCTTGACTCGCTCATCGTAAATCGTCCCTGATTCTCCAAAGTGAGAGTGTGCTTATTGTTGTCACTGAAGGTACCCAGTAACAATAAACACTGTTTATTTATCTGTAGTCTAATCACAACTGCAGTACTAATCCATTCCATGCATAAGGAAACTAGGTTAAGGATGTTCTCAGATGATTTACTGGCTTATATTTCAGCCGTCTTTGATAAATAAGGCCTAGATTTAGTTTATCAAGCCCAATGACGATGCACTTGGTTTTTGTTGTGAGCCTGCGCAGAATAAATGGTCTTGTGAGTTCCCAGACCAAAGAGACGATGGAGTCTGTGCTTTTTCTCCCGTTGGTATAAGTGCTAGCTAACCACTTCAATGACTGTTAACGATAGACTGCTGCAGAAATGTCTAATATTTGTCATGCAGGCCAAAAGTGGTTCAGACTTTTATTTGATGGTAATGAGAAAAATTACGAACTTTGGGAAACGATGTTCCTCGTTCACATGGAGTTGTGCGGCCTCAGAAGTCATCTTGGAGGACCCGGAGATAGCCGATGAAGACGAAGCAGCTCTCACGGAAGATGAGGCAAAGAATGGTGAAGCATATGCAGAACTAGTGCAATGTCTGGACAACAAGAGTTTGTCATTGATAATGAGGGACACAAAACTTGATGGAAGAAGAGCACTGGAGATTCTGCACGAGCACTATGCGAGAAAGGACAAACCTCGCGTTGTGAGTTTGTATTGTGAACTTTTCTCACTCCATAAGGCGAGCAACGAAACAAAACTATGTTATTCGAGCAGAGACGATATTCACGTCATTGGGAAGAGCAGACGAGCATATTAGTGATAGGCTTCAGATAGCCATGGTAGTAAAGGGGCTACCTGATTCATACAAGCCATTTGTTGTTCACATCAGCGGGAGAATGAGTTCTAGAGGAAGACGAAAGAAAATGGACCTGGGTGATGTTGAATGTTACTCGTGTGGTAAAAAGGGACACATGGCCAGAACATGCCCTGATACATCCCTGGCGAAAAGAGAAGAGCGAAAATGGGACACACCACAGCGAGGAAGAGGGCGCGGTCGAGCATGAGCCCCGTGACCATGTGAAGAAAGCTGAAGAGAAGGTGGCATAGCCTACATCTTTCTGTTTCTTCAAGATGAATGTCTGTCCTACACATAGATGAAACAAGAACGGGCTAATGGTCGATTGCAGCGCCACATCACACATGATCAATGACGCCACAAAGTTCAAAATAGTGGACAAGAGCTTCAGACCTGAGGACCACATGTTCGAGCTTGCCGATGAAACCAAGGTGAGCGGGATGGCGAAGATGAGGGGGGACGCTGAAATCTATTTGCTGGACAGCGAGGGATGGCAAGTGAAAACAGGGCTCAAGCAAGCACTCTACATCCCATCGTTTCCACAAAACATACTTTCAGTCAAAGCAGCCAACGGAGCCGAGAGTCACTTCAAGGACAGTAATGACTGGCTGGTCCACAAGGATGGTGCCAAGTTAAAAATGGATGTATACGGTAAGCTGTATTACTTAAGCACAGTGGAAAATGAAAATACAGATGTGTATGGTTGTCATGACATCCAAACGTGGCATAGGGTACTTGGTCATTGTAATTTCGATGATATTGCAAAATTAGAAAAAGTGGTTGAAGGGATGTCGATAAAGGGGAAGCTTGATAAGTCCAATCAAGACTTGAAATATGCACACAGGGCAAGTTTACACAAAGCAGAAACAGACAGGCAGATGCTAAAGCTACAACCGTACTGGAACTAGTGCACACAGACCCATGCAGTCCTATAGAACCAGCAGATAAAGATGGACACAGGTATGCGATAGAATTTACTGATGATTACAGTGGGATGATTTTTTTTCCATACTTTATCAAAGTGAAGGGTGACACGACAAAAGCAACTGAAAAAATTATAGCAGACACAGCCCCATATGGAAAGATAAAGTGCATTAGAGCTGATAACGGCACAGAGTTTACTGGGCAGGAGTTCCAGGCTCTACTCAGGAGTAACGGGATAAAGCACGAGTGCACCCTACTCACCCCATCAGAATGGAACTGCCGAAAGAGGTTTGAGAACCTTATTCGAGATGTCACGATGCATGCTATTGGAGAGTAAACCTCCAAAGCAATTATGGACATATGCCGTACAGACAGCAGCTCAAATCCGCAACAGGTGCTACAGCAGGCGACTAGAGCAGACACCTTACTGTACTTTTACAGGAAAAATACCCAACCTTTCTAATATGAAGATATTTGGCTCAGAATGCTACGCATTTGAGCAGGATAAGAAAAAGCTGGATTCTAGGTCTAAAAAAGGATCTTTGTCGGCTATGATAAATATAGTCCAGCATAATGTGTATTATCCTGAGACAGGAAAATTCCTAAAACATAGGCTTGAGAAATTCATCTCCAAAAGTAGCACAGATAGCCAGACTCAGACAGGTTGTGACATGTGGGATGATATTGAGAGTTCTTGAGATACACCACCAAAAATAGTCAACCAGGGTTAGGGCCAGCCTACGGAGATTAAAGAGTCTCTTGAGGCAGGACTGTTGAGGCAGGTTCGACCCAGACAGATAGTACTCAGAGAGAACAGGAAGAAAGGAGGTATCCTAAAAGAGAGAGAAAGGTGGACCCTTTACTTAAATCGGAATAGAATAGAATACTTACCAGAGTACCAGTGTAAAGCTGAGTGTAATGATGATGAAAGTGAAAACGTAGATCATTTCTACAGCGTGACTTATGGTGTACCTAAAACATTTAGAGAGGCTATGGAATCTAAGAATTCAAAACTGTGGGCCGATGCGATGAGAGAAGAGATGAATTCTTTGACAGAGAAGGAGACTTTCACTCTGACCCCACTACCAAGAGGTAAACAAGCAGTGGGAGGTCACTGGGCATATGCAGTAAAAGAGAGTCTTGATGGATCTGAGACTTGTAAAGTCAGATATGTTGCAAAGGGGTATGGTCAAGTGGAAGGGATTGACTATAAAGAGACTTTTTCACCGACAGCCAACATGACATCTGTCCAAGCATTGCTGCAGGTGGCTGTACAAGAGGATCTTATCCTACACCAAATGGATGTGAAAACTGCTTACCTTCATGCTCCGATGGACTGTGAGGTATATATGGAGCAACCGGAGGGATTTGAGACCAAATCAAAAACGGGAGAACACTTAGTGTGTAAGCTCAATAAGTCATTGTATGGCTTAAAACAGTCTGGGCGTAACTGGAACATGTTTCTGCATGATCACCTTACAGAGACTGGGTTTTGTACAAAATGATGCTGATCATTGTGTCTACAGCAGAGACTCTGAGAACCAGAAAGTGATTCTGTTAGTATGACTTAATCATAGCGGCGAGTAACAACACCTTACTCAGTGATGCAAAAGAAATGTTGAAGAGAAGGTTTAAGATTAAATATATGGGTCCACTTAAACACTTCCTGGGTATCGACTTTAAACAGAGTGAGAGAGGGATCAAAATAACTCAAAGCAGACACATAGAGAAGATGTTAGTTAAATTAGGAAAGTCTGAATGCAAATCAAGATCCACCCCATGTTAGCAAAAGTTAAACTTTGACAGTGAAGGTGAAGTCATTGACTCAACAGGATATAGAGAGAAAATGGGTAGCTTGATATACATTATGACATGTACCAGGCCTGACCTGAGCTGGGCTGAACCAAAGCAGCAGCACTGGGCTGCAGCAAAACACCCACTGAGGTACTTAAAGGGTACTAATAGATCAAGAACTATACTACCAGAAATGTTAGAAAAGACTACAGCTTGAGGCATATAGTGATTCTGATTGGGCGGCAGATAAAAATGACAGGAGGAGCACAACTGGATACTGTTTCAGCTTAACTGAAAATGGTCCAGTTATATCATGGAAGAGTAGGAAACAGCCAACAGTGGCACTATCAACATGCGAAGCTGAGTATATGGCATTAGCTGCTACTAGCCTAGAGAGTATATACCTTGTACAACTACTAAAAGGAATAGATGGTAGTAACCAGCATGTACCAGTCAAGATATATGAGGACAACCAGGGGGCGATAGCCTTATCTAAGAACCCAGCGTGCAGACAGAGAAGCAAACATGTGGATATATATATATATATATATTTTGGGGCGGCTGTAGCTCAGGAGGAAGAGCAGTTGTCCACCAATCGGAAGGGTCGGTGGTTCGACTCTGGCTTCCCCAGGATACATGTCGAAGCGTCCTTGTTGCCCCTGTTGCCCCCCCCAGTGTATCATTGGGGGTATGAATGTGTGTGTGAATGATTAGAAAGCACGTAGTTATTTGTATCTTAAGACGTGCTGTATGAGTGTGTGTGAGTGGGGTGAATGCGGCATGTAGTGAAGCGCTTTGAGTGGTCAGTTAGACTAGAAAAGCGCTATACAAGTACAAGTCCATTTACCATATAAAATATCACTTTGTACGGTCTGCGCACGCAGAAGGGAATATATCTATAGAATACTGCCCTACGGCAAAGATGGTGGCTGATGTCCTGACCAAACCAGTCCTTACCAAACCAGTGACAAAGGCTAAATTTCACAGTTTCAAGGGGTATTTGTAGATGTAAACGAAAAAAACTAAAACAAAACTGCCAATATACAAAATGTTTTGGATTTTTTTTTTTGTTTTTTGATTACCACTATTGAGAGTTCTGAACATGTCTTTGAGTGGGAGTGTTAAGCATATTTAATAATATGAGTGAGTAGCAAAGTCATGTGAGAACATGCGTGCCTGCGTGCACTTGGTTGTTGTTTTGAGCATGTGCAGAATAAATGGTCTTGTGAGTTCCCAGACCAAAGAGACGATGGAGTCTGTGCTTTTTCTCCCGTTGGTATAAGTGCTAGCTAACCACTTCGGTGACTGTTTACGATAGACTGCTGCAGAAATATCTAACGCTACACTACCCAATTGACTCAATTTTTCAAACAGCAGGCTGCATTAATATTTTAGAAACATCTTATGTTTCTATGTTCTAGGTTGGTAAGTAAACAGAGGCAATTTGGTGGAATTGGCCATATTAAACTGAATTAATTTATTCTTGAAGGCTTTTCCTTCAGCTGAAATCATACCCTAAATTTGATTAAAATCAGAAACATTTTTAAG
Organism: Leuresthes tenuis; assembly: GCF_036924035.1. NCBI lineage: Eukaryota > Metazoa > Chordata > Actinopteri > Atheriniformes > Atherinopsidae > Leuresthes > Leuresthes tenuis. Next base: position 28,011,149 of record NW_027325373.1, read on the forward strand.
AGATTCAACTTTAACTCTTTAGCTAGTATCACTTACAATTAGATATAGAGCATTCAATTTTAAACAAAAAAAATGATGTCCTAGTACCTTCAGATCCTACTATATCTTTACCATTTTTACATACTTTAATATATCATCTTCCCAGCTCTGTGCGTCCTGTTAGTCGTACAATAAGAGCAATTACATGTTCAGCGCATCAGTCAGTAAAATTCTGATTCTTGTGATTTTTACCTTATTATTGAAATAACAGAAGTGTGAAGGAGAGTTTCAAATTTGTGACACAAAAGCAGAGACATAAGTCAAAATGCAGCTATTTAGAATGTAAATATATTTTTAATTTCGTGTTTGAGTCTAATAAGGGTTCTTTTTTTTATTTTTTATGTTGTTTTTCTCAGCTGCTGAGTGAGGAAGTGGACAAAGTGAGTACCTTTACCAGTGCACAGTGTGTGTGGTTGCATAGATGAAGTATTTTTTCCATTTCATTACATTGAACTTCCTTTTCATTTTAAATTAATTTAATTTACTGACATATCTTCTTGAATATTTCCTTTCCCTCCTTTTTTTCTCTGACAGGCAGAACATGAGCTCCGTGTTGCTAAGACGGAATTTGATCGACAAGCTGAGGTCACCAGACTTCTGCTGGAAGGCATTGGTAGCACACATGTGAGTCATAGGCCAGGCCAGGCCATTAGACAAGATCATAAGTCAGCTTTAAGCTTTGGAAAGCTTGATTACAACAGCACGTTGTTTTTTTTTGCATTACCAACCCTCTATACACACATACTGTATGTGAGCTTTAAATTAATGTTAAATATCATTCATCTAGAAACCTTCAAAACCTGGGAGAAATGTACAAACATCAGGTTATATACATTATATTGCTAAAAGTATTCATTCACTTGCCTTTACATGCATATGGACTTAAGTGACATCCCATTCTTAATCCACGGAGTTTAATATGACATCGGCCCGCCCTTTGCAGCTATAACAGCCTCAACTCTTCTTCCACAAGGTTTTAGGAGTGTGTTTATGGGAATTTTTGACCATTCTTCCAGAAGAGCATTTGTGAGGTCAGACACTGATATTGGACAGAATATCAGGCCTGGCTCGCAGTCTTCACTCTGATTCATCTCAAAGGTGTTCTATCGGGTTGAGGTCAGGACTCTGTGCAGGCCAGTCAAGTTCTTCCACACCGAACTCTCTCATCCGTGTCTTCATGGACTTTGCTTTGTGCTCTGGTGCGCAGTCATGTTGGTACAGGAAGAGACCATCCCCAAACTGTTTCCACAAAGTTGGGAGCATGAAATTGTCCAAAATCTCTTGGTATGCTGAAGCATTCAGAGTTCCTTTCACTGGAACTAAGGGGCCAAGCCCAACTCCTGAAAAACAACCCCACACTACAATCCCCCCTCCACCAAACCTTACACTTGGCACAGTGCAGTCAGACAAGTACCGTTCTCCTGGGAACCGCCAAACCCAAACTTGTGCATTAGATTGTCAAATGCAGAAGCGTGATTCGTCACTCCAGAGAACGCGTCTCCACTGCTCTAGAGTCCAGTGGCGGCGTGCTTTACACCACTTTGTGGTAACACTTTGCATTCCACTTGGTGATGGATGACTTGGATGCAGCTGCTCGGCCATGGAAACCCATTCCATGAAGTTCTCCACGCACGGTTCTTGAGCTAATCTCAAGGCCACATGACGTTTGGAGGTCTGTAGCGATTGGTTCTGCAGAAAATTGGCGACCTCTGCACATCCGCGCATCCGCTGACCCCCTCCGTCATTTTATGTGGCCTCCCACTTCGTGGCTGAGTTGCTGTTGTTCCCAATCACTTCCACTTCGTTACAATACCACAGACAGCTGACTGTGGAATATTTAGGAGTGAGGAAATTTCACAACTGGACTTGTTGCACAGGTGGCATCCTATCACAGTACCACGCTGGAATTCACTGAGCTCCTGAGAGCGACCCATTCTTTCACAAATGTTTGTGTTTTAATTTATACACCTCTGGCCATGGAAGTGATTGGAACACACCTGAATTTAATTATTTGGATGGGTGAGTGAATACTTTTGGCAATATGTGTATATGTCATTAATGAAAACCCTCAATAATTCATATGCTTTCAAACTCTCCAGGTTAAATGTCTAATATATATAACATTTCATAGAGTAGTTGATGATATGAAGTATCCAAATATTGGCCATGACTGTCTCATTACAGTAATTTACAGAGCAATAGAATGTGTTTTTCCAAGACAATAAATTAAAGCAATATAACTTTGAAATCCTTGAAAGAATAAGTTTAAGGGTCACAACAGGTGTATTTTCAGTACAATAAATATATAAATCCAAAGCTATGATGGAATTCATAACTCAATCTGAGGACAGTTCATATATGAAAATGTATTTTGTTGTTTCCTCTAGAATATTTACAAGCATATTTTTAGCAAAAAAAAAAAAGAAACTGGTTACAGAATGAGTAAACCCTAGGACGGATGTAGATTACTGTAATCTAGATATCCTTTTGTTCAAACTGAATAGGATTTTTTTCAATACCAACTGTCAACCACCAATTACCACACGCTTTAAAACATGAAAGCTGGAACATCATTACAATATTTAGTAGATACATAAATTTGGAGGAACATTTAAACAAGCGATGAATAGTAATGAGAGCTATTATAAAGTAGCAATTTCAGTCAAAGCTGAAGTTTGGACAATAGGGTTTTCTGCTAATGTTTGGCTGCAGTGGTAAAACTGTACACTGTTAATTGCATTGCCCTAAGATTGAGCTCATCCTCTCCTTTCTCCTTCCAGCTCAACCACCTGCGTTGTTTACAGGATTTTGCAGAGGCTCAGGCGACTTACTATGCTCAGTGTCATCACTATATGCAAGACCTACAGAGGGAGCTAAACAGGTGAGGATTTACTACTCTTGGCAGCTGCAGAGGTAACATTTGTCAGGGTCTGTGTCATATGTCCGTCTTGTCTCTGTGTTCACTCCCTGTTCCCAGTGTGATTACCTGTCCCCGCACTTATGTGTTTCACCTGTGTCTCGTTATCCCCTCCCTCCTGTGTATATAACCAGTGCTCCCCTGTGTGGCAGTGCCAGATTGTCTTGTCTCATAGAGCAGCTTTCCAGTATTTTCGTGTAAGAGTTTTTCCCCCATGTCTGACCGTTTTGTTCCCAGTTTTTGAGTCTAGTCCCCTGATTTTGTACCTCTGCCTTTCTGGAATTTGACCCTTGGACTGATTAAAGGGGACATATTATGCAAAGATCCCTTTTGCAGCTCTTCTACACTAATATATTTGAATTCGGGGTGCGTACAATCCCCCCCCCCCAGTTTTAAAAACAACAACCGCGTCCATTTCGCTTGAGCTGCTGCAGCCGCTCACTCTCTTGTCCCTCTAGTCTGGGCGAACCATTCAGATTCTGCTCCCCTTCCAACGTAGAAAGGGGAATGGAATCTGAACTCTCCAGCCAACACCCAGTCTCAACCCACTATACCCGAGAGGTTATAAAAGAGTAAAGCTAAAATGAGGCGCCCATATTTCATTCATCGCAGCGAAGAAAAACTGTTGGCAGTATGACGAATTTGAGAAGTAAGCATGTAAGTTGCTCTGTTGTTGGCTGTAGTGACCAGTACAAGACCCTACATAAGACCCCAGTCTCAGAGGACCTACGACGGGAGTGGATAAAGTTTATTTTTGACGGCGAAGTTCCGGTTGGCAAAAACCTGTGTGTGCCAACCATTTTGACAAGGACTGCTTCCACAATTTGGGTCAGTACAATGCAGGACTGGCAGCAAAACTTTACCTAAAAACCTATCCGTGGGGAAAGGACAGACGATGTAAGATTGCTTTGTGTTTCTTTTGTCCGATTACCACAAGCTAATGCTAACCGCTAGTTCATGCAGGTACAAACGATGGCTCAAACATAGGCCTATATGGTTGCAACGGTGTGTGGGCAGCCATGACCCTAAGAACTGATTACTGTCTGCCTGCATTTGTGTCCACCGGTCTCCTAGTTGTCGATAACATTGTGTATGCTTGTATTAGGAATAAACCACAGATCAAGCATCCTATGGTTTACACAGCTGGAATTACAGCATGTATGCTAGTTCATTCTCACACAGATGTACATTGGTTTTGTGCTTACAAATGGAGCTCTCATACTGGCAGTGCATATGATCCGTTTTCCTACTTCGTTCCAGACCTCAGCGGAAACTTTGATTTGGTTTCCTGCAGCTAATAAACTGATACTTATTGACACGTTTTTTGACAGACATTAAAAATCATCAACATTTTACTATAGTATTCTCCATTTATAATCTATACAGATTTATAAAGGAAAAAAAATTAATGTAATAACACAAACAGGTTTTACTTCAGGTTTCAGAATAGTAGACAATAAAAGCCTAATTTGATGTAGAGAAAGCTTATTATCAAAATTAAAAGAAATTCTTATGTCACTATAAACAACTTATTAGCTTTGTCAAAAACTATATAACTCTCCAAAGGCAGTCGTCACAGTTAACAGAAAAACAACACACTTCACACAAGACGAGAAAGAGGTTTTCCATACGCTGTTTTCTTTTTTGCCACATACATTAAACCACTTCACCGTTGAAGCCAATTCATGTGTCTTTACCTGTTCTTGTATTGTGTGATAAATATGATCCTCTATTACTCAAAGGTATACCATTAAACTTCTTGCAAAAAGTTTGTGTTTTTGAAGTAAAGGAACCATTAGTTTCAGGAGTGGTTTAAGCAAATATGAAAAGGACAACTTTATTAAAGTTTGCAGAAAATGTAATTTCATATTGTGAAAGAGAAGACACTTTCCAGTTATACCAACTAAAAAAAAAAATTGTGATAAGAGAGAGCCCAGTTCCAGTAAAGGCTGGGTAGGGGCAGTGTAGTATCTACAGAGTTTTAAATAAACAATCTGAAAATATACCCCAACTATTTACGTGTTTTTTTTTTTTGTTTTACAAACCTCACGCAGATATGCTAATCCTGTTGGTGCTTCCCACTCATCTGCTGCTGGCTGCCCCGACCCTGTGTCCTCTGCTTTGCCGTCTGCACTGTCATCTCCTGGGGCTACAGTGTCCTCCTTATCCAGTCAAAGATCCACCACACTTGCTATGGAGGAGACACAGCTTCCTGTCACAGGCACTCGAAAGGCAAAGGTCCTGTATGACTATGATGCCCATGATGCAAGTGAGCTTTCCCTTTTGGCTGATGAGGTACAGTCGAATATTGACATTTACTCATTTTAACATCTCTCTTACACAAGGAATCATACCTGACTGTATACTCATACACAGGAAGCTATTAAAGGTCTTCAAGATTTTATGATTATGATATACGGTACTAAAAGCCACTGTACACCTTGAGCATTTTAGGTTTCTATTCCCTAAAGGCTGAAAAGCAAAACCTAACTTTGACTGTTACAACCCCCAAGGGGTTTATCAAAACAAATAGTGAGGGTGGCACCAATCACTACAACTAATGATTTAGACATAGGGTAACCTGTGGGCAAGAATGTATAGGGTACCCCAGCTTACCAAGTCCACATTCCTCTCACCACATACCTGACATAGCAGCATCCAGTTTCACAGATATAACGCAGAGCAGGGAAGAGAGATGTGTGAGTGAGGAGGGCAGCCTCTAAGTGATCTCTGCAAGCTTCTTTTAAAGGAGGGGCTCCAAGGTGCAAGTCATCCAGGTAATCAGAGCAATCAAGAGCTGAGCCTCTCCTGAATCAGCTCTTAGACCAGTGACACCTGAGGAGAAGTGCTTGCACGTAACACCCCCACCCTTACAAGTCCAAACCCCATTTGGACAAAAACAAACACCATATTACCCAGCACGAGACAGGGCATCCGCAATAATATTTTCAGAGCCCTTCTTATGAAGGATCTCCAGGTTATAATGCTGGACGAACAAAGCCCATCTCACGAGGGGCTGGTTATGATTAAACATCCTCCTAAGAAACACGAGGGGGTTATGGTCGGTGAAGACCTTGACAACACTCGATCCCACATAAACCTCAAAGTGCTGTAAAGCAAGCACTAAGGCGAGTGCTTCTTTCTCAATGGTCGAGTAGTTCCTCTGGTGAACATTGAATTTCTTGGAGAAGTAGCTCACAGGATGATCTATTCCTAAGTCATCCTCCTGCAATAGGACTGCTCCAGCCCCATCTCTACTAGCGTCTATCTCCAATTTAAATGGGGACGAAAACACTGGGGCCGACAGAACAGGCGAACAACAAAGCATGGCTTTCAAGCCATCAAAAGACTGTTGGCATTCATCGGTCCACACAAATGGCTTTGACGGGCTAGTTAAAGCTGACAAAGGGGAGGCCACTGAAGAAAAGTTCTTACAAAAACGACGATAGAACCCAACCATCCCAAGAAACCGTTTAAGCGCTCTATGACCCGTAGGGACAGGAAATGCAGAAATGGCGGAGACCTTAGCGTCAGCAGGACACACATGTCCGCCGCCCACCTGCTGACCAAGATATAGAAGAGTGCCCTTATCAAATTCGCACTTGGCAAGGTTAAGGGTCAGGGACGCATAGGACAAACGAGCAAACACCTCTTTCAGAGTGTCCAGATGGTTGGTCCACGTATCCGAATACACAACAATATCATCCAAGTAAGCTCTGCAGTTCGAAACATCACCAAGGACTTTGTTTATAAGCCTTTGGAAAGTTGCAGGAGCGCTACACATCCCAAATGGCATCACCGTGTACTGCAGAAAATGGTCAGGTGTCACAAAAGCTGAAATCTCTGAAGCCTTTGCAGTTAACGGAACCTGCCAATAACCCTTCAACATGTCAAGGTTGTGTGACATAGGTTGCGGGGCCTATGTCATCAATGCAGTCCTCCATTAATGGTAATGGGTATGCATCTGGGACAGTCACAGCATTCACTTTCCTGAAGTCAGTGCAGAACCTTGGACTGCCCTCTGGCTTCATTTCCAATAAACGAGGCAAACTCCAAGGACTCTCACTTGGAACTGAAAACCCTTTTTTGAAGGAGATATTCCGCCTCCTTTTTCATCATCTCTCGCTTTGTTGGATTGACACGATATGCACTCTTTTTCATTGGCTGTGCTTTAGTCAAAGAGATGTCATGGGACATGACAGTAGTCTGTAACGGAATGTCACCAAATAGTTCCGGGAAGGCAGAAAGAAGCATCTGAATGTCTTCTCTATCACCAGCAGAAAGATGGAACAAATACTTGGATAGATTTGATAGGATCTCAGTATTTTTGAGCCGAACTGCTTGGGGGTGGTATTTTGCACAAAGCCTCATCATCATCATGAGTGACTACCGTTACCAATGGTACCACAGGGGGAGCCGCAGATGTCACATCATTGTATTCCCTGGGACAATAACGTTTCATCACATTCACATGACAGACTCTAGTTTTTCCTCTTCTCTCAGGCTTATGAATAACATAGTTGGTCTCATTAATTTGCCTATCGACTGTATATGGACCCGAGAATTTAGTGGCCATTGCAGAACGAAGTATGGGTGAAAGGAGCAAGACTTGATCACCTGGTTGAAATGACAGGGCAACTGCCTTTTTGTCATAGCGTTGCTTCATCTTTACCTGAGAAGTAGTTAGATCATCACAGGCTAGGGAGCAAGCTTTCTGAAGCCGCTCACGTAGTTTTGCTACATACTCTGGGAGATGTCTAACTGGCTTCTTAGATTCCACTAATGTCTCTTTGAGGACTTTTAACGGTCCTCTAACATCACGTCCAAAGACCAGTTTGGCTGGACTAAAGCCTATAGACTCTTGTACTGCTTCGCGAGCAGCAAACATGAGGAACAGGAGACTTTTGTCCCAATCCCTAATAGAAGCATGATAATGTTTACGCATCATATATTTCAGTATCTGATGAAATCTTTCTAATGCGCCTTGACTTTCTGGGTGATATGGACTAGAGGTGACGTGCTGAACACCAAGTTCTTTCAGTACCTGGGCAAAGACTGAGGATTTAAAGTTAGTCCCTTGGTCTGTTTGAATAAGCTTAGGTATCCCAAACACTGAGAAAAACTTCACTAAAGCCTTAGTGATAACAGAAGCTTTAATCGTTCTCAGAGGAATAGCCTCAGGAAACCTGGTCGACGTACACATCAAAGTAAGTATAAACTGATTACCAGATTTGGCTTTCGGGAGTGGTCCTACACAATCAATAATCATTTTCTCAAATGGTTCAGTACACACAGGAATAGGACAGAGGGGTGCAGGGGGAATTGTTTGATTTGGTTTGCCAGCTACCTGACAGATGTGGCAAGTGTGACAGTACTTAACCACATCAGACTTAAGTCCTGGCCAAAATGTCTCAGAATACGGTTGTACGTTTTTGTGACTCCCATGTGTCCTGACCAAGAATGATCATGAGCCAACATGAGTACTTGGGACCGAAAGTCATTTGGTACAACCACTTGATGAATCACAGACCAATCCTCTTCTGGATTTTCACTCGACCAACGACGCATCAACAAACCATCTATAAGAAAATAGGCCATCTTTTTCTCCTTAGCCTCTGCCTGAGAAAGAACAGAGGTATAACACTTGGAGATGAACTCATCCTGTTGTTGGGCAGATATAAACTCTTCTCGTGATGCAGGTAAGGAAATGTCCACTGAAGCCGGACAAGAAGAACTTGTAAGTTCACATGGAACCTTAGGCTGGCTGATAAGCCTGCCCTTTTTGTGCCCTTGTGACTGCGCAAGCAGAGAAAATTTCAGGAGAAATTTTAAGATCATTCCCAGACTCCAACATTGGGCTGTCCAACACTTCAGGAGCAGGTACAACTTTTCCACCTGCAATGTCATTCCCTAGGAAGAAGTCAACACCCTTGATTGGTAAGAAAGTAAGGCCAGCAACCTTGAACAGTCCATTAACAAGAGATGAACGTACATGAAGGAAACGCAATGCAGCTGAAACATGTCATTCCAATACCCTGAACAATCACACTGGAGTTACAAGAAGTCCTTGCAGACAAGGGAAGAATACCTCCCCGAATAATGGATTGCAAGCCCCCCGTATCTCTCAGTATAGTCACCGGTTGTTGGCCTTCTATATCCCCCGTTTCTGATACAAAACCTTGCGATGTAAAAGGTTTAAAGCAGGAATCTGAACCTTGGGTCTGTCTGGGGCCCGATTGAGGTGAAGTTTTAACCAAACCCATTCCTTTAGGCTGAGCAGATGCAGAAGAAAACTGTTTGCATTTCAAAACAAGACAATCTGCGACGACATGGCCTTTCTTATGGCAATAGAAACAGACATGTGCCTCACAAAGAGAAGTTGACGGGTCCTTTGACTTTTCTAAAGGAGACGATGGAATATCTCAGAGGACGTGGTGCAGACAGTTTATCAGAGGGTGACATGAACACATTTCTACGGGTCAATATAAACTCATCAGCCATCACAGCTGCTTTTGATAAAGACTTGACCTTTTGTTCATTCAGAAAAATGACCACCTTCTCTGGCAGTACACTCTTAAAGTCCTCCAGTAAGATCAACTGTCAAAGAGACTCGTACTCACCCTTGACCTCACTAGCAGTACACCACTTATCAAAGAGGATGCTTTTTTCTCTGGCAAACTCAAAGGTGTGGCCACTAGATTTTGTGTGTTTCCTGAAGGAAAGTTTCATGGCCTCCACATCTAGCTGTTTCAGTCTTACCTCTTTTATCTGCCTCTATTTCCAGCTTGCGAATCTGCAGCCGGAACTCTTTTTCTGCTCTACGCTCCCTCTCATCTGCCTCAATCTGTAGCTGTGCAAGACGAACCTTGAGCCTGGCATCCTTGCTAGAACTCTGGGGATCCGGAGATGAAGGTGCGCTGTGCCGTGGAGTTACGACAGGAGCCCCACTCTCTGTCACATCCCCAGAAGAAGAAGCAGACGGGGTTTCATTTCAACAGGAGCAACGTTTTTGTTGGCAGAAATACTAATGGCAGAACCCAAAGCACAAGAACCAGGATCCACAAACACCTGCAGTTCCGTTTTTTTCCACCAGGATTGCCTTAATCTCACCCTTTGTAGCATTTTTGGACACATGGACATCAAGATGTGCTGCAATGCACAAGTCATCCTTGCGGCAGACTTCAAGTGTGTCCAACTTAGGGTTTAAATATTTTCAGTTTGCAAAGCTAATTGTTGAGTCCAAAAAAAATCCAAACACTGGTGTTTGTGCAGATGAAGTACAAAATAACAGTAGTTATTATAATAGTCCTAAAACTCAACGTACATGCTCAATTCTACCTTGAAAAAAATTGATAGCTGTAATATTTTCCCCTGTTCAAACTCACCTCTTCTGGGGGGTACTGCAATAAAAGTGAAATACATTTTAAAATGTATTTATTTTTAAAAGAGAGGCTTTGTAGTTAAATAAGATAAGGAAACATTATTGGCATTTAACAGTTTTATGAGCAGGTTTCAAGTGTTTAAACTGTTGCTAGACAGATCAATATAATGAATCTAAAAAATTCAGTGCAGGGTAACATGATTTTTCTTTATCATCCACACAGGTTAGTTTTTTATTTTTCAAGTGAAACTAAGATTGGGTTGTAGCCTTTGGGTCTTAGGGCATTAGGGTCTCTCTGTGGGAAGTTTGCATTCTCTTTGTGTCTGTGTAACTTCTCTACTGGTACTCCAGCCTTTCCCTACAATTACACATTCTAGGTTAAATTTACATGCATACTAGCATGCATGGTTATTTGTCCCGTTTGTCTCTGTGTGGCCCCGTTATGGACTGGGGACCTATCCAGTGTGTACCCTGCCTCTTGCCCAGGGGTAGCTGGGATAGACTCCAGCTGCCTATGACCCTGTGAGTCTGGAAAATGAATGAATGAATGAATGAATACAAAAAATGAATGAAAGAAAATACTGCTTTGATTTGGGGAGGTGAGTCAGTCTTGGTTGGTTTGGACTAAAGGCTACAACAATAAAAACAATACGTGTGTTGAGAAGAACACTAGCATTTGTATCCCAGACCAAACTTTAGGTTCAGTATTTGCTAAATGTAGAGAAAAGAACACTGCAGTATTGTTTTAAAGCACTAAAGCAGTGGAGTACTCTTCTACATTGACAGCAGAAAAGTGAAACTTACAGAGTTGCAGCAGCAGACAAGTATCGTTACTTTGTCTACTCTGTACATCTGGGGTGAATTGACTGTATCCATATGTTGAATTATGGAATGTATCCTATTTTCAATGTCATTTGATATATGTAAGACATTTATTAATTGGCTGATTAAAAGGAGGATCAATTGTTTAGTTATAATATGCTAAAACAAAATGGTTAACAAAAAAAAAAAGGTAAACAAAAAATCATGGTAATCTTGGTGATGTATAGTTAAGGCTGTTTATAGGCAATTCTAGATAGTGGGAAAAAAAAAAGCTTTTCCAAGTAACTTGACCAACACTGGTTGTGACTGATATGTAAACATCCCCTTTATGGGTGTTGTTGATACAGTTTTACCTTATTTTACCATGATGAGACACTTACAGTTCTTGTCATACTTTGTGGGTATTATTTCCTGACACAACGCACAATGTCATCAGTTACAGTGCCATCCTAAATTCTGTTTTTTTCATATTCTCTTTTTATTTCCCTTTGGACTTGTTTGACCTTATGTTTAAAATCACTGTACAAACAACCTTTGGAGGAAGTTGAAACAGAAAAGAATGAAACAGGCTGAATAATGATATAAAGAGGACAAGAATTAAGAACCTAAAGGTGAACTTCAGAGGGTGCAAAAATATGTAAATGTCTTTGCATGATGTCTTTTTTTTTTTTTTTTTTAAAGTTGTCTTAGAACATCTTCTTTTGTGTTTCCTCTCCAGGTTATAACAGTATACACTGTACCAGGAATGGACCCTGACTGGTTAATTGGAGAAAGAGGAAATCAAAAGGGGAGAGTACCTGTCACCTACCTTGAACTGCTGAGCTAAATGACCAAGCAACATACAAACACACTTACAAAAACCTATTTTCTTTCCATTTTTTTTTTTTTTTTTTGTCACACATGTGCAAGTGGGTACACTTTTTGTGAGCTTCACTTTGTGCCTCTCAACTATCAGCATCAGTTCCCGTCACAGCAGTAACCATCGCACGTTTATAAGGATTACTAGTTTATCATCCTGTAGGCAAATAATGGCAATGGTTACTTTTGTGATATTAATACGCAATAGGCCAAACCTGGGGCTTACTTTCATTTCTGATTTGTGGCTATCTAAAACACCAACAAGCAGTCTTTCTGCTTGTTGGGGGGAAGCAGGAAACATTTCTATAAACACTGATGTATAATGGGAGGAAATTGCAGCAAACTCTTGTGACTATGATAGCCTTAGTTTAAAATAAAGTGGCTATTCATTACAAACTTCCTCCTATTCTATCTCTGTGTATCCTGAGTATTATAAGAATAAATGTGCTGTCTCGGTTTGTTGGTAGTGCAATTTGACTGTTTTTGTGTGAAGATTAAGTATTTAAGTTCACAAATAGTCCTGGTGTATTGCATTAGAGATGATTCCTATCAATATCCTTAACATGGGTCTTAATTTGTAGTTGGGATCATCATTTGTACCGATTCTGTTAACAATGTACTCTGCAGAGGAAATGGTGAGATCTGGAACACAGTGGTACATTCACAATAAGTTACACAGACAGACAAAATACTAATCAGGCAATTACAAAAGTACTACAATGACTCAAAGTTTTGAAGTGGAACTCTGGGACAGATTTATCCTTGAAATGTAAAGAGGTCTATGTCATTTGACAAAGACGAGTCATTCCGTAAAATACAACTTTATAAAATTAGCTAAGTGGAACATTAACCTGACATGACAGATGATTTATTAGAACCATCCAAAAAGCTGTTGTAGAGAAATGTTTTGAAAAAGTCGGGTTCCCTCAAAAAAAAAAAAATCTATCAGCAATCAATTGAGTGGAGATCAACCTTTTGCTGAGCAAAATGTCCTTTTCCAAAAAGAAAGGTTTTCAGTACTTTACTTCAATCCCCTTTAAAGAAAAAAGTACTCTTTAGTTCTGCTGTAACTGAGTGTGTAAGCACTTACACTGACCTCCTTACTAGCTGTCAATGGGGTGTTTTTATGGCATTTAAACATTATTAAACCCTGTGCATGTGAAAAACAAGCATGTGCACAGTAAACATTATTGATAGAGACTGACTGTGAAATCAGTCAAATAACAAAGAAAAAAGGAAACCTCACCCCCATAAGTCTCCTGTCAGCTTTCCACTTTGCTTATATGACAATCCAGACTTGACTGAACATCTCAAATGACATAGACAATTCCTTACAATTCCTTTACATTTAAAGGATAAATCTGTCCCAGAGTTCCACTTCAACTTTGAGTCATTGTCGTACTTTTGTAATCATTTGTAACTGTTCATTTGTAAACTCAGAATCAGAAACGGGATTTTATTATATTATTTTACTGATGGTGGGTTAGCACTGATAAATTGTAATCACTTGCAGGCTTTAGACTCAATCAATGTTCTGCTTCAAAATCTCCAACTGTGATGTTAGAGTTTCTGAAAGACTGGTATGATAGCAACACAGCTTCTAAGTTTAAGTTTCCATGTTAAAAGGCAGAGCTTGACTGACAGCTTTAGCATTTTACTAGTACCAAACTATCCTTTGGCGATCAATGAATGACATGTATTCCAATAGAAGTAATCTGAATTTACTGTGATTACATCATCATTCTTGATCATGAAGCTGGAGAGACAAGTCTGATGTTTTAGCTGGTTTCTAAAATGTGTGTACATAGAATCTTTGGAAATGTGAAGAAATAACTAACGTTTAAACTAAAAGTTTTAGCTTAAAGGAATGTTGCAACAATATAACCTTTTGATATTTTAGGTGACTTTTCTCTAATGTAAACAAACAAGACAAAACAAACTACAATGCTACCCACCCCATTTTCATTTGTTTTTTATTTCTAATTTTCTTTTGGCAGTTTGGGTGAATCTTATCCTGGTCTGTGTAATTAATTTAAGATGAAGTGTTATAAGTACAAATACATCCACACACCCCAACACACAATCCACTGAAGGCTAAGCATGTGTGACTAATGGCATGGTGTGGCCTTTGCATTACACACGTTAACTTTCAGTCTTTTCGAAAAGACCAAACTGTAAGAAAATCCATTTGTTCAAACTTGTGGTTATGATTACCCTCAATCATTTCTTACAAATCTTTCGCGTTGTTTCCACAAGTACATTCCTACTTGTCATATGAGGCAACAGACAGCCTTAATTAAAGGTTATCTTGTAAGAGATGACTCATAAAATTGTAAGGAATAGTTCTCTTATCTGACCTTTATTTCTATGTCAGGACATATGATATACGTTCTTATTTGGATTTGTTGGATTACAGCAAGTGCAAGAAGTGTGAGTCATACTATCTTACTATCTTACTATCATACATATCTTTAATGTTATTAGGGAATTCCCAGTATGATTCAATGTGGCTACAGTATGATGGATCTAGATTGTACAATAGAGTAGTAAACTCAGTAACAACCATCAGTTCAGTATAAATAACTTACCTGCCATTGTTTTTGTTCAAGAACATGCTCACTGTTTCTCACTCCTCTAAACTTTCCTCTAACACCACTATCTAGCCTATCTTTCAGTAGATAAGGAAATTAATTTGCCAAGCCTCAACACAAAAAAAGTTAGGTTCAAAGTTAGGAACAGCAACGTTTTTGTCTAGTTTGTGTTTTTGAATGTGATTACCTCTACATACATACAGAGACTGTTTGCAAGATGTTTAGTTTAGCTGGATCCATGAGATTTGAAGGCTGTCTTGATCATGGTAAATAATGGTTTGATTTAATAATTGTATTCAAATGTTTATTTCCTATCCCCTTAATTAAATTATTTTCACCATTTGATGGATTTTCAAAACATGGATGATGACTTAACAAATTTAGTTCACCTTTGTAGATCATGTGGTGCATTCCATAAAGAGACTTTATTTTGTCAAACTGTTTAACACTTTAAATTTCTTGAGTCTTTAGTATGAAAATTGAACAATCGTGTCTGCTTCTACAGGATAAAGTACCCCATGTACTATACGTGTGTATATTTGTGTAAATTAATTTGGGGCCTCAGTTTGTTTTTCAGTGTTGTTTTTAGTTGCATACATGTTATAAATTCATTTGTTGCATCTTTCAACTGTTTTTATTTTCTGAAATATCCAGATGTCTGACTGACATCTCTGATTCTCATCATCTTCTAAATTATGATTTCTGGTGTGATGTGCAATAAACATGCATGTGTGTTACAGTAATATGATTGTCTGTGTCGTGAATATTCACAAAAAGCAAAAAGAGTTTACCTTTCATCAGTTGCAAGTTTATCTTGACTCACCAGGTGAATAATAGCTGGTCACGTTGTATAAGGACAGAAATTTAAATTACAGCAAATATTTTATACATGAATTTGACATAAATATAATAATTCTTTTGTATTCTACCTTAACTGCACGAACGTCTTCCCATTAGGAAACTGACTGCTCTGCCTTACTCACTGTTAGAAAAATCATGGAGTTCTACTAAGAGAAAAGCTACAAGAATAAAGGTTTATGTGATGGGGGAGGCTTCCTCTTACCTTTTGGTTCTCATAACATTATGTAGCTAGTGAAATTTGTTTTTTGAACTCAATGTTCTCAATTGTATTCAGCGACTTTTGATAGAATTTTTCTGACACTCACCTGACAGTCTGCTTCAAGTAGTCGGGTGAAGAGGTTGCTGGAGAGATTTAACCAATGCAAGGCTGCAGGTCTGGAGGTCGTCAACCCCTGGATCCTGAAGGCCTGTGTGCACCAGTTTTGTTTGACTCTACAGCACCTCTTCAACCTTAGTCTGAGTCAGGTGAAGCTTTGGTACTTTGGAAGACTGTTCTCTGAATGAATATTGATATTCTAATATGTTTATACATGGAATGGGTTTCCATGGCCAAGCATCTGCATCCAAGCCATACATTACCAGGTGCAATGCAAAGCATCAGATGCAGTGGTGTAAAGCTCGCCGCCACTGGACTCTAGAGCAGTGGAGATGTGTTCTCTGGAGTGACGAATCACACTTCTCCATCTGGCAATCTGATGGAGGAGTCTGGGTTTGGTGGTTGCCAGGTTAACTTGTCTGACTGCATTGTGCCAAGTGTAAAGTTTGGTGGAGGAATATGATATCAACACAGAGACAAAACACTAGACAAAGGCAAAACAAGACAATATAAGTCAATAGACTTCCACACAGAATTTTTGGGGAAAATAAGTTTTAGTGAACCATTGTTGGGTGATCCATGCCCCTGAAGAGACTTGGTCTTGCCCATAGTGACTATAGGGACTGGATAGTGTAGTGGTATGAAAGGTACTACCTCCAGTAGGGGTCCTTAGGCAAGATCTCCTTACCCTACCTGTCACTTTGGATAAAAGCATCTGCTAAATGCATAAAACATATATGTTAATTCTGTCAAACTCTCACAGTTTCTGCTCCTGTGTTGCTGTCTGCTGCAGGACAGAAATGTTTGTGATTAGATTTTATTTTGGGAGCAGCATCAAGAAAGCAGCCATTTCTTCTCGATGAGTAACTGATTAACCTGTTTAGACTAATTATTGTCTGCCCTCTCTTAAGATTTCAATGTAATCTGCTTAATTCTCACAAGTTGCTTAGTACTTAACTTAACTTAATTCTTACTAGTGGCTGTGTTTGGTGAGGCTGAGCTATGCACAGACGGTTCAGGATCAGCATTTATTATGTTTTTCTGCTCCAGCTGAATCATAAATACCTCATGTGGTACCAACAGTGTGACATCAGAGTTGCTTACAACATCACATAATGCAACAATGCTTTTTTGTACAGCTCAAAACCTTTGCTTTTTGTTGTATTTATTTATCATTTATTTATATATATTAGTCAACTGATTAATCTATTTCTGAGGCCAGCCTTGTGGCTAGGGTTAGGGTCACTAAATGTATTCCTTAGCAGTGTCACAGTATTGTGCTTGTGTTGTCACATCTTTGGTCACTGTTACCTTGCACACCTGCTTTGACGTAAGGGCCCAGCTTTGATACTCTTACTTTTCTTCTTTTCATTGGTTTATAATAATTTTCTCTGCTCTGAACAATTTTGGAAAGTTAACCAAATTGTGCAGGATCCTTTTGTTTTTCCATTTCCTTTATTCTCTGTGCGTTGGACAGTGGTGTGAAAAAGTGTTTGCACCCTTCCTGATTTCCTGTTTTTTTGTCACACTTAAATCATTCAGATCATCCAACACATTTAAATATTAGACAAAGATAGCACAAGTAAACAAAAAATTCACTTTCTAAATGAAGGTGTATATTATTAAGGGGAAAAGAAATCCAAACCCACATGGCCTGTGTGAAAACGTTGCAGTTGTTGCTGCTAAGGGTGACCCATCCAGTTATTAGGTTTAGGTGGCAATCACCTTCACACTGGGCCTTGTAGGTTTGGATTTTTTCTTCCCCATAAATAACCACTGTATTTGGCTGGTGTTATGTGTGGCCAGGTAATGGCACACCTGGGGTGTCTTGGTGTGCTGCTGTCTCCCTGCCCTCTCCTTCCTCTTTGTCGTCCTCCACAGGCCAGTGGCCAATTGGTAATCAGGTCGAGGATAAAGAGGGAGAGGAGGAAGGCCGCGCTCTCTCACTCTGGGGGCAGCAGCCACATGGATGGTTTGCTTTCTTTTGATTTAATTGTTAACCCTTATTTTCTTTCTTCTTATTATTCATCTGTCTTAGAGGACAGAGTGTTTGTTTTTCCTATTTTAGTTTGTTATGTTAGTTTGAGTTGGAGACTGCCGGTAGTCCTGTTTTGTCGTTTTTGTTTCAGGTTATATTTGGGTTTTTTTTCAGTAAGTGGGGAAAACGCCGGGTGCGACGGCCCATTGCGTGGCTGGCCCTGTGTTTCCCCCTTTTGTTCCTTTTGGCTGGGGTCTCCATCTCTTTTTGGTTCATAACTTTATGGGTTAACCATTAACTTTTCTTTTCCTTTTCAGTGGCAACTTTTAATAAATATTGTCCCTTTTTGCAAATATTGTGTGGCGTCCTAGTATGTTATGGTCTTATTGAGCCTATGAATTATTTCTATTTTGTGAGGCCGTAACAGCTGGGTTCAGTTTCTAGCTCTTTCTTTGAAAGGCCTTGAAACACTCTCCAGATTGCAGCTGATTAACAAATCTTCTGTTCTCTAAGAAAACTAATTATATGGTCTGAAATTGTTCCAACCAATTAAGAAGAAAAACACTGCTACAGCGATCATGCATGTTGGTGCTACAAAGCCACCGAGCCCACTCAACATGCCTTCCTCTATCTCCCTGAAAATAAATTAAGCACAAGTGAGTGCCACTTCTCAAATGGAAAATTATATGATTTTTGCCAGTTAGCAGTCTTGGTTATTATATTTAGCTATTTGGTCTTTGTGATATGAGCTATCAAATGTCTTAGAGCTGAACATAATGTTAGCTAACTTCAGCATCACATTACCAGCTGATAATGTTGTCAGTGCAAAGGTGCATCCATCCATCCATTCGTTTTCTATACCCCTTTAATCCAAATCAGGGTCACGGGGGGCTGGAGCCTATCCCAGCTGTCATTGGGTGAGAGGCAGGGTACACCCTGGACAGGTCACCAGTCCATCACAGGGCCACACGGAGACACACAACCATCCACGCTCACACTCCTAGAGTCAATTTAAAGACACCAATTAACCTGACATGCATGTTTTTGGGCGCAAAGGTGCATATGATTAATTTTTGTTATGTTTCTATATGTTGAAAGTGATGAAAAGCAAAAATATTCCAATCCCTATTCCAGAAACATTTAGAACTATGTGTAGCATACTCAGTGATGCTTAATTGTTATGAGGCCTGTTAACATTTCTATTTAAAAAAAAAGTTCTTTAGAGATTATTTTGAAGGTGCTCTCCACACCAGACCTTTCTCCTATTTCCCATAACTTGTCTGGAAGATATTAACACCCTGGTACCAGCTAGTAAAGCTATCAGTGAATAAACAAAAGAACCCTTTCATGTGAAGGTAGAATCGGGGAAGACAGGCCAAATGTTTCTTTCCCTTCCTAGACATATAAATTAAGGAATTCCTTGACACCTATCTCCACGTTCTCATCTAACAAGACAAGAAACAGACTACCATACCACCCGTTCTTTATCTCTGATAAAGGACCATTTGCTCAGGTTGATCTTCATCTGAACTATTGAAACTAGGTTAAACATGCTTATTATCTTTGTACAGGTTCTTTAAGGTTCTAATCAAGATCAAAAGCTTTATTTTAAATACCAAATACATGATTGTACAAAGTATAAATAAAAAAAAAAATCAATTTCTCCATGGAGACACATTGCCATCCAGTGGTCAGTGGTACAGAGTAGTTAAGCTTAAAAGAAATCTGTTGTTGTGTGTGCTCCATTGTGTTAACACAGGAAGACATTTGTTAGTTCTTCATTCATATGTGTGTAACATGACAGACACCCATCTGGATTTTCAAGATTCCCACCAGTGATCCATATTATTTCAGTTCAGAGTATGTTGTTTATTTGACACCTTTTTATTTGATACCTTTATTTCATGTCTTAATTTTATACCTTGATTTACAGTTTATCTATGAACATAAGTTATTAAGTTCTGTGTCTATAGTTTGTTTTGTACTGTAACCATTGTTGCTAGTGTTGTTCTACATCTTGTGAATATTATTTTTTCAGAACCTTCGGAACAAAAGTGTGATAAGACAAAATAATGGAAAAATGTAGTTTTCTTTGTTTCATCAAAATTCTTAACATTAGAAGTAAAACCTCTATTTTCTAAGCCCAGAAAAAAAAACATAATGTTTTTAGGCATATTATTGGCTGAAATGCCTCATGGCCCCGCAAATCAAACTCAGGAACCACCAGAGGTCAGTTGGTAGTGGAAGACAGAAAAGAAAGAGAAATAAAGATTTATCTAATCTTTATCTTTATCCCATCTTTTGTTCCATGTTCTTTGTGTTTTGTTACACATTTAACCTACACTGCTGCAATTGATGTTAGCAAGAAGACGGAGTAAGCTTGCTTCACACAAAGTACTTTTTCCTGTAAACAACAGGCACAATTTGTTAAAATAATTTTTTGTTAGCTTTACTATTCATCCATTATCTGCCGCTTATCCGGGGGTCGGGTCGCGGGGGCAGCAGCTTGAGTAGAGAAACCCAGACGTCCCTGTCCACTTCTTCCAGCTCTTCCAGGGGGTCCCCGAGGCGTTCCCAGGCCAGCCGAGAGACATACTCTCTCCAACATGTCCTGGGTCTTTCCCAGAGTCTCCTCCCAGTGGGACGGGCCCGGAACACCTCCCCAGGGAGGCTCCCAGGAGGCATCCTTACCAGATGCCTGAGCCACCTCATCTGACTCCTCTCAATGCGGAGGAGCAGTAGCTCTACTCCAAGTCCCTCCTGGATAACCGAGCCCAGACACCCTGCGTACAAACCCCAATGTACAGGCACACAGCCGGAGGGCAATGAATATGCCCACACCCGTTCTGTGCCTCTCACCACTCATGAGTCATCTCCAGAGTGGAAGAGAGTCCAACCCCTCTCAAGGAGACTGGTTCTGGAGTCCAAGCCATGCATTGAGGGGAGTCCTAGCTTTAATTAAACTTTGTCAATTTAAGTAAAGTTCACTTCATCAGAGTTGGCTTAATTGACTTGTATAACTCAAACACACAGGTGAACTCACCTACAATTTTCGTTTTTTTTATTTTTGATGTGACATCTTCTGACATTGTGGGAGGGAGCAGTGCCTTACCAATGCTCACGCCACATATTGTTTAGGGTCACGGTGTTCTCTGGTAAAGTCAGCAACAGAAGATGTTTGTGGAAATCTAAGACACGATGGCATCACATAGAGATTGGGTTTTGACCACGCACGCACAGAATGTTATCAGAAGGTATAAGCCAATACCCTAATCTACTATCTTTGGGAATTACTTGTATGCTACCATGTGACATGTACTGTATGCCTGATAATAAATTCCCCTAAGAGGCTGTCCAGACAAGTACGACTACTCTGGTCTTTTCTCCACAGCATCAACCAGATGTCGTCTCATCACATGCCCAACCAGAGAGGAAAAAGAGTTCAACGACTTTCCAGATTCACTGGAGGCCCACAGAATCAACAAACAGATATCTAAACACCCTACTTGGGACATCACTCTTCAGAGACTGGTGGTAAACTGCTGTTGCAAAGAAGAGGATGGGTCTCGGAGTCACTTCAGCTTAAAGTGAGATCCAATCTTTGTCGGGCCTTGTCGGTGATGTGCGTGTGGTTGGTGTCAAGAGATGCAGTGTTTGAATGATCAGTTCGATCAAAAGTTGCTAGCCATTAACTTCTACAAATGTGTATATATACATTTACATATACACACACATCTAGATATATATAGGTATGTGTTTTCTGGTATATTTCTCTATTCTCTTGCCATTACACAAAGCCATGAGATGTTTCCTATAACACACACTTTACCTGTTTGTATGTCAAGGTTCATGTTTTGTTTCAAGTTTTCAATAAATAGTTGATATCTAGGTAAGTAATAAAATGTTTCTTTATGCAACTTTGGTCAATTCAAAGAAGAACTGCGAATAACCCTGTGAGATTCATTAAGATTAATTATATATTTGGAGCCTCTGTTATCAAGGTTTCTTTAATTAAATAGTGATTACACTACATATGTAATATATCAATAAAAACAAAATGCAGATCACAGGAACCACATCAACTGTAAAAAGTAAGAATTTTACTATTTCATGAAAAATATTAGCTCTTTGAGAATTTGATGGCACAAACACTTCACAAAATGGGCTGGGACAGAAGCAACAATCCATCCATCCACCCATTCATTTATATTCTTTACCTACTTAATCCAATGTGGAGTCACAGTAGAAATACTGAAAATACTAAGAAAACAAACTGAGAATCCATGGATAAAATACAGGTAACATGAGTAGAAGCAACATGAAAAGGAATAACAAAAAATTATGTAAAAAGGATCAACTGAAAACTAGGAGAAGTTATACTGTGGGAAATAATTACAAATGCACAGCAGGTGAGACAATCAGCAAAGGAAACCAGGTGTGACAGGGAAGCAGTAAACTAACATAACTGAACAAAAGATCAGGATTTATGCTGCTGTCTTCTCAGGGCATAAGCTCATTTAAAAAGAAATGAGGCAACATGAAAAAACGGTTCTGTGGGCCATTTGAAAACTTTTATCTTATTTTAATATAATGCAAAATAAGTTAAAGGAAACCAAGTACTGTTAAGGAGCTGGAGTTCTATATCACACAAGAATGGGACACCATTTCTTTTAAAAGGCCAGCAACTTCCAAGACACCTACAGACTACAGAAGAGATGTTACACAGTGGTAAATATGGCCCTGTCCCTCCATTTTTGAGATGTCTTGCTGCCTTAAAATTTAAGATGAGCTTTTTTTTCATGAAATAGTAAAATGCTTAATTTTCTAATATTTTGTATGTTATATACAGTATGTTCCATTGAAAATGAAATATTGGTTTATAAGATTATCAACAAATTAGTTGATTCAAAATGGTTCAAACAGCATGTAGCACAGTCAAGGCCAGCATACTCTAGCATGAAGCTGTGGACATTAAATGACTAAGAATATTCTGATTGTTTTGGAGTGATGAGGACGAGTTGCACCTGAAATGCTCGACAAGCATTTTGCACACACAAAACTCATGCAGTGAAGTGAAGCTGGCATAAGGCTCTGCCATATACAAAATATCTGATCATTACCACAAGGTGGCTGTATTTAACAACATATTCTTCTTATACACAAGGAATACTGTGCACCTTCCCACACTGCTCGAATCATATCCAGCTTCTTTAATCTATCAGTGCTAGTGTCAGATGAGTCTTTCCTCTGGTGGGACTTTGAGCACGGTGTCCATCTCCAGACGAGCTCCAGCCAGCTCCTGAGCACTAGGACTGTATGCACCTTCTGATTGGCGCTTCTTCCTTGCCGTCTGCACCATAAAGGTCAAGCCGATGATTACTATCAGCACGCTGATGCAGAGCAGCAGAATGGCTATAATCAGCCAGGGGGTTCCCTGTTTCTGGGCTTGTTTCTGCAAATGAACAGACAGCGTCATTAGTGTGTCTTAATGATGGGTATTCACAAATGTATCTTGTTTTACTATTTACAGTTTCACTTTGCTTGAAACTGTAACACTTCAGCTAAATAAAAGCACATCCTGAATATCTAAATCACTTGAAAGTGCAGTTTGTAGATTACATTCATAGAACTACTGTCAAATTAATATCATCAAAAAGATGTAAGATTGTTATTTTCAAAGAAAGTTTTTTTTTTTTAAATATTTTTTATTTCTATTCCAGAGTTTTATACAAAAAAATATAGTCCTGGAAGTTGTATATGTTGCCTTGAAAAATGTCATAACTATTTGTTTACAAACCCTATTTGTTGAAAAGTTGGAATGTTTTCTGAATTTCCACAACAACTTAAATCTGTATAATTTTAACTCATTCAAACCTTCATGTAAAGAGACAAGTAAAAGCAACATTAATTCAACTCCAGTACACTTAGAAACAAACTTTTCAACAAAGTTTCAAATAAATTTAACTCTAAAAGATTTAAGATGTTGTTTTGTCTTTGAAAACTTCCCACATTTTCTGGAAATGGGGTTTTTGACATAGTGTTAATACCCTTCAAAATATTTTTAAAAAGACAAATGTAAGAAACATACATTAGTGTCACAGATTGGACCACTGTAGCCAGGCGGGCATTCACACACAAACATACTGAATCGATCCAAACAGGAACCACCATTCCGACAGGGGTTAGACTCGCATTCATCAATTTCCATTTCACACCTGCAAGGGAGAATTAAATCAAGTCAAATATAATGTTTCAATGCCAAAAGTAGCATGTTCAAACAGGCTTTTTAAACAAGTCAATTAAACTCTTTTCCAATGCTAACGGTAGCATGTTTATCCTCTTTGCTCTGGTGACCACAGTGTATATTCAGAACCAGACAAGAATCTATTACTTGCCTTTTGAAATCACTAACAATGATGCCACAGGCTGTGTTAAGTACACATATATACAAAACCTTGCTAACAGCATTCATGTAGCAGTTGATCTTTATTGCAAAGATAAATAAACTGAAAATGAAAAAAAAATATATATATATATCATCTTTAGCAGGTATACAGTTTTTTTCAGGCATACGTACAGTATGTCTAAAACAAGAAATGATGACAAGTACAAAAAGATATCAAATACAAATATTCTGCAGTAATCTGTCTCTCTATTACTCTGTGTAGTCCACACAACACAGTTTGTTCTTGTAAACGAAGAATCCTACTCGCACACCAGAGTAAGTCATGAAGTTCCGCAGGGTTCTGTGCTTGGACCAATTCTTTTCACTTTATGCTTCCATTTGGTAACACTATTAGACAGCATGGCATGAATTTACATTGCTATGCTATACGTTATTAAACTATCTTTCCAGACTAATTGAGATTCTTCTAAATTAGAAGAACGCCATTTCTCTCCAGCTTTCTTGCAGTGTTCTTTAAAACACACAGCTGTGAATTATACCAAGGAGCCAACCTCTTCCGACTGATTACCTTCCTTTTCAGAGCAGCAACATTGTCCAATATTGTAAGCATTGAAATTGTAGTGCTGTTAACAAGAGAGTCAAGTTTTGCAGGAGTAAAATTTAGGTAGCTGTTCTCTGTAATACGTGCACTAGGCAGTAAAGAAAACACATCATTCTCTTCAGCGTCCGAGAAGAATTTCAAATATAGAAGGTGTCTAACCTTCTATATTTGAAATTCTTCTCGGACGCTGAAGAGTCAAGTAATGTGAACTCAAAGGTTATCAAAAAATGGTCAGATAAGACAGGGTTATGAGGGAATACTGTTAACTTTTCAGCATTCTCAATGCTGTAAGTAAGCACAAGATCAAGGATATGATTAAGACAGTGAGTAGGTCTGCAAAAACAGTGAGCAAGCATCCACAGCCTAGATTCGACTAGGAAAATTTCTTTCAGACAATGTGTTAAATATAATAATCATGGCTTCATCCCAACATGCATGTGAGTCTATCTGGAGGGAGAATTACAGAGCAAGAAAGACATTTAAATAACAGGGAACTTAGTGATTGGCTCATGAAAGTCATCAAAGTCTTGTCACAAAATCAAATTATTTACATCACAGCAACTTCCTTTTTTCTGACTCTTTGAAAGTGTATCCTTTCAAGGAGTCTCTCCATCATGTCTATGGCCCCACAAGAAGAGGAAAAAAAAGACCTCATGCTACCAGTTGCATTGGGCCACCCCTCCCAAAAATGGCCAAACGAAAGGTGGAAAAAGGAGCTTTCTAGACAAGTGGGAAGCAGAATATCTGTTCACAGAAAAAATATTGTTATTATTATGAGCCTGTGAAAAGAGGTTACCATTGAAATTTAACTCAGAAGGCTACAAAGATAGGCATAACATTTAAAAAAAAATCTATTTAGATCAAATGTGTCTTTTTTTTTTACATTTGATTTCATGTGTTTATATTATTAAGCTTTGCTTGTTCCAGATTCAATGTTTAAGCAAAACTTAAGTTTGTTTCCATATGAAAAGGTTCATCGTTACATCTGAAGAGAAGGAAAAACTTCCCCAATTGTAGATGGATTTTTTTCAATAAATATCAAGGCTGGCCCACGACTTTGTGCAAGTTTTTAATTTTGGTATACTCTGTTTTTGAGTTTGTCACCCCTGACCTAAACTGATGCCAGCAGCTGTTGTTTACCTGATGTTGCATTGACTTTGCCCTGAAACTGAGAGGATTAGCCTGCAGCAACAGATTCAACAAATATCAATAGGTGGCCATCTAATTCCATAGCGAGCAAATAATTTTTCACAAGATTCCCCGCTACTTTGCACCATTTTGTGTTTTCTGTGGCTGTGTCCGAAATCACTCCCTAACTACTATATAGTGCACTATATAATAGGCATTGCATTTCAGGCTAAAACGGAAATTACAGGTGCCTTTTCACAGACACATTACATCCCACCAGATATAGCGAGACTGCCAGGCACCCTGTGGATTGTTGCCGGGCCCAGCAGGCACAGGGAGAGGAAGCAGAAACGCGGATGCGGGGTAGGTCTGCTAGTTCAGCGAAGGAAACAACCACATATACCTGATGCTACAGTGGAGCTAGCAGGGCACACGCTTCACTGCTACGACCTCACCAAAGCCTCCAGTAAGAGCATAGGAGGGGAACTCTGTTTATGTCCTTGAGGACTGGTGCTCAGACAGCAGAGTAATAGATCACTGGGCCTAGAGGTCAAGGTTAAGGTCACGTTTTTTTATATAGCACCTTATAACAACTTAGGTTGACCAAAGTGCTTTACAGAAATGAATAACAATAAATTCCAAAGATAAATTTCACAGACAATTTCAGCAAAAGATATATACAATCAACACACAAAGACAACTTTCATCTCGTCCAGGTCCAAAAGCCTGGCAGAAAATGTGAGTTTTAAGAGAGGATTTAAAAATATTCAGAGTTTCTGATGACCGTATATGCAGCGGTAAACTATTCCACAGTTTAACGGCAACCACTGCAAAAGCTTGATGGCCTTTTGAGCTTGCATTTAGTCACATCCAGGTATAGTTCATTAGAAGACCTCAGAGCTCTGATTGGTCTATGAACATGTATGAGTTCAGCTAAATACTCGGAACTGGGGTTATATATTCCCGTTTCTTTGTACCTTTTAAAGGCCAAGGAGCAGCATTTTGCACAAGCTGTAGGCGTTGCAGAGAGCGCTGGTTTAAACCTACGTACAACGAGTTGCAATAATCCAGTCTCGGAAAAGTAAAGGCATGAATCACCTACTCCAGGTCACTGCCCCTTTTCCACCAAATCGGTTCCAGGGCTGGTTCAGTGCTTAGTTTGGAACCGGGTTTTCTGTTTCTACTGACAAAGAACTGGCTCTGGGCCAGAAAAAAACAGTTCCAGGGTAGCACCAGCTCTTTGCTAGATATGAGGGGCGACTTAAAAATCACCAGTAGCCTAATATGCTTGTGAATTTGTGGTGATTCCAGCAAGGACACAACGCGGGCTAATGTTAGCTCAAAACAAAGGCTATCATAACCATCTGACATTCAGTGTAAGTAAGAGTCAAAACGCTATTAGGTTATTACCTGTCCCCTAGAACATAATCGCTGTCAACTCAAAACCTGTCGATCAACACAAACACATTGGATCTGCCGTTTTCTGATCCCAATGAAGCACCGTAAAGCCTGAAGCACCATCTGTACAAAAGCGAAGTCATCCATTGTTGTTGTTGTTGCTGCTTCTTCTTCTTTTTCTCTGTGTTGTTGTTGTTGCTTCGATGTTTGCGCCAAGGTGGCCATTACTTTCTCTAACACCTTTGACAGAAAGGGAAGTTTAGAGATAGGCCGAAAGTTAGCGAGGATAGATGGGTTAAGGCTAGGCTTTTTGATTCGTGGCTGCACTATGCCATACCTAAAAGGAGCTGGAAAACAGGCTGAGCTAAAACAAGCATGAAACAATAATAAAATGAATGAGCCCATTGAATTAAAAACCTTTTTAAAAAGACGCGGGGGAATGCTATCTGAAGGGGAAATTGTGGGGCGTAGTTTCTGCACTAAATCCAACAGCTGAGACAACAACAATCTGAGGTTAAACTGGTCAAAGACAGCAGGGCACATCGGGGGGCCAAAGGGGTCAGAAGCAACAAGAGGTGGTACTGACTGCAGAGCAGAAATTTTATAGACAAAGAAGTCCAGAAAATCGTTACAAAGAGCAAGTGATGGTGCAATGGGATCAGTGGTGCATGGGTTTAAAAGAGAGTCCAGAACATTGAACAAAACCTTTGGCCTGTTGATGTTGTTTGAGACAAGGTTTGCTAGGTAGTCAACTTTGGCAACTTTTACAGCTTTCTGTTACTCCAATAGACCGTCTCACATTATTCCAAAAGATACATGTAGCTTGTCCTTCTTCCACCTCCTTTCAGCACACCTACAGGAGCGGCTTAGAGCTCGGATTGTGTCATTTATCCACAGTTCAGAAGGGGCCTTGGAGGATTTGGTCCTAATAGAGGCGATAGAGTCCAGAATGCTAGTACATTTTGAATCTAAGAGAGCGACTAACTCTTCAGGGCACAGAGAACCAAGCTCATCCATAGATGAATTTGCAAACTCATCGAAAGCCATGGAAAACATCAGCGTGGTGTCTGAGCTTATAACACAGTAACGACGAGGAGCAGGACGAGTTTCAACAACAGAGCAGGGGATAGTAACAAAGAACAACACAGGCAGGTGATCAGATATGCAAGCGCTGCTACATATCTCATCTACACAGACAGGCACCCCAAGAGACAGCACCAGGTCTAACGTGTGACCTTATTTATGTGTTGGGCCAGAAACCCACTGGGTCAGGTTAAAAATAGTAAATCAGAGATAGAAAGTCCTTTACCAGAGTTCTGGTCTCACAACACACATGGATGTTCAGATCACCTTAAATTAAAACATGTTCATAGTCAACCATAACACCAGAGAGGAAATTTTCTAAATCCTGTATGAACTCCTTATTATATTTCGGAAGACGGTACACGACTGCAAACAACGTGGGGGGGGAGAGCAATTGAGTTCAAAAGCTGCAGCTTAAAACTGAACAGGCTGCTCTCACCCACAGTTCGTATGAAAAAAACAGGTAACCCAACGGGTACGGCATGTACCTCGGTTTTTGGACCATGGTTTCGGTTCACTTTCAGTACGTGTTCTGTGTGTAAAAAGAAAAGTTTTTCTCCCAAAATTCTCTCTTTATCTTGCTTCTCAGCAAAAACTGTAAACATACCAGTATCACTGGTGTACTGAATAATATAACACTTTTCTTTCAAGTCAACAGTTACTAAACACAACTTTCAAATGATAATGGATTTTCATGCATAATCCTACGAATATCCATGAACTCGAGCGACCAGTGCCCCTGCTCAAAGCCTGAAGTCAGAGCTGATGTGCCTTTTATTCACAGAGGAAAATAAACATTTTAAAATAGTTTCAACATTATAATAGATTGTTGAAAGCGAAAAATATACTTTTTACTTTGACAATCTTCCTTCAGGGAATGTATGCAAGCTTTAGTTTGTTAGTTATTAACCTGTAATGTTTATTTTTGATACAAACGCTAAGATTGTGACCATCAAGTGTCATTGGGGGAGGGACTAAAGCTACTCCAAACGTACTAAGGACACTACTATCATTGTAGATTCCGCAAACGTCACATTAATCACCATAGACTACTTTTTTGTTTGAATTTGCTTTTGTTCTGGTTTCGCTGCGGAAACATGCTATATAAGCAATGGAGAAATAAGTTTGTTTTGGATGAACAACAGCGCACCCTGAAAGATCACTGCCTACTGACATCTTCTGCATTGAATCAGAACACCGAGACGAATGGAGAAAACCAGAATAATTATATTTACAGGAGGATGTATTCACGGACAGCTAATATATAAACAAATAAAATAAAGATTTGTCATTCTCATAGGTCACATAAAAACAAAATTGTGTTTCACGCATCCACCGTTTGGAGATCCGTGCAGTTAATTTCAAGACTAAATAAGTAAACATGGATAAATAAATCAAAACATAAACTGAAAAAAAACTACCGACTGCCGTCTTTCACCTTCGTAATATTGCCAAAATCAGGAACATCCTGTCTCAGGGTGATGCAGAGAAACTAGTTCATGTATTTGTTACTTCAAGATTGGACTTCTGTAGTTCTTTATTATTGAACTGTCTCACATATTCTCTGAAAAGCCTCCAGCTGATCCAAAATGCTGCAGGAGAACTAACAGGAGAGATGGCGGCTGTAGCTCAGGAGGAAGAGCAGTTGCCCATCAATCTGGTAAAGGTGGTTGGACTCTGGCTTCCCCAGGCTACATGTCGAAGAGTCCTTGGGCAAGACACTGAACCCCACGTTGCCTCCCAGTGTATCACTGGGGTATGAATGTGTATGAATGATTAGAAAAAGCACATAGTTAAGTATCTTAAGACGTGCTATATGAGTGTGTGTGAGTGGGGTGAATGCGGCATGTAGTGAAGCGCTTTGAGTGGTCAGTTAGACTAGAAAAGCGCTATACAAGTACAAGTCCATTTACCATCACGTTTCTCCAGTTTTAGCTTCTTTTCATTGGCTTCCTGATAAATACAGAATAGAAAGTGTTTAATGACTGAGTGCCATCATATCTTAAAGATCTCATTGTATTTTCCTAACAGAGCACTTCGTTCCCAAACTGCAGGTTTACTTGTTCTTCCCAGAGTTTCTAAAAGTAGAATGGGAGGTAGAGCCTTCAGTTATCAGGCCCCTCTCTTGTGGAAGCTGCCAGTAAATGTCCAGGAATCAGACACCCTTTCCACTTTTAAGATTAGGCTTAAAACTTTCCTTTTTGATAAAGCTTATAGTTAGGGATGGCTCAGGTAATCCTGAAACATCCCATAGTTAAGCTGCTATCGGCTTAGACTGCTTGCGGACCTCATCTGTCACACCTTTCCTCACTTTGCTCTCTTTTTCCCCCTGTTTAATTTCTCAAATGATATTATGTACATGTGACATTATTGTGGTTATTAACTTGTGTTTCCCTGTTCCAACAGGTATCCTTTGAATGGTGTTTTTTCCCCCTCTTTTCTGTCTGCTCAAACCCCAGCTGGTCGATGGCCACCCTTCCTGAGTCTGGTTCTGCCAGAGGTTTCTTCCTGTTAAAAGGGAGTCGTTCCTTTCCACAGTCGCCACAGGCACGCTCAGGACGGGAGATTGGACTGAAGACAAGTTTCGGTGCAATTTGTTGGTTTCCTTAGCTAGGATATTGTTTTTGAATTGGCTCTACATTAATTAATTGGATTATTTTAAAATTAATTAATTGGATTTCATTGGATTATGATTACAATAATTGAATTCCAATTGGCTTGAATTGAACTATATTATTTAAGTGCCTTGAGATGACAATTGTTGTAATTTGACGCTACATAAATAAACTGAATTGAATTGACATGAATAGACAAGAACAAAGGTTTTTGGATAAGATAGAGCTTTGTGCTCAAACAAAACAGCAATTATTCCCACCCTGAAGAAAAGGTAAGCAGCCAGAATCTAACTTGTAAGCCATTATACAGTAACATTTTATTCCAGCCTGGTAAAATATACATAGAATAAGTTGTTATTTCTGGGTTGCAAAATATTTGGAGAAGAGGAAGTGGGTATCCCATTGAACTCACAGTACACATTTGATTATAAGATTGTGACGTGCCATTGGGGGAGGGACAAAAGCTACTCCAAACTGCAATGTTAAGTCAATGTGGAGTTAAAATTTAGAAATACATTTTTGTGGAGGGGGACCATTGACCTATAGGCCTCTCCTCCATCCAACTGACCTTTTTATAGTCATGGATGTGTATGTATCTTAAGTTCCATGTGGTGCCTGTCTTCCTGCAGCATGTTTGGATTGGGGCTGTAGGTAAAAAAGGTCTGGGGCCAATAGGGGATGGACCCCTCTTTCTTTCTGGAAAGATGAGGTTATTTTTATCTAATGGTCGAATTAGGAGGGCCATATGTTTAGTCCTAGGTATCAAGGGAAAATAGACATCCTATATAAACAGGTAGACAGATTCACATTGCTACGAATCCTCTCACAGGCAATCCATTGCGCTTGATTTCATGCTGGTCTTCTGTTTCATAAACCGTTTTATGCAAGGAAGATGGTGTCAGCAGAGATTCCTCCATCATCTTCACATCATCTCTAATAAACAATATTTGTAAAGCTGTGTATGCAAAAGTTAAAACTGTATATCCAGGTACGTATTGGTACTACAATATACTGAAGTCTTGGTCATCTAGGACCATCCTGTCAGCCTGGGGAAAGGGATACAGAACAGTGCAGGTGGAGCCTCCGCGAAGCTGAACAAAGGAACTCGTGCTACTGAACTGGATGCTATTGCAGACACATTAATGGAGAGGCAATGTGAATACCTTGAACCTCGGTTTGCTCAACTTCACGAAATGGGTAAAGGCACAGCGGACAAACTGAAGATGATACAGTCTGATCTAGTCTCGTCGAGTATTGGCGTGGTGAAAGCAGATATTTCGGTGCTATAGAACTGTCAAAGAAAACTCAAAGGCATTGGCTAATGATGAGACGGTGCTACATACACTTGAACTTAAAATGGCTCATCGGCTTGAAAGAGGGAGTTGAGGGGTTGAACAGTGTGCAATATCTAAACCGAGTATCGCGACATCGTGCGAGAATTGAATTCTTTCTCCTTTATCCGGCAACCTTGAAAGTCAAAAACGGGGCGGGTTATCATGTCTTCAATAACCCCAGAGATGCGGAGGATTTCCTCAACTCCCGATTGACGATGACGCAGGAGAGGTCCCAGCTGGCTTTGGATACGGAGGCTGTCAGCCTGCACATCCGGGCCAACACTTCACAGGCGGCAGCGGAGGCCCCATAAACAGCCCCGGATCGTCGCCCTGATGCAAACCGCAGTTTATGGACTTATACAAGTCTCATCACGCATTAGCTTCCTGGAACATGTTAGTATGTGGACTGATTAAGTTGCCATTCTCTCCTTCATCCCTGAAGTCGTCATGGACTATCTGCACATCCTCACATCTGGCATTCAACCACTTTTCCTTTTTGACGTGATAATGCCACGGCTCACATAAGGCTTACAGTGAAAAATCTTTCCCTTTTCTTCGACATGCAATTATTGCTCCCGACCTTAAGCACCTGTTCGAGTTGTGGCTGTTAGAGAGAATGCTGAAACAAGGTAACATTACACTTAACTGCCTTTTTTGTTCAACTTAAAGTGAATGATCAGCTTCAGTTCTAGGTATTTTCCCAGAGGCTGATTTAATATTTTGTTGTGATACAATCTTAATTGGGATTTTTGTGTTGTGTTCTTTTCATGATCAGCCCGAGCTTGCAACTACTCTTCTATGTCCGGTCACGGAGCCAAGTAATAGGGGTGGGTTCATAGATAGGGCATGTTCTTGTGCTCTTTGGGGGTTACTCGGATTGGGGGGTGGGCTTAAAATTTTTTTTTTTGTTTGTTTTTTTCCTTTAATTCTATTTGTTTTAATGTGGAGCAGCTCACATTGTGGCTTATGTGTTTACTTTATTTGTGTGCAGAAAGAGAGAGCCTTGACTGGATTGAGTCGTTAATGTCTGTTTGGGTTCATGTTTGCAGTTGGTCACAGATGCTGTCTTCATCTCTTTGTCGTTGTCAAATGCAGAGGCCAACACCATAACTATGCCTGAACTTAATTTTTTGAGTTTGAGGCGGTTTAAATAGATATTAGACGCCTTGCGGATAAACATTACCAACTCCTCCCACTCTGGAACGAAGACCAAGGGTGTGGCTGTTGTAACCAGACATAGCTTTGGTATGAAAATCCAAGACACGTGGTCTGATCCAGAGGGCAGGCTGACAATTGTTAAAACAGAAATTAGTCACAGGAAAATAGCCTTCATGTCGGTGTATGCACCAAATTGTTTTGACATAGTTTTTATGATAATTCATCAAGTACTATGCTGGAACTAGGTGATTATTTATTCATTGTGGGGGAGACTTCAACGCGGTTTGTAGGCGGCTAGTGATAGAACTGGTAAATCTGAGACGGGGAATCAGAAACTGGCATCAGCCGCTTTGCAGGCTTGGGCTGGGGCTCACAGATTTGTGGCGTTTGACAAATCCATCAATCAGTGACTATTCCTTTTTCTCTGCTCAACACAAATCTTGCTCAAGAATCGACTAAATATTTGCATCCCCTTAACTATTTCAAAATATTCATAATGTTTCTCTGCTTCCCATAGCCCTCTCTTATCATAAAGGTGTGCTCTGCTCTGCGATACTCACCAGCACTTTCCTTCGTGCTCCAAAATGGGGCCTCAACACAACCCTATTAAAATTTAGGACACAAGTTATGGAAAAGCTTAAGGAATTCTTGGAGTTCAACATTGACTCGGTCGATGATCCTAGGATACTTTGGGACTCAATCAAAGGTTTTATCAGACGTAATGCCACATTGTTTGCCTCTAACCAGCGAAAGGCCCGGATTTGTACGTTGCATGAACTGGAATGCAGACCAGCAAAACTAGAATCTGCACTGTCTACCAATTTCTCAGAACATATAGTCTCACAGCGTGAAGTGGTCAAAAGAGATATTAACATCATCCTCATACGGCACCCAGAGTTTCTAATTCACAGGACCAGACAAGGGTATTATTTTCATGGATCAAGGCCATGACTCACCCAGACTCGACGGCATACCACCAGAATTTTATGCAACATTTTGGGATCTCCTTGGCCCGTTGCTTATCAGTATGATCAACTTTTCAATACAGAAAGGGGCTTTCTCTAGGGACGTCAATATAGCTGTAATAACATTACTATTAAAGAAAGGTAAAAACCCAACAGGATGTGGTAACTATTGGACCCTGAGTTTGTTGAACGCCGATGTTGAAATATACGCCCAGACAATCTCCCGCCGCCTACAACCTCATATGTCATCACTTGTTCACTGTGACCAGGCCGCCTTTATGAAGTCCCATTTGGCTTCGGACAATGTCCGCTGATTACTACATATAATTGATGCAGCCACCTGCTCCGGCAGGTATTTTATCCCTGGACACCATGAAGGCATTCAACCGCCTTGAGTGGTCTTTTTTGTGGTCGGTTTTGGGTGTTATGGGCTTCGGGGAAGGTTTTATAAAAATGATACAGTTGTTATATTCAAACCCCTCTGCAATGGTTCTTACAGGTAACAATTGTTCCACTCTGTTTTCTCTATCTAGATCATCTCACCAGGGCTGCCCCTTTAGCCCGACGCTGTTCGTTCTGTCGCTTCAACCTTTGGCCCAGATGATGATATTAAGCCCATAACTGTTCACAACACACACCATCACCTGACGCTCTATGCTGACGACATATTAGTCATCACCTTTTCTTGGAGACCCATTGCAGTCTGCCCCCAACCTCCTAATATTGTTGGATGAGTTTGGCGTGCTGTCAAGTTTCAGAATCAGTTGATCAAAATCAGCTTTGATGCCTTTGAATGAAGCAGCCAGGACCTCTGCTTTGCCTGCCAATATTCCCTCAGTTACACACTTTAAATATCTGGGCATTGACGTATTCTCCTCTTTACATCATATTGTGAAGCACAATTATACTGAGACACTGAACAAAGTCTAGGGTGATTTAGAAAGATGGGCAGCCTACCCAACACTCTCCAGGCACGTATTTACATTATCAAAATGAATGTAGTGCCCAGAATAAATTCTGTCAGCTCCATGGTCCCGCTCTGTGCCCCTGTTGGATACTGGAGTAAGCTTCATGCAGCTGTCTCAAAATTCATATGGATTGGGAAGAGACCCCGTCTTAGATCTGCCACTGTCCAGCGCAGGAGATTTGATGGGGGATTAGCGGTACCCAGTTTTAAACTTTATCACTGGTCCTTCACTCTTAGACCCCTTGTTGTATGGTTTGACCCTCAGATGGCAGTTGCTTGGCGTACAATGGAAGACAGAATGGTACACCCGTGGTCTTTGGCAGATGTTTTATTCACCAACATTTCTTTGAGGCAGAGCCAATTACGCCTCTGCCCAATAGTGACCTATCTGATTCAGGTTTGGCGCTCAGTGGAAAGAATTTGTAATATTTCTTGCAGATGGCACATACAGTCTCCAATATTCAATAACAAAGGTTTACTGATCGGGGGACACCAGTCACCTACCCGCAGTGGGAAAAGAGAGGGATACAGTTCTTGGGTGATCATTTTTATTTAGATGGTTTACGCTACTTCCAAGACATCAAGAATAGCTTTAATCTGCCAGGCACGTCCTTTTTTTCTATCTACAGCTGAAAGCAGCCCTTAAAGCACATAGGGTGCCGTGGCAACACCCACTGCCCATACATCCACTTCACGAGCTGATTCTTACTAAGAGAGCTGCAAGAGGAATGGTATCCACTATATACTCACACCTGCTTGAGGCCACCTACAGAACGCTCCCGGTAGACAGGTTATGGAGGGGTGATGTCCCTGGATTGGACCAGGATTTTGATTAGGACAAGGTATGGGCCAATATCAAACTCGCCTCACGAAAACCTGACCACCAGCAAATCCATCATAATTTTATACACAGGACCTACCTGACCCCTCGTAAGCTGCATTTTATGAAAGTTATCGATGATCCCTCATGCACCCTGTGTACATTGAAAACGACTGGCATTTTCCTCCACATGATGTGGGAGTGCCCTCCTGATGTGCGATTTTGGCAGGGTGTGGCTGCTGAGATGACGACGCTCATCTCCGAGACAGTGCCTGTGACCATACCAGTGTTATTATTAAATATTAAATCTTTCAGCACTTCGAATCCCTGAATATCAGAAACGGGTGTTGTTGGCAGGTCTAACAGCTGCTAAGAAAATTATTGCAGTACGCTGCAAGCCCCCTCACACTTTGACCATCAGACGATGGGTTCTAACTTTTCTTGATGTTGCGTATATGGAACTGTCAACAGCCCGTATAAATGGGGCCAAGGAGGCGAATGTGAAGTTGAGACCACCACCTGCAGTCATCGCCTCTCCTCGGCTCCAGTTCCTCTCTCTTTCTTAAATCTAACAACTGTGAACCTCTTTGTGGATTACAGCTGAGCGTATAACACAATAAACCCGGACATTCTTTTTAACAAACTGCTTCAGCTACAGATGTGCACCCACTCCCTGCTGACCACTCCTGGACGTTTAACATCAGGGCCATAGTGAAGAAGGCTCAGCAGCGGCTTCACTTCCTGCACATCCTCAGGAAGAACAACCTGAACACAAAGCTGCTGCTGGCCTTCTATCATTCCTCTGTGGAAAGCGTACTAACATACTGCCTGGGTGTGTGGTTCGCAGGCTCCACAGCTGAGGACAGGAAGGCGGTGCAGAGGGTCGTAAAGCCCAAAAGATAATCGGCTGCCCTCTGCCCAACCTGGAACAGCTCTCCACATCCTGCTGCCTCAGGAAAACTAAGGCCATCACAGGAGACCCCTCACACCCAGCCTATCCCCTGTTTGAACTTTTGCCCTCTGGGAGACACTACAGGTTCACAAAGTCCCGCACCAGCAGGCTAACAGACAGTTTCTTCCCCTGGGCCAAACAAACTGCAAACATCCATGCACACACATGCTTTTGCTCGCTCACATGCTCCCATAACCAAACAGCCCTGAAGAACAGTATAACAAATCTACCGCCTCCTGCCTCTCAGCGCCTTAACAGCACTGGCTACCCCTGCCATGTCTGTACCTTTTGCAATATCTGCAGCAACTTTAAATCTTTTAACCCTATTCTTACTTCCTTTTTCTCTATTTTCTCTTTTTAAATTTTAATCCAAATGTTTTTATGTTTATAATGTCTTTAATGTTGTCTTTTGCTTTGTTTTGAATCATTGTGGTGCAGAATGGCTCTGCCGGAGCACCTTCAATTTTGTTGTACCTCCACAGTATAGTGAAAATAAAGGCTATTCATTCATTCATTCATGAAGAAAAAGAAAACAAAAATGGTAACAATAATTGGTAGAGGCTATTAGCTATCGTCTATCATCTTTATCATTAGTAAACATCTGTGCATGCCTAAGTTCAAGAAAAGACCAATTCGTTTAAATTAATTGTCATCCAGATACAGTCTTTCCAAAGTCTACGGAAAGCTCAATTCAATAAGTGTGCAAGAGGTGACAGGCAATAGTGGAGAAGAAAGACATTCTAACAGGAAAACATCAGTCGATCAAGGCTCAAGAATGCTGGCCATCTGCTTCGACAAGTGGAGCAGTGGGAAAAATCTCACAGAGGGATTTGTCAAATTATGAGTAGATAAAACCAAAACAATCTACATGTCAAAGGTAATTTATAATGATACAGTGATATGATTGTTACAAATAATTACTTGGTTTAAGTAGGATAAAACGCGTAAAAAGTTGTCTTACCTGCTGCCTGTGAAACCTGGGATGCATGTACAATTAGCTCCCCACAGCCCATCATTGCAGACTCCATCATTTAAACACTGGACATCTTTACTGCACTGTATTGGAGGATACTCCCACCTGATAGAAACATATCAAACATGAAATGCAACATATTGTGTAGCTTAGCCAGTTCCCTGTGTCCTTAATCAGGAAAAAAAAATGTATATCGAGAAACCATGATCTGTATGTAAAGAGGGACAATGCATTAAGACTGCAATACAACAACTATACAAAAAATGAAGTCAAGATACAACAGAAATTACCATCTTGCACTGCAATCACTTTATGCAATCAGAGTAGTAATACCAGGGACGGAAACGTAGTACTATGATCTTTCATAGACAAACACAACATACATAATATGAATAAGAAGCATCCAATAAAAAAACAGGTACAATAAAATAATAACAGCTACTTGTGTTGCCAAGAATGACCGATGATATTTCCTCACAAATTTGTGGGCTTCTTACCATGTTAACAAGGACCATGCAGGACATGAGTGTGTAACCTCATGAAAATTACTGTAGGGTTACGAAACATATGTTATATTGTTGGTTTGTGTGAGCCTATGTAAACACACTGAAAGGGCTGGTTTGTAACTGCAGTTCCTTTAAGTAGCCACAAGGGGCGTTTCCTGTCCAGTCAATGTGGGTATTGCATACTGGGAGGGAGACGCTATGGCAGAACTCTGAGATCGATGCCACAATTAGTGTGTTCATGTATTACGGAAGCTCCAGGACGGCTGGGACCGGAGGACTTGCCGTGTTTTGTTTTCTGTTCCAGAGGACTCCAATGAGTTTCTGTTTGTGAGCTACATGCTAACTCGCTAATTAAAATGTTAATTTCTGTTGTTTTAGATGCTGATATTTGATGTAATGGTAAAGAAAAAAACAATTGGAGACTGATGTAATTATCTTAAGTCGTTTGATTGAGTTTGTACTCCGAGTTTTGGTCAAAAGCCTATTTGTTTTCATGGTAACCGTAACTTTTATGCGCCATTTCTTGACGCTATGTCCATGGTGAATGGAAATTGTCTGCCAAGAGTTATGTACATTCGTAGGTTTTCTCCTGTTTTTTCTGTGTGAACAAAGCATTTAGTTTGCTTTGAAATGTATGCCACGATGATAATACTGATAAATTATGATAATTTGTGCAACATGGTTTTATGTTATACTGTAATCCACATTGATCCACTTTAATTTGACCTATTTCTGTCTCATGGTAAAATTATTAATTTTTTGTGGTCAGTGTTTCGTGTTGCATTTCTTTAAGAGAAAAAGAGTTCTGTACAGAAGTTGATTGTGATTTTATACTCTGTTATGCATATCGGTTTTTATTGCGGGATTGACACCAACCAGGGATTGGAAAGGGATTCTCAGTCTTCACCTCCACCCTCGGCGTGGAATGCTTAATCTGGTTCAGATAAGCTTCGAAAGAATAACACACACACACTTCCCGGGTAGACTGTACATATATAGACCTGGACTTTAATCAAACGGTTATTGGTCTGACTTAATTGAACTGTGAACTTTGAACTGTGGACCTTGAACTTAAAACTTTGCCACCTTGATCCCTAAATTTTGAGAGACTTTATTTTTGGTTTGTCATTCTCTTTATTGCTTGAAGGGGATAGAATCTAATGAGGTTTGTTATTTTCTGTTGTGTAAATAAATTTTGGTTACCTACCTTGTACCAACCATCCCTCGCTCCTTGAGATGAACCGTAACTAATTACCAAGTTACATGGGAGCATGTCACGTGTTACAAGTGCAAGATGGCAACATCCATTTTAGATTCACTTCTAGCAAGTTGTCATAGTAAGGGCACCCTGTCTCAAATTTAATTGAAGTGAATGAACTGAATTAAAAAATACTTCATGAATACTAAAATAGAGAGTTATTTTGCAGTGGACATCAAGAGGCCCACTTTAGTCTACAGATCAAACAAGATGCATGTTGTTTGATCAGTGCCTGTTTGTTCTATTTGTTTAGTACCTTGTGTAGCATTTTCATTTGTGTAAGTCATTCCAGTGGCAAGAGCAGTCCCCCATATAAATCTAAGATTTTAAATATAAGGATATAATTTCATCTGGTCGTTACCAGGTCAAGCAGAAAAACAAAACAGGGCATGTTGCACCACATCATTACATATTTAATAGAATAAAACAAACTGCAAAAGCAGTATGTGAAAAACTAAAAGTACATCCCATGATTCCATGACCTGTAAAACCACCTTCAGCAGAAAAACTAGACATCATAGTTTTCTGTTTGAATTGATTAGTTTCTCATCATTTTTATGGAGGAAATTTGGCCCACACTTCTTTAATTTATTGCTTTAGTTAATTGAGATTTCCAGGCATTCCATTATGCACAGCCCTTTTGAGGTACCACCACATCATTTCAGCCAGGTTGAGGTCTGTGCTTTGAGGAATTGCACCACCTTGATTCTTTTTTTTCAGTCATTTTCTTGTAGGTTTGTTGAATTAGCTGTCTGAGAGATGGCCTTATATTTTACTCTAAATACTCTGTATGGGGGTGTTTTACTATATTTAACCAAGAACTTATTTTGTTCTATTTATGAGCTGGCTTCCTTGTTTTTATCCTCAAATATCATACTGCTTTCCTTTAAAACCCTACCCTCACACTCAGAAAGTCAAATATGTCCTTCTTCACCTCAAACCTGTTTTTGTATGCAGATTTTCTACTCTGTAGTTTGATATGTATTTATATGTATATATAGATGGGTGTTTGTGTGTGTTTAACACATTAGACAACCCAGACATATGCCGGGGACATGTAGATATATGTCAGATTTCCCTGCTGCTTTGACTGCAAAAGCATTGTATTTTTGTCTGCTATAAATATTTAAATTCTTACATTAGTTAATGACTGTACTTTTCTATTTTGGTGATAGATAAATGACTCAAGATCCATGATTGTGATTTGTCATCTGACTCTAACACCCCATTTTTTACTTACAAACATCAAGATTGGGAACGCTTACTGAGTTTGTTTACAAGTTTTATGACACTGGGATCCCTGGGATCTCCATTATTTAGTCTCCTTGTCTTGTTGTCATTTATTTTAGTTTAAGTTTAAGTTTTTTTATGCACCAATAAATTTCAGATAGGAAAACCAATGAAAGGAGATGTTTTTTTGGTAAACTGATAAAAAGCCTGTCAGAGAGCTCATACACAGAGAATGGTGGCTATGTAAAAGAAACCAGGTTCATGATGGCAAAGACCAAATTTAAATACAAACAAAAGAATAAGTAATACTGTACAAGAAACCAACCGAGACGCCATGTACTTACTGATGCTGAAGAACCAATAACCAGAAGCACCTGTTATCGATTACAATAAAGAGATAAGGCTTGCTTTCTTTGGGCTAGCTATGTGCCAGAAAGGGGAGATTCCAGCCACTGACATTTAGCAGGTGGTGGCTGGATTCCCTCTTCTTCTGCTTTGCCTTTTCCAGTTGAGTCCAACTCTCTCTCCCCAAAGATGATGAAGGATTGTGAGTTTCAACACAGTAATTGGATATCATGGTACCTACAATGGTTAGAGACCCCAACTTTTCATCTTCCTTATCTTCATCTTCCTTAACATTAACATACAAAGCTTCCTGAATGAGCCAATGAACTGAATCTGTTTTTCAATAGATTTGATTTGAGGGCTCTGGACTACCCCACCCTCCACAACCATCCACCTTCAAACCTCCAGCCCTGCTGTCACCCCTCCCCCATCGTTCCTCCCTGACTATGCCTGACCTGTTCTTTCTCTCCCGCCATCATCACATCCCCCCTCCCTCATCAACACACAAACCCTCACAGCAGAGCAGGTGAGGAAAGAGCTGTGCAGACTCCACCCAGGCAAGGCAGCAGGTGCCAATGGTGTCAGCCTGAGGGTCCTCAAAACCTATGCAGCCCAGCTGAGTGGAGTCCTACCGCCCATCTTCAACCTGAGCCTGGGTCTGGAGAGGATCCCTGTGTCACTTTCTCCAAATCATGTTTGTATGTTTGTATATATTGTTTTTTATTGAGGCTGCTAAATTGCACACTGCACAGATTGTATTCAGTTACTTATGTTATTTTATGTTAGCTTTATTTTATTTTTATTTTAGTTCATTTGATTACTTTCCCTCTTGTGTCATAACTGTTGCACAGCAATTTCCCTCAGGATAAATAAAGCTTCTTGAATCTTGAAAAAAAGACAATCCCTTTTGTACTTGAACACATAGCCTCACCTTCCACACACTCTTTCTGAAGAGACACTTCGCTGTTGAATCTTGACTTATTGTTACGGGAGTCTCACGAATAAGAGACTGAGAAGTACATGATGGATCAGTAGGTTTCTCATACACTATTTTTTCTTCTTTGTGTTTGCGTTTAGCTTTGGTCCTTGCCATCATGAACCTGTTAATTTTTTACACAGCAATCATTCTCTGCACACAAGGTCTCTAATAGGCTTTTTATCAGTTTACAACCCTTCCATCCCTCTCCTTTCATTGGTTCTCTTATCTCAAAAGGTCACCTCTCGGAAAAGTTTGGTGGAAGTTTTCTGTCTTTTATCAAGTTAACGTGGCCACCTGTGATATAAACCCTGGCTTAGCTAGTTTTACATAGGGTCTTGCTTATGTTTAGTGGTGCAAACATAACAATGAAAAATTATGCTTACAAAAACCACGTGGATTTGCCCCAACTTTTAATTCCTGTTAAAGATTAAAATAGAAAAAAAATGTTATATGGAGTACTTACATTAGTCTTTAACACAATTCACATGTGGTGGCAAAAGATTAACTTGTTCGCCAACCAAAAACATGACTGCCGATCCATAGGCTGTACCGCAAACCCAAATGGTCACTCCCTCAAATACTGTGCTTCACAGTTAATATGATGAGTTTGTGCTGATGGACAGCACCATGTTTGGCAAGAGTCATACAGTCTGTGACTGTTGTCAAAAGTTGTGCTGTCCATTATGGCAAAGTTACTTCAAAGGACAATGTTCCATAAGGCTTGTGGTTTATTCAGATGCAACTTCCACTTATTAATTTCCTTGAGTCACTAATAATAAGGATAACTGTTTTAAACCAATGATGGAGACGGTACCTAAAGCAAACGTATCAAAATTTTAAAAAGTTATGGTATGGCTAAACATATACTATTTTTAGTATTATATAGCTAAACTGAGTGGTAGATTTGGCTCTTGCAGGTTTTCTTCTGCAAATTTTCAATAAGATAGTCGCTTAAAAATCCAGTGGTGAAGCAGGACCTGAAAGGATTAAGACCTGTTAATGACCAGATGTTTTTTCTTATTATGCACTGATACGGAAAATCTAAGATTTGGGAGAGTTTTTTTTTTTTCCTTGACAGCATATGCAGACTACACAAAGAAATGATATATGAGTGAGCACTCACTGGCAGCGAGGACCACTGTAATCCTTGGGGCATACACAGGTGTACATGTTGATTCCATCTTGACATGTCCCTCCATGTTCACAAGCATGATGTTCACAGTCGTCAAAATCCTCATCACACATTGTACCACCATACCCAGGGTCGCAGTGACACTCAAAACCAGCTAAGTAATCCTTACAGCTGCCATAAACACAGGGCTGAGATGCGCAATCATCACTGTCTGTCTCACACTGTTGTCCCTCCCAACCAAAGTCACACAAACAGGCAAATTCATTGAAGAGGTCTTCACATTTGGCTCCATTTAGACAAGGATCTGAATCACAAACTGGGGCACTGGTACAGCCCAAAT
The DNA here is from genome assembly GCF_036924035.1 of Leuresthes tenuis. NCBI lineage: Eukaryota > Metazoa > Chordata > Actinopteri > Atheriniformes > Atherinopsidae > Leuresthes > Leuresthes tenuis. The sequence continues at coordinate 28,055,102 of NW_027325373.1, forward strand.
TAATTTTTGGTTTTCCAACTAAATTAAATTTAGAGAGCTGCGGGCGGTCTTTTTCATCCCCGAAAGGGAGATAGATTCCTCCTAACCTCAATGTACCCAAGCAGCCAATGAAGCTCTCAGCGACAGCTAGCATAGCCCCTTCCTTGTTGAGAAAGTAAACACTACTCATGTACTCTGGTGCACTGCTAGCATCTGTGATTCCATCAACAGTGATGATCCAAGGGGAAACTTTGTGGTCCCTCTCAACCATAGAGACGTTCACGCGATGCCAGAGTCCATCAGCCACTTGACGGGTTCCTTTTAAGGTCAGCAACTCATTGTTGCTGGCAGTCTGGATCTTCACCCAGATTGAGAAGTCCAGCACACCCACTATCACCAGGTCAGAGCCCCAGGTGGCCCTCAGGAGCACAGCATTCTCTGATCTTGTCCGTAGCTCCATGTAAATATTAGAAATTGGTTCAGCCAGGGTCCCTCCAGCACTGTACTGCAGAGAATTATTCTCAAACGTGGCATTGTATAAACCTAAGAGCAAACATAAAGATATTTTCTATTACTGTAGTGTTTAAATGTAACTTATAAAAGGATCAGTCATACATTGTATTTACATCTGATTGTTAGACAGCCAGTTACACACCAGCATTTTCTTTGCTATTTCCTTAATCTCTGCTGGCATAGGGCACAAGTCAGATAACAACCTATGTTCATCTCTGTCTGAGACTCATTGGCAGAATTTATTTTATAGAAAGACAATGGCTGCTTTAGCACAAAGTCTAGGGTTGTTACAATAACTGCATTTAAAAAAAAAAGCATTGATATACAAAGGGACACCACATAAGCATATAAAGAATCTTTATAATGTCTATGGATAAAGGTAGTACAAGCCTGTAGTCCGCCATTGTTGTTGCTGTTATGACCATAGACATTATAACGTTTGTAAAAATACAAGTACAATGGACTTGATAAAGTTTTATCCTTTAAATGTCTATAGTTATGACGTGTCTAGCGACGGTGTCTGAGTTTAACCGGGGGCTCACACCAAAAGCGTTGTGAGCGACCACAGCCGCTCATGACGCTCACAACCCGCCGCTTGTACTTCTTCTGCCGCCGGAAGCGGCCAGAGAAGCCGGAAGCGGCCAAAGGGACGGGGCTTATATGTATAGCAACTAGCAGATATATATAATTATCCATCCATACATCGGTTCCCTCTTTCACCATGGATCGTACTCTTGGCATTCTTTGTCTTTCTTTGTGTTTGCGCTATGCCGTTTTCCGCCCTTTTCCGCTTTTTTCCACCTTTTTTTCGCCTTTTTTCCGCCTTCGAAATCCAGATCGGCCCTAATTGGCTGTCGTTGCGTCGCGTCACTGCTCATTTGCATAAAATTGAGCCTTTCTCAACCCTTGAAGCTCACGACGCTCACGAAGCTCACAACGCGCCGCTCACAACGCGCCGCTCACAACGCGCCGCTCACAACGCGCCGCTCACAACGCGCCGCTCACAACGCGCCGCTCACAACGCGCCGCTCACAACGCGCCGCTCACAACGCGCCGCTCACAACGCGCCGCTCACAATGCCGGTCCAATTCTCTTAACTTCTTCTTCTCTTCTCTTATTTCTAGCTAGACAAATAAATTGACAAACAAATTGAATGAAAAAAGCTTGACATACTTTCACAGAAACCAAGAAAATATTTACATTACATAGCTGCATGTTAAATAAAGTAAAGTTTTGGCTTTTGTGCTTGAAAATGGCTAATCAATTACACTGCTGCCAGCAAAATTTTGTGTCAATCAGCCATTGAAAGAAAAAATACTGTATGGGTGTATAACAAAGCTTTCAGGGGTCATTAGGGACCCAACATATTTTTTTCCCCAGTTGGCCTTTTAGGACTGTAATCCAGCCATGCTTACCATTTGTTATTGTTAAAGGAAAATGTGTTCTTTATCTAAAGCCATATGACCATTGTTAAGTTTCATCCTCATGAAAAAGTTTAATCTGGAAACTACAAAGGTGCAATTTAATTGCAGTGTAATGAGTGGCATTGCCCAAAACTATTTAATGTGTTTTCTAATTTCTGATCAGTCAAAGTTTGTAGGATTATGCAAATTTCTTACATTCATATCCATCAGGAAGGTCCACACAATGGCCGCCATTGACACAAGGATCACTAACACACCAGACATGTGTTTCGCAGGTCTTCCCCGTGTATTTTGCCAAACAAGAGCAAGCAAAATCGTTGAAAATGATAAAGCATTCTCCTCCATTTTGACAAGGCTTGATCTGCAGTGGGAAGCATGAATGTGTTAATTAATCTGGGAGAAAGGAACTGAGATACTGTATCATTACATTATTTTTAGAGGAGTTTTAACACAACTGAGGAAGACTATAAAGAAGACAATTAAATTAATTTTTCATACATACTTCATCTAATATATTGTTATCACATTTTTACAAGTCAAATCATATATGACACATTAGAGATAATGTTGAACATAACATAATCATAAAGGTTCATAAGTATAAATGGAAAGAATATTTTAAAAAATGAAATATATTGGTGCCCATGCACCTCAAATACACCCTCTTGTCCTATATGCACACGAATCGCAATCAGTTCAATTGGATGAAAATATTTGAGCGTCCATATGAGAGTGGTTGCCAGAAGAAATTGTTGGATGAAATCAACCCCTCTATTTCATAAGGGCTGGTCTGATCTTCTTATTCTTCGTAATTTTTTTCTTATTCGTCTTCCTCTATGGGAGACAAATGACATCTAACATTTTGTCATCTACTTGGTTGGAGTGTGATTGTAAGACAAAGCCAATAGTTTGTAAGGTGCAAATTTTCTCGCACCCTCTTGTCATGTTTCCTTTATGTTTGGAGTCTTATATTTGGGATATTTTGGTTAAGTATTAGGTTTCTATCTAGTCTTTAGTTTTGCAATGTTATGCCACTTTTTTCCTCAGTCTCTCCTGCCCTGCGATCAGCTTCACTGCAAGTTGTCATTATCACCGTCATTCATGTCGTATCAGGTTTGTCCTTGTTCATGCCGGGTATAGTCATAGTCAGTTTTTTGTTTGTTCCTTAAGTTTTGTTTTGTCAGTTTAGATTTTTGGTATTCTGGCTCAGCTGCGTTTTTTGTTACAGTCATTGGAGTAAATCAAGTTTTCATTTATATATCTGCATTCGGGTCCTTCATCACCTCCACGCCACACTTTGTGACAGCTCTGTGGTTGGGCTAAAACTCCTGATGCATTTTCAGGTAAAAAAAACAATTCCAAAAAACACTGTGTAAAATATAAATTTAAAACAGAATGCAATGACTTGCAAATCTAATAAACCAATATTCTACTCATAATCGTAATAGTTTTAAAAGTGAGACATTTTATCATTTAATGAAACACAAAAGCTATTCTTGAATTCAATGTCAGCAACACATTCTTAAAAAAAAAGTTGTAATCGGGCAAAATACAAAGGTTTTAAAAAATTTGTAATACTTAAAAGAAACAGCTAGAGGAACATGTTGCAAAAATGAGTAGGTCAATAACATAACTAGGCATAAAATGAGTAAACTAGAAAGGCAGAATCCCTCAGAAGTAAGAAGCATCTGCCATGCCATTCACAAATATAGGTGAAAGCTCTGTCATGCAAAGAAGAAACCATATGTGAATAAGGATGATCCCGAAAGAGGTCAAAGCTCATTTAGAAACAACTCGGTTGGCCGTGAAATACTGCATGAAAGCAGACGAACCGGTACAGATGAGAGAGCAGAAACAGGCTGATAAGCAGGAGGCAATTGAGGCAGTCACGGGTAAGTCAGATGAGTCATCAAGCCACCCAGGGAAGCCATGCCCATGGAAGGTACGGGAGCCCCCAGGGGCCCCAGACTTCTCTGAATGGGAGTGGTAAATCCCTTAGTGGGGTCCAGAACAAAACCCATGACCTCTCTTCAGGTCCACTAAAAATTTGACTCCCTGTCCATGACATCCAGAAGACAGCTAACAGTGAAAGCAGGACCATGGGCCTCAAGTCAGACAGGTGGTGGGGGTCTTAAAAGAGGGTTCAGATTGGAAGTATTATTTCTAAAGTTGGGAAATAGGATAGTCTGCATGGTGGTGTGGTGGTTAGCACCGTTGCCTCACAGCAAGAAGGTTCCAGGTTCAACTCCTAGCTGGGGCCTTTTTGTGTTGAGTTTGCATGTTCTCCCTGTGTACACGTGGGTTTTCTCTAGGTTCTCTAGGTACTCTCCAGTCTAGATCTCAGTCCAATTAAAAATATACAGTGGCTTGCAAAATATTTTTCTATTATCCTCCTTCTATGACATCTAAGACCAGCAGTGTGAATGTAGCCTGATTTCAAATAGTTTAACCTTATTTTACTAATTTAAAAAAAGAGTCTTTTGAATTGTAATTCATTTTTTTAAAAAGTAAAAAAAAAGTTAAAATTTCTTTTTTCAAAATACTTTTTCATTCAAATTTTCACTTATATATTTTTTCAAATTTAAAACTTTTTCTTCAGTTTCAGATTTTATCTATTCATCCATCCATCATCTACCGCTTATCCAGGGGTTGCAGGGGCAGCAGCTTTAACTCCAGATTTATTTTTTACCTTCAGATCCTCTCTATAGTTTCTTTTTTTTTCAGTTTCAAACTTTTGGCCAAGATCTAGCATGAGGGGTGGGGCTTCAGCTTACAAGGGTGTGGAATCATCAGTGACACCAAGTTGAAGGGGGGCCTTCTGTCATGTTGCCTTCAGGAAACGTGGGAGTTGAAAAATTTTATTTAAAACCTTTTATACTTCATGTTTACCCACGACAAATGCATAACAGGCAGCGGCAAATGAGATAACCACTCACCAAGACAAAGCTTGTGCCACCATGAAGTTGCCGGGGTAGATTTGCACTGATCAGGCAGTTGGTAGTCAACACAGCCAGTGAGCTTCCTTCATTTGTGCAGAGTAATTAGCTGTGTCTCAATGTGTACTTTAAACTGGAACTGTGCTTTGGCTGCTACTAAGGCCATTTCACAAGTACACAAGTACAAGTACAAGTATTGAGATAAGCACGCATACTGAGTGCCCCCCTTATTAAACACTGGCAGGATGACTGGGAGAACATAATTTTGAAGTGAGCTACTGTACGTAATACTTTGTGGGGTAGGGAAATGTTAATTTCTGAAGCATGGCTGAGACTACTGATCAATTAAGCCTATTTTATCACTCTTACACTGCTGTTTGTGTAGTGTCAACCCAAATGGCTTAAATAATAGGGATGCACCGATCCGATATTTGGATCAGATATCGGTACTGATATCAAAGAAAATCCGAGATCGGGTATCAGTTACAATGGGCCGATCCATATCGCGATTTATTTATTTTTTCCCCTTGTCCTGTCCAGAATTGACATTCATTCAAGAGTCTTGTGCTCCCTCTAGTAGTGAAAACAATAAGTTGGGACTACCTCTGATTTTTTTCTTAGTTTTGACCAAGCCAGAGAAACTATTGTTTTGTTCAGATGCTTTTGCAATGGATGTTTAATCCCCATTTGCACAAAACTATATAAAGAGCTGATTGCTATTTATTTTGAAAGTTACCAACCAAGCTAATGAAGCTATTGTTTTTTTCTCAATTTCAGCTCCTTTATTATTTAATATTTTCTTTGACATTGGATTTTGAATCCCTAATTGCACTGACTGAACCAGTTACACTTGTTATATTTATATGGTTAATATTGTTTGCACAGTTATTAAATAAATAAGTAAATCAATATATTTATATCTGTTTGTTTGTTTTAAAAAAATAGGAAAGAAATGTCAAGTCTGATGTTGCCTTGCACAAAAGAATGATCCCAGTCTTTTCCACACAATGAAACTTACTGTTTGTTACCATAATTCCGTTCTGTATCGGTATCGGATCAGTATCGCAATTAATCGGAGGCAAAAAAATCTGGATCGGGACATCTCTATCAAACAACCAAACTTTGTCAGTGGCACATGTTATGTTTACTAGAAATCACATTAATATGGTGTATAAGAGGTGTCAAATAAGTCGTTACAGTTCCCACATTTCCTGAAGGCAACATGAAAGAGGGATCCCCTTTAGTTAGCTTTCATTCATGATTCCACACCCTTGTAATCTGAAGCCCTGCTCCTCACACTAGATCAGGGCCAAAAGTTTCAAACTGAAAAAAAGGTAATCTGAAAGTGTAAAAATAAAAGGATCTGAAGGTGAAAAATAAATCTGAAACTGAAAAAGAAGGTGGGGGCTTTCTACTCCGTGTCAAGATAGCTGACCGTCACAGAGTGGACAGCGAGTGACTTGAATATGAACACACAAATAGTACACTATGTCAACCGGCATGGCCCACCAGCATGCACTCCCAGAGGAAACAAATTGGGAACTGTAGAAAAATATGAAAAGTCATACTTAAAACAAAGAGAATTAGAAGTAAAAGCTTACCTGTCAAAAAGGCCTAGCATCCTAAAGTTAAAGATGTAGTAAATAAAGGCCTCTTTTTATGCTTAGGAAATATGGTAAATTGTGTTACCAGTCTCTGTGATAAATATTACTTGCTTTTATTTTGAGCTGCTGAAAAATTTTTTAAATAATGCCAAAGACTGTTTGAAATGAGATATAAAGATGCAAAGCTGATGTGAAAGTGCCTGAAGTGCATTACCACAATCATGAACAGAAAAATCCCAATTTTTTGGTGACATCCAGAGCCTTTCTTCCTCACAATGTGGAGGAATGTGTGCTACTGTTATTTGAAGGTTTTTCCTCAATTTTAGTGGCTATGAAAGATCCTTTGTTAGTAATTCACAGTATTTCCACATGGTATAACAACTAGGAAATATTACAGAATATCATTAAATTGCAATAGTGTTCTGCATGAATATATGATTATCTCTTTCTGCACTTCCTTCTATGCCTGCACCCTATCTCTACTCTGTCACCTCTGACAGAGTCGGACTCCTGGGTTCCTTCTATGTAGTTTATTGTTAGCTTTTTACATAGCTTGTTATATCTTCATTTGTAAGTCGCTTTGGATAAAAGCGTCTGCTAAATACAGAAACATAAACATTATTGAAGGAAGTGCCCCTGAAAATAAACACATTTTAACTTACTCATACAGTACTGAAAGACAAAGCAGACAAGGGAAGTATTTCTTACCTTGCATGTATCATCGCTGATGCAGCCCTTCATCACATTTTCAGCATCACTTGGTGAATAAACTTCTTCATTTGAGGTTTTCAAGCCATCCAGATCCAAATGTACTGAGTCTAAACGAAGATCTTGGAGACAGCCTTTAAAATGTCCCCCCCATTTATCAGAGTCCAAGTCGCTGGGAAGTCCTCCAACATAGACCTGATCTCCACTGTTAACAGTCACCTCAGGAATCTCTCCTATTCTATAGAGAAGGTCTGCATGATAAAAAATCACCTGTCTGTGTTTGACTTCCACATATAAAAACTGCTTCTCACCAGTGGTTATAAATATCGGAGCTGTCAATGGACTGCTGTTAGGCAGAGAGCTAACAAAAACTCTTCCCATTCCCAGGTAGACTGAGAAGTAGACCTCTCCCTCACTTTCCACCGAGGGTCTCCTTAGCTGGAAAAGCAGCCCATCTAGTTTTAATGATTTCAAGAAGAAAGACACACTGAAGTTGCTCCCGTGGCTCCTACTTATATCAAAGGCACTGAAACTCATTGTGTCCTCATGGCTGTAGGTCAAGGATAGGAATTCTGTCAAGGAACAATCAGAAGATTAGAGTTATTAAATAAAAACAAGGCTATGGCAGTTTAATTACTTTTAGATGCACAGAGTTAGTGCGAGAAGAAATGATCTTCCATATATTTTCAGATCCTATCATGAGGAGAATGTTATTATATCTTAATGACTTATGGCATTGAAACTAAACAGTTAACAGTATTCCAGTGGTGAGGATAGCCCTTTTTTGGGCGGGCTTAAACCCATCCAAAACTTGCCTTAGCCCATTCTAGTCAGTTAGTCCTCAAATCGTACATAAGTTTTTTTTTCGCAAACCTGTTTTGTTTGGAGATGGGGAAAATGGTAACACGCTCAAATGGGCCAGTAAAATCCAGCACAACCTCCCTGCATGCATCTCTTGTCTCTGATTGGTGGGTGGGTGCCTCCTGTTTTATAAATAAAAAAATGCAGCCCGAGAGTACTTAACATTGTTCCTAGAAGCAGAGCTGATAACCTACGGTGCAGCTGTTAGAACCACACACATACAGCAATGTGTGGTAACACTAATGCCCAGGTAATGCTTTATTTTAGGACCTTGACATAATCTGTCATATCTGTTAAACAGTAATTGACCACAAGACGATTTGATCAATGCCTCTGCTTACGTTTCAGTTCGCAGAATAGGCTTGTAATGATGCGTAGCATGATAAGCTACGGCGCTAGGAGATAGTGCTAGCTATTCAATTGCAAAGAGTTAAGTTGTTGCCCAGCGGCAAGATAAGTTGTTGCCCAGTGGGTTTTTGTTGCCAAAACTCGGGCACTTCGGATCCTTCTTCCTGCAACTCAGCAGGCAGCAGTCTCACTCACACACCCACTACAGCTCTGGCTGATGTGCCCCCTAACATCAGCGGCATTTTATGCCAGCGAACTATACTAATACGTCTTAACCGTGTCGCCTACGCCTACATAAAGACTGAAAAATGTGTGCATACAGACACCAGTATTGAGTGTACACCAAAAAATTAGGGTGACGGTAGCTGAATAATTTCAGCTACTTAAAAATAAAAATATCCTGACAGCTCTCATGTGGACTATGTGTAACAGCTGACTCTTTTCCTGGTGCTGCTGCTGTAGGCTATCCACAGTACACACGTTAAGGCGTCTGAAGCGTTGGCTTTAGTTCAACAGTGACACACGTGTTATCGCCTATATCCTAGGTCAGAGTTAACAACAGTAAACAATGGCAACCGAGGTGGAGCAGCTGTATTTGCAGTTGGAGCTCATCAATTTTGAAGAACAAATGCTCATATTGCAAATGTTGAAGCGCAGGCGACAGCGAAGACGTTTGTGGAGGTGGTCTGTACGACCTGTCGAGGCTGGGGTGAATTTACTGGTTGTGAATTTACAACCTGGATGAACAAATCAACACGCTTCTTCACTGTATACAGCCATTAAGACCAGAAAAAGCAACTGCCGGAAATTACGTTCTGAGCGGTCTATGCGACGTGTAGTTAGAATTTTTTGGAGGTGCATGTCAGGCTGTAGCTATATTGTCGAAATGATGGAGAAGCATAAACGGCCCTAAAAGCGGGATGTTGAGGTATATCATATAGATGAACCCCAAGCTCATCAGAGCTGTCAGGATATTTTTATTTTTAAGTAGCTGAAATTATGTTAGTTATCACTTTCACCCTTGCCTTTTTTACATTTTGAAGAAAAAAACAATAAACAGACCGTTTTTTCAATTTTTTTTGTTGTTTGAATCAACAACAAAAAAAAAACTGAGAAAACCAGATTCAAATAAGGTCCGATTTTGGTTTCTGTAAATGCCCCCGATACCCTGATACCCCTAAACCAGGTATGTCAAACTCCAGTCCTCGAGGGCCGCTGTACTGCAGGTTTTAGATGTTTCCCTGCTGCAACACACCTGATTCAGATTAAATGGATCTCTTCGAGAGATTGTTAAATTCTGCACAAACCAGCAAATGAGGCATTGATCTGAATCAGGTGTGTAAAACCTGCAGGACAGCAATCCTCCAGGACTGGAGTTTGACATCACTGCCCTAAACTCAGAACAGACACTCCAACTACCTTCAGCTAGTGTGTGAGTGATACGACAGCTGTCGCACCTACGGCAGTTGATGCATCTGGACACTCTAATGTCAAGAGTCGATGTCGCTGTTCACTGGATTTTTATTTTATTATTTTTGTGACTGCTTGCCTGCTGTGTTTTGAATTTCCATGGCAACGGGAGAGTAGCGATGACGCTGGTGCAATTTTTGCATAATCTCTTACCAGATAACACATTGAAAAGTAGTCACATAGAGACATTAATAACAGTTTAATAAAAAACGTTTAATTTTCTTATTCGTCTTGTATCTTAAACACTGGAACATTAAACCCTTTGCAAATGTCTGCTTTTCCATTTATAGACATACGTTATTTTTTAAAAAGAAAACAGCCAAGTGCAGGTGAGAGAATGTAATGCCACTGAGTAGTATAGCAAGAAAATATCCATCCATTTTCTATACCGACAGTCCGTTAATCGGGTAGCGGGTGGGCTGGAGCCTATCCCAGCAGTCATCGGGCGAAAGGCGGGGTACACCCTGGACAGGTCGCCAGTCCATCACAGGGCCGCATAGAGACAAATGAGACAAACAACAATGAACGCACACGCTCACTCCTACGGACAATTTGGAGTCACCAATTAACCTGACATGCATGTTTTTGGATGGTGGGAGGAAGCCGGAGTACCTGGAGAGAACCCACGCATACACAGGGAGAACATGCAAACTCTACACAGAAAAGTCCCAGGCAGGGATTGAACCTGGAACTCTTTTGCTGTGAGGTGACGGTGCTAACCACCACACCACTGTGCAGCCCGGCAAGAAAATATTTAATAGATAAATATATGTTAATGATTTAACATTTATTTATTTATTTAAATCAGATGAAACCAATAGACTACAAGCCTGTATTAAAGACTTGGATGACTCAGAACTGTCTGCTTCTAAATTCAGACAAAACTGAAGTTGTTATCTTTGGTCCTAAGTGCTTCAGGGAGAAATTGTCTGGCTATATGATTACTCTAGATTATATACTCTAGAAATAATGGTATTTCCTTGGCTTCTAGTACTACAGTAAAGAACCTTGTATTGGGGTTATTTTGGATCCAGAATTTATCATTTGACACATATAAATCAGGTTTCTAGGACTGCCTTCTTTCACCTACGTAATATTGCCAAAATCAGGAACATCCTGTCTCAAGGTGATGCAGAAAAAACTAATCCATGCATTTGTTACTTCAAGATTGGACTACTGTCATTTTTTTATTATTGGGCTGTCCCACATATTCTCTGAAAAGCCTCCAGCTGATCCAAAATGCTGCAGCCAAGTTCTGATGAGAACTAACAGGAGAGATCATGTTTCTCCAGTTTTAGCTTCTTTTCATTGGCTCCCTGTTAAATTCAGAATAGAATTTAAGGTTCTTCTCCTCACATATAAAGCTCTTAATGACCAAGATCCATCATATCTTAAAGATCCCATTCTAAGATATTTTTCCTAACAGAGCACTTCACTCCCAAACTGCAGGTTTACTTGTGGTTCCCAGAGTTTCTAAAAGTAGAACGGGAGGCAGAGTCTTCAGTTATCAGGCCCCTCTCTTGTGGTACAAACTGTCAGTATATGTCTGGGAAGCAGACACCCTCTCTACCTTTAAGACTAGGCTTAAAACTTTCCTTTTCGATAAAGTTTATAGTTAGGGGTGGCTCAGGTGAGCCTGAAATATCATTATCATTCATCATAATGATGTAAAAACAAACATGCACACTCTGGAACAGGAAGAAGATGTAAGGTTCAGTGTTGCCTGAAAACACTACAAATATGGAGTTGAGAAGCCAGAAATTTTTGTGAAACCTGAACTTGTTTGATTGTGACTTGAAAGGGTGTGTCAGTAAAAATTATTTCTGTGAATTCAATGTATATACTTCTCTGCTGGAAGCCCTAACTGGCCTCCCATCTGATTAACGTCTGTAGTATTCCACTTGTGATTACAATAGCCACAAGTGCAAGCCATTTCCTTCCACAACCACTAATGGGTTTAAGCACAGTTTCACTGGGCCTCACTCAGGACTAAGGGCCTGGCATTTTTTCCCAACAGCGACCTGTAGTACTGTAGGTGAACTGTGGTATAAGGTAGTGTCAAGGTAAAAATTGGACTTGAACTTGAACCTGTTGGCTGAGATGGGTAAATCCTGTGCTTAAGAGAAAGCACCTCACCTACTCGCTTTTTCTTCTGCTAAATTACATTATATTGTACAGTGTACTGGTCATCTAAGAAAAAAGTACAAAAACAGATAAAGAGTGTCTGCCATAATCACACCTCAATCATCAGAGAGAGCCTGTAACATGGCTTTGCCACCCAATTCAGATTCAGTTGCTGAATGTTGATTTTGTGAATAAGCTGCAGTTAGCATTTGCTGATTCTTTTGGACCATCATACCATCAGACATTAAAGAGCTCATTGTGCAATATTTTCTCAACAGAGCACTTTGCTCTCAAACTGCAGTTTTATTTATGCTTCCTAGAGTAGAATGGGACGCGGAGCCTTCAGTTATCAGGCCCCTCTCTTATGGAACCAGTTGCCAGTATATGTCCAGGAAGCAGACACCCTCTCTACCTTAAAATTAGGCTTAAAACTTTCCTTTTTGACAAAGTTTGTAGTTAGGGGTGGCTCAGGTGACTATGAAACATCCTGTAGAGAACTCAAGTGTTTACTTGACAAGACTTTATATGACTGCAACATTCTTTTGTGGGGATGGTCAGTGTGGAAATACCAGATGGGGGATTTCTACATCAAAGAAGAGAAATTTACACCCTTTGCCTATGAAAGCATTTTGGAGAGTTTCTCAGCCCCTTTCCACAGACCTATGCCATAAATTTATGTGAATGCATTTATGACTTAGTGCTAACTAAGCTGAACAAACAACAGACCCTCTCAGGAGAGTATTGAAGAAAACCAGAACAGGACACTTCTGACCCTATCTGGGTCAAAGTAAACAATGGTGACAGTTTGCCCTAACTCTGATCCAAGCCAGTGAGTCAGCTGCATGGACCTCTCAAAAGGATTTTCACCCAGAATCACGCTTTAGCTGAATCTTGAAACTGTATTTAATGTGCTTTATATCTTTGTACATGTTCTTTCATGTTCTCAGTGATATCACAAGCTGTATTTTAATACCCTTTTCACGATTGTACGTTGAAGGATACGGAAAAAGTCATTATTTTGGAAAATGACTAATCAGCTTATGGAGCCACATTGCCCCCTAGTGGTCCGTAGTACTGAATAGTCAAACCCAAAACAGGCAGGCAGACGTCACAACAGTTTCAGGCATACCATTGGCTGGAAGTGTAGCGTAAGCCTACATCATGCCCCACCTCCGCAAATCAAACTCTGGAAACCGCGAGGAAAAGTCAGAAGAAGGGAGAAGATTAAACTGAAGAAATTCGGAGAAGAAGATTGGAGAGAGTAGAGAGATTGAATCATGAAGAGCAGAGAGTTTTAAGATTGATGGAATGAGAGTCTGGCGAAGAGTCTTTGAAAATGGCAGGAGAGGAAGATGAGACGGAAGAAAAAGGTCCGAACAAAGACAGAAAGAGAAGAATGTAGTACAAAGATATCTTTTGCGTTTTTGTTCGTCTCTCATCCTGTCTCCTTTTTATAGCACATTTTAAACTCTGCTGCATGCCTCCTCACCTATTTGGCTCACCAAGACCAATCAAAGAGCCAGCGTTAAGCTTGAAAGCTTCAACCTTTTTGTCAATCTTTTCTGAATTTAAGTTCACCTCATCAGAGTTGGTCAGCAACCAAAACCAACTCGACCCTGGGACAATTTTGTCATTATTTGTGGTGAATTCTGACACACCACCCCGTTCGTCTTCCGAGCCACCAGAAACCACCAGAGGTCCTCTGGCGCAGGAGAGTGACCAGTCCAGTCCCCAAAAGCCAACCACAATGAAGACGCGGAACCGAGAGAGTTGGACTGGCGATTACCTGTGGTTCGGAACTGACCTAAGATCTGCCCTGTTCTTACATTTCAGACGGTATGCGGTGGGTGTCGAAAGAATTCACTGTTAAAATGATAAATTAACCCAAGCTGTTAGCCTTTAAATTCAAATAGTAACAAACCTAGACTATTTGAATTATTCCGGTATCCATCCATCCCCTCCCCTTAGTTATTTTCAATTCACTAAGTGTTTCTTATATAATCATCCATATTCAAAGTATGTCTACTGTTGTCTTAAGGTTCATGTCTTTGGTCATGTCTTTTTAATAAATGGTTCATATATACATACATCTATAAAATCAACCGGCTTTTGTGTATGTGTTCTTTACGTATGTGTGAGTCCAACAAAACGAGAATTCACGAGTAGCGACTATGAGACTGGAATGTATTAATTATTAATTAATAATTGATTATTAGTTTAACATACCAGAATCATAAGATTCTGTCTTTTTACTTCGATTAAAGGTGGTGCCCAAAAACGAGGTAAAATAAGCCTTATTCAGACAGTAAGAACTTTCGAATAAATCCTTATATCTTATCACATCACGCTACGTGTGTCCGCTATATATAATTTGGCTACAATCCCATAGTTATACTGCTATAGGCCTAGATTGCTGGGGGACCTCCCATGATACACCTTTCCTCACTCTACTCTCTGTTTTATCTATGTAAATAGAACATTATTGTTGTCATTAAATTGTGTTTCTTTATCTCAGCATTCCTGGCCTGGTGTTATGGTGTTTGTTGTCCCCTCTTTCCTGTCCTCTCAAACCCCAGCTGGTTGATGGCTACCCTTCCTGACTCTGGTTCTGATGGAGGTTTCTTTCTGTTAAAAGTGAGGTTTTTCATTCCATAGTTGTCTCTTACATGCTCAGGAAGGGAAGGGGGATTGGATCAAAGAGAGGCTTCTGTGCAATCTGTTGGTCTCCTTATCAAGGCTACTTTTTAAAAAAATGGGCTTTGTATGTATGAATTGGACTGATTTGGGATTTAATTGATTGGATTTGATTGTATTCTGATTGAAAAAAAATTAATTGAATTCTAATTGGCTTGAATTGGATTGTATCTTTGAAGTGCTTTGAGATGACATTTGTCATTTGGCGCTATATAAATGAAAATTGAATTGAATTGAATACACATTTGACTGTATTTCTTTTATTTCATGTACTCGGCACTTATTGTGAAAAGCTATACACATTTTGTTGGGCAATACATGTTTTACTTGCGACTTTCTTTTTCTGTCACGATTGCAATGCTATTTGCAACGATGCAATATTTCACTGCTGGTGTTGGTTGATAAAAATGAAAAAGTCTAGAATAAAAATTCTGGATAAGGTTTCAGAGAAGTTTCAGAGAATACTTTTTAGGACTAAATCAAAAAGACTTTTGACGAGTTTGACCAAACACAACGAATGTAAAAATGCTTACCTTCAGAACAGCTTTCACCGTGGTAGGGGCGGTAGCAGTCACACTGGTAGCTAGTCCACAGGTCCACACAACGTCCATACCCATTGCAAGGGTCAGGCTTACACCATTCAGTCTTACTACATCCTAGTTTAAAGCCTTGGACTTCTGGAAGTGTTTCGGGCAGAATAGGTTTAAAGTCAATAATCAGGTCTTCTATACAGCCAATGAATCCTGCACCACTTAAAGAGTGCTCCAAAAGCTCCTCTGGTGCTCCACCTACATAAATATTGGTAAAAGCCTCAGAGGGCTTAAAATGTGGTTCATCTGCATCACCATCTGTAACTGTGCACCCATCTCCGTCACAGTCCGGGCCTTTCAGAATCAAGACTAGACCTTCATTACCCAGAAATACATTAACATCCCTCCAGTCTCCATCACTAATCGAGCCAGGAAATGTTACATCCAGTTCAGAGTCCTCAGAAAAGGCTTTTGCATGAAGACCACCATTTAAAATTTCCAGGAGGAGGTGGTTATCCATATCCCCTCTGTAAAAGAGCAACATATTGGGTACAGTTGTCCGGAAGCGCAGCTCTACCCCAAAACCTCGGTGAACATGGTGTTCAACATCTCTGCGAGTTGGCTCTTCTAGAACAACCTCAATGTGAATAAATCCAGGAATAGACAAGGAGAATGTTGTTCTTGTGGAGCACTGCTCATCATAGAAGCCATGAGGACATAAGCATGAGTGACTATGTTCTCCTTTCTCTAGCCACGGAAGGCAGGTTGCTCCATTCTGACATTTGTGATTAAGGCACCCATAGAGTTTAACATCACAGTGATCACCTCCCCAAGGAAGTTCACCTGGCTCAGCTTCAGGACAGTGACACGTGTAGGACGCTCTCCTGTCTTCACACCAGCCACCATTCTGGCAGGGCTGGCTCTCACATTCATTAATGTTTAATTCACACAGTTCACCTGGAGAGAAATGACACTTACTGTTAGATATGATAGAAGCTGACACTTTATAATTGTAGAGATGTACTAGAATAGTGAGGGTTGCATAATAATAACAAATGTGAAATTATTTTTTACCTCTGCCAAGTACAAAAATAATTAGCTTAGTAACATTTGTGTCTGTCAGTTTGTACATATATATTTGTGCACGCAGCATTACATGAAAACCACCATAACAATTTTCATTTAAGTAAGGAGAAGTACTTTAGGTCAAAGTTGGACATGTGTTCATACATGTACTGTTACTTTTGAACCATATGCCAGATTTTCACACATAATCAAGTCTAATTCAAAGCACCCTATGCCAAGGTAATAAATATCTTCTTTTCTTCTTGGTCAACTGGTCTCTCAACGAAATTGACAGAATTTTCTCAACGAGAAGCTCGGGTTTGGGGGAACCTTTCTGCCCTAATGGAACGTTCGCCACTGGTTACATGAGGGACTCCTGGGAGAAGTGGAGGGTCGTGTGCCTGGCGATTCTTTCCGTTGAGTACATCAAGGATCTTTACATATCCAGAACCATGATAACGAGCTATCTGCTGATTGGATTAGGTATAAACAGCAATATGTCTGTCCAATTAAAAACAAAGAAAGAAATAACAACTATAGCCTTTATTAAAGATGATCCTGATGCAATAAATATAATTTTCAGGGACTTCTACAAAAATTATACTCATCAAACATACTATACTAGACAATAACATTGACCAGTTTCTCAGGAACATCAGCCTTCCAAACTTACATCATGAACAGGTTATGGCTTTGGATTCACCTTTCACAATAGGAGAACTCCATGAAGCCCTCTAACATAACAGGGCTCAGCTGCGCTTTGTGTTGTTTTGTGTTTGAATAATTAAGTTTTACTTTTATAATATCTGCATCCGGGTCCTAACTCCCACCATGCCACGCACAACCTCACCCGGTTGTGACAACTACAGTCAGGATATGTAAGATATTTAAGTGTAAACATTTCCCCCAAGGTTTTCAGAGCAAACAAAACTCAATTATGTTCAGCTTCTAACGACAATAGAAGACGATTTAATCAATTTCCTTCACCATATCAATCATGGGGAGAGTTGCCACCATTAAAATGATGAGCCTACCAAAAATCAATTACCTTTTTTCAGTGATACCTATCAAACATTCTCCTGATTGGTTTAAGTCTCTAGATTCATACATAGATTGGAAAAATAAGTCACCACATACTGGCTTAAAAACTTTACAGAAAACAAGAGATTGTGATAGATTAGATTTACCCAATTTCCATCATTATTTTTTAGCCATTAGGTTACAATTTATCTCCAAATTATATAAATCTTGAAGAAGCATTTTGTGATGATTTAGTCTGAAACTTTCCATTTATTAGCCCAAATATCAAGCATAATAAGTCTTTCAATTTCAGTAACTTCAGTTCCTCTCTGACAGCCTAGTGGGAATTTAAAAAAAAAATCCAAGCCTTCACTCCTCCCATGTAATCATACACCCATCTGAAACAATCAAGACATCCTTCAAAATAAAACAAGGGTGAATTTTACTCGGTGGAACAACCACAAAATAAAGTGTTTAGAACATATAATCAAAAGTCTAACTAATTTTACAGTATGGTATCAGCTGCAGCATTTTATTTTTTAGAATATCAACAGCTCAAATCCATAATAAGTCTCTGGCTCTGGCTGCCCTCTCTGGGGGAGCTTCTCTCCCTCGGTCTATATCCCCATACCCCTCTCCCTTCTGGCTCCTGTACACAGCACACACTCACACATGAAGGGTTTTGGGGGCGTGTGTGTGTTCGGTGGGGTGTAGTGGATGGGCCCACGTAGGTGGTCCCCTTTGGTTGCACTCTGCAGTTCCCCGCCTCTGTTTTAATCACACCTTAGACATTACTACTTATCAAACACACACACACACACACATTAGGTCTTGGGGGGTGGTTGCACTGAGTGGCATCTGGTGGGCGGGGCTCTTTGGATATGTAGGCTGCCCAGAGGGCCGCGCTCCCAGTTCTACAGGTTTGGCTGCCCCTCAATTTTAATTGCTCACTATTAGAAAATATTGAGGGGAGAAGGGTGAGGGGAGGGATCTTCCCTGTCTCCTGGTTGCTGCTCGGGGTGGGAGGGGCCAAGAGGATGAATTATTCTGCTGGTTTGGGGTCTGTGGTGGCTGGGGGGCTGCTGGCCCCCTGGTGTGCCCGCTGCGCCACACCCTAGCGGAGTCGAGGGAGGGAGGACGTGTGGATGTATGGGATGTGAAAGTGTGTGTGGTGATGATTGGGCCTGGGTCTGGGACTTGCTGTCGCTTGGCCTGCCTGTGCTTCTCCCGATGGGGGGGCGGCGTTGCCTCTCCCCGCTGCTCGCGACTTCACCCACCTGTGGGCACGCCTTGACTCCCAGAGCACTTGGCCAGGGGCGCTGGGGCAGGCGCTGACCCACTGTGTGGCTGTCTGGGGCGCTTGGCCCTCCTGGGTATTGGGTGGGGCCTCTGCCGGGGGGTTTGGGGGCGCTCGGGCTCCTGGGGCCCGGGTCCGGAGCACGGCCCATGTCTGAGCGGCTTGGGCCTGGCGGGGTCGGTGGGCTGTTGCCCCTGGTTCCCGGGGGGCCTCTGCCCTATGCTTATGGGGGCTCTGTCCGGGGGCTTCCTCTGCAGTCTTCTGGGTGGATGCTTGTTTGTCCCTGCAGTGGGCTTCCTGGGTTCTGTGCTCTGTGGAGGCTGCTGGTGACCTGGGTCTTGTGGCCCTCTGTGCCTGCTTCTGATTGCTGGGGGGAGGGGGGGGGGGGGGGGGGGGTGCTGTGGATTGTGGCTCTGTACACTTATACACTCATAACTAAGCACGTCCGGTTCGGCTCTATTACATGTTATATAATGTAAACAAAAATAAATAAATGGGCGGTTGATGGGCATCAAGGGGAGCTTTACATTTGTAAAGCTTCCCTTGGCAAAGCAAATCTGTTTGGCATAAAAGGTATTCAGATTACAATTCTGCTGCCATAATGCTGGACAGGACAAGGGAAAATAATCCACAATAAGTGACAAATATAAAATCAGCCAACTACCCCTACAACTTCCCTAGTCCCTAGTTCCCTCAATACTCCAAAATTACTATCAAAAATATACAGATAATTGTCAAAAACAGATGACTCTCTCTATCTGTCTTTAAATGGATGTACAGGGTCCTTCACACTCCGTGGTCACCTCACACACAAGTACTCAGGGCTTTGGGGGGTGGGCGTTCCGGCTAATTCCCAGTGCTGCATGGTTGCTTGGCTCTTAATTTTTGGAGAGTCTCTGCTGTCTGCGAGCAGTGGGGCTAGCTCTGCTGCATTTCTCCTTCCTCCCCATTTTAAAGGGGAACTTCAGTATTTTTAAACCTAGACCTTCTTTCTGGCATGAAATATGTTTATCTACTCAACTCAACAGTTTGGTGAAAGTCAGTGTCCTTCGGAAGATATTTAGATTCCTTGAGATCCGCGAATGTATAGCTGTATTTTCAGACAGAGAATGTGCTGTTTGTCTACAAGTGACATATAATATGCTTTCTTGTCATAACTTCAGATGCTATCTGGGAATAAAGAAGCCGTAACCACAAACTTAACCAGCCTTGAGCAGAGGACATACCCCATAGGTTATCATCCACCTGATGATTCTGTCTGAGCGTTACAGGTCAGGAAACTTACCTAAAAATCCATCAGAGCATATACAGGTGTAACCATTGATCTCATCCTCACAAGTGCCTCCATTCTTACAGGGTTCAGACTCACACTCATCAATGTTTACAGAGCAGTTCTCTCCTGTGATGCAAAACAAAGCAGAGGTTAATGAGACTATTGACAATAAGTGAGATTATTTACTGATAGATTAATTTGCCTTTACTGACCTGCAAAACCTGGCTGGCACTGGCAAATATAACCAGCTGCATCTGCAAAACTAAGCTCCCAGTCCAGCTCCCAATGAGAAGGATCTGAGCGCTCAAAACACTCCCCATTATTTTCACAGGGTTGCTCAGCACACTCATTAATATCAACTTCACAGTTGGGTCCTTTATAACCTAGAGATAGAAAAAAAAATATTTCACCATGTCTGCCATACTCATACTAAACACACATATGTACTTATATATTTCCGTGGTTCACCATCAACCTGTCCACGTTTCAAATAGATTTTCCCCACTCAGCAACACACCCACTGAAGACAAAACCCTGGTAATTGGCAGCTCTATAGTCAGAAACGTGGCATTAGCGACACCAGCGACCATAGTCAAATGTATTCCAGGGGCCAGAGCGGGCGACATAGAATCCTATTAGAAACTACTGGCAAGGGTAAGGGTACATACGGTAAAATAGTTATTCACGTCGGTGAACCAGGTAATGACACCCGGTTACACCGATCGGAGGTCACTAAAATTAATGTTGCATCTGTGTGTAATTTTACCAATTTACCAATTACCAAGGGCAATTGACAGAATTAGAAATTCGGGTCCGGGGGAACCTGTCTGTCCTGATGGAACGTTCGCCACTGGTTACATGATGGACTCCTGGGAGCATTGGAGGGTCGTGTGTCTGGCGATTATTTCCGTTGAGGACATCGAGGATCTTTACATATTTGGAACCATGATAACGGGCTATCTGCTGATGGGATTAGGCATTGCCCTGGTGTATAAAAAAATTCAGAAGTTGAAGACAGCGGTCAAAGGCCCCAAGCTGCCCGACATGTTTGAAGCAGTGGGCAGAGCTGTTGGCGCTCAGACTTTGGTCATTAACTGCAATATGGAAAACATCTTGGAGAAGCTTTTGGCTTTGCAAAGGCGTATGGATCATTTTTGTGACCAGAATGGACAAACAGAGTAAGTCATGTCCATTGAAATACGACTACTCGCCCTAACCCAACAATCATAATCTAATCTGTATTCCTGCTCTCCTGGCATCGGCCTTGGCCAAGGCTGTAATAACCCCCTTCTGAGATCGCTGCTGCGAGATGCTCTTAACTCTTTTCCCTCCTCCCTTTCTTCACGGACACCTGGTGATTGTTGACTCCGTCTGGGACTAAATCAAGGACTTCTCCATGGCAACCTGCTGTGGTATTACGATGACATCCTGTGAACTGAGACATTGGTTGAGAGCCAGACATAGCAACTCTCTGGCTTTATCCCCATCCCACGCCTTGAAGTTGTTTTTGCGTTTTTATGTGTGAAGCGAGTAAATGTTGGCTTATGTTTTTGAGTCTATGTTGGATGGTGAGTTTTTGATATTGCTGAGGTTTTTTCCCAGCCCCACATTGTACTCCCTAAGGAGCATAGTCTGGACGCTGTGGTTTACCCCCTCCCCTCTCCCTTTGTTTATCCTCCCCTTTCTCCCTCTCCCCCCACTCTGTGCAACTCTTTAAAGTTGGCGCATGCATATGCTGTCGGGCTAATTTTCATTGTACTCATGTATAATGACAATAAAAATTTCATTAATTTCATTCAAAACAATGTCGGACTCCATAGTTTTCTCTGGACCCCTGCCAAATCTGACCAGTGATGACATGTTTAACTGCATGTCATCTTTCGACCGCTGGGTGTCTAGATGGTGTCCAGCAAACAAGGTGGGCTACATAGATAATAATCTTTCTGGAGAAAACCTGGTCTGATGAGGAGAGACGGCATCCATCCCACTTTGGAAGGGCCAGCTCTCTTTTCTAGAAATATGGATGAATTTATTAATCATCCAAAAGAGACCAAGATGCAGAATTTTAGTCTTACACACTTCTCTGGGGCTTCCCACGTGGTGTACCCCCCAAAACCCCATAATGACTGTGTCTGCTCCCACACCACCCAAATTAAATAAATCAATAAACACAATACGAGTGAATTCAGAAAAACTAAAAAAATTTAAACAAAAAATTTAACTGAACAAGAACATTAAACTATTAAATGTGGTTTGCTGAATATTAGATCTCTCCATTCCAAGTCTCTGTTAGTGAATGATTTGATCTGTGATCATCATATTGATATATTTTGTCTTACAGAAACCTGGCTGCAGCAGGAGGATCATGTTAGCATTAATGAATCAACTCCCTCTGACTATTTAAATGTTCACGTTCCTCCAACCACAGGCAGAGGAGGAGGAGTGGCAGCTATCTTCAGATCAGGGTTACTAATCAGTCCTAGACCCAAGATTAGTTTTAGCTCTTTTGAATCTCTGATTCTCAGTTTTTCCCAAAGTGGAAATCACAAAAACCTCTTGTGTTTGTTCACCTGGCCTTTATTCTGAGTTTCTGTCTGAATTCTCAGAGTTTTTATCACAGTTAGTGCTGAGTACAGATAAAGTCGTTGTAGTGGGTGACTTTAATATTCATGTAGATGTTGAAAATGACAGCCTAAATATTAACTTTAATTCTGTATTAGACTATTGGATTTTCTCACAGACCTACTCACTGCCTTAATCACACCCTTGACCTTGTGCTGACTTATGGCATTGAGAGTGAACAGTTAACAGTGTTCCCTCATAACCCTGTCTTGTCTGACCATTTTTTAATAACTTTTGAATTTACATTACTTGACTTTACAGCTTCTGAGAATAATTTTACATATAGAAGGTGTCTATCAGAGAATGCTGTAACCAGATTTAAAGAGTTAATTCCATCATCCTTTTCTTCACTGCCATGTGCAGATATGACAGAGGACGGCTACCTAAATTTTACTCCAGTAGAACTTGACTCTCTTGTTGACAGCACTATAGTTTCAATGCGTACAACACTGGACAATGTTGCCCCTCTGAAAAGGAAGTTAATCAGTCAGAATAGGTTGGCTACTTGGTATAATTCACAGCTGCCTGCTTTAAAGCAGACTGCAAGAAAGCTGTAGAGTTCCTCTAATTTAGAAGAGTCTCAATTAGTCTGGAAAGATAGTTTAATAACGTATAAGAAAGCCCTTTGTAAAGCTAGAACTGCTTATTATTCATCACTGATAAAAGAGAATAAGAATAATCCCTATGATAATGACATTATGCACGTTAAAGACAGAGAGAAAGCCAAGAATACAAATATGTCAATTGCGTTAAATCATCGAGGTAATTAATTTGCACCCTGCAAATGATCAATTATCAATGAGCATATTTCCAGCATTTAAACCTTTTAAATAGTCGTTCAAGTCATGATGAGTGAAACAAGTGAAGACACCGTCAAACGCAAGAGAAAGCCTAATTGCTCCCATGCCAGGACTAATTGTTACTGCTGGCCCAGTTTGTGCTTGACAGGAGAGGGATTATTTAGGGGAAATTTGGCTCTGGGTAAACAGTAAACAATACTAAATATGGATTCAAATAAAATAAAAGGCGACAATGAGCCAATACAATGTTTTTACGCATAGGGCTGAGCGTAATCTGTGTAATCATTTACATGTTATAACTGCAGTCCCGGTTGTGGATTGAGATAGGGTGTCAAGAGCCACGTTTTACAGGGATAGCCACTGTCACCCAGCAAGTGACAGCCAACTGGTACATGGTGCCTCTCAAAAAGCTGCCTCAGACCGCTCTCCATTAAAATACGTGAATCATGGGTCGATCACTTTGTAACAACATGAAGAATGTAAAAAATTGCATCAAAAACAACCTGCGTGGTGATGGAGTGGACTTTCTTTCGATTGACAGACACATCCTCGTCTACTGATGGCGCAATTATTTTGATTAGCGTCCCGTCAATAGCACCGACCACACAGGGATTGCCTGCAATTGCCATAAAGTTGGCTGTGAGCCTGTGTAGTTGCTGATTGTCCAAAGGATAAACTGTTGTATGATATGTGGTCTAAAGAGCGCGTTGATGGTTTGGTTTATGGCACGGCTGACTGATGGTTGCGATATTCCTAAATCGTCGGCATTGCAAAGTTGCATTTTTCCTGTTGCTGAATATCGTAGTGTTGCCAAACATTTAGTCTCCAGACTGGTCAGGTTATTTCTATTAGTCGGGGACATTATTGCATCCCGCACTAATTCTACCACAAGTTTAATACCCTCACAATCTAGCCTATATCGCTTCATCAATTCGCAGTCCTCCATTGTCTCCAATA
Organism: Leuresthes tenuis; assembly: GCF_036924035.1. Classification (NCBI taxonomy): domain Eukaryota; kingdom Metazoa; phylum Chordata; class Actinopteri; order Atheriniformes; family Atherinopsidae; genus Leuresthes; species Leuresthes tenuis. The sequence continues at coordinate 28,079,327 of NW_027325373.1, forward strand.
CATTTTGCCTCACTGCAGCCATTTTCTGATTATTTGTGAACAGGTCTTACTGAGTTAGAAATCCTCTCGAAGAATTTTAAGCGCTCCGAGAGTTAGGTGCTACTTTTAGGCCTAAAATCCTTTGTGAATTGCTCTTAGTGAAAAAAATTAGGAGTCCTAAATTTAAGACTGACACACCCATTATTTTTAGGAGTTTGATCCCAGTTGATCTCTCTGAGCTAACAACAGCAATAGTCTTTTCTAAACCATCAACTTGTATTTTAGACCCAATCCCAACCAGACTGTTTAAGGAGGTTTTCCCCTTAATTGACACTTCCTTATTGGAAGTATTGTATTGGCTGTAATTAAACCTTTACTTAAAAAACCTACTCTTGATTCAGAAGTGTTTGCTAATTATCGACCTATATCCAATCTCCCTTTTTTTTCTAAAGTTTTTGAAAAAATGGTTGCAGCTCAACTTTGTGATCATTTATATAGAAATAATCTGTTTGAAGAGTTTCAGTCAGGATTCACAGTGCATCATAGCACAGAAACAGCACTGGTTAAAGTTACCAATGATCTCCTCTTAGCTACTGATAGCGGACTTGTTTCTGTGCTTGTCCTGTTGGATCTCAGTGCTGCATTTGATACGATCGATCACAGCATTCTGTTACAGAGACTTGAACTAGTTATTGGGATTAAAGGAACTGCATTAGGTTTGTTTAAGTCATATTTATCTGATAGATATCAGATAGATTTTCAGAACTGTCTGCTTCTAAATTCAGACAAAACTGAAGTTGTTATCTTTGTTGAGTATATCTGCATCCTCATTGCATGAGCAGGAACCCACAGAAAACAGACCGTCCTACCCCTGTTATGAAGGCCGTACAGCATTTGATGGATTTCAATGATTAGATCTTGCCTGCATGACTTCATGGTCTTAATACTGCTGAGTGCTGCCCAGCTATCTGATGCCATGAGTGCATTAGCCTTGTTGTCTCTGTTGTCCCCTAACCATTTTATTGCAAGTGTGATAGCCAGAAGTTCAACTGTATAACTGATACATGTTCTTTTCTTAATTGCCACTTTGAACTCTGGGATGTAAATCGCAGCTCCAGCTCTTTTGATCCATATGTGAATATGACTACACTATTTGCATAATTCTGTTCAATATACTTTTGCACCATGACTCCAGTAACTCCCTGTCTTGTCTTCTTTTTGAGCTTTTACTGAATATTGAAATATACTGACGGCATCTGGAACAGCCAGGGATGAATTTCTGGTAGAGGAACATTTGATATATACTGCACGTCACATACAGGTCAGTATTAATGCACGGGGTTAACGGTGCTCAAGCGACGTAGGGGGCCCAACGCAAGGCTAGAGAAAAAATAAATAAATGCCAGTAAAGTGGGGGGCTAAAAAAAACACTGCGGAATCGGGATGTATCCTAGCGACAGGATGTCAACAAATGATGTGGAAAGGAAACTCAAAGGTCTTTACAGCACAAAGACAAAGCAAGGCAAGTCTGACATTTGGAGAAGTTTCTCATTTGTCCATGAATCTCTTTATTAATAGCCAATAAAATGACATGTTTTCTCCGGCGGGACAGGAGAAGACACAAATTCAATGCATTTCTATTATTGTGCGGGCATAAATTCTCAAAGTTTTGTGGGTGCGGGCGGGAGTGGATATACACAAAGCGCTCATAGTGTCGTATGAGTATGTTAATTCAATTTCTGTAGAGAGATATGTAGAGCTATGTAAAATTCTTTGACATTAAATGTTTTGTTACAGTCAAAGTTATACTGCAGTGATTCTTGAAGCATTATTTTATGTATTATAAGTATGTATTCACAGTGGCGGTGGCGTGGAGGGCCTTGAGAAAGTGGTTAGCCCCGGGGCCCATGGTGCTTTAATGTGGGCCTGGTCACATAACCCAATACTTTCTCCCTATACATTACCAATCCTGCCAAGTTTGAACAGTTCTCTAGTATATTCTTTACTGGATGAGATCTTTTATGGCCCTGCAGATACACCCAGTATGCCAACATGAGCTTGGTCCTTCTTATTCTTAGAGGTTCTTCCCCCATCTCAACTTGCAGAGCTGCAACTGGAGAGGTCTTAAACGCCCCACTACATATCCTGAGTCCTTTAGCTTGCGCCACATCCAGCTTCTTAAAGTGACTTTCTGCTGCTGACATATATGCAACACTCCCATAATATAATCTAACGCTCATCGTGGTTTTATATATATTTATATATTTATATATATATATATATATATATATATATATATATATATATATTTAATAGAGACTTCCTGGTTGCACCCCAATCACAACCTGATAAGCATCTCAAGAGGTTATTAACATTTTTACACTTATCTTTTGTCCTCTCAATGTGCTGCCTCCAGGTAAGCTTTTCATCAAACAGCATTCCCAAAAAACTAATGACTTTAACTTGCTCCAGTGTTTCACCATATAACTTTATTGATATTTCTTTATACAGTTTTGCAAAACACATCACTTGTGTTTTTGTCACTGCTAGCTTAAATCCCCACCTATTTGACCACTGCTCCACTGTATCAACTGCAGCCTGCAGCTTCTTCTGCAGATATTTCTGATTCCTTCACCTCACCCATAATGCCCCATCATCAGCAAATAATGATTTACTTATTCCTCCCCCCACCTCCTCAAATATGTCATTAATCATACAATTAAAGAATATTGGGCTGCATACACTCCCCGTTGGCATTCCATTTTCAACCATATATACTGGTGAGTACTCTTTCCCTACTCTGACCTCTATCGTCCTCCCAAACAGGAAGCCCAACACCCAACTTATCCAGTTTGATTTGCGGGCCTTCTTTCCACAACATGTCATACACTTTCTCTATTTAAAAAAACACAGCAACTACTATCTCTTTATTTGTCTGTGCTTTCCTAATTTCTGATTCTAAGCACAGTATTGAATCCATTGCATTTCTCCCTTTACGAAACCCACTCTGATATGAAGAAAATAAATCTCTACTTTCTATGAAATACTTCAACCTCTCTATTACCATCTTTTCATAGTTTTCCCTAATTGAGATGTTAGAGCAATTGGTCTGTAGCTTGATGGATCTGATGCAGCTTTACCTGGTTTTAAAATTGGCATTATAACCGACTGCTTCCATGCAGCTGGAATCTCCCTTAAATCCCATATTCTGTTAATTAACTTCAGTATTACCTCAAGTGACCTATCATCCATGTTATCTAACATACAGTAGCAAATGTCATCTTTCCCTGGCGCTGACTGTCGGGTGCTGGAGATGGAACCCCTTAATTCATATATACTGAATGGAAGATCCAGATTCTCTTCCGTAGTTAGTTTTTTCTTGTTAACCCATGTATTTTGTGCCAGCATAATACTCCTTTGCTGCTTGGCCTCTGCTGATAGATTTTCTGAACAATGAACTTTAATTAGTGTTTCAACCAATAGCATCGCCTTTTCTACACCACTAACTGCTGTTCAACTGTTACTTGTTAGTATTGGGATTGTGATATTCCTTCTTATTCCACTCATTTTCCTGATCATTCCCCACACATCTGACCACTTTACCTCCTGGCCTATCTCACTACAATATTTCCTCCAGCATGCATGCTTAGCTGCTCTAATCGTCCTTCTGACCCCACTTGTGACCTTTTACACTGAACTAATGACTCCATTGAATGTTGTTTCTTTAACAGCCTAAATGCCCTATTCCGTGCTTTAATTGCTTGTCGGCAATTTTCATCCCACCATGGTATATTCTTTTTGTTTCTGAATCCTGATACTTTTGGTATCAACTCATTTGCTGATTTTTTTTTACAGCTGTGACTATTGCCTTATTCAAATTATCTACATCTTCCCATTCCTCTTTGAATAATTGTTCAAATCTGTTTCTACTCCTTGAAAGAGTCCCCAATTAGCTTTATGAATCTTCCATCTTGGTAATCTCTGGTCTTCGTCCTGTTGCAACTCTACTCCAATCTTAATAATAATTGGATAGCGGTCACTACCCACTAATGTTTCATTTAGCACCTCCCATTTAGTGATACCTGCTATTTAATTTCATGTCATCATTAAATCAATCACACTCTCCTTATTTTGTCATACCTCGTTCCCCTCCTGTCATTCATACATACTAATCCTTTATCTTCTATAAATTCTTCTATTATTGAACCATTTGCATCAGTTCTTTCACTCCCCCATAGAGTTCTATATGCATTGAAATCTCCACACTACACTACTTTCCCCTGCACTTCCCCCAACACCATATTCAATACATCTACACTTATCTTTTTTGCATGGATTATATTAATTAATTATCGCTAGCTCATATTTCCCTGTCCAAATTTTTATTGTTATGGACTCACATTCTTTCCCTAATTGAACATCACTTAACCATGTTCCATTTCTAACAAAAATGGCCACCCCACCACCTATCCCCATCTTTCTGTCTTTCCCTATAGCCGTGTATCCTTGTATTATGAAATCCCATTGCACTCTCAATCATGTTTCTTGAATACAAATTATACTTGGTTTATCCTGCATATCTGAGACAAACCTTTTAAGACCTTGCCCATTAGCTACTAGACTTCTTGCATTCCACTGCAATATACTTATGATTATGATGCTCCACCACCCCATAAAGATGACTGTGATGGTGTCTGTGAACTGGGTGAGCCTCCGTTCAACACGTCTTCCACTTCCTCCTACCCAATGGCCTCAACTCACAGACACTTCTCTGCTGCTTTCACTATTATTTAGATTTTTTCTGTTTTCTTGTCTATTTGCGCAGTACAATTAATCACCTCAACCATGAACAATATAAACTGCCTTTTCTCCACAATCAGCAGCCTCTTTGATTCCTCTACATCCCTCACATGCTCTTTTTTCATGCTTGTCTGCCATTTTAACATTACTGTTGTTTGACTGTATGCCTACCTTTCTGGCCGCTTCCGCATATGTAACCCATATGTTTTCACTCGCTGCACCACTTCTTCTCTTTTACTGACTTCACACCCTCTATATGCAGAAGTATGCTCCCCTCCGCAGTTTCAGCACTTCAGTTTAGCTCCTCTTTCACATTTCCCATATTCATGCTCCCTGCACATCTCCCATACCTTTGTTTGCCCTTACATACTGCCGCTACATGCTCATATTTCTGACATTTGAAGCACCTCAGCGGCAGAGGAACATAGAGTCTAACATCATACCTCATATATCTGATAAACATTTTTTTTGTATGCACCCTGAATTCAAATATATTTGTGTAGAAGAGCTGCAAAACTTATTTTTGCATAATATGTCCCCTTTAAAGACAATATCTGTGCAGTGAATTAACCTATCCTTACATGTACATTGATCTTCCACAGGAAAAGTTAGAAGTGGCAGATCATTTCTGATCTTTTTTCAAGCAGTTCCCAGTATTGTGACACAAGACTTACTTTATTTTGATAACTTGATTCCACTCCTGTGCATGTTTACTGGGACAAGGACAGTGGTCCAAATACCTGCCCAAGTTATGCTGTAACCACAGCTAAACTGTACATGTAACTTTACTGAGAGTAATGTCATATTTACATTTTCTATTGGCATGGCTTCTGGGGAGCTCTGTTTGCACAGGAAAGTTGGAATTTCTGAGTTGACAACAGGCAGTATAATCAGGAATAGACTACAAAACCCTCTCATATTCTGCCTTCTATCTTGGCTGCCTCGTGCATGGAAACTAGCTAAAGCCGTAGTAACATACTGTTTATCCTACTTATGTTATTGTTACCATCTAAAATTAGTAACAAAATACTCTCCAAGATTTAGCTGAGAGCATTGTGCGATGGGGAGCTCCAAACTTGTTGTATTGGTATGTTGTCAAGTAGCATGTGATAAAAGTCCCATATTCAAAATATGGCTTTAGAAGGAAATAGAAATAATCACCACCGTGCAGGTAAAATTATTAATTTTCTGTGGCCTTTTCAGTCTGAAAATAATGGTTGTGTTACAACCAAAAGACAGAGATGCTATGGACTCAGATGAACAGTGACCCAGAGTGCAGCATGTTGCTCATTACCTAGCCAGCACAGGCAGGTGTATCCTTTGACTTCCTCCAGACACGTGGAACCATGCTGGCAGGGATGAGAGGCACACTCTGGGATATCCATTTCACAATGGTTGCCCTCATATCCTGTATCTCTGCAGTCACATTCATAGCTGAAAATGGCAAAATGAGTGTCAATGCAGCAGGTTATGAAAGTTCTAAATGTTTCAGATGTAGTAAAAAAATGTTTTAAGAAGTTTTATTTCAATAATCAAAGCCTAACAATAATCAAAGATCATTGTAAATTAAGTGACAACAAGTAACAGATGAAATTTCTCATATTTTCAATTTGACCTTTTCTACAGTAATTGCAATTCTAGCACTTTGTCTAATAAATATAAGAGACAGTAGCAATCATTTTGTGCTTATTTTGGACAGCATTAACAATGACACACACACACATCCATCCATTATCTGCCGCTTCTCCGGCAGCTTGAGCAGAGAAACCCAAACGTCCCTGTCCCCGACCACTTCTTCCAGCTTTTCCGGGAGGACTCCGAGGCATTCACAGGCCATAAAAATTATGAACAGAATCTGTTATAAAGGGCAGCCCTGACGGAGTCCAACCCTCACCGGAAACACGTCCAACTTAGTGCCGGCAATGCGGACCAAACTCTGACTCTGTCATACAGACACCAAACAGCCCCTATAAAGATGTTCGGCACTCCATACTCCCGGAGCACCCCCACAGGACTCCCCGAGGGACACGGTCCAGGATATATATACAGGATATATATGTGCATATACAGTCACTTTATTTACTCCTGCCCTCTTCTGCAGTTTGTCGACCCCGACAGTGCCCGGTTGGTTAGCCATGACCTGTTTAACTTGGATCTTGAAATCCCACAGAATCTTACCTTTGTCATTCTCCACAACCTTTGGAGGTATCTTCCACTTTCACTTTGGGACTTTCAAACCATACTTGGCACAGATATTCCTGTACACTATACTCGCCACTGGGTTATGGTGTTCCATTTATTCAGCACCTGCTTGCTTGTTACACCCCACTACTATGTGCTGGACTGTCTCAGAGGCCTGTTTGCACATCCTGCACCTGGGGTCCTGTCTGCTGTGATAGACCTCGGCCTCGAATACTCTTGAGTTCAGGGCCTGTTCTTGAGCTGCCATGATTAATGCCTCTGTACGGTCTCTCAGACCATCCTTTTCTAGCCGCTGATAGAACTGGATTTTAGACACTTTTACTGTACAGAGGCTTATCCTTCCATGATAGTTCCACCTCTTCCTCCTTGCCTCCCCTGGGTTTCAGCAGCCCGAGAGACTCACTTAGTAGTTCATCACTGGGTGCCATCTTCCTGATGTTTACCTGGATATGTGTTATTTCATCTTGGATAGCGGTTCTGATGCTCACTTGCCTTCAGCCTCCCTCCTTCCACTTAGTGTACTATCAGGGTACTGGCATTGGGGTGAAACATTGAGCTTTCTTGTCTTGTGGCTTCTATCTACTCCTTTGGCCAGATTATCATGCCAGCAGGGTATCTGATGACTGGCAAAGGCATTGATGGCTTCTTGTTCTTCTCATTGATCTGACTCTTCAAGCCCTGCCTTACTCTTTGTAGGTACTTGGTTGTGGCTTATTTCCTTGTGGCTCCCTCATAGTTGCCATATGTGATCCCTAGGTTTTTGTTGCTGTCCTGAACATGTGCTATGGTGGTAGTTCAACCCCTTTAGTCCTTCTCACCTTGTCTGTCTTTGATATTATTCAGACACATTTATCTAGACTGAATGACATCCCAATGTCCTTGCTGTATATCCTTGTGACGTGTATTAGAGAGTCGATGTCTTGCCACATCCTGGCACACAGCTTAATGTCATCCTTGTAGAGAAGGTGGATGATGGTCGCTCCACTTTGTAGCCATAGCCACTCTTTGTGATTATGTGGCTGAGGGGGTTCAGGCCTATGCAGAGCTGCAGTGGATAGATATCACACTTCATGTTAATATGTGCAATTGGCCTGGAATTGGCCACCAGGGTTGTGTTCAACAGTCCCATTGAGTTCTTAATGAGGGCTCTTTGTTTCGTGTTGATGTTGTCAAGTTCCAAGCATTACAGGATCCATATGAACATTGAGGCTTTCTTGTAGGCAATCCAGGTGGTGCAGTCTTGAGTGAGGTAGGTAGGTATACATACATACATACATACACGAAAACTCGAAACTCAACATTCATTCCCTTGTGGGCATTTGCCTTTTTAAACTCAGTTCCTCTACCAGAGGCCTGGCAGCTTGAGGATTGCAATATGATTAGGATTGCAATAGTTGAGTTTTCTAATCCTCAAAAAATGGAATCTGCCATCACAACTATAGATTGGTGGAATAAAACAAAGAAGAGCCAGGATGACAGGTTTGGGGGAATGCATCATCATTGTCCCCAACATCTGAGAATGGGTGCTAAGCCCTATTACAAAGCCCAAATAACGTTCACACAAGGGCAGCTTACCTGAAATGGAGGATAATGAAAGAGCCTGTGACAATTTTCCAAGACCAAGTACCTCCTCAAAGCCTGCTAGAACATATGTATGATGCACTGCATATCATGAACACAATTTGTCCTTAGACTGAGTGATGTGCACATTTGACACACATGAACAATTAACACTGATGAACAATTAACACACCCATGTGTCTGCAATTACACAAGTGGATATAAAAGCATGCACAAAGCGGTGCAATGCATACCATTAAAAACAATGGCTGCTTTAACGGTATTGGAGGATATTGCAAATGGTGCAATTCGTAAAAAGCGTGTGTTCAGAGACTGAGAGGATTTACTGGCACATGATGACAACTGGCCCATCAGTCGTTTTGAGGGCAATCCTCCTGGAACTGTGCGCAGAGCTGCGGCCAGCGTTGAAGCGCAACAGCTAGGAGCCACGCGCTGTTTGTGTCCACAGGTGATGTACACACTGGGATTCCTAGTAACCGGGGCATTCCAGAGGGAGCTGGCCAACCGATTGGGACTGTGCCAGTCGACCCTGAGCCAAGCCATGCCAGCCGAGTGGGACGGAATTATCAGCATTTCAGGCAAGTATATCAAATTCCTATACAATGCAGTTGTATAGGACAGCCTATACAGCCCAACATTAAAGCACAATTTGAAGCGAAAGCCGGTTTTCCTAATGTAATCGGAGTTATCGACTGCACACTCATTGCTATAAAAGCGCCATCACATGATGAATTTGAATATGTCAACAGGTAACATTTTCATTCGATCAATGCACAGATCACATGTGATGCACAAATGCAATTAACCAACATTGTGGTGAAGTGGTCTGCTTCAACACACGATTCATACATTCTGAGTAACAGAATGGCGGCTGTAGCTCAGGAGGAAGAGCAGTTGCCCACCAATCGGAAGGTCGGTGGTTCGAAGAGTCCTTGGGCAAGACACTGAACCCCACGTTGCCTCCCAGTGTATCACTGGGGTATGAATGTGTATGAATGATTAGAAAAAGCACGTAGTTAAGTATCTTAAGACGTGCTGTATGAATGTGGGTAAGTGGGGTGAATGCGGCATGTAGTGAAGCGCTTTGAGTGGTCAGTTAGACTAGAAAAGCGCTATACAAGTACAAGTCCATTTACCATTTACCATCCATTGTTAGGTACAGATTACAAGGTGGCACTGTGCGCGATGGGTGGCTTCTTGGTGAGTAACTTTATTCATGTAATTGTACTAATATAATTCCCAGTGACGTGCATTGAGCATGTGCACCCCCAATTTCAATCCCGTCTTCACAACATAATTTCTAGTTGGTGGTTAAAGGTAGTAACTTGCTGTTTTTTGCTGGTTAAACTACAGCTTAAGATCTTTCTAACAAGCCCTTGATTGTCTCTGTGTGCAAATGTTAATAACCCCATGCATAAAATGTGAAATGTCTTTATCAGTCTCACCTTTTCCCTGGTGCACTTCTGCACTAGGTTGCTGTATGAACATGTTTGTTATTAGTTACACAAAAACATGGATATTTACCTTGGGGGTAATCAAAGTCACCCACATGTGCTCCCACCACCCCTGAGAGAGAGTGCTTTGTGGACTCACTGTTCAAACAAAAGACACTTGAACTGTGGCCCAGGGAAGCCCGGACACCCAACCTTCTGGTTGGTAGGCAACTGCACCTACTCCTGAGCTACAGTCGCCCTCTTACTTTGGTTTTCTCAAGAAAACCATCTGGCAGGGATTTAAAGATGAATTTTCCATTTAAAAACCCTTTCTTCGTCCTTTTTGGCTTACCATCCACAAGATTAGAAGATTATATACAGTATTGACCCTACCCTGCTGAAATAGCTGATTTGCCTACCTATTCACCATGTCATGGCAGATTGCTCCATTCTGACAGGGCTTACTGGCACATTCATCGACGTCCACCTCACAGTTGATGCCGTCAAACCCAAGTGGACACTCACATAAGTAGATGCCAAACAAATCATGGCAAGTGGCTCCATTGTGGCATGGGTTGGACTCACACTCATCTATTTCAGATTCACAGTTGACTCCTGGAGGACAAGGAAGGGATATCCAGCATTTGATTAGAAGTCACTGAGAAAAAAAAAAACAACAGTAAGAAACTAGTTTTCATAATTGGTCCCTTGTTTGTAATAAAATGTTTGGTACTGTTTCTGTAAACCAGCACCAGCACAATAATGCGTTGGTATGAATGTTTTTTTTTTTAGGTATCCAATCTGATAAAATCTTTTCTTTACATCCTCCAAACAAACTGATATAAATTAAAGTGAATTAAATGGGACAGCTCTAACCCAAGAACTCACAGATAATATAAAGCTGCAATGACTCAAACTCATGGAGAAATAATTGAGGTGAGAAAAGAAAGTTGTGAATGTTTTCTCTCAGTCTGTAAGACTTTACACTTTTGAATGACCAAGTAGTGTTGAGGAGTAGTACACAAGGCCCAAGAGAAAAAAATGCTGCCATTGCTCAGTATCTTTTTAAAATGATAACGATGATATTATTAAACAAGTTAACTGAGCTGAGGAGAAATGCAAACAGATGAGGATCTGTCTGTAGTATTCTTGTATTTCATCATCGTCTGATTTGACTTCAAAAACTGCAAAAACCTACACAGAATTTTCTTAATGATATGTAGAGAAAAAATAGCAATTGATTTCAGTAGTTTTCCAGTTTTTTTTTTTTTTTAGAAAAGTTCTAAAAATATACAGGTCTGTTTTGTGTGGCTCAAAATAGATTTTTAAAAAAACATTTAACACCTTTGTAGAGTAAGCAGAAAGTGGTGTCCCCATAATACACCACCAAGCTGGTTTGGAAGAGAGTGTCCTTGTAATTCATAAAAAACAGTATGTGAGGGTGTGGGTGCACATGTGTGTGAGTATACTTGACTTCAGTCCTTACCTGCAAAGCCCACAAGGCACTCACACTTATAGTGGTCCTTATCATTGATGCAAGTGGCATTGTTCTCACAGGGTTTTGAAGCACACTCATTGATGTCAATTTCACAGGTGTACCCTTGAAAACCAGGCACACAGAAACAGTGGAACTCTGCCACTCCATCTATACAGATAGCGCCATTCTGACAGGGCTGTGATAAACATTCATTAACATCTTCCTCACAGGTCTTCCCCTCGAACCCTGCTGCACAATGGCATTCAAAGCCATTTGGTTGCATTACACAAGTCCCACTGTTCCTGCAGGGCTCATTGATGCAGTCAGTAACATGTGTCTTGCAGTCCTGACCTCCATACCCAGCAGGGCACCTGCAGAAATATCCATATAGCTGGTCTACACACAAGGAATGAGGCTCAGAGCAAGGGTTGCTCTGACACTCATCCACCTCCTCTGTACAATTGTCACCCATAAGCCCATTAGGGCAGATGCAGTCGTATTCTGTGGTACCAGGGATACTGGTGCAATTATCACATTGAGCAAACGAGCAGGCATCATAGAGTTCATCACAATTTTTGCCCATATATCGCACCCCTTTTGTGGTACAGATACACGCATAATCATACATGGTTTCCACACAAGTAGCTCCATTTTGGCAAGGTGCAGACAAACACTTCTCTGATGTGGCTGTGCAGAGGGTTCCTGCAAAGAAAAACAAAGAAAATGTTCTTTAAGGTAATTTAAGGCATATCAAAACAATATATACCATGAAACAGGAAGAAGTTTGGATGACTCTTGAATCACTGAATATATTGTTTACATAATCAATACTATTATTTAGGCTGATACTGGAATAGTGGGTACATTAATATTTTATGAGCTTGGAAAATCAATTTTAAAAGAACATTCGATCGAAATAATAGATAAGGGATTTTGAACTAGGTAGTTCAAAGAGAATTAATAAAGTCCAGCATAATCGATTAGAATTTATTTTCTTTTTTTGGTCAATTTAACATAATTGTTTCACTGTTGTTTTTTTTTGGTTTTCTGCTTTAATTTCACACATGGGTGAGCAAGTGAGAGCATATAAAAGCCATAACTACTGTTTCATTTAATTTGATTTCTGCATTGTGAGAGCAAATCTGTGTGCAAGTCCTGTGCTGTGTAAGAATCATCCACTCATTCGCTCGCCTGTCACTTACTTACTTACTCACTCACTCATTCAGACACAACTTGAATGCAGCAGTACTTCATAACTATGCACCATTCTTTCAGTTACATGTCACAATTGTCGGCACTGTTGATGAAATAAAATATTTTGTAATTGACATGTCCCTATATAACATTCATAAGAAATTGTAATGTTCATTTACTCAGTGTAAATGTTTTATTGAATAGATTTTGGTCACGTGTAAGGAGTAGCTTGAGGATGGGTAATATAAAAAATGTGCAACATATACAGGTCCAAAAAAATGGGCGTTGGCAAGGGTGCAGTTAATGTACTCCAGTAAAATAATTAGTCCACAACAAGTCTTACATCCATAAAGACACATAGCCCACTGCTGCAACTTTCGAAATTTCTGTCAGATGCCTATATTTTCCACTAAAACACACTTTACTCTGTGACACTCCCTTGTCTTTGGGGCTCTGGAATTGCCAATCGGTAGTAAACAAAACAGACTTCATGATGGCTTAACCACCTGTCACTTGATATCCTGCCTCTTACTGAGACCTGGATAGAGCCTAAAAACAATGCTACCCTGGCTGTACTCTCGACCTCTTTTCTAACCAAAGTTACTTGGCACTTGGGTAAGTACTGTGGCACTATATGGGAAATGCATACTCCAGCTCCCAGTATCTAGTCTCGTAGAGGAGTTTAAATGTACTACAGTTAGGACAGAGCTCCTGTTAGCTGGAAGTAAAGATGCGGTAGTTAGTAAGGTGGTTCCAAACCCAATCTTGGGGAGGAAATGGAATCCAAGAATGGCAGATCAGGAGGCAGAAGCAACTCTTAGACATACAGAGATTGTGGGTAATGTTCAAATAGGCTGGGGAGGCTTGGGGCTTGGCCAAGGCAAACCAATATGGAGTAGAGCAGGTCCCAGGGAAAAGAGAAAGCTAGTTGTTGAACAAGCTCATAGACAGGAGGGAATGTTAAGGGGTACAAAGGCATTGGCTCAGGCTAAGCAGGGACAGTGGCTGAATTGGGAAGGTGTAGAGAAGAAAAAGCTTAGTTGGAAAGAGCTGTGGAGTATGGAGGAAAGGACTATTAGATTTTTGATAGGGACAACATATGATGTATTGCCAACTCCCCAGAACCTAAAACTCTGGGTAAATGGAAACCTGTTATGTTCATTAAGTTCAGGTACAGCAACTTTAAGGCACATTTTGTCAGGTTGTAAGGTAAGTCTGTCACAAGGCCGGTATACATGGTGACATAACCAAGTATTAAGAAGCTTAGCTGCAGGTATTGAAGATTAACAAAGGCAGGTGAATTTAGGAGGGTCTAATGTGAAGAGAATGGCAATTCAGTTTGTTCAAGAGTGGGAGAAAGTTAATAAGACAATAAGGAAGCAAGGCAGCTTAGAGGATGCTTTTGATTGGGAGATGCAGGTAGATATAGGAGGAAAGTTTGTTGTTCTCCAGGAAATAGTCTCTACAAATCTAAGGCCTGATATAGTCTTGTGGACTAGGAGTAGAGTAAGAGTCTATCTCATAGAGCTGACTGTTCCTTGGGAGGAATTAGTGGCAGAAGCATATGAAAGGAAAAATCTTAGGAAAGTTAGGATCTGGTCAGTGGAAGTATGATGTAGAGGATTTGTTGCAAAGTCTGTTCTCTCGTTGTTGAGGGAGTTGGGTGTAAGTGGACAGAGTGTTAGGAAAATAGTGAAGGAAGTGTCAGATGAGGCAGGAAAGTCCAGTCGGTGTATTTGGATTAGAAGAAGCAATAGCAGCTGGGGGACCAGCAGGGGGAGCACTTAGGGTAAACAGACTCTTGGAAAAAGCAAGGAAGAAATCCAGGGTGTATTTAAGTGGAGGGTGTGGCCCATGTGAGTTTTTTAAACCAGGTGGCCATTTTAGGTAAGTTGGTCTGTATGGCCTTGTTTTTACTGTCATTTTTAGTGATTGTAGGACTGTTCGACTGAGTTTGTCTGCTGAACCTGTTAGTGTGTCTTGTCCTGCCTCCACCTCTGGCACCCTCTTTACTTTCATTACCCCCTACCCGAACCAGAGTTTGAATCCCATTCCTACTTATCTTTGCCTCTTCTATTTCTATCCCCTACCCGAACCAGAGTTTGAATCCCCACCCCGCTACGACTGGTGTGCACTTGGTGAGAGGCTGGTTTAGCTTGTGGTTGTGAAAAAAAAATAAAATAAAGATGGTTGTTGTGGTGTGAGGAGCAGTGATGGCATTAGGGGAGTGACTCTGGGACGCTAGTGATCACTGTCTAGCCTTCTGGAGATGTCATGGGCCCAACTAGATGAAACACAGATGAAAGGAGGTTCCCACCCGATGACCCCAATGACATGTTGACCAGCAGTTGGTCTGTATAGGGATTATAGAAAATTATTCAGTCATGTCTTTTTTTATCTTTTTCCTTTAGCACAAGTTCCTTGTGTTTACCTTGAATCCAGGGGGAACATATTTACAGAATATTTATTCCACTCATAATACTCTATATATTTCTCATAATATAGGAAAAGGACAGAATATTTCAGAGTGAGAAAAACAGGCTGGCTGAAATATTCTGTTCCCCCAAGTATCTTTGGTAAGAAAAGAGCTACTGTGTTCACAGGAATAGTTGAGTATTATGAGTGGAATAAATGACCCAAAACTTTAGATGATTGGTTACTCTTCGTCTGAGATATAGAGGGGAACAGAATATTTGAGTGAGGAAAAGCAGGCTGGCTGAAATAATCTGTTCCCCCTTTACCGTTTTTAAACACGGATTTGCTTTTATTTATTTTAAAGAAAGACCTATTATGTCCAAATATGTCATAGGGACAGTGTGTTTGAGGAGAGGAATAAGTAAGTTATTTCAACACTACGTCTGCTAGAGCAGATGATTTTCAGACACAAAGCACATTAACTGAAATGAATGACTAAAAGTCACGGTAGCTACTAGAAATCTCTTTGATTACCTTTTAAATAATGTTACATTTTACATTAGAAATGTGGTTTACAGGAATAACATGGAGAACTTCCAATAAGTTTTATTTTTCATGTCCAGCAGACCGAGCTTCCAGCTTTTTATATCCGCAATAAGAATAATAAAAAAAAAAAAACACCATGTGCGGGAACACAGTGTTTGGGTGACTGACTGTGTTGTCTGTTAAACTATTGTTCAAGTGAACAAGACTCAAATTGGAAAAGATTCTTGGCTCTCTCGGCGTAAACAATTCAATTACAGTAGGAGCAATGGACTGGAATAGATTAGTAGGAACAGGGTCCAGCGGGCATGTAGTAGGACGGTGACGTGAGATGTTTCAAGTGTGTCCACTCTCAGATGTTTAGATACACAGCTCTGAGCAAGAGGGGTGAATGAAGACAATATTTTAATATAATATAATATAAATAATTAACCATAAACCTTAAAAGTCTGAGGTACATATCCTGTCAACAAAGACAGATTGATCAAATCCAATATGGAAGTGTCGATTAAGGGGAAAACCTCCTTGAACAGTCGGATTGGGATTGGATCTAAAATACAAGTTGATGGTTTAGAAGAGACTATTGCTGTTGTTAGCTCAGAGAGATCAACTGGACGCTGCTGTTCTTGATGATATATTAGTGATAATACCATGAATCTATTCTCCAATCAAAAAATTCTATTGGTACCTGTTTATAATTACTTGAAATATATATAAATATATATATTTCAAGTAATTATAAATACATATTATCAATTTATGTTGAATGTTTTAGCGAACAATTCCATAACTGACACACACGGTGACGGACTAACTATTATTTTGATTTTAATTTAATTCATTTGAGTCTGTATGAACTGACGTGAAGTTATGCATCTGTCGGAACACTGTTAGGTTATGAGGCAACAGAGGTCGCCTAGTAACCTAACGGCTTTCTGCCTGGTCCAGATAGGACGAAACAGATAGTAAAGGCTTCTATGGTGCAGAAACGGATTTTAGATTCTTTTGGAAAACCACCACCAGGCAAAAAAAAAAAAAAATAAATCAACTTTACCGGCAGCCATAGCCACAGCACCGGCAGAGACAGCTCCAGCGGCGGCAGCCCAACCTGGTGTGACTGGATTAGAGAAGCCTTTCCAGCCCACATCCAATCTCAAATTCCCTGCACGGCGTTGTGGTAATTAAACTTTCTCAATTTCTGTGACACCAGCTTGGTTTTCTAGATGGAAGTGGCTTCGTTATTCAGATTGATTCATTTTACATTTAGGCTGGGGTATTATCAACATGCATATAGTATCACTTACTCAACTGCACACATATGAACAGATGAAACACAATGAATAACAATTGAACGGTAGCGATTCAGGCTGACTGGACTTTTACTACAGTACTCTATAGGGCTGAGCAACATTATTATTCCTTCACTAAACTCCTCCAACCGGTTTCTGTCCAATCCTACGTTAGTAACCGTAACTATGCACAAAAGACAAAATATGCCGAAGTGGTATGCAGACGGGACTTGATAGTCCGATATCCAAGAAGTTTGGAGGGTGGTGTTGAATTCTTTGCCTCCCCCAAGCCCAAAACGCAACATGAAAGATGCCGAGTGTGGATAAAGCAGCTCCAAAATCAATAAGAGCACCTACGTTTGTTCTAAGGTAAAGTGCTAGCTAACATTAGCTAACCACAGCTTTGTGTGATAACGGTGAAACCTTGAGCCACTGTGTAATATTTAAGCAAAATAAATACTAACAGAGACTAGTTCTGACATATTGATATCTATATCAGCCCCACTATATGTGAGCAATATCCTGGAACGCTGTAAACAAATGCAAGATCGTTTATTTTAGCAAGAAATTGGCAAACAGGACGACAGTGAAAGCTAACATAACATTTCATTTAAATTTGAAAAATATATATTGAGTTACCCTACTGTACAAGAAAATTGTTGTTCTTGTATGTGCTGGTTTTTTATTCGAAGTGTCAACAAATGTGGTGCCTGGCGCTTATATTAAGAACGGTGTACTTTTCCCTCTATTTTGAGTTCCTCTTCATTTGAACTTCGCCAACATTTAGTCTGGTGAATGTATCTTTTAAACGCATATTGGAGACCTTTGTCCGCTTCTCTGTGACACCTTTGAAGAATTTTGACAGAAAATTTCAGACAACTCCTGAGAAATTAGATTTAACGGTACCGGTAAAAATCCCATGTTTCTCGCTCCAGGGAGAGCCAGAGCTATAGAGTATATACACTCCCATTGACTCTCGTTGTAAAATATTGGCGGACGACACTTTCAGGTTATAGAGACGCCAAAAGTTCCACTCTAGGCACGGAGCTCCGTTGAACTCATTTGCTCGTCAACAACAATTCCTGGTAAGTTAATGAAATAACAGCGTTTTAGAAGGTTTTTTTTTTATTTTTTTTTATTAATTCATTTTTACATTAGAAGTACACTGTTAGACATCGTTATTTTTACATTTGGTTTGCATGAAATGTCGATGTTAAAAATGATTTGGGGACCTAACAGAAAAGCTTGGTAACGGAAGCTAACGTGTTAACACATGCTAACGTGACATTAACGTGATAATTTCACTAAAGTCCCGTTAATTTTTTGTTGTCAGGTGACATTATGTAAAGTTGTTTTGATTGATGGGCTTTAAAACATTACCAAAATACTACTGCTAATACTAAGATGCTACTGCTATTACTGTTACCATTACTTTTTATTATCATCATCATTTATCATTAATATAATATGTATTATTTATAGTAATAAAAACAATGTCCATTATTTATTATTCCTATTCTTTTTATTTTTCTTGTACACACACACACACGTTCTTGTTTCAATAATTTTTTAATAAAACTTTGTTTATTTAACAATGTTTATACCAGTCATACTTATTCCTGTCCACCGGTTCTAACATAAATTGCAAGTTGGAATAGTTTCTTGTAGAGATAGATTTGTTACTATTGACTGATCATATTCAAGCATAATTAGTGGTTGTTTAATAGATCTGGTACATGGCTCAATCTTAAAATCTCCATGGTTCTGATACATATCCTTTCAAAATAACTAAACTCGGTAATAAAGATAAAAAAGTACTTTTGAAAAGCTGACATTTCACAAAACTAGCAAGTGCTGACAATGCTTAGAGTCCAATAATGGTAAAAATGAAATTGTATCTTGTTGATCTATTTGCAAATGCAGAAGAACCAACCTTGTAAAGTTAGCATCAATCACATAAGTAACCTAGCGAAGCTAACGCAAACTTTTCTCTCCAAAAATGTATTATTATTATTCAAAAGTAATCAAAGCACTTTCAATTGTCAACCCCACAGCTCAAAAGCATTATTGACACAAAAATACATCCCATACAACGTACGTTTATTTTGATATTTACCATGCAATAGCTCACACTGTACCATATGAAACTATGACAGCTTGCGGTTTGGTTGGAACTGTTGGAACTATTGAGGCTTACATGAACCACGTGATAGCCCTAGCGGCGACATGAAAGTGTGTCATAACTCTGTATATACTTGATAGCTCTGGGGAGAGCTATAGGGGAAAGCTTGACTGGTGTAGCAACAGTAACCACGGGGGGCGGGGCTTAGCGAAGCGTAATTTTCCATAACGACCGGCTCAATTTTTTTCAGTACCCCCTGCTCAAAATGGTAAATGGACTAAATAGCGCTTTTCTAGTCTAACTGACCACTCAAAGCACTTCACTACATGCCGCATTCACCCCACTCACACACACTCATACAGCACGTCTTAAGATACTTAACTACGTGCTATTTCTAATCATTCATACCCCAGTGATGAGGCAACGTGGTGTTCAGTATCTTGCCCAAGGATGCTTTGACATATAGCCCGGGGAAGCCAGAGTCGAGCCACCGACCTTCCGATTGGTGGGCAACTGCTCTTCCTCCTGAGCTACAGCCGCCCAGCGGTCCTGCCTGGCATTGTTCTTATAGCTGCAGGTGGGAAGCTACAACGACCTCTACTACAACTCCTGGTCTCAATCCTGGGTTGTCACGTTTTAGGATGACAAAAAAAATTGGCCATATTTCTAGAAATGAAAGCTGTCCCTTCCAAAGTGGGATAGATGCCATTTCTCCTAATCAGACCTGGTTTTCCCCAGAAAAGATTGCCAATTATCTATGTTGTTTGCTGGACACAAATTAGACAATCAGCAGTTGAAGGATGACAAGAGGCTAAAAATGTCATCAATGGTCATATTTGGCAGGTGTCCGACATTGTTTTGGCAAAATCACATACCGATGCAACCTTAATCTTATTGACCTCCGATTGGCGTAACCGGGTGTCATTAACTGTATGAACTGACGTGAATAACTATTGTACCGTATTTACGGTTATCCTTAGCCAGCAGTTTCAAATAGGATTGAATGTTGCATGCTCTGGCCCCTGGAATTGATTTGGCTATGGTTGCTGGTGTCTCTAATGCCAGAGGAGGAGGAAGAAGTTCC
This sequence comes from Leuresthes tenuis, assembly GCF_036924035.1. NCBI lineage: Eukaryota > Metazoa > Chordata > Actinopteri > Atheriniformes > Atherinopsidae > Leuresthes > Leuresthes tenuis. The sequence continues at coordinate 28,099,446 of NW_027325373.1, forward strand.
ACACAACACAAACAAGGGTACAGGAAGTTATTTAATGTCTTATCGCAAAGCATCAGAGAGTCCAATTATTTTATGTTAAAAAATAAATCTGCAAGATATGCAGTTAGTTATGCAATAAATCTTACCACAAAGTGTCAGAGTCCAGTTATTTTGTACTAAAAAGAATTACATAGCAACAACACTGCACACTATTTATAATTGGTATTTACATGTTTTACATTACTTGTTAGCAACATGCCAATCATTGTTATGTTTATGTGTTTGTTAGACTCTTTTATCCAAAGCAACTTACACTCATATCCCAGGTCAGCAGGTAGCGTAAGGGGTCTTGCCTAAGGAACCCTACTGGAGGTCAGGATTCAAACTCTGGTCACCCACATGAAGGACTGTTCCTTTGTTTGTGTTCTGTGGGACTTCTTCCTCCTCTTGGACTATTAACTATCACTGTCAATTTCTTCTTATAAGTTTTTGCGTAGTTAACTCTATTGCTTACTTGTTCTATTCTACAGATCCTACAGATCCTCTTTTCTAGCAGTGTGTCTGGTTCTCTAGCTTAGCATAGCTACCAGTTTTCTCCCTCCATCTCCTGCTTTCACTTCCTGTGTGTCAGAAATTTAGTTACTCCTCTCCCTTTTGGCTCTTGTACACAGCACACACACACACATGAAGGGTTTTGGGGGCGTGTGTGTGTTCGGTGGGGTGTAGTGGATGGGGCCACGTAGGTGGTCCCCTTTGGTTGCACTCTGCAGTTCCCCGCCCCTGTTTTAATTACACCTTAGACATTACTACTCAAACACACTCACACACACACATTAGGTCTTGGGGGGTGGTTGCACTGAGTGGCATCTGGTGGGCGGGGCTCTTTGGGTATGTAGGCTGCCCAGAGGTTGCCTCTCCCCGCTGCTCGCGACTTCACCCACCTGTGGGCACGTCTTGACTCCCAGGGCACTTGGCCAGGGGCGCTGGGGCAGGCGCTGACCCACTGTGTGGCTGTCTGGGGCGCTTGGCCCTCCTGGGTATTGGGTGGGGCCTCTGCCGGGGGGTTTGGGGGCGCTCGGGCTCCTGGGGCCCGGGTCCGGTGCACGGCCCATGTCTGGACGGCTGGGGCCTGGCGGGGTCGGTGGGCTGTTGCCCCTGGCTCCCGGGGGATCTCTGCCCTATGCTTATGGGGGCTCTATCCGGGGGCTTCCTCTGCAGTCTTCTGGGTGGATGCGTGGTTGTCCCTGGGGTGGGCTGCCTGGGTTCTGTGCTCCGTGGGGGCTGCTGGTGGCCTGGGTCTTGTGGTCCTCTCTGCCTGCTTCTGATTGCTTGGGGGAGCTGTGGATTGTGGCTCTGTACACTTATACACTCATAACTAAGCACGGTTACCATGTAGATCCTGTGCCATGGGTGTTGCATGTTCTCACACACACACACACACACACACACACACACTCATTCATTAGTCCAGTAGCATAAGCAGTTGATGTATTATCATGTTGTCTCAGGTCATCTATATCCACAGCTGTGTTGTATGCGATTACCGCTTCTTGTGCTTGTTTCTGTTTGTTTGTGTGTTTGTTTTTTCTCTGCTTGTCTGCTTTCAGGTGCTCCTGGTGGCTCTAAGGCTGGATTCCCCTCAGCGGCCATGGATTGTTGTCTGTTTTGTTTTTTACAGGTGTAGCAGCTGGTTGTCTGGTTTTTGTTTCTATTTTTGTCCTGTTTCCTCTTCTTTCCTCTTCTTCTTTCCTTGTCCCCCGGTCCGGTTCAGTTCTATTACATGTCATATATTGTCAACAGAAATAAATAAATGGGCATCAAGGGGAGCTTTACATTTATAAAACTTCCCTTGGCAAAGCAAATCTGTTTGGCATCAAAGGTATTCAGACTACAATTCTGCTGCCATAATGCTGAACAGGACAAGGGGAAGAAAGAAAAGAAAGAAAAAAAATAAATAAATAAATAAATTTATAGCTTATTATAGCTGCCTCCTTTAGCTATAATGGTATTTTAGTCTTTTTGTAGTTTTGGAGGCGAGGTTATCTGAATTTGGAAGCTCGGATCTGCACCGTTGAAAACCACCCTATAGCAAGCCAGGTCCCTTTAGCCAGTACAGCGCCACCTAGTATAGCTAGCTCCATTAGCTGCCCCCGAGCAGAACCCGAGCAGCCAGGATCCCAGGTTGGCTGGGTGACTGTCAGAAATAGGAGTTGTAGCCCTAAAGTCAAGTTCACAATCAACTTGTCTACGTTTCAAACAGATTTTCCCCACTCAGCGACACACCACAGGGCACCCTTTTAGCTCCTATTCTTTTCACCCTCTATACATCGGACTTCAGATACAATTCAGAGTCCTGCCACATACAGAATTCAATTCAGTTTTGTTTATATTGCGCCAAATTACGACAATTGTCATCTCAAGGCACTTAAATAATATAGTCCAATTCAAGCCAATTGGAATTCAATTCATTCAGAAGTATTCTGATGATACAGGTGTTGTCGCATGTGCTCGTGGTGGACAGGAGTACAGGGACCTTGTGGAGGCCTTTACTGACTGGACCAAAAATAACTGTCCTCTCCTGAACACCACCAAGACCAAAGAGCTGGTGGTGGACTTCAGGAGATCTAAAACTCCATAGCAGTCAGTCTGCATTGAGGAAGAGAAGATGGACGATGCGGACCTACAAATACCTGGGGGTGGTACTGGACAATAAGCTGGAGTGGTCTGCCAACATAGAAGCAGTGGACAGGAAGGGACAGAGCCGTCTGATCTTCCTGAGAAGGCTCAGGTCCTTCAATGTCTGCAGTGATATGCTGTGGATGTTTTATCACACTGTCATTGAGTGTGCACTGTTCTATGCTATTGTCTGCTGGGAAAGTGGCACTACAGACAAAACGTATAGGTCCCTGGATAAACTGGTGAAAATGGCTATTTCTGTGATAGGCAGGGAGCTGGACCCTCTCAGAACTGTGGTGGAGCAGCAGATAAGGAGGAAGTTATATTCTATGATGGTGAACAATAAACAAACCCTCCACAGCATCCTGGTAGGACAAAGGAGCATATTATTATTATTATTATTATTATTATTATAATAATTATTATTATTTTTGTTCTAATTTACAATTATTGTAAATATTTCAATTGAGGTATATGACTATTTGAATTTCCCCCACGGGGATGAATAAAGTATTTTCTATTCTACTGTAACTGTCATGTCTGTAGTTTTTTCATGTATTATGTTCCTGGTTAGTTTTTAATTTTTGCCACGTTTTCCTCAATTTCTTCTGCTCTGCCATCAGCTTCACATCACCTGTGTTTTCCCCTCAGCTGCCTTCACTCACCAATCACCTCCCTTCAGTATTTAGTCTCCAGGGTTTTTTTTTTTCATGTTCAGTGCCAGATCCTCACTGTCATCCATGCTATACTATAGCTACCCATGCTCAACGTCAGGTTTGTTCCCATGTTTTTCATAGTTGTAAAATGAATGTAAACACAAGAATTGTTGCTCTCTGTATTTTTCATAGAAGACTCAGCACTTGTGGGTGCAAAGAGTGGATACAGATCACATTTTCTTTAAAGAAACTGACCACAACATGACATGTTACACTGACTCTGTAAAGCTGATATTCTCAACTTGTCATAAAAACAAAAGCAATAGGTGAATGATCAAACTAACCTGTCTGCAGGGAGTGTGCAAAAAAATTCTGCTGCGTGGGCCTACTCTCCATGGTATAACAAAAACCAATAAACTAGCTTTACTATCTTAGAAAGCCAAACACAGTCTAACGAGGACTGAAATTAAAACATTATAACAGTATAGAACAAAAATTAAACATGATAAAATGTTTGATTTAAAAGGAAGGAAAGCTTAGTGGCATTTTCACTGTTGACCCCTTTTTTGAGGGCATTCTATTTGTTCAAAACTGACAAAGTAGAACATTGTAATGAGTTGGGGTGTGAAAACAGGTTGAGTCATTACCCTTTTCCTCTCCCCATGTTACCCAAACAGGTACGACAGCAGCCCTGTCTTCCAAATCCTTTCTATGTTGTAATCCTGTAATCCCTCTGGCCTCTTGTGACCAATCCTCTTGCTCCTTTAATCTGTCAGTGGCAGGATACTTGCACAGATTACAGCTCCAAGCTTTAGTCTCAGAAATGTGTACATTCTGTCACCCAATCTGTCAACACATTCTCAGTCTTGCGGTTCCTCCTGTCTGACCCGAACGAGGAAGGTACAGGTAGTGTATGAGTTCTGTGTAACTGGAAGTAGGTGGAGAGTGTAAGTATTGTTTAAACTGAATCTATTAAAACTGTTCAGCTCATTGGCTATATCTAGACTTTTATCAGTCTGATCCCCCTTCACCTGAAACCCTGTGATCTATGTCATCCCTGACGACACATCTCTCAGGTTGTTGCATTTTTCTATTCTATTTTATTACCTTATTTTTCAGCTCATTCAGTGTTCAATTATTACTGGCAAAGCACCTCACTGTCCTTGTGAGAATAATACACTCCACACAGATGCTAATGTAGTCTGTCAAACACTCAGTTATAGCACTGATGTCATCTCTATTGGTTCAGAGTGCGTTCTAGTCTATGGCCTTAAAGCTTCCCTGCAGATCTTCTTCACCTTCCTGAGATAACATCTTCAGAGTCTCAAAGTCCACACAGTGAGAGGTTAATTAAGGGTTGTTTAGTTGGAGGTAAGAAGAACCTGATTGTGGTCTGATTTTCTTAATGGGTGATGGGCAGTTAAGCTGTTTCAACTGGTGGAGCAATCGACACAATATTGAAAGGTTGGAATTATGGCAAAGAAGGAGATGTGGTTGAAATCTCCAGAAATTGCAATGGATGTATTGGGATGTTGTATTTGTGGCCTGGCAACAACTGAACTTATGACATCACAGACAGTGTCTGTAGTGGCACCACTTAATATAAAGTATACACCATTGCTAGAAAAACACAGGTGAATTCGCTCTCTAAATAATATGGATGTAAACTCAGCTAATAGTTGAATATTCTGGGTACAGATCCTCTCCCTCACAGTGATGTCCAGGATTACATCATCTGTTGTTAACGAGCACTATGATACATCAGCCTCCTATTTTGCCGTTGTGTCTCTGATCAAATTATCTCAAACCTGGGTAGAGTTGAGTTGAGTTTGGTATATGCTCATGCAGCAAAGTCTTACTGACTGAAACATATAATATTGCATTCGTGATATTCTGACGGTGTCCCCGTGACCACTCCAAACTTGTCCCTTTTGTTTGCTTGTGATCTGACACTCCTCCTTCGTGTTGCGGGAAGACATGATTTAAACCTCCTCCACCTCTTCCCCCGTCTTACTCCTGCCTGACATCCACTGTATTTCCTCCTAAAATTGTTGTGAATGTGGACTTTTTTTTTTTTCTTTCTTTTTTTTTTTTAGGACTTTGGTTGGAATTTGGCAAGTTCAATCAGCTGCACCTGTTTGAAAGAAACTCTTCTGTTGTAATAGTTGCTCATCATAACAGATGTTGAAATGTGTTATAAATATAAGAATAATTCACTCAAGCAGCACAGCTTTCAAACTGGGGCAGAATAGTGTCTTAAATATATATACTGCAAGAAAGCTGGAGAGACTGTGGCATTCCTCTAATTTAGAAGAGTCTCATTTAGGGACTTCCGGTTTGACAAGCAATGGAGTAGGTAGCAGGTCTGAAGAGCTCTATCATCATTCCACAAATATTTGATATCCGTTGCGTTATTCACATACTTAAAGCGTGGTGAACCCGATTAAACATGGGCAAGACCAAGGCGAAAAAAGCTGAGACCGAGGACGAGAGCAGACAAGGTGCCGACTTAGCCTCTGGGATGCTAGCTAGCAATGACTCCGAGCATGGCGACGGTGACAATTCGGACAATCTCTGACCAACATCAAGAAGCTACTCGCTGGCATGGAGGAGCGGATCATTACGAGCCTGACTGCTCAAATTACAGCCAACCACGCCGCCATCGCCAAACATGACCAGACAATCCAGGCCATTGAAACTTCAATAAACAACTTCAACGGGAGGATAACTACACTGGAATCGGCAGTCGGAAAATTTAAGAAGGAAAACGAGCAGCTGCAACTTAAAGTGGATGACCACAAGAACAGATCCAGGAGGTGCAATATTCATATAACTGGCAAACCTGAAGGAGCTGAAGCCAACCAACCGACCTCTTTCATTGAATTCTGCCTGGGAGAGATCTTCAGTCCCGATGCCTTCCCCCGCCCTCTGACCGTGGATATAGATGTTTATGTTTATGTATTTAGCAGACGCTTTTATCCAAAGCGACTTATAAATGAAATATACAGGCTGGCTCTATGGCGATGTTGCAGGCCTCAAACGAAGCTGGGTTGGTCAAGTGTACCATTCCAGATTTAATGTAAAGGCGAGAAAATCCATCCATTTTCTATACTGTCAATCGGGTCGCGGCTGGAGCCTATCCCAGCAGTCATCGGGCGAAAGGCGGGGTACACCCTGGACAAGTTGCCAGTCCATCACAGGGCCACATAGAGAGACATATGAGACAAACAACCACACACGCTCACACTCACTCCTAAGGACAATTTAGAGTCACCAATTAACCTAGTACCCGGAGAGAACCCACGCAAACCCAGGTGGGGATCTAACCTGGAACCCTCTCACTGTGAGGCGACAGTGGTGGTTAGCACCTGGGCTGCACACCACCGTGCAGCCCAGGGATGGCGATATGTCATGTTGTTGGATAATCAGTCATAATAGGAGTGGATTTCAATCTTGTACTAGATGTCACCTTAGACAGGTCGACATCAAACCCTCATAGGTCAGCAGGAGTTGTGAAGGATTTCATGTGTCAAGGTGGCCTTTTGGATATTTGGAGGATTCAGTTTCCTACTTGATAACAGGCTTCCACCCAAGGTCAAGACTTGCTCGTATACCAGTAATGTTATATCAGATCACAGCGCCTTCCAATTTAAACTCGATCTCCCAAATTGCCTTCCCCCTAAATTCTCCAAATTCTTTTGGAGACTCAACCCCCTTCTATCAAACAAGAAATTTGTTTTATTAGTATATCTCATCCCAAATTGAATTTTTCCTAGAGACAAATGCCTCCCCTGAGATTTCATTTTTATTAGGCATAATGTCTATGAATTTGGAGACAAATCGAACAGACTATTAGCTCGGCAGACTCGTCAGGCAGTAGCTGCCAGATCGATTACAAAGATCCAGTCACATACAGGAGAGATATTGACAGATCATGATGATATAAATAATGCTTTTTCTCAATTCTACTTTGACCTTTATACATCGGAATGCAGTGGGGATTCTAACCTCCCACGCAATTTTCAAAAACCTGACAATTCAAAAACCTGACAATTCCTAGTGTGTCAGAGGACCAAAATACTACATTGTGCTCACCTATCTTTCCGAGATCCTGACCCTGACATTTCAGCTTCTGAAAATGTTACATCTATGCAAAATAATCCACTCTGCCCGGTCAATTTCACTTAATGCTGAAAAGGCCTTTGACTGGGTCGAGTGGGAACACTTATTTTTCACTCTTCAAAAGTTTGGCTTTAAAGAGGGCTTCATAGCATGGATCAGGTTGCTTTACTCTTCTCCCCTGGCATCTGTGATCTCTAATAATACTCAGTCTGGTTACTTCCCTCTCAGTCGGGGGACAAGACAGCATTGGCCATTGAGCCCTTAGCGATTGCACTGCAACTCTCCCCCTAAACTCTAAGACAGATGAAATTCCTTCTAATCTTTTCCCCCTTAAAGGGGAACTCCGGTATTTTTAAACCTAGACCTTATTCTGGCATGAAATACGTTTATCTACAGTTTGGCGAAAGTCGGCGTCCTTCAGAAGCTATTTCGATAACTCGCAATAGGCGTATATCCATATAACGGAGTGAACGGGGCAGGGACAATGCAGCCTCTAAATAAGGCATTACCTGTCTTTATTTCACCAATACTTTAAGACGAATGAATGAACGAACGCATACTATTGCTCTGTTAGCTCATACTGTAGGTGCTGTTATGTGGCTACTTGCGACTATAGGAGAGCTAACGGAGGGATTTCTACACAGGCACTCTAATGGGACGACAATTGGAACTTTCATAATGCCGACATCACTTCGGCTCAGTGATTTGTGCAGCCTTGCCCCTTATTAGCAATAATTTGAGCTCAGATATAATGGTTAATCAATCCATAAGAATTTGGACTCAATTTAGAAGAAATTTTGGGCTACAGAGGCCCTCTATCCTATAAACTGTTAAGTCAAACCACATGTTCATTCCCTCTTGCACTGATCCCGCATTCAATCTGTGATTTAACAAAGGGATAAAGTAAATGTGTAATTTATATTTAGATGACATATTTATGTCTTTCTCTCAATTATCCCAAACTTATTTCTTACCTAAGAACCATTTCTTCCGTTACTTACAGGTTAGGAGCTTCATACAAAATACATTTAATTCATTTCCGGTTAAGCCCATAAAATCACATATCGAATATATTATATAACTGCATTCAGACCATAGAGGACTGGTAGCCCAGATCTATAATCTCATTCAGAGCATTAACCCACACTCCACTGAAAACTTGAGGAATGCCTGGGATTCTGATCTCGGAGTAGTTCTTAGAGACGATCAGTGGGACTCTATCTTAAATCTGATACACACTTCATCTACGTCTGCTAAGCACGGTTTAATCAAACTGAAGGTGATACATACAGCTCACTTTACTAAGGCTAGGCTGGCAAAGATCTATCTAATTGGGATTGGGTCTAAAATACAAGTTGATGGTTTAGAAGAGACTGTTGTTGTTAGCTCAGAGAGATCGGCTGGACAAAAGTAGTCTGAGTACAAGTCATGTTTTAAGGATACTTCTAAAGCTGCTCTACTTGATGATACATCAGTGATGTTGATGGGAAGTATTCCATGAATCTTCTCTCTAATAGAAACAATTTTATTGGTTAAAAAGTTAATGAAATCATTACTACTAAGAGTTAAATGAATGCATAGCTCAACAGAGCTCGGAGTCTTTGTCACCCTGGGTACAGTGTTGAAAAGAAACCTGGGATTGTTCTTATTCTCTTCTATTACTGATGAATGGTACACAGTTCTAGCTTTATGAAGGGCTTTCTTATATGTTATTAGACTACCGTAATTTTCGGACTATAAGCCGCGACTTTTTCCCAATTTTTCGACCCTGCGGCTTATTTAACAGTGCGGCTTATCTATGGATTTTTACAGCTAACGGCCACTAGGGGGATACCTAAATCTATGGATTTTATCATCCACCATGTTGACGTCACATTTGCTTCAACACACAAGTAGCCGCGCGCACGGGAACGCGGAGGTCCTCTGGAAGCAGACTTCTACCGCGAGTGGTACGAGACAGAACGACAGCGAGAAAGACGGACATTGCGAGCGCAAGACAGTTTGTGAGACACCCTCATTATGGAAAACAAACGTAGAAATGCATATGATGCAGCTTTTAAGTTAAAGGCAGTCAATTTGGCAGTAAACGAAGGAAATAGAACCGCTGCACGTAACCTTGGAATCAACGAGTCAATGGTGAGACGTTGGAGACGCCAGCAGGAAGAATTGTCTCAATGCAAAAAGTCAAAAAAAGCTTTCAGAGGTCACAAAAGCAAATGGCCCGAACTTGAAGACGTTCTCGAAGATTGGGTGAACACACAAAGAATAGACGGCCGAGGCGTTTCCACCGTGCAGATCCGACTGAAGGCCAAAGCAGTCGCCACCGAAATGAAAATTGAACAGTTTAGAGGACCATCCTGGTGTTTCCGATTTATGAAGCGAAAGGGACTGTCCATCAGGGCGTGGACGACTGTGTGCCAGCAACTCCCTCCCGACTACCAGGAAAAAATAACAAACTTTGGCAAATTCACACAAAGAAAGATAGAGGAATACTCCATCGGACCGGACCAGATCATAAATATGGATGAAGTGCCATTAACATTTGACCTGCCTCTCACTAGGACTGTTAACAAGAAAGGTGAATCGTCCGTCACGTTGAGAACCACTGGACACGAGCGAACAAATTTCACTTGTGTTCTTGGCTGCACAGCATCTGGAGTGAAGCTTCCGCCAGTGGTGATTTTTAAGAGGACTACAATGCCAAAAGAAAAGATCCCAAACGGCATCTCCTTTAAAGTCAACAAGAAAGGGTGGATGATGGAAAGCGTAATGAAGGAGTGGCTGAATGAGTGCTACGTCAAACGCCCTGGAGGATACTTTCGGCAAAAAAAAGCTTTGCTAGTTTTGGACAGTATGAGGGCGCATATAACAGATTCGGTTAAAGCAGCCATCAAGAGCACAAACTCTGTTCCAGCTTTGATTCCTGGGGGCACAACGAAGCATCTGCAGCCACTCAACATCAGTGTCAATCGTGCGTTCAAAGTGGCACTACGCGTTCAGTGGGAGGCGTGGATGATAAATCGTTCACCAAAACGGGTCGCATGAGAAAAGCCACCTTCGCACAAGTTTGCGAGTGGATCCTGATGGCGTGGAGGAGTGTAAAAAAATCCACAATCACCAACGGGTTCAGAAAGGCTGGACTGCTGCGTGATGGAGAGGAGGACGCCGCCACACCTGAGGCCTTTCAGAGGCTGTTCGATTCCGACAGTGACGAAGAGGAGTTCGTTGGTTTTGAGAGCGACATCGAAAGAGAGGGGAGAGTGGCTGACGAAGCCCTGAACCTATTTGTTTCCGACACCGAAGATGAGGAATTTTGTGGTTTTAGTACGGAGGAAGAAGACGAAGATGAGGATTAATGACTTGACTTTTCTGGTTACAGCCGTGTACTTCACCAAAGATGAAGAGGAGGGTTACGGTAATAACTTTTCTGGTAGGCTGATAACCGTATATTTTAAGTAGCCGTGTTACTGCAATTTTAGGTTTACTGTCGTGTTACAGGCACTTTATTTGTTGATGATGTTGATGAAGATGAAGAGGAGGATTACGGTAATAACTTATCTGGTAGGCTGATAACCGTATATTTTAAGCAGCCGTGTTACTGCAATTTAGACTTACTGTCGTGTTACAGGTACTTTATTTGTTGTTGTAGCTTTATATGTTCTGTAGCTTCTGTAGCTACTATTGCACTAAATGGTTGAAAACGTTATGCAAATATGCAACTTGTTTTGAAATGTTAATAAATGGGAGCTTCCCCAAACAGTTGCCTCTTTCCCAACAATCCCCTCTGTGCACGAACCATATGGTAATTAAACATAAAAAACCTGCGGCTTATAGTCAGGTGCGGCTTGTATATGTACAAATCATGCAATTTAGCTTCTGCGGCTTATATTCAGGTGCGGCTAATAGTCCAGAAAGTACGGTATATTTCCAGACTAATTAAGACTCTTTTAAATTAGAGGAATGCCATTTTCTTTCCAACTTTCTTGCAGTCTGCTTTAGAGCATGCAGGTGTGGATTATCTTATGTAACCAGCTCCCACTATACATTTGGGAACAGACACCCTCTCTACCTTTTAAGATTAGGCTTGAAAGTTTCCTTTTTGACAAACTTATAGTTATGGGTGCCTCATGTCACCCTGAAATATCCCATCGTTATGCTGCCATAGGTCTAGATTGCTGGGGGACCTCCCATTTCTTCACTCTGTCTCCTTTTTCTTTATGTACTGTACATTTTGCATTATTGTTGCAGGTATCCCTAGTCTGGAATTATGGTGTCTGTTGTCCCCTCTTTCCTGTCCTCTCAAACCCCAGCTGGTCGAGGCAGATGGCCATCCTTCCCGAGTCTGATTTTTCCAGAGGTTTCTTCCTGTTGTTGCAAGAGGAGGTGCAGCACCGCAGAGAGGGACACAGACAGAGCAAACCAGTTTAACCACTCGTTTGACTGTATTGCTAATGTGTCTCCAAACCACCCTGCTCCCTGTACCTGCTTCACAAGGCTCACTCTCACCTGGACAGGGGGAGCGGCGCTGTGTGGATCATATGTTTTTACTCCAGCAACACAATCACTAGCCAGCCCATCCTACTGAGAAACAAGCTGAGCGGACGCGCACTTGGTCTCCTGGATTGTGGATTGCCTCACCGAGAGACTACAGTTTGTGAGGCTGGGCAGCTGCGCTTCGGACACCGTGTTCAGCAGCACAGGGGTGCCGCATGGGACAGTGCTCTCTTGTCCTGTTCACATTTTTTGTTCATCAATTTTATATATATTTTTTTCATACACTTACATCCTACTCTACGTTGTTACAAACTGATTTTTTGTTTTCGTTTGCTTTTGATGCTAACCTGCCTTCAGGCATCTATGCAGCTGCAGAAAACTGAATTTCCCTCAGGATTACCAGGACAGCAATTGAAGAGAGGTTTCACTGCAATCTGTTGGTTTCTTTAGCTAAGCTACTTTTTTAAGATTGGCTTTTTATTTCTTTTTTTTTTTTCGTTTTTCTTTTTGTATTATATTGTTTTGTATTATTTTTTAATTTCCCCCACTGGGGGATGAATAAAGTATTTTTCTATTCTATTTGGATGTCCCCGCCATGATCTGTCACCTTACTGTGTTGGAGGGGTTTGCGTCCCACTGAGTCTGGGAGCTATGTTGCCCGGGGCTTTATGTCCTCGGTAGGGTCACCCAAGGCAAACAGATCCTAGATGAGGGACCAGACAAAGAACAGCTCATAAGACCCCCTATGAAGAAGAAAATATTTGGATCACGTTTTCCTTTGCCCACACACAGATCACCGGGGCCTCCCCCTGGAGCCAGGCTCGGGGCTCACCACCCGTCGGAGGGGCCAAGGGGGTCAGGTGCTGTGTGAGCTGGGTCGCAGCCGAAGACGGAGACCTTGGTGGTCTGATCCTCGGCTACTGAAGCTGGCTCTTGGGATGTGGAATGTCACCTCTCTGTTGGGGAAGGAGCCTGAGCTGGTGCGCGAGGCTGAGAGGTTCCGGCTAGATGTAGTCGGTCTCACCTCGATGCACGGTTTGGGCTCTGGAACCAGTCTCCTTGAGAGGCGTTGGACTCTCTTTCTCTGGATTTGACCGTGGTGAGAGACGCAGAGCAGATGTGGACATAGTCATTGGGGTTTACCCCGGTGGGCGAGAGGGTAGCCTCCTCCACCTTTGGGTGGGGGGACGGGTCCTAACTGTTGTTTGTGCTTACACACCAAACAGCAGTATAGAGTACCTACGCTTTTTGGAGTCCCTGGAGGAGGCACTTGAGAGTGCTACTGCGGGAGACTCCCTCGTTATGCTGGGGGACTTCAGTGCTCATGTGGGCAATGACAGTGAGACCTGGAAGGGCGTGATTGGAAGGAACGGCCCCCTTGATCTGAGTGGGATTCTGTTTCTGAACTTCTGTTGGACTTCTGCTTTTGAAGAGTGCAGACGTGTCTCTGCTTCCTCCTGCTGCTTACTGCTTTATTTGCTTTTAAATCATTCTACTTCTTTCCACAAGCCTTGGATATAATTTCATTTTTTATTCCTTTTCTTTTAAGTGTGTATTTGTAAACGGTATTAGCCCTCCTGTTTGCAAAGAGAATCAGACAGAACAATGTCTCCTAACCCTGCAGTATGAGTGAGCTTCACAGAGTGTGAGCAACTCTCTGTGAAGATAACACAGCTCGAGAAGAAGATTGAAACGCTGCAGGACATTTGTGCGAATGCGGAGTTTATTGACTCTATTATAGCTCCTGTGCAGGCTGTGAACCCCTTCATGTGTCAAAGGACTAACTCAGATCTTTCTACACGGGATAACAGCTGATGTGGAGCCTTACGCTGCAGACCTGGCTGACACATTTCCCTGGATGTGTCCAAATGACACTGGAATTTCTGTTGAAGCTCCCAAAGCGGACGGTCCGACTGACATCTCCTACAGGAACAGTGTTGGCGTCAAACCAAAGTCATCAACTCCAGCCAGGACCTGGTCTCATGTTGTCTGTCGCAGAGGTAAACCCAGCATGAAACCTAAACCTCCAGCACTCACTCCACCACCTGAAGTCCCATTGCATAATAGATATGATCCGCTGACTCAAAATAGAATATGTCACAATGAATGTAATGCAAAAATTAATAACAACGAGAAATGGCCCCAAAACTCAGCCAGGGCTAACCAGAATATTAGGAGAAGCCCAAATCCCACAACCAAGGTGAGGTCTACGGAAGCAATCGAGACCTTCACACAAAATTGAATAGATACCATTCTGATTGGGGACTCTATAACACAGCATATCAGAATGGCAAAGATGGAAAATATAGCTTTTTCCGATACAACAGTCAGGGAACTGATAGATCTTGCCCACCATTATGTCTACACATCCAGATGGCATGATGATCATCGTCCTCATGGGGTCTTTTGATATTCTGAGAAGGAAGACTTTTCTCTGCTGTTGGAGAGACCGTGTCACTATGGAGCACACCCTGTTTCCATTTCAGGCCCCATTCCTACTGTGGGTAAACAAATTGAACTTTTCTGCAGACTGCTTGGCCTGAACACATGATTGTCAAATGCATGCATCGCCCATGGGATTAAGTTCATTGATAACTTTAATATCTTTTGGAACTGTAAGGAGCGTTTCAGACCTGATGGCGTACATCCGAATGGAACTGGATGCAGATTACTTGGTGCATACTTGTGTCATGCTGTTGGGACGGCAAACCCAAACATGACTGTACAGATTACGAGACTCTTTACTCCACTGGTTCCCAACTGGTCTGGCTTCAGGACCCACCATCTTTTGTTATAGACAAGCTGCAACCCAGGAATTTTTTTTTAAATCTCAAATTTCTTTAATTAAAACATGTTGCAGTTTGAACCTGACATGAAATAAAATATCACTGTGTCAATAGGCACAAAATTCAAGTTTAACAATAAACAAAAGCAAACAAAATAGTGTGACGTTAGAGAGGAAAAATTCCTTTTAACACTCAAGTGGCTGCATTTTAATTCAAAATCAAAAAGTGCACTGAGGTCGTCGCCCCCCCCCCCCCCCCCCCCTTGTCCTCAATATAAGAAAATCCATATTTTATGTAATCAGTGTCTTACCTGCGTTTAGCCATGGTCACACTCATATGAAAACAAACCGTAGCTTTTCTTCTATCTGTGAAATGGCGAGACTCGATTAGCATTAGCAAGGTATCGTCGCCACTTACTGTTTAGGAGTGTGAATAGCATGCATTCTGAGCCCTTCAAAATTAAAGCATAGTCATATTTCTGAACTTTTTTTTTTTTTCCCAGTCAGAGTCTGGTGACCCATTGAAAACGGGTCTGCGACATACTTTTGGGTCACGACCCACCAGTTGGGAACCACTGCTTTACTCCACGTCACCCAAGGTCTTCAAAGGATGTCTCTATCCCAGCCAGGACTCTAGCAACCACCATCTACTAAGAGACGCAGGGCACACCCTCCTCCTCCTCTTACATCATCTGTCCTGGCAGAGCAGGGCACAATGGGATGTGCAGGCTGTTCAAGGAGCAGCACCAGCAGAGTTCAAAATAAAGATAACATGCCATGATGCATTCAGGGTTCCTGCTATAGTAGTCCTACTACTGACAGCTGTTCTGAGAACAAGCTGCGACCCAGTAGGATTCCTGTATTAGTTAGTAAAAGAAGGAATCGAAAACAGTCTTGCTGGGTGAATCTATCTAATTTGTGAACGGTACCACGTATAACTCAGAAT
This sequence comes from Leuresthes tenuis, assembly GCF_036924035.1. Taxonomy (NCBI): domain Eukaryota; kingdom Metazoa; phylum Chordata; class Actinopteri; order Atheriniformes; family Atherinopsidae; genus Leuresthes; species Leuresthes tenuis. The sequence goes on from NW_027325373.1 coordinate 28,115,104, forward strand.
ACAACAGACCAATGTAAACTCCACAAAGCTCGCTCTGCTTAATATTAGATCTCTGTCCAATAAGTCCCTGTTAGTTAATGACTTCATAATTTCACACAATTTAGATTTTCTTTTCCTGACAGAAACATGGTTAACAGAGAGCACAAGTGCTACTGTTCTTAATGAAACTGCACCCCCAATTTTAAGTTTTATAGATAAATGCCGAAATGGGAGGAAAGGTGGGGGAGAAGCTGCCTTATTTAAAGATACATTCCAGTGTAAAGAGAACTCATTCTGTGATTTCACTAGTTTTGAATGTCTTAGTTTTATTTTAATGGGTGTTTCTAAAGTTCTATTCTTAATCACTTACAGATCTCCAGGATACTGTGCAAGTTTTATTGATGAATTTTCTGAATTATTGTCTGTTATCTCGACTGATTTTAACCATTTTATATTGACCAAGGATTTTAACTTTCACATAAATCATATGACGGATGGGAATGCAAATTCTGTGCTGGGCATGTTTGGTTTGTGGCAACATGTAACAGAACCTACCCACCTTCGAGGTCACATTCTGGACTTAGTAATTTCTAAAGGTGTTGATATTTCTTCTGTTGTGGTTATTGATTCGGCCTTGTCTGCCCATTTTTGTATTTTATTTGATTTATTGATTACTCAGAATGTTCAAACAGCCAGCTTCTCAGTTAAGAAGAGGTACATTAATGAGAGAACAAGTGCTCACTTTAGGGAGGCCATAGCTTTGTTACCAACAATGAGCGCACAGTCAGTTGACGGACTGCTGGATCATTTCAACTTAAGAATTTTGAATGTAATGGAAGCTGTTGCACTGATGAGAATCAAGAGCACCTTGAGCAAACAGAAAACACCATGGAGAAACACCACAACTCAAACATTCATGAAAGCTGAACGTAAGTGGAGGAAAACAAAGCTTCAGATTCACTATGAGCTGTATAAATGAAGTCTGCGTAGTTAGAACAATGAGCTGTGCAAGGCCAGACAGCTGCATTTATCTTAACTGATTAATAAAAATGCCAACAATTCTCCAACTCTGTTTGCTATGGTTGAAAAACTCACAAATCCTCCTAAACAGTCAAACTCAGACCTCCTCTCCACTGAGAAATGCAACAAATGTGGCAACTTTTTTAGCCAAAAAATCAGAACAATTAGACAAAACAACCACACAGACAAACAAGAAAACTAATCTGTGTCTAAAACCTAGAAATAACTGATGTTGTGTCACAATTTAATATTGTTGATTTAAAAATCCTGGAGGAAACAGTTCGGCATCTGAAATCAACAACTTGCACTCTGGACATAATACCATCTGACTTTTTAAAAACAGTTTTCACCTCAGTAGAAAGTGATCTCCTACAAATAGTTAACAGCTCACTGGCATCAGGCATTTTCCCAAGTCCCTAAAGAATGCTGTCATTAAGCCACTCCTAAAGAAGAGAACTCTAGATGCCTCTATTATGAACAACTACAGACCCGTCTCTAATTCCTCTTTCATATCCAAGATTATTGAGAAAGTTGTATTTAACCAGCTCAACGACTTTCTGAATGAAAATGTAAGTCTCGATAACTTTCAATCAGGCTTCCACCATTATCACAGCACTGAAAAAGCTCTGGTCAAAGTGTTAAATGACATTAGGTTGAATACTGGATCTCAGTGCTGCGTTTGATACTGTGGATCACAGAATCTTGTTGTAGAGGCTGGAAAACTGGGTTGGACTTTCTGGAACGGTCTTTAACTGGTTCAGGTCCTGTTTACAAGGCCAGAGTTATTTTGTTACAATTGGCAGCTATGAATCTGAGCGAGTGGCCATGACTCGTGGAGTCCCCCAGGGGTCAATTCTTGGATGTCTTCTGTTTAACTTGTATATCCTCCTTTTGGGTCAGATACTGCACAACTTTAACATCAATTATCACAGTTATGCAGACTCCCTCCTGTGGGGGGTGCTCCAGGAGTATGGAGTGCCGGACACCTTTATAGGGGCTGTTCGATCTCTGCATGACCAGTGTCAGAGTTTGGTTCGCATTGTTTGGTTCGCAAGCTGGATGTGTTTCCGGTGAGGGTTGGACTCTGTCAGGGCTGCCCTTTATCACCTATTCTGTACATAATTTTTATGGACAGAATTTCTAGGTGCAGCCAGGGCATTGAGGGGGACCGGTTTGGCGACCTCAGCCGAGTTTGAAGCAGCTGGGATGAGAGTCAGCACCTCCAAATCCGAGACGATGGTCCTCAGCTGAAAAAGGGTGGAATGCCCTCTCTGGGTTGGGAAGGAGATCCTTCCCCAAGTGGAGGAGTTCAAGTATCTTGGGGTCTTGTTCATGAGTGAGGGAAGAATGGACCGGGAGATTGACCAGCGGATCGGTGAGGCGTTAACAGTGATGCGGGCTCTACATTGGCCTGTCGTGGTGAAGAAGGAGCTAAGCCAGAAGGCGAAGCTCTCGATTTACCGGTCAATCTACGTTCCTACACTCACCTATGGTCACGAGCTGTGAGTATTGACCGAAAGAACGAGATTGTGAATACAAGCGGCTGAAATGGGCTTCCTCCACAGTTTGTCTGGGGTCTCCCTTAGAGATAGGGTTAGAAGCTCGGTTATCTGGGAGGGGCTCGGTGTAGAGCCGCTGCTCCTCCGCATCGAGAGGAGCCAGATGAGGTGGCTCGGGCATCTGGCTAAGAGGCCTCCTGGACGTCTCCCTGATGAAGTGTTCCGGACACGTCCCACTGGGAGGAGACCCCAGGGAAGACCCCAGGTAAGACCCAGGACATGTTAGAGAGACTTTGTCTCTCGGCTGACCTGAGAAAGAGCTGGAGGAAGTGGCCGGTGTCAGGGGTGTAAGCTGCTGCCCCCACCACCCGACCCCCGGAGAGGCGGCAGATAATGGATGGATGGGTGGGCTTTGTATGTATGAATGGAACTCATTTGGAATTTTAATGAATTGAATTTGATTGTATTATGATTCTATTACAATTAATTAGATTCTAATTGGATTGAATTTCATTGCATCTTGAGATAAGATTTGTTGTAAATTGGCACTATATAGATCAAACTGAATTGAACTGAACGTAATTAGAATGTGACTACTCCCAATGGAGATACACTGACTTGCAGAGAAATATGTGGAATTCTGCTCCGCAATTTTCTTCCAGTCACAAGCGTGCACTTCTTTTACACTCCCCATGCACAGCCAAATCCATAGTCTGAGAGCACTGAGAAACATATATTCCTCCAGCAACCTGCAATTATACAGTACCAAAAACAGAACTAATGGTAGAACTGTTAAAATGTGCAAACATAAGTGAATCATCCCTTAATAACAATGCAATTGCTTTTACATGACATAAAAGTATCGGTCCTGTTCAAGAGACAAAGTGGCTGTTGCTATAGTTAGGTCCATTGCATCTACTCAGTCTAAAATTTAATCTAAATTCTAAAATAAATAAATGGATTATCTTCTGTGAAACAGGTAAATAGGTTACTTTTGTATTTATATAGAGTCAACATAAACTTAATTCATATCAGAAATACCAAAATACATGTTTTTGGTTTTGTTTACTCTTTATATTTAGCACTAAAAGGCAGCATATTAGCACTTGTAATATATATTATTTCAGATTTGTATATTGCTTATTGCATATTTTACAAGATCAGTATTTTACAAGATGTTCAATAACAGTTCTATGCTTAAACATTTTCTGAATTAAATACTTTGATGTTGTTTAGAGTAATTATGCACCCATATGACATTAAGGACTTCTTATAAATAATTACCCTTTTTGGACAGTTGAGATCAGAAAAACCTACATTACTTTGAGACATATCTAAACTTTCTGGACATTACATGACCTCATTCTACATATCCATTCATACTCATTTGGCTATGAAAGAGCTTTTCTTCTCATCTGTTTGCTCTGATTGAGTATGCATGACTTAGGTGCTCTGCTTCATTCTGAATCAGTCATGTGTCAAATCTGACAGAAAGGGCTGAACCCAATAAACACCAGACACCCAACTTTTGAAACATTAAATTACATATCAGATACTAATCTTCAGGAATGCAGTTCAAGATATCTGTCTGACAAAGTCTACAGTAACAGCCTCAGTAATTAAAATCCTAAAGTGCTTATTGTTTTTAAAATATTGTGAAGTTTGAATGGAATGAGCCAATTATCATTAATATGTGTGAAAAGGGCAGAGCACATTTATATGTCTACATCTGTTTGAATCTCTTTGTAAATTGTTTGAGTTAAGAGGAGTCCAATTAGGACATGCCACCACCAACTTATTCTGGGAGCAGCATTCATTAAGAGCCCTGCTTACGTTCATAATTCTATTCCTCCTAATAAGAGGTGAGTAAATCACAGGATTCCTCTGTACAGTCAAATACATTTTCAAACTCTGTTTGTATTAGTCAATAGGATTTACAGGAGGTAAATATTAAGAAAAGGTAAGAAAATAATTTGAGTCCATTTTATTGATGTCCTACTGTCTCATGTAACCTATTGCTTTCAGTGTCATCTCTACTCACCCCACTTGAACATCATCATTGTCAGCAGTACTGTTTTTAGATTCACATGAACTTTTCCCAACTCCATGGTAAAGCCACTGATCTGGCTTAATGTAATACCAGCAATTTCGAGTGCAAAACAAACAAAAATAAGTCCTAAAGTTCAGACATTATACTGCGTTTTGTTATTGCCCTCTGTTTAGAGACTGACCTGTTTTGGCCGCCTAAGCTTCACTAAATACAGTCTTCTCTGCTTTCACAGAGTGTAATCAGCCATGAGAGAGACAACAGGAAAACATGAGGTGGACTTACACCTGCAAATAGAAATTCTCATTTTGAGGCAAGCTCCTTTTAAATTTCTTATAGCTTTAATAAGTAAAAATTATGTATCTCCATTCAAGTGAAATAAAAGAAACTTTTTAACCCATTACAAACCGAGTCTTTGTTGAAGGAGAGCATCATAAAACCTGAGCATTTCCAGGCAAATTTAAAACTTTCCAACAAAAAATAGATTTTTCAGCCTCTAAAAAAGTATCTATTTGAAATAAAAAAAAAACCCAGCTTTCCTTCATTTTCATATTTTTGCAATCTATTGACCTTGTCCTTATGTTTAGCAATTTTTTTTCTTAAACTGTTCATCTGTCTTGAAAATATTAATGCAGCATTTGCATCGGACATAACAGCTAACAAAAAAACCACATGGAATAAAGTCTGAATGGGGTCAATTCCCTTTCTTTATTTGGATAAATGCAACATGTTGAACCCCTGAAATATATAAGAAAGATAATAATTTATATTTCAGTGGCTTCTTTGTGTTTTAAAGGCAGCAGCACAAAATCTCTTTGGGTAATGTTCTTTTTTCATTTAGTTCCATTTCATTTTAATTTTTTATAATCTGTATACTTGGAAACTCCTTGAAAGTCAGTGTAATCCAGTCCATCCACCCATTTTCTATATGCATAAAATAAGATAAATTATAATGTAAACTGTTCAAGCAGGTTTCAATGATCAGCAAATTTCAGATCATACAATAATAAAAAGAAAGCTCCAGGCACAATAAGCAGCTCCACAAAATAGTCCTCTATTGTGTTTGTAAAGCTTCAATAATTGAAAACACTAGTAACAGTTTTGTAAAAATTGATTAAGTCCAACTTTCGTTAAAACTTCTCTACTTTCTTCTTTCTGAAAAATATAGCTGAAGCGTCTTATAAGTTACAATTTATCCAAACAAAATGATTCTTTTTATTTTCTGGAAAAACTGCTGTTGTATACACACATATTCCTGAAATCGATTGGAAGTCCTCGTGTGAGCTAGTCAGCCTGTTAGCTTTGTTCACTCCAGTGAATCCAGGCCAGAGTTTCATTACTGGCTCATTAGTGCCGTCAGCAGCTTTAGTAGTCTTTCTTTTGTGGAGCTTAGCAGATATATCAGTCAGCCAGAGATGTTCACCTCAACTCCTATATATCAGAATTAATTACAGAAATACAGGTGATTTCTTTATTTTAAGCCAAGAAAAAGGTTTGATAGTTGTGGCGCCACAGAAAATAAAATAGTTTCAGGAGCAAAAGGGTTAATAATCCTTGAATGCACCAAAGATGTGACAAATTAATTTTAAATTTTGAGTGAAAAAGTTATGGAGATAATAAATGGCAGCTCATAGAAAAGTAATGTGCTTAGAACATAAAAAAGCATGTATATATTTTTAGGTTTATTTTTGTTACCCCATGAGGATATTTTCTGCTATAGTCAGTCACTGTATTTACCAAGGACAGCTCCTAATGAGGACTGATTTGGATTAAGTCTAAAGTATAAATTGAGGTTAAGGTTACTGTAAGGCATGAACTGGTAATGGTTTACCTCCCACTAGATACCAGTGAAATGGAACCAATATCAAGGTTAAGCCTCACCCTGACATGATTCATCCAGACCAAACATAAAGACAACTACAGCTAGAATACAATAAGACACATCCATACCTGCAAAATTCATAATTGAAGATGTTACATTGCACACTGCAAATTCATACACAACACACAAACTCAAACTAAGTAACAACAAGATTGCTGTGTTCTCAGAATGTGTTCCTTTATAATAAGTACTGTACTGTATAATATTCTGTTCAACAAAGAGGGAAAAGGCCACTGTGTCAAATCTGTGCTTGAGAGTTGTAATCTGAAATAGATCAAGATAAAATGGTATTGTGCTCTAGGACAACAAATATGAGAAATGCAAACCTGGGGTCCTCTTTACATTTTAATACTGACAGGTTAATATCAATTCAATTCAATTCAATTCAATTTATTTATATAGCGCCAGATTACAACAATTGTCATCTCAAGGCACTTAAGTAATATAGTCCAATTCAAGCCAATTGGAATTCAATTCATTGTAATAATAATCCAATTAATTCATATAGAGCCAATTCAAAAAATAATATCCTAGCTAAGGAAACCAACAGATTGCACCGAAACTTGTCTTCAGTCCAATCTCCCGTCCTGAGCCTGTGGCGACTGTGGAAAGGAACGACTCCCTTTAACAGGAAGAAACCTCTGGCAGAACCAGAACCAGGAAGAAACCTCTGGCAGAACCAGACTCAGGAAGGGTGGCCATCCGCCTCGACCAGCTGGGGTTTGAGAAGACAGAAAAGAGGGAAAAGAGGGGGGGAAAACACCATAACACCATTCAAAGGATATCTGTTGGAACAGGGAAACACAAGTTAATAACCACAATAATGTCACATGTACATAAAATAATTTGAGAAATTAAACAGGGGGAAAAAGAGAGCAAAGTGAGGAAAGGTGTGACAGATGAGGTCCCCCAGCAGTCTAAGCCTATAGCAGCTTAACTATGGGATGTTTCAGAATCACCTGAGCCATCCCTAACTAAAAGCTTTATCGAAAAGGAAAGTTTTAAGCCTAATCTTAAAAGTGGAAAGGGTGTCTGCTTCCCGGACATTTACTGGCAGCTTATTCCACAAGAGAGGGGCCTGATAACTGAAGGCTCTACCTCCCATTCTACTTTTAGAAACTCTGGGAACAACAAGTAAACCTGCAGTTTGGGAGCGAAGTGCTCTGTTAGGAAAATATCTTACAATGAGATCTTTAAGATATGATGGAGCTCAGTCATTAAGAGCTTTATATGTGAGGAGAAGAATCTTAAATTCTATTCTGAATTTAACAGGGAGCCAATGAAGAGAAGCTAAAACTGGAGAAACATGATCTCTCCTGTTAGTTCTCATCAGAACTCTGGCTGCAGCATTTTGGATCAGCTGGAGGCTTTTCAGAGAATATGTGGGACAGCCCAATAATAAATTACAGTAGTCCAATCTTGAAGTAACAAATGCATGAACTAGTTTCTCTGCATCACCCTGAGACAGGATTTTCCTGATTTTAGCAATATTATGAAGGTGAAAGAAGGCAGTCCTAGAAACCAGTTTTATATGTGCGTCAAATGATAAATTCTGGTCAAAAATAACTCCAAGGTTCCTCACTGTAGAACTAGAAGCCAAGGAAATACCATCTAGAGTAACTATATAACTAGACAATTTCTCCCTGAAGTACTCAGGTCCAAAGAGAACAACTTCAGTTTTGTCTGAATTTAAAAGCAGACAGTTCTGAGTCATCCAGGTCTTTATGTCTTTAAGACAGGCTTGTAGTCTGACCAACCTGTTGGTTTCATCTGGTTTCATAGATAAGTACAGCTGAGTATCATCAGCATAACAATGGAAATTTATGCCATGCTGTCTGATAATGTTACCTAATGGAAGCATGTATAAAGTAAAAAGAATCGGTCCAAGCACAGAACCCTGAGGAACTCCATGACTTACTCCAACATGTGAGGAAGATTCTTCATTTACAAGAACAAACTGGAATCTATTAGATAAATATGACTTAAACCAGCCTAATGCAGTTCCTTTAATCCCAATAACATGTTCAAGTCTCTGTAACAGAATGCTGTGATCGATCGTATCAAATGCAGCACTGAGATCCAACAGGACAAGCACAGAAACAAGTCCGCTATCAGAAGCTAACAGGAGATCATTGGTAACTTTCACCAGTGCTGTTTCTGTGCTATGATGCACTCTGAATCCTGACTGAAACTCTTCAAATAGATTATTTCTATGTAAATGATCACAAAGTTGAACTGCAACTATTTTTTCAAGAACTTTAGACAAAAAAGGGAGATTGTACATATCCCCTCAACTGAAACAGCTCTAGAATTGGCTTTGTTGACCTGAGTAGATGATTCTCATTGAAGTCTCCACACACAATAACAGGGTGACAGTCCAACACCTCAAGTGCATCCAAAAGGCTTACCAGGTTTTCCAGGAACGGTCTCAGACTGTAGTCAGGAGGTCTGTACACAGCAACATCATCTTCATAAACTGTCAGTCCAAACCAGACCCATCACAGAGAAATCTTCTACATCCTGCCATCCCAGCCTTTCTTCAAAGCAGAGGATAAAATGGCCCCTGTTAACCCTCACCTGACCACCTGTCTGACTCTGAGAAAAACCACACATCATGCTGCCTCAGACCACCAGAAACAGTGAACTCAGCACTGCTGCATCATACAGAGACATGTTCTCCTCCTGTCACTGACCCGGGTTCCTCTCAGCAGACAGAAGAGTGGAGATCTTCTCTTTGGAAATACAAACATTCACTTCATTACTCTGAGTATGCTGTGTTCATTCATCTGTTGATATCAATATTATGAATCTGTTCATTCATATTACACAGTATCTAATTCACAGTTCCATTGTCTTTCTGTAGGCCTTCCTCTCCTGTGAATCCTTCATAGCTGAGACCCTCACAGATGAACAGAAAGTTATCATCAACACTAAAACATCCACATGTTAAACCTCACTGACAAGAGTTGGTTTGTGCTCTGCAGCACTGTTTGAGTTATATACTTATGCATCATTTGACCTTTCAACTTGTTCAACTTGTTTCAACTAAAGCTCATGACAATATATTTCTCTTCTCTTGTTTCCTGAGGATCATTTTCACCTTCATGCCTGCATGTCATCATCTTCCTCTCCAGTAGAGACAAACTGCTGCTGACTCTTTGGTTGGTGGTCAGATGTCTGTCCCCCTGTCACGTACCTAACTGGTCAGTCATTCAAAGTATCCTGGCTTGGTTACACTTCTGCAGCACACCACCTCGCCACAGGGGTCCCCCAAGGTTCAGTACTGGGACCTCTTCTCTTTGCCATATACACCACCTCACTGGGACAGATCATCCGATCACATGGTATCTCATACCAATGTTATGCTGATGATACCCAGCTCTATCTGTCATTCCCACCTGACGACCACACGGTCTCAGCACGAATCTCAAACTGTAACATGGATGAAAGCCCATCACCTCCAACTTAACCTCCCAAAAACTGAACTGCTTGTCTTCCCAGCCAAACCTACCATACAACACAGCATCTGCATCCAAACTGAGTCCCTCTCTCTTGCTCCATCAAAGGTTGCTAGAAACTTGGGTGTCATGATTGATGACCAACTAACCTTCAATGATCTCGTTACCTCGGTTTCTCGTTCATGGCGCTTTGCATTGCTAAACATAAGAAAGATCAGACCATACCTAACCCAAAATGCCACCCAGCTCCTGGTGCAGGCCTTGGTCATCTCCCACCTTGACTACTGCAATGCTCTCCTAACTGGTCTCCCAGCCTGTGCTGTGAAACCTCTGCAGATGGTCCAGAACACGGCGGCGCGTCTGGTCTTCGATCAGCCTAAAAGAACACGTCCCCCCTCTGTTCATTGAACTCCTCTGGCTGCCCTTAGCCGCCCGCATCAAATTCAAGTCACTGATGTTAGCCTACAAAGTGCTTAATGGAACGGCTCCCATCTACTTGAATGCTCTTGCAAAGGCTTATGTCACAACTCGGTCCCTCCGTTGGTCCCAGGATTGTCGTCTAGCAGCTCCTACACCACGCCTAAGACAATCCAAACTCTGTTCATGTGTCGTTCCACGATGGTGGAATGACCTACCGAGCGCTACCAGAACAGGGGCGTCCCTGTCTATCTTCAAGAAACTCTTGAAAACCCAGCTCTTCAAAGAGCATTTCCTATCCTAGCACTTACCTTGTACTTCCCTACCCCCTCTATCTTTGCACTTTATCTTTCTGTACTTCCTTCTATGCCTGCACCCTATCTCTACTCTGTCACCTCTGACAGAGTCGGACTATTGGGTTTCTTTTATGTAGTTTATTGTTAGCTTTTTATATATAGCTTGTTATATCTTCATTGTAAGTCGCTTTGGATAAAAGCGTCTGATAAACGCATAAACATAAACACAACATAACAAAACTAAACCAGAAAAATACAAAAACAACAAGCATCGTGACACTCCCATCTTCACACACATTCAAAAAGGATGTGAAGGGGACCAAGGGCCTTCTCATGATGAAGAGGAAAATTGTGCAAGTATGTTGATCACAATAATACATTGATACACTAACTTTAATCTTCTTAAGTTTTGCTTTTTAATCAAACCAGTATTATAAAAGTTTTATTAAATAAAAGCTGTCACAATGACATGTTTCATTCTTTTTTTTTTTTTTCACTTGTCCTGTTCAGCATTATGGCAGCAGAATTGTAGTCTGAATACCTTTGATGCCAAACAGATTTGCTTTGCCAAGGGAAGTTTTATAAATGTAAAGCTCCCCTTGATGCCCATTTATTTATTTCTGTTGACAATAAATGACATGTAATAGAACTGAACCGGACCGGGGGACAAGGAAAGAAGAAGAGGAAAGAAGAGGAAACAGAACAAAAATAGAAACAAAAACCAGACAACCAGCTGCTACACCTGTAAAAAACAAAACAGACAACAATCCACGGCCTCTGAGGGGAATCCAGCCTTAGCGCCACCAGGAGCACCTGAAAGCAGACAAGCAGAGAAAAAACAAACACACAAACAAACAAAAACAAGCACAAGAAGCGGCAATCACATACAACACAGCTGTGGATATAGATGACCTGAGACGACATGATAATACATCAACTGCTACTGGGCTAATAAATGTGTGTGTGTGTGTGTGTGAGAACATGCAACACCCATGGCACAGGACCTACATGGTAACCGTGCTTAGTTATGAGTGTATAAGTGTACAGAGCCACAATCCACAGCCCCCCCCCCCCAGCAATCAGAAGCAGGCAGAGAGGGCCACAAGACCCAGGCCACCAGCAGCCCCCACAGAGCACAGAACCCAGGAAGCCCACCGCAGGGACAACCACGCATCCACCCAGAAGACTGCAGAGGAAGCCCCCGGACAGAGCCCCCATAAGCATAGGGCAGAGGCCCTCCGGGAGCCAGGGGCAACAGCCCACCGACCCCGCCAGGCCCCAGCCGCCCAGACATGGGCCGTGCACTGGACCCGGGCCCCAGGAGCCCGAGCGCCCCCAAACCCCCCGGCAGAGGCCCCACCCAATACCCAGGAGGGCCAAGCGCCCCAGACAGCCACACAGTGGGTCAGCGCCTGCCCCAGCGCCCCTGGCCAAGTGCCCTGGGAGTCAAGACGTGCCCACAGGTGGGTGAAGTCGCGAGCAGCGGGGAGAGGCAACGCCGCCCCCCCATCGGGAGAAGCACAAGCAGGCCAGGCGACAGCAAGTCCCAGATCCAGGCCCAATCATTACCACACACACTTTCACGTCCCATACATCCACACATCCTCCCTCCCTCGACTCCGCTGGGGTGTAGCGCAGCGGGCACACCAGGGGGCCAGCAGCCCCCCAGCCACCACAGACCCCGAACCAGCAGAACAATTAATTAATCCTCTTGGCCCCTCCTGCCCCGAGCAGCAACCAGGAAGCAGGGGTGTGGGAAGAAGACCCCTCCCCTCTCCCTTCTGACTCTTCAATATTTTCTAATAGTGAGCGATTAAAATTGAGGGGCAACCAAACTTGTAGAACTGGGAGCGCGGCCCTCTGGGCAGCCTACATACCCAAAGAGCCCCGCCCACCAGATGCCACTCAGTGTAACCACCCCCCAAGACCTAATGTGTGTGTGTGAGTGTGTTTGATAAGTAGTAATGTCTAAGGTGAGATTAAAACAGAGGCGGGGAACTGCAGAGTGCAACCAAAGGGGACCACCTACGTGGCCCCATCCACTACACCCCACCGAACACACGCCCCCAAAACCCTTCATGTGTGAGTGTGTGCTGTGTACAGGAGCCAGAAGGGAGAGGGGTATGGGGATATACACCGGGGGAGCTACTCTCCCCAGGAGAGGGCAGACAGGGACTGGCTGCAATAGGCATTATTGCTGACATGTTTCATTCTAACTACATTAATAAGTGCTTTACTGTGTTATTTAGCTGTCATCTATGAAGATGATTTGTATCAGGAGAGAGGAGGTCCCACTGTGTCAGCTAAAGCTGCAGCAGGTCCCCTGTGCAGCATCAGGCCTTCATAATGATGCAAAAATACTCCTTGTTTCCTCTTGAAGGTCTGTACCCATCTTTCCAGTGTTGCAGCGAACACTGAGCAGGTACATGGAGGCAGCAGTTCAGCAGCCAGTGAAAATGAAAAAGGTCACATGATGAGAACACTTTAAATCTTCACATGGACTCTGTGATCCTTTGACTCTTTGCACCATCACATTCAACAAACAGCAACCACATAAAACTGAACTGTGGACAAAATTAAGGACTCTGAGTAACAACACTCATTTTATCCTGTCTAACTGTGTAAATGTAAATATTAATTTAATGTATTAATTTCATGTTTCAGAACAATGTATTAGTGTTTTTCTCCATCATGTTTCCTCATATCTATACTTCAGATGTCACGTACAAATGCACTAATGACCACACTAGAGAGAACTGGTTTAGTCGTACTTATAGCAGGAATAGGACAGGACTCACACACAGGTTGTGTTGAGTCATTATGAAGAGCTTTCCTGACATTTAGGAATGTGTAATACTTGGTCATGTGTTTAGATTGTTGATCATGTTGATAATTAAAAGTTGATGTTTTCTGAACTCTCCACCATATTCTGAAACAATTAAAAAAAAAACAATAATAATAATAATAATAATTAAAGCTGCAAGCAGCGTTGATTGGGCCCGAGCACGTGCGTACGTCGGGGTATGCGCTGGACTCCGTCTGATGCGCACCGCACAGCACAGCTGTCCATCAAGTGTAGAGCAGGATGTGAGAATCCCAGTCAGGCGTAGTACTGCCGGACGTAAAAAGTAACGTTTATGGCCACTAGCAAGTGGCGCTATAAGTATGTGTAAGTTTAGACATGTATGCATTCTGGGTGGAGCCCAAGTGCAGCCTATGAAGTTTGGTGAAAATCGGACAATGTCTGGAGAAGTTATAAGTGACTTATTTGGCCACCAGTAGGTCGCGCTATAAGCATGTGTAAATTTCGTCATATGTATGCGTTCTGGGTGGATCCTAAGTGCAACACATGAAGTCTGGGGTATATTTATAATTTATAGTTATAGGCTTCTTTGTTTTTCATGGCAAGCAATGGCCAGTCGTCGAACTTTGAGGTTTTGCCACGGCCACACCCTTTAAGGTTTAAGAAAGATTTCCATTACTTTTAGTCCCCCATGGTTAAGAGTCAAGTTTGAAGCCTGTAGCATGAAATATGTAGGAGGAGTTCAATCAAATGCGAGTGTGGAAATGGGCAAAAATGGCGCCAAAACGCATGTTCCACTCAAAATGGCCGACTTCCTGTGGACCTGGCGTCATGGTGTCCATAGTCATTTTTGTCCGTCTGGGCATGACGAAGGCGTGTACCGAGTTTCGTCAGGGTATGAAAAAATGACCCCATTCGTTTGGCGTAATTGCAATGTTGTAGGTGGCGCTACAGAGCCATTTTGCGCCACATATGTTTGCGAATGCCAAATTTTGCCGTTTCCCCCCACGACTGGCGTCCCTGGCAAAATTGTTTGGAGGAGGTTTCGTAAACAATAATAATGCCTTCAGGAACAATAGGGTCTTCGCAGTTCACTGCTCGGGCCCTAATTACTTTCAATGTTAAAAACCTGGAATTTGAAAATGTATTGAATAACTAGAAAAAGCTGTTCCTGGGAAACAGCAGTGAGAATGCTGACGAGCTGAATGGGGATAGCTGACCATACTGAAAAAGTTGAAAATAGTGAAAATTCAGCAGAAAGTTATTTGCTCAAGTTTCAAAAGGTCTGAAAACTAATTTTGAAAGTACCTGGAGCTGGATGAAGGCAGAAACGAGAAGCAAAATGCTAAACAGAAAGTGGAAAAAAATCATAAAGAAGAGAAATAATTCAGAAAAATTGAAAATTTAGCAGAAAGGTATTTCGGGAAGGACCTGGAGCTGGATGAAGTCTGAAAAGTACAGAAAAGAAGAAAAATGCAAAACAGAGTGGCAGTTGGAAGGTACTACTGTAAAAGGTATTTTTGAAAGGACCTGGATGAAGGCAGAAAACTGCAGAAATGAGAAGAAAAATGCAACACAAAAAGGGAAAAACATTGTTGCTGTAGTATGGGTTGAAGGAATTTGAAGTTGAAATAACAACTTGAAGAAAAAAAAAAGCTGAAAATAGTTCAATTTTAGCAGGTGTAGCGAAATTATATATCGCTGGCACATAAGGCACCAACAGTATATATATATTTATAGCAGACACACGTAGCGTGATGTGATAAGATATAAGGATTTATCCGAAAGTTCTCACTATCTGAATAAGCCTTATTTAACCTCGTTTTAGGGCACCACCTTCAATCGAAGGAAAAAGAATGAAAAGGAAAAGGTATGTTAAATTAATAACTAATAATTTTCAGTCTCATATAGTCGCTACTCGTGAATTCTCGTTTTGTTGGACTCACACATACGTAAAGAACACATACACAAAAGCCGGTTGATTTTATATGTGTGTATATATGAACCATTTATTACAATGATATGACCAAAGACATGAACCTTAAGACAACAGGAGAAATGCTTTGAATATGGATGATTATATAAGAAACACTTTTTTAGCTTTGTTACTATTTAAATTCAAAGGCTATCAACTTGGGTTAATTATCATTTTAACAGCAAATTCTCTCGACACCCACCGCATACCGTCTGAAATGTAAGAACAGGGCAGATCTTACGGTTAGGTCAGCTCCGAACCACAGGTCATCGCCAACGGATCCCACTGGGTCTCTCTCTGTTCCGCGTCTCGCGGCCTTCGTTGTGGTTGACTTTCAGGGACTGGACCGGTCGCTTTCCTTCGCCGGAGAATAAGCCTTCCTTCTGGTAGCTTGAAGACGAGCGGGTGGTGTGTCTGAATTCACCGCAAATAATGATAAAACTGTCCAAGGGTCGAGTTGGTTTTGGTTATTGACCAACTCTGATGAGGTGAACTTAAATTCACAAAAGATTGACAAAAAGGTTGACAAGCTGAAAGCTGGCTCCTTTTTCTGATAAAAAAAATAGGTGAGGATGCTGCAGCAGCAGAGTTTAAAACGTGCTATAGAGAGGAGACAGGATGACGGACGAACAAACGCAAAATGTATCTTTCTACTACATTCTTCTCTTTCTGTCTTTGTTCGGACCTTCTTCCTCTCCTGCCATTTCCAAAGACTCTCAGCCAGACTCTCATTCCATTAATTAGAGCTCTCTGCTCTTCATCTTCTCTACTGATCTGGACCTTCAATATTCTCTTTCAATATTCCGTCCATGTTCTATTCAAGAACCTATGCGAACTGGGCAATAACTCTGACTTTTCCTCGCGGGTTCCGGAGTTTGATTCGCGGAGGCGGGGCATGACGTAGGCCTACGCTACACTTTCAGCCAATGGTATGCCTGAAACTGTTGTGACGTCTGCCTGGGCGTATTTTGTAAGGCGACCTGCAAGGAGGTTTGCCTCAAAGCAATTCGACTCCTGCATTCCTCCGTCTCATAAACATTTGTTCAGAGGATTCTAAAACACCATAACTTGTTAAGATATAAAGGGAAAGATATAGCATAAACTTAGGATATAAAGACATCAAAAACAACATAACATGATGGTTATGAGTCTCAAAATTCAGATGGATATCTGTAGAGTTATGAAGTATGAATAACGAACCAAACAATGTTATTTTCCTGTGTTAAACACAGAATACAATAAGAAACAGCTGATTATTGGTTAATAGTTGCATTATTTCATATAAATGTCACATGCAAGTTGTTGATTAGTTTGGGTTTAACTATTCAGTACTATGAACCACTCGGGGGGGCAATGTGGCTCCATACGCTGATTAGTAATTTTCCAAAATAATAATATCTTCCGTATCGTTCCACGTACGATCATGAAAAAGGCATTAAAATGCAGCTTGTGATATCACTGAGAACATGAAAGAACTTGTACAAAGATATAAAGCACATTTAATACAGTTTCAAGATTCAGCTAAAAAGTGATTCAGGGTGAGATCCTTTGAGAGGTCCATGCAGCGACTGTCTCTGGCTTGAATCAGAATCAGGGCAAACTGTCACCATTATTTACTTTGAACCATATAGGGTTGGAGGGGTCCTGTTCTGGTTTGCCCCAATACTGTCCTGAGAGGGTCCGTATTTTGTTCAGCTTAGTTAGCACTAAGCTATTAATGCATTTATCTAAATTTATAGCACAGGTGTGTGGAAAGAGGGGCTGAGAAAACCCCCCCAAAATGCTTTTGTGGGCAAAGGTTGTTGTAAATTTCTCTTCTTTGATGTAGAATCCCCCATCTGGTATTTCCACACTGACCATCCCCACAAAAGAATGTTGCAGTCATTTAAAATCTTAAGTTTGTATTAAATTCCACACTTGAGTTCGCTACACAGGACAAATAGTTGCAGAAGTCTTGGTTGAAGACTTGGTTAAAAACAACAGAAGGAGAAAAGATGTTACTGGAACCCAATTCAGTTGGGGATCAGAGTCCTGTGAGCATACATGGTAGCACCATCAACCAGGTCACATCATTGAAATATGTTGGTGTGTACATTGATAGTGACTTCAGCTGGCACACACAGGTGGAAAAGGTCTGTACCAGGGTTCAGGACCCTTTTCTCTCCACAAGACCTTTTTGAGCAGGCTGTTATCAAGCAGGCCAAAAACATCCTCACTGACACATCACATGTGCTCAGTCCAGAATACACATTATTAAAGTCAGGAAGAAGGTACAGGGTTCCACTCTGTAAACATAATCGCCTCAAATACTCATTTATCCCCCTATCAATTAAGCTCATTAATGAGCAGCTAGGGGAGAAAGAAAAGGAAAGGAAGAGGCAAATGAGGCCGAGGTAATGGCATATGGGTGTATTTTTCTGAATGCATTTTGCACATCGTGTCAGATTGTTTTGAGTGTATTTATTTATTTATTTTTTTTAGTGTGTGTCTATACATATGTTTTTAGTATTTTCTTTTTTGTATTGCACTGCAACAGTGCTCTTTTATCCAAGACAAATTTCTCCAATGGAGACGAATGAAGAAACCTTGATCTTTACCTTGTATTTTTGAAAGGAGCTGGTGCTAGATAGGGTTGGGAAAAATTTGAAATGCAGAAAAAAAAATTGAAAATTTAGTAGAAAGTCATTTGCTGAAGTTTCAAAAGGCCCTGGAGCGTGAGAACTTGTTGAAATATGTGCGTGTAGTCAGACTTGAGAGCCCTGATTTTTAGCATTTAGCCATCCAGTCCTGCAGTACCGGTTGCCGTTGCCATGGTCGCTTCTGTAAACACCATCGTGGCGTGGTCTATGGGCGTGATGTCATCAATGATCAACTGCGTATGCGGGTCACTTCAGGAGCGTGAGCTGTTCACACAGCAATCCGTAGACAGGCCACATTTAAAGAGGTAATGTGAACAGCCAAACAAAACATAGGATTTGAGCAGTAAATCGGAATTGTGCATTAAGACCTGCAGTATGACCAAAAGCAAATCGGATATGGGTCACATAAGAGCGAAAAAATCTGATTCAGGTTACTTGCAACGGCAACGTAGCCATAGTCATAGTTAAAACCTTGGGTATTAATAATGATTCGTATGTCTCGAACAAACGGTCACTGTTCGAAAAGTAGAAGTCATAGCTCAAAAATTCTTGAACCGTGAGCACGAGAAGAGATGGCAGAAGCCAGCAGTGCAATTTTTATTCTGCTCCTATGTAGTGTTTGGTTTTTATGGCAGTTTTAAAATTAGTCCTTCACATTAATTTCATGAGTCGGCCTGTTTATAATGGCCAGGTATAGGAGTTGGAATGCTCCTCTCTGTGCTAAGAGGTGATTTGTGAGAAATCTGTGAGGCCAAGCTCAATGAGGGTGACTTTGGGTGAAAGAGGACAAAAATACCTACGTTTTGAAGTAAAATTTTTCGAGGTCAGGCAGATATTTTGGACATGAGATGCATTTGTTTGAGGAATTTTTTTCTAGAGTGGGAGTTAGAGGGTGAGAGGCATGAGAGGAGATTCTCCGGCTTCCTAAAACGTAAACTGCTGTTGTGTCAAGGCTGTATAATATATCAACAAAGCCTTTTTAAAAAAAAAAAAAAAAAAAGCCTTTTTAAAGCCAGTTAAAGTTGAGACTTTCCTGTCACATATAAACTTTGAACGATGTCTCTGTGATGCGTTATGGCTGAGTTATGAGGCCTCCAAAAATAGGGTAGTTTGGGGCTCGTTGTGTGCCACTGCTGTTCATTCATAAAAATCAAGAAGAATCAAAAATGTTCATATTTTTTTTTTAAACTATTTCTAAACATATTTCAAAATTGGCTTAATATTTGAAAAAGCTGAACGATTTGGTAATAGCTGAATGTCTTGTGACCCATTTAAACTTTGAATGCTGTCTCTAGCTGAAAGTATGTAGATGTAGTTAGGTTGATAAGAGGAGTAAGAGTTGAAATGTACCATAAATTTCCCTAAAATTTGAATAAAATGTTAAATATTTTAAGTATAAAAGTTAGAAGCACCAAAAGTTAATCGAATCTCCTGAAAGGGCTGAACATTTTGAGATGAAAATAGTTGAAAATCTGTGAAAGTATGCAGAAGTAGTTAAAGGACAAAAAATGTACGGAAGAACTAAGATGTTGGCATAATGATAACATAGAGAAACAGGAAAACAATAATGAGCTTTACAACATTCTCACAACTAGAAAAAGCTGTTCCTGTGAAACAGCAGTGAGAATGCTCATGAGCTGAATGGGGATAGCTGACCATGCTAAAAAAAATTTTACAGAAAAAACAGTTGCAGATGTCTTAGTTGAAGACTTGGTTAAAAACAACAGAAGGAGAAGAATTCTGTTGATATTTTCAATTCTGTTTCAATCATAATGGAATGATGGCACCTAAAGTTGTTGAGAAGAAGAAAAAATTTAGAAAATGGAAAAAATAGCAGAAAAGGGCTGAAAAGTATTTGTGGAAGGACCTGAAGCTGAATGAAAGCTGAGAGCATTTGAAAAACAAACAGCTACTTGAACATGTAAAACAGAAAAGTGCTGAACAGTACAGTGTAAGGAAATTCAGCTGTGAAACAGATATACATTTAAAGAAGCTAATATGATCATTGGTATATGCTCTGATATTAGAAGGAAAGGAATAAATGAAAGTTTAAACTGGACAAGTCCAAAATGAATGATTGTTCTGTTTTTATGAAGGCGACACAATACTTATTTTTCAAAGCATTACAAATATTTTAATAGAATACTAAAATTACAACAGATTTGTTTATCGATAGGTTAATACTTAGATGATTACAAAACCTCAAAAACACCTAAATTGCAAGGTAATGGAGCAGGACGATCATGTTAGCATTAATGAATCAACTCCCTCTGACTATTTAAATGTTCACGTTCCTCCAACCACAGGCAGAGGAGGAGGAGTGGCAGCTATCTTCAGATCAGGGTTACTAATCAGTCCAAGACCCAATATTAGTTTTAGCTCTTTTGAATCTCTGATTCTCAGTTTTTCCCAAAGTGGAAATCACAAAAACCTCTTGTGTTTGTTGTTGTGTATCGTCCACCTGGCCCTTATTCTGAGTTTCTGTCTGAATTCTCAGAGTTTTTATCACAGTTAGTGCTGAGTACAGATAAAGTCATTGTAGTGGGTGACTTTAATATTCATGTAGATGTTGAAAAAAAAAAAAAACTATTGGATTTTCTCAAAGTGTTCACAGACCTACTCACTGCCTTAATCATACCCTTGACCTTGTGCTGACTTATGGCATTGAGAGTGAACAGTTAACAGTGTTCCCTCATAACTCTGTCTTGTCTGACCATTTTTTAATAACTTTTGAATTTACATTACTTGACTATATGGCTTCTGAGAAGAATTTTACATATAGAAGGTGTCTATCAGAGAATGTTGTAACCAGATTTAAAGAGTTGATTTCATCATCCTTTTCTTCACTGCCATGTGCTGATATGACAGAGTACGGCTACCTAAATTTTACTCCAGTAGAACTTGACTCTCTTGTTGACAGCACTATAGCTTCAATGCGTACAACACTGGACAATGTTGCCCCTCTGAAAAGGAAGGTTATCAGTCAGAAGAGGTTGGCTCCTTGGTATAATTCACAGCTGCTTTAAAGCAGACTGCAAGAAAGCTGGAGAGACAGTGGCGTTCCTCTAATTTAGAAGGGTCTCAATTAGTCTGGAAAGATAGTTTAATAACGTATAAGAAAGCCCTTCGTAAAGCTAGAACTGCTGATTATTCATCATTGATAGAAGAGAATAAGAATAATCCCAGGTTTCTTTTCAGCACTGTTGCCAGGCTGACAAAGAGTCCGAGCTCTGTTGAGCCATGTATTCCTTTAACTCTCAGCAGCGATGATTTCATGAGATTCTTCATCAATAAAATTGTTTCTATCAGAGAGGAGATTAATGGAATCCTTCCCACTATTATCACTGATGTATCATCAAGTAGAGCAGCTTTAGAATTATCTTTCGAACCTGATTTGTATTTAGACAGCTTCTGCCCAGTTTATCTCTCCGAGCTAACAACAGCAATAGTCTCTTCTAAACCATCAACTTGTATGTTAGACCCAATCCCAACCAGACTGTTCAAGGAGGTTTTCCCCTTAATTGACACTTTCATATTGGATTTGATCAATCGGTCTTTGTTGACAGGATATGTACCTCAGACTTTTAAGGTTGCTGTAATTAAACCTTTACTTAAAAAACCTACTCTTGATTCAGAAGTGTTGGCTAATTATCAACCTATATTCAATCTCCCTTTTTTGTCTAAAGTTAGTTGCAGCTCAATTTAGTGATCATTTACATAGAAATAATCTGTTTGAAGAGTTTCAGTCAGGATTCAGAGTGCATCATAGCACAGAAACAGCACTGGTGAAAGTTACCAATGATCTCCTTTTAGCTTCTGATAGCGGACTTGTTTCTGTGCTTGTCCTGTTGGATCTCAGTGCTGCATTTGATACGATCGATCACAGCATTCTGTTACAGAGACTTGAACATGTTATTGGGATTAAAGGAACTGCATTAGGCTGGTTTAAGTCATATTTATCTGATAGAGTCCAGTTTCTTTTTGTCAATCTTCCTCACACATCAGAGTAAGTCATGCAGTTCCTCAGGGTTCTGTGCTTGGACCAATTATTTTTTACTTTATACATGCTTCCATTAGGTAACATTATTAAGACAGCATGGCTTAAATTTCCACAGATTATGATTTCAATTAATTGAATTTCAATTGGCTTGAATTGAACTATATTATTTAAGTGCCTTGAGATGACAATTGTTGTAATTTGGCGCTATAAAAATAAAACTGAATTGAATTGAATTGAAAACATCTGAACATCAAGAGGTTCAGTTTTCAGGTCTGTATATATGACTGTCTTTATATTTATATTAGCTATATATTTATATATGTTATTATCTTATTATATATATTGTTAATACTAGCCTGGTCTAACTGCACAATGTGGGAAACCTTTCTGATAGCAACATACCAACTGATACCCTACACCAGTGTTTCTCAATTCCGGTCCTCATGACCCACTGCCCTGCACGTTTTCGATGTTTCCCTCCTCCACCACACCTGATTCAAATGAATGGCTCCTTATCAGGCCACTGCAGAGCTTCATGATGAGCTGTTTTTGGCCTGCTTGATAGCAGCCTGCTCAAAAAGGTCTTGTGGAGAGGAAAGGGCAGGTGGGCCCATGATCTTAGATGCTGTCTTCACCAGGGAGTTGATCTGAGATCTGCATTTGACTGTGAGGTTACCAAACCAGCAGGCGATGCCATACCCGATTATGGACTCTATTGTTGCTCTGTAGAAAATAGCCATAATATTTCTACGGAGCCAAACAGCTGGAGTAGTCTCAGAAAATGGAGGCGCTGATGAACCCTGGTACAGGTCTTTTCCACCTGTGTGTGCCAACTGAAGTCGCTATCAATGTGCACACCAAGATATTTAAATGATGTGACCTGGTTGATGGAGTTACCACTTATGCTCACAGGACTCTGATCCCCAACTGAATTGGGTTCCAGCAACATCTTCTCCTTCTGTTGTTTTTAATCAAGTCTTCAACCAAGACTTCTGCAACTATTTGTCCTGCTAAAATTGAACTATTTTCAGCTTTTTTAGCATGGTCAACTATCCCCATTCTTCAAGTTGTCATTTCAACTTCAAATTCCTTCAACCCATACTTCAGCAACTGTTTTTTCTGCTAAAATTTAAAGATTTACCGCTTCTTTCTGATTTTTTTTTCCCTTCTTTTCTGCAATTATTTGCCTTCATCCAGCTCCAGGTACAAAATTACTTTTCAGACCTTTTGAAACTCGAGCAAATAAGTTTCTGCAAAATTTTCATTATTTTCAGCTTTTTTAGCATGGTCAGATATCCCCATTCAGCTCATCAGCATTCTCACTGCTGTTTAGCAGGAACAGCTTTTTCTAGTTGTGAGAATGCTGTAAGATCATCTAAGGTAGAACTGGAATAATAACAACTGGAGTTTTATTGAGATACTTTATTGAGTCCACCTTCAGGCTTTTTCACACTCAGGACAAGTCAATTATTAGTATCCGTCTGCTCCTTGACAATTGAAAATGATTTCCACATATAATTAATAACTAGTGTGTGCCTTGGTCTGTGGGTTATCGCCCTTCTGTGCACTAACGGTTGTCCTTTGGTGCGAAGACATCACCATGAGTGGATGCTTTACGTCCTCTGACTACTGACCACACCCTACTCACTCAAAAAGCATTTCCACAATTGCAGTTCCACAGCTCATTGTCTTAATTCACATAAACTGATAAAAACATATCAACTTAAAGTATTTTCACATGCTGAAGTCTTGCATCTGTATACCTTACTTGCTTTTAGTGCAGAATGCCTGTTATTTTATCTTTTTGGAATGTAATTTGTCAGCACTGCAACATGCTCCACGGTTTTTGATTCACAGTTTTGATAAATCCATATTCATATGGCTTTGACTGTTTAAAACAGTAAAATATCTTTGGTTATTTTTCTTAGCTGATTATTTCAGCCTCTGTACTAGTGTTGTTTTCGTCAACAATGACGATGACAAAATCAACGCCACTTTTTCTCATGACGATAATGAGACGGTGACGAGATAAACATGGCTCTTTGATAACTAAAAAATGACGAAACGTGTGAGTTTTCATTGACAAGACGAGAATGGACGCAAATGTTAGTGGGTGGTTTGTCAGACGTTTAAAATGAATGACATTTCTGCCTATTGTGCATGTAATCTGTCAATTAAAACCTAAATTGTATCTGCTGCTGCATCCTTTCCTTGTTTGGTCACGCCCGCCACCTAGCAGGCAGCGCACAATGTGCTCAACACGTCACACTGTTGTCACTCATCACAGACACTGGACCATGATGGCGTTAGTTTCAACACAGGGGCTTGGTGGTCGCAAACGTAGAGATGACATATGGGTGTATTTTAAATATAACCCAGCAGATAATAAAACAGAGTGTATTGTGACAGGAGACGGTAGCAAATGAAAAAATATGATCAACCTTAAGCGGCACCTGAAGGTGCCACAAGGATATTTTTTCGAAGAAGTGCTGTTAACATATCGTATACATACAATGTTAGTCGACAATCGGCTCGTGATAAATTTCATAGTAAGCTTATAAATTTATAAGTTTTCCACATACCCCTGGCGCAAATGGGCTGCTAACTTAAGGCTAAAATTAGCTTTGTTATGCTTACGTCAATTCATTCTGTTTTTACAAAATATATGCATCTAGCAGACAAGGCCAAGTTGAGCATGTGTTCCTCATCCATCACTCATATTTGGGGCATGTTCATGTATGTTCATTGTACTTTTTTCTGAGAAATAAAGCCACAATTGCCAAAGTAGAATGTTTTTGTTTTTGGCTTTTTTGGAGTAATGAACATTGATTCCAATGTTTCCACTTTATCAGAAATCAGAAAGTATTTGCCGTTGGGATATTATTGGTGAAAATAGCTGATCTGCAAGATCACAATGTGTTACAATGTGTTGAATTCATAGATCTACTATTTTCACAACTTATGTGTGACACGGTCCAACAGCAATCTCCAATACTTATTGACCTAAATTAATTTGTTATCAGACTATAATTTTAAAAAAAGATTTTGACTAAAACTGACTAAAACTAGACTGAAACATTTTTGACTTTTCATCGACTAAAACCTTTTTGAGTCTTTGTCTACTAAAACTGGACTAAAACTATCAAATATAAAAGTGACTAAAATTTGACTAAAACTAATAAGCATTTTAGTCCAAAAAACTAAGACTAAATTTAAGATGGTTGTCAAAAACAACACTACTATGTACATGGATATGGAAAAAAGTTTTAAGATGACATACCTACACACAACCCGCTGAGAGGGAAGTTAGTTTTTAGCATCAGCACAGTTCAGCTAACAGAGTGTGATCCAAACAACAAACACAACTATATACCGTAGCTGCATTTTCAACGGTTATTTATTTGAAAGAATGTAGCATTGAAGCACATTGTAAAAATATGCAGATGTATGAAAGTAAATCTGTGTCATCGGATTTTGAAAGAAAAAAGTGATTCAATTTCTAGCACTGAATATTTATGCATTGAATTTATGTATCTGAATGTTTTTCAATGTTAAAATATTCAACTGCAAAAATTTCAACTTCAAAAAATTCAACCGCAAGAAAAATTCAATCGCAAAAAAAATTCAACCTCAAAAAATTCAACCGCAAAAATTTCAACCGCAAAAATTCAACTGCAACGTCTGGGGAACACAAGGAAGAGCAATCAATTCTAGATTCAAGATCGGGAGCGTGCATCAAGGAGCGAGCACGAGTCACCCCAAACTTCGGCTTGTCGGCTGGCATGGTGACCGGATTTTAGCCATGTCCAGTAATAGGGCTTCAGTGAGTGTTTTAAGTGGTTTGTGTCTGTAAGATTCAGTAATAGACAGCTGACATTTGTACATTAACAGACTGTTTTAACTCTTCTTTATGCCATCAGTGTGGTTTGTGTCTGTAAGATTCAGTAATAGACAGCTGACATTTGTACATTAACAGACTGTTTTAACTCTTCTTTATGCCATCAGTGTGGTTTGTGTCTGTAAGATTCAGTAATAGACAGCTGACATTTGTACATTAACAGACTGTTTTAACTCTTCTTTATGCCATCAGTGTGGTTTTTGTCTGTAAGATTCAGTAATAGACAACTGTCATTTGTACATTAACAGACTGTTTTAACTCTTCTTTATGCCATCAGTGTGGTTTTTGTCTGTAAGATTCAGTAACAGACAGCTGACATTTGTACATTAACAGACTGTTTTAACTCTTCTTTATGCCATCAGTGTGGTTTTTGTCTGTAAGATTCAGTAATAGACAGCTGACATTTGTACATTAACAGACTGTTTTAACTCTTCTTTATGCCATCAGTGTGGTTTTTGTCTGTAAGATTCAGTAATAGACAGCTGACATTTGTACATTAACAGACTGTTTTAACTCTTCTTTATGCCATCAGTGTGGTTTTTGTCTGTAAGATTCAGTAACAGACAGCTGACATTTGTACATTAACAGACTGTTTTAACTCTTCTTTATGCCATCAGTGTGGTTTTTGTCTGTAAGATTCAGTAATAGACAGCTGACATTTGTACATTAACAGACTGTTTTAACTCTTCTTTATGCCATCAGTGTGGTTTTTGTCTGTAAGATTCAGTAATAGACAGCTGACATTTGTACATTAACAGACTGTTTTAACTCTTCTTTATGCCATCAGTGTGGTTTTTGTCTGTAAGATTCAGTAATAGACAGCTGACATTTGTACATTAACAGACTGTTTTAACTCTTCTTTATGCCATCAGTGTGGTTTGTGTCTGTAAGATTCAGTAATAGACAGCTGACATTTGTACATTAACAGACTGTTTTAACTCTTCTTTATGCCATCAGTGTGGTTTTTGTCTGTAAGATTCAGTAATAGACAGCTGACATTTGTACATTAATAGACTGTTTTAACTCTTCTTTATGCCATCAGTGTGGTTTGTGTCTGTAAGATTCAGTAATAGACAGCTGACATTTGTACATTAACAGACTGTTTTAACTCTTCTTTATGCCATCAGTGTGGTTTTTGTCTGTAAGATTCAGTAATAGACAGCTGACATTTGTACATTAACAGACTGTTTTAACTCTTCTTTATGCCATCAGTGTGGTTTTTGTCTGTAAGATTCAGTAACAGACAGCTGACATTTGTACATTAACAGACTGTTTTAACTCTTCTTTATGCCATCAGTGTGGTTTTTGTCTGTAAGATTCAGTAATAGACAGCTGACATTTGTACATTAACAGACTGTTTTAACTCTTCTTTATGCCATCAGTGTGGTTTTTGTCTGTAAGATTCAGTAATAGACAGCTGACATTTGTACATTAACAGACTGTTTTAACTCTTCTTTATGCCATCAGTGTGGTTTTTGTCTGTAAGATTCAGTAATAGACAGCTGACATTTGTACATTAACAGACTGTTTTAACTCTTCTTTATGCCATCAGTGTGGTTTTTGTCTGTAAGATTCAGTAATAGACAGCTGACATTTGTACATTAACAGACTGTTTTAACTCTTCTTTATGCCATCAGTGTGGTTTGTGTCTGTAAGATTCAGTAATAGACAGCTGACATTTGTACATTAATAGACTGTTTTAACTCTTCTTTATGCCATCAGTGTGGTTTGTGTCTGTAAGATTCAGTAATAGACAGCTGACATTTGTACATTAACAGACTGTTTTAACTCTTCTTTATGCCATCAGTGTGGTTTTTGTCTGTAAGATTCAGTAATAGACAGCTGACATTTGTACATTAACAGACTGTTTTAACTCTTCTTTATGCCATCAGTGTGGTTTTTGTCTGTAAGATTCAGTAATAGACAGCTGACATTTGTACATTAACAGACTGTTTTAACTCTTCTTTATGCCATCAGTGTGGTTTGTGTCTGTAAGATTCAGTAATAGACAGCTGACATTTGTACATTAACAGACTGTTTTAACTCTTCTTTATGCCATCAGTGTGGTTTGTGTCTGTAAGATTCAGTAATAGACAGCTGACATTTGTACATTAACAGACTGTTTTAACTCTTCTTTATGCCATCAGTGTGGTTTTTGTCTGTAAGATTCAGTAATAGACAGCTGACATTTGTACATTAACAGACTGTTTTAACTCTTCTTTATGCCATCAGTGTGGTTTGTGTCTGTAAGATTCAGTAATAGACAGCTGACATTTGTACATTAACAGACTGTTTTAACTCTTCTTTATGCCATCAGTGTGGTTTGTGTCTGTAAGATTCAGTAATAGACAACTGTCATTTGTACATTAACAGACTGTTTTAACTCCTCTTTATGCCATCAGTGTGGTTTTTGTCTGTAAGATTCAGTAAGAGACAGCTGACATTTGTACATTAACAGACTGTTTTAACTCTTCTTTATGTCATCAGTGTGGTTTTTGTCTGTAAGATTCAGTAAGAGACAGCTGACATTTGTACATTAACAGACTGTTTTAACTCTTCTTTATGCCATCAGTGTGGTTTGTGTCTGTAAGATTCAGTAACAGACAGCTGACATTTGTACATTAACAGACTGTTTTAACTCTTCTTTATGCCATCAGTGTGGTTTTTGTCTGTAAGATTCAGTAAGAGACAGCTGACATTTGTACATTAACAGACTGTTTTAACTCTTCTTTATGCCATCAGTGTGGTTTGTGTCTGTAAGATTCAGTAATAGACAGCTGACATTTGTACATTAACAGACTGTTTTAACTCTTCTTTATGCCATCAGTGTGGTTTTTGTCTGTAAGATTCAGTAATTCCTTGGGTTCCCTGGATGTTGCAGTTGAATTATTTGCAGTTGAATTTTTTGAGGTTGAAATTTTTGCAGTCGAATATTTTAATGTTGAAAAACATTCCGATATATATAATATTCAGTGCTAGAAATTCAATCACTATTTTTTTTCAAAATCCGATGACACAGATTTACTTCCATACAGATGACTAAAGCTGACATGGTGCAGCCGAAGTATTTGAAAAGAAAATAAACATTTTGCAGTTCTTTAATACAATCAGTTTCAGCCTTATACATTATTAAAATCTTTGTCCCATTCCTTGCTATTTCAATTTATGTTTTATATAATTTTATATACAAGTTGTATTGTATTTTTAACTGAACTGAGTACTGCAGTGAGGAGGATATTATTAGAGACAATGGTCAGACCATGGCTAGAATGCAATATATTGGTGGTGTTTTAATTAGATTTGAAAATCCTAAATTAAGAACAATTCATACATCTGCTTATCCAAGTCAGGAGCATGTTGGTCTGTACACGATCAAGTTGTGTGTTATAAATGAGGACTAAATAATATGAATACATAGTGATGAGTGGTGATCAATGTACAAAGAAACATCAATGAAAATCCTGGATAATCTTTCATCAGATGTTAAACTGACATTTTGCACAGAGTGAGGCACATTTCACATAGATTATTTTTTTATGGCAAGAAAACTATCAGTTCAAAGTTTTATTTAAATCTAAAATTGTAATTTTGCATACAACCAAATTAATTCTCAATCACTTCCTTAACTGTGCAACATATTGTGGCCTTTAAAAATAAACCTGACGTTTAATTAGTCAAGATTAATAAAAGCAGTACACTGAGCAAGTTGTGTCAGGAATACGGCTATAACATTTTAGACATCTTAAAATTTTAGAGCACAGTAAATTTATGTTAAAAAACAGTTTAAAGTGATTTACAATGCACTCATTGCCTTACTGCAGTGTGGCATACTTAGTCATGTATTCTAGTCATATTAAATTAAAAGGCACATCACATTTCTCAAGCTGACATTTTAACCAGACATCCATGAGAAAAGCATTTTCAGAAACCTACCAATGTTTTACATGGTAAACAACAATGTACAAAATTTCTCAACTGAAAATACAGCATATAGCTTTCTTCCTTGGTGAAAACTGCAAAAAAAAAAAAAAAAGCTGTGAAAACCCTCGGAAAGATCTTCTCCGACATAACCATCTTAAATCAAAAAGACTTAAAAGATTCTCCTTCATCAACAGCGACTGTTTAAGGCAACCTTGCTTTTCCTCAAAGAAACAATTGTTTCTGTGAGTTTGCTCAGTGACCAGCATGGCATTAGATGTGACATAATCTTATTGTCACAAGAAAAGGTCCACCATAGATAGTACTTGACTGCTAGACTATTGATTAAGGTCAATGACAAACATCTCTACAAAATGCCAAACTGACCAAAGAGCAAAACTGCCCAAAGTATTCGGTCTTCCACATTTCAGTCTAATACAAGAGATGGTTATGTTATTTTGGAAACTTGGAAAACTTCGGAGAAAAAAAAAATCTTTTTTTTGGTCAGTCACACTATTTAGTCTTCATGGAAGTTTTTCGAAGGTGACGCGACCCAGGACTGAGTGAGCAGTAATAATTTCATTCCAGTTCTTAGTCAGCCTTCCATATACAATTTTTAATGTTAACATATTTGTGTTTAGGAGAGGACTGCATGCCGAGGGAAAAACTGATGGAAACAAATGCTTTGGTCCATGTATGTACTATCCTGGCAGTTATATATTCCAGAGCACATGCGGTGGCAGTTCATATTCCAACTGTCTGCTTTCTGGAGCCCTTTCTACTCACCCATTCTCCTTCCACAATACTAAGTGAATGCTATGGTCAGGCATGCTGGTGGCAAACACTAGTCCGGAGTCATTGCCTCCATCCAGGCCATTGAGCCAGGAAGTCACGCCTGCCAGGAAGCTGGATCCTCGTTTGGACTTTCTGTAGGCTGGTAGAGGCCAACGGCCAGAAATAGCCTCTGTCCTCAGGTCCATCACATACAGGAAGTTGTTGTCAAGAAGGAGTGCAAAAACCTCACCAAAGCTTAGAAGGGACAGGTTGGCTGGGTCCTGC
This sequence comes from Leuresthes tenuis, assembly GCF_036924035.1. Lineage (NCBI taxonomy): Eukaryota > Metazoa > Chordata > Actinopteri > Atheriniformes > Atherinopsidae > Leuresthes > Leuresthes tenuis. Next base: position 28,145,994 of record NW_027325373.1, read on the forward strand.
AGTTTTATTACCCTGGAAACAGAAAAACAGACTGAATTTTAGTGTGCTCAAAGTTTTACTTCTGTTCTCTTGTCCATAGCCACATGCGAAGGCGAACTGGCCATCAGTAGTACTTGTCTAGTTATATAGTTACTCTAGATGGTATTTCCTTGGCTTCTAGTTCTACAGTGAGGAACCTTGGAGTTATTTTTGACCAGAATTTATCATTTGACGCACATATAAAACTGGTTTCTAGGACTGCCTTCTTTCACCTTCGTAATATTGCTAAAATCAGGAACATCCTGTCTCAGGGTGATGCAGAGAAACTAGTTCATGCATTTGTTACTTCAAGATTGGACTACTGTAATTCCTTATTATTGGGCTGTCCCACATATTCTCTGAAAAGCCTCCAGCTGATCCAAAATGCTGCAGCCAGAGTTCTGATGAGAACTAACAGGAGAGATCATGTTTCTCCAGTTTTAGCTTCTCTTCATTGGCTCCCTGTTAAATTCAGAATAGAATTTAAGATTCTTCTTCTCACATATAAAGCTCTTAATGACCGAGCTCCATCATATCTTAAAGATTTAATTGTAAGATATTTTCCTAACAGAGCACTTCGCTCCCAAACTGCAGGTTTACTTGTTGTTCCCAGAGTTTCTAAAAGTAGAATGGGAGGTAGAGCCTTCAGTTATCAGGCCCCTCTCTTGTGGAATAAGCTGCCAGTAAATGTCTGGGAAGCAGACACCCTTTCCACTTTTAAGATTAGGCTTAAAACTTTCCTTTTTGATAAAGCTTATAGTTAGGGATGGCTCAGGTAATCCTGAAACATCCCATAGTTAAGCTGCTATAGGCTTAGACTGCTGGGGGACCTCATCTGTCACACCTTTCCTCACTTTGCTCTCTTTTTCCCCTGTTTAATTTCACAATTGATTTTATGTACATGTGACATTATTGTGGTTATTAACTTGTGTTTCCCTGTTCCAGCAGGTATCCTTTGAATGGCGTTATGGTGTTTTTCCCCCCTCTTTTCCCTCTTTTCTGTCTTCTCAAACCCCAGCTGGTCGAGGTGGATGGCCACCCTTCCTGAGTCTGGTTCTGCCAGAGGTTTCTTCCTGGTTCTGGTTCTGCCAGAGGTTTCTTCCTGGTTCTGGTTCTGCCAGAGGTTTCTTCCTGTTAAAGGGAGTCGTTCCTTTCCACAGTCCCTCAGGCTCAGGACAGGAGATTGGACTGAAGACAAGTTTCGGTGCAATCTGTTGGTTTCCTTAGCTAGGATATTATTTTTTGAATTGGCTCTATATGAATTAATTGGATTATGATTACAATGAATTGAATTGGACTATATTACTTAAGTACCTTGAGATGACAATTGTTGTAATCTGGCGCTATATAAATAAAATTGAATTGAATTGAATTGAATAGTATCGGACGTTTTCCCGGTGGGCTCATAGACTATTAGGCCAGTAAAGTAACTAGGGTTAACAAGGAAGAAAAAAATATTCAGTTTAAAATCTGTTGGTTTGTGACCTGATCAAGCTGTGTGATTACTGCACAAGGTTAGGTAGGTGGGTGGGTTTTGGGAAGGGGGTGTTTTTCATGACTGCAAAGTCTCATGCGTGTCTAGCAAATCGCCAATTTAATATGGTCCAGTTGAATTTGTCCATGGCCTTTTCCCGTGCCTGTCAATCACTCAGATACTCAAGACCAGAGTGGGAAAAAGTAATGGATAAAAAATAAAAAAAAGCAGTCAGGCAGGTTCACCAAAATGTCCTAAACTCACTAAATATTATTTTGCTGCTATTGTTACTTCCAACACCAAATGTGGAAATGGCAGGAAGGATGCCAGTACCATTGCTGACATGCAGGTGGTGACAGACATCAAGACAATAGTTAAAGTGAAAAAGAGAAGCCAATACAGCGCTCAAGAGTCAGCAGAGCCCCCAAAGAGCAGGGAAAGCTCAAGTGACATGGTAAGGAGCTATGAGAGAGCTGGTGCTGCATGAGAAGGCATCCAAAAGTAGCAAGTCAGCCACTGGTTACACTTCCCATTGACTTTGTTATATACAGAGTCAAATTAACCTTCAATTAGTGCATAATTTAAGTCAAACAGAATAACTTCAACTTAATTATGGGGTATAATGTATATATTTATCTATGATCGCTTCAAAATAATTCAATTACAATCCATTTGTCAAGCAAACTTGATTCGAATAACAGTGGACTATTTTACGAAACTCCTACGACAGGTTTGGTTCACTCGAAAATTCTGTTTGTACCCGAAAGAAAACTTCAAATTTAAATATTGGTGAAAGCACAAATTCTCTTAAATCACTCGTTGTTGTTATTGGCGACTGTCGGGGGCATATAGAGGGCTTTCTACACACTCGTCTACAGGGATGACATCATCGACGCCCGCCGCTGCAGCACAGCTTATTCACTCCGTGCTCTGTGACAGTCGGCTAACTTCACAGAGTTTGCTGCTGATAGTTTTGTGCAACATGGCAGGATATTTATCAGATTTTGACGACGTGGACCACAACTTTGAGTATGATGGACGTCCTTACCAGAGTGAATGAGCAGCAGAGTCGCAACATAGGATAGGATAGAATAGAATAGAAAATACTGTATTCATCCCCCGTGGGGGGAAATTAACAATTAAAAAACAAACCTGAGAACATGACTCAAAACCAGGGGATGGTCAGGTATACATTTGAAGTTCTGGAAGGTGGGTCTTGTCACATCAAGATAATGGTGGACTCACCAAACGATCTTAATCCATATGTGCACGATGAGGCCCCAAAGGGGTGGATGGAGAATCTACGCACTTCACCCCAACTGAATGAAAAGCTAATTTGATGAATTTACTTCAGTTCATGACACTTCATTTTGTCACTCATTATCATATCTCAGTGAGCTCATATATTCATATAAACATGGACTGACATACACATGTAATGGTTAAATGTATTGTATGGTTGTTTACTGTTATTCTTAATAGTTTGTTTTAATTTTTTGTTTCATCTGCTTTTTAATTTGATGTGTTAGTTCACATATGTTTGTACTTTATATAGCAATTAGCAAAAATTGAGCTTTTTGTTTAGAGGTTGCCACCCTGGGGGAGGGGACCACAGGAGAATTTTCCCGTCAATATAGTTAATAGTTACAAACAGAAGCAGCCGTATGGATTTTTTGCTCCTATATGCTGTGAAATGTGGACAAATATGATGGTAATGGTTAATTGATTAAATTTTTATCAATATTTTATTTATTAAGTTTTAGCAGTTTTTATTTATTAGGTTTTTAGTGACGTTTTATTTGTTTGGTATTTTCTTTATAGTGATGTCTCATGTATATAGTATGTATGGTAGTAGTTAATATTAATTATTTATGAATTTACTTTTAAATAGTGATTAGTGATTTCAGGGGAGATATGTGGGAGTGAATCCATATTATATCCACACCATATACTGTCTATCGAGACTGAGGTCAGGAGGTTCTCTGGTAAAGCAAACAACAGAAGATGTTTGTGCAAGGCGCAGCCATGAAGGGACCAAGTCAAGGGTGTTTTTGTCCACATACTGCTGCCATACAAATGTTATTTGCACAAGGGTTCAACAATCTATTGTCTTTGAGAGTCCTTGTATGCTGCTGTGTGACGTGCTGCTGAAGGTGTCAATAAAATGAAGAGGTTTCAAAGACAAATGTGATAACTTGTGGTTTTTTACCATAAGTAAAAACCTGGGCTTGCTTAAGCTAGCATAAGTAAAAACTGTTCATGTTGTAGTAGGGGATTATAACCAACCTGATTTAAAGATTATGCTCATCAAGTTAGATGAGATAGAAAATTTGATTTGTCTGCCCCAAAGTGGCTAAAATAATTTTTTGACAAAGAGTCATCAATAAATACCAGTCGTAATAAAATAATAATGATAAAAACACACTTAACATATAAAGCACAGGACTGTGGTCAGATGACAGGGAGGCCTACAGCAGATCCAGAGCGGATCTGAAAAGAGGGATTACAGCTGCCATTCAGAAATAGAAAATGCAAATTGAACAGCATTTAAAAGGACAATAACAAGTGGCAGGGGATCAGAACAATTACAAACCAAACCCCTGTCTACCCACCATAGTCGACCCTTTCCTCCCTGATCAGCTGAACACGTTCTCCTCTCGGTTTGATAGCAACAACAGCAGTGTGAGAGTGCCAACTCCCACACCCCTCACCCACAGTCAACACCCTTCACACATCACCAACTCCCCCCAGGAACAGAGGCAACTGATGGCATTGGCCCAATACCAGGTTGAGCAGGCTCTGCTTAAGATCAACTACAAGAACAGCTACTGGTCCGGATGGGGTCCCAGGGGTGCCCTAAAGGCATGTGACACCAACTTCCGACTCTCTTCACTGACATATTCAACAGGTCACTGAAGGAGGCCACCTACGTGAGGATGCTGTTTGTTGACTTCAGCTCTGCCTCAACCCAGGTAAGCTGGTAAACAAGCTGCTGTTACTGAGCCTCGACCACCATCTCTGTGGTTGGATTATGGCCTTCCTCTGTAACAGATCACAACATGTGAGACTTGGACACCTCATCTCCACAAACACCATCTTGAACACTGGCACCCTCCAAGGCTGTGAACTCAGTACACTCTTACATTCACTTTTCACACAACTGCACTCCTATTCATAACGCAAATTACATGTACAAGTTTACAGGTGACACAGCCGTTGTGGGGATGATAACGATGAGGCAGCCTACAGAGAGGAGATCCAAGCCCTCAAATCCTGGTGTCAGAACAACGACTTGCTCCTCAACACCAACAAGACAAAGGAGCTTGTCAATGACTTCAGAAAACACAAGGGCACAACACAGGCCACTTTGGTAGTCACTGGAGAAGAAGTGGAACAGGTGGAGAGTTTCGAGTACCTTGGTGTTCATCTCTCAGAGGAACTGACGTGGGGACTGAACACCAAGGAGCTGGTAAAGAAAGCCCAGGAGAGACTCTTCTTCCTGCAGACCCTCAGAAAAACTGGGCTCCCACAGAAACTCCTTACCAACTTCTACCAGTGCACCATAGAAAGTGTCCAGACCTATGGATGCACAGTGTGGTTCTTCAGCTGCACCTCAGGAGAGGAAGGACCAGCAGCGGGTCAGCAAGTCAACACAAAAGATCATCTGTGCCACTTCCACCCCTGGAACACATCCAGAGCTGAAAAGATTAGGTATGACTGCACACACTCTGGACAAGGTCCTTATGACACCCTCCACTCTGGCGTGCTCAAGGTCACGAGGGTATGGACACAGGAAGACTGAAAACCATTTCTTCCCCAGGGCAGGGAAAGCGCTACTGAAAGCCTGAGCTGGACCTTTTTTTATTTAGCACTTTTGTCCTCTTTTTTAATTCCTTACTTTTTATCCTTTATACTTTTTATTCCGTGGTGTTTACAAATGCAATATTTATGGTAATATTGATTAGATATGCTGGTAAGTATAGGACTGCTGTCAAAGAGAATTTTGTTGTATAGACATGTGCAATGACATGAAAGACTTCTATTCTACTCCACATTGCCATGTTGTTGTAAAGAGTGTTACTGTTATTTGTTTTGGAGAATCAAGATTTGTCAAATAAGAAGAGGTTGTGTGTGACATGCTAAGTTAACCATTTACATTCTGTTCTTGCCTCGCTTCTAATGCAATTTGTGGACTTGCGTGGAAACATAATAGAGTACGTATAATCGTAAGGTTAGTCAATCACACATTGTACTTTGTATATTTAAGATGGCTGTATGTTATTTGAAACCAATAAATAATAAGGGAATTCCTATGTTCCTCTACATATTTAAGCTTGGAAACGCATAGCGTTAATTCAATTCAGTTAAATTTAGTTTTATTTACATTACCAAATCACAACAAATGTCTCCTCAAGGCACAAAGATACGGTCCAATTCAAGCCAGTTCACTGCAATACAATCATAATCCAATGATTAATGTCAGAGAACGAGCACCCTTTGCAGAGTACTTTGCGACAGCCATGATAAGCATGCATATGCATAAATAAAAGCAAAAATATTCCTGGCCAAACACCTCTAATATTTGCAGGTCATTATGGTGTTCTTAAATATGAAATTTAGTTACACTGTCTATGACAATCGTTTAGATTCTTCTTCAGTACTTTTTCCAATTGTATAATTTTTTGTCTTCCAATCAAAACTTTTTCTTAATCCCCTTACACCTGTAACAAATAACAATCTATCTTACTACACTTTGGAGTCTTTTTGAAGAAATACTTACATTTTGACAACAAGATTTTAAGAGGCTATAGCTTAATAGTGGTTAGACATAAAAGGATACTGTAAATGAGAAAAATAGTGAGTGTACCCCAAAGTTTATGAAGTTAATAAATTGAATGACCTAAGTTGCAGGTGATGACATCACTGAGTAGAAGCACCTTTGACTACACAACTTCAAGTGAACACTTGATTTTTAACACATTTAGTGTCTTTTTGTGATTCTTTTCTCAATTCATGTACACATTTAAAAGTTATAATCTTCATCATTTTATCCACATAAAAACAACAACAACAACAAAAAAAATATCAGTAAAAGGAATGTCAGTAGGAATTAGTAAAAAGTCTTTCAATCAGATCTTGATTTTGGCTTCAGTATTAAGTGGTCAATAACTGGTGTTTATATCAGTTAGTTTCATTTGTTCTCAGTGCCCAGAGGTCATCAGTTAGTAAGAGGAACGAAAATTTGAGGGCTCAGCATATGTCAAATGTCCGTCCCCTCAATAGCCAACAGGCTCATCAGAGAGTCTAATACATCAATGTACACTTAATCAGTGTTTACAAAAACCCAGTTGTCATGACTATTGATACTCTTGCGGCACAATTCAGACCACCCAATCTACATCCACGCTGGCATCATTGAGACTGTGTTTTATTACTTTCACAACCTCATTCATTTACTACATTCATTAACAAATTTGGGGGTATGATTCAACTAATACATGTCTGCCATCTAGTGGTAGTGAGGGGAAACAAAGTCTTATGTGTTATGTGCAACTTTCAACCCGTTTTATTCAGTGTGGTGGCTTGTTCCAGTTCTGCAACAGTGGTGCTTAAGGGGTTAACATTCACATTAAATACGAATTACTTCCATAAGTAGAAATTGAATAAATTACTTATGCTATTCATATATTACGATTTAAAACTTTCCTAACAATTGACCCCTTGTGTGTAATAACATGTTACTGAAACTGTTTGTGTAAAACACTTTGTGTAAAGTGAGCAACATTTCTCATCTTGATCCAATGCAGTGTTCTGCTGGGAAAGCCTGGATCCTCTGACATTGATTTCACTTTGACACCAATTTTCTGGACGACCCACTCTAACCACGGCCGCCCAATATCATCCAATAGCATCTGTGGAAAGCAAGCCCAATACACAAAGACCCTCCCCACAACCCACAGGTCCCAAAGGATTCTTTGCTAAGGTTCAAGACACTCTAGGACACCTTCAAATGTTCTTTAACCACGCCTTGACTGGTCAGGGCTCTTCTGGTAGGATGAGGAGAGCTCACTCTATATTAGGTAGGTGATCATAATGTTATGGCTTATCAGCATATGTAAGCTATCTTAAGTACTCAGAAAGCTAAATATAAACAAAATATAGTGTTGTTATTCATCATTATCATCATCATCATTTAAGGACACCTTAAAACAGCAGGTGTTTAATAAATGTTTTTGTACTGGGAATTATGATTAGTAATTTTTTACTGCTTTCCATGTAAAAAAACAAAAAAAAAAACAGATAAGTATACTGCTTTACCTGAGAATCTCAAAACTGGCAAAGTCCCACTGATACACCCCAAGGTCAGAGCTGCACACAATGTACCGTCCATCAAACTGCAGGCGAGGCTGAAGGCTGATGCTGCGGTTCTCTGATACTGACAGTGTCTTCAAACACCTACAGTTGATTTCTCTGCCTAAAGGCCATATCTGCAAAGAGAGCACAATATTTGTTCCATCTTTCAGACCATTCAGACATAGCAGGTCACACATGAAAACACCAACAAGTTAAACTTTAACGGTGATTGAACAGATCTTCTTATCTTCCAATCCAACACTTAACATACAGTGGGGAGAGAAAGGTTACCTTTATTTCATACTTATCAGCACTTAGGAGAATATGATCACCAGGACTGTGTACCATCGATTCTACTTCACTCTTCTGTAGTATCACCTAATGAGAAACAACACAAGGGGTAGCAAATTCGGAGAGTGCCAGAGAGACAGTCAAAAAGATTCATTCTGTTGAATTGAGCTGACCTTTGTGACCCACTCAGTGTGTCCGGTCAGAGTGTTGAGACAGGCACCAGCAGACAAAGACCAGATCTTTACTGAGAAGTCTGCGGAGCCACTGACCAGCACATCCAGTCCATCATTGTAGTCCACACTGAAGACTGAACAAATACACACACCCACACACAACTATATTAGTGTACCCAGTATCTATATCATCAAATTTAGCCTGAAAAAAGGAAAAGTAATAACATGTTCAGATGTCACACATCTTGCAATTCTAGAGTTGTCCCAAAACAAAATGAGGGGATTGCATTACTCTGTATGCTGAAGGCTGTATTTCTGGTAATCATGACTTTGAGATAATCTGGCTGGTTTACAACTTTTGACTGGAACGCCGACATCAACATCACACAGAAGGGCAGAGAATAAGCTACAAGTTGTCTTGCCTACGGGTAAAAGAAAATAAGTTCTAATTTATTTTTGTCTGCAGGTTGTTGCAGTCGGGTTCAGAGCCTCCACGTGAGACGACCATTCATTTCTGAGAAGTAAAGGTGAACTATGCCCATTTTTGTTGCCCCGACAAGACCATAGCATCCTTAGTGAAATTGAAGCTGAGCTGGAGCCGAATAAAAACATCTACTGCCGAAGTCTGAGTCCCGATTTGAAACATTCCCTCTATCCCATTACACTCAAGAGCCAGATCTTAGTGGAAATAGGTCTAATTTGGCACAAAAAAACGACATAAGTCTGCCTGCAGGTGGTGCTATTATTTAGGTCACTAAATATTGTTCAGTAACACATTAAAACAGAGATGTCAAATTCCGGTCCTTGAGGGCCGCTGTCCGGCAGGTTTTAGATGTTGCAAATAGCTAGTATGGCAAAGCTACCAATTTCAATCACATCTTAAAGTTGGAGGCAATTTGTTTTTGCATATGTAGATTAGTCATCAGTGATTAACTGAATTTCAATTTTGCTTGCATTAAACAACAATGAAAAAGGATCATCTTTAAAAAAACATAATTGTTCTGCCTTACATCTTAAAAACTGTAATAACCTAAGCAGACACCCTCTCTAACTTTAAGATTAGGCTTAAAAAATTCCTTTTTGACAAAGCTTTTATTTAGGGGTGACTGATAGTTATGCTGCTATAGGCCTGAATTGCTGGGGGACATGATACACCTTTCTTCACTCTGTTCTCTGTTCTCTCTATGGACATTAACTTGTGTTTCTCTTTCTCAGCAGGTATCCCTAGCCTGGTGTTATGGTGTTTGTTGTCCCCTCTTTTCTGTCTTCTCAAACCCCAGCTGGTTGAGGTGGATGGCCACCCTTCCTGAGTCTGGTGCTACCAGAGGTTTCTTCCTGTTAAAAGGAAGCTTTTTCTTTGCACAGTCACCTCATGCATGCCCAGGATGTGAGATTAGCTCAAATAGAAGTTTTAGTTTCCGTTGGTTTCCTTTGCTCGGTTACTTTTTTTAAAAATTTGCTTTGTATGTTTGTATGAGAATCAGCACCTCCAAATCCGAGACTATGGTTCTCAGCCGGAAAAGGGTGGAATGCTCTCTCCGGGTCGGGAATGAGATCCTTCCCCAAGTGGAGGAGTTCAAGTATCTCGGGGTCTTGTTCACGAGTGAGGGACGAATGGAGCGTGAGATTGACGGCGGATCGGTGCAGCGTCTGCAGTGTTGCTGCACCGACCCGTCGTTGTGAAGAAGGAGCTGAGCCAGAAGGTGAAGCTCTCTATTTACTGGTCAGTCTACGTTCCCATCCTCACCTATGGTCACGAGTTGTGGGTAGAGACCGAAAGAACGAGATCGCGAATACAAGCGGCCGAAATGGGTTTCCTCCGCAGGGTGTCTGGGCCTCCCTTAGAGATAGGGTGAGAAGCTCAGTCATCCGGGAGGGGCTCGGAGTAGAACCGCTGCTCCTCCGCATTGAGAGGAGTCAGATGAGGTGGCATCTGGTTAGGATGCCCCCTGGACGCCTCCCTGGGGAGGTGTTCCGGGCCCGTCCCACTGGGAGGAGACCCGGGGAAGACCCAGGACACGTTGGAGAGACTATGTCTCTTGGCTGGCCTGGGAATGCCTCTGGGTCCCCCCGGAGGAGCTGGAGGAAGTGGCCGGGGACAGAGACGTCTGGGTTTCTCTGCTCAAGCTGCTGCCCCCGCGACCCGACCCCCGGATAAGCTGCAGATGATGGATGGATGGATGGATGGATGGATGCTTTGTGTGTATGAATTAGACTAATCTGGAATTTAATTAATTGGATTTCACTGGTTTGAATTGCTGTGATGGACTGGCGACCTGTCCAGGGTGTACCCCGCCTTTCGCCCAATGACTGCTGAGATAGGCTCCAGCCCCCCCACTAACCGACTGACGGATTGACGGTATAGGAAATGGATGGATGGATGGATGGTTTGAATTGGATTGTATCTTTGAAGTGCCTTGAGATGAAATTTGTTTTAATTTCGCGCTATATAAATAAAACTGAATTGAATTTTATTGCTGCTAGCCTCCAACAACCTCATAATGACAGTCTGCTCTCAAACCACTCAAATTCAATAAATCAACCAACACAAGAGGAGCAAATCTTGAAAACCTAAAAAAAAATTAAGACAAAAAATGTAAACGAAGAAAATCATCAAACTATTAAATGTGGTTTGCTGAATATTAGATCTCTCCCTTCGAAGTCTCTGTTAGTGAATGATTTGATTTGTGATCATCATATTGATATATTTTGTCTTACAGAAACCTGGCTGCAGCAGGAGGATCATGTTAGCATTAGTGAATCAACTCCCTCTGACTATTTAAATGTTCACGTTCCTCGAACCACAGGCAGAGGAGGAGGAGTGGCAGCTATCTTCAGATCAGGGTTACTAATCAGTCCTAGACCCAAGATTAGTTTTAGCTCTTTTAAATCTGACTCAGTTTTTCTCACTCAAAGCGGAAATCATAAAGACCTCTTATTTCTTGTTGTGTATCGTCCACCTGGCCTTTATTCTAAGTTTCTGTCCGATTCTCAAATTCTTAAGCTCCGTTAGTGCTGAATATAGATAAAGTCATTGTAGTGGGTGACGCTAACATTTATGCAGATGTTCAAAACAACAGCTTAACTATATTGACTTTAGATCTATATCAGATTCAATTGGATTTTCTCAAAGTGTTCACAGACCTTTATAACCCTTGGTCTTGAATGAACTGTATTTCCTCATAAACCTGTCTCATCTGACCATTTTTTGATAACTTTGAAATTTACATCACTTGACACACAACATCTGGGAAGTAATTTATATACAGGAGACATCTAATAGAGGGCTGCACAGTGGTGGTTAACACCGTCGCATCATAGCAAGAGGGTTCCAAGTTCGAATCCCGGCTGGTGAATAGATCCTGTGTATGCTTAGGTTCTCTCTAGGTACTCCGGCTTCCTTCCACCATCCAAAAATACTCACTAAATTGACTAAATTGTCCCTAGTACTTAGTGAGTGTGAGCGTGCATGGTTGTGTCTCGTTTGTCTAGGTGTGGCCCTGTGATGGACTGGAGTACCCTGCCTCTCGCCCAGTGACAGCTGGGATAGGCTCCAGCCCTGCTGCAACCTAAATTGGATTAAGCGGCTATAGGAAATGGATTAATGGATCTATCAGAGAATTCTGTAACCAAATTTAAAGAATAAATTCCATTATAATTTTCTTCAATGCCATGTGCAAAAACAACAAAGGGCAACTATCTAAACTTTACTCCAGCACAACTCTACTGTCTTGTTAACAGCACTACAATTTCAGTGCGTATAACACTGGACAATGTTGCCCCTCTGAAAAGGAAGGTAATCAGTCAGAAGACGCTCCTTGGTATAATTGACAGCTATGTGCTTCAAAGCAGACTAAGAAAGTCGTTTAATAGTAGTTTAATAACATGTAAGAAAGCTCTTCCCAAAGTTAGAACAGCTTACTATTCATCACTGATAGAAGACAATAAGAACAACCCCAGGTTTCTTTTCAGCACTGTTGCCAGGCTGACAAAGAGTCCGAGCTCTGTTGAACCATGTATTCATTTAACTCTCAGCAGTGATGACTTCATGAGCTTCTTCACTAAAAAAAAAGAATTCTATCAGAGAGAAAATTCATGGAATCCTTCCCACTATTATCACTGATGTATCATCATGTACAGCAGCTTTAAAAGTATTTTATATATTTGTTCATATAAACAAGGAATCTTCTTTCCATTGCCATGCTGTTGATATTTAGTTATACTTATCTATGAAACCAGATTAAACCAATCAGTTGGTCAGACTACAAGCATATCTCAAAGACATAAAGACCTGGACGACTACATTTTCTGCTTCTAAATTCAAACTGAAGTTGTTGTCGCTTTACCTGAGTGCTACAGGATGAAACTGTCTTACTGACTTAAACTGGATAGCATTTCCTTGGCTTCTAGTTAAACAGAGTTAGTATTTTTTATTTATTTTTAAATCAGAATCTATCCTTTGGCTTGCATGTAAAAACAGTTTAGCTTTAAAATCTGAATAGAATATAAAATTCTTCTTATCACATATAAAGCTTTTAATGACCCAAACGATCTCCGTCATACCTCAAAGATCTCATAATGCGATATTTTACAAACAGTGCACTTTGCTCTCAGACTACAGGTTTACTTGTGGTTCCCAGAGTTTCTTAAAACAGAATACTTATTTAGCTTAGAAAGCTTAATAACTTATAAACTTGTATTTCTCTTTCTCAGCAGGTGCCCCTGGCTTAGTGTTATGGTAGTTGTAACCCCCAGCAGTCAGGACAAATGGCTGCCCTTTCCTAGTATGATTCTGCCAGAAGTTTCTTCCTGTTAAAAAGGAGGATTTTTTTTCTTTCCACAGTCACCTCATGTATGCTCAGGACAAGAAATTGAATCGAAGAAAAGTTTCGGTGAAATTTGTTGGTTTCCTTACCAAGGCAACTTTTTTTTTTTTTTTTTTTAAATTGGCTTTATTTGAATTTGACTGATTTGGAATTTGATTATTTGGAATTGATTGGATTAAAATTGGATTACAATGAATTGGATTCTAATTGGCTTGGATTGGAATGAATCTTTGAAGTGCCTTGAGATGAGATTTGTTGTGATTTGGCGCTTTTGAATATTTTAAATAAATCAAATTGAAATGAATTAAGTCTGACTTGTAAGCTGCCTTTTTAATCCTTGTAAAAATGTTTTGTCAGTGTTAGAAAATTAAAAGGGGAAAAACGAGCAAAAGGTGTGCCCCAAAACATTTTTACTGTCACAACTGTGTTCAAATATAATATGGGCTTCCCAGTGGATTGATTCTGTACTAGAATTGTAGACATGCTAAAAGTTGGAAAAAAAGTTGGAAAAAAAAAAAGATGTTAACACAATCCTGTCTGCATACAACATAGAATGTTGATTTTGGTAAATTATTATTGTGAGAATGCTGTTAAGCATTAAGATTTATGTAATATCTTTTGGTGTTTCTAACTTTTATACTTTTAAAATATTTAACTTTTATTTTTGCTCATTCTTGGTTTTTATGAATGGGGAGCCAGCAGAGCCACTGAAAACCTTCAGTGTTTTCTGATATTCAACTACATTTTTTCAAATAAATTCGTCTAACTTTCATACAGTTTAACTTAGCAGCCATTTTACAATTACTTGCTTGACCTTTGATTTTATTTATTCAGCAAATGCTTTTCTAGTAAAATTTAACTTTTCTTTTGCTACTTTGGCATCTTCAGGTGTCTTCATTACTTCAACCTTGAAGTAAAATGTGAGCCCATTTCATTCCAGCCCATTGTTCATGTGCTTTCAATTAAACCATTTCTTTCTTTCTTCTCTGTCTTTCTCTGTTTCCCATTTAACATCAGTGTTCTGGTGATCCATTTAACCTTTGACCTTTTTCATAAGAACTGTTCATCTCTGTGTTAAAATCATCTTCAGCTGTCACTTATACATTTTTCAAATTCAATTTAAGGTTCCAATTAAGCTGGCATATACATTCCATTTAACTCTTTTAGATTAACTCAGCAAAATTTTAAGACTTTTCACTTATTTTAATTCTCCTTTAAATCCTTCTGTTGTTTTTAACCTTTCAAATTCTTCAACTAAGACTTCTGCAGGATATTCCAATAGGTTTAAATAATTACATTATTGACATATCAACTTGAAATTCCATCAAGCAAGACAACAGCAACTGTTTTTCTGCTAAAATTAAAAGTTGTTCAGCTTTTTCTAGCATATTCAGCTATCCCCATTCAACTTTTTAGCATTCTCACTGCTGTTTCTACTTGAGAGAATGTTGTCTAGCCGATTTCCACTATTTTGATATCAAAATGTTCAGCTCCTTCAGGAGATTCCGGCTATTACTTTTATACTTTTTAAAATATTTAACATTTTATGCAAATTTCAAGTCTTTCTCCTTTTTTCAACCTAACTATTCAATTCAATTCAATTCCAATTCAGTTTTACTCATATAGCGCCAAATTACAACAATTTTCATCTCAAGGCACTTAAATAATATAGTCCAATTCAAGCAAATTGAAATTCAGTTCATTGTAATCATAATCCAATGAAGTCCAATTAATTAATTTCAAAATAATCCAATTAAAAAAATAATATCCAAGCTGAGGAAACTAACAGATTGCACCGAAACTTGTCTTCAGTCCAATCTCCCGTCCTGAGCCTGAGGGACTGTGGAAAGGAACGACTCCCTTTAACAGGAAGAAACCTCTGGCAGAACCAGACTCAGGAAGGGTGGCCATCCGTCTCGACCAGCTGGGGTTTGAGAAGACAGAAAAGAGGGGGATAAACACCATAAAACCATTCAAAGGATATCTGTTGGAACAGGGAAACACAAGTTAATAACCACAATAATGTCACATGTACATAAAATCATTTGAGAAATTAAACAGGGGGAAAAAGAGAGCAAAGTGAGGAAAGGTGTGACAGATGAGGTCCCCCAGCAGTCTAAGCCTATAGCAGCTTAACTATGGGATGTTTCAGGATTACCTGAGCCATCCCTAACTATAAGCTTTATCAAAAAGGAAAGTTTTAAGCCTAATCTTAAAAGTGGAAAGGGTGTCTGCTCCCCGGACATTTACTGGCAGCTTATTCCACAAGAGAGGGGCCTGATAACTGAAGGCTCTGCCTCCCATTCTACTTTTAGAAACTCTGGGAACAACAAGTAAACCTGCAGTTTGGGAGCGAAATGCTCTGTTAGGAAAATATCTTACAATGAGATCTTTAAGATATGATGGAGCTCGGTCATTAAGAGCTTTATATGTGAGAAGAAGAATCTTAAATTCTATTCTGAATTTAACAGGGAGCCAATGAAGAGAAGCTAAAACTGGAGAAACATGATCTCTCCTGTTAGTTCTCATCAGAACTCTGGCTGCAGCATTTTGGATCAGCTGGAGGCTTTCAGAGAATATGTGGGACAGCCCAATAATAAGGAATTACAGTAGTCCAATCTTGAAGTAACAAATGCATGAACTAGTTTCTCTGCATCACCCTGAGACAGGATGTTCCTGATTTTAGCAATATTACGAAGGTGAAAGAAGGCAGTCCTAGAAACCAGTTTTATATGTGCGTCAAATGATAAATTCTGGTAAAAAATAACTCCAAGGTTCCTCACTGTAGAACTAGAAGCCAAGGAAATACCATCTAGAGTAACTATATAACTAGACAATTTCTCCCTGAAGCGCTCAGGTCCAAAGAGAACAACTTCAGTTTTGTCTGAATTTAAAAGCAGACAGTTCTGAGTCATCCAGGTCTTTATGTCTTTAAGACAGGCTTGTAGTCTGACCAACCTGTTGGTTTCATAGATAAGTACAGCTGAGTATCATCAGCATAACAATGGACATTTATGCCATGCTGTCTGATAATGTTACCTAATGGAAGCATGTATAAAGTAAAAAGAATCGGTCCAAGCACAGAACCCTGAGGAACTCCATGACTTACTCCAATGTGTGAGGAAGATTCTTCATTTACAAGAACAAACTGGAATCTATCAGATAAATATGACTTAAACCAGCCTAATGCAGTTCCTTTAATCCCAATAACACTGAATCCTGACTGAAACTCTTCAAACAGATTATTTCTATGTAAATGATCACAAAGTTGAACTGCAAAAGACAAAAAAGGGAGATTGGATATAGGTCGATAATTAGCCAACACTTCTGAATCAAGAGTAGGTTTTTTAAGTAAAGGTTTAATTACAGCAACCTTAAAAGTCTGAGGTACATATCCTATCAACAAAGACCGATTGATCAAATCCAATATGGAAGTGTCAATTAAGGGGAAAACCTCCTTGAACAGTCTGGTTGGGATTGGGTCTAAAATACAAGTTGATGGTTTAGAAGAGATAACTGCTGCTGTTAGCTCAGAGAGATCAACTGGGCAGAAGCTGTCTAAATACAATTCAGGTTCGAAAGATACTTCTAAAGCTGCTGCACTTGATGATACATCAGTGATAATAATGGGAAGGATTCCATTAATCTCCTCTCTGATAGAAACAATTTTATTGATGAAGAATCTCATGAAATCATCACTGCTGAGAGTTAAAGGAATACATGGCTCAACAGAGCTCAGACTCTTTGTCAGCCTGGCAACAGTGCTGAAAAGAAACCTGGGATTATTCTTATTCTCTTCTATCAATGATGAATAATAAGCAGTTCTAGCTTTACGAAGGGCTTTCTTATACGTTATTAAACTATCTTTCCAGACTAATTGAGACTCTTCTAAATTAGAGGAACGCCACTGTCTCTCCAGCTTTCCTGCAGTCTGCTTTAACGCACGCAGCTGTGAATTATACCAAGGAGCCAACCTCTTCTGACTGATTACCTTCCTTTTCAGAGGGGCAACGTTGTCCAGTGTTGTACGCATTGAAACTATAGTGCTGTCAACAAAAGAGTCAAGTTCTACTGGAGTAAAATTTAGGTAGCCGTCCTCTGTCATATCTGCACATGGCAGTGAAGAAAAGGATGATGAAATCAACTCTTTAAATCTGGTTACAGCATTCTCTGACAGACACCTTCTAATATGTAGAATTCTTCTCAGAAACCGTGTAGTCAAGTAATGTAAATTCAAAAGTTATTAAAAAATGGTCAGACAAGACAGAGTTATGAGGGAACACTGTTAACTGTTCACTCTCAATGCCATAAGTCAGCACAAGGTCAAGGGTATGATTAAGGCAGTGAGTAGGTCTGTGAACACTTTGAGAAAATCCAATAGAGTCTAATATAGAATTAGAGTTAATATTTAGGCTGTCATTTTCAACATCTACATGAATATTAAAGTCACCCACTACAATGACTTTATCTGTACTCAGCACTAACTGGGATAAAAACTCTGAGAATTCAGACAGAAACTCAGAATAAGGGCCAGGTGGACGATACACAACAACAAACACAAGAGGTTTTTGTGATTTCCACTTTGGGTGGGAAAAACTGAGAATCAGAGATTCAAAAGAGCTAAAACTAATCTTGGGTCTAGGACTGATTAGTAACCCTGATCTGAAGATAGCTGCCACTCCTCCTCCTCTGCCTGTGGTTGGAGGAACGTGAACATTTAAATAGTCAGAGGGAGTTGATTCATTAATGCTAACATGATCCTCCTGCTGCAACCAGGTTTCTGTAAAACAAAATATATCAATATGATGATCACAAATCAAATCATGCACTAACAGAGACTTCGAAAGGAGAGATCTAATATTCAGCAAACCACATTTAATAGTTTGATATTTTTTTTTCAGTTAAAGTTTTTGTTTTAAATTTTTTTGCACAAGAGGATTTGCTCCTTTTGTGTTTATTGATGTTTAAAGTTTATTGATTTATTGATTTGGCAGCAGGTAGGACGCCGCAGAAAAGTGTGTAAGACTCAACCCTGGGTTGTCATGTTTTTGGGTGAGAGCCGCTCTTTCCAAAGTGGGATGGATGCCGTCTCTCCTCATCAGACCAGGTTTTCTCCAGAAAGATTGCCAATTATCTATGTAGCCCACGTTGTTTGCTGGACACCATCTAGACAACCAGCGATTGAAGGAGGACATGCGGCTGAACATGTCATCACTGGTCAGATTTGGCAGGGGTCCAGAGAAAACTACGGTGTCCGACATTTTTTTGGCAAAATTACACACCGATGTAACATTAATTTTAGTGACCTCTGATTGGCGTAACCGGGTGTCATTACCGCCAACTTGAATAACTATTTTACCGTATTTACGCTTATCCTTAGCCAGCAGTTTTAAATAGGATTCTATGTCGCCCGCTCTGGCCCCTGGAATGCATTTGACTGCGGTCGCTGGTGTCGCTAAAGCCACGTTTCTGACTATAGAGCTGCCAATTACCAGGGCTTTGTCCTCAGCGGGTGTAGGTGGTCCCCTTTGGTTGCACTCTGCAGTTCCCCGCCCCTGTTTTAATTACACCTTAGACATTACTACTTATCAAACACACTCACACACACACATTAGGTCTTGGGGGGTGGTTGCACTGAGTGGCATCTGGTGGGCGGGGCTCTTTGGGTATGGAGGCTGCCCAGAGGGCTGCGCTCCCAGTTCTACAAGTTTGGCTGCCCCTCAATTTTAATCGCTCACTATTAGAAAATATTGAAGAACCAGAAGGGAGAGGGGAGGGTTCTTCTTCCCACACCCCTGCTTCCTGGTTGCTGCTCGGGGCGGGAGGGGCCAAGAGGATTAATTAATTGTTCTGCTGGTTCGGGGTCTGTGGTGGCTGGGGGGCTGCTGGCCCCCTGGTGTGCCCGCTGCGCTACACCCCAGCGGAGTTGAGGGAGGGAGGACGTGTGGATGTGTGGATGTATGGGACGTGAAAGTGTGTGTGGTGATGATTGGGCCTGTATCTGGGACTTGCTGTCGCCTGGCCTGCCTGTGCTTCTCCCGATGGGGGGGCGGCGTTGCCTCTCCCCGCTGCTCGCGACTTCACCCACCTGTAGGCACGTCTTGACTCCCAGGGCACTTGGCCAGGGGCGCTGGGGCAGGCGCTGACCCACTGTGTGGCTCAGGTCATCTATATCCACAGCTGTGTTGTATGCGATTGCCGCTTCTTGTGCTTGTTTTTGTTTGTTTGTTTTTTCTCTGCTTGTCTGCTTTCAGGTGCTCCTGGTGGCGCTAAGGCTGGATTCCCCTCAGCGGCCATGGATTGTTGTCTGTTTTGTTTTTTACAGGTGTAGCAGCTGGTTGTCTGGTTTTTGTTTCTATTTTTGTTCTGTTTCCTCTTCTTTCCTCTTCTTCTTTCCTTGTCCCCCGATCCGGTTCAGTTCTATTACATGTCATATATTGTCAACAGAAATAAATAAATGGGCATCAAGGGGAGCTTTACATTTATAAAACTTCCCTTGGCAAAGCAAATCTGTTTGGCATCAAAGGTATTCAGACTACAATTCTGCTGCCATAATGCTGAACAGGACAAGGGGAAAAAAAATACTTAATTTCACTGGTGAAATTAATTATTTTAAAGTATTGATGAAATAATGAAATTAAGTACTTTAAAGCAGTGGTTCCCAACTGGTGACCCACATTTGGGTCACGGACCCGTTTTCAATGGGTCGCCAGACTCTGAGTGGAAAAAGAAAAAAGTTCAGAAAAATGACCATGCTTTAATTTTGAAGGGCTCAGAATGCATTCTATTCACACTCCTAAACAGTAGGTGGTGACGATACCCTGTAATGCTAATCGACTCCCGCCATTTTACAGATAGAAGAAAAGCTACGGTTTGTTTTCATATGAGAGTGACCATGGCTAAACGCAGGTACGACATTGACTACATAAAATATGAATTTTCTTATATTGAGGACAAAAGGGGGGAAACGACCTCAGTGCACTTTTTGATTTTGAATTAAAATGCAGACACTTGAGAGTCAAAGGGAATTTTTCCTCTCTCCCGTCACACTTTTTTTTGCTTTTGTTTATCGTTAAACTTGAATTTCGTGTCTATTGACACACTGTGATATTTTATTTTATGTCAGGTTCAAACTACAACATGTTTTCATTCAAGATATTTGAGATGTTGAAAATTTTCCTGGGTCGCAGCTTGTCTATAACAAATGATGGTGGGTCCTGAAGCCAGAGCAGTTGGGAACCACTGCTTTAAAGTATTGGTTAAATTAAGTACTTTTAAGCATTTGAAAGTATTGGTGAAATTAAGTATTTTATCTTTGGCCTTGCCCCATTCACTTCCGTTATAATATACGTGTATATATATGCGGCTCTCGAATTATCTAAATAGTGTCCGAATGACTCAGAGTGACACCAAGCTGACACCAAGATGTATTGAGGAAATTTTTTCTTCAATAAATTTAGGTTAATTTCTATTTAATGTATGTACATTTCAGTCATTTACATTAAAAACACACTGTTTTTGGCCGTAAAATAAGAGTAAAAGGTAAAAAAAAACAGGATTCCCACAAATTAAAACTGAATTTTGAAAAAAATAAAACGGAATTTGGGAAAAAATAAAACAGATTTCATAGGGCCCTAGAGATGATTCGGTTTATTTCTTTTTTCATGAGTAAACTCTATTGCATTGGATTTTTGACTCTCACCAGAGCCTTTTTTTTTGGCTATTTTTCAGAATCCAGCAAGCATGCAGAAGAAGCTTTATTTTTGCTGGCAGTATTGCTTTAATGAGGCAGTTTTCATAAATGTTGGTGTAGAAGTAGTGTCAAAAGTGGCCCTGACCAAGATATTTTTTTAAACAAGATAATTGGCAACCCGACGATAGTAAGAAAAATGCAGCAGTGGATTATAGCTGAGGGGAACAGCCAGTTTCTTAGACCATAACGGTCACAAACAATTGAAAAATTGGTGACCGTGGTTGAGTTAGTGGAAAATTGCAAAATGAGAGCCATGGTACCGATCGTATGTGGCCGAAATATGTTGGCACGTCTTTTGTCTAGTGTTTGTCAAGGGAATGATATGGTTAGCACTACAAGCCTCTATAACAACTGAACACTAAAGTGTAATGAAACAAATGCAGTGAAGTGGTTAAAGTATAAATTAGGTACTGAGTGTATTTTTATACTTGAGAGAGCTAATTGAGAGTGGCTTAGGGTTGTGATGCATATTGTGAAGTTATTAAGAAAGATTACTTTATTATTAATATGACCATGCTGACATTAATGAGAAGTTGTTCAATCTGACACAGCTTTGTGGTTACCACTCTTGGTTGCTGTAGCACTTAAGCTGAGAGTTGGGAGCCTCTAATAAAAGATAAAAAAAAGAAAAAAAGTTTTGTACAGGCATATGCTGTGAACAGCTAGGGTTCCTGTGTGATACCACTGTCTAGGAGAGAGGGGTCTCGGGTAAGCACCAGAGAACATTCCTCTCCAAGAGGGAGGAAAGCCCGTTTAGAAGGAGATGTATTGAAGAGTGCATATTGCTCAGAGGTTGCAACATTGGCCAAAGTACACAGTGTAAAAATCAGCAGGCTTGTAAATACTGCAAAATATAGAATAGAATAGAATATAAACATTGATGAGGATATGGTGCTTTGACTCAGTTAAAGGCTGAGGATTTACAGCGTCTTTGAGATCAGACAAGACATGTAACCTAAGGTATTTTGACCTCAATTATGTTTTTTCCTTCCTCTGCTCTCATCCACAAGCATCATGTTTTGTTTGGTTGGCATAGGCCCAATCAGTTTGAGTTTTACACTTTCCAGCATTCTGCTGATATAATTTGACACTCATCAAACTTCTGACACATAACACTGACTTACCTACCTTTCACATACCTTTTTTATGTTTAGTTGTACATTGCACTTTCAATTTTGTTGTATCTCCAGTGCAATAACAATAAAGGCTATTCTGATTCGGATTCTGAATGACTGAACAGCAACATGCAATCAGCTTTCGGGTAAAACAAGAGTTGGGGGACTCCACATCTACATCAGCATAGAATTGTATACCAACTGTACTGTGGTTGACGGGCACTGCTCTGAAACTATCGATTACTTGACTATTAAATGCCACCAGCACTATCTGCTATGGTAGTTTACAGCTGTGATTATTGTTGCTGTTCATGTCCCCCTGCAAACTAACACTAACGCTGCTCTGAGGGAGCTATATAACAGCATCAGCTCACTACATAACATCCGGATGCTTTATATGTGGTCACAGAGGACTTTAATCATGTTCGTCTGCAAGACACAATACCTGTGTTTCATTAGCACATCACTATCGCCACTCGGGGTGACAATGACAAATGTACAGAAACAGTCTTGGGACATAGAAAGCATTGCATCCACCTCAGCTCACCAGGTCACATCTTCATTATGCCGATTCCTGCATACTGCCCTGTGTTTAAAAGCAGAGGTGTCACACAGAAAAGCATCACTGTGTGGTCAGCTGATGCTATCCCCATGCTACAGCAACAGCATACAGGGAAGAAGATACCTCAGAGTGAGAAAAAACAAGTATGGCTGTGAGATGGGGAAATGGGCTCTTCACTCCACCATTCGTTCGGTGATAATAGGTGCATCGTCTTAGAAGACATTCACTTCATGCACCCAGCAAGGCACGACCAGCTATCCAAAAGTGGTACCAGACACACCTTTGACCTACACCAACAGAGTGAGGATCATCAGGTCTAGTGATGACAAAATCCAACGAATACAGCCAAATGACTTAACATCCAGGAGGTGACATCAGCTCAACATCCCGCATCAGCAAGACTATTGGAAGTGAGGCCATTCCA
Organism: Leuresthes tenuis; assembly: GCF_036924035.1. Classification (NCBI taxonomy): domain Eukaryota; kingdom Metazoa; phylum Chordata; class Actinopteri; order Atheriniformes; family Atherinopsidae; genus Leuresthes; species Leuresthes tenuis. Next base: position 28,168,984 of record NW_027325373.1, read on the forward strand.
ACAACCAGAAGCATGTTTCTTAGTGTCCGGTCATTCATTTTGATGCTCACTCTCTCAGAAAAAAAATAGCTCATAACATTGCGTTTCCCCATCACCGTTTTCCATTTGTTTATTATCTTGTCGAGTTGTAGCTTAGTAATTGATAATTAAGGTGGAAAGTTTCTTTTTCTATATCACAAAATATGCAAAACCTAATTTCCTTTATTTGAGCAAACATTTGCAAATAAATCTCCCTCTAGGAGAGGACCCCCTCAAGCCAGCATGTATTTGCCTCAATGAGATCCAGGAGTTACAGAGTTCAAGCCACACTCAGATGATGATGAGATTACCTCGATTAGGCAATTTGATGAGCCTATTGGCTATAGACAAACACTTAGACAACTGAGTTATTGTCCCTCTTCCTAAATGATACTAACAGATATGAGGATCAGTTTTTGGCACTCAAACACTAAAGCCAAAATCAAGGTCTGATTGAGAGACATTTTACTGATTCTTACAGACATGTCGTTGTTTTTATGTGGATAAACAACATAAAATACACAAAAAGATCATAGCTTGGAATAGCTTTGTTCAGAGTTATGTAAATGTGTTCAAATTCTAGTGTTCAGTTGAAGTTGCAAGACGTCGTGCCACAGTCATGAGTTATCACATGCCAGTTAGGTGATTAAATGTACTACCTTCTTAAAGTCTGGGTCACATTCATTTTTTTTTTATTCAGTATCCTAGTATCGCTAACCACTTTTAAGCTGCAGCCTTTTGAGGTCTTGTTGTCAAAATGTTTTCTTTCAAAAAAAAAAAAAAAAGTACAAACAGCACTTGTGGTACATGCACAGTTTTTTGGATAAAGTTTGTGTTTTATGTTGCATCTGTGTGTGATTTTGAAGTCAATACATGTCAATGTTGGGTGCTCTCTCATTGCAGTTATTCACAGTCCCTGAGCCTTGATTGATTAAAAGACGTTTATTAAAAAAATTCCCACTTGCAAATGAACTAATATCAATTTATTTTTCCCTACTGAGTAGGGGACAGAAAGGAGACTTTTGCTGGTAAATTGCAGTAAAATGCTGTAGCGACTCTTAACATAGACATTAGGATAAAAAGTGCACGCCGATAAAGTAAATGACATCAGTGACTTATTAAATCATTCAGCACAGTTACATTTAATGACCAATGTCCTCGTCTCTGTATATGTGCTGGGAGAACCTGTGGAACATGTGGACTATTTGAGAAAACATGTCCACTGTAACTTTCTATGTGGGAAATCACCTTACATGTATGTAAGTTTAAGTTACGTTTTAAGTTGCTTAAATCGTGATTTTGTCAGAAAATGCTGTGGTTAAAAAGTCAGTATTTGAATGAAGCAGAATGACAGCCTGTAAGTGAGCATGAGCTGACTCACATTCTTAAAGAGCTTTCAGACACAATTTCTGATGCATTTGGCATTTTGTCAGAAGAAACAGAAAAATAATGTGACTGAGAGCAGCTTTATTGGGAATTCAGCTCTATAAATATTCACTTTTGCTTAATCATTGTAACTAAAAGATTTAAAAGATGGAACTTCATAGCATGGGCTGAACACCAAGGCTCATTTTGGTCTAGTTTGCGTTAGTCAAGCTTTCAAAAAACAGATTTTGAGCAATTTTGTTTTTGGTTGGATTGACACATATATCAATTTCTTTCTAGTGTCGTGTAAACTCTTGACAAAGCCAAAAGGAAGACACTGTTTTCACCAAGGGAAGACCTTGTTATTCCTTGTCCTCCTTTTAACTAAGAAATAATGTCCAGTTATGAGATAATTGATATAGTAGGAGCAGCATTAGTTTAATTCTATCTCTCCTAATTCTGCCTGTAGGTGCCTGCAGAAGATGTTTATTGATCTGAAATAATGAAAGCATTCACTTTGACAGTATGCTTCCCCTCTAGACCAAAAAGTCACAAAAAGTGTCAGTCACTTTTTATCATTCATATTTGTACATTGTTTTTCTTTGTCTTTAACTGTTTTACTGCCAGCGCCGAAGCTCATCACAGTACTCTATGCTACTCTTACTCGATGTTAAGTTACTATTTTCCTTTTAAATTCCAATGCACGTAATACGCCAACAGTAAAGATTCAGACATTTCTCAAACCCAAAGTGTGTAAATGCAGAAACTATGAGATGGTCCTAAAACAGGATATTTAATTGGTATATAAACTGACCTGCTCCTGTGTGGCCACGGAACTGTTGAATTTTAGTCCCTGTGCTCCACTCCCAGCATGCAATAGTGTTGTCAAAAGACCCAGTCACTAGCTTCTGTTCATCAAATTTCACTGTTGCACAGGTGTGTGTCTGAATTCCATAAATGCACTGACCAGTGCGCACATCCCATAATTTGGCTGAAAGGTCATCAGATCCTGAAAAACAAGAAAACATTACATTACATTACTGCTGTAAACGGAGATATACTGTACCATACACCACACTGTTTTCCATACTAAGAATAAATCTGTGCCACAATTTCACAGGCCGTCCTTTCCTTTTTTTTTTTTACTCCCAATTCCACGCACTCCCACTGGACTTCTGACAATTACTGCCAGCTCCCACAGCTTGTGGGTACTTTTTCTGTGTACCAATAATTCTCTATATTATGTGTCTACTTCTGTCAGTCATTTAATGTGATAAAAAAATGCAATGCAAAAGAGAATCAGAGAAAAGATCTTAAATCCATTCATTTTCATCCATTCCAGCAACCTTACTTACTTTCATAAACACACATCAACACAAGGAAAAAAAGTAGTCAAGTCTCAAAACACATAACCCAAAACTGCATAGGTGGAAATAACTCCTTAACTTTTGTTCCGCCCTTAGTCTTCCTGACACACTCAACTGGACTTGCATTTGTACTGTAGTCTTTTGTCTTTTATTTTCCTCTTAACTTTATAGATGTTTCCAACACTTCAATAAGCTAACTAAGTACAGGAGCTAGTGTTCTTGTGAGAGACAGTTTATTTTTTGACCACCCGCTCCCACCTGTGTCTAAGTTAAACACGCCCCTTCATGCAAGATCTATGTAAGATCAATGGGATCCTGATCCAGCCTTCTATCACAGTACCTGTACAGAGAAGGCCATCCTTATAGTAGAGGGCATATACTCGTGCACTGTGGCCAATGAGTGATGATGTCTCAAAGGCCTCCTGATCCTTCAGCTGCATCATGCGCAGTTTAGCTTTCAAGTAGACCCCCTTCCAATGTGATGCATCCTGAATGGACTCATCAATCTTCCAACCAAGCTCCCGACACACACCTTGCCAGACTTCTGTACACGAGTTTATCACCTACAAGGATACAGATGAGTGTCAGCATGTTCAACACATTAAATACTTATTTTGTGAGTAAATGACAAGTAGTTAATACTAGAAAAGGTGAGCTGAGTAGTAAGAGTAGTAGTAAGTAGTGATCTTTATTTATTTTATTTAACACTCTTATGTAAACAGTCTAGGTGACTCTATAACCTGTTTAATTTAAACAGTAATCATTAATTATTGCTATAAAAATTCATCTGTAATAGGAAAGAAGAAATAATTAGATTTTAGGCTTGCACAGCCTAAACTCTAACTAGGTGTCTCTAATGCCAACTTGAGAGCTGAAAATATTTGTCCCAGAACACCATACAGCAACATGCTCGCCAGCCCGTGACAGGACTGCTTCAGTACTCAGCTGTGGAACTCATGAGACTGCGCTTCCACCTGCTCAAGCAGGATATACATCCATGGGGGGGTCCCGCTGGAGCTTCTGAGTGGACTCTTCAAACACAATTAAGTCCATCTGCAGTCCAACTCCAGTCGCTCCTCACCCAACACCGGCCGTGTTGCCAACCACAGCATGCTAAACAGCCAAGCCCTGTCGGCTAACATAGCTGCCAAGTTATGTTCGGTCTGCTAAACATCCGCTCACTCACGAGCAAGGGGCATCTCATCCAGGATCTCCTCAGTGACCGTACGTTTGATTTTATCTGTTTAACTGAGACATGGCAACAGCCCAACAACTTTTCCCAACTCAACGACTCAACTCCTCTGTCATGATCCCCGAACACAAGTTTTGAAATCTGTTATTTGAAAGGTTAACTTCTCCTCTCGTTTCAGATAACTTGCCCTGCCTCCCGTGTCTAGTGTCTGATAATCTTCCCTGATTCCCTAAGTGTTTCCACCTGTTCCCCTTGGTTCCTCATGTGTTTAAATAGTCTTTGTCTTCCCTTGTCCTGTGCCAGTGTGTCATACTCTCAGTCTTCACCCTAGCCTCCGAACCTCTAACATTCAAATCCTGTTGTACTGTGTCTTCACTGACGTCATCACTGAAGTCGAGCGTATCTCCTTCAGAGTTTTGTTTTGGTTAACGTTTGATTAGTATTCCAGTTTAGCTTTTTGTTACTTTGTGTAGCCCGATTTGGTTTCCTCCATTTAGGAGAGACTTTTGATTTGTAAGTTTAATAGCACCTCCGTTATAGGAGTGGTTGCGTGACCTCGTTCCTTTTTTCAAATTCTCTAGATCCTCCATTAGACGGAGAGTTTTTCTTTGTAAGTAAGTAAGTAAGTAAGTAAGCTTTATTTGTACAGCACCCTTCACAGACCAGGGTCGCAGAGCGCTTTACAGCAGAACAATAAAACAGGAAATACATACAATTTTAAAAAGCCTTAAAACTTTCCTTTTTGATAAAGCTTATAGTTAGGGATCGCTCAGGTGATCCTGAAACTTCCCATAGTTAAGCTGCTATAGGCTTAGACTGCTGGGGGACCTCATCTGTCACACCTTTCCTCACTTTGCTCTCTTTTTCCCCCTGTTTAATTTCTCAAATGATATTATGTACATGTGCCATTACTGTGGTTATTAAGTTGTGTTTCCCTGTCCCAACAGATATCCTTTGAATGGTGTTATGGTGTTTTTCCCTCCTCTTTTCCCTCTTTTCTGTCTTCTCAAACCCCAGCTGGTCGAGGCGGATGGCCACCCTTCCTGAGTCTGGTGCTGCCAGAGGTTTCTTCCTGGTTCTGGTTCTGCCAGAGGTTTCTTCCTGTTAAAAGGGAGTCGTTCCTTTCCACAGTCCCTCAGGCACGCTCAGGACGGGAGATTGGACTGAAGACAAGTTTCGGTGCAATCTGTTGGTTTCCTTAGCTAGGATATTATTTTTTTGAATTGGCTCTATATGAATTAATTGGATTATGATTACAATGAATTGAATTCCAATTGGCTTGAATTGGACTTTATTACTTAAGTGCCTTGAGATGACAATTGTTGTAATTTGGCACTATATAAATAAAATTGAATTGAACAACTTAGTAACAATCATATCAGCCCAAAAACAACTAAACAAACCCTAAACAAATAAATAGGTCTTAAGTTGTCTTTTAAAGGAGTCAACAGACTCCATCGAACGCAGAGAGAGCGGAAGGTCGTTCCAAAGCCTGGGTGCAACAGCTTGGAAGGATCAGTCTCCTCTGGTCCGTAAGCGAGTGCGTGGCACCATAAGTAAATTTTGATCCGCAGATCTCAGATCCCGAGCTGGGGTGTAACGCTGGATCAGATCACCGATGTAGGATGGAGCCTGACCATGTAATGCTCTGAAGGTTAAAACCACAATTTTAAAATTTATCCTGCAGGAAACTGGCAGCCAATGAAGGGCTTTAAGAATAGAGGTTATGTGAGTCCTCCTATTAGAGAGGGTCAGAATTCTCGCTGCAGAGTGTTGCTCTAACTGCAGGCGAGAAAACTCCTTCTTGTTTAGACATAAAAACAAACTATTACAATAGTCTAAACGTGAAGACACAAAGGCATGGATTATTAGCTCTAAATCATTTTGTGACACCATTTTTCTGAGTTTGGAGAAAATCTCTGGATGATTTTTCCCAAAGGAATCAAATACAACAGGAATAATACCGGACCCAAAACAGAACCTTGAGGAACTCCACACAACAATTCTGTTGACTCAGACCTTATTTGGTTAGCTGAAACACTAAAGCTCCGCCCAAAAAGGTATAAGGAGAACCAGTGCAGAACTGAACCTGACAGTCCTACTTCATCCCTCAGTCTTTTCAGCAGGATTTGGTGGTCGGCGGTGTCAAAGGCTGAGGACAGATCTAAGAGAACTAGAACAGTGCATTTTCCTGAATCAGCAGACATCATAAAGTCACTGGACATTTTCAGCAAGGCTGTCTCCGTAGAGTGATGTTTGCGGAAACCAGACTGACATGTCTCATGGATGTTATTTTGATCCAGGAATAATGACAGCTGTTCAAAGACCACCTTCTCTCGGATCTTGGACAAGTGTGGTAGCTTTGAAATAGGCCTGAAATTACTGAGGACAGTCGGATCTAAGCCTGTATTTTTAAGTAAAGGCTCCACTATGGCATGCTTAAATGTATTGGGAAACACACCTGAAGAAAGAGAGAGGTTAACCATTTCAGTAACCCAGGGGCCAATTACATCAAACACTTTCACAAAGAGCCCACAGGGAAGGACATCAGATGAGCAGATGGAGGGTTTCATCTTGGTCACCAGTGCCGAGATATCAGCAAGAGTCACAGACTTAAATGAGGACCACAAGCTGGAGACAGGCTCAATGACAGCAGGGGTTCCACACAAAGGGGGAGGGATTTTCTCCTTTATCATCTTGTCAATAGAAAATCTCAACAATGCATTGCTGTCAGCTTTACAAGAAACAGGAGTAACTGGCGCAGCAGGACATACAAGAGAATTAATCATGTCAAACAACACTTTGGGGTTTTTCTTATTTACTGTTACCAGTTGACGAATATAATCAGATCTGGCATTTTCCATCATCTCATTGTATGAGGACACAAAATCCTTGAGATAAAGTCTGTGCACCTCAAGATTAGTGGATTTCCACAGACATTCAGTCTTTCGACATAGTCTCTTCAAACTCTTCTTCATTTGCCCAAGGGCACAATTTCTTCTGTATTGATAAGTTTGATTTAACAGGCGCCACCTGATCCAGAATTTTTACACAGTGACTGGAAAAACAGTGCATAAAATTGTCCACATCGAGGCAATCCATGAACAAAAGAGGGTCAAACATAACAGAAAAACTTTATGCAGTATTAGCAGAGATAACACGCCTCTGAGACCTAACTTCTAAGGGTTTAGGCTCAGGGCTAAAATGCAGATCAAACAAACAAGACAATGATCGCTCAGGTGGACGTCCTTTACAGACACATTTGAAATGTCTAGTCTAAGGGTAAAAACTAAGTCTAAAATGTGGCCTTTTTGGTGTGTGGGCTCAGAAACATGTTGCTCAAAAAGCTTCAGTCAGTGTTAAGAGTTCCGTTGTGAAGCAAGATGAGCTGTCATCAACATGAAGGTTAAAATCTCCAAGTATTAAAACAGGTTCCAAATTTATTATGGAGGATAAAAAGTCACTAAAATCCTTCAAAAACACAGCAGCAGGTCCAGGAAGACTGTAGATTGACACACAATGGAAAGGATTTGAAGAACCCACCTTGACCATCTGAGACTCAAATGAAGGGAATTCCAGGGTCTGAGTCACTTTGCATGCACAGCTGACCCTGTATACAACGGCCAGACCCCACCCCACCCCACGACGACAGGGGTGGGGAGAGAAGGATTTATTTGCAATAGACCTGGCATTCAACAGGTCGATATGCAAAGTTGATGACGCCACGGAGGCAGTGACCGCAGAGCGCAGCGTGATTGGTCGAAGGCATGTCCCTCGGTCACATGAGCTCCAGCTGGACCATACAGAGACCATTGTAAATACGGAAGAGGGTGGAGGTGACGAAGGCCACTGACCACTACCCCAGCGCTGTGTAGGTTCCAAGACTGTCACTGTGGTCCAAGCAGACAGCAGCGTAAATGTGCTGTCACACACATTGAGGAGAGGGATCCGGCGCAGACATCTTGTGTGTTCTCCATGGCCGAGGATGGCAGAGCCCCAGCGTGCTGCAGTGCGTCTTCGTTTGACCTGGACTTTTTTTTCCTCAATTTTCTGCAGCCTTTGCCTGGCACCCGACAAAGCAGCAAATACTCAGGTGTGTCGGGGTTGATGATAAAGGGTGGAGGGAAAGCCTGTTTATACCTGCTCCGTGTATCAGACAGGCCCTCCACCCAATCTCTGATACGCAACAGAGAGTCCCGATCATAGGTCCGTAAAGCTGAGACACACCCATTTAAAATACGGGCTGATATGATCACATATGTTGTAAAGATGACCTTTAAAAAGCTGTATAGCAAGAGACGAGCCTTGACACTGCCAGTCACGGGCGCCATCTTCTTGTTACGCCTCTTTAGAAGCGAGCAGCGAAATTTAAATAATAATCTTTTATATTTTTTCGTTTTCCTCCTGGAGTGGAGTGGATGTTTATTTTGATAACGTTTTATATCGGCACTTGTCTCTGCCTTAGTTATTGAGATCTGTGTCATAGAATTTTCATAGCTCTTGTTTCTCTGTTGGAAGCACTTGTTAAGAAGTTGAAAAATAAACCTTATTCTGAAAAGATCCTGCACGTGTGTCCTGCTGGTACCCGACATCCTCCGGGAGTTTGTTTACATCTGTCAACCCCGTGGTTCCGGCCGGGGAGGAGGTCTCGCAATAATTTACCACGATACTTGCCGCTGTCTGTCCCTGACTACAGCTCCTTCGAATCCACTGTATGTCAACTGCCTGAACCTACTCCTACAACTATTGCAATTATGGGAAACACTAACTCGCTACCAAACAAGTGTGATGAGCTAGAGGCGCTTGTGCAGAACCAACAGCTGTATAAAGACAGCAATTTGATCCCTCTGTCCTGGCTGAACGACAACACACCAGACTCATGTGTGGACACACCCGGCTTCACAGCCATACGAGCAGATCGTGACCGGAGTACGAGCGGTAAGTGGAAAGGCGGGGGTATTATCCTGTTATATATTCAGAGATGGGTTAACCACCACAATGTGACCGTTAAGGAGAGGGTATGCTGTCTTGACATTGAACTACTGTCAGTTTCCGTGCGTTCTATGTGCTCAGAGAGTTCCCATATACACATTGTCATCGTTGTTTACATTACACCGAGGGCAGCACCTACAACGGCATGTGACGCCATCCATCACACCGTTGCTAGGCTACACACCCAGCATTCTGAGGCAATCACAGGGGATTTCAATCACGTCTCTCTATCCTCCTGCCTGACTGGCTTTGTACAGTATGTTGACTGTCCAACACGGAGGTTCTATGCTAACGTGAAGGAGGCTTACAGGGCAGTGTCTCTTCCACCACTGGGTAGATCTGATCACAGCATGGTCTATCTACAATCCACATACAGACCTTATGTACAAAGACTTCCTGTTACTACCAGATCTTTCAGGAAGTGGTCACCAGAAGCGAGTGATGCATTGAGAGACTGCTTTGATGTCACAGACTTTGGCAGCTTCCACCACCAGGCATCCTGAGCCCAGCTGCACCTCCACCTCTGTGGCAGCTCCCAACACTAGCCCTCCTCTGTCCAGCTGCATCCCCACCCCTATCTCTATAATTGATAGCAACATCACTCCTGTTGCCATCCCTGTGCTACAACATCTGTGTCTAACCATAGAGGAGGTTGGAGCTGAGCTCAGGACACCTCAGTCAGGGAGGGCTGCAGGACAGATGGAAAAAGTCCTGGTGCTGTGGAAAACTGCTTGTCTCATATCGGTGCCCAAATTAGGGCAACCGGTGGAGCTGAATGACTACAGACCAGTGGCTTTGACATCTCATATCATGAAGACCTTGGAGAGACTCCTTGTTCGTCGCATGAGATTACAGGTTGCTGAGGATCTTGAGCCCCTCCAGTTTACCTACCAGAAACACATAGGAGTGGAAGACGCGATTCTGTACATGGTGCATTGGGCATATACTTATCGGGATGTGCCTGGTTTATATGTGAGAGTCATGTTCTTTCACTTCTCCAGTGCCTTCAACACCATAAGGCCGCCCATACTGAAAGACAAGCTTCAAGGTATGGGTGTGGCCCCCTCCCTGACATCATGGATTACAGACTTTCTGACTGCCAGACCACAGTATGTCAGGATGGGGAGATGTGTTTCTGGAACACTGGAATGCAGTATTGGGGCTTCGCAGGGTACCGTTTTGGCTCCTTTTCTTTTCCATGTTTTTAACCTATGTACGATGGCCTTGAGTGTCCAGAAAGGCGCCTATAAATCAAATGTATTATTATTATTATTATTATCCTCTCCACAGCATCCTGGCAGGACAGAGGGGCAGCTGCAGGACTGAGAGGTTTCGGAGGTCCTTTGTCCCCATAGCCATAAGGCTTTTTAACAGTGACTTCTGACATGTTCTTCTCAAAGTTATTTCTTCATTTATTTAGTAATTGATTATTATTATTATTATTGTTGTTGTTGTTGTTGTTATTATCATTATTATTATTGTTGTTGTCTAATATGCAATCATTGTAATTATTTACAATTTTTTTTATCTAATTTTTTGAGCTACTTGACAAATTTGAATTTCCTCCACTGGGGGATGAACAAAGTATCTTTCTATTCTATTCTATTCTATTCTATAATATTACCCGGTCTGCCTATTTTCACCTACACAACATCAACCACCTCCACCCCTCCTTCACCCCCCATACTACTTCTATTCTTGTTCATAGCCTCATCACTTCTCGCCTGGACTACTGCAATTCTCTCCTCTCCGGTGTCACTCACAAATCCCTTCATAAACTCCAGCTAGTCCAGAATTCAGCTGCTCGTATCATCACAAGGACCCCCTCCATCCACCACATCACCCCCGTCCTACAACAGTTCCACTGGCTCCCAATAAAATTTCAAATTCAATTTAAAAACCTCTTAACATTTAAGTCCATTCACAGCCTCGCCCCTCCCCATCTATCTGACCTCCTCCACGTTCCACGCTCTCCCGCACTCTCCGATCCTCCTCCTCTACCCACCTGCCCATCTCACCACCATGGGGAGCAGAGCATTCAGCTGCTCTGCTCCTCGTCTTTGGAACAGTCTACCACCGGAACTCAGGAACACTACTTCACTCACACACTTCAAATTCAAACTCAAAACCTACCTGTTCAAAACTGCCCTTTCCTTACGATTTCATTTTCGTTGTGTAATTTTAACCTAATTTTTTTTTCTGATAACTTTGTTTACTCCCCATTGTTATTATTCTTTGTGTTGCCTTGTTTTTAACCAATGTACAGTGACCTTGAGTGTCCAGAAAGGCGCCTATAGATAAAATGTATTATTATTATTATTATTATTGTTGTTAACTGAAAATGAATTTGGTCTTCTTTAACTGAATACGTCCACCTTTATTTCTGCATGCAAGAGAAAGATCAAGAAACAGGGTGGCTTACTTGCAGAAGTGACAAATGGGCTCACTTTTTATCTAATTCTTACTGGATCAGCGTGAATGCCACAACTGCTTTGAAATAATAATCACAACATGATGTTGTATAACATTGCGGATAAATGACAAAAGCAACCAAACTGTAACATTAGTCTCAATGTCTAATGTTAATCTTTTTTTTATAATTCAGTAATTCAAAATTATAATGTCTTAAACACAGGCAAAGATAAACAAATTAAACACAGATCTACCATTCTTTATAAATGTATATTATATTTTTCATTATGATAATACATTAAACGTTGTCATTTTGGGCAGCAGCCCCTCAGTAAAAAAAAAACAGATTCCAACTATTCAGATTTTCAGTGATTGTATACTACAATGTATATATATCTAAAAACATCTGCTTTTAGACCAGTGGTTCCCAACCTTGGTCCAAAAAGATTTTAAGATATTAAAATAAGACTTGCACATAGACAAAATCAAAATCAACACATTCACTGGATTATCAGAAGTCTGCATGAAATAGATTAACATAAAACACTGCTGTTACACAGACAGGATCTTTGGGTGACGTGTGGAAAAGTGTTTATGCAATTTTTGGAATTGCAAGTAATAAAATAGTTCTTGAGAGACTGCAATCTACAGTTGCGAGAATGGCTGACTAATGCTTTTGCAATTGAAATAGCATACCTTGTGGATGCAATACAGCTATTTTTGTAGATACAAGTAAGAGGCTTCAAGAGAAAACGTCTGGGAGCCTCTGATCTAGAGTTTTACATAATAAACTTCATATGAATATTTGCATGAACAGATGCAAATGATTCATCAGGACACATTACTGTTAGGATAAGCAGGTCATGTGAATGCTGTATTTGTACACTTAATTTCCCAAAGTAACTATGTTTGAACTCATCAGTACAATCTAAAGACAAGTTTATTTGTATCTAAAGCAAAGGAGCCTTTAGGTGAGGTGAAACAAGGACCCATACGAAACTATAGACAAACACCCAACAGTTTCCCTTTGTGATGACAAGGGGTAAAATATTTACCTTGTTCCATTGTTTGCAGACTAAACAGCAGGTGAGTAGGGTCTGTGGATCCAGCCACCGCAGCAGGTAGAAGGCCAACTCCAGAGGAAGGAGGCGTAGAAAATCACGTTTTAGCAGTGTCTCCAGGCCATTAGACAGGTGACGAAGCTGGACAGCACCACTTAAAGATATAAGATGGTCCAGAGACTGGTTGCGCTGTTGGTCATTAAGAGAAAGGAAAGTGGCGGAGGCTGACTCCAGCCACTTCTCAAAGGCCATCTTGTCCATGGGCACATGAGAGCGTCTTGCAACACCTGCAAAGGCAATACAAGGTCATTGGGATCTCAAGGGGACATCTTCCAATAATTTGTCTGACAACGTGAAAATTGCAAAGTCATTTACATTGCAAGAATTCCAAAAAAGGAAATATTACAGAGGCTATAACAAATGGATGATGACTTTACTTCCATCACATTGTAACTGATAAAATAGAGAGTTTAAAATTGAAATGTTCAGTAAATAGCTTTTGGACTGTAATTGATGTGTTGTTTAACTGAGCCTATTAGCATAAGAATGTGGATCAAAGCAACGCATAGACACAGAATTGCAATCTTACACGTTTCTCTGTCTGCAACTGGCGTGTCCAGGTGTAATTACTGCCTATGTTAATAACAGTTTTAATGTATCTACGTTTATCCATAGCCAGCAGTTTCAAATAGGATTCTACTCTGGTTCTTGGAATGAAGTAGACTTTGGTCGCTGGTGTCTCTAATGCCAGGTATCTGACTATGCAGCTGCTTACTACTAGCACGTTTTCCTCAGTGGGTGTCCTCAGCAGGTGTGTCGCTAACCGGAGAAAATCTATCAGAAACATGGACAGGTTGGTGATAAACCATAGGCTTGAATTAAGGGCCAGGCCACCTGTTCCTTACCATCACCCAACCAGCCTGGGGTCCCGGATGCGCAGGGTATACTGACGTACAGTGTGTGGCCTCCAGAAAGACAGACACGACACACACACACACACACATATAAGTTCAAGGCTTACTACTGACTTTTTTTGTTTAAGAACCTTCAGAATAATGGTTTTGTTTATCTTTTCCTAAGGATACTGAATCGATTAAACAAAGCAAGACAAAGAGGGAGAAAAGTCACAACAGCCAAAAGCCCTGATAAACCCTGAGTGAACAAGGAAAATTTAGGGAAAAACGATAAAACATTATTTGGATATAAAGGGAGCGGTAACAGGGAAATGAAGTGGGATGAATCTTTGTCAGCAAACACATCATCTCCACAGCAGGGCAGCTGACAGTATCACTGACAGCGTGACTAAACTAGATAGTGTGTTCTCAAGCAAAAGAGGGGCGATACCATCAGATAAAGAGCCAAAGAATCTATCTCAGCCAGCCATATTACTTTTGAGGGGAAAGCAGGGGGCCAACCTCCATTAGTATGTTGTTTCATGCATGTCGTAAGTTGCCCACCTCCAGGCCACTGGCTCCTTCGTGGAATCTTCCAATGATTGTAAATGCTCTGTTTTGTTCCTCCATTGAACCTTTGGAACAGGTGGAGATGTAAATATATATATACACTATATATACACACTGAACATATATACACATATGTTCACTCACTCATCCAGATAATTAAACCCAGCTGTTCCAATCACTTCCATGGCCACAGATGTATAAATTCAAGCACCTTGGCATGCAGACTGCTTCTACAAACATTTGTGAAAGAATGGGTCGTTCTCAGGAGCTCAGTGAATTCCAGGATGGTACCGTGACAGGATGCTACCTGTGCAACAAGTCCAGTCATGAAATTTCCTCACTACTAAATATTCCACAGTCAACTATCAGTGGTATTATAACAAAGTGGAAAAAATTTGGAACGACAGCAACTAGGCAAAGTGGTTGGCCACGTAAAATCTGTCAATCGCTACAGACTTCCAAACTTCATATGGCCTTCAGATTAGCTCAAGCACAGTACATATAGAGCTTCATGAAATGGGTTTCCATGGCCGAGCAGCTGCATCCAAAAAGTATATCACCAAGTGCAATGCAAAGCGTCGGATGCAGTGGTGTAAAGCACACCGCCACTGGACTCTAGAGCAGAATCACGCTTCTCCATCTGGCAATCTGATGGACGAGTCTGGGTTTGGCGGTTGCCAGGAGAACGGTACTTGTCTGACTGCATTGGGGGTGGGGTTGTTTTTCAGGAGCTGGGCTTGGTCCCTTAGTTCCAGTGAAAGGAACTCTCTCTACCAAGAGAGTCCTGACCTCAACCCGATGGAACGCCTTTGGGATGAATTAGAGCAGAGATTGTGAGCCAGGCCTTCTCATTCAAAATCAGTATCTGACCTCACAAATGCGCTTCTGGAAGAATGGTCAAAAATTCCCATAAACACACTCCTAAACCTTGTGGAAAGCTTGACCAGAAGAGTTGAAGCTGTTATAGCTGCAAAGGGTGGGTCGACGTCATGTTAACCCTTATGGATTAAGAATGGGATGCCACTTAAATTCATATGCGTAGAAAGGCAGATGAGTGAATACTTTTGGCAATATAGTGTACAGGGTTTTTTCTGCATAGAGAATTTGGTAGCGGCCGCCACCACCAAATTCCTTACCGCCACCAGCTCACGGCTGGTTTTCAATCGGTAAATTCACCAAGCGTTTCCCTGTCGGGATCTCTCATTTCATTCATACATAACTGTAGTTGAACGCAACCACCAGTAGCTGCGGTGGCAGTGTGTCGAAATTAGCACCAGCCGACATGTCAAAGCATCTTTTACCGCCACATCCCAAGAGACGAAGAAGAGGAAGTTTTCACTGCAACAAACACGGATGATGACAGACCGACAAAAAAGGGTAAGTGTTGTTTCTTTTGCACCCAAACACGTCCAGTTCCTTTGAAAAAGTTAATGTTACATGCTAAATAAATTCATATTACCAGTATTAGTTAACGATATCAGTTTTGCAGGAATGGCGAAACTTAAGATCAGTGAATTTTTTACAAAACGAGTGCGAGAAGAGGAAAGACGAGACAGGTGAAGGAGTGTAGACACCAGTGGCGGTCGACCCATAGGGGTGTCGCCCCCGCTGATAAGAGGAGGGGAAATGTAATGGCCAATTAATGTTGCAGAATTTTATGGTCTTGGGCTGCTGAAAATATTGCCCCAGCAGCAAATTTCAGGTTGAAAATAGGCTTGTGCAGCGCCGTATGTATTGGCAATAACAAGTCAAGTCTCAAGTCTTTTGACCCAAGTCAAGTCTCAAGTCTCAAATGATCGAAATGAACGTTGCCATTTGGTCCAGATATGCTGCAGCATTTTCCACTAGAAAAAAATTGGCACCGGTCACATGACCAGCAGGTTTTAAATTTACAGAGCAAATGTTTGAAATTGCGGTCAAATATTATCTGAATTTATTGAGCTTAAAATGATAATTGATATGCAGGTTATAAAATAATTATATCAAAGCATGTCAATTAATAATCCTTTTTATTGAAAAGTATATATATATATATCTTAAGAGCGCTATTTCTGCACCACAGGATACATTAACAGACATATCAATAACTGGCTGTGTAGCCTGAACTTCTCTTGCATAACATTTTTCAGTGTAATTTCAGTGCATTTTTCATTTTTTTGACAGCTAAATGAGGATGAGAACTAGTCAACCTGGAATTTTATCAGGTGTTCCTGAAATTGTAAAAGTAGACCATTTCAAAACAACAACAAGATTAACGTTAAGCTACGTCGACGTGGACTTGGCTTAGCAAATCATTTGGTAACGGTAAACTTCCGGTGACGCCATGTTGAAGACAGCAGCTTAAAACAGAGCTCCGTCGGTTAACAAATCTACTTAAAACTCAGCAAACTTATACAAACTCAACATTGCAAGCTCTGTGAGAGGCAAAGGCTTGAGACAGGAAACAGGAAACAGGAAAGATGTATTGGCGCTTCAGAGGATACCGGGATGAGACACCAGAGAGCAATACGCCATTTGCTGCACAGAGAGATGGAACTGACGGCCAGATGTGAAGACCTACAGAACAGGCCAAGACGAGGCCGCTTGAAAATGTACAGAGTGCCCAAAAGGAGTGAAGGAAACGATGCAAAGACTTTTGTGAAGGAGCTAATTCAATCAGTCCTTCAGCCAATGCCCGATGTGAATATACAAGGCAGGTCCTATACAAAACAGAGCCAATATTCTTCGACCATGATTACTCCCCGGAGCTGCAAAAAAAGAGAGCCTGGATGCGTGATGTAATCAAACCGTTAAAGTAGAAAAACATCAGGGCCAAATGTATCTGTCCAGCACAGCTAAGAATCATCAAGGATGATAGTCGATGCTGACACATGCTCTCCCGGTGCTACGGGAGCTCAGGATCCAGGCCCGGGTGGATGAGATGGAATGGATGGAGAGCGAACTGTCCCACTACAGGTGGAGCGTCATGGGAGAGAGGCGAGGGAAAAACCCAGCGGTGCTGCCAGCTACGGATGTCAGAGCTTTCTTCAGTGGAGATGAATGATGTCAAGCTTCACTATGGAGTTTAAAACAATCATCGTTAGGAAGAAGTTAAGTTTTGCTACAATGGACGGAACTCAGTAAACCATGAGCATTACCCGCATACCAAGCAGCAATGACCGCTTCACCAGCCGGACGACAGCAGCTCCGACACTGTGTGTGTGTTCCCCACAGAGGAGCAGTCACCTTCCTCAGCCCAGGTTTCATCAGGGGCTGGTTCATGTTCAGGTTTGAAGTAGCTGAACAACAAAATTCCTTTTCCTACAAAATTCCATTCCCACTAATCTTCTCCAATCCATTGCTCCTACTGTAACTGCAGCAGTCACACATGTGATTAATGCTTCACTGACATCGGGCACATTTCCTACCACCTTCAAACAAGCTCAGGTTACACCGCTGCTCAAGAAACCTTCCCTCCCTCCGACTCATGTGGAGAATTATCGGCCAGTCTCTCTCCTCCCGTTTCTGTCTAAAATCATTGAAAGGGCGTCTTTAAGCAGGTCAACGATTACCTCTCTCATAACAACCTCCTTGACCCAAACCAATCTGGGTTTAAAAGTGGACACTCCACCGAGACGGCTCTGTTAGCTGTGACAGAAGCCTTAAAAGAAGCCAGAGCGACAGCTAAGTCCTCTGTACTTATCCTGCTCGACTTATCGGCTGCATTTGACACTGTCAACCACAGTACCCTTTTGTCCATACTCTCTAGCATGGGCATCACAGGGAGAGCACACTCCTGGTTTGAATCGTACCTCACTGGTCGGTCCTTCAAAGTATCCTGGCTTGGTCACACTTCTGCAGCGCACCACCTTGCCACAGGGGTCCCCCAAGGCTCAGTACTGGGACCTCTTCTCTTTGCCATATACACCAACTCACTGGGACAGATCATCCGATCACATGGCTTCTCATACCAATGTTATGCTGATGATACCCAGCTCTATCTGTCATTCCCACCTGATGACCACACGGTCTCAGCACGAATCTCAGACTGTCTCTCTGACATATCAGCATGGATGAAAGCCCATCATCTCCAACTTAACCTCCCAAAAACTGAACTGCTTGTCTTCCCAGCCAAACCAACCATACAACACAGCATCTGCATCCAAACCGAATCCCTATCTCTTGCTCCATCAAAGGTTGCTAGAAACTTGGGTGTCATGATTGATGACCAACTAACCTTCAAAGATCACATTACCTCGGTTGCTCGTTCGTGCCGCTTTGCATTACTAAACATAAGAAAGATCAGACCATACCTGACCCAACATGCCACCCAACTCCTGGTGCAGGCCATGGTCATCTCCCGCCTTGACTACTGCAATGCTCTCCTAACTGGTCTCCCAGCCAGATGATCCAGAACGCTGATCCAGCCTAAAAGAGCACACGTCACCCCTCTGTTCATTGAACTCCACTGGCTACCCTTAGCCGCCCGCATCAAATTCAAGTCACCGATGTTAGCTACAAAGGGCTTAATGGAACGGCTCCATCTACTTGAATGCTCTTGCAAAGGCTTATGTCACAACTCGGTCCCTCCGTTGGTCCCAGGATTGTCGTCTAGCAGCTCCTACACCATGCCTAAGACAATCCAAACTCTGTTCATGTGTCGTCCCACGATGGTGGAATGACCTACCGAGCGCTACCAGAACAGGGGCGTCCCTGTCTATCTTCAAGAAGCTCTTGAAAACCCAGCTCTTCAGAGAGCATCTCCTATCCCAGCACTTACCTTGTACTTCCCTACCCCCTCTATCTCTGCACTTTATCTTTCTGCACTTCCTTCTATGCCTGCACCCTATCTCTACTCTGTCACCTCTGACAGAGTCGGACTAGTGGGTTCCTTCTATGTAGTTTATTGTTAGCTTTATATAGCTTGTTAAATCTTCATTTGTAAGTCGCTTTGGATAAAAGCGTCTGCTAAATACATAAACATAAACATAAACATAAACAAAATAACACTGAGAAACCCAGCTGGGTATTTGGAAGTTCACTATATGTTGTTTCTTTAATGTTATTTTTTCTATTTTGCCTTGAGAATGAACATGGGTCACTGCCATTATGTATAATTTCAGTTTTTCCTGATTTAAGGTGTATTCGTAAAATACTGAAAGGAGAGTAGACTAAAAAGCACAAATTAATAATTCATGGATAGTTTAAATTGTATCAGTTATGATGTAAAGGGGATAAATAGTCCAATTAAGAGAAATAAAATATTCAACAAACTTAAAAAACTACACTGCTCTATAGCAATGATACAAGAGACTTATTTGACAGAAAAAGAGCACTTAAAATTAAAGAGAGAATGGGTGGATCAGATATATAGCTCCGGGAGGAAAAGAGGAGTTGCTATCTTGCTAAATAAATCAGTTTAGTTTAGCCATGAAAAAACAATTGATGATAAAGAGGGTAGATATGTGATAGTAATAGGTACTATTGGAGGTTCTAAAGTTACACTGGTTATAATAATAATAATAATAATAATAATACATTTTATTTGTAGTGCCCTTTACATCGCAAGATCTCAAATGGATACAGTTTAAAAAAAGAAAATAAAAACAAGTAAGCAGTTCAGTATAAAAGTTAAAAGAATTTGGCAGACATCTAAGAGGGGGGGACCATATGTTTTTCTAAAAAGATGTGTCTTTAGGACCCTTTTAAAAGAGTCAGTGGGTTGTGGTGTCCTCAGGGTGTCAGGGAGGGCATTCCACAAGTGTGGGGCAGCAGCACAGAAAGCTCTATCTCCCATGGTCCTGAACTTGGTTCTGGGTGGGTGGAGGAAATTTAAGAGAGTGGAGCGAGAGAAACGGGTTGATTTTTGTAGATGGAGGAGTTCTTTGAGGTAGGGGGGGCATGTCCATAGAGGCATTGGTGTGTGAGGAGGGAAACTTTGTAATCAATCCTGGTGGAGACAGGAAGCCAGAGGAGTAAGTGGAAGATGGGGGTGATGTGCTCATGTGAACTCTCATCAGGATCCTAACTGCAGAGTTTTGGATGTGTTGGAGCCTCTGAAGGCTCTTACTAGGGATCCCGATGAGAAGTGCATTACAATAGTCCAGTCTGGAGGAGATAAAGGCATGGACGAGCTTTTCAGCATCTGAGAGGGAGAGAATGGGACGGAGTTTGGAGATGTTTCGGAGGTGATAAAAGGAGGTCTTGCAGAGATGGTTGTTATGGGAATTAAAGGTTAGTTGGGGGTCCATTTTTACGCCAAGATTTGTGACTGATGATGAGAGAGGGATATTGGAGCCAGAAAAGGTGATGCTGGTTATTGGTGATGATTTGGTTTGGTGAGGAGCGCCAGCCAGGATGGCTTCGGTTTTAGAGCTGTTTAGTTGGAAGAAGTTGTACCCCATCCACGCCTTTATTTCTTCCAAACAGATGGTGAGTTGAGACAGGGAGGATGGCGATGATGAGGGGGGAGCTGCAGCAGTGGCATTGACATAGAGCTGTGTGTCATCGGCGTAGCAGTGAAATGAAAGACCATGATGCCTGATGACCTGACCAAGGGGAGTGAGGTAGAGGATGTGACCAAGAACTGAGCCCTGGGGAACACCGCAGGTGATTGTGTGGGGGTTTGAAGTGGAGTTGCCCATGGAGATGTATTCTGTCCTGTTTGTGAGATATGAATGGAACCAGCTGAGGGCAGTGTCAGTGAGTCCAGTGGTGGCGTGGAGCCTGTTTAATAATATGGCATGGTCGACAGTGTCAAATGCAGCATATAGGTCCAGGAGAATGAGGAGGGAGGGGGAGCCGGAGTCTGATGACATCAGGAGGTCATTTGTGACTTTTACAAGAGCAGTCTCTGTGCTATGGGCGGGGCGGAAACCAGATTTGAATTTTTCATAGATGTTGAGTTTGATGTTGATGAGAGATTGAGTTTTAGATGGTTCTGAAGATTGCTAGACACTGCTTTCTCAAGTATTTTAGATATGAAGGGGAGATTGGAGATGGGCCTGTAGTTTGAGAGGATCTCTGGGTCAAGGATGTGTTTTTTGAGAAGTGGTCTGATAATGGCTGTCTTCATCTTCTTGATGATATTTTGTACCTCTTCTGAAGAGACCAGGGGAAAGGACCTCAGGGGTTGGGGGAATGCAGACGTTGGGGGAAACGGTTTGGGTGAGGGGACCAGAAAAAGAAGAGTGAATGAGTGCAATCTTGGAGGTGAAAAAGTCCATAAAAAGATTGCACTGTTCTGCTGTAGTGCCAGTAAGTGGAGGGGGTTGTGGTTTGAGAAGATGGTTGATGGTGGAGAAAAGCTGTTTGGAATTTCCTGGGCTGTTTCTGATTGCATTGGAGTAAAACTGTGACCTTGCCTCTTTTAGGGACTTTGAATATTGTTGTTGATGCTCCCGGTAGATTTGTTTATGAACAATGAGGCCAGAGGTTTTGTAGCGCCGCTCAAGGAACCCCTTCTGTCTTCATCCTCCGAAGCTTATCTGTAAACCAGGCCGCTGAGTGGCAGAAAGTGACTGCTCTGGATTTAGCAGGGGCATGGTGGTCCAGGAGGCTACTGAGGTGGCTGTTGTAATATTCCACTGCTTCGTCGGGTGATGAGAAGTGTGTGGAAAGGTGCTGAAAGTCTGCTGTCAAGTGTTCTGGGTTTATCCTTTTGAGGTTTCTAAAACAGATATTGCGTTTGGGCTTGGAGAGGTTGAGTGAGGATAGCAACTCCACAGAAACAGCCTTGTGGTCAGAAACACCTAGGTCATAAACCTGCAGGTTGGTGAGAGGGGCAGAGTTTGTGATTACTAGGTCCATGGTGTGCCCTCTGGTGTGTGTAGGGGCATCAACAAGTTGCTTGAAATTGAAACAGTCCAGTAATTGAAGAAAGTCAGCGGCAAAACGGCAGGAGCTAGAGTCAACGTGAATGTTCATATCACCTAGTATGATAACATCTGCAGACAATGTGCAGAGAGTTTCGAGGAGGTTTGACATCTCAGGGATGAAGGATGAGTTTGGTTTTGGTGGTAGGAGGAACAGCACGTTGGACGGGGGCTTAGACTTGAATGCAAGGTATTCAAACGAAGAGAGTTTGGGTAATGGCTGCAAAGATAACTCCAGATCACAGCGATGGATGACTGCCAGACCGCCACCACGACCTGTACCGCGGGCTTTCTGGAGGTACCTATATCCTGGGGGACAGCTCTCATTTAAGGAGGAAAAGGTATCTGCCGGGTGCCAGGTCTCTGTGATGCACATAAAATCCAGACGTTTATCCAGTATGTGGTCGTGAATGAGGCAGGATTTGTTTGCAAATGACTGGGCATTAAACAGCTCAATTTTGCTATTGAGTGGAGGGATAGATCTTTTCAATGGCCATAGCAGACTGAAATCCACTCTACGTTTTCCATCAAGCCCTCGGAGAGATGTTGCCATGGAGACGCCCAAACTATTTGTACCGTAGGAGACATTGCTCTGATGACGTGTGAGAGGTGACAACTCGTGTGGCTGACCAGAGAGTCAGTATGGTGGGACTTGTCCCGGAGTAGAAGAACTTTCTTCGGGAACTTCTGTGGATATAACGTGGAGGGCGGAAAAGTCCAAGTTCTTTCATCACCATTGTGCATGGTGGAATGAAGAAATGGTTGAGATTTATCAACTGGTTGGTGGAGTAACTCAACATTCCATGTAACGGCAATAGCAAGAATTGTTTTTAGCCACGTAGCTGATAGCAAGGATGCTACGTGGACTTCCAGCTATGCGGTGGTGATAGCAATGGATGGCATCGGGCTTTCCCAAGGGCACTTCACAATGGCAGGGAGGAGCAGGATTCCAGGCTGTCCACGACGAGACTCAAAAAGTTCTCTGGCCACAGTGGCGAACATACAGATTTAGGGTGTCTCCAAGCAACAGGTTGGTAGGCAGCCGAGACTTGATAACGTTAGTATCACGTTAACTATCCAAAAAAAGTTGACTGGTCTGTGGCACAGGTAGTAAAAAGGTTACTTTAAAAAGATGATAGCATCTCTATTAGCAGACAAAGCAGAGGGAATTATTTTAATAGGTGGAGATTTGAACTGCATTTTGAGATAGAATGTAGATGGGCTTCCAGCAAGAGTAGGCCCCATGTCCAAGAAATCAATAACTCTTCATGCAATGATGGATGAACTAGGCCTGGTGGATGTCTGGCGCCACCTACATCCTAGAGAAAAGGACTATACTTTCATGTCACACTTACATGGCAGCCACTCTAGACAAGACATGTTGTTGATATCAGATATACACAGAACTAGTGGATGTAACATAGAACCAATAACGATATCAGACCATGCTCCTGTGACTGTAAAGATATGGATACGACCGAATAGACAGT
The DNA here is from genome assembly GCF_036924035.1 of Leuresthes tenuis. NCBI lineage: Eukaryota > Metazoa > Chordata > Actinopteri > Atheriniformes > Atherinopsidae > Leuresthes > Leuresthes tenuis. The sequence continues at coordinate 28,192,197 of NW_027325373.1, forward strand.
TTAAATACTGGAGACTCAATCATTATCAAAGGATGAAGCAATTCAACAAGAAATCCGTGAAAACTTAATAGAATATTTGAAATCTAATGATAACGACACAGTCTCCCCCTCTACTCCCTGGGAGGCAGCTGAAGTGGTGATGAGGGGCAACATAATTGCCATTTCATCCAGATCAAAAAACAAAGACTAGCTCAGCTAGCTCAGGTTGAATTAAAGACGGAAGTTAAAAAGCAAGAGGCACAGAATCAACAATAAAAAAAATAGGTATTTTGGTAACTGAGCAAGCCGCCTACTGGCCTTCCAGCTACGTAAATCTCAAGCTAAAGGCATTTGCTACTTATTACCAAAAGCTGTATACAGCTGATGATCAACCTAAAAAAATAAAAGATTGAATCCTCCCTTAATTCAATTAATTTAACCAGATTAACAGAAGAGGAGGCAGATACAAAGACACGTCCAATTACAGAAGAAGAAATTAAGGAAAATATTCTCAAACTTAAAAATAACAAATCACCAGGGGTCCTGAAGAGTATTATAAAACCCTGATTATTGAGTCAACTCCAGTTTTGTGTAGAGTATAATTACGCTCTAAATGAAGGAAACTCCCCTGGGTCATGGTCAGAAGCAGAGATAAGTGTTATTCAAAAAGACAATAAAGACCCGACTCTATGCACATCTTACCGCCCTATCAGTCTCCTATGTGTAGATCTTAAAATCTTGACCTCCATTATAGCAAATAGAATACAAAAATACATTAGGAAACTTACAAAGACCAGATGGGTTTTATTAACCCTAGACAGGGAACTGATAATGGCCGCCTTTCCCAGATTCGTTAAGAAACTCTTAAGCGCTAAGAGCTTCTTAGGAGCGGTCTTAAGAGCACTGTGAAAGAAGGACGTGTTTCCCAGAGTCGTTCTTAGCTTAAGAAGATCTTCCACCAAGAAGGAAATGTAAGATCGCCCTGACCCACTCTTTATAGCCTTCTTAGTGACAAAACGCTCACTGCAGCCGCGTCAGGTAAAGTTATATCTGACACTCAAAGGAATACTAAAACCATACATAATGATGAATGTGCGTTCATAGCTGCAGAACACTGACGCAAGAAAAATAGCACAAGAAAAATAACAATATAGAAATAAAGAATTGCCCATATGTTCCTGTGGCTACATAAATAAAATTAATCATCATTACTATCACTCATTACGTTTTCACACACATTCGGCATCTGCATAGGAGTTTACAGTAGCTATAAAAACATAAACAACCCTGTGGTACTTCACAGATATCAGGGAAACTGACAGGTGTAATTGAACTCGGCTGGAACCTCATCAAGAGAGGCTCCACCTGCTAGTCTAAATAAAGGTATTGCTGAAGTCCACGCGTGTGAGACACCATGGCTGCAATACAGCATATTCTTGCTGCTAACCAACAGCGTTGCCACTCTCCTCCCAGATGGCTCCTCCTCCCCTCTGTGTTTTTTGAGAGCCCCTCGTCCCCCAGCATATCAATGCACTTACTAATGCCTTCAGAGGCCGTCTTTCCAATTATGGAAAGGACTTTTTCCTCGTTGGGAGTGAGGGTTGTAGCACCAGGTGCGCCACCACCCATGCCCATGCTCTCTCGCCTCACCTTTGCGCTTGTTTTTTTGGTTTGGCTTTGGAACTCCTGCCACTTCTTTCTTACACCACCCCAGTGTCGCAGGCCACAGGGACTCGAGGGGGACATATTTTGGGCTATGGCCTGCCAAATTCGGTTCTTTAATGCGACATCTTTTTTGCCCTTTGTTCCCCCAAATTACACATCATGGTGCTGCCAGACCTCGTCCACTAATACAGCTATTTTCTCTGCGGTATACGAGGGTGACCTCTTGTTCTGTTTGCTGGCTGCTTTTTTCATTCTCACGAGCATAGCCTAATTGCACCTGTGTGTGGGGAGCATAGGGCGTTGTGTGTGATTTATGCGCTGATAAAGTAGTGGGTGATCGATTTGCCTGGCATCGATTGATTTAGTTTCAGCACCACGGCGGTGGACAGCTCCCACTAGGAGCTTCTTAAGAAGCTTCTTTGGCGGGATCTTAAGAAGGCAGTTAAGAACGCGTCTGGGAAACACTCCTATCTTAGCGCTCCTTCTTAGCCGAACCCTTCTTAAGAGCCTTCTTAAGTCCTTAAGAACAATCGAATCTGGGAAATGCAGTCAATGTAAGGAGAGCCTTAAACTTGCAATCACTTGCAGCCAAGAGGGGCTGAGAAGGCATTCAACAGGGTCGACTGGACCTTCTTAGAACAGACTCTCAGCAAAATGGGCTTCAATGATATCTTTGTGAGGTGGATCAAAACTTTATAAAAACCCAAAGTCCAGAATTAGAGCACTGCTCGGAGGTCCCGCTGGGATGTGGCACAAGTCAAGGAGATGCTTTGTCACCCTCTTTGTTTGCTATAACCATTGAACCGTTAGCTGAACTGATAAGGTCTGGTCCTCTAATACAGGGAATACTTAATGAAGGAAATAACAAGCTTAAACTGGCACTTTTCGCAGATGATATATTATTATTCTTGGAAAATCCTATTACCTCTGTCCCTGCTCTCCTACATGACCTTAATGGATACAGTGAAGTGTCGGGCTATGAAGTTAATACGAACAAATCTGAAGCCATGATGATCGTTGGGGACTGGCCATCCCAGTTAGATGACCTGGTCTCTTTCAGAAGATCCAAGCAGGGATTCAGACTTTTACTCCCCCTGTCATTCTTTAGCAGAATAGAGTCTGTGAGAATGAATATCCTGCCAAGACTACTATTTCTACTCCCTCCCTATCTTAGTAACACAATCTGTATTTAAGTTACTGGAAAAATTACTATCAAAATTAATTTGGCAAAACCAAAGACCAAGAATACTTCTGAAAGTACTGATGTCAGCAAAAGAGGCTTGAACCTACCCAATCTAAAATTTTACTACTGGACAGCTCAGCTGCGAGCAGTCGTGCCATGGGTGGTCGGGGACTTAGTACAAAAATACATTACCAAGAGTGGATGGGTCTCTATTGAACAAAACTCTATGCCAGGGGTACCGTTGTCTAGTCTTCCATTTCTAAACCAGCAATCTCAGAAAAAAATGTAAATCAATCATTTATGGATTGTACACACATTGAAGATCTGGACTTTAGTTAAAAAGAAAGTTAAGGGAGCTGTAACCCTGTCACGGGCTACGCCTATGGCAGGGAATAGAGTTTTTACCATCTGTGTATGACAGGGCTTATAAAAGATGGGCAGAGTCTGGTCTGATAATAATAAATCAACTCCTGGATGGACAGGTATTTAAATCTTTTTTCACAACTTAGAGACAAATTTGACTTACCTTCAAGTGATCTATGTAGATACTTACAAATCAGACTTTATGTCACAAAAAATTCAGATTGGGAAAATATATACGAAAGGAACCTACAAATATAGAAAGCTATTTCATACATTTGAACAAAAAAACTAATATCCCATATGTATGTGGAATGTCCCATATGTATATGTATATGGGGTGGAAGCCAACTATACAAAGAATTTGACCGGAAGGTTCTTCAGGACACCACTAACAACTTTTGTTTCCAAGAACAATCCCAGCAACAAATGTTGGAGGAACTGTGGTATGGTCGGTGACCATACTCGTATATTCTGGGACTGCCCATTTTGGAAAAATGTCAAAGAAGAACTGGAAAACTTTTTGGCAGTGGACCTTCCTATGGACTCTCTGTTCACCTGATCACCTGTTCACCACAGAACAATGTTATATATTACATATTCTGTTGATGATTGCAAGAAAAATTATTATCAGTTGGATGGCGACTGCCCCTCCCATGATCACTCAGTGGCTACAGAAAGTAAAACATGTCTCCGTGAAGGAATATATGACTGCCCCATTACATCTAAAAGTACCTGCTTTTATGAGAAGGTGGACCCCAGTTACTGTCCATCTCGCTTAGGATGCTTATACACTTATAATGTATTCATTTATTATTATTACTTTATTATTTTATTTCTTGTTTCCTAATCTAAAATATCCCCTTCTTTTGGAGTACAGAACTAGATAAGATATGTGCTATACCCTCTACAGTGCTATCTGTGTGAAAGATGAGACCCAGTCTCAAGATGTTTTTGGGGTTTTTTTGTTTGTATGACTTTGTTGCTGCAGATAAATCAGCAACTCCTTGTCGTTTCTCTTCCTGTTCTCAACGAAGGCGGTCACATTTCTCTTCTCTCCCCTATCTTCCCTCTCCCTTATCTTCCCTGCTTTTTCTTCACATCTTGTCTTGTCTTGTCTCAAACTTTTGGTGCCTCTCTCAGCATTTCTCTCAAAGTTAAACTCAATTGACAAAATTTTCTCGACGAGAAGATTGGGTTCGGGGAAACCTCTCTGCCCTGACGGAACGCTCGCCGCTGGTTACATGAAGGACTCGTGTGCCTGGCGATTCGTTCCATTGAGCACATCAAGGATCTTACATATTCTGAACGGGCTACCTGCTGATTGGATTAGGCATTGCCCTGGTGTATCGGAAAATTCGGAAGTCGGAGACAGCGGCCAAGGTCGCTGCTGAAACAACCCCCCCTGAGATTGCTGTAGTGAGACACTCTGAACTCCCCCCGACCTGATTAAGGACTTCTCCGTGGCAACCTGCTGTGTTATCGCGATGACATCCTGTGAACTGAGACACTGATTGTGTGCTAGACGAAGTGACTCTCTGGGCTTATGGAAACACACGCATCTACTGACATGCAGAAATGCAGCACACACCCCTACTCCCATCCCACGCCTACAAGTTGTTTTTACGTCTCTATGTGTGAAGCGAGCAAATGTTTGCTTATGTTTTCAGTTCTATGTTGGATGGTGAGCTAATGTTGTAGAGGTTTTTTCCCGGGCCCACATTGTATTCCCCAAGGAGCAAAGCATAGTCCCCCCCAGAACTCTTTTAGTCGTAGTTTATGCTTCTCCATCATTTCGACGACGTAGCTACGTCGACGTGGACCCCCTCCACCGTAGCCTGACGTGAACCTCCAAAAGATTATAACTACACATTGCGTAGACGCGGGCCATAAGGGCTGTGATTGGTCCGCTCAGAACGTCATTTCCGGCAGTTGCCTTTTCCGGTCTTAATGGCTGTATATGCCGAAGAAGCTCGTTGACATTCGAAATTATCGAAAGTGCATTTGTTCATCCAGGTGGTAAATTCAAACCAGTGAATTCACAACCAGTGGTGTCAATTCATCCGTTCCCAGCCTCGGCCGGTTGTACAGACCACCCCCGCAAACGTCTTCTCTGTCGCCTGCACTTCACAATTTGCAATTTAAGCATTTGTTCTTCAATATTGATGAGCTCCAACTGCAAATACAGCTGCTCCACTTCGGTTGCCATTGTTTACTGTTGTTAAATGTGACCGGAAGAAAAAGTAAGGATTCGGCTATAACCCCTGAAACTACACAAACATACAGCCACACCTCCCTACCGGCATGGTGAATTGAGAGCAACGTGTTCCCTCGACACAGAACTTCGAATGCTTAATGACGACGTCACGTCGACGCTACGGAAGACTATAAATTAAAAAGGGGGCATATGTGTGAAGCCGCTGCCTGTTGCAAAATAATTTCCCCTCAGGGATTAATAAAGTATTTCTGATCGTGAACAATGAAGCTATAATCTGCAAATAGTTTACAACACTGTTTACTTTGATTAGTTTGCTAGCGGTACATGTTTAATAATAATTTTAATAATAAGTTTCCCTTTCATGTTACAAATAGACTGACCTATCCTTGTGTGTTTTTGGGTGCCTGATGAAGTTGGATATAGTTGAGCCGGCATCATTTATCCTGATAACACACCTTGCAAGTGGCCATTCGCTTGTTTGCTGTCTGCGTGAATGTTTTATGACCAGATTTGACAACATATGGCACAGTTTCAAAGGAGCTTGACGCTGCCATGGTTACAGTAGTTTTGATATCAGTGGTAGCACGCATTCATGTGGCTATGTTGTGCTCAGTCTGCCATCAGCCTTGTCATACATCGGAATGAATTAAATAAAGATCAGAAACAATAATTTCATGAAATAAAGATTGTTTACAAGTCCCAAACCTTGAGTCCAAGTCAAGTCTCAAGTCTTTGTTTGTGCAACTTAAGTGCAACTCGAGTTGAGTCATGCGACTCAAGTCCCCATCTCTGCCCAATATACCCTTACCTCTGTACATGGACAAAATGAACAGATGGTATTACACTTCATGCTGCACCCTGTGATGAACCAGTATCTGATAAGCACAAGAAAAGCACAAGAAAACGCTAAATGTATATATAAATGAAAGACAGCAATCTAATAAAAAAAGAAGACAAACTTAACATGTCGGATCCACATTTACCATCACAGAACTGAAAATGAGCATAAATGGAGAAAAGTGGACGGGGCTGTAAAACCCAGGTAAGTTAGAAAAATGTGGAGGTTACTGGATTTCAGCTGCGGTTGTATTCACCATGGATTGACTTATGACAAGCAAATTTTCATTTCAGGTCCGACCTGAACGCACCTTGAAGCAGTACTCTTGTCAACGCCTCAACCGTGTGTTGAGGTCCAAACAATTTGCAGAGTGAGAACTGATAAAAACCGACCACAATAGCAGTTATTTGATGCGGGAATCAACACTTGCCTGTAATGCACTCAAAAAACATGTTGGTTTTTTTTCCTTTTGTAAAAAAAAAAAAAAGTGTGTGTCACACTTCTCAAAAACACATTAACAGCCCCATCTTGATGCAGTGGGAAAGTGTTTAATCGGCGCTCACTCCCGCATGAAATGACTGCAGTAGCTGTGGTTTCTTTGTCGCCGGGATCATATTGATGGAACACAGCACCAGGGTGCACGCAAGTGCAAGGAGATTTTTTTTAAATCACTGTAGCAGCTCGGGGACAAAAAGAGACGAATCTGTTTTATCTGTCTGCAAGACAACTGCAAGCTCGTTCTTCGAGACTATCTCATGTTATTGTCATAGAAAGTCGTTTTCAAAAACCGTGATCCATCACTTGGAACAGCATACATTGCAGGATACAGTGTCATGCTTTCCTATCTTGTAGTCGTAGCCTACAGGCTTATCCTCAGGGACCCCAGTTCTGTTTACATGGTAGCCTTCGGCACACTGAGGGAAACACGCTACTATTGCCTATTGGAAAATATTTAATCGGCTTGTTGTCGCATGTGTATCTTTGTTTAAACATCCTTACATTTAGGGTTAAAAAAATATAATAAAAATAACGATCATTTAAACGTATAACTACACATAGTAATAGCAAGTTAGCTACGAGTAGTAGCTAACTGGTATCCACTAGTCAATGGCATTACAGTAAAAAGAAAGAAAAGGGTCCACAAACCTGTAACGTGCAGGGAGTTTTTTTAGTACTTTCCTGGTTTAGTTAATTCACATAGTGAAATTAGCTGGGGTAAACTAATCTGCCATGAACTAAATTGAAATGGATTGTCCATGTAACGTAGCCTCGTAGCTTATGTTAGCTATCCACCAAGTTGAACGCCCTAAATTCACTTGAATTTTAATAAAATGTTTCTTATGAAAAAGTCTTATTATATTTTGAAAGCAAGGATGTGCCAGGTAGAAGAAGGAGAAGGATATCAGCTTATAACAGCATGAAGACCCGTCGATAATGGAAACCCATATCTTAGGTTAGTGGAGTTTCTTACCTTCAGCGGTTTCTTACAGGAGCCATCATAGGGATTTTTTTCTAAGAAACTAAAGATGACTAAGTAAAGTATCATAGCTGCATTTCTTACATTCGACTTAATATGAATGTCAAGTTAATTCATGCTTCTTTTTAAAAAAAAAATAATACAGACTATGTTTGGTTTATCGTCTCTTTCTTGTCTTCTGCTTGCCCGTTGCCTGTAAGACAATACTGCGGACAATGCAAAATGTTTCTCACAGACTTCCGGTGTTGCACAAAATGTGGAACGGGTGAAATATCTGTAAAATAGATTACCCGGGCTGGTTCGCTTATGTTTGGCCTTCCCGCTGATTCAGCTGTATTTTACAGCGGCGGAAATCGATGCTTGTGAGGGGGTTGTTGTCAAATCTGTGTTATCCCTGTGGACAGGTGTCGTGCCAAAAAGTGATTGTCTGCCAGAATTTGAGCACGTTGAGCGGCAGCGCAAAACCTTTTCTTTGGATTAAACGGTCATAATATGCAGATACACACAATTGTATTATAATGTAGGCCTAATTATAGCAAATGTATGTGTCTTCGAAAGTTTAACGTTTATCACGTAACGACAATTACGTGATAGACATGTTTCCATGTGCTTGGTATGTCTGTTAATTTTGTGTAGCAGTCTTTGGAAATTAAATTTGATTTGATTTATTGGTGGGTTTTCAATAAAGAACTTTTGCAACGATCTTCGTGACTCTGCATATTTTTTATTTAATCTGGGCCCTACATAGCATTTTCTTTCCATGTTTGCATGTGTTTTGCAGTTTTCAATCAGTTTTCACCTGCCAAAAATTGATTGAAAGCCAAATACAGTTAATGAAAGGTGTTTTCTGCTTAATTATGACTTGATCTCATTCATAAACTTCATAATAGAGATCTGAGCACAGGACAGCTTAGGATTCTTTTAAAGGACCATTACAACACAAAATGTGCTTTTTGACCTGCCAAAAATTGTTTGAAGGCCAAATACAGTTACTCAAAGGTGATTTCTGCCTAAATATGACTTGATTTCATTCTAGAGCTTCATACTATAAAGAGCTAAGCTCACAGGACAGCTTGGAATTCTTTTAAAGGACCATTAGGGTAACAACACAAAATTGGCTTTTTCACCTGCCAAAAATTGATTGCAGCTTGTAACATAAAGATGTTTTCTGCCTCCAAATGACTGGTCTTTACCTTGAAGCATCATATGTGACATCATATGATAGTACCTCACATTACACCTCACACAAGCCCTTTACACAGTTTACAAGTAGTGAAAAGTAAAGAGATAAGATATATTGTTCAAAACATTACTGATGAGCGATATGAAGTGATTTTGAGGCAGAATATCCCTTTCAGTTCAACATCAGGAGCTTGAAACAATATTTGGCCAGTGTAAAAATGCTATTTATGCATTGCATTGGCCTCTTTAAGGCATGAAGGCTGCACATGCATCTACTGTGCACACAGCACATTTCATCAGTTAACAGACCCTCTTAATTGACAGTGCATGTATTGGATGCTAGGTGCACTTGAGTGAGACATTGTTCATCATGGATCCCTGTCTCTTTGACCAAATAAAGTCTTTCTTAATAAATGGAACTATCCCCCCAGGATTCTCTACAGTCCAGCTATGTAATTGTCGTGGAAAGACAAAGGCTTGTGAAGTGCAAGGTGAGATGGGTCCTCGAGCTGAATCGATAGATTATAATCGATAGATAAGATTATATTAATCTTTCATTTTTCTTTTTATAAGAAATGCCTGAATTTGTGCCATTTGTTATACAGATGTATAAACTTTTTTGTATAAATTAGTTTTCCGTACAGACAAAGGTGGTATACATTAAATATATCATGTATATTCAAGGTAAACAAAAGAAACTTGTGCTAAAGAAAAAAAAAAGGGGCCCGATTTAGTGAATAATTCCCTATGATCCCTATAGAGACCACTGAGCAGTGCTGACCAACATGTCATCGGGGTCATCAGGTGGGAACCTCCTTTCAACAGTGTTTCATCAAGTTGGGCCCACAACACCTCCAGGAGGCTAGACAGTGATCATCCAGAGTCACTCCCGTAATGCCAGCTATCACTGCTCCTCACACCACAACAACCATCTTTTTTTCCCACAATCACAAGCTAAACCAGCCTCTCACTAAGTGCACACCAGTCGTAGCGGGGTGGGGATACAAACCCTGGTTCGGGTAGGGGGTAGAAATAGAAGAGGTAAAGATAAGTAGGAATGGAATTCTAACCCTGATTCAGGTAGGGAATAATGAAAGTAAAGAGGGTGCCAGAGGTGGAGGCAGGACAAGTTACACTAGCAGATTCAGCAGACAAACTCACTTAAACAGTCCTACAATCACCAAAAATGCCAGCAAAGACAAGGTCATACGGGCCAACTCCCCTAAAATGGCCGCCTGGTTTCACAAGGCTCACATGGGCCACACCCTCCACTAAAATATATCCTGGATTTCTTCCTTGCTTCTTCCAAGAGTCTGTTTACCCTAAATGCTCCACCTGCTGGGCCCCCAGCTACTATTGCTTCTTCTAATCCAAATCCACTGACTGGACTTTACTGCCTCATCTGAAACTTCCTTCACTATTTACTTACACCCAACTCCCTCAACAATGAGACAACAGACTTTGCAACAAATTCAAGTCACTGATGTTAGCTACAAAGAGCTTAATGGAACGGCTCCATCTACTTGAATGCTCTTGCAAAGGCTTCTGTCCCAACTGGGTCCCTCCGTTGGTCCCAGGATTGTCGTCTAGCAGCTCCTACACCACGCCTAAGACAATCCAAACTCTGTTCATGTGTCGTCCCACGATGGTGGAATGAGCTACCGAGCGCTACCAGAACAGGGGCGTCCCTGTCTATCTTCAAGAAGCTCCTGAAAACCCAGCTCTTCAGAGAGCATCTCCTATCCCAGCACTTACCTTGTACTTCCCTACCCCCTCTATCTCTGCACTTTATCTTTCTGCACTTCCTTCTATGCCTGCACCCTATCTCTACTCTGTCCCCTCTGACAGAGTCGGACTAGTGGGTTTCTTCTATCTAGTTTTATTGTTAGCTTTTTATATAGCTGTTATATCTTGATTTGTAAGTCGCTTTGGATAAAAGCGTCTGATAAATACAGAAACATAAACATAAACATAACAAATCCTCTACATCCTACTTCCACTGGACAGATCCTAACTTTCCATCCTCGCTGCTCTGCTTCTGCCCCACAACTCCACATACCTAAGCTTTTTTCTTTCATATGCTTCTGTCACTAATTCCTCCCAAGGAACAGTCAGTTCGATGAAATTAGACTCTCGTCCTACTCCTAGTCCACAAGACTATATCAGGCCTTAGATTTGTAGAGGCTATTTCCTGGGGAACAACAAGCTTTCCTCCTATATCTACCTGCATCTCCCAATCACAAGCATCCTCTAAGCTGCCTTGCCTCCTTATTATCTTATTAACTTTCTCCCCCTGTTGAACAAACTGAATTTCCATTCTCTTCATCTTAGACCCTCCTATAAGTATAAGTAAGTAAATTAGATTAAGTATAATAATACATATAAATGTGTATATGTATAATATTATTACATGAAACTAACCACGGCACTGGCATTATTACCTCATATGGCAAGCTAACATAATTAAGTGGAATTAGCCATTTCCATCTCATTAGGCTGTCAGTTTAATGTACTTTATTTCTTTTATTTAGTTTAAGGTAAAACATTTTGAATGCTGCAGCTCTTTGGGCTCTGTTTTGACAGTCTATAATTGACAGCTAAAATCTCAATTTGGCACGACGCAGTTGTAATTCTCGCTCTGAGCCACAGTGAACTTGTGTGTCTCTGAGCACAACTGTGCGTGTTGGTCGAAGACTTTTTCAGAACATGGTCAGCTTGACATAGGCTACTTCTTATGTGAGAAATGATTGAAATATCAAATAGCTTTCATAGTAAATACACATACATATCTTATTTCTAGTTGCTTTTTTTTTTTACTTTTCACAGATTTGTACTATCTGAGGTCTAGAGGACAGCCTCATTGTCTCAAGGCAAAGGTGCTCTGTGGAAAAGAGAACGCAGATTCAATGTTTGTGGACTTCCATGACAGTAGTGCTGGTGCACACTGATGCCAGAAAAAAAATAGAACTAAAACTCTAAAATATTTTACTGGCCTGGCATGTCAGAGGACATTAAACAGTGGGTCAGTATGAGCCCTATGCTATCCTACCATATATATATACTCACTAAATGAAAACTTGTTTTTATGAGACTCTAAGTCACACAGATGTGGGAAATTATCATACTTTGTTTTGTGGTTGTTGTTTTTTGTCAGGTGAACCAGTGTACTGCATGCCAGCAGTGTCATTATAAAGCAGCAGGTGGAATACACACCAATAAAAGTTAAAAAAAAACCAAACATACTAATATACATTTTAGCAGTGATATTTTATGTGTTACAGGTTGCCAAACTATTTGAGTTTATTGGGATGGACCTGATTGGCAAATTAAAAACAGCCAAAGCAGGAAATCAGTGTATTTGTGTGACGATAGATTACCTGACAAAGTGGCACCAGGCATACGCCATAAAGTCAAAGACTGAGAAAGTCAGTCAGTGAATCCTCAAATTTTTTCATCATTTCAACGCTCCCAAGAGGATCCTGACTAACCAAGGCCAGGAGTTTGTGAATGAAGTATGTGTGCTACTGACATAAAATAAATATATAACAAACATTTATCATGAATAGAATTTTGGTAATAATTTATTTAAATCTTTTGAAACTCATTTAATTTGCTGTCTTTATTCATTCCTAATACAGATCAACAAAAATGTATGCAAGACACTAGGAATCCACAGAAGCCTTTGCTCTCCCTACCGTCCCCAGACGAATGGACTGGTGGAGAAGATGAAAGGGACCATCCAGAGATATGCATTTTATAACATGTGATAAGTATTGCTTTGAAATATTGTTTGTTATAAAATAAACAGCATTTCCCTGAAGTAGTAGATCCCTGAAGAATACAGGGCGAGTTGCATTTTGTATGTTAAAGAAACAATGAACAATGTCTATATTAGTGCTTTAATCTAATTATGAAATCATTTTAAAAGGTGGATGGCAGTGTTGAAAATAACATTTCTATTGACGAAATGACCGAGGACATTACAAAGAGTCTGTTTTCCAGCAGTCTTTGGAGGACTAACCTGACATATAGTGCTCCTCTTGATTTGGGGGAAATAAAAAAAAGTCATCCAAATAAACAAAAACAAAACGGTTAGGCATATCATGGAGCACATCCTTTAAATAAAGATTGAAAAATCGCAGGGGCGTTAGTTATACCCAAGTATTCAAAACGGCCAAGCGGGGTATTGAATGCTGTCTTCCACTCATCCCCCTCCCGAATACGGACAAAATGATAAGCATTATGTAGATCCAGGGAGACAGAGCTCGCTGCTTATTAAATACCTGATGATAGCATGTGGGGACCTCAGAAAGATCAGGCGAGTCAGGAGGAGCTACAGAAGAGGAACTGCCGATTTTAGACAATTGCTGTGGCATGCCACACTCCGGCTAATTATGGGGCTTCGTGCCCAATCAGTGTAAGGATTATGCAGTCTAAGCCAGGGAAGACCTGAAACAACAGGAGTATGAGCAGCTGGCGTGATGAAAAAACTAATAAGCTCATGGTGGTTTCCAGAAATAAGCAGACTTCAAGGAACAGGCTGATGAGTGGTTACAGACGAATCTACCATCCAAAGCATTTACATTACAAGGGACAGTGAGTGAAAACACAGGAATCTTATGTAATTCAACAAAATCTGCAGCCATGAAGTTTTCATCTGCCCCAGAGTCAAAAGGTTTTATTGGCACCTCTATATTGTTACAAAGCAACACTGCAGACAATTGAGCTTGAGGGGTAATGGAAAGATTACCGATTTGGCTTCAGCCCATCTGGGTGCCCCCTTCCTCAGGTGAGCCTAGGCTTTTGGGAGGCTCGGGCAGTTATTGCGCATGTGCCCCGGCTGGCCACAATAAAACCACAGTCTCCCCTGAAACCTACGTTGGTGCTCAGGAGTTAACCTGCCCCCTCCCAACTGCATAGGCTCTGGAGCTGCCTGGACCTCAGGAGCATGGATCTCTCTAGGGTGGGGATGGCCATCCGCTGACCAGATCCTGCAACTGAAAATGGGATAAAAGAGGAAGTGACACACGGCTCCGGTCACGTTCCCGGCGTCTCTCCCGCATTCGGTTGTCTCACCGCCGTGCAAAGTCTATCAATTTGGCCAGGGACTCAGACTCATCCCGAGCCCCCAGTTCATCCTTTATGCTCTCATTCAAGGAGTGGTGAAAAATTCCCATAACCGCCGATTCATCCCAGTCACTCTCCGTTGCAAGGGTGGAGAATTCTATTGCGTGTTTGGCGACTGACCTGGAGCCTTGGCGCAGTGAGAGTAGTCAGTTGTCCGCCTCCTTTCCCCGAACGGGATGATCAAAATTCCTCGCATCTCCGTCACAAACAGATTATCGGAAGCGCAAAACGAGGGGGTTGTCCTCCCACGTTACCAACGCCTACTGCGCGGCCCGACCAGTCAGGAGACCGGTGATATATTCCACCTTGGCGCTGTCGGCCTGGTACAGAGGTTGCAGCTCAAAAACCAGAAAGCACTGGATAAGAAAACGTCCACAGGCTCCGACGTCCCCGGCGTAACGCTCTGGCGTCGGTAGATGAGGCTCACTGACAGGAGGTGGCGGCGCCGGCGGACCAGCTACTGGAGGTGGAGTAGGTTGAGGAGCGAAACCTTGTTCCAGCCTCAGAGAAAGGGCAGCGACGTTGGAACTCAGAGTCTCCAGCGTACCCATTATGCCCCTGAGGTCCTGAGCATGTTGTCCACCGTCTTCCAGATAGTTCTGTCACGTTCTGCTGAAGTGTGGACCCCAGCGCGGAGACACAGAAACTGCTGAAGTAGCTTGTATTCCAAAATGTTAACTTTATTGAGGACTTGCACACAAACACATCACCTGTGGAGTGGACAGAAGCAAGTCGGCAACAAACTCACAGGTGAGCTCAGGCACAAGTAATCCAAATAAACACGCAAGAATAAATTCAAGACGTACTCCCCAAAACACACAACGCCATGCGGACTATCTGGCAAAGAATGGGGAGAACACCCAAGTATTTATACATGGAAGATAATTAAGAGACAATGGAAAACTGGTGTGTCAGGGCTGCGTGGCATCCCCTCCTCCTGCTGGTGGCCCTGGAGTAGCAGCTGTGGCTGTGACACACCTGACCTTTCATCGACACAGTAACTAGATTTAAAATTAACAATAAATGAAATCCTACTTTTTACAGTAAAGACCTTTCAGTAATAGTTTCTCTGTGTGTGTGTCCCCTCCAGGATCACCAAAGATCCAGACGATTACTGGCAATTTGGTGGAGGATTCTGATTTTTCTGCTGTGTTGCACGTCTGTTACGGATTCATTGACCTTTTGTGGTATGTTTTGATTTGACATAGTTAGGATTCTTAAATAAAACACTGTAATGATTGTCCACAAATGTTATCAGAACTACCTTATACAGAGCCCCCAAGGGTTAGGAGAATATTGTAGAAACAATATAAAACTTAAAGGGAAAGTTCTGTTTTTTAAAACCTGGACCTTATTTCTAGCAAAACATGTGTGCATTTACTCACGATAACATTTTGGTGTAACTTAGAGTCCTTTGGACTTTAGATTGTTTGTATCCATAGATCTGCGTATATCCATATAACGGGAGTGAACCTGGCAAGGACTGCAGCCTCTAAATAAGGCATTATTTGCCATGAAACTCCTTCATTTCACCAATATTTTAAGACCAATGAACGAGTACTGTTGCCCTGTGAGTTCATAGTTGCCGTGTCGTTGTTATACGGATATACGCAGATCTCGAATGATCTAAAAAGCGTCCGAATGATTCCAAGATGCGCCAAAATGTTATCGTGAGCAAATGCATGTACGTAATACGAAATAAGGTCCAGGTTTAAAAACACGGAACTTTACCTTCAAGTGAAAAACAAAAGCTAAAAAAACACAAGACCACACCCCCCCAGCACTATTTGTTGCTTTCTCTATCCATTTCAAAGGTGAAATCTTGACTATATTTTGATAGAAAAGATAACAGAAACACGTTACACACATGGAGAAATACCATTTTTAGTTTTTCAGTTCCTCCTTGGGGGCTCTAAAGAACTGTTTGTGAATAATTAATTGATATTGTAAATTTACATCTGAATACATTGAATAAAATGGTTTTAGAATCAATACTGGTATGTACTGTATTTGTAATTCATTTCCCACAACATTTAGCATTGTACCTTTATTGATGGTGATTGATCATAATTATTCAGGAAAAATCTGTAAAATAATGATATTTTCCTGCTGAACTTTTAGGATTGTCCCTTTATTGAAAGTGATCTATCTGTCTGGCAGAGGGAGAGAGAGCTGTGAGAGTGGCAGGAGCAGAGCAGAGCAACACAGACATTTACCACTGCTCCACAAACAGTGACAGAAAGAAAAGAAAGATGCAAACACATAAACTGTGACTGTGAGTCTCCTTCTCCTCGAACCTTTCCAAACTGACCCAAAGTCGGAATTCTGGATGGTCGGATTTAGCCCCAGTTGGAATACAGGGATTACTTTGGCAGTCGGGCCAATGGGCCTAGAAAAGTCAGATTAATGAGTAGTCAGAGAGATGGGGGTCAAAAACTTCATCTGAGAGCAAAGTCTCCATCTCAAGATCAGCAGGTAAATAATGAATCACAAAGCTTAAAAGCTCCAAACACTTTTACCCTCTGATGACAGACAGCCTCCAAACCATCATGCTACTCCATCATTTTCCCACTTTAAGTTTTTATTTGTTCTCTTAGCTTTGTCATAAATCCTCTACTAAGATGATCTTAGTATGTCATGTTCAATTAAATAGATTCTTTGATTCAATGAACAGGAAAATAAACATCAGAAGCTCTTTTTCTATGAATCCATAACATTTGATGAAATAATAGAAACACAGTTCACACTGATGGCGATTAAAGTTGAATAACATCTAGCTGTAATTGTTGTTGCTTTGATCACATTAGTGAAAGGCTGTTGTGCATTGATCCCATTGAAGGCAACTGTGGCCGCCCAAGTCACAAGGAATGGGTAAGCTGAGGCTCCTCTGCTTGGGTCACAGTGACTTAGCATTAAGCTATGTCAACCCTGCAAACAATACATTTATCTACAGATGCTGAGTACTGGTTGATCATTGGCCTATACCTTAAGAGTTACATGTAGTTACTTAGAAAACAAGTTCACAATAATAATAGAAATTCTTTTTTTTCTTACAAATCTTATTAATTCATTTATTCATCTTAAAATGTACTTGTTTGAAGTACATTGATAATCTGAAAACAGATTTTCAATGAAAGTATCATAATGATGACATAAGAAGGAATAAATTGTACAAAATAAATCCAGTCAAGAGCACATTGTTTAAAACTAGACAAGTACAAGTTTGTTGTTGAATTAAGATTTAACAGCTATCATAAAGAGTTAAAGTTAAGAAGATTTCAAATGAGCAGGTAAAGCATTTAAAATCTTTGCTCCTTTTACTGAAAAACTGTCTGAGCAAACTATGTTTTACAAACTGAGACTTTATATTTTTCCACCTGAAGCAGGTCTGAGACAAGACAGCCAAACCATATGACATGTAAGAGTTACAGTAAGGCTAAACAGTCAAATGGCAAAGACAGTTTCTTATCATCCTAAAGCATATTAAAGCAGTAAAAGTTAGCCTTTATTGTTTTAGAGGTCATTTCAACATGACTTTTAAAATTCAGCTTTAGGTTTAAAAATGATAACTTAATATTTCTCCTCTGCTTCTTGCTCAGTGACATCACATTTCATTCTAACTGATCCCCTGAAGACTAAAAGCATTCAGTCTACCAGTGCATTTAATCCTTTTGCTTCCATCTGTTGTAAACCTGTCAAGTTGTTGGAATGTAACATGTTGAAAATTATCAATGTCTCTATAGATATCAGTATTGGAATATTTTAACCCTTTCATGCACAATGTCCACTTGAGTGGACGGAAATAAAAATAGATATTTTATCATTATACATTTTTTTTTGTTAAAGTTGCACATAGGCCACTAAAGTGGACATTAAAGCATCATGTTTTCTGTTTCTGTTGCTCAGATGCACAATGTCCATTCCATGTGACATTTCAATAAGTCATTAAATAGTTGGTGTAAAAAATAATAATAATAACATTCTTTTTATACTTAAAGATAAATAAAAACACTTAGGAAAAAAATCCTGATTGAGGCTTTCATAATTCGTGCATGAAAGGGTTAAGGTATACTCTCATGGAAAATATACATAGTAGTGAAGCGCTTTGAGTGGTCAGTTAGACTAGAAAAGCGCTATACAAGTACAAGTCCATTTACCATTTACATATTCTATAAAAATTAACCAGGCCACTTTGAAACTCCCAATCAATCATTTATTAATTAAAGTGTGAATTATTTTCAAAAAAGTAAAAAAAGAAAACAAATTGTATGACAGTAATGCATATCATTCAGAAGTAAATTTAATGAAATGTTACTTTGTATAGAACAGGACATTTAAATCTAACTGGAGGCAGTCAACAGTCTGTCAAACAACTGTTATACACTGAATTCAACACATTTATTGCTTCTTTACAAGGTTACTATTGCACAAGGAAAAGCTCAAGTCGAAATACCAATGTGTTGCACGCAAAGCTTTCCACTTGTTCTCAGCTCATACTCCACTATATTGTTTCAATCCAATCACTGATTAAAGTCCAAAAATCCACATATATTCTGGTTCAAAAAGGTTTATAAAAAACAAAAAACATTTAGAATATACAAAAAGCTTAAAACCATGTGCATTAAACATCTAAACATCTAGTACATCATGATTGGAATAAACGCTAGTTACATAGTTCTTTAGAGATGTATGCATCACATGAAACAAGATAACTATGAATGCCTTCACCTGCAGACTTATTTTAATTGAACATTTGAGATTTATCATAAGTACATTTCAATTCATCAGACAGGTTGTCATGGTGAGACCCAGAGCCACATGCATGTACAAGTGCATACAAAAAGACTGCACATGCCTTTCCTTACATATTAATGTGTCTTCATTTAAAAAAAAGAAGTGTTCTAAAATGAATGTGTTGAAAATTGATAAACGTTTTATAGCCTGATGAAGTGGAGAACTTGTAACTAGAGATCATTCTTTTACCTTTCACCAGACTGCTACATGTGTTGCTTTAAGCTTAGAAAGTCTGCACCTTTGTGCATCCTCCTAACCCAACTGTACAGGCTAAGTCTTCATCTGTTCAAAATAAAGCTATAGTTGCTGGTCGTCTTCCAGTAGCATCCCTGCTCTAATGCTACATTTTGTGCAAGTTAATGCTGGTTTGCAATCTGACCTTTTTTTTTTATCTCTGAAGAGTCCTTTGCACTAAACTTGATAATTGATTGCTTCTGTTACTTTTTTCCATTCATATATTTTTGTTCTGTTCATGATTGAAAAACCGACGCTTCCAGATAAAACAGACTTAATTTTCACTGTTTCAAGATGAGTCCCAGTTACACATGAGGTAAAATTGTGCTTCTTCTTTGCTGTACTTTCATTGTCATATCCACTTAGTCTTTGTGCAAACTGTCTCTTCATGTGAAATGTATCGATTATGGGAGTGTCTGCATCCAGTCATGGCTAAAAAAAGGACCAGTAGTACCATGACTGAGATTAAAGTTCTTATCCCGGCTTGGGCCTTTCTGGGTACAGTTTGCATGTTCTCCCCGTGTATTCCTTCCTTCTACTATCCATACACATGCATGTTTTGTCAAGTGATGATTATATGATTAACCCTTGAAGTGAGTGTGCACTTTTTTGTCCCTTTTGTTTCTTTTTCACCTGTCCCTGCCTTTCGCCCAATGGCTGTCGGGATAGGCTTCTGTCCACCAGGACCTTGAGCTGGATTAAGGAGGTATAGATAATGGATGGAGATTAAAGAGAACCATCTGTACACAATCCTCCATGAATAAGGTGAAATGATTGTGTATGCACTCTTCTGCATTTGTTTTGACACAGTTTTATGAATCTGTCTCCAGGATTTTTTCTTTGATAACTCTTCATATTATTGATTCATGGAGGAGACAGAATTGAGGGTTTAGTGGATTAGCTTGGTCTTGACCAACAAAAAAAGACTTATTCACTTAACTGTAGCAGATATTCCCTGTGGTAGAGGAAAGGGTGCCCTTGAATGGGTGGTAAACAATTGTTGTTATGAGAAGGAAATAAATTATGAGTATTCATACTGCGTCTTTTTTTTTTTTAGCATTTTCTGGGTTCTATGAAGTGCTTTACATGGTGTTTCTCATTTACCAACTCACTCCCTCATGCAAAGCTGTTAATCATATGAGTAACCGTTAGAAGGTACCACATTCTGACTTCTTTTATTTAAATAGCTTCCAGCCATAACATGGGAAGAGAAAGGTAAAAATGTTCCAAAATGATGGCACAAGTGCATAAGTAAATGTAAATTGCACATGAGGAAACTTTACTCTCATAACATAGTGGTTGTGTATGTGGTTGGACTCAAAAAGGTTGTTCATGATTAAGATCACTGTGTCCTTAAACTAGGTTGCTGCCTTCCCTGAAGTAAACCTGCTCCCACACTACGGTACCCCAAACACAGAAGAAACCCCATAAGTTGTGGAAGGCTCCACGGTCAAAAGGGTTTTCGTCAATCCCACAGTGTTTGAGGTAGGAGATGCGATGGCGTGACATGAACTCCCATGTGGTAATGTTGAGAGAAATCAGGTAGAGGTGGGAGCCAAGCAGGAGTAGCACAATGAGTGAGAGCAAAGCCACCAACACAGTTACTGACAGAAGTGCACCATTGGTTTGTAGCCAAAGCTGCCAGGTAGGTACATAACATAAACCTGTCCTGTGAAAACAAAGACAGATCTGTAAGGGCTTTATAGCAGTAATGAGAGATGACTGGTGATAGCATTATACTCACCAGGCGATGTACAGACCCCATAGCAGCACCAACAGCTGGATGATCAGGTAAAACACAAACCAGCGGTGGTTCCTCTCACCAACACAGTTCTCAATCCAAGGGCAATGATGGTCATAACGTCTAACGCAATGCTGACACGTCTGACAGTGCTTTGATCTCATTGGCTGCTGCTTGGAGAAAAAGACAAAATTGCACTGAAAAAAATCCCACATTTTTATGCAGATTATCTTTTTAAGAACCTTTGTTGATATCACTACCCCATAGGTAGTGATTGTGCATTCCTGAAACCATATGTAGGGCACAGAAAGCTACAAAATAACATACCTCTCATCTTAAAGGTATAGGTTGGAAAAGAAAGGTAAATATATGGGACTTAAAAAAATGTTCTCTTCCATGACAAAACAACATTTATGATTTCTTCAGGGTTCACTTTTGAAGTGAGGATAAATGTCAGTACAGATTCTCATTCCTAATCATCCAGGTCATAGCAACCATTTGTGCTTTAACACAACTGGACTTGAAATAAAGTATAATGAAAAAAAAAGTCCACTTGCTTCCTATTTTGAGCACATAGGACCATGTTCTCAGTTGACTCAATTAAAAAAAATCCATCTAGTGTCATGGACAGAGGACACATTCTGACTTTAATTAAAAGTGAACATATAAATTGTCATGAACACTGTTATGCTCATTTGAGAGAGAAGATGAAACACAGCAGGATGCTATAGGACAACAGTTAAAAGAATTTTTTTGTAACTAAGCCTCATTCCTCTATCTTCTTATCTCTCACCTCCTCAAATTGCATGTCAGGTTGGGTGGAATAAGACACAGCAGAGGGAAGCCAGAAAAGCTATCGAGTATACACAGAAGCAGAAGTGTTCATTTTTACGCAGCAGTCAGGCTAAGTTTAGAAGGTAGCCGAGTTTTAAAGCCCAGCAAATGTGGTCTGTGAACATATTTTAATGCAGCCTAATCATCACCTGCTACATGAGCAAACAGCAGGGTGGAACTGTGGGCAATTTACCTGCAACAGACAGGAGCCACAGCGGCGCTGTTGCAGAGATTTGGTGGTGGGTAGGATCATGTCTTGCTTATCCCCGGTCAATTCCAGCATGTACTAGCACAAGAACGGATAGACACTGGTCAGAAAATGCCCTTAATTTGTCACAACCTGTAATGCTAGTCTGTCCTTGCATTACACATGAATATATATTGTAACATAGTACCCTTCAGTCAAATTCAGTTTGTTACCACTGGTCTGACACAGACTTTCTCATGAGCTTTTTAATCAGCTGTTTATGTCCGGTAATAAATAACTGGCAAATAACTTAGGCTGGTGACAAAGTCTTCATACAGTGTGGTATTGCCATTGCTGCTCACATACAAAAAAAAAACTTCTTAGCACTGCATGAGCCCGATTCTATACCTGCATGCCATGAAGGAGCTCTGAGGTGCAGGGCCAGCTGAAATCAATGAGTTTCCCAGGATATCGATCTGACCCTCTGACAGAGTGAATATAAACTAATGATTGAGGACATGGTTTTTGTTTGTTCGGTTTTCATGCAAAAATGTATTAATTTCCTGCATCACACAAATATTTATACATCTTAATTTAAACATACATTATACTTTATATAACCATTTTTACCAGCAAGCAGGCTTCTTGTCCAAGTCACAATATATTTTGGGCCCTGAAACCAGTATTCATAAAAAGATTAATATTACATGTAACAACAGATGCAAATTAATTCATAGATCACCTGTAAGTCCCTGTCGTCTGACAAGATGAAACCAGGGTCCATCAGAGAAACAGCAAAATAGAGCAGTACTGACACCAGCACCAACAAGACGAAGAGCACAGGCTGAAGGAGCTCACCCATCTCCTCCTGCTTTCTCAGATCTATCAGCAAATCACATGTTCACACTTGTGCTATTCATAAAACTCCAAAAGGTCGGTTCCGGCCCACTTACTCTAACATCCTAATCCTAAATACTTAATGGTAAAGCCAATTTAGACAACAACATTATCATTGTGATTTTCATTTTGGCAACATCGACAATGAGCTTCTTTAATTAATTCATAATCTTGAAACGATAGAAAAAAATGATGCAACATTTTGTATTATGATTATGTAATAGTGTGGCAGACTTACCAGTTTCATGTAGAAAGAGTATTAACGTTATAACCCATGTCAGAATCACGTGAGCTGTTCTTGCCAGAAACCCTGAACCAAAAACATTTTTGAACATGGTCCTAGTACATTAGAAGATCCATCTCAAACAGGATCAGAATTTTCAAGCTCATGTCAAATTAACATGTAAACAAATCGTCGATGTTAACGCAACTAATCCATCCAAAAAAGAACGAAATAACATTAGTCAGAAAATGAATGTTTGTGTTAACTGGCCTGGTCAGCCGCGTCCACGTAAATTCATTT
Organism: Leuresthes tenuis; assembly: GCF_036924035.1. Taxonomy (NCBI): domain Eukaryota; kingdom Metazoa; phylum Chordata; class Actinopteri; order Atheriniformes; family Atherinopsidae; genus Leuresthes; species Leuresthes tenuis. The sequence goes on from NW_027325373.1 coordinate 28,215,436, forward strand.
ATCTGGATGGTCAATACATGATATTTGTATCACAATGTAGTTCATGGAACTTAAATAAAAAAACTAAGATTCTGGTGTGGGGAATACAAACTATACGTTTCATTCCACATGATTTAGTATTTGTCCAGCACAAGAGGTACTAAAACCCTTGACAACAAAACGGCGTCATCACAGTTCGATCCAGATGGCGGATCTTGAAGAATAGTCTGGATGGGTCTAGAGTAGCCTACAGTTGGTGCTGTGTAGATCAGTCTGTGTATCTTCGGGTTGTTCGCAAAACCAAAAGGAGAAAACCGTAAATTCAATCTTTGTTTAAAATTAAAAATAAAACGTCTTGTTTCTGCATTAAAAAACAACAACTAAATAAACAAGCAATTAGTTACAGTTTCTTTTTGTTTATTCCTTTTCCGTTTTTTCGCTGGGAAACCACAAACGGAAGTCACGTGGGTTACTCGTTTTTCATAGTGCTCTAGTTTTTCAATATAAGATAAAAATCACATGGTTTGTCCTTTTAATAAAAAAAATTTCAAGCAAAAAAATGAAAAATCCTAATTTCAATATTTAGCTCTTGCAAATTCAATTTTTGTTTATTTGGGGCCGACAGAAGCGCAGCGTACAGACAGGAATCAGATCTGAAACTTCAAAATAAAAGCTACAAGGTTTATGAAATCTATCCAGGGATGGATGGATGGATGGATGGATGGATGGATGGATGGATGGATGGATGGATGGATGGATGGATGGATGGATGGATGGATGGATGGATGGATGGATGGATAGATAGATAGATAGATAGATAGATAGATAGATAGATAGATAGATAGATAGATAGATAGATAGATAGATAGATAGATAGATAGATAGATAGATAGATAGATAGATAGATAGATAGATGGATGGATGGATGGATGGATGGATGGATGGATGGATGGATGGATGGATAGATAGATAGATAGATAGATAGATAGATAGATAGATAGATGATCAGCTTGTCATCAAGCTCTGCAGTGGCCTGGTGGAGGAGGGAAACATTGAAAACATGCAGGGCAGTGGGTCATGAGGACTGGAACTGAGAAACACTGCTTTACACCCTCCTCTTCCCGACTACGCATTGAGAGTCATATCCATGAAAATCACCAACAGTGCACAGCCCTGTCAGAGTTCAACCTTGTGCCAAGCATGCAGACAAAGCTGTTGCTTTTGTTAGACAGATACTGAATAGCTAACAAAAGCGACTCCGATACCCCATACTCCCACAGCATTGCCCACAGAATCCCTCAGAGGACACGGTCGTAAGCCTTCTCCAACTACCCTAGCAACTTATTCCAAGATGATGGACAAGTCTTCCATCAAGTCTTCAGACACTGCCTCCTCAATTGAGGATATGCAGGCCAGATTGAGGAGATACTCAACAAGCTCCTTCCACCTGCTGACAATATTTTTTCTCAATTCGGATCAGCAGTTCTTTACCCAGGCCAAGAAGAACTTGAGATGGACCCTGCTTTCCCTTTCTAAGTGTCAAATGGTTTGCCAGAACATCCTTGAGGCCAACTGAAAGTCCTTCTCCATGGCCTCCCTGAATTCCTCCCACATCCAAGTTTTAGCTTCAGTAACCACCACTGCTACAGCCTTTTTTGCCACTCTGTACCTGTCAGCTGCTTCAGGTGTCCCCTGGGACAACCAAACCTGAAAAGCCTCCTTCTTCAGCTTGATGGCTTCCCTCACCACTGGCTTCCACCAGTGGGTCCTCCGGTTACCACCACAACAACCTTCAGGCAACAACTCCATGAGTCGCATTTGTCCGGCAGTCTCCCCCGCCAACAGATCCAACTCACCACCAAGTGGTGATCAGTTGACAGCTCTGCCCCTCTCTTCACCCGAGTATCCAAGACATATGGCCGCAGATCTGTTGACAAGACTACAAAGTTGATAATCAACCTGTGGCCTAAGGTAACCTGGTACCAGGTACATGTATGACACATGGTGTTTGTAATTGACAATCCATAACTAACACAGAAGTCCAAAAGCAAAAGACCACTCAGATTCAGAGTAGGGAGGCCTTTCCTCCCACACCTCTCCAGATCACTCCATCCTTGCCAACATGGGCCAAAGTTCCCTAGAAGAACAATGGAATCCCCATGTAACACCCCTTCTAGGCAACACCCAGAGATTCCAAGAAGGCCGGGTAATCCTACTGTTTTGTTCATATGCACAAACAAAAGTCAGAACCTTCCCTTCTGCAACTTGCAGTCGCACATGAGGGAGAACTCTAATACCGAGGCACTCAGCTCGGGGCTAGTGAGTATTCCCACACCTGCCCGACGTCTCTGGGTGTTGGTATTAGAGAGTCCAGCCACTCCCCAGGAGTTCGGTTCCAGAGCCCACACTGTGTATGGAAGTGAGCTAAACTATATGTAGTTTATACTGTTCCGCCTGTATGTTTGTATGTTTATGCATTTGGCAGACGCTTTTATCCAAAGCGACTTACACTCATCCCAGGTAGGTACGTAGCATAAGGGGTCTTGTCTAAGGACCCCCTACTGGAGGTAGTAACTTTCTTACACACGACAGCTCAGGCTCTTTTTCCACCAGTAAGGTTAGCTGGGGATCGGCATGTCCAGGCCACTGCCTTCACCTGTAGTCCACCTCGCAATGCACCCAGCCTCCAACTTCCTTCCCACGAGTGGTGGGCCCCTCATTGAAATGGCTTCCAATTGCTTCTTTGGGCTGAGCCTGACCAAGCCCCAGGAGCCAAGGCTCAGCCCCTGCACAAGCCCCAATGAACTGCGGCAGTTCTAAATGTTGATGGGTTTATTCCTTTAAATGTTTATGGAAACAGTAATAACTGTAAGAACAAAACATTACTGGAACAAATTTCCAAAGTTAAGGCAACAACTGATTATATCTTAGTGGCAGGAGAATTTAATTGTGTCACTGATGAATGGTGGGATAGACTCTCTACCCCCTCCCCAAAGTATTTAGAGCACAAATGCAATTAATGTAGTACAAGATTTTGTAATAATTTTCTCATTTATGTCTGGCAACATGTTAACCCTACAATAAGGCAGTTATCATGATTAAGGCCTAATGGAAGTTGTCAACCAAGACTTGGTTTTAGGAAGAACTTAATAGGTTACAATCTTAATTGTATCTCAGTAAAGTACAGGGTGCATTTGTCCGATCCTGAGCAAAATGGATTTAAAAATAGTGATATTGCAGCAAATTAGTAAGAAAAATAAATATAAAAATAAATGCTGTAACTGTTCTAAAAAAAAGATAAAAGGTAACCAGTAAAGATATAGGTAATGAAATGTTCAAATTTTTATCAAAACTTAAATGCATCATCATTTTCAGAAACACATTCCAAGAATTTCTTTAAGAAAGTAAAACCAAATTCATCCTGATTTGAAAAAGACAAGTGACTCTGATTTGAAAAATGAGGAGCTAGATACAGTTCTAAAGTAAATAGTGTACGGAAAATCATGAAGATACCATCTTTTTTTGGACTGAAAAAAGAAAAACGCTGTTCACAACAATGGATATAAGGTATAATTACCTTAATACCGCAAAAAAACAAGAATAGTACAATTATAGATAATTTAAGGCTATTTACATGACTAATTTTATTCATATAGCACATGCTTTAGTGTTAGAAAAATATCATGAAGTTATATTATGAGAAAAAGCAAGTACCATGTGTGAGACGATGTTGCAGGGTCAAAGGGCGCTGTGTGCTGGAGAAGGCCTCCTATCTGTCTTATTTCAGCTTCTGTCTAAGCCTTGTTTTACTGAATGTCCTATAATCTTGTGTGGCTAGTGATCTCATAGAAGAAGACAAATAAAGATAGTATAATTTTTTTGACAAGTCTGTGTCAGCTTCCTGATATATTGTACAGACTTGTCTCCTTGCTGCAAGAATAATTGTTTTGTGTTAAATGTCTCCAGCGACTGTGAGCATTTTGAGAGAATTTTCTTGAGAACTTTGTCCTTCAAACCGGATCTCAACATCCTCTCCACCATCTAGGGTCGGAGCTGTAACTGTGCACGGGGGAGACCAAGACTCCTAACGAAAGACCTCCAGCTGAATTGTTGTTAGTCAGAGGTCAGCTTCTACTGGAAAGGGGTAAGGTGACAAGATTGTATTTTTGAATGAGTGGCCAGACTCATGGACTTACCAGTGGATTTGTGGTCAGGAAAACAACCCCTTTGTGTTGCTATTTTTTGCGAAAAATAGTGTGATATTTAACAAACAACTGTTAAACCAGTGAGGTGGAGTTAAGTCGGAGTGCTGAATACATGTTTCAGCAAAACCCAGATAATATCAAATACTTAGACAGATGGGAAAAGAAATTTGGTTTTGAAGGAAATCTTAATGTAAAGGAATGCACAAAAGTAGTGAAAGAAGAGAAAAAGGAACAACATTTTTAAAAAAATCTATCAAAAAGAAAAGCAAGAAGGAGCAAAACTTTGTGTTGGAAGGTAATAATGTATGTGATGAGAGAGAGCAGAGACAGAGACAGACGCAGGAGGGGAGGAAGAGGCTGTAGAGGAAAAAGAGTAGGCGGATCAGACAGAGATGGTGCATGCTTTGTGTGTGGAAAGATGGGACATTGGGCAAGGGAATGCAGGCGCAGAAGGAAAGACGGACAGCCTCAGGGATGCGAGACAGGTCAGCTATGACTAAGTGAAAAAAAAACAGCTTTTCAATGCAAATATAATAGTGGAGAGATAAAAAGCAATAAAATGTACAAAGTAAGTCCGGTTAAGAACACAATGTTTAAAACTAGACATTAGTACCAGTTTGTGAATTAAGATTTAACAGCTCTCTTAAAGAGTTAAAGTTCAGAAGATCTCAGATGAACAAGTATTTAAAATATTTGCTACTTTCACAGGAAAAACTATCTGAGTAAAATATGTTTTACAAACTGAGACTTTGTAATCTCTTTATCAAACCTGCCATTCTTAGGCAAAGTCCTAGAAAAAGTTGTATACCAACAGCTTACTGACTTTCTCCTATCTAACTAGGCTTTTGATACTTTCTCACAGTCTTGATTTTATGTTTTTAACCCTCGACAAAAACACAGCTAATGCAATTATGATTGACTCTAGTCTATCTCATTTCAATTTTGTGTCTGAAAAACAACAAAACCAGTTTCGGGTTTAGAATAATCAGAGGTCAGAGGTTGGAAAAAGTAGCAGCAGCTATGGCAGTGCAGGCATCAGCAAATAGTGTTATTATTTCACCCACTAACACTTAAAGTACCTCATGACTGCACGTCAGAAATAACTATCAGTGTTTTACCCAGGCCAGACTTGACTGACACACTTTATGAAAATGCAGAAATAACTGTGTTTGTAGCTGGGTCAAGCAGAAAAACCCTGATTGCACAAATACTATAGGATTTTCTGTAGTAACAGAAATTCAAGTTCTCTTAAAGCGACTGTTATCAAAAAATGACTCAGCTCAAACAGCTGAATTGGTAGTGTTAACTGAAGCTTGTAAATTAGGAAACAGAAAGATTGTTAACATTTACACTGACAGTCAGTGTCCTTTCTAAATTGTACATGTGTTTTGCACAGCAATGAAAAAACATGGTATCTTGACATCCATATGCAAATCAATAAACCATAGACTTGATCTTAGCATTATTAGATGATATTCAATTGCCAGTTAAAGTAGCAATTTGTAAATGTGCTGCACATACTAAAAACACTGATCCTGTCTCAAAAGGAAATAGAGATGAAGAAACAAAAAGGGTATTTTCAGTTACCAGCAGAAAACCTCTCCAAAGAGTAAATTCAAATAAAACATCGAGTATTATGAGATAAGCAAAAAGCAGCCACACAAACAGAAAGACAGATGTGGCAAAATTACAGTGCACAGTCAAACTTATATGAGTGACCTGAAGGAAAACCCATATTGCCAAAAAGCTTGTTTAAATATGCTGTAGTATTGAGCTATGGACCATGTCATGTCTCAGCAGGAGGGACGGTTGGAATAATAAACAAGGTTTCTACAGCGTACGGCTTTATTAATTACTCAAAGAAATTTTGTCTAACATGTCAAATATGTGCAAAACACAATCCAAAGGGTAATCTAAGACCAAAGCGAGGACAATTCCCAAAGCCAGAGTACCCTTTTCAACACATTTGTATGGATTTAATTGAACTAAATAAATGTGAAGAGAAACGTTTCTACCTGGTGATAGTATCCTAATCAAAGTGATAAAGAAAAAGAACTGGTCCAGCCCAAGGTGGGAAGGTCCATATCAGGTCCTGCTTACCCACAGCACCCACAGCAACTAATATAACAGAAAGGACTTCCTGGATTCACAAAAACGTATGGACATTGGTTTGTAAAGAGTGCGTCTCTCACACCATGCACAAGTGACTACAGGAGGACAGGCTTTGATGTCTCTCATTCAAGACTTTATTCATTGTGATGACTTGTGAATTCATGGAAACTGAAGGAAAGACATAATCGTTAGGTGACCATGTCATATGGATAAAAGTGCGCACGCCGCGCGCATGCAGATCTCCAACATAGCGCAGCACTCTGCTGAAGTGTCTCTTTAGTGTCAGTACACTCCTGTTGTGAATTAATGAAATGCAATGTGTTAATGCTGAAACCGATTCAGTTGGGAGTGATGTCTCGGAGAAAAGGACAAGGAAACTTACTTTTAAAGGAATCGTGTTTGTGATTGAAGGGCTCCAAAAGGAAAGGAGAGACCATTTTGCACAGGAAAGCACATTAAAGACAAAAATCAAAACTCTCTTGGCGTCTAAGGAAAGTGTCTCTGCTATTCAACATAATCTAAAAAGGTTTAAACATCAATTTCAAAAGGCCTCTGAGCTTCATAACACATTATTCACTCAGTTTTTTCTCCCAGAGGAGGCCCAGAGGGAGTAGGAAACATGGTTTCAGTCCAAAAGGTCTAACAGTGATGTGTTTGTTGAAGAAATATCAACATGGTTGAACGAGAATGGATTCTCTCATGATGACAATGATGATGGTGATCAAGATGATGGTGATTTGGATAAAAATGCAAAGTCTGAGTGTCAAGATGTTATTAATCCTGAAGACAGTGTGTCTAATGTGCAAAGTAAAAAGTCAAGCAGGAGAAGCTACTCTAGATCAGGGATGTCGAGTACTTCATCTGTGCACTTAAAGGCAAAGGCTGAGAAAGCAGCTTTAATGGAGAAAGCTGTTGCTTTGCTTTGCTCTGCAAAGAGTGCCAAAAGGAAAAATCCTAGCTTTGGATCAAGGCTCAACAGCGCCACCTGTCTAATCTAAGCAAGATGTGCGACCAAAAGTGAATTTGCAAACACAACCACAGGACCAAATCCAACATGGGGCCTCAATAGGAATGGTTAACACATTCAGGTCACAGTTGCAACCAAACACTAAAATGTTCCATACAACTAGATTAAACACCAACCTAAAAATGTTCTTGCAGCCTCAATTGCTACAACCCTCAGGTCAGAAGCTGTACAGGAGCAACAACTACCCAGACTTCCAAATGGACATTCACGACTGCAAAATAACACTGAGCATCATGTCATTTGTGGAATTATGTAAAAGAATAACAAAATGACCACCATGCTTGCTCAACAACAAATATCAGCTATTTTGCCACAAATAGAAATAACATTTTTTGATGGTGTGTCATTGCAATGTATGTCATTTATTAGGACTTTTGAACATTGTGTTGAAGAGAGGACCACCAGTTATCAAGACTGTTTGTATTTTCTAGAGCAATACACCAGGGGATAGCCCAGAGAACTGGTGCTTAAAACGGCTTTGTCCTTCACATTTATCCATGTCTAAGCAGGTTTCAAGCATCAACTTCATTATATCACTGTGGCAGTTTCCCCTACCACTGGTAATACCCCACCCCAGCATACATTCAGCATTGATTCAGGCTGTCTTTTATAGTGCCTGAGTAACCGGTAGGGAGTATGCTCAGTCCATCTGACTGAACCATACCAACTGTGGGATTGAAATGGGTTTGTGAATGCATTTCTAGATCGAGATCTTGTGTGAATGCGGTGAGGACCGCCTTTATGTGTGGTAAATAAGTGTAAATAGATGTGGTAATGAGGAGGGGCCAAGCCTTTAAATGGAGGGGTTCTACACTGTCCAGGCAGTCAGTGAAGGGCTGTGGTGCTGTGTAGACTCAGTGGTGTTTTTGGTTAGTACTTTGTAAATATATTTTTCTGCAGCATTTTTGCATTATTGTTTTACTCACATTTACATGGAGTGTACTTAAAGGCCAATAAATCACTTCATCTTTCTCATCAAAATTACTTGGTGTTGCAACCTTTTATTTAGACATTTTTTGGTTAAACTACACCTTTTCAAGTCAGCCTTCAGAGTTTGACATTTGGTGGCCGTGGTGGGATTGCCAAGTACATAACCATGCTGGACCTTTGCAAAGGGTATTGGCAGATTCTCCTGGAGGAGACCACAAAGTCGTATACCGCTTTCCGTTCACCATCAAGACTGTACCAGTTTACGGTAATGCTGTTTGGACTTCATGGAGCGCCTACAACGTTCCAAAGGTTGATGGATGCTGTTCTCACAGGGTTTAAATCATTCAGTGCTGCTTACCTTGATGACGTTGTCATTTTTGGCCATTCCAGGGAGGACCATCTCCAACATCTGAGACAGATCCTGACCTGCATTGAGAAAGCTGGCTTGACCCTCAATGCTCAGAAGTGTGAGTGGGCTGAGGGTGAAGTCCAATATCTGGGGTTCCAGCTTGGAAAGGGTCCCGTCCAGGCGCTTGTGGACAAGGTCGAAACTATCCGTAATGCCCAGCGCCCATGCACCAAAAAGCAGGTGAGGTCGTTGGTGGGCCTTGTAGGGTCGTATTCTAACTTTATTCCCCACTATTCCACTCTTGCCATCCATCTGACTAGTCTGACTTGGAAAGGGGAGCACAACCCGATAAGATGGTCCCCAGAATGTGAGCACTCCTTTACTGCCCACAAGAATGACGTGTTTATCTCCAATCCTCTTTAATCCTGACTTTCAGAAACGCTTCAAGGTCCAGACAGATGCTTCTGATGTTAGCCTTGGGGCTGTATTGACACAAGAAGATGATGGTGAGGAGAGACCAGTATTGTATCTCAGCTGTAAATTGGAACCCCGGGAGACCGGATATTCTACAATTGAGAAGGAGGGCTTAACCATTAAAAGGGCTTTGGAGAGTTTGCTCCTCGGAGAGAGTTTGACTTAGAAACAGACCACAGAGCTCTGGCTTGGATCAACCCAATGAAGGATCGCAATGCTAGATGTTATCTTGACCTGCAACCCTTCAGTTTCAGGATCAGGCACAGACCCGGCAAGACAAACCTGTTGGCAGACTACCTCAGTCTCAGTTAACCACCACGGCTAGGCCAGGAGAGGGGGGAGGTAATGTGGCAGTTTCCCCTGCCACTGGTAATACACCACCCCAGTCAGCCTTCTGGCAAACTACCCCCACTCTCGGTCAGAGTTACCTTGTATGAGAAAGAACCACACTTGGGCTTCAGCAATAAGCGCCTTTAGATGAGTTATGCACAAATTCAGATTTTGCTATAAAATTAATTCCTTTACTTAAACCAAGTTAAAACTACTTTTTCCTTCATATCTATCCATGTCTAAGCAGGTTTCAAGCATAAACTTCGTTATATTACCTTGAATGAGAAAGAAACACATTTGTGCTTCAGCAAAAAGCTTGTCTCAAGGATATATGAAGAAATACGGATTTTGCTGTAAAAATGAATTCCTTCACTCAAACCAACTTAAAACTGCTTTGTCCTTAATATTTATCCATGTCTAAATAGGTTTCAACCATAAACCTCTTTATATTACCCTATTTGACAAAGAACCACACGTGTACTTCAGCAATAAGCTTATGTCGAGGAGATGAAGAAATACAGATTTTGCTATGAAATTAATTTGTTCACTCAAACCAAGTTAAAACTACTATGTCCTTCATATTTATTAATGTCTAAATATGTTTCAGCCATAAACATATTTATATAACCATGTAAGAGAAATAAACACACTTGTGCTTCAGCATTTTAAGCTCCTTTTGACGAGTTATGCACAAATTCGGATTTTTCAATAAAATGTATTTCTTTAGTCATACCAAGTCAAAACTGCTATGTCCTTCATATGTATTCATGTCTAGATAAGTTTCAACCATAAACTTTTTTTATATAACCCTGTATGAGAAAGAACCACACTTGTGCTTCAGCATTAAGTTCCTTTTGACGAGTTATACACAAATTCAGATTTTGCTATAAAATGAATTCCTTCACTTAAACCAAGGTAAAACTGCTTTGGCCTTCATATTCATCCATGTCTAAACTCATTCAATCTACCCGACTTCATCTACGTTAATGACCTCTGTGTACTGACCTGCCGAGGATTTTCTCACATTAGTGGCAGGCAGTCAAACCAAACTTCATCTGCAGCATCTCCATACTGAGGGTTAAAGTCTTACCAGGATGCCACCCGACTGGGAGGAGACGAAAGATGAAGAATTGGGCTCTTTTATGGGTCCTTTTCATGACTCTCGTTATCCACACTGCAGGAACCAGGTGATAAACAAAGGCTTTGGCACTTTCAGGACCTATACACAGTGACAGACTTAACTGCCCAAAGCTACCTTGTACCATAGACCTTATTGGAAATGCAAAAGGCCCAGTGCTAAAATTGCAGGTGTCTTTGACTTTGTGCTGATGCATCCCAGTCTTAAAGCAAGAAGGGTGGTTAGAAATGTTGCTCGACACTGGCCAGTGCCAGAGAAAGTCACCTTGTCACATGAGTTCAAAGCCTTGCAGGATTGTGCAGCACAGATGAGGTATTGCAGCCACTCTCCATCCGTCTCAGATTGACCTCTATGACACAACTCTACCTGGATTGGCTAAAGGCTTCACTGACACTATGTCATGTGGTAGGCCTCAGAACAGGTGTCCATCTCATTGATTGACCACAAATTTCAAGATTGTGGAAAAACTATTTTACAAACTCAATTTAAGCATCTGAAAAAATGGTGTAAACTTTTAGGTGTTAAATATCACATCCACAGTTGTGAGTTCACTAGCTTCAGGACGTGACTGCAGCCGTTTTATACCCAGCCTCTTGGCACATAAAGTCAGCTGAGGCGCTGTTGTGTTTATTTATATTGTCTTACTGTATGTCTGCCTCAGACCGGACCGTGGAAACTATATTAATAAATAATGTACATGGAGGCGAGGTAACTTGTGTTTTCTTTAGTGGCAGCTCAATGACAACAACAAGCATGAGCAATCTTTTACAGCACCTGGAGTTCCGCAGGCTAACATAGTCGAGCACCAAACGCTCGATCAGATACACCACATCCCCCTTTTCCAAGAATAAGATGTGTTGATCCACTTAGCTGAATCAATTTCATTAACATGAAACTGAAGTGTGTTCAATATCAAACATACCAAATTAAGTAACACACATTTCCTTGAAATATAGTGCTTACTCAGTATCAACGAATCACTTTCCAATATCTATGTAAACATATACAGAAACATAAACAGATAAATATGTCTCTTAACAGAACAACCTGCTTTCTTTATAAGCATTCTCTGATAAACATGTCCTTTTTTAAATGATTTTTTTTATTTTTTTATTTTTTAAGTGACATTCAGTCATTTGACCATGAACTTGTCTCTGAACCTGACAGGACGTCTCACTACTCTGCCACTTCTGGTGTGGTATTCCGATGAACTGTTCATGCTCACAGGCAACAAAACCTGTGGTGGTGGATCTTGGGGTGACAGGTCAGTAGACCAATGTGTCTCAGAGTGTGTCTCTTCTGAACCTTCACTTAAGTCAGTGTCTCTGAACAGACTCGGATGTATCCTCCTCAGATGTTGTCTGTTTCTCCTTAAAGACTTTCCTGCTGGAGTCAGCATGTTGTAGGAGTGTGGCTCACATCTCTGGTCTGTAACTATGGCTGGCTCCCAAACATGTTGTGTCTGCATGAGTACGGTGGTACCTGGGTCCAATGCAGGCAGCAGCTAGTTCAGCAGCATAAACTACCATAGTTACTCAGCTTACTCATTCAAATAAACCATGTTGGCGGAACGGAACTCTCTCTTAAATTAGCCAGATTTATCGAGATAAGCGAGGCTTTCCCTTAATCCAGCTTCGTGGAACGCCCCTCCTAGTCTATTGTATATATTATTTTTATAGTAAGTTTTTGTTTGGTCAGTGCACAAATTTCCTCTTCAGCTATTACTCATATCCATAAACCAACATCTCTTAAGACAGCGTTTCTCAATTCCGGTCCTCATTCAAATGGTCAGCTCGTCATCAAGCTCTGCAGTGGCCTGAGAAGGAGCCATTCATTTGAATCAGGTGTGGTGGAGGAGGGAAACATCGAAAACGTGCAGGGCAGTGGGTCATGAGGACCGGAATTGAGAAACACAAGTCTTAAGATGTCAGAGGCCTATACATTTTATTGTGTACTATACAGAGTACTTTACTGCCATTTCATTATCATTTAATTTTGACTTTATTGCACTGCTCTTTTTCTATTTGTTTCAATTAGTTTTTCCTGTTGTTTTATTTTGTATTTTTTTTCATAACCACCATACATTACATGTGTGGTTCTATGTCTGTTAATTATGTTCTTGTGCTAAGTTGCACTAAATACTGCCTTAACTCTTGATATCTACAGTATAATCCAAGTCAAATTATTAAGTGATCAATGAGAAAACCAAGTCACAACATGACCAAATGTTCTGTAGACCTTTATTGTCACACAAACTCACTGTGCAACATTCACAATAGGCCAAATTATTTTATTGTCCATTATTTTGTCACAAAATCTGCACATGTCGTCAGGGTTGTGAAATTCGCTTCTCTTTCATTCTCGTCCAGGTCTTCGTTCCACAACCTCCCATATTGGAAAGTAGCCTCTGCCTGTTCCACCACCCCCCATGCCCAGAACGTCAGGCAGGTCCACTTTGGCAGAGAACAGTGGTTTGTTGGCCTCAACCCACTCCACTGCACGTCTGCAATTTTAAGAATGCGATCTTCAACCGAGTTCTATGACAAAGACAGATGTCTGTACCATAGTTGCCACACCAACAGTATCTGACCAATAGATACTGTGAAAAAGCTTACGCCTTCCACTGGTGTGTCCACATCATCAAGTCTGACTGAGACCTCTGCCTGCTGCTTTTCTTCTTGAAAATATATAGATAAGCAAGATGATCAGTTGTAATATTCAAAACACAAGCCCCAAAAAGAAAAAGATTCCATCATTGCCCTCCTCTAATAGGTTTACCTCAACATATTAGAAAGCTCAAATATTAATTTTCAAATCCAATCTGGACACTTTATTTTTAAATTGCAGACAGCAGGTCTGACCTTATCTTGTGAATGGCATATTCTTTAAAGTTTGACCTGAAACAAAATAAAAATCTGACCTCAGTAATGTAATCCACCTTCCTTTTCATAAGCCACCTCACAGAAGGTCACAGCCTGTCACAAAGACACATAATTTGTTCCCATTTCTTTAGTTGCATCTATGAAAAACAGCAAAGAAAACACAGTTTGACAGACAGAAAATAGGATTTCTGCAGCAACAAGGTGATTCCCAAAGAGCTATCAGCTGAAAACTTGGCATATCTCAGCATGGTGTGCAGTGTGTCCTTAAAACATTTGAGGAAACTGGACAAGTGGAGGACAAAAGAAGAAGTGTCAGGCCTAAAAAACTATCTACAGCAGATGAACAGGATCTGAAAGTGATGTCCTTAAGAAAGAGGAAAAAATCCAGCAAAGACCTGACAGGACCTGAGAGATGCATCTGGACCTTCAGCTGATCCATCTACTGTTGGCCCAAGTCTCATCAGAAATGGGCTCCATGGAAGGGTGGCTGTCAAGAAGCCGTTCTTAAGGAAGGGAAACAGGGAGAAAAGGCTGAGCTGTGCCAAATGACACAAGAAGTGGACTGAAAATCAGTGGCAACAGGTCTTATGGAGGGATGAATCCTCCCCAGAGCCCGGACCTCAACATTATTGAAGCAGTGTGGGATCATCTGACAGAGAACGGAACAAAAGGCAGCCCACATCCAAAGAAGAGCTTTGGGATGTCCTTCAAGAAGCCTGGAGAACTATTCCTGAAGAATAATTAAATAAATGACAGAGAGTTTGCCTTTTTAAGAATTTGCACAATCCAAATGAAGTGATCGAGTTCCTCCACATGACAGAATGTTGTATTTTACTTCAAATTACACACAAATGAAAGATAAAAATCTAGATTTTTGGGCTTCCTGTAATTGGGAGCTTTATATAAAAACCATATCTGACATAGTCATAATGTGCACTCATCGTCTAAAGCAGGGATGTCAAACTCCGGTCGTAAAGGGCTGTTGTCCTGCAGGTTTTAGATATTTCCCTGCTCCAACACACCTGATTGAGATCAATGCAGCTGGTTTGTGCAGAATGTAACAGTCTTTTGAAGAGATTAATTTAATCTGAATCAGGTGCGTTGAAGCAGGGAAACATCTAAAACTTGAAGGACAGCGGCCCTCGAGGACCGGAGTTTGACATCCCTGGTCTAAAGTCTCTGGATCGTGCTGCTCTGCCTTGATGTTCACTAGAGGAGCTAAAGAAACACATTTACAAAGTCACAAGAAGATACTGATGGATTCAAGCTCCAATCAGATCAAACTGTACCTCGTTTGGCTTTCCACAGAGGACTGGAGTTCACTATAAAGCAACAGAAAATAAAAATCTCAGCAGTTGTTTGTATTAACAGTGATAACACAACATCGGATTCTGACTTCTCACTATATTTGACATATTCAGTAAACACAAGAGCCACAAGGAGCAGAAACAGCTTGTTTCCTACTGTGAGAACACTCAGACTGAAGCTTCAAACTGCTCTCCTTACATAATCACATCAAAATGCCATCAGCTGTGAGCTGCTGCCTTCAGCCTCTACAGTCTGAACCGTTTTCTCACAGACTCTTAAACAGTCTGCTCAGGTCTTTACTCTCCATCTGCTCCTCCATCAAAAGAAACTTAAAACTAAATCTAATTTTTTAGATACACTCCTGCAGAAATCTCATCAAATAATCAAGGAACAGTAACATCACTACACTGTAAAGTCAAGTAAAAAGGTCATAGAACTCACATAAAGGGTCATAAAAAAGAATAATTGGACACACTGACATTGATATACACTGAAAAATTATAGATTTTCTAATTAAATAAAACCTGACTAAGGATCAAAATGTCTTTTCAATATGTATATTTTTTCAGTTTTGCACATGAAAACTGATTGTTCCTTCATGACATCAATAATTGCATTTACCAAGCAGTGCTTGATGTATTTGTCTGATGTAAAAATGTACGTCATTCAGAAAACAGATATGAACTTTTAATGTGTCACACTTTGTCATTGATTAAAACACAAAAAGAGCAATTCCCTTAAAAATGACCAAACATTTCATCTTTCAGCCATATCTGTAAAGCTATGAGGTTATCTGGTGAGGGGGCTTCTGAAGGGGCCTGACCCATAGATTTGGAACCACTGGAGCTATTTACATCATCACAATGTTGATAAAAATAAGTTAATTGAATAATAAAAAGACAATAATATAAAAAAATATTAAAGCCTACTAAAATTACTCAAGATAAAAGTCCTGATTACATTAGGTAAACCATTCTTGAACAATTGGTATCACTGGAAAACAAATTTCAATTAAATAATTGATTTCTTTATTCTATATAGATTCAGTTCATTATTTATTTCTGTTTATTATTAATTGATTTTCAAATGACTAATTATACTGCAACAGTGTAAATAAACTTCCCATCTTTGAAAAGTCCAATTCAATGTGCAGTTCGTCTTTCAGCCTACAGAAGCGCTAAAAGGAACCGAAATATGAAGAAACAAAACTACACCGGTTCGTAGAAGAAGACAGTCTACTTCCGGTGAAAATAAAAACACATGCGATCGGAGCGTCTTAAGGTAATTCTGTTTGTTTTAGATTAAAATAAAGTGTTTTTCTGTCGGTTTCTTGTTGGAAGTGAACATTTAGCAGTTTTAACGACAAACAGGAATTTCCGGTGGTTTTGCTGCGTCACATCTGCAGCTTATTCCGTCAAATTAAGACAACTTTCAACAACTCTGTGCGGTGTCGATGTTAAAACTGTTATTATGTTCAGCACAACACTGTAAACTCTTTTAAAATCTCACATAAACCCTAATGCGAGATTTGAAAAAAATATGATTTATAGGTTTTCTACAACTTATGTCCTCTAAACACGTGACCAAATATTTGTCCATATTTACGTGACAGAAATTTAGCGGTAAAACCTGACAAATGTTTGACTACTGGACTCTGTAGTCTGACATTTTTAGTATTTTCCATCCTGTTTCCTTTCAGAGAAACACAAACCAGCAGCTAAAACATTTGAAGTAATTTTAACATTTGAAGTCATCATTTAAGTCCAGACTATCTGTGTTTTCCTTCAGTTTGTTTGCAGCTATGACGAGGTGGGCGAGAGCCAATAACATCCACAAACACAAACCAGCAGAGGCCGCATCCTGGAGTCAGCTGAGAAGCGGAGGAAGAGGAGGTCATGCTGCAGGAGCTCAGAGGGACGCTCTGAGGAGGACTCAGCAGCCCAACCGTAAGAAGAAGGAGTACGTCAGCGAGGATGTGAATGGCTTCCAGGAGTATCTGCAGCAGAGTGGACAGTCGCTGCCTCCGAGGGGGGGGGTGAGGGGGTGGGCGGAGCGGGAGGTCAGGGAGGAGGTGGAGGTGGCTCTGAAGAAAGACAGGAGGAGGGAGGACAGGAGGGTGAAGAGGCAGCAGAACAAAAAGAATAAAATGGTGAGTGTTTTCAAACTAACCAGTAGGACAAATGTTTCACATCTGATGTTCAGGAGGTGCTTTTTCTATTTGAAACATCCTGACGAAGGCGTGTTCCCGTGACTCAGAGTGCGTAAACACGGGTTGTTCTGATTAGGAGATAAAACATGACGCATGTTATGTTCAAAGACCTGCTGCCAGCATCCAGACTCCAGAACAACGTCCTGCTGACCATCACATCCGACAGGCTGAGGTACTGGGTGGGTGTATCAGGGTCTGTTTTGATCATGTGATTCGTTGGATATGTTGGTTGGATACATGTGTTAAGACTTGGCAATTTGATGCAATATGTGCCTTATATGGCTATCTATTATAAAGTAGGACGAGCACTTTAAATTCCTTAAGATGACCTCTACACCTGACCTCTCATTAGATTACCAAAATTATGTCTATGCTATATACACTTTACTTCAAGAGTACGCTCTTTCGGGTAAGTAAAATTCTCACGCCTTGTGCAAAACTCTTTGCCAGTGAGGATGCTCGAAAGCTCCTGGAATCATGAACTGATCCGGCCATTTAGCCTCAATGTTGGAACTTAAATGACCTCCATCACAGATCATCTGTATGCATGGAGGATAGGAGTCAATGATGAGGTGCTTGGTTTCACACGGCATTAATGTAACATTGCTCAGCATTACTCAAAGAGGTTGATGTGGTGTTTTTCCAAATGAGAAATCCAATTCAGAGTCTGTGGACATTTATCCCCAATACGTACCTGTATACGTACCTGGCTATGGAAAAAAGTTCGGTTTACGTAGTCGGCCTCCACAGGTCCAGCAGGGGCCTGGATGCGTACATGTGTACAGTTTAGTGCACTGATAATATTGGGGACGCCTGAGGGAGATGATGAACTTAATGCAGATACGTCAGCCAGTAGGTTGTTTTACATTATTGGTTATTGTAAATGTGGAGCAGCAGCCTGAAAGGACCTGTCCCCCATTTTTCTGAGTCTGTGATCTGAGCCACAGATGTGAATAATGTGATTCGCATCTGTGGCTGCCTCTCAGTACAGGTTCTGTTTTGGGGCCTTTATCATTTCTGTTATATTTTCTCTGTCTTCAGCACATTTTGAGCACTTTTAAGGATATCCCATCCCTGCAGATGACATTCAGCTGTATTTCTCTTTAAGATGTTTCTAAGCTACAGATCTTTCACAGCTCATCAGACTGTTAAAAGTTGGATGGCTGACAGCTTTCTCCACCTTTATGAAGAGAATACAGAGTCCTTGTCTTTGCCCCACAGATCTGTGTCTAAGCTCATGGAAACTCTGGGTCCTCTTGCTTCTTCTGATAAATCTTCTATCAGGAACCTTGGGGTAACTTTCCACTCAGCTTTCACTTTAGATGCGCATGTCAAATCTCTGCTTTGCTCTTGTTTTTATCTATTCAGAAATATTTAACTGCAGTCCAATTGTGTCCCGCTCTGAGCTGGAAACTGTTCTTTCTGCATTTATTCCATCAGCTCTGGATTATTGTAATTCTTTGTAAAACTCTTTGGAAAGTCTATAGGTTGTTCAGAACGCTGCTACGAAGCTTCTAACTAAGTCCTCTGAATCCTCAAAGGTCACACTATCAACTTCAGAGTCCACTTTAAGATGATTTGGGCTTTTCCATCCATGTGTCCCCAGCAGGTCCCTGAGGTCACAGGATCGGGGCCTGAGGTCACAGGATCGGGGCCTGAGGTCACAGGATCGGGGCCTGAGGTCACAGGATCGGGGCCTGAGGTCACAGGATCGGGGCCTGAGGTCACGCGATCGGGGCCTGAGGTCACGCGATCAAGGCCTGAGGTCACGCGATCAAGGCCTGAGGTCACAGGATCGGGGCCTGAGGTCACAGGATCGGGGCCTGAGGTCACAGGATCGGGGCCTGAGGTCACAGGATCGGGGCCTGAGGTCACGCGATCGGGGCCTGAGGTCACGCGATCGGGGCCTGAGGTCACAGGATCGGGGCCTGAGGTCACAGGATCGGGGCCTGAGGTCACAGGATCGGGGCCTGAGGTCACAGGATCGGGGCCTGAGGTCACGCGATCGGGGCCTGAGGTCACGCGATCAAGGCCTGAGGTCACAGGATCGGGGCCTGAGGTCACAGGATCGGGGCCTGAGGTCACAGGATCGGGGCCTGAGGTCACAGGATCGGGGCCTGAGGTCACGCGATCGGGGCCTGAGGTCACGCGATCGGGGCCTGAGGTCACGCGATCGGGGCCTGAGGTCACAGGATCGGGGCCTGAGGTCACAGGATCGGGGCCTGAGGTCACGCGATCGGGGCCTGAGGTCACGCGATCAAGGCCTGAGGTCACGCGATCAAGGCCTGAGGTCACGCGATCAAGGCCTGAGGTCACAGGATCGGGGCCTGAGGTCACAGGATCGGGGCCTGAGGTCACAGGATCAGGGCCTGAGGTCACGCGATCAAGGCCTGAGGTCACGCGATCAAGGCCTGAGGTCACGCGATCAAGGCCTGAGGTCACAGGATCGGGGCCTGAGGTCACAGGATCGGGGCCTGAGGTCACAGGATCGGGGCCTGAGGTCACAGGATCAAGGCCTGAGGTCACAGGATCAGGGCCTGAGATCTGTGACTCACAAAAAGCTTTTTAAACCTGCTTTTGGTTAACTTTTTTTTTTCTATTGGAACTTCTTGTTGTGAAGGACTTTGTGATGTTTATCGGAACTCCTCTTTGCTTACTGACTCTGCCCCCCTGCTGCTCTCTCCTCAGATGTGTTTTAACTGCAGGAAGCCCGGTCATGGTTTGGCCGACTGTCCGGAGGCCGACAGAGATGAGGAGATGGGCCGAGGCATTTGCTACCGCTGTGGCTCTACTGAACACGAGATCCACAAGTGCAAATCTAAAGTGGACCCAGCTCTGGGTGAGTCTCAGCTGGACCTTCTGACGCGCGCTCTGTTCATACGTCGCTGTAACCGTGCCATTTCCTTCAGGTGATTACCCGTACGCTAAGTGCTTCATCTGTGGTCAGACGGGACACCTGTCACGCTCCTGCCCCGACAATCCCAGAGGACTCTATGCTGAAGGTGCGGACACACACTCATCAGAACACATTCCAAATCAAGTTGATTGCCAAGTAGGTTTCCACTTACAAGGAATTTGACTTGGTGTAGTTGGTGCAGAGTATTAAGAATATACAATGTGTGTGTGTGTATATATCAGCGCTGGGTATCAATCAAAATCTTTCGATACCGGAACCAATACTGATACCTTCACTTCAATACCGGTTCCTGAGCGATACTTTTTTTGATACCAATTTTATGATATCAATTCCAACAAAAAGGAAATTACAGTACAAATAACAGTACATCTTCAGTTTTATTTGTCAGCTCAGTATTTTTCCATTCCAAGCAGTTTTCTTACTGAAAAAATGAACAACAAATCATTTCCAGTGCAAAACAGTTGCAAAAAAGTGGCAGGTTGGTGTCTAACACTATCCTACATACTGAGGATACTTTTCACTCAGCACTTTTTCTTCACAAGCATCAACATGTCTGCTTTCTGCACGTATTAAGTTGCAGTAACATTGAGATTACTGCCGGTTTTCGCTGAACGTTAATTTTCCTGTTAAAATGCCGCACACTGCGCCGTCCTCGGTGCTCTTAGACGAAGTCGAGTCCAGTGGTGGAGATTTTGAACTATGCTGCTGGGGTCTGTGGCGTCCACAGACTGACTTGAATGCTGAGAGGAGGATGGCTGCGGTCCGACCTTCCTGCAGTCAAACACGGAGCAACTTTCTGCTCTTACACTGATTTTGTGCAGGTCAAATAATTAATTAAATTAGTCGTGTTGCTGGCCTTAGCAGCAAAGACTTTTTGGAATATCACGCACTATTGGCATCAATCTTGGTGAAATGAAGCCACGCTTTAGACCTCGGTGGCGTTGTTTAACCGGCTCACACACAACCACAGTTCCCCACGCAGATACACGTGAACCCGTCTGTGGGCGTGACCACATGTTCCTGCATGCGGCAAAGTGTAACGTTCATACAGCCAGTCGAGGGCAGCATGATCAGTTCTTGATCACATGATTAATCTCTGGGTGCCGAAACGTGGCACCTCAGATGGGGCATGTTTTGATACTCGGTACTACTGAAGCATTTTGGTCAGTGCCTCAAAAGAACCGACGTTCGGTACCCAGCCCTATACATATAGAATATAGATATATATTTTTAAAGAGTTTCAAAAAATAAGGAGCTGTAGTGCAAGCTGAATGCTATAAATACTATAAATGTGCAGCTATACAAAGGGCTGTAGCAATACACTAATCTTACGATACACAATATTCAGGCAACAATTCAATACGATTCCATACACTTCAATCATTTTCTGAAATATTTCAAGGGGACAGTGTGATTTGACATGAATAGTCGCTTATTGGACTGCTGGTCCGTCCTTTGAACCAGAAGGACAACACCGCCAGACAAACAGAATCAAACAAACATGTCACAAACGTGTCTTCAGCGTACGCACACTCATGTTTCTGTTGATAGCATATCCAGTATCACGTTGTATCCATGTCCTGCATCTAAATATTCTTTAATGAGCGCGTACGCTGTCACCAGCGGCGGCCATTTTCATGTAAACCATGTCCTTCCGGTTCAAAGGACGGAAGGGCCTTGCCTTCCCTCTAAATATCTGATTGTAAATAAGATTGAAGAAGTGTCTTTTTAAATGATTCATCCCTGTAAGTTATTTCTACGTAGATGCAAAAAGGACATTGATGTGGACTGTTCACTCTGCACACAGTCTGATGAAGATCTTTGTCACCGGGACATTAATTAATACTAACATTTCTGTGTTCTGTGTTTTAGCTTGAATGTTCTTTTTTTATTTGATATTATTCCTCAATATTTTTTAATAGTCAAATTCTGAAACATTTTTCTGAAATAATTCTCAGAATTCTGTTTTTTCCCCATTTTTTTAATTTAATTTTCATTCTCATATTTTTAAAGCACTTTATTGGCCTTTTTATTTGCTGATAATCATTTTAACTTCAGGTTTCACAGATGTGCGTGAACTCTGAGCTGCCACAAACATCTGCTTTATGCCTCTAAAAGCCTTGACTTAGTTGTAGTGATGAAGAAGTTGTTACTTTCAGAGGACAAACTGATGCTTTGTGCATTTGATGTTTTTTATTTTTTGTCTGACCTTTTATTTTATTATTTATTAAAATTCCCTTGTTATACTAGTTTTTTTTGCAATTGAGGTCATTTTAAATCAATGTTCCATTAACTGTTTTTGTAGCTGCAGCTAAATGTTTGAGATTTCTTTCTGAGCGACTCTTTCCTTCAGTCTTAACTCTCTGATCTGATGTTCTGCAGGAGGCTGCTGTCGCGTTTGTGGCTCGGTGGAACATTTTCAGAAGGACTGTCCGGAGCATCAGGCTGCGAGTGAGTTGTCAATAATCGCTGTTAACGAGTTATCATGTGACTCTGACTGAGCTGTGGGGACATTTTAAGTCGCTGCGCCATATTTCATGCAGAAACTCAAACGTGTGTTGAGCCTGTTTCTGTTGAACTATTCACGACTACAAATATGAAACATCAAGTACAAGAAATGTAAAAATCCTCCAGGGCTGCTCCATATATTCTGTTTACGGTGATACTTCAAATGAATCGGATTCGTAATACTACAACTTTTTAACCTACAGGAGAAGTCATGAACACTGAAAAACACTTTTTTGATCTGAAACAGTTTCCAGGGTAACTCGAACAACTCAGTGGAAATGATCTGCTTTGAAGCTTCGTTTAACTCCCACCAACATGTTCTGCTCAGTGGTCGCCTGGTTTCACACAGACAGTTATTAGTGTGGCACAACGTGCACGGGCGTCTGTTATATCGGCCTTTCTTTGAAAAACAAAAGGAGCTCTGATGCAGCTTTGCTGTTATTTCTTCTAAGAAAATGACTCCCCTGTGGTATTATTCATTTGTCAGGGTACTAACCTTAACCCGACTTCATATTATCAGTGAATGAGTCTGATACAACTCACTCTCACAACAGTTGTGAGAGTGCGACGCATGTGCAGCGTATGCAGAATATGATCAGGCTGCTGTTACAGGGAGTCCATGGTCATTTTTGGTTAAACAGGGACGGTTTAACTGGAAGCTAATAAAGCGGTCTCTCAATTCATTTCAATTCAATTCAATTTTATTTATATAGCGCCAGATTACAACAATTTTCATCTCAAGGCACTTAAACAATATAGTCCAATTCAAGCCAATTGGAATTCAATTCATTGTAATCATAATCCAATTCATTCATATAGAGCCAATTCAAAAATAATATCCTATCTAAGGAAACCAACAGATTGGACCGAAACTTGTCTTCAGTCCAATCTCCCGTCCTGAGCCTGAGGGACTGTGGAAAGGAACGACTCCCTTTAACAGGAAGAAACCTGTGGCAGAACCAGAACCAGGAAGAAACCTCTGGCAGAACCAGAACCAGGAAGAAACCTCTGGCAGAACCAGAACCAGGAAGAAACCTCTGGCAGAACCAGAACCAGGAAGAAACCTCTGGCAGAACCAGACTCAGGAAGGGTGGCCATCCGCCTCGACCAGCTGGGGTTTGAGAAGACAGAAAAGAGGGAAAAGAGGGGGGAAAAACACCATAACACCATTCAAAGGATACCTGTTGGAACAGGGAAACACAAGTTAATAACCACAATAATGTCACATGTACATAAAATCATTTGAGAAATTAAACAGGGGGAAAAAGAGAGCAAAGTGAGGAAAGGTGTGACAGATGAGGTCCCCCAGCAGTCTAAGCCTATAGCAGCTTAACTATGGGATGTTTCAGGATTACCTGAGCCATCCCTAACTAAAAGCTTTATTGAAAAGGAAAGTTTTAAGCCTAATCTTAAAAGTGGAAAGGGTGTCTGCTTCCCGGACATTTACTGGCAGCTTATTCCACAAGAGAGGGGCCTGATAACTGAGGCAAAGACGCCAGGTGCATCTGCTCTCATCTCCTCTTTGAAATAAAACAGAAAAAACGTTACGTGGACACTTATCGAGTCCACTGAGCGGAACAAACGCAAGGAAACGTGTCACGTTAGCATTTTAATGGAAATCAGTCGGCTTTTAGTACCTAGATAATCTTTGCTGCAGCCCTACACTGTTTTCATAGCTCATGGTTAGACCGAGAGTTAGTGGTAGGCTCAGCAAAAAGAGAAGGAATGATCCGAGGAATGTTGAAAAGGAATGTCTGACAAAAATAAATAATCAGGAGTTTTTATTATGGTGGGCTCATTTCTCTCAAGAGGAAAGAATAGTAAAATCTTCTTAAAAGCATCCTCTAGCAGTTGTGCTGGTGGACTGGAGCTTGAGTTTTAGTGAATTTTCATCTGACTGTATTAATCGCTGCAGATTTTCCCTCTAAGGAGGTGAACAATTCGTGTCTCTGAGGCATAGAGATTCATCTCAGTTGTTTGTTCCTTTGAAACTAATTTTATTCTATTTAAAGTTCATTCCATTGGAACTGTAATGCAGGTGCAGCCAGGAACGTTTTGTTAAGTTGAAAACATTTACTGTGGTTCTAGGATATTCACCTGTGATAAACCCAAATCAGTTTAATAAACTGGGTGTCTTAATGTTTCTCTGATGTTGTCCTTCCAGCTAACTCCATGACAGTGGGCTGGTTGTCCAACAATATGAGCGCAGACCATGAAGAGGTGCACATTCCAATGAAGAAAGCCAAACCCAAGCAGACCAAAGTGGTGAAGTTCTGATTCAGCAGCGCTTTTGTTCATCACATCAGTCTGACCTGCATGTTTGTATGTAAACAGATCCCCTTTATGCCGTTTTGGATGATGATGATGATGTAAAAAATAAGGAAAATGAATAAACTGTGCGACCGTGTGTGGGCTGTAATGTGTGAACACGACCACGTGGGGTCAGTGCTGGATCAGAATGAGGTCTGAGCTGCTGTGCTGCAGCAGTGCGGTGGTTTCTGGCTTCTTAAAGGAGGACTGAGTCGTACTGAAGGTTATCCTGCTGCTCTGAAGGACAACTGCTGTCATGCAGATCTTAAACTGGAGGAAAGATAAAATACATGTAGAAACAATCTGAGAGCTGCTGGTCGTCATCTGCATTGCAGATTACAGTGGAAACAGTAAAGCATATATATTCTCTGTAAATGATATTTCAGATCTGCATGTTGATATGAAAGTCGGTAGTTAATGTGCCCATTAGTAGTTAATCAATGTTTTTTTATTTGAAACTGAAGCGTAATGCGTCAGTAGCTGAAAGGAGGGAGGCTGCAGCACTCAGACTCTCACATGAAGCCTCATAAACACCAAATAGGTTTTTGGAGTTTTTTCAGATTTTCTTTTATGGGTAGAGGTGGAGATCCCTATCTTTCAAGTGCTTGTGTTCCCCTGCAGTGCGTGAATAAAATCTTGCATCACTGATGATGTAAAAGGTCTCCTGGAAATCCCGTTGGGCCCCACAGCAGACAAAAATCCTGGTATTAACATGAGAAAATTCGGACACTGTCACATCTGGTCTGACCTTGACTGGAGCACAAGCCAAGAATTAACTTTTTACTTGTACTTTCACAAGTTTTATTAGCTGTGTGCTGATTCATGATGCCTCCCAAGTCTTGACTAAGAAGTTCCACCTTATGTGACAAGTCTGAAGTTTCAAGTAAAACCCCAAATTTCAATTTTAAGGTCTCAAAAGAGGTGCCAAGTTAAATTCATTTCAAACACAAATTAAGATTACTTTATTGTCATGTATTACACAAAATTACTCTTCTGCATTTAACCCATCCAGGTGCCACCTCGGCCCCTCTAAATTTACACCTGAGTCATTACACTAGAACACGATGTTAAGTCCCAAAAGTCAGTTAAATCTGAAGATTTTAGCGTAGAGAAAGAGTCGGCTATCAATTATAAAACCCCAAGTTTAATCTCATGTCTTTGAAGATTCAAGGATATTTGACTGTGATCCTGTTTATGAAAAAGAGCCAAATAGGTGTCTGTGTAATATGAAATAGCATCAGCAGTACTTGTAAAAAATAAGTAAGTACATACATATAAAACTAAATGACTAATAATAAATCATCCGCATCAAAACCCAGTCTTCCATTCAGCAGCCTATGAGCAATACAAGCATTAGAAACAGTTCTTAAGGTCTTCAGGATGACGTTGTGGAGCAGTTTGTCAGTCGGACAGCATTCAGGCTTAAACTTCTCACTCGCCCCTGTTGGCTCGTAAGATGGCCGAGTCTGCACTAGAAACACAGGAGTCCTATGTTTGGCCTTAGGTTCTGACACTAAAGACCCAAATCTTGACAAGAAGGTAAATCTTTGATCTTGCCTCTAAAATCCATAGTTAGGTCCCAGATGGTCTCAAATAAGGTATTTAAGTAAATAATTTGGTTTTCGCTCTTTGGCTCCTCCTACAGCTGCAGAATGTAACACCACTGTCATAAAAATAAATACCCATGTGACCCCCGCAGATGCACATTCTTACACATGAATTTGTTGTCATGACGAAAAGGCCAAAACAGAAGCCCACAGAAATGTCAGGTGAACATAAAGTAAAACCAAAGTTATGAACTGCGGCACCTCAGTCCTCAGGCAGTCCAGGGCAGTTTCAGGTGGATAACAATAGTAAAAGAAACGCATAGTTTTAAGGCTCACAAACCTTTCGAGTGTCTTGAATGTCTGAAGTTTAGTCCCAAAACTTCCCACATTAAATGCAAAGTGTTTACTATGAACTTTTATAACATTCCAGAGTAAAGCCCCCAAACCAAAAATCAGTTCAGATTTAAATCTTAAGATAAGCTCACTCCTAGGAAAACCTTCTGATTCTCTACACCAGGGGTGCTCTGACCGCTGTTTATTTCAGCTGAGACACTCCTGTACTTTGCAAAAAAATTACAATTTGACACAGAAATACCCTTTTACGTCCCGATAGGTTTCAACTAATTCTTACCTTAAGCCTTGAGTTCTGCCAAGAAAGTGTCACGATCTGACCTGGTTTGGAGGTGTGTTTTGAGTTTCAGGCTGGGTGAGCAGGTTTCCCTGGTTACCTGGGCGGAGTCTGGTGGCTGCCTGCTGACACACCTGTGCTGCATCTACCAAAATCAAGAGCCCATCTTAAGGAGCAGCAGGAGCACTGGTCTTTGCCAGAGTTTTGCCATCTCTGTTGTAACTGGGCCAGCTCAATCCTGAGTGTCTCTAGTGCTGAAGGAAAATATTGTTAACCTCACCTTGTCTCCTCGTCCCAGCCTCAGTTCTGCCTCGTCCTCCCGAGTCTTACGGATTCCTCATATCTCTCGGCCTTCTGGATCTGCCTCACCGCCTGCCTGCTCACCCACCGCTACTCTGGATTTTATCCTACAGCCAGTCAGTCGTTACCTTTCCCACCTGCCACTGTTTCCTCAGACCAAAGTAAGGCAATCTCACCATACTGTTTGGGACATTTTTGCACTTGGACTTTCATACTCCTTAACCTGTCGTCACCCAGTGCTCCAGCCACTCCGGACCCTTGTGATACCTGTTCTCCAGCGTTTCTCCAGGACACAGATTCAGCACCTTTTCTAGTCTCCCTTTGTGTAAAATAAAGTCTCTGAATTTGAATCTGCTAGTGAGTCCTGTGTTTCCACAGTCACCCTGTGGCAGAAAGTTCTGTGTTAAGCCCCAGAAATTCTTGTCTCAAGTCCCAATTTAAAAACCCTGGGTAAGAATTGCCTTGAATGTCCCAGATTCGAGTCTCGAAGGATGTGGGGATTGACAATGATTTTCAACTTTTTAAATGGTCATTGAACTATAAATAATCAAATAGTTCATGAAACTCTTTTCTGGATATGGAACCATTGAGATTTAACAGCTGGTTGCAATGCGTTATTAACGCCACAAAATGTTATAAATTTTTTTTATAAAATTTTTATTTTTTTTTTAATGCACCAAGTTGTTTACGAACAGCCATGAAAACAGAATGCCTCAACACTGCGAGGCAGCATATTCTCTTTGTGCACTTGTTTCTTGTGAAAACTCATCAGTTGCAGCCTGAATACTATCCCAGTTCAAAGTATGGCTCATTGCAAGTGTGGGTTTTTTTTTTTTTAGGTGGTTTTGTGGTTGTTTAAACTTCAACTATGAGGTCGATTCAGTTAAGTTTTTGGCTCTTCGGTTGTGCTGCTTCTTCCTCAGCAACATGGTAAAACATACCATTTTAGACACTTATTTCTTGTCTTTGTTATCCTCGCTTTAAAAACTACCAACACGACCACTGTCTGTATTATTTTCCCTCCAATGGTTGCTTAAAAAGATACTGTCAAAGGGAATATAGATATTATTGATAATTGTAATGTGTTTACATGAAAA
The DNA here is from genome assembly GCF_036924035.1 of Leuresthes tenuis. Taxonomy (NCBI): domain Eukaryota; kingdom Metazoa; phylum Chordata; class Actinopteri; order Atheriniformes; family Atherinopsidae; genus Leuresthes; species Leuresthes tenuis. The sequence continues at coordinate 28,243,686 of NW_027325373.1, forward strand.
TACAACCAGACTGTGAATTACTGACCATTTTATTAATATCAATATGGAGATAAAGGTGAACTAACATGATAGCTGAGTTTTAACAGCAAGATAAGATGCAGGTCTTAGCTGGAAAGTACTGAGTAAAGCTCATTTTACTTTTTTCCCAAATATTTTTTTGAATGCAAAGTCCTGAAAAGTCTTTTTTTTTTTTTTTTTTTCCTCCTCTTCTGTTGTTGTACAGAAGAGAAACATCGTAGAGACATTTGTGCTGTTGCCATAATGCAATTAGTTGCTCCTCATTTTTTTAACGGTCCAATTGAACCAAATGTTTTTAGCCTTATCGCCATGGTTAGTTTCAGCCACAGCTTCCCCTTTGAAAGTGACAACAGAACACATATTGGCTGAAAAGGTGGAATGCATCACTGAATGACACAATTTGGAAAAAACGAGACTAAAGACTTACGATAATAATAAACATGTTTTATTTTTGTCGTAACCCCAAGATGTGAAAAAGGACACCTTAAAGGTGACCTATTCAGTAAAAAGCCCTTCTTCCTGTTTCTTGGAGGTTATATCAGGTCGCCAGCAGGTCTAAAACTCCCCAAAAACTCAACCCTGGTATTTCTTTAGTTCCCCTTTGTTTGAAAGTTCCTCATTTGACAAGTCGCTCTGATTTTCATTTCAAAAGTATGCCACTCCTTAAGTTGACTCCGCCTCCTCTGCTAAGCCCCGCCCACTCACATCCACCCTGCTGGACGGATGAAGCCAGCTTCTGGTGGAAATGTTCTGCTGTCAGCTGTACTGAGGAGCATGCATCTTCCATCTAGCAGCAGCCTCGGAGGATATAAGAGCCCAGTGGATAAACTATATCTGAGGCTAATGTTCCAGCAGAGTTAGCTAAAGACTGGGAATGTGCAGCAAACACTTTTCATCCCACTGTTTTAACAACTTGGTCCAGTTCAACGCTGGACTGAAGGAACTGAGCCACAAAGAGGATCAGTTCCAACTCTCAGAGCCTGAACTTCAGAGCAGGGAAATGGAAGTGTCGGCATGTCAGTTCAGTTTTATTCATAAAGCACCAAATCACAACAAATGTCATCTCAAGGCACTTCAAAGATAACGTCCCAAATTCAAAGTCAGAATCCAAATTTTTTAATTGCCTTCTTAAATCTCAAAAGGTCCTAATTTAAATTGCAAGTCTTGGTTTGAAAAACTCAAAATATTCTATGTCTTGATTAGAAAGTTGTAGGTGTTGGGACTAAAATCCAGAGTTTTGACTGTAAAGAACCAAATTAAGCCCTGACTCTTCACGCTATAACTCTCTAAAAGTTACATCAAGGGTTGAGGAATTGGCTACATGTTCTCACTCACTCTGCCATCCATATAAAGAGATGCAACACGATTAACTAAGATTTGTGTCAGAATTTTGACTAACTGGAAAAACTGAACAAACTGTCGATGTATGAGCTTGGTGGTGAGACCATTCAGTACAGCAAGACTTCAGAAATTCTCTCTAATAGCACAACAATGATGGATGATTTACTGATGCTGACATGGTACAGAACACAAGGTTGAATTTTATTTGTCATAAAGATAAAAACTAATATTTCCTCATCATAGAAATTATTTTGGTTACTGTCGCTCATTTGTTCTGTTCACTGGGAGCTGAGAAGAAGGGAAGTTTCCCTGGCTGGGTAAAAGTAAAGTACAGAGCAGAATAAAATAAAATCTGAGTTTATCCTCAGAGGACCCTCCCCCATGTCTGGGTTCCACAGTCTGATATGTTCTCATGGAGGCGAAGCTAAACTGCAGCCAGACAGCTGCTACTTGCTGCCAGCTCACAGCCCACTGAGGGCGATTACGCAATTTATCCAAAAGTTTCATCCACAGCAGAAGACTGAGTGTGTGTGTGTGTGTGTGTGTGTGCCTCATAACAAAAGCACAGAGGCTTCATTCACTGGTGTCTCCTGGTTCCAATTTAAAAAAGCTGAGAGGGGGACTTTGCTCCAACGATTGTCTTTCTGTCATTGGGTTGCCCAACACCCCGCCCCCTGCTCTCCCCCTCTGAGATTTTACCGTATGTACATACATAAATCTTCAGATGTGAGCCCTCTGGTCATATTATCAGAATCATTGACGACTGTGATCAAAAATAGACACTGACAAACTTTTTGCAACACTTTGCAACATGGCTGCACATAGATCAGGCGCCTGAGCACAGATATGCAAAATCCTCCCACTCATACAATGAAAAGGCCTTAGCAGGTCCATCAGAACCCAAGTACCTGAGACTCGACCCAGGGCCTTCCAGGTTTGGATTCATATTTTACGCAGTCATAGGATTTGTAACCCCAGTAGAAATAGAGGTTCGCTTGATTACAATAAATGAAATAATACTGCAAAGCTGATTTTTGAAGTGTTGTGTCATCTTTCAGCAGGATAGAAAACTGACTTAACCAGAAATAAGGACCCAATCAGCAAGCCTGGATTTGTTTTACAAAGAGGATGGACAATGTGATGTCATGGAAGTTAGACAACCTGTTCTACTCCAGGTAAGAGGCAAAGATCTGTTTTAGAAAACCTCGAAATTCAAATCCTGTTAAAAGTAATCAGCTCTGAAATCTGTGTCAGTCAGCTCCTTTTGGTTTGGGTCCAGTATTGGTCTGTTCTGCAAAAAAACCCACAGAAACATCACTGAGGTCATCCATGGAAAAGCTTTAGGAAAACAGACGACACTTTAAAACAATTACTCAGGTAATTGGATGAAGCCTCTGAGTAAGTTTGGATGATCTTCATCCAATCAGATCAACAAAGAGAAGCTGTAGTCAGCGAATATTAGCTGCCATAATTAACTGTCATCACACCAAAAAATCCAAACCCTTGGAGACTGGTGGTCCACAATTCAGCTGTGTGAGAGAGTAACACCCCAGCTGCCAACTTTTGATGAACAGTTGAGTCATGATTGGATCAAGGTGGTACATTTGTAGGTCCTTCTAGGTTCATGCACAAATGTTTGGATCCGTGAGACTCTTCAAGCAAGACTCCCAAATACACAAACGGACATGATCGTATCAAACAGGAACAAATCAGTGTAGGACTGTGACAGTATATTAATACAACTGAATCCCCAATAAAGCTGCTCTCAGTCACTGAGAGGAAAATCATCCCATTAAGACTCACTCACAAGCATTTCCAGATCCAGATTCCAGAGCCAAATTCTGATTTTATAACCACCTGAATTCAGCTGTACTTATGATCTCCCACAGAGGAAGTTAGAAGCAGCAAGATGTGTGGAAGACTTTCTCACTTGCATCAATAATGCAATTCCCATCCTGTGCACATATACTGGCTCAGTATATTCACACAACACTAAAAAAACATGTTTGCACATAAGTATTCAGTTTCTCACAAAGTCTACTAAAGATAGGAAGCATTAGAGTGAACTATGGACTGAATGGGGCCTCGAAGTGTGAAAGCAGAGCAGCTGTTGGTGCCGTCAGAGAAGCGTCTGCCCACTGAACTGCGAACAGGTGAGATCACACATGACTGTAAATATACAGCATCCAGTTAGCTGAAACTGCGACACCTGTGTTGTTCTGCAGGTGTTTTATATTTCTTGGTGAACAGAGATTTTTTTTGTAAATGTTCCTTAGCTGTGTTTGTGTGGACAAGGCCAAAATGTATGAGGGACCATTTGGGTCATGATTCAGAATTAGCATGCATACAAACCTATGAAACCAAAATATTTCAAATTATACTGAAAAGCTTGCACACACTCTACTAAAATACTCTTATAGACACTACTGAAATGAGGTTGTAAAGGGTTAGTAGGACTAAAACAAATCTGATAAAAGGCAGAAACAAGACAGAGTTTTATGAACCAATAACAGAACCTCTGCAGCAAACAGGTGCTGATTAAGAGGTAAACTTTGTGATGCTTTTAGAAAAATAAATGTACTCAAACACAGTCTGAAACTGAGTTCAGCCAGAACTTGATGCTTTACCACCACATCATTTTAATGCATTACGTGGCTCTGCTATGAGGTTCTTTTTCTGTTCTGGTTACTTCCTGTTTCATTTTGTAGAGCTTCCCCTTAGTTTATTCTGTTGAGTAGAAGTTAATTTTCTTTGTTACACCTGGTTTCTGTTGCTGATTAGCTCTCACCTGTTTTCAATCTTCTGGTCATTGCTTCTGCATTTTCAAGCAAAAAAAAAACCTAGAGAGAATCCACGGAAAACCAGAAAGATGTGTGGCCTCAGTTCTGTTTAATCCATGACACTTGTGCTCATTTTCTACATGTTTGTGAGACAATTTTTGTAGTCAACCAGCTTGTTGTTTTGTTTCTTTTCGTCATTCTTCTCAAACTTTGCAGTTTTTTCTCTGTGTTTTTGTTGAAGTTTTGAATCTTTTGGGCCCGTTTTGTCTCTTTCAGTCTCTTTATTATTGGGCTGTCCCACATATTCTCTGAAAAGCCTCCAGCTGATCCAAAATGCTGCAGCCAGAGTTCTAATGCAAACTAACAGGAGAGATCATGTTTCTCCAGTTTTAGCTTCTCTTCATTGGCTCCCTGTTAAATTCAGAACAGAATTTAAGATTCTTCTTCTCACATATAAAGCTCTTAATGACCGAGCTCCATCATATCTTAAAGATTTAATTGTAAGGTATTTTCCTAACAGAGCACTTTGCTCTCAGACTGCAGGTATACTTGTGGTTCCCAGAGTTTCTAAAAGCAGAATGGGAGGCAGAGCCTTCAGTTATCAGGCCCCTAAAAGCAGAATGGGAGGCAGAGCCTTCAGTTATCAGGCCCCTCTCTGTGGAACCAGCTGCCAGTTTGGCTTCAGGAAGCAGACACCCTCTCTACCTTTAAGATCAGGCTGAAACTTTCCTTTCTGATAAAGCTTATAGTTAGGGATGGCTCAGGTGAGCCTGAAACATCCCATAGTTCTGCTGCTATAGGCCCAGCCTGCTGGGGGAGCTCCCATGATGCACCTCTCCTCCCTCTGACATCATTGCTGTCATTAACTTGTGTTTCTCTCTCTCAGCAGGTATCTCTGGCCTGGTGTTACGGTGCTTGTTGTCCCCTCTTTCCTGCCCTCTCAGCCCCCAGCTGGTCGAGACAGATGGACGCCCTTCCTGGTTCTGGTTCTGATGGAGGTTTCTTGCTGTTAAAAGGGAGTTTTTTCTTCCCAAAGTCACCTTGTGCAGCTCAGGACGGGGGATTGGATCAAAGAGAAGTTTTAGTGCAATCTGTTGGTTTCCTTAGCTGGGCTACTTTTTTTAATTGGCTCTGTGAATTGGACTAATTTGGAATTTAATTAATTTGATTTGATTAGATTAGAATGAGTTGGACTCTAATTTGCTTGAATTGGACTGTATCTTGAGATGATATTTCTTTTAATCTGGCACTTTATAGATAAAATTTAATTGAGTTTGTGTGTCTCACTTCAGTCACTCGTCTCCTTCTAAGGTTTCTTCTTTGTTTCTTTGTAGTTATTTTAAATTTCTTACCATCTCTGTAATCCAGCTCTGTTGCTTCATGTTTCTTGTGGTCAAATGTTGCACATTTATTAGGCTGCATTGAGACCATTTTAAATGGTGAAAATAGCACAGAAGGGGAACCAGTGATGTTTTCTCAGACCTGGATGTATTTCCAGAATTTTTTGTGCCTACTGATAACACCCTATTGACGTCCATGCAGCATAACTATCCATAATCCCTTTTTCCAAGGACCCTGGAGACCCAGACAGAGGCTCCTCTGTCCCTCTCCTGTGCCCCTGCCTGCAGAACTAAGCCAGGCCTAATGAACTTCCTTACCTGCCTTTATGGACTGTTTGAACCTCCTCCCACATTAAAGACAAGCTGCTGCTGAGAGGAGAAGGAAGAGAAATAGTTACAACCGAGAGGAAGTTTTCTGCTTCTTTTCTAATGTAGCAAAACTTCACAGCAGCATCGTAGGTTAACAGTCATGACCTGAACACCGGCCGCCCAGATTTACTGCATGGCACCGTAATAAAAACCACATGAGCTGTTCAGCCAACAGGTTTCTAAACTTTTCAGTTTTGGGGAAAGTTGAATCTAAATGATGACAAAGTCCAAAATATGAAAGCCTGTTTTTATATAGTGGGGATCACCAAATCAACATTTAAGTAAATGGTCACATTCGAGGTTGTAAAAAGTGATTTATAAATAATTTTTCCAGAGGGGATAGATGTGTGTTTGATTTTCATGCTTCAGCTTCAGTAACAAATCTGTTACGGGTAACAATAAAGTGTCCTGGGTGAGGAAATAAAACAAGGAGAACAGATGGGTAACGTTAAAGAGTTATTTATTTATTAAGTAATAGTAACACTATTCAAACAAAACCCAAAAGAAGAACACAATTCTAACGGAACCTGTTGAGAAAATCAGGAGCCGAAATGATTAACAGAACAACCAAAACAAAATGCAAACAATCCCCCTCCTTCCACTGAAAACTGGATCAAAATGCACTGTAAAAAGAACATTACCTCTAAAGAAAATTACCTAAAAAAGATGTTTATTCTTTGCATATGCAAATTATAATGTATACAATAATAATACATTATATTTATTTAACAAAAAAGAGAGCATTAGATTAAAAGCAAAAACTCAAGTTCAAAAGAGAGAAACCTCGGTGAATGAGATAAAAAGAGATTAAGAACTACACTTACACAGGTTTTTACACAGTCCTTTTTTAACAACCATACTCTGAACACACTACACTGATTTGGAAAAGTGGAGTAAAACAAACACCAAAATGTGAGTTTCAAATGTTTGATAATTAAGACGGCACATCTTTGGCCCTCACTTCCCTGCATTCAGATCATAACTTCACAACAATCCCAGATGTTTTAGCAGCCACGTGCAATCCAGTGTGAAACAAAATGCCATTAATTGGCCCAGTTTAGTTGTAGATTAACAAATGATTCCAATCATTTTCTCATCTCTGTTTATTTATGTTTATTTATCATTTATTTTTCTGACACTCACGTGACATTTAACAAGAAGTTAGACCTAAACAGAGCAGCTTGTTTAAGCTTTAAACCTTCTCATTAAGCACAAGCCCTAAGTTTCTGTTAACTAAGCATCCTCATAAAGTACGCCATCAATCTAACACAAAATGCCCAGGAAGGAAAAGGAAACTACATCTGAAAACACCAGCCAGAAGGCCGAACAAACGTCCATAATTCAGATGTTATGCAATGTATCATCACATCCTTCAAGCTCCCGGCGGTACAAACGTTCTGCCCTCTCACAGCTATTACAACTACTGTGAAGTGACAATTGACAAAGTACTGCAAAAATTCTTGGTTCCTGACTGGAAGACTGGTGACTAACTCTAACCTCCAAACATTTTCCTAAAGCTAACCAAGCACTTTAATTGCCTTCACCTAAAGTCCAGTCAGGGCTTAACTTGGTAAGATGCAGCAAATATGACGTGTATTTTAAAATGTAACTCTGAAGATTTGTGTTCATGTGTCAGTAGATGACACAGTAGATGATGAGTCAGGCACCAGCAGGAGGAGAGACATCAAACGTATCTCAGATGAATCAACAGAAAAGATCTGTTTGCTCATTTTTGTCCATCAGAAGGCTGCAGACAGTAAGTCGGTCAGGAGTCGTCCTCAGGCAGCTACCAGGAAATGCTCGTTACCTACAGATTGAGCTGGAAGTCATTACTGCAGCATCGAGCCTGAAGGGCTTGACTCCTGCTCACAGTCATGCACATATGTTTCCTTTAGGCAATTAGGTGCAGGTGATACTAAAGACAGGCGGAAGGAAGGATCCCTGAGCAGAACAGAAGGGGAGATGAAAGTGAGTTACAGCTAATGAAGCTGGAGAGAAGATCAGAAACCAAGGGCCTCGTGTGGATCTGAGAGGAATCTATTGGAGCCGATGAAGCTGTGGGGGCCCGCGGGTGATGTCAACAAGAAACATATTTATGTGATCAGCAGGTTTCTTGTTATACAGAACTGTGGAGTGACTCAGTTTGTCCATGAACATGTGACGACTGACTGAAACTGAGGAGACCAAAGGCAGACTTCATCCTGGTGGATAAAAGTAGCTCAACCAGCTCTCAGAATCTGTGAATTTTCTACACCCTCTTCTGAAAAAGGTTCGGAAACTATGTAAAAACGAAATAAATGTACAATGAAATGACCCGTAAACGATCTAATGCCTACATTTGGCTGCAAACAGTACAAAGTCAACATATATGATAAATCAATGTTGAGACTGAGAATGTTTTGTTTTTTTAGAGCCCTCCTCTGAAAGAAAGTCATTTCAGCCGCTTGTATCCACGACCTCATTCTTTGGGTCAGAACCCAGATCTGTGACCATAGGTGAGGGTTGGAACAAAGATGGAGCAGGAACCTGAAAGCTCCTCCTTCTGGCTCAGCTCCCTCTTCACCACAACGAACCGGAGCAGCGCCCTCATTGCTGCTGACAAAGCCCCGATTTGTCTGTCCATCTCTAACTCCAACTCACCATCACTGAGAACAAGATACTGAAACTCCTCCACCTGAAGCAGAGAACCATGGCTTCAGATCTGGAAGAGCTGACTTTCATCCCAGCTGCTTCACACTCAGCTGTGAACTGAAGTTCACGACTTAAGGAAGCCAACAGAACCACATCATCTGCAGAAAGCAGAGATGTAACCCTGAGGTTCCCAAACCAGACGCCCTCCTCTCCCCGACTACACCTGCAGATCCTGTCCATGAAAACCACAAATGGGATCAGTGACAAAGAGCAGTCCAACACACACTGTAAACCAGCTCCACTTTGGACTATGAATATGTATATATAAATAAAAGTTTCATAAACTGACACACACGCATATATATATATATATATATGTATATATATATATATATATATATATGTATATGCTTATATATGTGTGTCAATTTATGAAACTATCTTTTTATGGACTTCAACAACACATGTAGATGTGCAAGTCCCGCTGAATCTGAATGTGCGTGTGTGATGTCTGTGTGTTCACATTTAACATCATACGGTTATATGAGTGCCATCGGATCGGATTAATGGCTAAATTACAATAAAGCTGAGTTATTCAGTTCATGTAGACACCTTAATCTGGTTAATGGATCATATGCTTGAGATTTTTTCCCAGGATCGTCACCCGGAAGTCAAAGGAGACGATGTTACTGTTGTTGTCACCATCTTCGGAAAGAAATAAACAACACGATGGAGAATGCGCCGTTGTGCATCGCGTTTGTGCTATAACCATGCTCATCACAAACTAATGTAGTTTCGCTCGCCATCTTTCTCGAATACCTGAGTTTGTTGTTGTTAATCAGTTCAGTAGTAGTTTGAAAGGTGGCAATGGCAGTAAAGGTATTTCTAAAAGGTAATTTAGTACCATTACACAGGCTCTACAAAATATAATGTAATTTCCAATAGAAAGCTTTCAGGACATTGTATTTGTTCTAGTTTTATGTCTAATCATAGATTATTTTATGTCTTTAATGCACTTCTATAAGACCCCCAGGAGCAGTGGCTCTGCTTAAAGGTCCCTGACAGTTTAACACCTCTGCTGATCCTGTTCTGTGCGAGGTAGATGTGTGTGGGATTATGTCTCCCTTTAGTTCTTATTGAGCACAACCGTAAGTGGGTGAGTAGCGTTGAGTGTAAGCTGAAATCTTTCAGGGCGCTAACGGATAGTGTCCAGGGTGCACCCTACCTGTCTGCCTGTGGCAGCTGGGATAGGCTCCAACCTCCCCATACCATGAATTAGATAAAGCATGTGTGAAAAGTGGTATGGCTTTTTGCTATTTTTGTATTTTATCTGGCTGATGAGAAAACTGATTTAATTTGAGTGTTTACTGTACCCTGCATCAGAACAGAAGTCAATCAATTTCCAGACAAAGAAAAACGTTTAAATTTGAGTTTCTCCCACTGGGGGATGAATAAATTATTTTTATATTTTATTCTATTGTATTAAAAGTTTTAAAATGGTGGGCTGTAACTATTGTATGAATCCCTAATGTTAGGATGTAGGACCAAAAGAAACAGCAGATGTTGGTGTTTTTGCTTTTGAGTAATGATTAAAAGTACATGTTGCTGCATTCAGGGGGAGCATCTGACATGCCCAGGATCTGCCTTTATGTGAAAGTGGCTGGATCAGTACCTCCAGGACAGAAACAAAGACATCAGGAAGCTGTCGACAGTCTGACCTCTGTGGTGTGATCCATCTGTTGTCTCAGCCTTGATAAAGTCTGATGGGATCCTTTGTTTTCTGGCCTGTTTTGGCAGCGGTTCCTACCCTGAAGTGAGGAAGGCTGTTGGGATAACTGGTTGACCTCACCAGTAATTCCCTCCTGTTTATCTACCAGCATTTCTCATCCAGTACTCACAAAATAACTGAGTTTCAATGTTTTCTGTGTGGTTCAATGTAGCACAGAAGCAATCATTTTATCCAGTGAAAATGAGCGGTTCTGGTGGAGTCTAACACACAACAACCTTGATATTTACTGTGACAGCTTTGTTGCTGGTTGCATAAATATGTACATAATGTTGCACGTGTTCACAGTGGAAGTTAAAGAAATTGAGCAACAGTAAGACAAGTTAATCATAAAATTTCTATACTTTGGGTTATTTTTTATCAAAGATTTTTTTTGTGAGGAGTTTATCAATTTATTGGTGCATTTATTTATTACTTGTCTATTTTATTTTAAGGGGCTGCACGGGGGTGTGGTGGTTAGCACCGTCACCTCACAGCAGAGTGTTCCAGGTTCCAATCCAGGTTCCAATCCAGGTTCCAATCCAGGTGTACACTGTCTCTCGTCCAATGAAAAAATGGATTAAGCAGGTATAGACAGAGGGATTTTGTTTTAGTGCAGGAATGTCAAACTCCGGTCCTCGAGATTCAGATTAAATGGATCTCTTCGAAAGATTGTTAAGTTCTGCACAAGCCTGCTAATGATTGATCTGAATCAGGTGCGTTGAAGCAGGGAAGCATCTAAAACCTGCAGGACATCCCTGTTCTAGTGTTTAGTCCCTTTTGTGAGACTCTGTTTCTGTCTTATCAGAATGTAGATTCTGTTTCGGTTTCTGTCCCCAGTTTGGCTTCACAGGTTTTTTTTTCATTGATGTTTTTTTTTAAGCTTGTATTCCTTCTGTTTCCTGTTTAGTTTTTAGTTATTCTGTTGTAGTTTCCCATACTAACATGTAGTTGTCCCCATTTCTCTTGGTTTGGTTTCCTCAGCTCTCCAACACACCTGTCTGTCATTAATTGGTCTCGGCTGCTGTCACTTTTCTCATCAGTTCCTTTAGTTTTAAAACCTCATGGATTAGTCTTTGTCAGATCCTTTCTGCTGTCACACTGGTTGTTCGAATGGTTATTTTAGTCGTTTGGGTTTCTCCTTCATTTAGTTTATGGTTATCCAGCCTGGCTGTACTTTTGGTTTCAGTTTTAAATAAAACTTTCAGTTAGTTTTCATTTTTCCTCTGTTCTGCTGTCTGCACTTGAGTCCTCAACAAATTCCACAACAGTAATCCTGAATTGCACACACTCTCCAGTGCTTGTTTCAAATCTAGAGCTGGAAACAGAGGAAGCAAAGAAACAGAATTTTAAAATGATACCAAGACTATTCTGCATTAGCTTTACCATTTTAAACCTTGCTAACATGTCGATAAGCTTTTTTCGATAAGCCCTATGTAGATGTTTTGTATGAGTTAACACACTCATACAGTGTAATAAAGCATTTCAGAGCTCAACAGCGTCTGTGTCTAATTAGAGTTACTGATACACTCAGTTTTGGACACAACCTCCTCATTCCTGCCCACAGGCTTTCATAAGCCAGCCGCCATCAGTTAACTGAATTAGCCTCCAGATGTCTGTGCAAACACAGATTTTCTGCATTGTTTTTATTAGTTTGCTGAATGGTTGAGGCTCTTATTGGTCCACATCCTGCTGGAGTGCACATGAGCAGTGTTTTAATTTGGCTACAGCTCAAACTGTAGTACGCTACATTTATATAAAACAACACTCTTTGTGTTTAGCTCAGCCATTTAATGGATCTGCGTGGAAGTAGGTTTCTCCAGGTCTGATGACCTTCTCCTCTGCCACTGTGTTGGATGACAGTGAGTCAAACACAGTACATCCCAGAATACAGCTTCTTCTGTCACATCACAGTTTAAACGCAGTCTAATTTGGCCTTTCTGTTCCTGAGGTTTATCAATGGTTTGCACCTTGTGGTGAACCCACAGCAGTCTTCTCTTTATGTTCAATCTGGATAATATCACTTCTACCTCATGGCAGCTGCTCTTTTTAAAAAATATATCTTATTGAACTTTTATATATATTTCACTTATACAGATAGACAACAATCAAAACAATGACATCCATAAAATGAACAGTCACAATTTCACAAGACATTTCACATATTTCACACATTTAAAACGAACAGCACACACAAACACTCAACTACACACATCAACACAACAGTTTCAAGTTTGATTGTGCATTTTAACATTTAAGAAATTCCATTAAAAAGTTTCCACTCATTCTCGAACTCTGCAGTTCTTCCCCTGGTAATATAAGTCATTCTTTCCAACACCTTACAAGATGCCATCTCCTTTATCCACATTTTTATCAAGGGCACATTCCATTTTTTTTCCAAAAGAGCAATCATCCTCCTGGCCTGTAAGAGTCCAAAATCAATTAAAAATGATTCTTTAGGATTGACCATAAGGTTTTCTGGACACATACCAAGTATACAAAGTTTTGCCTGATGAGATACCTTCACTCCAACAATCTCAGTCAAAGTTAGAACAATTTCTTTCCAGAAGTTTTTTTTTGGGCAGTCCCATACACAGTGGTACAAAGTACCCTTTCCTTCCAAGCACTTAATACACGTGTCTGGCACATCAGGGGACCATTGGTTTAACTTAACCGGGGTAATGTATGTTCTCATCAAACATTTGTATTGTAGTAATTTAATTCTAGAACTGATCGATTGTTTTTGGGCTTTAAAACATGCCTTTTCTCAATCAGCCTTTTGCATGTCTTCCTGAATATCCAGTCTCCATGCCTCTAGCCTGTCGATGGTGGACTCTTTATCATATGACATCAAAGCTGTATAGAATAAAGAAATCTGTTCATGGCAGCTGCTCTTTATAGTCCAGGCAAAGTAGCATTTAACAACAGACTAATTGTAAAAAAATTTTTTTCAGCTTAGATCATTTCTATGTGGTGTCCAGAACAACATACTAAAAGTCCTAAGAAATCCTAGTTGAGGAAATATGTTAAATTCTCATTAATCCGAGATGTGAGCCAATAAGGCTAGACAACAATACACCCCAAAGGAGCTATTTTTTCCTTTACTCCTATCAAAATGAAACTTTATACAATGAAAGTACCCATGAAAAGTAACATTTTTTGTATTATAAGTTTCTTTGAAAATTAATTTGAATATGTGAATGAGCTATACACTAATCTAAAATGCCCAAAATACACCCAAATAGGCTTAATTTTTTGCTTTATTCCCACCACAATAAAACTTTACATGGTAAAAGTAAACATGAAAAGCAATAAACAATAAAAGCTTTTTTTTATTACACGTTTCTTTTGAAATTAATTTGAATATGCACATGAGCTCCACACTAATTTGCATAGGCAGAAACACCACTCATGACAAATATATCGGCCCAATCTTCATCCAATCATCCTACTGCCAGGTGATGGCAATGCTGCTTTTAGATGGGCCTCTAACCTGAAAACTGCCTGGCTTGGTAGTACCTGCCAGGGGTATAACCCCTGCCTGTATAGTCTTCAGGGTCAATTAATTGAAAAGATGTTGTAAAAAGATTTTACTTTATCATAGGAAGATCAGACTATCCACCTCTTGTCATCATCTGAGGAAATCTTGGCCTTTTTTGTGTTGCTAGGCACAAACTTAGAAAACAAGCCAAAATATCTCCTTTGTCTTAGTGTCATAGACAACCTTTCTTGACCTCAGTGGGTAACATCACGAGGTCTATGAAACACAGGCACAGGCATTTTTAAGAGCTTTGAAAAAGACAAGAGAGGGGTCTATCTGTGGACTGAAAGGGAGAGTTGTAACCTGAAATCTAGGTGAAAGCTGAAACTATCCAAATCACACAAAATCATAAAAGAAATTGAATTGAGACGTTGCTGACAGATTGTGCAGACTTTTTTTGTTATTTTCATACAACCCCACTAATTTCACTTTCTATGAGGTCAGGTGTGCGCAGCTTGCTGTTTTAGTTTGCCATCCTTTGAAATTGTCCACATTTACACAGCCAGCATGAAGCAACATGAAATTGGGAAATAACTAATACATATTTTCTAGTAGTATCATGACAACAGATTCACATTACATTTCATTTCTAGAAAAATTGTGATGTATAAAAGATCCAAGCATAAATCTGTAATTTAGTTCTTTGTTTGAACTTTTATTTATGAATATATTTATGAATATATTTATGAATCTGATGCAGAAACACACTAGTTCTAGAGTCATGTTTCCCTATGTGTTCCACCAGCTTCCTTTTAATGACACTTTTAAATAATATGAGGACTAAGGATACTAATTGTTGCAGTTTTTCAGAGGAATCTATGTCCATTCTTGCTGAATCCAAGATTTGAAAGGCATCTAACCCCGCAGTGGTGGTAAATAAAGACCATTTTTGGGGTTAAGAGCGGCTCAGTTGCTCAGGTTGTGTCGCTTAGTGATTACGTCATAAACTACGCCTGTCGTGGTGCTGAGCTCAGGCTCAGTTGTCACATAGACCAAAAACTAGAATTTCTCCAGAGATATCCGCCACAGGAGCGACGCGGTGCAGCTTCAGGTAGGAGGGAACCCCCTAGATGTTCTCCGAAGTGTAACCAAGCCGTTCTTTTCCGGTTGTCTCACGTGCCACTGTCTGTGTTTACAAACATCTCGTGCCTCAGAGGTTTGCTGTTAGTCTGGTTACGGTCTGTTCGGTCTCGTAAACCAGTAGATTTCTGGGTCTTTGGATTCTAACAGTTTAGAATTCTCTTGTTTTCTACTCAGATTGTTTGGAGGAGAAGCAGCTTCGGAAACACGTTTTAAATAACTCCTTCAGATACAATAAGGCCTTGGCTGCTTGCTGCTCGGGTAAATTTTAAACAGAAAAGACTTTGGAGGTCGAAAACATACATTCACCACAACTTTAGGTGGTTTTAAACGACCCAACGACATGTTTTCCAAACGTCACAAACAAGACAAACTTAAATTTGTTAGAAATCAGAGGTATTTAAAGTGGTCTTAAGCAATAGTTCTCCAGGCTCTGAACTTAAGGGATGAACCAGTGTTGTGTCGACACAGAACAGACAACTTAGCAAAGAAGACATTTTAAACTGGATCTTTAGGCACTTTGTTACCAGCAGCCTGTCACAAAGACACATAATTTGTTCCCATTTCTTTAGCTGCATCTATGAAAAACAGCAAAGAAAACACAGTTTGACAGACAGAAAATAGGATTTCTGCAGCAACAAGGTGATTCCCAAAGAGCTATTAGCTGAAAACTTGGCATATCTCAGCATGGTGTGCAGTGTGTCCTTAAAACATTTGAGGAAACTGGACAAGTGGAGGACAAAAGAAGAAGTGTCAGGCCTAAAAAACTATCTCCAGCAGATGAACAGGATCTGAAAGTGATGTCCTTAAGAAAGAGGAAAAAATCCAGCTGTGACCTGACAGGACCTGAGAGATGCATCTGGACCTTCAGCTGATCCATCTACTGTTGGCCCAAGCCTCATCAGAAATGGTCTCCATGGAAGGGTGGCTGTCAAGAAGCCGTTCTTAAGGAAGGGAAACAGGGAGAAAAGGCTGAGCTGTGCCAAATGACACAAGAAGTGGACTGAAAATCAGTGGCAACAGGTCTTATGGCAGGATGAATCCTCCCCAGAGCCCATTTGGTTTTAATAGCTTAAAGTATGGAAAGTATATGCCTCAAAATTCACTGAAGACAATATAAAAGAGAATCTAAAGTGTTGTAATTTTTAAAACATATCTTTTTATTAATAAAAAGCCTGGAAGACCAGTTGCCTTTATTCAATCTATGATGACTACCATGACCTTGCTGACTGAGAATCTGCACCAAAAACCAGTTTGAAATAACTTGAACAGAGAAAGTTACATTATGTGATTGTTTTGCAAATGACAAAGTGACAGTTGGAGACGGACTGGAGCTGTAGCAATACTCTTTATACTATATAATACTATGCAA
Organism: Leuresthes tenuis; assembly: GCF_036924035.1. Lineage (NCBI taxonomy): Eukaryota > Metazoa > Chordata > Actinopteri > Atheriniformes > Atherinopsidae > Leuresthes > Leuresthes tenuis. Next base: position 28,259,923 of record NW_027325373.1, read on the forward strand.
TACTTTTTTTCCTGAACATTTTCTGGTACCAGATACTTAAATTGTTCCATTTTGTTTTGTCCTGAAACTGAATATCTTAGATTTTTTATTTTTATTTTTTTTTAGCCATTGATTGGACAAAACAGAACATTTGATCTTTGGTAACATCTTTGGTGTTTGAAAGTTCCTCGTGCCCTAATATTAACCTAAAAAAATGAGGTATTTGTTGAGTGAAATATGTGCAGACCTCTGGAGGAATGAGGGTGATTGGTAAACACTGGTTTTCCTCTGAGTCCTTTAGTCGCGTAATGACCAAAATGAGCAGAACTATTGTAAATGATTAGTCCAGCAGCATGCAACCGTGTCATCGCAGCTCTGTAAACACTGTAATGCTCTAATACTAAGCCTCTCATTATGTGCAAGTACAGGCTGAGCAGAGAAACTAGCCCCTCAGTTAGCCGGACACTAATGACCGACCTGTGCAGCATGCAGCCAGACGCATGTCTCAGCAAAGCACCACAGCAGCCAGAACTGAAGCTACATCCGTCCAACACCTGCTTCTCAAGCAAATGTTTGCACAGCCTGAGAAATGAGGTGCTGCAAAGTGTAATTTTGTACTATTTAAACTCTGTTTTTTGCAGCAGGATGTTTTAGAGCTGCTGCTGTACGTTTGTAACAGGTTGCAGCAAGAGATTATCTCTGTAATCAATTATTTTATTGACTATTCCATCGATTAATTGAGTAATTGGATAAGAAACAACATTGTGCTATTGTGCTAAGCTAACTAGCTTTTTCAAGTATTTTCTCTTTTCTTTTTCTTTGAAATGCTCACAAACTTTAGATAATTTTCCTCTAATTTCGCTCCTCGTTGTTTTCACTGGTTTCCTCCATCAAAGCAAGCTGCTACAAACGTGCGCATGTTGTGTAACAGTAAAAACTGGAAACTTTGAAACAGGGAGGCCGCTAAGCAGAATGTGTTGGTGGGAGTTAAACAAATCATTGAAGCTGATAATTTACATAGATTTTTTTGTAATAGAGTTAGTTGAGGAATCGTTTCAGCTCTGGCTTTGGGAATGTTTACAGTTGTTCTCCATCTTTGCTGTGCGCCGTCCTCTCAGCTTTGTCTGAATCTTAACAGACTCCGCTGTTTTCTTTTTTATTTCATCTGGTTCAGGACGATCATATTTTCGTCTGTCCCAAAAACACTCGTGTTATATCTGTGCCGAGCCATAAGCTTACCCAAAAATACACCACCTTCTCAACTGGCAACAAGGAAGATTTGAGCTAAAGTGTGGCAGTTTGTCTTTTTGCAAAGATCATCTTTATGGAGGAACATTCAAACTTAATAACTGTACAAGCATGGACATAACGTAATGGCGTAGAGAGAAACTAAAATACAGATGATCAAATCAGACAGTTTTACACAATAGAACATAAAAAAACATGTTAAAATGTTCAAAGTGAGACATTTTACCAATTCATGGAAAATATGAGCTCATCTTGTATTTGATGGCAGCAACAGGTTGGATCTGGGGCAACAAATGGCTGGAAAAAGTATGTAGAAATGAAAGGAAACTGCTGGAGGAACAAGTTGCAACTAATTGAGTTAATTGGCAACAGGTCAGTAACATGATTGGATATTAAAAAGAGCTCAGTAGAGAAGCAGAGTCTCTCAGAAGTCTCTGAGGCTCAATAATCTGAAAAAACTGTCTATAAATTGTGGAAGAGATTCAGAATAATGTCCCTCAGACTTTGAATCTTTTCAAGATACAATATTCTGTAGATGATGGAATATTCAGAGAATCTGGAGACATCTCTGTGACCTTCAGGCCCCCAGGAAGCTCTTCATTAAAAACAGACCTGATTCTGTCCTGGAAATCACTGCCTGGGCTTCCAGAAATCATTGTCTGTGAACACAGCTCACTGTAACATCCACAAATGCAGCTTAAAGCTCCATCATGCAGAGAAGAGGATGGTAATCATACAAGCTTGAATAAGGGCAACTGGATTTCTTCTTGGATCTTGAAGACATTCAGCTCAATTATTTACATTAAAAACAGAAAGTTTAGCCTCTCAAATACTCTTGCTATTAAATGTAAAACCTGAAAAGAAAAAGATTTTTGTGGACGGTTTTGAGTTTTGAGCAAACCCTCAGTAAGCCACACATGTTCAAAGGGCTCGTCTTCAGTTTGGATGTGAACACCTTCAAATATAAGCTGTGAGACTGCATTTCTTATAACTCTAACTTGAATGTTTGGGAATTCTGTTTTAGTACAGCCCGTGAAAACTGGACGTTTACTCTTCAGAGATGTTAAAATACCTTTATGTGGTTGACGTAAGTGAAAAGACAGAGGGCCTGCTGTGGTACTGTTTAAGAAGCGTTTAAATACTTTTTTGCTTCTCCACTCTGCAGTCTTCTGAATCAACAGGCAGGCATTGTTTTTCCTCTTGTGGGGGTGTTTATGCTTCTTCTGGCCAAGCCTTATGGGGTCTCTGATGGTTTACAGATCTGCGCCCCCTTTGGCTCCCCAGTAGTCCCTCTGCTCTCGCTGTAAAACAATAACTCTGCCCCCTGCAAACACTGCTGCCCAGATGAATGTCAGAGTAGCTGCTGTAAAATCAGATCCTGCTGGATCCAGGCAGCAGAGAGCTGGAACAGCCAGGAAATCTGGGGTCACATCATCACTAACCAGAACGGTCATCTCACAATGAGCCGTTTTACTGGTTTGGGGTTAAATTGGAAGAAATAAGCTCATTCTCAGTCTATGAACCTTATGGCCTTTGGTTTTACTAGGATTTACGTGCAAATTTGAACCTCAGTAGTTTCTATGCATTAAAGTTGCAATTTTGTGCTGATTAATTGTATTAGACTACTTTTGCTCTGTTTATGTACATAATTTGAAGATCTATATGTTGACCATTTAAAATATCAAGCTGACCTTACTGTACTAAATATAGGAGCAATGTTGCTCATTAAAGTTCAGCTGTACAGGTGTCTCTGTAACTGGAAACCTGCACATCTGAAAAGGCTCCATCAATGTTGAAAGGTATATACAGGTTTTAGAGCAACATCTGCTCCCATCCCGATGACATCTTCTTCAAGGAAGGCCTTGAATGTTTCAGATGGACAAAGTCAAACCACATCCTGCATCTATTCCAGCAGCATGGATTTGTAATAGAAGAGTCCAGCTCTAATTTAAGTTTAAGAAAGTTACCTAAAGGTCCCCTGCCTTGCTTTCCTATGTTATCTTGGTTTTCTGCAGTGTCATATTTTGGCTGCTGAGTTTTGAAGGTGACATATTGTCCTTTTTTTACAATTTGACACAATTTTCTAAGGCCTTATTGAGACATACATTGTATGTACGTTGCCTGTCATCAACACCTAGACATCTGCTGTGTAATTTAATGCAGTAACACAGACATAATGAAGCTATTCCTGCACTCACACCAGAAACACTCCAGCTCTAGATATAGACAGTTACTCAACTGATCCCAGAGGGAAACAGTTTAGCAGTGTAGCTGTAAGTTAGCAGCAGATGCTAATAAAGAATGCTTTCTCATCAACACCAACAATGAACCAAACCGGAGATGTACACAGTGTAACTCGTAGTAATGCATGTGTGCTGTTAATTACTGTGTTTAAACAGTTTGTATACTGTATTAACCTCTTAAAACAATTGTACTTGGAGACCTACATCTCAGTCAGAAACATGCCGATTATTCTGTCCTGGCAGTCGTGTCTGATGCCCCAGTGGAAGGGGTGATGGTGTATTTCCCTCTTATTTTACAGTTCATGATGTTTTTCTGGCTGCAACATTTAAGGAATCAGTCACATGTTGTGGAAGGTTGATCTGTTTTGTTCCGTTTTTTGTCAGTATACGGGTTTAAAATGACTTGGTGTAAAATTGATTGCACAGGTGTTTTGCACCTCGGCTACACGATCGCCTTAAACAGATTACCTGAAGATGATTCCCAGACTAAGTTGATGGTTTTATCGCATGATTTGTGTTGTTGTGGATGGCAGCCAACGCTGGATCCTGAGCGCCTTTCACGGTGGACACACCACTTCCACCTGATTTTCTCTGAGCGATTAGTTCTGGATCAATTGAGTCTCTGGCACTTTAACATGTGTGTTCTATGTCTCTGCAGGAATGCACACGTCTGTGTGTGAAATCAACACTTCATCTGAGTCTGACTCCTACTTCCTGCGTGTGGACTGGGATGGGCGGAGCCTAGGCTCAGGCTTCCAGATGCTGCTGACTGATGGACAGGATGCATGGAGAGGAGAAGGTAAAAATCTCCCCCAGCGTGACATCTGTGCACTTTTTACATGACAGATTTATGCTCATCTGCTGCCTGGTCAGCCTCACTTGTGCGACCGCACACATTTTTCTAACTTCACTTGCTTTGGAGAGTAAAATCGTGGACACTTTGAGCTGCTTTGCAGAGGATTTATGAGGGTCAGCTGTCATCCCGGATTCAGGAAGATGCTGGAAGCATCACACAGGCCCTGCAGGTCTTTCTTTAGCTGCGCACTGGCTCACGTTAAGAGTCATTGTTGATGAGTTTCACATGCATTCGGATGATTCTGCAACACCAGCTTCATGTTTGTACGCTCTCACCGATGCAGGGCTGAGCCAATTACTAAAGATGAGCAGCAGCAGGTTAAGTGTTAAAAAACAGCTTTACTACCAGTGAAAAGATCCTGCAAACCAAGACCAGTAAAAATGTATTAAAGCTGTGATTAAAAACATAAATTATTAGGTGGATTATTTGGAGATTCCTGGTTGTTTCTGTGTGTGCAGTCAGCAAGATGGAGGTGAGCAGTGAGGCTGAGGAGCTGGAGATGAAGAAGGAGAAGTACATCCACGACCTGCACCAGGCGCTGACCGGATCAAAAAACTCCACCTCCTACAGCTTCACATTGACGCCTGATCCACCGAACCACAGCGGGACGGTGATGCTGACGTACGAGAAAATGCAGAAAGAGATCTCAGTAAGTGCTGCTTGTCTGATGAAACTGCTATAATATGAACACAGCTCAAGTTGGGAGAGGGAATGATATCTTTTTGAGTTTCCCCAAAAGTCACAGAAATTCTTCTTGTATTCTTTTTTTGTACATTCTTATAGGGCAAGTTACCATATTTGATCACTTGTGCACACTTTAAAAATGTAACCCCCAGCATGCCATGGCAGTAGAATAAAGTCCATCAGCAAGGGTCACATGACTTCACAAAAGGTGAGGTTAAACTTTCTCTAGGGTTAGTTTTGAGTGAAGTTTAACCCTCTGAGGTCTAGGATCATGCAGGCGTGATCAGATTGCATGACGTCATTGTGGCGTCATAGAAAACAAACTATGTCACCTGGAGCACTGTCATCAGCTTGTCATACACCAAGTAAAACCGGAGATATGATAGTTTCAATTTGGTTGTAAAAAAATATTTATCCGATCGTAAAAAAGCGCGGGATGGGAGGGGCGGGGATTGCATTTCTTTCCATATCTTCGTCATTTTTTGTGATTTTAGAAAACGGGAAAAAGTGGTCGAATCTGTTAATACTACTCTACGTAACCAATGTACTAGAGACATCTTACATCGATCACGGGATGCGGCGAGCGCCAAAAAAAATCGCTGAACCGGAAGCCAACCGCGGTTGTTAGCGGCGGACATTTTTGAGGAGAAGACGAGTGTTTTTGGAAGAAGAAAGAAGACAGAAGAACAAGATAACTGAGTTTTTTAGAGAGAAATGAAGCTGTCATTGGATGTCAATCAGGCCCTCAGGCTGTTGTATGCCGAGAACGACAACGAAGACGATGTAATTTCCTTTTCATCGTCGTCGGAGGAGGAGAGCGGCGATGAGGATGAGGAGGTGACAGATCCGTCTTTTGTCAACAGCGACGTCGTCGGTAATGAGAGATAAGTCATACTAATCATGAATATTTGTAGCGTTTGTTTTGTTTACTGCTGTATTGTAAACGTTATAAAACTACCTGATAACGTTATATATTTATGTAGGTTTATGTGTCCAGAAGAGCAGGGCTGAAATGATAAATACAGAGCTGGGTAAATGTCCGTCATTTTGTTATCTGAATTTTCATACTTCTTTCAAGGAGATGAATATTCTGATTTTACTAGTGTGTATTTTGAGTTATATTTAATGTTATCTATGTTTATTTCTAGTTGTATGTATTTATTTATACCTGTAAGGTTTTTTTGTAAACTGAGTATTCACATTGTTGTAAGGAGCCAGAGAATTACAATGTTAGTGCCCACATTTGCATGGTGGTAACAGATTGTGGCATTGTACACATTCTGTGGGAACAGATGCCAGCCTGAAGGCCGCAGGAGTTGCCTACATTTCCACCAGGTCGACAAAAAAAGAAATCTCACTCCCTGGAAGTGCCAGTCTTGTGATGTGGCGCTGTGTGTTGTTGTGGACAGAAACTGCTTTGCAGAGTGGCACAAATAAAAAAAAAATAAAAAACTTTGTCCCATTGTTTGTATATTGTTTGAAATATTTGTATATAGTTTGATTGCATCTCAATTTTACCTCTATTATTACATTTTCACTATTTGGAACTCTGGGAGTAGCTATTTGAGACTCTGGGAATACAAAGCACTGTAGCTCTCTGTGTTACTTTGCACTTACTTTATTATACATGCTTTTATTTGTATAATGTATTACTTTATTTAAATTTTACATTTATTTGTTCATATTTGCAACCTATGTTACCCTTTTCAAGTTCAAAAGCAGTTCATTGAGCATGTTTGTGCTTTTTATTGTAATACAAATACAAGTGTTTTTTTAAAATTCGGATTTGGTCATTTCTGTGTATTTTTGGGCTCAATGTGTTAATAAAGTAAATCAAAGGGAAAAAGTAACTATTAGATCATATAGATGAAGTTGTGCTGAAAACAAAGATACCAAGCATGGGTAAGTATGGGTATATAAAGGCAAAAGTATTCAAAAACGACCAAAATGGGCTCAGACCCCAGAGGGTTAATTCCGTAATCTCCACCCGCTGCTCAATAGCTATTTCGGAGTTTGGAATGGAGGTGATAGGGAAGTCGATACCTCTGGGTATTCATGAAGTCTGAAAAACTATAAGTGGTCCCATCTTTGATCAATATAACCAAACAAAATCAAATGATTATCTTTGAATGTTTATGTACCTAAATGTGGAAAAATGGAGTCTTCAGGAAGGTAAATAATGAGCCTTTGAAGCAAATAACTGCTTTACTTCTGCCTGCATTGTTGGGGTTTTGTTGTGTGAACACTGTTTTTCTGTGTTTGGAAACTCTGAATAATTCCTGCTCAGAGGTCAGATTTGTGAACACACTCCCTCAGGCTTTAGACACAAACCCTGGTTGTCATGGAGAGTTTTATGACAGAAAGGAAATGCAAGTGAATCTGTTGCAATAAAGGGGAAGTTAATCGATGCTGCAGTTTAAAAAAAAAAAAAAAGAAGTTCTTCAGTTTACAGAAGTGTGCAGCAGTGTGTCATTAGAGCTGTGTGAGGGTTTCCTTCCTTTTCTGACATAAAGTTATGAATCATAATGAGAGGCTTCAGTGTGATGCCGCTGATTCCCTCTAATCTGAGCTACAGAACACCAGCAGATCCCAGATTAACACCCTCACAGTCCCACACAGGTGTTCTCTGAGCTGGTTAACATGCCAGATGTGTGTGTGTTTAACGAGACCTACAGGAGGACTGTCGTAAAGCGGTAACCGAGTAAGAGATGAGTTATGAAATTAATTTAAATTCAATTCAATTCAGTTCACTTCAGTTTTATTTATATAGCGCCAAATTACAACAAATGTCATCTCAAGGCACTTAAATGATATAGTCCAATTCAAGCCAATTGGAGTTCAATTCAATGTAATCATTGTCCAATTATATCCATCAATCCATCCATCCGGGTAGCGGGGGGGCTGGAGCCTATCCCAGCAGTCATCGGGCGAAAGGCGGGGTACACCCTGGACAGGTCGCCAGTCCATCACAGGGCCACATAGAGACAAACAACCATGCACGCTCACACTCACTCCTACGGACAATTTGGAGTCACCAATTAACCTGACATGCATGTTTTTGGATGGTGGGAGGAAGCCGGAGTACCTGGAGAGAACCCCAATTATATCCATTTAATTAATTTCAAAATAATCCATATAGGGGGGGTGACAGATGAGGCCCCCAAGCGGTCGAGGCCTATAGTAGCTTAACTATGGGATGTTTCTTTCAGGATCACCTGAGCCATCCCTAACTATAAGCTTTATCAAAAAGGAAAGTTTTAAGCCTAATCTTAAAAGTGGAAAGGGTGTCTGCTTCCCGGACATTTACTGGCAGCTTATTCCACAAGAGAGGGGCCTGATAACTGAAGGCTCTACCTCCCATTCTACTTTTAGAAACTCTGGGAAGAACAAGTAAACCTGCAGTTTGGGAGCAAAGTGCTCTGTTAGGAAAATATCTTACAATGAGATCTTTAAGATATGATGGAGCTCGGTCATTAAGAGCTTTATATGTGAGAAGAAGAATCTTAAATTCTATTCTGAATTTAACAGGGAGCCAATGAAGAGAAGCTAAAACTGGAGAAACATGATGTCTCCTGTTAGTTCTCATCAGAACTCTGGCTGCAGCATTTTGGATCAGCTGGAGGCTTTTCAGAGAATATGTGGGACAGCCCAATAATAAGGAACTACAGTAGTCCAGTCTTGAAGTAACAAATGCATGAACTAGTTTCTCTGCATCACCCTGAGACAGGATGTTCCTGATTTTAGCAATATTACGAAGGTGAAAGAAGGCAGACTGTTTTATATGCGAGTCAAATTATGAATTCTTGTCAGAAATAACTCCACGGTTCCTCATTGTAACTACATAACTAGACAATGTAGTTACAATAACTACATAACTAGACAATTTCTCCCTGAAGCGCTCAGATCCAAATATAATGACTTCAGTTTTGTCTGAATTTAGAAGCAGCCAGTTCTGAGTCATCCAAGTCTTTATGTCTTTAAGACAGGCTTGTAGTCTGACCAACCTTTAGAAGCACACGGACAAGGGATTACTGTGGAAACCTTTGTCAAGCACTACAATACAGAGCTCCATTCACAAGCTTTACTGTGCAGAAAAGAAGCCTGATGTTAACCTCGTCCAGAGGCGGCGTCCACTTCTCTGGGCTCGGAGGCGTCTGGGATGGACCGTCACACGGTGGAAACGTGTGCTGTGGTCAGACCCATCAGTATTCCACATCTTTGTTGGAAGAAATGGAGCAAAGAGCAAAAGCAGCATCCAGCCTGCTGTCAGCAACCAGTCCCTGCAGCCAGGCTCTGTGATGGTATGGGGTTGGATCAGGGGGCAAAGCTCATTTCCACTTCTGTGATGGCAGCATTAATGCAGAAAAGTTCACTGAGATTTTACAGCAACATATGCTGCCTTCAAAATCACATTTCCAGGGACGTCCCAGCATTGTTCAACAAGACAATGTAAAACCATATTCTGCACACTTTCCGAAGGCCTGGCTGAGGAAGAAGAGGGTACGGGTGCTGGACTGGCTGCCTGCAGTCCTGACCTGTCCCTAATAGAGAATGTTGGAGAACTTTGAAATAACCACCCCCCCCCCCCCCCCCCCCCCCACCGCACCCCCATACTGTTGCACACCTTAAGACGTGTTTGCAGGAAGAATGGGACAAAATAACAGCTGAAACTCTTCAGAACCTGGTTTCCTCAATGTCTGAATGTCTTTAAGTGTTCGAAGAAGGAAACATTCCAAAGTGGGAAAAGATTCACTGTCCCAACTGTTTTGGGTTGTGTTGCAGGCCTTGAATGTAAAAAATTATATATATTAACAAAAATTAAATCAAGTTGAAGATATAAAAGATTAAATCATTTGAGTTCAGTTCACCGTGTCTGTACTGAAAAGTTCAAACAAATTTTTATATTTTCCACACAGTCCCAACTTTTTCTATTTCATTTAAGTGATATTTAAATGCTTATAGCCCTTAAAATGTCATTAAGAAACATGGTAGATTAACTACAGCCAGTAGATGTATTCAGAGGGTTGAAAAAACCTCTTCCGGGTTTCATGTACAAGTTTGTTGTAATGTGTTATTCCTGTTGCTCAGAGAAGAGCGTTACCACAGCCCTTTTTGTTTTATTTTTCTGAAACACTGCTTAAATTATTGTTAAGGGTAACACCCTGAAAATGAAGGCAGTAGATTTAGAGAATGTGTAGCTGCTCACATTTCACCCAAAATGAAACTCATCAGCAGTTAGTTTCTGTGAACATGTGAGTCAGAAATGGCTTTGAAACCGTAGTGTCTCCATACAAACATCAATCCCCACATCAACACTGTGTGTGCAGCCAGCCAACCGGCTTCAAACCCATCAATATTAGGTCTGACCGAGTGCTCCGCAACCCTGACGTGAGCACGCAGGTGACAACGGAAGGTCGAGTTTAACCACAGACTGAATGATGCAACCTCTGGAAGTGTTTCAGCAGCTCAGAAGAGGCATTTCTATTTCAAGCAGTATTTCACTCAAAGCTTATTTACTTAACATTTCCAGACGGTGGTGAAGTAATAACTGGCAAATCTGAAACACTGAGAAGAAACACAGAAGGTGGGAAGAGCTGACTCGGTTCTCTGTCAGTGACCTCCGGAGGATTCACAACCGTAAATAAGCCGTGAAAACTAAATCTCACTGAAATCTGAAAAAATCTGAAATTGGACACTAAGAACCCATGACATCATGACATCCTGTCTTTGAAGTTGATATGTAAGCAGAAAAATGGGCAGCTCCAAGTATTTGACGACTTTAACGAGAACTGAGTTGTCATGGCTAGTTGGTTGAGTTCCAGCATCTCCACAGCTGATGCAGCTGATGTTCCCAGTCAGCAGTGGTCATGGGTGATCGAGGCTCCATAGTGATCCATATTGGGAGCTAAGGCCGACCTGTGTTGTCTGATCCAATTGAAAAGCTTCAATAGCTCAGTTTGCTGGATGGCATTTCTGAAAAAGTTCATGATATTGTGTTGCATAGGGGGAGTGCAATGGACACATGAGCATCAGGACTTAGATGGTAGAAGGGGGAGACTCATATCTGGACTCATACCTGGAACTTCAGAATGTCTGAATACGATTTTTTAAAATTTTATTTTAGGAAGTTTAAGCTCATCCAGGAGTTGATGCCTTTCAAACACGCAAGCAGCGGCAACAACAAACTGCTCTTTGAGGGATTTAAGGGTCAATAAACTTTGACATCATCAGAAAAACTGTGAAAGGAGAAGTAGAGTTTCTCAAGGACTGCAAGAGTCTGCAGATATAAAGAAAAGAGCGTTGGGCCTTTTCTCTTCACAGGTGAGTGGGGCCCTTCAGAAGAATAACTTCACCGGTGGACTGAAACCGTCGGAGTGTAGAACCTTTTACTCCAAACACAGAAGTAGTCTTGGGCTCTAACTTTTCCGGATCTTTGTCAAATCGAGCATCTGTGAGATGTGCAGGACGGACTTGGCTGCACAGCACAACGCACAGGACTTAACAGACCTGCTACTGACAGCTTGGAGCCACAGCAGAACCTTCATGTGTCTAAAGGAGTCCACACCTTGGTAGCAGATGAAGGACCTACTCAATATCAAGTGGTGGCTTATTGGTGTATTATTTATTAATGTTTTCTTACTTTAGATTTTATACCTTAAGTCAAACATGAAATAAAACAAAAGAAGTTACAGACCTTTACTCAGTGAGCATTAACTGGGTCTATCTGACTCTGTATGCCAACAGCTCCTGGTACAGACCTCAGTTATCTCACCTCTGACTGCCAGAATCAGATTCAGATCATTAATGCTACCTACAGAGTAACTTCTTTGGGTTCTCAAGTGAAATCCAGTTTCAGGATTTGATGCATTTCTTTATTACAAAGAACACTGCTGATCAAATGTTTTAAAGATGTTGTGTTGGAATGTGTGTGTTGCATATTTCATTGGACTGACTCAGTCTGCAGCTCTGTCTCCTCCGTAAAGTTACATTATTTATGGAGTTTCTCACTACAGAGTTCAGCAAGGATGATAAATGTCTTATCTACGTATTTAAGGAAAAACTTTGTTTCTTTGGAGTCTTTACGTGTCAGTGAAAAGGTCATAAATACATCATTCAGCTTTAACCAAGTAATAAAACCCAAACTTTAGAGTTGAAGTCATCAATCTGGGTGTCTGGGAGTCAAAGGGCAGAATTAAGTTAGTCAAGAAATACGCTCAGAGGTATTAAACATAGGAACAAAAACACGTTCCTTTAATGTGTTTGTAAAGAAGTAAGCTGGTAAAATCTGTGATTTTATCAGGCGTCTGACCTTAAAGCAGAACTTGGATCAGTAAACATCCCTTTCTGTTATATTAACTGAAACTGTCACATTACCCCGACAATATTAAATTAGAGCGTTTCCTCCGGCTCCTCCCTGTAAAGTGTCGGTGTAGATTCTCAGTCATCCAGATAATCCTGAGTTTGAAGAAGGGCAACTGGATGACTTCTGCTTGGTTGTTGAAGATGTTTCACCTCTCATCCAAAGAGCTTATTCAGTTCTGAACTAGTTTCTATGTCAGGGTGGTGTTTCTGGGAGTTTTACACTGGTCTGTGACTTCAGACACCCTAATAAATGCTCCCTGGAACAGAAAAAAGGGATTTTTAAAAACATTTACTTAGCAATTTGTTTTCCAGCTGATAACTTTGCTTGTTACTGTGAGCCAACCACAGTCTCTGGAGTTATACCTCACACGATGGACAGTCCGATCTCATGGTTATCTGTCACTGTTGTAGGTTTGTTTAAAAGAAGATAAAATGCTCCCAATGTCTGAGTGACTGAATTACTTTGTTTTAACATATTGATGAAACCATTGTTTGTGTCTTATCACGTGTCTGAAAAGTTTAGATAATTTCTTTATCCTTTTAGATCAGCCAAGCTGAGCGTTTGAAAGGTTTGTTTGTTCTGATCAGCAGTTTAAGTTGGCTGGGTTGGAGTGGGTTAGGGTTAGTGGCCAACACTTTTCTTCTGAAACATCTTAAATAATAAGTTATCAATTTAGTTGTTTCAGTTACATTTTAGGAGATTTAATTTGTATTTGGCTTAACAAATTCAAACCTTCAAACTAATAATAATTATTATATTAGTTCAGAATGGAAATAACTAGCCCAAAGAATAGAGATGTAGTTTCTTTTTGGCTTAAAGGGACCTAATGGCAGATTAATTTTCTGTTTCTTCCAGTTCAGGCTGGGCTGCGTCTCGCTGAAGGCCGTCGCTGATCCGGTGGAGGCAGTGAGGGAGCTGCTGCTTCACGGTCTGCAGCGGGGAGACGCTCTTCAGCAGCACAACCAAAAACTCGAGGAGGAGAACCAGAGGCTGATACAAGAACAGCAACGCATCACTGCAGAGTAAACACACACACACACACACACACACAGATGAGTCCAGCTGCTGATGGCAGGAACAGTTTGGAAATGTTTATTGAAAACATCACATGGACATTTCAGCTCAAACTGTTTAAACCTTATGCCATTTCCAAAAGAAAATATGACTTGACGGAAAGCTTGTGACTACTGTGGCAGAATATGACTTACTGTGTACTGTAAATCCTGCTTGAATCTGCCCTGAAGTGTTTTACGGTTATACGTAACGCAATAATTAAGATTAATTAATTTGTGTAATAATTAATTACACAAAATTTAATGCGTTAAAATTTGACGCATTTTAATAGCACTTATTTTTGGACGTTCATGACTTCGGACATAGGCGGCGCCAGGGTAGGGCCAAGAATTGTGTTAGCCCTACCATAAAACCAAGAGAAGTGCGGAGTCCAACAGCACCTCCACGTCAGGCAGCTGCAATAATTTGAATATCTCAACCTGGTGAGTTTTAACATTGTTTTTGGAAACTTTGCTGACTTTGTTATTTTGTTTTGCCTGTTGCCTGTTTCATGCTCTTCCTGGCTGCAGTCTAGTTGCCTAATTAGCATATTTAATTGGTCGTGGCTGTGTTTTGACTTATGGCTGTTGTGTGGTAAACTATATATGGCTTTAGGACAACTTGACTATTAATTATACCGTCTCTCTCTCTCTGTCGGGGTCTGTGTGTGTGTGTGAGAGTGTTTCTAGCTGTGGGAGGGTGTTGTTTTATTGAATATATATTCACATTGAAATTATGGCATTGATTTGAGCCCCACCGCTGTATGGGTTAGCCCCACCGTAGTTGAACCAGAAAAAATACTCTGGTGTCGCCACTGACTTCAGACAACAACAAACCACAGTGAACAATAGTCAAACGTGAATGAAGAAGCTGATGAGACCGCTTCGGTTGGCCCCGTGGATGGGAAATTCTGTTTTAAAAAGCAGACGGATGGTCGGTAGCGTAGTAGTGGGTTGTGCTGGCGCCCCGTGTATAGAGGCTACAGTCCTCGCTGCAGTCGGCCCCGGTTCGAATCCCACATCTGACGGCCTTTTACTGCGTGTCATTCCCCCTCTCTCTGCTTTCTGTCTCTTTTTATCTGTCCTGTCTATTAAAAGGCATAAAAAAAAAATGGACGGATGGATGGAAGCGTCCGTAAGAGCACGGTTGGTTAAGCACCACCTTGAAAAAAAATAAACAATGTTTTGTTGCTTAAGCTTATGTATTCAATTGTTATTCAATTGTTATTCAATGGTATACTAAAATCCATGTGAAAAAAAATTGCTTCTCACTGTTTTCAGGTCAAATATATGCGATCAAAAATGCGATTCATTTCAATCAATTAATTACAAAGCCTCTAATTAATTAGATAATTTTTTTAATGATTATATGTAATTTTAGTTTTAATCTAAACTTTTTTTATTTTTAGTGATCTGCTTTTTCTTTACATTTAATTTTATTTTTATTTTTTGACAATGTGCACTGCTACCAGTAGAGCCGTGAACACAAGAGAAGAACTGTTGGCACTTCAACGATTGGACACAGAATTAAACATCCAATTCTGACCGAGCTAAGAAAGCTGTACCGTAGATGCAGCGCTCGAGCAAAACTAAAGGCAAAGAGGCACAACAGGAGGTGGAGGTACAAGCCTTTTTTGCCCTTGGTGATTATGGGGAACACTAACTCGCTACCAAACAAGTGGGATGAGCTAGAGGTGCTTGTGCGGAACAAACGGCTGTATAAGGAGAGCAGTTTGATCTTTCTGTCTGAGTCCTGGCTGAAGTTCACAGCCGTACGAGCGGATCATGACCTGGGTACGAGCGGTAAGCGGAAAGGCGGGGGTATTATCCTGTTTTTAATCAGAGATGGGTTAACTCCCGCAATGTGACCGTTAAGGAGCGGTATGCTGTCCAGACACTGAACTGCTGTCAGTTGGTTTCCGTGCTTTCTATGCGCCCATATACAGTCGTCATCGTTGTTTACATTCCACCGAGGGCTGCACCGACAACGGCGTGTGACGTTATCCATGATGCTGTTGCTAGGATACAGACCCAGCATCCTGAGGCATTCATTGCAATCACAGGGGATTTCAACCACGTTTCTTTATCTTCCTGCCTGACTGGCTTTGTACAGTATTTGGACTGTTCAACACGTGGAGAAAGGACATTAGATCTGTTATGCTAACGTGAAGGAGGCTTACAGGGCAGCGTCTCTTCCACCACTGGGTAGATCTGATCACAGCATGGTCTATCTAAAACACACATACAGACCTTATGTACAAAGACTTCCTGTTACTACCAGATCTTTCAGGAAGTGGTCACCAGAAGCGAGTGATGCATTGAGAGACTGCTTTGATGCCACAGACTGGGCTGATCTGCTGGAGGAAGAAGAAATGGACATTGACATGGACAGGAAGGTCAGCACCATCACTGACTACATTAACTTCTGTAGGGACACTGTGATTCCAGTGAGGACTGTAAGGTGCTATCCTAATAACAAACCATGGATCACCAGTGACATCAAAGACCTGAACCACGAAAAGAGGGCATTCCAGAATGGGGATGGAGAAAGGTGGAGGAATGTACAACAGGAGCTTAAAAATACACTACGTCAACCTAAGGTGGAGTACAAGAAAAAGGTAGAGAGACAGCTGGAGAACAATAACCCCGAGGGGGTGTGGAGGGGCATGAGGACCATCACTGGATACAGACTGAAAAACTCTCAGTCTGTGGAAGGTGATGTGGATGGAGCCAATACATTTAACCAATATTTCAACAGGTTTGATAGTGTGGCTTTTTCCACCTCTGCTGCTGCTCCCTCCACCCCCACAGCTGCTTCCTCTATACTGCTTCCACTCCCAGCTGTACTTCCACCTCAATGGCAACTCGCATCGCCAATCCTCCTCCTCCGCCTGACTGCACCTCCACCTCTGCAGCAACTCTCACCAACAGGCTTCTTCTGTCCAGCTGTACCTCCACCTCTACGGCACCTTCCACCACCAGACATCCTGAGGCCAGCTACACCTTCACATCTGTGGCTGCACCCACTGCCTGGCCCCCATCTCTAAAATTGATAGCAACATCACTCCTGTCATCATCCCTCGGCGACAACCTCTGTCTCTAACTATAGAGGAGGTTGGAGCTGAGCTCAGGAGACTTCAGTCAGGGAGGCTGCAGGCCCAGATGGAGTCTGTCCAAGGCTTCTGAGGGACTGTGCTGGTCAACTAGCAGTCCCTCTTCAGAGGCTCTTCAACATGAGCCTTCAGATGGAAAAAGTCACAGTCCTGTGGAAAACGTCTTGTCTCATTCTGGTTGCCCAAATTAGGGCATGAGACTACATATCGGTTGAATGACTACAGACCGGTGGCTTTGACTCCTTGGTCGTCGCATGAGATTGCAAGTTGCTGAGGATCTTGACCTCCTCCAGTTTGCATACCAGAATGAAAGGAGTGGAAGACGTGATTCTGTACATGCTGCATCGGACATGTGCTTATCTGGATGTGCCTGGTTCATATGTGAGAGTCATGTTCTTTGACTTCTCCAATGCCTTCAACACCATACAGCCTCTCATACTGAAAGACAAGTTTCTCGCTATGGGTGTGGCCCCCTCCCTGACATCATGGATTATAGACTATCTGACTGCCAGACCACAGTATGTCAGGATGGGGAGATGTGTTTCTGGAACACTAGAATGCAGTACTGGGGCTCCGCAGGGTACCGTTTTGGTTCCTTTTCTTTTCACCCTGTACACATCAGACTTCAGATACAACTCTGAGTCCTGCCACATACAGAAGTATTTTGATGATATGGCTGTTGTGGCATGTGTTCGCGGTGGACAGGAGAAGGAGTACAGGGACCTTGTGGAGTGTGCTCCTAAATACCACCAAGCCTAAAGAGCTGATGGTGGACTTTAGGAAATCAAAAACTCCATTCCAGTCAGTCTGCATTGATGGAGGGGAGATAGAGACTGTTCAGACCTGCAAATACCTGTGGGTGCTACTGGATAATAAACTGGAGTGGTCTGCCAACATTCAAGCAGTGTACAGGAGGGGCAGTTTCTCAGGAAGAAGAGACGGCTCGGGTCCTTCAATGTCTGCAGTGACATGCTGTGCATGTTTTATCACACTGTCATTGAGAGTGCACTGTTTTTTGCTGTTGTCTGCTGAGGGAGTTGCACTACAGACAAAAACTGTAGGCGCCTGGACAATAGGGCTGTCGCGGTAACCACAAAAAAATGAAATATCGCAATATTAAGAAGCCCACCGCGCACTGCCCAGGGCCACCGCCATCTCCGCACGTGACCTGATCTCGCCATAACACATGTTGAGAAGGTGACAATGGCAGTTGCACTAGTATCAAAACCAAATGTTACTTCGCCCTTTTGGGAGCATTTCAGCTTTCAGCCAAATGAAAAGGGGGATCCAGCCAATTTAAAGGCAATCTGTAAAATATGCGGCAAAACAGTTCAAGTAAAACAACCAAATGCAACGAATTTTAGGGCTCACCTAGCAAGCTACCAGCCAGCTATTGAGGCATAGCTGCCACCACCTCCTGCCACACAGTCGTGGAGCAGCTCATGTCGGTGCCAGCCGACAGCTTGGAGTCGGCAAGTACAGCAGAGACAGTGACAGACATAAACGCCTAACAGTAAAATAAAAAGTGTTATAAATTTTTTATAACCTTTTTTTAAATGTGTAAGCGCCATGTTTCAGAGGAAATTTTGCAATGAGTTTAGTATTTTAGTAAATAAGAAACAAATTTGCTAGATAGATGGATTTAAAAAGTAAAAAAGAAAAAAAAGAAAAGATGGTGCAATAATATCGCGATATTGAGCCGCCCTGACTCACCGCAGGGGGAATTTCTCAACCACGACAGCCCTACTGGACAAACTGGTGAAAAAGGCCAGTTCTGTGGTAGGCTGAAGGCCTCTCAATGCTCTGTTGGGGCAATGAATGAGGAGGAAATTAGATTCTGTTTTGGAGAACAATAAACATCCTCTCCACAGCATCCTGGCAGGACATACAATGGTCATTTGTCCCCACAGCCACAAGGCTTTTTAACAGTGACTGCTAACATGTTTTTCTCAAATTTATTTATTCATTTATTTATGTATTAATTTATTATTATTATGGCTGTTGTTGTTATTGTTCTAATATACAATCATTGTAAAATGTTAAAAAAGAAAACATTTTGAGCCACTTGACTAATTTTGAATTTCCCCCATTGGGGGATGAATAAAGTATTTTTCTATTCTGTTCTATTATATTTATTTTGTCTGGATACATGTAACAGAAATTGGAGTCTGAATAACTTCTATGTCACTGCTATGTATGAGGTGCTTAATTTACATTGAATATACAGAAGGGTAGAGAAATGAGACAATAAGGGAAAATAATTTCCATTTCTTTTTACTTTTTTGGAAAACGTTCGATTCCAAATGATACTATCGGCTCAATAGTTGGAGGTAATCGTCTTGGATCAATACTGATACTCATCCATCCATTCATCATCTTCCTCTTTTCTGAGGACATTGTTGGGTCTCAGAACCAACAGGTCCAGAAGCGAAACCCAAACATCCCTCTCCCCAGCGACACTCTCCAGCTCCTCCTGGGGGATCTCAAGGCATTCCCAGGTCAGATGGGATATATAATCCTTATGTGGATCTGAGGGAATCTATTGGAGCTGATGAAGCTGTGGGGCCCACAGGTGATGCCAACAAGAAACATATTTATCTGATCAGAAGGTTTCTTGCTATACAGAACTGTGGAGTGACTCAGTTTGTCCATGAACATGTGATGACTGACTGAAACTGAGGAGACCAAAGGCAGACTTCATCCTGGTGGATAAAAGTAGCTCAACCAGCTCTCAGAATCTGTGAATTTTCTACACCCTGAAAAAGGTTTGGAAACTATGTGAGAAGGAAAGAAAGAGGACAATGAGATGATCTGTAAACAATGTAATGCCTACATTTGGCTGCAAATAGTACAAAGTCAACATGTATTCAAAGTAAACACAAGGAACTTGTGCTACAAAAGAAAATGGACCAGACACCGTGAATAATCCCTATAGAGACCAGTGAGCAGTGCTCAGCAACATGTCATGGGGGTCATCAGATGGGAACCTCCTTTCATTGGTGTTTCGTCTAGTTGAGCCCACGACACCTCCAGGAGGCTAGACAGTGATCACTGGCGTCCCAGAGTCACTCCCCTAATGCCATCACCACAACAACCATCTTTTTTTTCTCACAACCACAAGCTACCCCAGCCTCTCACCAAGTGCACACCAGTCATAGCGGGGTGAGGATTCAAACCCTGATTCGGGTAGGGGGTAATGAAAGTAAAGAGGGTGCCAGAGGTGGAGGCAGGACAAGTTACACTAGCAGATTCAGCAGACAAACTCACTTAAACAGTCCTACAATCACTAAAAATGCCAGCAAAGACAAGACCACAGACCAACTCACCTGAAATGGCCACCTGGTTTCAAAAGGCTCACATGGGCCACACCCTCCACTTAAATATATCCTGGATTTCTTCCTTGCTTCTTCCAAGAGTCTGTTTACCCTAAATGCTCCACCTGCTGGGCCCCCAGCTACTATTGCTTCTTCTAATCCAAATACACTGACTGGACTTTCCTGCCTCATCTGACACTTCCTATTTTCCTCACACTTTGTCCACTTACACCCAACTCCCTCAACAATGAGACAACAGACTTTGCAACAAATCCTCTACATCCTACTTCCACTGGACAGATCCTAACTTTCCATCCTCGCTGCTCTGCTTCTGCCCCCAGCTCCACATACCTAAGCTTTTTCCTTTCATATGCTTCTACTACTAAGTTCTCCCAAGGAACAGTCAGCTCTATGAAATAGACTCTTACTCTACTCCTAGACCACAAGACTATATCAGTCCTTAGATTTGTAGAGGCTATTTGCTGGAGAACAACAAACTTATCTCCTAAATCTACCTGCATCTCCCAATCAATCAATATAATAAATCAATGTTGAGACTGAGAATGTTTTTTTTTTTTTTTAGAGCCCCCCTATGAAGGAAAGTTATTTCAGCCGCTTGTATCCACTACCTCATTCTTTGGGTTGTTACCCAGATCTGTGACAATAGGTGAGGGTTGGAACAAAGATGGAGCAGTAAATTGAAAGCTTCTCCTTCCGGCTCAGCTTCCTGAGTCTGAGGTTCAACAATCAGTCGGAGCCTCCTCTCCAACACCCTGGAGTAAACTTTCCAGAGGAGGCTGAGTAGTGTGAATCCCCCTGCAGCTGGACCACACTCTCTGGTCCCCTTTCTTTTCATACATATTACTCTCTATCCTTTAGATAAAAAAACAAAAAAAAGACAGACTAACAAAGAATAACATTTCTGCCATCCAGATGAAATGATCCAACTTTAGATATCATTTAATTTCGGACAGCATAAACATGGCAAAAGCATCCTCAAATAATAAATTAGGAGTTGTTTCTCTTAAATAACTCGTACGCACAACTTTAAAAACTAATCTGTTCATACGAACAGTTCTCGCATGAGGCCCGTTGTGTTTTTACTCATCCCTCTTTCCACATCCTCCTGGGAGAACTTTGGGCTTTCCCAGGTCAGATGAGATAAGTTGCCCCTTCAGCAGACTCTGGGTCAGTCCGGGGACAACCTCTCACATTGGTGCGCCTGGAAAACATAAAAAGTCTCCCGGGAGGTGTCCTAATCGCATGCCTGAACTATGTCAACCTGCCCGATTCAACGTAAAGGAGCAGTTCTACTCAAAGCTCCTCCTCTGAACATGGAACTGAAAAACAACCTTAAGATTTGGAAAAAAAAGTCCAATTTCTTTCTCTTTAAGCCTCTAAAAAACATAAAATGGATGTTATGTTCACTGATATGTGGTGTTTTCTTCGTTTTTGTTTTTTTCCTCATTCCCAGTTGTCTTTAAAGCAGAATTCAAATAATTGTTTGTTCACTTTAAAGTTTTATAAGCAACTTAAAAGCCCTAGATCTGTAAAATGAAGTCTTGCTGGTGATTGTAATTAATAAGGGCCTTCCACAACCTCTGAGTCGATGGTGAGAGTCTCATATTTAAAGACAGTTAAAGAAAGGCTCGTAAAATTTCCAGTGAACAGAAAGTTAAACTGATTTCTCCACCAAACTCAGCAATTGGTTTATTACTTTTTTTAAAACTGAAAAGTCAAACCTTTGCTGCTTTTAATGACAAAACTAATTAATAAAATAGCTTTAGTTAGTTTAGTTCAAACTAAACTTTAGTTTAGATGAGTCATCAGAATGAAAAAATGTTTAGTTTATGTTTTAAAGGTGAAACTGTTCTGTGTTGCTTATCTTGTCTGATTAATTGCTCCATAAAAAGCCTCTGGACTCCATCCATCACTGATTAGCTGTGGTTGTATTGCTGCTGCATGTGTCACATGTGTCCGTGTGTTTCAGGATGAAGCGCTACGCCAGCGGTAAAGAGGCCCTGGAGACGGAGCTGTTCTCTCGGTTTGTCCTGGTCATGAATGAGAAGAAGGCAAAGATCCGCAGTCTGCAGGAAATGGTCACAAACCTGCAGGAAACGAGGTGCACAGCCCGTATTAACCGGGTTTAACTGGTTTACAGGAGCTGCACAGACTCAGCATGCTGTGACTGAAGCTTTTTGAAGCAGAGCCACACAGACGTTTTCTGTTGAGTAACAACCAGGAAGAACATGCTGTTGCTGCTCAATAGATATCTTCACTTATTTGGCTGCAGACCTCTCAGAGTCATCAACTTTGTTTGAAAGTTTAAGCATAATTTTAAAACTATTTATATTAAAAATGTGTTCTGTCTGGTTTATATTGCAGGAGTTCTGACAGACCGAACAACAATAATCCAGGGAAGTCAGAACAAAGAGCAGGTCGGGACAGCGAGGACGATGAGTATGGTGGCAGCACTGATGATGAGCCAGAGGAGCCGACTCCAGCTTCTAATTTACCATCACAAGGTGAAACATTTAACAGTTCTCCTGAACGTACAGGAAGAAGGATGGTTCGAATGAATGAATCCTCCTCATAAACGTAGACATGTTTTCACAAGTTTGAGAGTATTTACAGTAGCAGGCTATTTCTACCTGTAGCAGCTCTTATGTGATGAGTTTTAATGTAAAACTGATCAGACTTCTGCGAAAAAGATTTTCACAAACAACTGCAAAGACACAAACATGCACTGTGAGACTGACATGACATCAAATGAATAAAAATAACTAGATACACCCATACACATAATTACCACGAGACACAAACAACTACAGAACAACCACGTGACCATAAATGAAAATGCAGCCATCAACAAAGAGACATAACAACAAAAAAATGTAAAATGACTGCAAAAACACAGAAAAAAACTAATCCCAGAATGACCAAAAATTATCCAAAGCAAAACAAAATGGACACAAAACAACCATCCATCCATCCATTTTCTATACCCGCTTAATCCGTCGGTCGGTCGCAGAGGGGCTGGAGCCTATCCCAGCGGTCATCGGGCGAGAGGCGGGATACACGCTGGACAGGTCGCCATCACAGGGCCACACAGAGACAAACGAGACAAACAACCACACACGCTCACACTCACTCCTAAGGACAATTCTAGAGACACCAGTTAACCTAACATGCATGTTTTAGGACGGTGGGAGGAAGCTGGAGAACCCGGAGAGACAAAACAACCAGAAAAGATAAAAAAATTTAAAAAAAAGAATCAGTGTCCACAGAATTACTACAAACTAATATAAAACAACAAAAAAATTGGGATGTCACCATAAAAAACAAGACAAATGATAGAGCTAAGATAGAGCTTCAACAAGACAAATTATGACCTCAAACATATGCAAAACAGCCTCCAAACAACAACAGATGTACACAAAAGACCACAAAGATTAATAAAACGGCTTCCAAGAGACACATTATGACCATAAAAAGAGACACAAATTGTCTACAAAATATGCACAAAACAAAAATAAAAAAAATAAAACCACAGTGAGACACGAATGACCACAAATTAAATACATGAGAAAGAACCACGAAACCAGAAACCACAAGGGAAACCAAATAATGTCCTCAGACACAATCACATACAGAAATAAACAACATAAACTGTCACAAACCAACAACAAACAGATATTAAAAATAAATAAATACACAACAGATGTCTTATGTTGCCTCTCTGGGATGTTTTACATGTTTGTGTCCGAGGCCTCGTTGTTTCTACATCACGTTTAGCTGCAGAGTGAGTCCTTCGACAGGTCGATCGATCGCAGATCAGGCGGATATGTCCGCGTTTAATCACTTAAACTGGCAGAAAGTTACAGGTTACAGGTGCTCTGCCTTTGCTGACTGATGGAAAACACCTGCTGAGACGTCAGTGTTGGACAAGATTCAGTGTCGCAGAGAGCAGAAAACCTTCACGTGTAGCATCGGGATGTGTTTTCACAGGAGAATATGACAGATTTAGTGAAGTATGACTGTGAATATGATATTTCTGGGAGCTGTTGTCATGGGAGCTGAGTGTGTTTTGCACCATCACTGAGGCGCTGTGATTTCATTCCCATAAACTCATCATGACATCACTGCAGAGTTATGTCATGCAGAGTAATGGGCTTTCGTGAACCAACATCCCAAAACACCTTTAACTACAAACAGCCTTTAATGTTGACAGTACACTTCATCAGCCTCCAGACGTTCCCTTGCATGCGAGGGTTCAAGTGCCGGGTTATAAGTTACCTTTCTTGCAGTGGTAAGAGTTTTTGTTTCTCTTATCAGCTCTTAATGTCCCAGATTTTGCCACATTCTAATAGTCTGCAGCCATGTTGAGTCCTTGGATACGTTGAGCCTTTTTTGGCGATACACATGCCCCTGTTGGGTCTTCTCCTCCATCTGATGAGGGGAAGCCTGCAGGATTTATGTTGTTCCTGTTGCCACGGCAGTGACTCAGATGGCCAGCAGATAGGAGGAAGGAAGGGAGGGAGGGGCCAAAGTCAGTTTGGAGAAGATTTTGTTATTTTTATGTACACATGAGTTTGTTTTGTATAGTTTATGTGGAAACTGCTGCTTCAAGAGAAAGGAAATCACATGTTGGAGCGTGGCTCGGCTTGTAGAGTGGTTGTCCTCCAACCTATTGAATGTACCGATGAATGGGTGAAATGATGGATGAAAGACTGATTTATGAATAGATGGATGAATATGTGTATAGATGATATATTAGGATGAATGGATGAATAGAGAGATGAACAGATGGATGGATGGACTATTGAATGAACTGATGGATAAAATGAAAGGATAATAATTACATGGACCAATAGATGGATGATTAATACATGAATCTTTGATTTATACATGGATGGATGGATGGACTATTGAATGAACTGATGGACAAAAGGATGGAGACATCGTTGGACAAACAGAGATGTGGATGATATATATAGATATATACATATCATCATCACCATCAAAGTACTTAATTAACTTGCAAGGGGAAGTTATCTCACTGCAGCAGCAAACAGTACACATAAGTTATATTATTGACAACAAAATAGAAGAGACGACAATAAATATATATATATATATATATAGATGTCAATTTATATGTGGATGGGTGGATGATAGATACTCAATGTATGGATATATACATCTGTAAATGAATGAATGAATGATTGATGGATAGACTGATATTAGAGTGAATGGATGGATGAACTGACTAATGTATATACTGATGGTGTCAAGACGTGGCGTGGTGGTGAAGACAGGATCTGGATGCAGATAGATAAATGGAAAAACTTGATTTATTCCAAAATCCAAACAAACAGTGTGGCTGAGCCAGAAGGACAAAAAAAAAACTGGGAGTGGAACTGATGACTGGGAAGAAGAGAGACTGAGGAAAGTTTGTAAATGGCCAGGCTAAACTGTAAATTAGAGACTAAACAGAAACACAGATCATGACAGAAACCTAAAATGCAGATTGTGACAGATGGATGGGAGCAGTTGGTGGATAATAGGAAGACATGATAGATGCTTGCACCAACAGATAGATTCAATTCAATTCAATTCAGTTTTATTTATAAAGCGCCAAATTACAAAAATTGTCATCTCGAGGCACTTAAATAATATAGTCCAATTCAAGCCAATTGGAATTCAATTAATTGTAATCATAATCCAATTAAATCCAATTAATTAATTTAAAAATAATCCAATTCATTCATAAAGAGCCAATTAAAAAACAATATCCTAGCTAAGGAAACCAACAGATTGCACCGAAACTTGTCTTCAGTCCAATCTCCCGTCCTGAGGCTGAGGGACTGTGGAAGAAACCACAGGAAGAAACCTCTGGCAGAACCAGAACCAGGAAGAAACCTCTGGCAGAACCAGAACTAGGAAGAAACCTCTGGCAGAACCAGAACCAGGAAGGGTGGCCATCCGCCTCGACCAGCTGGGGTTTGAGAAGACAGAAAAGAGGGAAAAGAGGGGGGGGAAACACCATAACGCCATTCAAAGGATATCTGTTGGAACAGGGAAACAAGTTAATAACCACAATAATGTCACATGTACATAAAATCATTTGAGAAATTAAACAGGGGGAAAAAGAGAGCAAAGTGAGGAAAGGTGTGACAGATGAGGTCCCCCAGCAGTCTAAGCCTATAGCAGCTTAACTATGGGATGTTTCAGGATTACCTGAGCCATCCCTAACTATAAGCTTTATCAAAAAGGAAAGTTTTAAGCCTAATCTTAAAAGTGGAAAGGGTGTCTGCTTCCCGGACATTTACTGGCAGCTTATTCCACAAGAGAGGAGCCTGATAACTGAAGGCTCTACCTCCCATTCTACTTTTAGAAACTCTGGGAAGAACAAGTAAACCTGCAGTTTGTTAGGAAAATATCTTACAATGAGATCTTTAAGATATGATGGAGCTCGGTCATAAAGAGCTTTATATGTGAGAAGAAGAATCTTAAATTCTATTCTGAATTTAACAGGGAGCCAATGAAGAGAAGCTAAAACTGGAGAAACATGATCTCTCCTGTTAGTTCTCATCAGAACTCTGGCTGCAGCATTTTGGATCAGCTGGAGGCTTTTCAGAGAATATGTGGGACAGCCCAATAATAAGGAATTACAGTAGTCCAATCTTGAAGTAACAAATGCATGAACTAGTTTCTCTGCATCACCCTGAGACAGGATGTTCCTGATTTTAGCAATATTACGAAGGTGAAAGAAGGCAGTCCTAGAAACCAGTTTTATATGTGCGTCAAATGATAAATTCTGGTAAAAAATAACTCCAAGGTTCCTCACTGTAGAACTAGAAGCCAAGGAAATACCATCTAGAGTAACTATATAACTAGACAATTTCTCCCTGAAGCGCTCAGGTCCAAAGAGAACAACTTCGTTTTGTCTGAATTTAAAAGCAGACAGTTCTGAGTCATCCAGGTCTTTATGTCTTTAAGACAGGCTTGTAGTCTGACCAACCTGTTGGTTTCATCTGGTTTCATAGATAAGTACAGCTGAGTATCATCAGCATAACAATGGAAATTTATGCCATGCTGTCTAATAATGTTCAAAAGTTATTAAAAAATGGTCAGACAAGACAGGGTTATGAGGGAACACTGTTAACTGTTCACTCTCAATGCCATAAGTCAGCACAAGGTCAAGGGTATGATTAAGGCAGTGAGTAGGTCTGTGAACACTTTGAGAAAATCCAATAGAGTCTAATATAGAATTAAAGTTAATATTTAGGCTGTCATTTTCAACATCTACATGAATATTAAAGTCACCCACTACAATGACTTTATCTGTACTCAGCACTAACTGGGATAAAAACTCTGAGAATTCAGACAGAAACTCAGAATAAGGGCCAGGTGGACGATACACAACAACAAACACAAGAGGTTTTTGTGATTTCCACAAACTGAGTCAGAGATTTAAAAGGGCTAGCATCAGGTGGGAAGCCGCAGAGAAGTGTCTAAGACTACAACTCTGCATCCTGATCTCAACCCTGGGTTGTCATGTTTTTGGATGACTAATAAATTCGTCCATATTTCTAGAAATGAGAAGAGCTCCTTCCAAAGTGGGATGGATGCCGTCTCTCCTCATCAGACCAGGTTTTCTCCAGAAAGATTGCCAATTATCTATGTAGCCCACGTTGTTTGCTGGACACCATCTAGACAACCAGCGATTGAATGAGGACATGCGGCTAAACATGTCATCACTGGTCAGATTTGGCAGGGGTCCAGAGAAAACTACGGAGTCCCACATTGTTTTGGCAAAATTACACACCGATGCAACATTAATTTTAGTGACCTCTGATTGGCGTAACCGGGTGTCATTACCGCCGACGTGAATAACTATTTTACCGTATTTCCGCTTATCCTTAGCCAGCAGTTTTAAATAGGATTCTATGTCGCCCGCTCTGGCCCCTGGAATGCATTTGACTGTGGTCGCTGGTGTCGCTAATGCCACGTTTCTGACTATAGAGCTGCCAATTACCAGGGTTTTGTCCTCAGCGGGTGTGTCGCTGAGTGGGGAAAATCTATTTGAAACGTGGACACGTTGATGGTGAACCACGGGCTTGACTTTAGGACTATGACTCCTCTTCCTGACAGTCATCCAGCCACTCTTAAGTCCCGGCTGCTCGGGATCTGCTAGGGGACGACTAATAGAGCTAACTGGGCTCGTTGGCTCCACACTGGCTAAAGGGACCTGGCTCGCTATCAGGTGGTTTTCAACAGTGCAGAGCCGAGCTTCCGATTCAGATAACCTTGCCTCCAAAACTACAAAAAGACTACATTTGTTACATGTACCATTATCCCTAAAGGAGGCAGAGGAGTAACTAAACATCTGACACACGGAGCAGGTGAAAGCAGGAGATGGAGGAAGAGAACTGGTAGCCATGCTAAGCTAGAGAACCCGACACACTGCTAAAAAGTGAAAAATAAGGACTAAAGATCTGTAAGAGTGAGCGTTAGAATATAACAAGTATGTGATAGAGTTAACTATGCAAGATGTGTAAATTATAGGGAGAAATAAGGTGATTATTACTAGTTGAAGAGGAGCAACAAATGTCACAGTGCACACACACAAGGCAACAGGAAGTGATGCAATATGTCTTACCGCAAAGCAAAGTCGCAACCTCAATCCACCTCTCCAGTGAAGCCAGCTTCTCATGATTCTCATGGAATCAGCAATCAGTGACATCCAGCAGAATGAACCTTACAGTGTAAATATTCACTCATGTTCACGGCTTCGTATTGTTGACTATTTTAAAAACAGAGTCCTCCACTCCGAGCCCAATGGAAGACAGCCTGCAAGACATCACAGACGTGGCCCCGTGTCGCAAGCGGCGCTTTCAGCAGGTCAGGGCCCCGCATCCCACCCTGAAAAGACCAAACCCAGAGACTTCACAGGGGAAAAGGTACAAGTGTTTGTGTTGCTGCAGTTTGTTTTGGCCGTTTTAAGTAAAAAGTAGTTCTTCCTACATATCGTCTCTGAGGATGGATTTGCTGCCTCTTCAGCCTGTAAACTGCTCACTTGTCCTTTAATGTGTCGGGGTGTGACAGCTAAAACGGTCTCAGTCTGTTTAAATGCATTTTCTGTCAGAGTTTTCTGTCACACCTCTCTCGATTATTGTGGAACTAAAAGGAAATGGACCTATTTATTTGCCGCGTCTTCTCTGCTTTAGAAACACTCCCTTTTCCAACTTTTTACTTTGTCCCACCTTTTAGTGGCCTGTTGCTGCCATTAAATTCAAGATGAGCTAATATTTTCTATGCAATGGTAAAATGTTTCACTTTCATGATTTGATTTTTGTGAAAGAAATTCTAGTTTGTGAGATTTACACTTAGTGTAATTGTTGTTTTGTTAACATCCATGTTAACACACTTGGATGAATATTTGGAGATAAATACATTTTTTTTGTTCATATATTTAATAGTAGTGTCAGCAAAATTAATTTGATTTTGTACCTTTAAGATGCAGTTAAATAATTTGTAATCATGATCTTTTTTTCACTTGTGAACAGTTGTTTTTGCTCTTTATTAAGGAAAAAGTATTTCTTATCCAATTTCTGGATGAAGTAACTCGATTACCTAAGTAATCATTCACTTATCATTCACAGTTATGATCAGGGCGCTCTCACTTCAAAAAGGGTTTTGATTAATCATAATTAATCTTTTACAGTCAAGAGGAAAGTGTAGATCCATGTTTGGGAAATTCTGACATTTTCATTGAATTACATAAACTTAGTAGAGCAAGGAATATGAAAATCATCCATAAATTAGGTTTAAGTCACAGAATGATCTTATTGCATCACTCGGATGAAAAAGAAGCTCCTGCAGAGGAGAAAAGTGTAAAAACTGAACGTCTGTTCAGTCCACGTAGGAAATCCCAGCTGAGCCCCTTAAGGGTCTCATCACATTTACTGCCTTCTTCTGAGAAGGAATATCAGATTCAGCTCTGGGAATTTACAGGTGATAAAATAGCACCTTGTCCTGCAGGTTTATGATCTCTGCTGCTGGGTTTCAACTCCTTCAAGATTCGCTTTCTTCTATTTGTTCGTTCTCTCTGAGCACACACATGCTGCCGTGGCTTCGGGAAGGCCAGCTGGTGATGAGCAGAGTGACGCAGTTCACCTCAGTAGAAAGGACCCTCCTCTCTCTGGGCTTTATGTGAACACATAGCTCCACTAATGAGGCCGGAAAACATCAGTAATCTCCCATCGTGGCTGCTGGACACGTGTTGCTGCCATTTTCTTCAACCTGTGTCTCCACACAGTGTGTTTGCTGCCAATATTCCCACTCCAATCACTTCATGTGTTAATTGGAGTTTTGTGGAGCATCTCAGAGCTATTATTACCATCACTTTTACTAATATTGTCTTTCACAAATATGAATTAGTAAAGTGCAGCCAGAAATTATGCTTAATTTGCCTTTACTTTTAAGCTCTAACCAGATCTTTTTTACTTTATATGAAAATATAATTTTTATATGAGCATTTCTATTAAGAAAACTGTTGACAACAAAGATTTGTAGGAATAAGATGCCCCTTTTCTTTTTGGGATAAGGAGTCATGATCATCTAACCATCCAAATGGGCCCTAAAGCCCAAGTTGAAGCTGGACGACCAGCTCTCCTTAAACCCAATGAGAAAATGGGGATCTTACCCCTGCAAAACAGAGAGGGAGGACCAAGAGGAGGAAATAAAATTGGGCCTACATTCACAAACTTAATGCACTTCTGCCTTAGTAAGTGCATTATAATGATTGGATGGAAACCAATTGATGCCAAGACTTAGAAAATATTTATTGATATCCAATTTATTTCAATCAACACTTTGTTCTGTGAACCAAAACCATTGAAGCTTTGATATTGATTCAGTTATTTTTTGCTTTATTCATGTTTGCTATTTCACAGCCCAAAGATTAATCTTAAAATGTAAAAGGTGACTCAGACCAAGGAAATCTCCAACATGGATGGGAGCTTCTCCATGTGAGCAAGCTGAGGGTGTGTTTTCCATGAACTGGGTGAACAAACACGGATATTAGTGAATCCTATTATTCTCCAGGCTTAAACCAGTGCAGCAGGGGATTTATAAAGGAGGTCTTAGACATGAACTGTGAGGCCAAAGTCAATCACTGGCCTCAAAGAGAAAATTATACAACCATCCTCTGTTTCTATGGTCTCTGTGTCCACTCTTGAAGTCAGACCATCACACAGCTCTGAAACTCTGTTGCTGCTCATCCAAGTCCTCACTATGTCACTGCTCTTGTGCCTGAACCGCCATTTACCAGCTTCTTTTTGGACATGTCCCTTTGAAAAATATTCCAAAGACATTTCTCAATCTGACATTGTTTCTGTAGCAGTCGTCCAACCTCTTCCAACAGAGAGTGAATACACTGTGTCCAGGCTTCTCCTGGTGCCAGCGACTGTAAACTGTGCCGCATGCAGATGGCTGTAAGTGTTGCCATCCATCCCCAGCTGCTGGGCATATTACCAGCTCTGACTGCGAAAAAATAAGGCAGCAGTGAGTTGATGAGCAGCCGCTGCTGGCTGCATGAGGAGGCTGTAAATGCAGGAGGTCTTCAGGGCTGTTGGCAATCCTGCAACCAGCCATTGTTGTTCCATCTCTAATCGGTCTTTTAATCTCGCCCTGTTAACTCCTTGAGAAGAGTATAAAATGAAGACCATATGAACACGAGAGCACGAGTAACATGAAGTATTATTACGGCGCTTTTTTGTACTTCTGCCCCTAATCATTACACAGAATGTACAGTAATTTTGATTTGAGGCAGAAGCTTAAAATGGGAATAAATGACAAACGAAAAGTGCTAAAAGCGGCGTGATAGTGAGAAGATGCTGAACAGGGGCAACAAAAGGCTGGAAAAGTAGAGGGTACTAAAAGAAACAGCTGGAGGAACATGTGGCAGCTAATTAGTTTAATAACCAACAAGTGAGTAACATGATTGGGTATAAAAAGAGCACCTCAGAGAAGTAGAGTCTTTCAGAGGTAAAGAAAAACACCATATGTGAACATGATCCAGAAACACTGCCGTCTCCTCTGGACCGAAGCTCATTTAAAATGGACTGAGACAAAGTGAAAAACTGTTCTGTGGTCAGATGGGTCAGAACTTGATGCTGCGTCCTCCAGACTAAAGAGGAGAGAGGCCATCCAGCTTGCTATCAGCTCTCAGTTCAAAGCCTGCATCTGTGTGATTTCGGTCACTCGGGATGCATTTTGACATCGGCTGATGCCATGTGAATCAACCATTTTAAAGAATAAAAACCATAAAGAGAAGAGAATTCAGGACAGGTGACGTCTTCAGAGTGACGTTTGTCTCCTGTACAGGTAATTTGGATAAAGATGCAGTTTTAGTAGATGGACATCTTCACCTCAAAATGTCAGAAACTATTACTTTGAGGACCTACATGGTCAGCTGTCTTAAGCATATAACTTTAATGGGTTTTGGTTAATAATTGTTGATTAATTGAACAGTTGACTGATTTATGCCATCTCTTTGTTAATAAGGTTGTCAAGACAGTCATAACCTTTTTTAGATAAATGTCCCTTAAACGACTGCAGGATGAACACAACAGCTTGATCTTAAAATTCTTCTTTCTGACTTGTTCTCTTCCTGTTAGCATGTTGTTTAGGTTCAAGTGTTTGTGTACTGAGGACTGTTCCCATGAAAGGAAACTAACAGAAAGTTTCAGTCAAAAACTGGCTGTCCTTCACACATGGACTGGTTCTGTAAACGATCAAACATGGCTCCCAGCCATCGCATATAATCACTACAAGACACGGCACTGCCACAGTCTCACTGTGGGTTGCCTCGTGCTTTAAACTCCACTAAGCACAGTTTTATAGTCTGTTGTAGGAGTTGAGTCTCTGTGACACAACAGCTGTGAAATATACCATAAGAATATAGTGTGTGCTCTGCTTATGAGATGTTAGATATTTCCATGTAAAGTCACAGGGTTGTGAATCACTGCGTTCAACTGATGACTCGTACAAATGCTAAAGAGCCATTTTGGATATTTCTGCTTTTGATATTTTGTCCACTGGAGCGGGACGGTTTTAGTTTATGATCAGAGCTCTGGTTACGGTGAGTGATCTGCTGGAAGAGTTTCAGCACAAATGAGCTGCAACTTTTATCTATACTTCTGGGAAATTAGCAAAAGAAGACTGCAATATGCGTTGTTGTTTCGTCAAGATGAACAACATTTGGCTGATTCATAAAGTCTAAAACTCATGATCCAGTTCTCATTTCTTTCAGACTTTCCTGTAATCTTTAAAGTGGTCCTGTTCAATAGTTCTCCAGACTTTCTGAAGGTCAGAGTTCTTCTCTGTGCATTTTCTGCTTTTTTCACTCATTTTCAGTCCTTGTACCTGACCATTTTCAGAGGAATGTGTTTTTTCTTTGTTCAGCCACTTAACTCTGACCTATGAACCCTTCAGGCAGAAAAAAGGCTCCTAACTCAAGGGATGAACCAGTGCTGTGTCGACACAGAACAGACAACTTAGCAAAGAAGTCATTTTAAATTGGATCTTTAGGCACTTTGTTACCAGCAGCCTGTCACAAAGACACATCATTTGTTCCCATTTCTTTAGCTGCATCTATGAAAAACAGCAAAGAAAACACAGTTTGTCAGACAGAAAATAGGATTTCTGCAGCAACAAGGTGATTCCCAAAGAGCTATCAGCTGAAAACTTGGCATATCTCAGCATGGTGTGCAGTGTGTCCTTAAAACATTTGAGGAAACTGGACAAGTGGAGGACAAAAGAAGAAGTGTCAGGCCTAAAAAACTATCTCCAGCAGATGAACAGGATCTGAAAGTGATGTCCTTAAGAAAGAGGAAAAAATCCAGCTGTGACCTGACAGGACCTGAGAGATGCATCTGGACCTTCAGCTGATCCATCTACTGTTGGCCCAAGCCTCATCAGAAATGGTCTTCATGGAAGAATACAACTGATTTAATTTAATTAATTTCAACTGAACTGAACAGAATTAAAACCAGCTTTCTGTGAGGGCTCCTGCAAACCCACCACCTGAGCTCAACCTCACGTCTCAGGGTCGATACCGCCCTTGAGTCCCTGGTGGTCCTCTGTGGGAGCGCCCAACAGCTCCCCTCTCCACTCAAACACGTCTCCTGTTTCCTCTTAACTGGTTCCAGCAGTGCTCGTCATCCAGTAATGATTTCAACAAGCCCAGGTCTTCTCGCTCCTTCCCTTGCTCGCTCCAGCTTTTCCTCTCCCTCATGTTCAGCTTTCCATCATGACGGAGAAAGTCCATTTGTAATCATGTGCTTTGGTTTCCATATTCTGTGGTTTTTTTCATGACGGCTCTTGGGAGGCCTTCATGTCATGTTGTTTATAGATTCAAGTGAAGGTGCTGAATGTTGGATGATTAAAAGCAGGATAAAGACAGTTTGACCTGATGAGGCTTATTTTTTTCCTGTTCCATAACCACTTTTGTCTTCATTGCCTGGTCTGTGTCATCAATTGGTGAAAACAAGTCACCTGTTTGGATTCTGACTGGTTCAGAAATAGTAAACCTGTCCAAAGCAGGAAGTTTGCATGTGAAAACAGGATCTGAAGGAAGTTTCAAAGTCCCTGCTCGGGGGTTGTTCTCTCCTAAAATACAGGAACTTTCAGGGCTGGGCCTGCTGCAGTGGATGTTGTTGAAATGGATTTTAGGATCCTTTCCTGCTGTAAATTTATACGAATTAGAACAGGGCTACGCTGCAAAAGAAGTCCTCTGAGGGATGGATGAGCTGTTGAAAAAGTTAAAGCTTTGTTTTGCTTTCACACAAAGGAAGAGATCCATCTGATTTTGGCACATTCAGGAAAGACAAACTGAAATGGATGTTTTTTGATGTGTCAGCTGGCTGATTTATTCAGTCTTTACAAAGCTTTGCTACTGGACATAAAGGTAACAAAAGGCTGGAGGTACCTTTTAGTACCTGAAACTAAAGGTTACAAGTGAAGAGGCTGAAAGGTTTTTGCACAGATTTACTCGTTGTTTTCATCTGACCGACCTGTGTTAAAGCAGCAGCTTTTAGGTTCTAAAATTCTAAAAAGTTATCCAGCTTCTTGCTAATAGAAGCTGTTAAAGAAAAAGCTTTCAGGTTACTGCTCCATCTTTGTTCTAACCCTCACCTGTGGTCAAAGATTTGGGTTCTGACCCAAAGAAGGAGGTTGTGGATACATGAGTTTCCTTCAGAGGGGGGCTGGGCTCAGCCTTAGAGATAGGGGGAGGAGCTCCACCATCTGGAGGGAGTTCGGAGTAGAGCCGCTGCTCCTCCACATAGAAAGGAGTCAGCTGAAGTAGTTCATCTGGTTTGGATGCCTCCTGGGAGGAGGCCCCGGGTCAGAACCATAACTCACTGGAGGGATTATATATCTCATCTGACCTGGGAACACCTCGGGATCCCCCAGAAGGAGACCAGGAGTGTTGCTGGGAGAGGGATGTCTGGGTTTTCCGACCTCTGATAAGAGGAAGATAATGGATGGATGGATGGATGGATGGATGGATGGATGTGGCAGTAAGGATGGAAAGCAAATGACTAAATAAGCATGTCACACACAATCTCCTTTCACTTTTCATTATTTTTCCAAAACGAGTAACATTTTTTACCACGACACATCCGTGAGGAGTGAAGAAACTGAAGACTGATAATCGAGAGACCGGCTCTGTTTAACATTACTGAAAAACACACATTTTTTACCGTTTTTTCTTATCTAATAACATGCGTACCTCCGCTCCCTTCTTCACTGGAGAGGTACGGTGTGGATTGTCTGTGTTAGCAGGTTAAACGTGGTCTTTCTCGAGTGTTCAAGTGTTATTTTCAGCAGGACACTTATCATCGCTACTGTTTCTCGACATCTGGTTTATTAAACCTCTTGTTGGATGCTCATTTTGTCTTCTTTAACTTTTGCTTAAACAATAAACTTATCAATGCCGAGAAGGCTAGCTTCTTCCCTCTTGTTTCTTGTCTCAGCACCAAGCTAACGGCTGTTAGACATCTACAGAATCAGTAGCACTGGGTCAGTAATCTGGCCAACATATATCCTTTCTACAGCAGAGGACAAGGCATGAAAATGAACGCAGAAGATGAGTGACCCATTGATAAGATACCAAAAAAGATACCTGAACTGAATGCAGTGTGAGTCTGTATGGAGGACAGAACAAAACCTCATCTGAGATGGGACGATATCGACCGATGTTAAAGGGTAGTCGTAGCTACTGAGAGTGATTTCAGTCCGACTCTTGGCAGGAAGGTGCATTTAAAAAGTCAAAAATTTGAAAACTTTTTAATAAAAACTGGAGCTTGTACAGAGAAATCACCTTCAGAGCTGTATAGATCCTCCACGGGAGGGCATCTTGTCTCCTTTTTGTTAACTCATCCCTCTACTCAGCCAGAGTCCAGATCTCCTCTGTGAGCTGGATTTATGTAACTTTACAACCTTCACAGTCTTTAGCAGCTGTTGTAGAGCTGTTCCCTGTAGGAATTAATTAAGTTCTCCTGATTTCACTCAAGATGAGGTTTAAATCAAATGTGAGCCTGTTTGGATACAGCATTGAGAAGAGTAACATTTCTGATTTCGTCCTTCACCTACAGTCCATGACTAATCCTTTCTTCATCCTCCCCACTCAATAATAACCACATCGTGACACAGACTCAGACCATGTTCCCCAAATAAAAGAGTGACTTTTTCATAAAATATCAAATAGATTTTAGACCTTTTAAAGGAGCAGAAAGTTCCGGTGTTCATCAGATTCTGTAATTTCCTATTGCTCATTGAACACAACACGCTTCGGAGAAACTACAGTGGCCTGACGCTGTGTGCAGCACACACAACCCAACACATCCATAACTTAAATGTGTCACGATGTCTTCTCCATTGAGTGAAACCACCTTCTCAGTTTCTGAGTTTACTTTTAGAGTTATAAATTATAAATAGATGTTACATTTGGTTAGATATTCTGTGAAAAGATAACTTACAGTGAATGTCATTGTTAGTTGTTCTGCAATATATTCGTGTTTTGTGGACCCCAGGTAAGCTACCTGTGTGGTAATAAAAGCTAACATTAGCTACGTAAGGCTAAAGGCTGTTTAGAAGGATAGCATTAGCAGGCAACACGTTGTATCTGGCTGACATTACCTTCAAAGCCTCTTAATATCACCTTACACTTTGATTGAAATCAGCTGATCTCCGTAACATGACACCGAGTAATTTCTGTCCAGCTAACAAAGCTACGTAGTAGTTTTCGGCACATAAACTCACGTGAATCAACAGTTTTCAACAGGGACATGGAGAAAATGTTACGTTTGTTTAATCAGATCAGCTGATCGTCTGCAAAGTAGAATTAGAATGTCTTTGTCATTGTACAAGTACAACGAAATTAAAAAAGCACAATCCCTTTAAAGTGCATTGTTAATAAAAGTAGCGGCAAATCACGCTTGCGCCACCCTTTGTCCCTTCTAGGCCACTGTAATCAATATGCGACGCAAGTGGTGTCATTCCTGGTAAGCCTTTGTGTGGCGCGAACCGCGATATATGTAAATAAAAAGGCAAAAGTAATAAAAATGTAACAACTCTTTTCATAGGGTGACTATATAGCACTAACAATATAGTTATATGTATTGTATTCCATTTCTGTTAATAGTTCACCATATTATTACCTGTTCATAGAGTTTAGTTGAGTCCTCAGAGATGGATGTAACTATCTCAAACAGTCCACAGGAAAATGATAAAAAAAGAGGCGCACAGTAATAAGAGAAAAGGAAAACTACTACAAAATTATGCAAAAATGACAGCAGAAAGTTAGAAAGTGATGTGAAACCACATAGTCACAAAAAAACCCACAAATGTTGTCAATCAACCTTTTGTGAAATAAATAAAACTCAAAATGTAAAAAATATGAAATATTCTTAACATTTGGAAATACTGAAGGTGATTTTAAATTCATTTGAAGCATTTTTGAGTCATATCACAACTATAAGAGTTAAAGAGAACATGAGCCTCCACGTAGTAGCGCACACACGCAGGGCAACGTATTCTCACAAAAGGGTTCATATGAAAATGTACGAAAAGTTATGTACAGATTTTCCGTGCATTATCCTACGAATATCCACGAGCGACCAGTGCGCATGCGCAGTTCCCTGCAGTTAAAAATGGCTTCCATTTGTTTCAGCTATTGAATACGCCCCTTTCCATCAGCGAAACAGAGTGGCAGGAATCATGTGTAAATTAGCATATTTTTATGTTTTCATAACATAGCTTTTCTCACGAGATAAACGTAGATGTTAGGGTTAACTTTTTTAGTTGAAGAATGCACAGATATGTTTTATAAACCTTAATTTCGCAACCCTGACCCTAATACGATATAAAAACTTCAATTTGTTCTAAATTGCCATACACAGTGGCGGGCAGCGCCATATGTTTTGTAGTTTGAATGTGTTTCCTCTAATATGTGAAATTGTGGCCAGGAAACTTTCAGAATTAATATAGGTTTTGGGATTGGGAAGCACATCTTTGATCTCGCTTGTAATTAAAGGGGTGAAATCACGTTTTTTTCTGGGTTTTGACCCTACTTAGTGGCGCCCCCTACAGATGTCCAACAGGTGATGGTAGTATAGGTCAAGAGCTTTCCAAAACTGTTTACAACTGGTCTGTCGCCCATTTAGGTGCTGCTCTGTAAGCCTTCAAAAGGCTCAAGGTTCAAAGGTCACCTCTGAGGAGCAGGAGCTGCCCATAATTTCCATACTGACATATGTTACTCCCCAGGTCAAGACCTTTCCAATGATGTCTTCACTTTTGTCCTACACCAAAGTTTCATTTTCATCTTGCTCCCTTTGAGGTGTACTTTCTCAGACCCTTATTAAGTCCAAGCTGGATGAAATAATTCAAACATGTTAGTGATACAATGTCAGCCTTTTAAATTTGGACCAGTTTAGACCTGGTTTTCCCCATAATTTACAGTGAGTTTCACATAATATTTTCCAATGACCTAATATGGCCAATTATACCTACTGTATCCCATTCCTCAGGCTGACAGGATGGTCCTAGATGACCAAGACTTCAGTATATTGTAGTGCCAATACGTATCTGGATATACAGTTTTAACTTTTGCATACATAGCTTTACAAATGTCGTTTATTAGCAATGATGTGAAGATGATGAATTGAAATGAAGAGAGGGTGCGCTGTTGTTCATCCAAAACAAACTTATTTCTCCATTGCCTGCGTGTATTAGTAACCACCATAGCAACGTTCGAAACAAAAATAACCTCTACAGGTTAATAACTAACAAACTAAAGCTTGCATACATTCCCTGAAGGAAGATTGTAAATATAAAAAGTACATGTTTCGCTTTCAACAGTATATTGTAATGTGTAAACTATTTAAAATGTTTATTTTCCTCTGTGAATAAAAGGCACGTCAGCTCTGACTTCAGGCTTTGCGCAGGCGCACTGGTCACTCGTGTTGATGGATATTCGTAGGATTATGCACGAAAATCTGTGCATAACTTTGCGTATGTTTTCTTACAAACTGTGGGTGAGAGCAGCCTGCATGGGGAGAGCAGGTCAGTGGACTAATGAGGCTGATTTACAGCAGAGGTTTCGTCTTGAAACAGGAAGTGTATCATGTGGCCCATCAGGAGAAAGACCAGAAACACATGGGGGGCCTTTACAGCCGTGTGGAGCTCAGAAACCCGGCAGTTTTACGTAGGCTACATCAAATAAACTCCACTGTGCATGTGTGTGTGTTGCACAGGTCGGACTCCCCTGCAGGATCCAGTAAGCTGCAGACTCCCCAGCGCTCTGCAGATGCTACAGCTGAGGACCTGTTCGAGGACTTCTGACTTCCAGATGGGTTCAACAACAATCCGTGTTGTGAAAATGAATAAACGAAGAGTGCACAAGAACTTATTAATGATTTGTAATTAAGGACACTAATAACATTTGGAGCAACAAAATCATACTGAAGTAAATGTGTGTTACATGAAAAACAATTAAACGATTTTAGAACTTTTAAATAGTCTGAAATCATCTTTAAAGATGAAATGACAAAAATGTAAAAGTGTTTTTTAAATCTGGAAACTTTGTGTTTCTGATGAGCTTCATTTTAATATTTGAACCAATAAACTTTCTTGTATTTTCTGTAAATTACAAAGTTATTATTATAAGATCATTCAGCTGGTACAACTGTATGATGTTTTCTTTAAATCTGGTGGAATAATCTAGAGGTTTTTTAGGCTATTACAGTGAGGCAAAAATGGGGAAATCTTTGGTTTTTGGTTGTAAACAGCTCCAGAGTTATCTGATGGACTCCTCCAATGGCAGCTGTTTTTTCAGTATTTGATGCCTATTTCAATCCATCCATTCATTGTCTATACCCGTTTAATCCAATTCAGGGTTGTGGGGGTGCTGGAGCCTGTCTCAGCTGCCATTAGGCAGGGTACATTCTGGACATGTCAACAGTCCATCACAGGGCTATTTGGTGACTAAAAGTCTAAAATTTATGAGCAAGTTTTCAAACTAAGTGCTGCTGCAGCTCAACTAATCAGACTTTTGGTAGAAACCAAATATATTCATGAAAGCTAAGCTTCCAATGCCGTGTTTTTTTGGCAGCATTTTATTAAAGATGATTGTTTTTGGCACCATAGAACGGTCATTATGGAGCTAGAATGGAAATATCAAATGTTGAATATCAAATGTATTATCAGATACAGAGTTTTGACAATGATAACTGATTCAATACACGGAGGAGCAGAGTCTCCACTTTGCAATCAGTGCAAGTTCCCTCTGAGGCTGCAACAAGTGATGATTTAGATAATTGAGTATTTTATCAATTACAACTACTTTGACAAGGGATTACTGTGGAAACCTTTGTCAAGCACCACAATACAGAGTTCCATTCACAAGCTTTACTGTGCAGGAAAGAAGCCTGATGTTAACCTCGTCCAGAGGCGGCGTCCACTTCTCTGGGCTCGGAGGCATCTGGGATGGACCGTCACACGGTGGTAACGCATACTGTGGTCAGACCCATCGGTATTCCAGATCTTTGTTGAAAGAAATTGACGCCGTGTGCTCCGGACCAAAGAGCAAAAAGAGCATCCAGATTGCTGTCAGCAACCAGTCCAAAAGCCAAGCTATGTGATGGTATCAAGCTCATTTCCACTTCTGTGACGGCAGCATTCATGCAGAAAAGTTCACTGAGATTTTACAGCAACTTGTGCTGCCTTCAAGACCACATCTTTTCCTGGGACGTCCAATAAAGAAAGTTGGAGAACGATTTTATTATTGGAACTGTTTTAACCTACCTGTTAATTTTTAATCTGTATCTTAACTTGATATTATATTGATTTTACAACACTTAATTTTCTTATTGAGTTTACTGTATTTTGCTGTACAGCACTTTGTGACTGCTTGAGTGCTTGTCTGCTTTATAAATAAACTTCACTTACTTTACATATTCTACTAAAATGCTAACAACACATAGGCTCCAGAGATGATACTACGTGCTGATTGAATGCTAATTATTTTAAAGCTAGCTTAAGCCGGGACGGGCTGACAACAACCAGTTTAACAACAAAGAGGATGAAGAGCCAAAAAAAATATTCAGACATCAGCTGTACTGGGCAATCTTGAT
Source organism: Leuresthes tenuis (assembly GCF_036924035.1). NCBI lineage: Eukaryota > Metazoa > Chordata > Actinopteri > Atheriniformes > Atherinopsidae > Leuresthes > Leuresthes tenuis. Next base: position 28,301,479 of record NW_027325373.1, read on the forward strand.
TACATTAACTCTTAGTTTCACTCCATCACAAAGCAGATCTTTGGCCACTTTGATTTTGGGCTTTTCGACAGCAGAGCAAAGCTACAGGTCCAACAACAGCGTAAACACAACCAAGAGAAGCCCTCAGCTCAGAGACTGCCCCCAAGTGGCAGAGAAATGCTAGAACATGTAGACATGTGTAAGCAGATCTGTGTTCAGGCATTAAGGCTGAAACTTTTCATCTCTTGGTATCCTGAAGGCCAAAACGTCTTTTAAGAGTTGTGAAAAAGTTGTTGACAAAACTAGAAACTCTTTGGTCAAGTCAAAGTTGACATGAGAATCAGTTCTTTTTGGTGTATTACTTTATTTCCCATCGTATCCCAACTTTTTCTGATTTGGGTTTGTAGGCTTAGAACTATTACTGGGTTCCTTTCTCTGTCCACTTACTTTCCTGTATGTTTAAGCCAGGTGTTTCTGCACATAATAAACTACTTGAACAAACCGGTTCTAGTGTGTTTTGGCATTTAAACATGACGTAAAATTGACACTCATGGAAAATCATTGTTTTCCAGTGAGAAGTTATGATTAGAGCTCCATCACTCCTTTTAAACCAACCTTTCATGACTCTTAAAGTAATGTTAAATCAGCTGAGCCTCCCTTTAATGCCTCCCTCTGTTCATGTGTAACTCGAGTTCCTTCTCTTCTATGACTCACCCTTTCTCCCTCCCACTCAGGCTTTCCCCTTTTCGCTTCCTCCATCCACACCTCCCACCCTTTCTTTCTTTCTTTCTTTCTTTCTTTCTTTCTTTCTTTCTTTCTTTCTTTCTTTCAGTTTTTTGTCACAATGTCACCTCCCTCTCTTCCTCCCTCCCTCCCTGTCTGTGCTGGGCGGTGTATTGTTGGTCATGTGTGCTCCTCCTTGTCCTCATGTCTGGATAATAGGGGGTGTAAAGTGGATTGAACTTGCAGCCAGTGTTGAGAGGTGGAGGAGAACATCTGTTTGAGAGGAGTTGTGTTCAGACGTTTGCTTGGGATCTCCGGGAGTTTACCTTGGAAAAGTTTAAGACATCTGACACAAACCAACAGGACTTTTGGACCTTTTTTCATTTTTATTTTTTTATTAAAGCATTTGCAAGGTAGGATATTTGATATTTTACCGTCTTTTATGCACAAAATGTATCTGCACACTAAGTTAAAAGATAATGTTCAACATATCTGTGATTATTTACTATCATCCCACTGGAGAGGCTTATTTTTATATTTTTTGGTAGCCGGGAATGTTTCCTAACTGACAGCTTAAAGGCTGGTGATAAGATGACTGATAAAACTGATGCTTGGGAACAGTTATGTCAGTTTACATCAACTCACAGCTTGACCATCAAATCACAGCTGGCTCAGAGCTGGTCCTGGGCCAGCTGTTATCTACTGTCCAAGAAAACTCCCCCTCCTTTTTGTGATGATTTTAATTAGTTTGTGCTTCATTGGCATGGATGTAAGATAAATATAAGGTGCATCAAACAGCCCCCCCCCCCAGGGTTGGAACAACACTAGTCAGGAAATTAAAGGAAAATACGGATCAACTTTTTGGCAAATAGTGTTTGAGACCAAGTTGTTCCTTTACTGTTTAATACCATGTTCAGGTTACTTCAACTGATTGCTGAAGAAACTGTTATGGAGTGGTTATATGTTACAGTAAAAGTGATTTTATCTGTGCATAATATAATATACCTAATCTACAAATGCAGTACAAATACAAATTGTTCAATTTTAAAAGACTATATTCAGATCAAGGGGAACTTTGCTCCTGAATTGTTAAAACTTGCAACAGTAAAAGTTTTTCACATTGAGAAAAAAAGATAAAGGAAAGTAAGAGAGAAAATATGACAAGATCATCTTACCAAATTTCAGAATGCTTAATATTAACATAAATGTCCAGAATCCATCTAAAAGGCTTCTAAATATGACCAAATGTGATACATTTTAAAAAGGCTATTTTTGACCCAGGTTCAGGGTAAGTTGCACCATGTGGGGGCAAACATCTAATTTAACTAAATTAAAATAGAAATTCTAAATTGACCACTTTAAAAAACAGTTTATTAATCCATTCTTCTTTTACAAATTTTCATAAATCTATTTAAACAATATAAAACTAACTATGTATTTAAGCTTCATTTGTATTTTTTAAACAATTTGTTGAACATAAAAGTTATAACCTTTCCTAAAATGAACTAAGGAAAGTTTGTTGAATAAAATTATGAATAAATGTGATTTAAACTGATTTTTATCAAAAGACTAAATCTAAAACTGAATTATTTACACTGTAAACACGTAAAAAGAGTATTTTTTTTCCTTTGCAGAACTTACAGACAAACCAGCAGCTTGAAGATCAGTGCTGATTGATCAACTTCCTTTTTATTCAACATGGCAGTGAAATATGAATTATTGATCCCTCCCGGTTCTTCAAACCTCAAACCTGTCTCAGTTTACCACTGCTGGTATTTTGGAAAAGAAACTACGCAGCTTATCGTACAAGGCTTTATATGTTGATAGATTACTGACAAACAAAACTAAAATCATGTTAGATCTGGATAAACTGCTAAAGTTTTTAAAGAAAATTGGTGCTTATGACTCTTCCCAAGTACCTCTTCTTTTTACAGTCTGAGTGCCACCAAAATAAATGGTCACATGACAATAAAAGTGCATGGTTGCAAAGACACAGGCTCCAACAGGCTCCTCCTCTATATCATTTCTGTAGTGGTTATTTTTCACATATAAGGGACTTGACCAACATACGAAATGAAATGTTTTCTTTTATCTTCCAACTTTTTTGTTTGATCCAAAAATTGTGAAAAAAATACATTTTCTAGAGTCAGCAGGTGGAGATACAATTGGATTACTTCAGAAAAGTAATTAATTTTATCTGTACAAGTAGGTTGGTGATGGTATTTTCAAATGAATATACGTAGTCTATGAATTACAGAAAAAGTGTTGATATTGTTACAATAACTGAAAAGAAAACATATTTTTAACTTAGAAAGGGATCCTTGGCACTCGATTTTTACTTTTACCAATGGATACTTTTAAGATAGCCAAAGTTATCAATCTAAACTTTCCTAACTGTGCAACAGTGTGCATGAGTTCAAAGGATCTCGGAGGATGTATTGGTATATGAATATGTTTCAATAATTTACAAGCATATCTATTTATTGGCTGATCAATGAGAGTGGGACTGGATAGTGTAGTGGTATGATTGCCATCTTCCATGTGGGAGACCTGGGTTCAAATTCCCCCTTACCCTACCTGTAAGTTGCTTTGGATAAAAGTGTCTGCCAAATACATGAACATGAGAGATTGGTTTGCAAGTCTCTGAATAACAGTTTGATTGTTTTGCTGTTTGTTAAGAAGAAAATCCATTTATAGGTAATAATGTAAGTAGATTGCAACTGTAAAAGTGTGGGTGGGTCTTCTTGTGTTAAGATTAAAAAAACTGCCAATGATAAAGTCATGATGTTTTGTAGCCTCAACTTTCCAGAGCCAAATACTGACTACAGCTTTTTCCTGCTGGCTGGCTAAACTTCAGCATAAGATCTAAACCCTGTAGATACTAACCCTATAAATACTATACATCCTAAACAAGTGTGAAGTAATTTTCTCTCTTGAATCATTGTTCTCCCCACTGTAGTCACCATCGTTCTCAATTCAGCACCTCCTGCACCTGTAGAGATTGACCAAAGGCTATACTGCATGTGATTTGGTTCTTAAGCTGCGTTTAAATCAAACACTTAAGGTAGTGTAGATTAACGTATAATATCGAGATTTTGATGAAAATATTAATAGTATTATTATATAATGGTTAGGCTATATATTAATGTCTATTAATATAATAATTCTGAAATATGTAACATCAAGGGTTGTTGACACCTAACAAACATGCTCAGGTCAGGACTTTGAATCAAAGATTTCATGGAATGATAAAGCTTACTCAGCTGGACAACTTTTATAACTTGGCATCTTATTAACACTGCTACACTGAATTGGACTGGATTGAACAAAAGAACTGGATTGAATTGGAATCTGTTTGATTGAAATTTAATTTGTTTAATTGGATTCTACGTGAGCAGAACTTTAACTGGAGTTTATTTTCTCTCAGAAGTGCCCTGACACATGTTGTGAGTTGATGTCAAATAAACTGAGCTGAATTTAACTAAATACATGAACTATAATAAATTGAATTAAAAATTCTTCAGAGATTGTCCAAAGTTAGTTTTTACAATAGAATTTGTGTTTTTCTTTTGAGTTGAGCAGTCTTTGAAAAGAATTATAAAAATTATAACCTCTCTGTTTTAACCTCCTTGTTTATTTCTCAGTTTGTCTCCTTTTGCATGACTGTAGTTATTGATACAATCCTTTAGTAAAAGAAGAACTCAAGACGTAAAACATATATATAAGATGATACCATATTTCTGCTCTCTGTCTCAGATTGTGTTGAGATGATCACACACCTCCTCACACGCCTGCTCTGCCTCGTGTGTCTCTGTTCAGCTCAGCCTCAACCAGGTGAGTTAACTCCAGCAGGAAACAGTGTGATCATGGCTTGAATCTAAACTCCTGATGATCATTCTCTGAAGTAAACATAATAACATGTGCCCGATATTCAGGTTCCTAACTGATGAAGTTGATTTTATGATTTATAGTCCAACAAAACACATATTTAGTTTCTTCCATCATTTGTTGCATCTGGAAGCTCTCCGTTGTTTATCAGAGACAATAGCTCCTGATGATGTTCTTTCTTTTGATTTGCTCCAGAAGAAAAGTCTGTATCATGTTGCATAACAGCACCATGCCCAGTTTCAGGACCACTTTTGTTTTTGTGATTTAAGGTAAAAAGGAAAAAAAACTATGCGTTACGTAGACCTTAGTATGGAGGATGAATTAAAAAATATAAAGTGGACCACAAAGTGGAAAAATGAGTTCCAAATGGATGCAAAGACACTGTCAAAAGAGTTCAATTCTACTGCTGCTGTCATCACAGCGATACATGAATTTACTGTGTGGTTTGTTGCAACGGTACCAGCATTACATGCTCAACACAGCATTTGTTTCTTCTCTTTATTGTATCTTTGTTGAGGTTGATGTACAAGTACATATTGCTATTTTCTGTAGCATTTATTATCTCTTCCTCCCACCATCCAAAAACATGCATGTCAGGTTAATTGGTGACTCCAAATTGTCCGTAGGAGTGAGTGTGAGCGTGCATGGTTGTTTGTCTCGTTTGTCTCTATGTGGCCCTGTGATGGACTGGCGACCTGTCCAGGGTGTACCCCGCCTTTCGCCCGATGACCACTGGGATAGGCTCCAGCCCACCTGCTACCCGATTAATGGATTGACGGTATAGAAAATGGATGGATTTATTATCTCACCTCCTCTCTCCCATCATCTTCTTGCTGCACCACCTTTACATGAACTTGGTTCACTCCAGTCCGACCTGCTGATCCATAAAGAGCATAAAATCATCCATAAAACTCTGCAATGACACAGGGATTTAGGTCTTTGTCTATAGCACTAGGATAAATAATAATATGTCATAGTTTCACCCATAAGAGTGAAACTTACGTAGAGCTGTAGATCTGATGTGGAATCAGATCTGATGTGGAATCAGACTGATTATTCATCAATTCTATGACTGTTAAGATGTGTCTGAGATTAATTTTTGCGACAGGACAACAGACTCATGCAGTGTCTTGTTTTCCAGCCTCTCTGCAGATGACAATGAGGACTGAGAAGAATTCGTTTGTAGCTGGCGCTTTGGCAGGCCGGGTGGTGCTGCCGTGTCACTTCACTTTAAGGCCAGCTTCCCCCAGCCTGAGTCCTGGCGAGCACATCAGGATCAAGTGGATGAAGGTGAATGGGCAGGAAGAGAAGTTGGTGCTGGTGGTCAACGGAGGGATGGCGAAGGTAGAGCAGCAGTTCAGGGGCAGGGTGTCGGTGCCCAGCCACCCGCAGTCAGTCGGAGATGCCTCTCTGCTGATCATAAAGCTCAGAGCCAGCGACGCCGGGTTGTACCGCTGCCAGGTGATGCACGGGCTCGAGGACATTCAGGACACCATCAGCCTCAGTGTCTCTGGTGAGTAAAACCTGGCAAAGGTCTGTAACCATAAAGTCCATAAACTCAACTGCATCCAGATATGTTCAGCTGGCAGAGACTTCAAAGCTCAAGGTGTCAACCAAAGTATTAGGTAAAGTTTGAGCTCACACTTTGTCAAATAAACATGTTCTGATTGTTGTAACTACCTGTTTTCTAATACATCAGATATATCTTATAATCTGGAGCCAATTCTGATCCAACTGTCGGCTCACGTCAGTGGGATGTGAGGATTTGAAACCAGCAGAGCACAAAATCTGTGATTGGTCTTTTGGTGATGAGGGAGAAATGTCATATTATGTTTGTTTTCCCCCTTTTCTTCAGCATGTTATATTGTTTTTGTTCATACAGAGTTACAAAACCTGTCAAGTGTGACTTATTCTCTCCTACAACTGCCGCTGAACTCCCTGAAACACCTCATCTCTTAAGAGCTTTCACGGGTAAAGCCTCCTCTTGAGATTGATGAGGATCTGATGAAAGTGTCTACTGATTGGTCGAATTCCTGGAGGTTTGCTGAGGGGATGAAGAAGGAGACGATTGTGATACCTGAATGGGCTGTACAACAGTTGCAACAAGCTGGCTTGGAAGCCACAGTAACATATAAACAAGAAAACACTTTGAGAAACACGCTATGTTCCAAGCGCGATAACACTTCGGATCCAGAATACCAGAAATGCCTCTTCACTCAGTGTAGCCACGATGTTTGTTCTAAATTACATTCATACGTCTAATTCCAACGCAGCACAGACATTTGAAACAGTTTCCGTCACTGTTTGAGGTGCAGACTCATATCATTTTAGCGTTGGAACAGCCTTGACTTTCAGCTTCAGCCTCCCTGCAAAGACACCGTCATAATGGTTCATGTTCATAGAACTGTCGACAGTGAAGTTTAATGAACAAATCCAAACATTTTCCCGACTGTTGCTAGATAAGAAAAACAAACCAATCCATTAATCATCCAATCCTGGAAAACCTAAGATTTCTGGGTAATTGGGGAAGCTGGAAAAGTTCAACTTGCCCTCACCTCCAATAACATATTTTGTTGAAGACATCTCTAAAGCAAAACAAAGAACTTTGCTCTCAAAAGTACCAACAGATCACTCATTCCTTGTGGTGCAATAAAATGCTTGTGGTGGATAATGTGCATGCTCTAGCTCCCGTATGCACCCTGCTTACCATAAAAGGTCATCTTAAACTGTGTAAGTAGAAAGTGTGTTCATAAAAAATATTGCAAGCGAGAGTTTGAGACTATGGGATAAAACAAGTTCTTTCTGCATAATAATGCCAAAAACATATGTAGACCTCTACATATGTAGACCATCGTTTTAACACTGCAGTTAAGCCAGAAAACATGGAAAAGCATACTATGAAACCTTTATATTGGTAATAACACATAATTGTACGAAAACATTGATAGGTCTGTTCAGGGTTGGTTCATGCTTGCATCTGCAGACGGACTTGCATGTCACCCTCCAAAAAGCTAAGACCTCAGAGATGATGCTACATGTAATCCTGACTGGCTGAAAATGAGCTTGAGCTGGAAGGAGCTGACGGCTACAGCATTAATCACAAAGTGGACGAAACACAGAAAACAATAAATAACAAAGCACAGGGTTAGCTCAGACAACAGCTACACTTGACAGTCCTCATCATTTATAACATCCAAAGCTTAGTTGCATCTATACCAAGGAAACCTTTTCCTGTAACCAGGCTCTTCTGTGGGATCCTTTGAATGCCTTCTCTCTTCCAAAAGAGATTTTTTTTACCCCAAATACGAAAACCTCTCTGATTCAGCAAGTATTTCCACAATTTTATCTGTCATCTCAGGTTACATGTCCACAGCTGCTCTTAAAGACTGTTGAGCCGTAAAACAGGAACATTTTTTACTGTTCCTGTAAATGTTAATGTTAATCTTTAACTGCAGTTACATTTACAGTCACATGTAAAACACTCACAGCTTAATAGATATGTGTAACATTGGCAGATTTTTGCTTTGTTAACGCCCCAGCTCTAGTGAGGACAGTACAAGAGGAGCGACATGCTTCAACAGGCTTAATATGCTTAATTTATCATGTATGTTAGACCTCAGTGGAAATACAAAAGACCCAGGGTTGAAATAATCTTTGAGCTCCTTAAATAAAAAGCCCCATGTTATGTTAGGGTTAGGGTGCTGCTCCTAACTGAGCTGAACTATGTTGAATTGAAACCAAACTAATGATCATTTTTATAAATAGAGCAGCTTATTACTGTTGGATTGCAGGTGGATTTTCTGTTTTCTGACTCATAAACTTGTTTCAACTCCATCTTCAGTGGGTGGAGAACAAAGGCTTCACTCTGAAAACCAAAGATTTCCATCGATCTCATTTCATCCAGTGGAAACAGTTCATCCTCCAACCAAGTCGACATTTACACAGATTCCACATTAATACTCAACAGGACTCTTTGTTGGGCTCGTCCACACAAAGATGCTCCCTATGAGTGACACACAGCTCTCCATTTAACCGCTCAGACATCCTTTCACATCCTCCTGCAGCTCTGCCAGGATTTCCCCTGATCCTCCAGACTTAATGACACCAAACAACAGGGATGTTTAGTCACGGGATGACAGCTGAAATATCTCACTACTTTGTGTTTCCTCCACACTTTTGCGTATCTTAGGACAGATTCAGTTTCTGAATCTCTGTGGAAGAATAGAAGCTCAGGCTGATGAAAAGTACAAAAAAAAATAATCGGTTTTATTCTCATGTTTTTTCATTGACCAGGACCTCAGTGTTTTGGTTAGAGTCATTTGCGAAATATCAGTTGTAAATGTCAGTATTTCCAGACATATTTTTAACATTTTCATGTATATTTTTTTCTGTTTTTCAAATATTAATTTTTTATAATTCATTAATCAATTCTAGAGCATTTTTATTCTTTTTTTGCACTGTTAAATATAATTTATTGTTATTATTAATATATTCACATTTTCTTCAGAAATTTTATACATTTTATTTGTATTCTTCAGAAAATGTGTAAAAATGTCTGAAGAAAAGGTATCTTGCATATTTTTGTTTTTCTTACGTTTTATTCATATTGTTATATTTATCAGATTTATTGCTAATATTACTTTACATTTATTTTAAATTTATATATCTTCTTGTATTTTTAAAAAATACTCCATTTAAAGTTGGTGTTTATTAACTTCTTCCAACATTATATTCATGTTTTTCCTTCATGTTAAATATATTTTCCAGATATTTCTTCTTTAAGCTACATACATTTTTATGATCTTATTTATACTATTTAGGCCTTTTATCCTGCATTTTATATATTTTTGGATAATCGTTATGCACTTTATTCATATACATTTAAACTATTTTCCCGATATTTCATTCATATTTTTAGGCAACTGTTATTTTTTTGCTGTATTTAAAATGCTGCTGTATCTGCTCTCCTAACTGCTGACTGTTTCTTTAGGTGTGGTGTTCCACTACAGATCCAACACCAGCCGCTATACTTTGGATTTTCCTGAAGCCGTGGAGGCGTGCCACTCCATAGCCGCCTCCATCGCTACACCCAACCAGCTGACCGCTGCTTTTGAGGACGGCCTTGATCAGTGTGATGCCGGTTGGCTCGCCGACAAGTCAGTCAGGTATGATTGCGCTAGATTTCTCCCCCTCATTAAACTTTGGTTTTATTAATCTTGTCTTCTTTCATTAAATTGACAATACTTTATTATCTTATTAATTAAAGGGAAATTATATTGCTGTGGTACTAAGTAAGGTCGGCTGTTGTTACTGATCGAGAACAAAACTGAATATAAATCAGCTGACAAACATTTAGAAAGTTGAAGTGTAGCAGAGAGGAAGGTGTGGTAGAAATCTTCAGAGGTCTTCATCAGGTGGTTGGGGTGTTGTTTTTGTAGCTTAGCAACAACTCAGCTGATGATGTCACACACAGCGTCAGCAGGTAACTCAGGTGAACTCTCAGCAGACAACATGGACAGAAACTCACAGCCAACAGTTTAACATCTGGGGTGCAGAGACGCTCCTTCTCAGTGACATCCAGGATTCCACCATCTGTTGTTAACCAGCTCTGTGATCCTCCTCCTTTATTGTGACCGCTCTGTCTGCAGTCTCTGTCTGCCCGTATAATCATAAAGCTGAACAGACAGTTGTTCCTGCAGCCAGGTCTCTTCCTGATAGTCCTGCTGTGTCCTTATTAGGCCTCCAAGCTCGTCCTTTTTATTACCCATGATGATTAAGGGAAGAAATGGTCTAAACTTCCTCATCCTTTTTTCTCCACTTTACTCTACATCCTACATGTCTCATCATCTCACCAAATATAATCCACTTCAATATTTACTTCAGATCTAACCACATTATCTCAATACAGTTTGTGATTAAAACTGGTGCCCAGTGCAAAGCACTTGGAACAGTAATATATGAAAAAGGTTTATTGTATTCTTCTTCACCAGATATCCCATCAGGGCACCACGTCCAGGCTGTGAAGGTAATCTGCCGCGTCGACCAGGTGTGAGAACGTACGGCAGCCGTGACCCCTCAGAGAAATACGATGTGTACTGTTATGCAGATAAACTGCACGGTAAACATGGTTTATTACCAATTTAGTCATATGTAGAACACCAGCAGCAGATTTTAGCTCATCATATCTTATTATCAATTATAAAAGGGATTTTAATATTAAGGATTTAGGTTTTTGACATTTTATGATATTCTGTTTATGTTTTTATTAAATTCTGCTTATTAAACAGATATTTATTTGTAATCATTGTATCTTTTTAAACATTTTCTGAATTTTCAATATTTTTTATGGATAATTTTATTTACAATTCTTTCCTCTAACTGAAGGTGAGGTTTTCTACCCTCCATCCATCAGTAATAATCTCACCTGGCAGCAGGCGAGGGAGGAGTGTGAAAAGCACGATGCCGTACTGGCGTCACCCGGTCACATGTTTGCAGCCTGGAGGGTGGGGCTGAACCGCTGCGACTACGGCTGGCTGTCTGATGGAAGTGTCCGGTACCCAATCACTGTCTCTCGGCCTCAGTGTGGAGGAGGCCAGTTGGGGGTCCGCACGCTCTACAAGTACCAAAACCAAACTGGCTTCCCGGACCCAACGGACAGGCACGGAGCATTCTGCTTCAAAGGTAGAAACTGAACAAACTTTGACAGAAAAAAAAACTGTCTCTAAACAAAGTTTGTACAATTCTAAGGAGCTTTAAAGTGAATATTTGGTCTGAGCTCCTATTCTCCAACACAACCTGAACCCTCTTAGACAAGCTTTCTATCATTTCTTTAAGTAGTATTCAGGAATAGTTCTCCAGGCTTCTTGACAGCCATCCTTCCATGGAGATTCTTTTGTCTTCCGCTTGTCCAGTTTCCTCAAATGTTTTAAGGACACACTGCACACCATGCTGAGATATGCCAAGTTTTCAGCTAATAGCTCTTTGGGAATCACCTTGTTGCTGCAGAAATCCTATTTTCTGTCTGTCAAACTGTGTTATCTTTGCTGTTTTTCATAGATGCAGCTAAAGAAATGGGAACAAATGATGTGTCTTTGTGACAGGCTGCTGGTAACAAAGTGCCTAAAGATCCAATTTAAAATGACTTCTTTGCTAAGTTGTCTGTTCTGTGTCGACACAACACTCAGTGGGTCTACATGATGAGATTAACTCGATTATGGCTAGAGTTGGGTTATGCTCCTTATCAGAGGGTAATTATCCTTGGATATATGGCGGAGAATGAATCGAATCACTGGCACAAAGCATGCAATACCGCAGCACCATAGGTGGCGCTGTACCCATTTCAGCTATCGCTAATAGAGTCACTTCCTGTTGACGACTTCACCACCACCAACAACAAAACGAAGGCATTTGAGAAAGATGGCAAGCGAAGAGCAAGATGAAGCTACATCCCTCTACATTGGGGATGAGCTGGTTAAGGTACAAGCGCAATGCACAACGGCGCATTCTCCATCGCGTTGTTTGTTTCTTTCTGACGGCGGCGACAACAACAGTAATATCGACTTCGACTTCCGGGTGACGATCACAGGAAAAAATCTGGAGCATGCGCAGAACGCTAAATCCGATCCACTGTTGTCTACATGCACGTTCAGTGGGCATTTAGATCGGTTATCTCAGGATCTTAATTCAATCGCAAGTAATCCGATCCGATTTGTTTTCTTGTTAGATTAAGCTGTCTACATGAACTGAATAACTCAATCTTATTGTAATTTAGCACTGACTGGTTCATCCCTTGAGTTAGGAGCATTTTTTCTGCTTGAATGACTCATAGGTCAGGTCAACTATTGATCAGGACCATTTTAAAGATTAAAGGAAATTAAAGCATTAGATTAAAGCAAAGAAATGAGGGCTGATCAGGAGTTTTTCAATATGCTATTAGTTGTGTCCGAAAGTTCAGACAAATAGAACAGATTACTCCTCGTGTTAAATGATCGTTTCTGCCATATTTCAAATGTCTATAAAGTGTAAATAATCATCCATCCATTTTCTATACCCACTTAATCCGTCGGTCTTGTCGCAGGGGGTCATCGGGCGAGAGGTGAGGTACACCCTGGACAGGTCGCCAGTCCATCACAGGGCCACACGGAGACAAACAACCACACACGCTCACACTCACTCCTAAGGACAATTTTAGAGACACCAGTTAACCTAAAATGCATGTTTTAGGACTGTGGGAGGAACCTGAAACCCTCTTGTTGTGAGGCAACAGTGCTAACCACCACATCACCATGACCACATAAATGTGGCCTTTATTTTGTCCTTTTCCTGCAGCATAGTTTTATCTCAACAAAGCAACTTCCGATTAGTTTGCATGTTCTTTTGACAAACCTTTAGCTCATTTAAAAATATAAATATGCTCATTTTGGATGGAAATCAAGCTAATGAGAGTGATTTTAGGAAATCTGAGGTTACTGACATACAACTCTAAATCTTATGGGGAATGATGGTTGTGTTTTAATAATGGAGACGTCCCACTTCTGCTACTGGACTCTTAGAGACACTTTCAGACTAACTGTGTTTTTTATGTAGGACAGCAAAAAAAAAACAACAACCTGAAAGTCACAGTAGAAGTCCTCCAAACGTCCAGGTGTTGGAAACAAGAAAACTTTGGCCTGCTGCAAAAACACTGAGGTGTGTTGCAGCAGAAACTAAAAACCGAAGCCACTAAACACGTTGGAGCATCAAGATGTTGAAACAGAGAACGATGAGAGAGAACAACTCCAAACAGGAGAAGAATAAACTCTCATTGCCCTGTATATGGTGGGGAAGGTTTTATGAGGGGAAAACCCAGCACATGCACTTAACACAGCTCGAGCAGAAACGGGACAGGTCCCTAATGCTTCACAGCTGGATCCTTCCCAAACAACACCGACAGACAAACGGAGGAAGTGGAAAAGAGGGGCTGTTCTCCTGTAAGTAACATCATCATGAAAAAGCAAAGTATTAACATACAGAAGTAGCAGCATCACGCACTGCAAACAGTCACATGCTGGCAGAGCAGAGGTACTTTCTGATGGACGTGAAACGTGTTCTGCCAAGCTTTAAGTGAGATGGCAGAGCTGTGTAACAGAGTTAATATACAGTACAGTGACAGACCCCAGCTCAGCCAGATGGCTGCAGCCCGCCAAACACATGACATCATACCTGGGCAGGGTTGAACATGCAGTCGGGGTCGCCTTCACACTGCGAAAGAGCAGAGATGAAAAACACCCTTAGTTTCTGCCCGAAAGGTGGAGGAAGAAGTGCAGAAACACAGCACTGTAATATTACTGCACGATACTTAATTCTGCTCGATAATTTTTAGAAATTTGGGGACAGTTCTGCAGATGCAAAGGTTTTAATTCTCAATTTGGCAAAATGTTTAACATCAGCAGTTTTTATCTTCTCAAACGTAGCAGTTTTATACTTTCTAATAAACTGCACTGAACAGTAAACTTTTCTTTGAATCAGGATGGGATCGTTTTGGGTTTTTGGATTGCTGACAACATATGAAATTTAAAGCTAAAAACATAAGTATAGAGAGTATTTTTACTCTTAACTTTCAGTTTATTGGTAAAACAAGTTATTAACAAAGTTAATGGAAAAATTTTTAAAAAAGAAAGTACATTGTCTTTTAGTTCTAAGGTTTTACAACTTATTAAAATCATCTCGTCTTTATTAGGTCTTAAAAATCAAGTAAAAACAACCTCAGGTGAACAACAACACAAGACATATTACACTGTCATATTTTATGGAACAAAAGCTGAAAAACTAAATGAACTCTTACTGCTTTCACAGGAATTAAGAAGGTAAGTAGCAGCCAGGAGCTGCTGATCAATGCTCTGATTAACTGATCATCAGTCAGTGTGAGCAGCTCTATAAAAGCAGGAGTTCTGTCAGTTTAACACGATGCCAAGGAGGAAAGACATCAGCAATGATCTCAGAGAAGCAGCTGTTGCTGCCCATCAGTCTGGGAAGGGTTATAAGGCCATTTCCAAACTATCTGGAGTCCATCATTCTACAGAGAGAAAGATTATTCACAAGTGGAAAACATTCAGGACAGCTGTCAATCTTCCCAGGAGTGGACGTCCCAGCAAGTTCACCCCAAGGTGAAGAAGCCCAGAGCTACATCTCAGACTCTACAGGCCTCAGTCAGCATGTTAAAGGTTAAAGGTCATGACAGCACAGTTAGAAAAAGGCTGAACAAGGATGGCTTGTTTGGAAGGGCTGCAGGAGAAAGCCTCTTCTCTCTAAAAAGAACATGGCAGCACAGCTTAGGTTTGCAAAGCTGCATCTGAACAAAGCTCAAGACTTCTGGAACAATGTCCTTTGGACAGACCAGAGCAAAGTGGAGATGTTTGGTCCTAATGCACAGCAGCACGTTTGGAGGAAACCAAACACAGCATATCAGCACAAACACCTCATACCAGCTGTCAAGCACGGTGGTGGAGGGCTGATGATCTGGGCTGGTTCTGCAGCCACAGGACCTGGGCACCTTGCAGTCATTGAGTCCACCATGAACTCCTCTGGATACCAAAGTATTCTAGAGTCAAATGTGAGGCCATCTGTCCCCCAGCTAAAGCTGGGCTGAAACTGGCTCATCAACAGGACAAAGATCCCAAACACAGCAGCAGATCTACAGCAGAATGTGGGAAAAAGAACAGAATCAAGGTGTTGCAATGGTCCAGTCAGAGTCCAGACCTCAGCCTGACTGAAATGCTGTGGTGGGACCTTAAGAGAGCTGTGCAGAAACCATTCAATAAATAATGACACAGTGTCATATGTGCTGTTGTACATCCGAGGTTGGATTTAATGAATTTAAAGTCCTGGTAAGGACCAGATGATTTTCCAGAATGTTGTATTCTGTAACATTTTAGGATTAAAAAGTGATGCACTCTTTCACACGACTGTATACTTTGTCTTTTCTCATGTCTTCCATCATGAGGATATATATCATGGACTTACGATTAAAAGTCTAAGACAATACAAGGATAATACAGTGTGCTGAAACAACAACAGTAGCAGCCCCTACAAAGTAGCGAAAGTGCGAACAGTGTGTATCATCAATTTCTGTCAACATCAATAATAGCACATGGAGACAAGAAACAAAAAACAATACCAACCAATCAGGTACGACGACTCTTACCCTGTCCTGAATTCAAAAGGGAAATGGCTGGAGGGACGAAGGAGTGCTTGCACCCGTTACTCTTCATACAAGGAAGTCTGAGGGGGTCCAGAAGGCAGAAAGTAGAACTCAGAACGTAAAGGATGGGAGCTGTCAGAAAGAATGGCATTAGCCTTCCTGATTATCTGTCTCTTGAACAGATATGTAAGTGCGCACTGTTCAACTCCCAGAATCTTGTTACTTGTCTTTATCCCTATGTTCAGTGCATTTTTTGACCTCGTGTCAAGGTCGCTGAACCAGCAGAGGAGGGAAAAGGTCATCAGGTCAATAAGATCATCAGGGACTTATCGATCTGAAACTTGAGTTTTCTCAGACAAGACAATCGTTGCTGGCCCTTTTTTGCAGGTTCTCTGAATGTCCTTTGTCCAGTACTGGCCTTTGATTACTTTTTTTTTTTTTTTTTAAATTGGTGTGGGGCTTTTGTCTAGAATCAATGCACATGTTGCAACAAGTGGCATCGGAGTGTCTGATTGAAAACCACCACGGTCTGCGTCCCGTTCAAGGCATCTCCTCCTTCGGATGTCGAGACTTTGTGTTTTTAATTACTCTTTTAAAGACTGTATCACACGTCTTAAACATGTAAAATGCATGAATAGAAAGAAGGGACTCACCTGTTAAAGTCTTGTCGGAATGGTTTGCATGAATAGCGGTATGTTGGACTGGTGGGATGTCTGTTGCCTCTAGCTTAGCCTCTCTGCTCAGATTAGTGGTTATGGTTTTTTAAAATACGTTTTTGCTTGTCTCATTCAGGCTCACAACAGCGATTGTTATTTTTCTGACAGCAGTCTCCAGGCCTCAAATGGTTTCATTCTTAACAGGTGACTTCATGTTGCCAAAAATCCAATCTCTCACATTGCCTTTTATAGCCCGCTCTAAGCTAACTGCACTCTGACAGCTGCATGATTAGCATTTTCCAGAGAGCAGAGTTTTCTTTTTAATGGCTCACGACCATGCTGATTTCATTCGGTAAGCATAACTTCCTGGGTTTAGCTGTTTTTCTTTTGACTAGACTGATTATTTAAGGACCAGACTCTTAGCTTTTTATTTTATTTGTTCTTATTTTAGTCAACTCATGACAAATTAATTGGGATTTTCCAAGTTTGACCAGGCTGTCTTCAGGCAGTGATTAATGACAACAAATGTCAGAGTTATCATTCCTTGGCAGAAACCATTTAAATCCTGTTTGTGTTGTATTTATATCCAGTAAAACATCTCAAATGAGAGCAGAAATTTCAAGTTAAAAAAATCTCAGGTTTTCATGAAATTTGCTTTTAATGAATTATGAAAATATACACTGACCAAAGTGAAAGAAAAGATGAAATGTAAGAGAAGAACATTTGATTTAATTCCATTTTAGTCAAATAAATTTTAAGTGAAATGGAAATTGGCTTTGCAAATGTTCAGTGAAGAAATGACATGCAGACATTACATGCCTCATGTGTGCTGAAATCTCACTTTCCATTGTCCACTGTGTATCACCCAGTTTTCCATAGTTGATTCATCTGTTTGTTTTCCTTTGTATCGATTTTTACTTGTTGCATCATCTTCTAGTTTGGCTGTGACTGGAAAAATTGGCACCACATTGTTTAATGTGCATATTATCTTACGAATTCTCTGAAAACACTGTTTGCAGTGCATTTAGACAGAAATGCAGCTCTCGACAGCAACTGTTGTGCAGTTAAATTCTCCATTTAACTGAATGTTAAATGTGATTTCAGGCGTGTTAATGGACAAAGGTTGTTCACAAAAGGGTGAACAAACACTTCTCTGGATGGAAATTGCCATCAAGTTCCAAAGCACTGAAATCCAATATTTGTCATTTCATACAATTGTAGCTCAACTGGACCGTTCGGACCGCTGTCCTTGTCCCAAGTTTACATGCATGCAAACAGAATCAAGCTATTATGGGAGATCATGGTACATGTAAGTACAGCTAAATTTACTGTATAGATATTGGCCGAGTTTCCCAGATTCGCTAAGAAGCTCTTACTGCGGCCATTGTCTTCAAGTTACTTGAATGGTGATTTTTGTCAGAAGAGGCTGGTTATATTAAAAAAAAAAAAAAAGCCCATTAAGACAACATGTCAACTCACTTAAAAAATTTCCAGTCTCATTTTTTTAACACATTTAGTTGCCTGACAAAAAGGGAAATATGTGAATTAGAGCAGCTTTACTGGGAATTTAGCTGTATTAAAATACACTTACAATTTACCATTTTTTACTAAAATTTGTAAAAAGAGCAAACTTTTTAAATCAGAAATGTGAGACCAGGGACGGTGAGGAACAGGCAGAGGATGAAGGAGGCCGGATGGAGCTTGGTGAGAGCTCTTATGTTGAGCAGACATGGCAAGCAACAAAGTCCCTGGTGTCCCTTTCCATGGAAGACCACCAGAAGCCCTGTCGAAGGAGGGCTAAAGTGCGTCTCACCCCAGGATGGCAAGCCAGACGAGAAGAGTGCCCCCACTGGAGGACCTCCAAACAGAGACCGCCTGGAACAAACAATCGGTTTTCTGGACAAGCACTAGGAGCAGGGTATTCAGTGTGAGAGCGTTTTACCTTATCCTCCACCTCCCAGGTTACTGAGGAGAGAATAGCTTCAGGCTGGGAAATCTTGACTGGAACTGACGGGACAGAGCATCAGGCTTGATGTTTTTGGAACCTGGTCTGTATGAGAGGGAGAATTCAAAATGGTTTCATTTCTCTGCCTTAACAAAGACCTGGATCTCCAAGAGCCTCTGGAGGAGTTGTCTTACATGCACCACATGCTCCTCCCTGGACATAGAAGTGAGAATGTCAACCAGATACATTGAGCAGATCCCACAGAACATCATAGACTAATCCCTGGAAGACTGCAGGAGCATCAGTGAGACCAAACGGCATGACCAAATACTTGTTAAAAACCTCCTTCAGATCCAGGTAATCCATAGGAACTCCTGACAGGTCTGGAAAGTCAAACCAGAGGCAAAAGACAGAGCAGACTTCAAACATACAGCATGACAACGAGTACTCCACTGCAGTATAGTTCCTGAAATGTGCGGATTATGTCTCCTAAACCAAGGAAACCCCAAAATGAGGTTGTTGTGGAGCATTCATCAGGTGAAAAGAAAGCATCTCCGTGGTTACATGAGATGGTCATTTGAAGGGGAGTAAATCGATGTGTAACCCGGAAGAGGAGACGACCATCCAAGGCGTCGATAGGCTTCTCCAGAACCACCTGACCAAGACCCAACTGGGAGGCAAGAGTCATGTCCAACAGGCTTTCATCCGCACCAGAATCAATGAGGGCTGAGACAGTCTGATAATTCCCAGAGCAGAACAGCTTGACCTGAACCAGAGACCGCCCGGCTCACCAGCGCCCTTGGGATGACTGGTGAGCCATGTCTTTTACTGGACACGAAGAGGCGGAATGGCCGTCCTGACCACACTACAGACACCTGTTCTCCTTTAGGCGGCGCCGTCATTCTGCTGCAGACAGCCGTGTCCTGCCCAGCTGCAGAGGCTCAGCTGCTCAGAAGGACGCCCCGGAGGGTGGAATGGATGGTTAACCCGCTCAGGTGAAGCAGCAGACCGAACTCTCCCTCCGCCGCTCGCGCAGACAGTCTATGCGGATGTGTGTCCAACTAGTGTGTCCAAATCAGCAGGAAGATCGTGAAGCAGCGTTCCAGTTACTTTCAGCTGCTCCAGTACGCAACTCAATAGAGTAATCGGATACAGAACTTCCCCCCTGCGCCAGGTTAAACAAACCCCGAGCGACCTCTCTTCCGGGGGTGACATGGTGGAAAACCGTCCGCAGCTTGTCGGAGAACAGCTTGACGGATGAGCAGATGCCGGATTCCTTCTCCCACTCTACAGTTCCCCAGTCTTTAGCTCTGCCAGCAAGCAGAGAGACAATATACGCCACCCGGGACCTTTCGGTGGGGAAGGCGGAAGGCCGCAACCCAAAGGGGTGGCAACCCCCATTCCGAAATCCCGCCATTCCGACATCCCGCTATTCCGACATGCAAACGTCCCGCTATTCCGACATCCCGCTATTCCGACATGCAAACGTCCCGCCATTCCGACATCCCACCATTCCGACATCCCGCTATTCCGACATGCAAACGTCCCACCATTCCGACAAGGCTTTCCGTATAAGGAAATGTGCGTTACTCAACAGGTGAGTCCCTTCTTTCTGTTCATGCAATTTAAATGTTTAACACATGTTTACAGATAAGCGTTATTAAAAACACAAAGTCTGGGCAACTGGAGGAGGAGAAGCAGTCCGCGGTGGTTTTCAATCACACACTCCAATGCCACTTGTTTCAACTTCCGAAAATTTAATCAAGGAAAAAAAGGCTTACAAATATGGACCGAAGCGGCTCCATAACACGCACAAGAATCCAAAAGAAACGAAAGTTAACTAAAAGAAAGCAAATAAACAGCATGAAGTGGTCAAAATTGGTTTTACGCATGCCTATGTGCGTCTGGCACATGCGTCTTCGGGCTCTCCCACGTTGGTTTGTGGATGAAAGCTATATGTTCAGCTGTAATGTCATGTAAAAACAATCTCTACATGACATTTACTCCCAGGTGTGACCAGTTAGGACCTTAAGATATCAACAGGCTGTATAAAGCCTTGCGCAACGGCTGTGTGTCTGTGCCAAATGCGCAAAGCCCATCCGCGCTTCCCATAATTGGAGCGAGTACTCATGAATACTACTAACTACTAACTACTACTACTAACATGAATAAACGTTTTTACTGCATTTTGTTGTGTTTTATACGTTCTATGCTGTCATTTCTCTCCTCTCCTATTGGCAAGGCAAGGCAGAGTGCTCGCAACTGTGTCCTGTGCAGTAGCCGTGATATCTGTAATTGCAATTATTACTTTTGCATATGATGACAGTGTGAAAAAGACGCATGGGCTCTGTGGAGAGCTCCGCTCCAACTGGCTGCTGTGACAGCTCACTGACACTGTATTTCTGCTTAATCAGTTTCAGTCTCGCCAGAGTTACATTAATATCTGTATTTTTATATTTGAAATTTCAGGGGATTTTGATAATAGATTATTAAAGTTTGTTTGCGAGGCCTCTGTGGCCTCTGTATGTGCAGAGTTTGTGCGCCAAACCTTAGGGCGTATTTGCGCCGGCATATCCATCCATCCATTTTCTATACCGACAGTCCGTTAATCGGGTAGCGGGTGGGCTGGAGCCTATCCCAGCAGTCATCGGGCGAAAGGCGGGGTACACCCTGGACAGGTCTGCGCCGGCATATCATTAGTGCAAAATGTTTTGGGTAAAAAAAATAGGCTATTAAAAGGAACTGTCGGAATGGCAGCATGTAACCAGTTCAAAGGCGAGGGAACAATGCACGAGGAGGGAAATGAGTTGATTGCATGGCAGGGAAGAACGGCAGGATCTGAAATGACAGGAGAGTTAGTGAAGTGCCATGGAACCAAAAAATAAATTAAGAGTTGGTGTAACTACGTTACGTTACAAACAGAGAAGTTTCACAACAGCTCATATAACATGAGCTGTACAGTGAATTCTACTCAGTTCCATCCATGTTAACAGTTTTCATTACAAAAGTTTGAATAGCCAAACCTGTCTGTGTACAACCACATTGTTTATTGGAGAAGTCTCCAACTTAATTTTTCTAAAAAAAAAAAATCCCTCTTTGAAGTAGACCAGACATCAAGATTTCAATATGCTTTCAGGCTTTGCTTTACTAAAGACATCAGGAAACACATTTTCTGGCAGATGTTAACATCTGCGGTCCAGAAATTCTTGGGAAGGTCTCAAAGATCCTTGTTGAGACCAACAGCTTTTAATTTAAGGTGGTTTATTTGTACTTCCAATGCAATGAGTGTCTATGCAGCCATTTTGAATGATTTGCCACTCAGGAGTTCTTTCAAGCGCTTTGAGCGTGTTAAATTCAAAAAGCCAATTAAATTCTAAAATGAAGACATGCAGTTTGCAGAGGTAAACCTTGTTAAAGCGAAGCTGCTTCTGGTGGTTGTTTGTCCAACACTGCATAATGGGCTATAGTTTATGTTCAGTGTTTCTGTGGGAAAAGATGAAAAACCGATTAATACTTGATTCATGATGTTTTATCCTTGCAATGTGACTGTGGTTACTAAAAGTCCTTTTTGAATTTCCAAATAGCAGATGCCTAGATCAATCATTAGAAAATACCTCCGTGAAATGTTCCTTTTTTGTGGTTTTGTTATCAGATTTGGACAAAGGCCCTAGTAAGGCTTCAGGTTGTGGTCTAATTGTGTTTCCTACTTCTGCAGGCATCTGTTGAAAACACAAACATGTTTAGATTGAGATAAAAATGTGCTTTTTACTGCGTTTAAACATCTGTTACTCTGTGCCTGTCACACTTACAGTGATTCTGACAATGAGAAATTTGACTAAAATCAAACTTTTACTTCATTTTGTTTCAGAGATGTTCTGAAAAGTTTAAGTAAAAGTTTATTGAATTTGTGGATGTCTCCTTTTACTGTTTGTGACGAGATAAGAAAGCTGGATATGGCTTCAGCACTCATCCTCACAGCAAATTGCTTACTTCACTCTGCAACTTATTAAGCATTTTACCTACTGACTGTATAAGAAACGAGGTGTCAGTCTGCGCTCTAACCACTTAAGATACCAAGTTTAATAAGTTTGTCAGGAGATGTAAAACTTAACCTACTCTTGTCTGTGTTCTTTTCTCTTACAGCTAAACTACCAGAACCAACCACTGCAAGCTCTCAGATGACGTCAGATGCGTTCAAACCCAACAGCCCCACATACACCTCAATTACTCCACTACAGACCAAAACACCAGAGCCTGTAGCATATTCCCCAACAGAGAGCCCACACATGGACCTCATCTCCTCTTACACCAGACCGTCAGTGACCGCCACGGCCTTTGATGACCTGGATGTTCGAGATTTTGCTAGCTACAACCAGCTAGAGTCGGTGCCAGTTAGAGGAGACACTTTATTCCACCTTCCATTACCCTCCACCCGCCCAATGCCTTCACTTCTGGATGTCAGCAGTGGCAGCTGGGAGGGAGGCAGCAGTGATGACCACTCTGGTACCACCAAAGTGAGAGTAGCAGTGACTCCAGAAGCCATATCAAGACCAAACTTGCCTCCAGAGATCACCCAAGGGATGGAAACCTCCAAGCCAAGTCTCACATCCGTCACCATGGAAGTGGGGCAACAACCCAAACTGGTTTTGAAAAACCAGGTCACCACTGCGGTTTCATCTGATTTTGACCTCAAGCAATCTGTTGACTTTACTGTAGACGGAGACCCATCAGCCAAACCACCTCTCCACGTCATTTTCATCAATGTGTCCAGCTCAAAGGAGTCAGGTGAGTCAAGGCAGTGACACACACTTAAATTTGAATACAGCGACTGATCTGAGGAAGTTGGACCAGTTCTATTCTATTCTGGTGTTAACATTTGGCAGATAAGTGCTTCTAAGGCTTGAGGACTGCAGATATCTGTTGCATAATTCAGATCTGCAGGTCACGAAAAGCAATAAATTTAGTATCAGTGCAACTTTTCAACTGCAATCTTTATGGGGTCCTTTCCTCAGCCCGACTTCCACAACAGGAACCAGGGGGATCAAACGGGGCTCAATGTGGGATATTTAACCCAGAAACAGCCGTGGTAGGGATGTGGTTCTTTTGAGATTATCCATAACATTCAGGGTTGGGCTTGAAGCACTGAGCATTTCAGATTGGTCGAGTACTCCCAATGTTTTATTTCCATCTTCATGGCTGACATTTAATCTGCTATATAATCTATAGAACCTGTTAACTTTCAGTTAGACTGCAGGAAACGTTATTACAGTTTACAAACAGTTGGGCTTCAATGAGCTGGGAGAAAAGTGAGGAGAGGGATCACTGATCATGACATAAAAAACAGGGCATCAAAGCAAAAGATAATTTATCTTGAATTGTTTTACCGAAGTTACTTTCCAAACAACAAATGATTGCACCTGCAGTAATGTAGAAATGTGTAAAGCTAGCAGATTTGGACTTTATAAAGCTGAAGCATACTTCCTGGTTTGCTCTGTAGGTTGCTGTGACCAGAGCAGCAACCTCCAGCTCCAGCGAGAAGAGACCTTTCACATCTCTGCAGACTTAACTTGTTTTATCTGCAATGTACCTCAGACCTCAGTGGGAAACCAATGCAGGAAACCCAGGGCTGACAAAGAAAAAACAAAGCTGTTTCAGATACAGGAGCTTGTAGTTAACATGCTCCTCTCAAGCAACAATAGGGAAGTTTGTAAACCTGAAGATTATGTGCGTTGGGCTCGTTTTAAAGTACACAAACCTTTGTTATGCACTGAAACTGCCCTGGAACCCTGGGAAACTAAGACTTTGATTTCCAGCCCTGCATACAGTTTTACTTCATGGTTGCTTTGTGGGCTCATGACAACAAATTAATGTGGTTGTACATGAGCTGAGGAACATGCCTCAGAGGAGCTTAAATCATAGTTACTTTGTCTTTCCCCTCATTCGTCTGTACCAGTTGAGTTCAATGAACAGAACCAGTGACCCGAGAGCCAGAGTGTCTGGTTTTTTATTTGCAGTTCTTGTTAAGAAGTAGGCTTCTTGGCCATTTATTAAGCTCTTGGTTCTTTATTGTCTTCCAGTCATGGTTGGATCATGGACCAATGGGCAGTTAGGCATCAAACATGTGAAAGGTCTCAGCATCTTTCATAGCAGAGCTGTAAATTCTTTGAAAGACATTTTTTGTTCTTGTTTTCTGCATCACTTTATAGTCTTTTTGGCGCTCTTTTTTGGTCATTTTATCAGCTGTAGCTTTAATACATCTCGAGAATGATTTTTTAGTTTCATGTTTATATGTTTTTGGCTCTTTTGCATCTCTTTGAGGTCATTTTGTGTCTCTTTGTAGTTTTGGAGGGCTCCACAGTTTGTAGTCATTTAATCTGTTTTGGGTGTGTGTAGTTTTTAGTGTCTCTTTGTTGCTGGTTTTTTATGTTTCTGTAGTTCTATTTTCCTTTTATGTTGTTTGTGCCTCCTTGTAGTTTTGTAGCACAAATAAGACTTCTCTTCGTTGCTATTTCTCTGTTTTAAATTGTTTAGTGGTGGTTTTTGTCTCTTTGTGATCATCTCTTAAAGGCTGCAGCCTCTAAATTGAACTGCATCAACTCGTGCTGACAGATCATCCTGTTTATCACTTTGTAGTCTTTTGGGGGATCATTTGGAGTCAGATTTTTGTATTTAGTCAGTTTGTGTCTCTTCTTTGTTGTTTTGTGTTGCTGTTATTCATGTGTCTGTCGTGTTTTGTCTCTTTGTGTCTGTTTGTGGAAATTGTGTGTTTCTCTGTAGTTGTGTAGCACAGTTTTTGTAGTCGTTTTGTGTGTCTTTGTGTCCTGTGTCTGTAAGTGTTTTGTGTCTCTCTGGTTATTTTGCATCTCTCTGTGGTTGTATTTCTTTTAAAGTTAGTTTGTTTTTTGACTCTAACTTGTCAGATTTGTGCTGTCACTGTGTTTATTCTTTTCGGGTCTCAGTTTGTTTCTCACTTTGCTCATTTTCACTCTGTTTCCCATGATGTAGCTCCCATATCCACCATAAAGTCTTAATAAGGAGACACAAGCATGCATTGTTTCAGAGCAGCCGCTGGCAGCGACTGACCTTTATCATAACAAACACAGACCCTGATACTGTTTATCATCCAAAAACACTCTTCGGCTCGTTTTAATCAATATCAGAAATGAGCTGCTGTGGGATCAGGCAACTGGTCATGGAACAAATATTCAGAACCCGTATGTGACCAGCAACAAACGTACTCCATTCAAACTGAAAGTACTCTCACGTACAGTAGATAAGTACAGACAAATATTGTGAGCTAATGCCAAAGTTAAAGTATTAAAATGTTAAGTTTTAGTGTTGAAGCTGCACAAAAAGGACACATAGTCAGTTGGAGGCATCACAAGATGATTGAAGGGAGAGAAAAGAAGAAAAAGATGGTTCTTTAATTTTGTTTTATCTTAAGTTAAAGCATGTTAAATATTTTACTTAGGATGGTGTCTTTAGTAGAACTGCAAATAGGCAAAAAAATATCAAGACAACAAGCTTTGTTCAAAGAGCCAAAAAAGTTAGTAACCGCAACTTTTACAGTTACATTAATGTTGTGAAATTTAAACATTTCCCACTGAAACGTTGTGTTGAAGTTATAAAGTTATATGTCATTGTTTTTAGATAGGATCATGTGGATATCAGTCAATCAATCAATCAAACTTTGTATAGCACCTCTGAAAAATAGCACTTCATTCAAAAGGTTTTATAAAAGACTGACGAGAGCTGGAAATACAAAGGATTTGTGAGAAATTTAAAAAGTAGATTAAATTAATCAACATTAGAAGAGGAAAATAAGTGTTATAAGAAAATATGAAGATAAATGACAGCTTATCATGCAGAAAAACATAATATGGGAAAATACTGTAGTACATTGCTAAAAACTATATAAAAAACAATGACAGTGAAGATATTATAAAATTTTACTGATCAAAGAAATGGACAATAAATACAAACAGAAAAGTTTAGCAAAACAGAAAACTAAACTAATAATATAACACACTACATGAAGGCCAAGCTGTATGAAAAGGCTTATCCATCAGTATTTTCAGCTGCACTTTTGTCCTCTTGATTCAAATAGTTTGGATTATTATGAGCTATAAAAACAGATGTTTTAGTTCTGCTAACACAGAAGAACTGGAGGACGTGAATGACCGTCCAAGCGCATGAACTGACAGCAGCTCAGAGGAGTACTCAGGTGTAACAGGTCCTTGTCACATTTTGAGTTTTGTCTTGTTTTAGGTTTATTATGTTTTTTTCCTGTCATGTTAGGTTCACTCAAGTCACCTGTTTTTGTTTCACAGCTGCACCCCATCACCAATCACCTCCCCACAGTATTTAGTTTCCAGGTTTCCCTCAGCTCATTGCAGAATCCTTACCTCACCTTTCCCCATGACTTTTGTTCCACAGTCATAGTCTTGTTTTGTTTTTCACAGTTTAAGATTTCTTGTGTCAGGCTCAGCTGCGCTTTCTGTTCTTTGTTTTGTAAATAAATCTAGTTTTGCTTTATGTTCTGCATCTGGGTCTTCGCTTCCACACCACTTCGTGACAGTCCTCAGGAATTTGTATTATTTGTAGATTTATTCCTAGGTAACCCAGATAGATGCTGCTGTATTCACATTCCAGCTTTTGATTTATTTTAATAGACGTGAATAAGACAAGATGAATGGAATCTGCAAAAAAGAAATCTGAAGAAAACCTCAGTTAATGCATCAGTTAATGCAGGAGGTTTAGAATTTCTCTTCAGGTGTTTTTTGTCAGTTTTAAAGACTTGATGCACATTAGTGGGTATGGAAACATCTTTGGGAATCTCACCTGACTTGCAGAGGTTAAAATGATGTTTCAAAATCAGCTGTTTCTGATCTAGTAAATTTAGTGACTGACTGGCATCTTTCCAAATATGATATAATATCTGAGATATTCCCAGAGTTGAAAGTAATTCCTGGAGAACAGCCCTCTTTATTTCCCTCTTGAGGATGTCATCCACGGTTGTTATTTTTTTATAGTTTCCTCTTAGGAGAACTACTTCTTCTACTGAATTGCAACCACTAACAACATAGCATCGAGAGAAGGAAAAAAAAAAACATGCAACATTTCTTTTCTGTGGCTTCTAAAAAGCTCACTTGAGATTTTTAAGAGAAACCCAGCTAGCATTATCCAGTTTAACTCCATGAACCAGTTTGCATTATATGAATAACAGTAGTGGGAGGAAAGTGGCATTCATTTGACTTTTTATTCATATTCTTTTCAAATATGGTTACATTTTGGGTTGTTTTGGGTTGAAACTAGTTCTACCCTTCATTTACTGTTACTAAAAGCCCATCTCAGTATCAGAATATTGGTGAATTATCTGTATTTTTTATTACCATTTCCTCTTTTGTCTCCAGTGGACCATATCCTAGAAATCCTGAAACAACCTTTGAACGGCTCCCTGTCCCTCTTCTCGCCCGGCTCCGACCTCACACAGCTATCGCTGGGCAGCGGGGACTCCGACCCACTCGAGCCTTCTCCCATCGGCCTACCTCCAGCGGTCAGCTTTGTCAATGGAAAACACGAGGTATAGGCAGATCAACCAAAACGTTGATCATCCACACAGATGAAAGGTGCCACCTGAAAGTCATTTGATCATATTACAAAACCCATCTTCTGAAAAGTTCTTAAAGGTGACATATTATACTCTTTTGTGCCTTCACCTTCTGTGTGACTTAATGAAACACAACTTTACAACAAAATCATCAGAAGACATTCAAGAGCCAGAAAAACAACTGACCAATAACTGCTGATGTTTCAGTGGACCAAGTCTAAAAAAGAATTGGTAATCAATTAAGTTATCTGGACTTACATAAAATGGAAACCATGTTCCTGGATATTTTGCATGCTTTGCTCAGCTGGTTTTAGCTTTTGTTGGTGTGTTCTATTTAAAAAAAGTAGAACAGATACTGAAATGCAATGTGCTGCTTATATAACATCAAACAGCTAAATAACATTTTTTTTTATTTTGGGTTAGGAAAAACAAAAATGGTCAAACCTACAAAAAGTAAGACCCACATTGGAATAAACTTTATAAAGAATGCTTGTTTTTGTACTCTGATCCATCCAGGTGACCTTTGCGCCGGATCTTCCGGAGGAAGCCCGAGGGGATCAGTTTGAGACGGCCACACCTGTTAAGGTTGAGGAGGAAAAAGAGGACACAAATGTAGACTTTTATGCCACAAAGAACACACATACAGAGGACACCGATGATGAAGCCACTGATCTCACAGGTATAGACCCAGAGAGTGTTCAAGTTTCGGGCCTTGATGCCGACACCATCCCTGACTCAGAAAAACTCAAAACTCAACAACCAGATAAAACAACAACCACCACATATTCAGCCCCAGTCTCACCAACAACGTCAGGTCCAGCCCTCCCTGGAGTTTCCCAGCCTGTACCTGATGGTGTATTCACCTACGAAGACATGGAGGGTTCTGCAAGCCATCCCGCAGATGATGAGGCAGGCGCTCCGCAAGAGGGATCTGCGGACAGTGCTCCTCCTACTCCAGCTGCAGGCCAAGTGTTTGGTGTGATGACGGACGAGACAGAAATCGGAGGGTCAGAGGTTTCTACTTCTATCTCAGACACAAAGTCAGCGGAAACCACCACTCAGGCCCAGATGGGGGACTTTGAAGGGTCTGGTTCTGGAGAAGATGAAGCCTCGGGGCAAGATGTTTACCCCTCAGACACATCCAAGCTCACCAGCACGACACCACCCTTTTACTCACAGCAGCCCCCACCTGCAGCAACAATCAAAGTCGCAGAGGTGGTTTTGGTTGGATCGGCTGCTAATGGAGTTGCGGAATTGGGTTCAGGTGCAGAACAACTGTCTGGGGATGGGGAGCCCTCCGGGGATCAGGGTGGTCTGGATGACCCGTTTAGAGAGGTCACTGTTTTACCAGCTGTGACTCTCAAAGACTCAGCCACCCCAGAGATACGGGACACAACCACAGAAAATAACACACTTAGACAACATTCAGCAGTCACGAACAAACCTCTAACCAGAACCTCTGACCACCACACCGAGCCTTCCACCACAAGCTCAACGCAGAGTTCGAACCAGCCCACTCTTTCCACCAGGACACCCTTTTATACTTTTGACCAGAGTACCCTGTCAGTCCCCCTATGGGCTCTGACCTCTGACCCATCAGCTGTTGCTCTACCAGAGCAGGAATTTGTGAATTATGACAAAGAGATCATCCCTACTCTGCTCGAGTCCCACCCGCCAAAACCCATGGAGATCGAGGCCACAGAACAGCCAGAGATCAACACCAACTTTCCTGCTCTTCAGGAGGTCGCCACTGTGGATGTCAGAGGTACCTGAGCTCAGCTAGTGGTGGTTTGGGCCATTTTGTTGTTTCAAACCTACAGTAAAAACTCAGAGAGCTGCAGCACCGATCACTTTCCATCTTCATTGTGTCATGTTTGCAGATCTCCCGCTATGCTCGAACAGCGAGTGTCAGAACGGAGGCTCCTGCTACAAGAAGGGAGACAAAAACATCTGTGTTTGTGCACCTGGATTCATGGGACAGACCTGTGAAACAGGTGCAAACACACAGAGCCAGCCCACTGACCCCTGTGCTAGACTGATGATGTTTAATAATACAGGCCTGTGTTGTGTGTCTGCAGATGTCGACGAGTGCCTCTCTAACCCATGTCTGAACGGAGCCACCTGTTTGGATGGGGTCAACTCCTTCACCTGCCTCTGCCTGCCCAGCTACACCGGAGAGCTCTGTGAACAAGGTCAGGAGAGAAATTATTTAAGGATTTAAGGAACTTTTATTGTCATACCAGCTCACATTTACATGTTTATGGTATAAAAATGATGACTCAGGTTAAGAAGCCTAATAAATAAGTATAAATAGGTTACGAACAACTTCTGATGCTCATGAGAGCTGCTAAAGTTTTGAACCAATTAAGTTCCTCTTTATTGAATCTTCTATCTAGTTTTGATCCATTTTACCATCTTTAAAGAAGTTTTCATATTACACTTAATGGGTTTCCCCTTTTCATGAATATCAGTGAGTTTCAAAGCTCAAAATCAACACCATAGGGAGATATACCCACAGAAAACACTGCTGCTAAACCGCTTTCATCCATTAAAAAACAATCGTCTATTTTCTGCTCAACCTGTAATATTGTATAAATATATAAATAACTGTAATATTCCTTTGAATATTCAACTACATCTCGGGCCATGTTGTAGCAGCTTGTGCACTCACTGACATGATACACATCATTTAAAACTTTGGTAATCTTAGATGTCTGGGCGTTGGCTCATCTGCAGATTAGTTCCAGCTTCTCATCCATTACTTTTGTCATGACTCAGCAGCTGATCCAGGTTCTGAGGTCTCCAGGGATTTTCCAGTACAATGAACCAGTTTTCAGTGATAAGAGTTTTAGTTTTTCTCTGAACAAAAGTACAACATTGACTTTCAAAAACTGAATGACAAGGCCTTTTTTACATTATAAGTTATAGCTAATGGCAGCTCTAACAGTTCAGAGGAAAAATCTTTATCATTATCTTTAAGAGACACTGTATCATTTCCCAAGAGGTAGAAACTATTGTTTTCGTGTAGTTTATAGTGATTTTATAGTGACTTTCATGCAGCTTGCCTAAAGTAATAAATGAGAAATATCAAAGTTGAGACTTTTGGTTTATTTCACAAGCTCTTTATTAGTTTACTCATCTAGCAGAAGGTTTTTTTTAATTTTTTTATAAAGGTAGAAATGATGTTCAGGTTTAAACACAGTAAGAAACCCTGGTGTAAACACAAAGTATTAAATCTAATTAACAGACGAGTAGAATAAGTACAGAAGTGCAGAGTAAATCCAGATTATTGGTGTTAGGAGAGGAGGTGTTCTGTGAAGAGATTATTCTTGAAGTAAAAGATGGACACCCCTGCTCTGATGGCATCTGGTAGCTGGTTCCAACATTGTGGAACCATAAAATTGTGGAACCACAAATGAGAACAGCCTGGACTGAGACTGCCTTGTATGTCGGGATGGCAGAACCAGATGAGATTCCTGAGAGGAACACAGAGGTCCAGAAGGAGCATTAGCCTTGACTGAGTTTAAACAGCTGCTACAGACCCAGAAGTCTCTCTGTGGGCAGCATTAGGAACTGGATCTGATTCAGGGAGCCATGGGCAGCCAGTGGAGGTCAATGAGCTGTGGTGTGACATGTGACCTTTTTGGTTGGTGAAAGACCAGACACTGTGCCATGTTCTGGTACATCTGTAGGGGTTTTACTGTGAATGCTGGGAGACCTGCTAGAGGAGCACTGCCGTGGTCGAGGTAAGAGACAACCATAGTCTGTACCAGGAGTTGGTGACAGAACCTGAGAGGAACACAGTGATCCAAGAGGACCAGAAGACCAAGAAGTAACTGCAGGTAGAATTAGTGACTTGAATTTGATTTAGACGTCAATGAATAATAGACTGAGGTGTGTCCTTTTTGGTTGATAGAACACCACACTTGTCATGACATTCTGAACAAACTTTTGGTTCCCAAGTGCATGCTGGTAGACCTGCTAGAAGAGTTCAGTTTTAGAGAGGTTTACCTGAATGTGGCGGAATTGTGAGTCACTTACTCAAGTGGAGGAGTTTAAGTATCTCAGGCTCTCAGGTGTGGGTAGAAATGAGGCGGAGATTGACAGGCGGATTGGGGCAGCATCTGCAGTGATGGGGGAGTTGTACTG
The DNA here is from genome assembly GCF_036924035.1 of Leuresthes tenuis. NCBI lineage: Eukaryota > Metazoa > Chordata > Actinopteri > Atheriniformes > Atherinopsidae > Leuresthes > Leuresthes tenuis. The sequence goes on from NW_027325373.1 coordinate 28,333,608, forward strand.
GACTGTTGTGGTGAAGAGAGAGCTCGACTCGGAAGGCAAAGATGTCGATTTACCAGTCAGACTTCATTCCAACCTTCACTTGTGGTTACAAAATAAGATTGTGAATACAAGCAGTGGAAATGAGCTTCCTCTGAAAGTTCGCTGGGTTCACCCTTAGGGATTGAGCGAGGAGCTCGGTCATGTGGCAGGGAATCGGAGCAGAGTCGCAGCAAACGGAGCTGATTGAGGTGGATCAGTCATCTGGTCAGGATGTCTTCTGGACACCTCGCTAGTGATACGTTTTAGACATGTCTTACTGTGGGAAGACCTCAGGGCAGACCCAGAAGCTGCTAGAGGGACTATATCTCTCGGCTGGCTTGGGTATGACTTGATGTCCCCCCGGAAGAGCTGGAGGAGGTGCCTTGGGAGAGGAAGGTGTGGATATGTCTGCGTAGTCTGTCGTCCCTGTGACCCAGAACTGAATAAGCGGCAGAAAATGGTGGAAAACCTTCATTCATGTGGATATGTTTAAGAGACAAACTGAGATTCAGGCTGAGAATGTGGGGTCATCCGGTTCAAATGGCTGGTGCATATTGCAGAGAGATGGGTCCCAGCACATATTTTTAAGGCCTGAGCTGCAAGGCAGCGAAGCCCTATTGTTCTTCAAGGCGTTATTAGAAGATGCAAATCGGTGCCTGTTTCCACACCTCGCATATGATCAAACTCCTCCTACAGATTTAATGCTAACAGCTTCAAACTTGGTCCGCTTACTTTTCAGCCATGGGGGATTAAATTTGTGGATTGAAAGCCATATCATCATTGCAAGGTCATGAAACTCGACACACACGTCCACGCTGACGACCTTGTACGTATGTAAAGATTATCGTGTGTGGCCGGAGCAGAATGACTCCGTAGCTAAATGGCTAAGTGGCGCCCCATACACATTTTCAAAAACCCTGATGATGATGTCTTGATATACATGGGATTCTCACAGCCTGCTCCACACTTGACGGAAAGATGTGCTGTGCGTTGGGCATCGGCCGGCGTCCAACGCCTACCCTGATGCGCGCCCCTGCTCGGGCCCTAATTCAAGCTGCAAGTAGCGATGACTGGGCCCAAGCAGGTGTGCGCGTCAGGGTGAAGGCCGGGGGGAAGGCAGTGAAGGCCCTATTGTATCTGAAAGCGTTATTCTTTTTCTTTTTAGGGTCCGAGCTGCAAGGCAGCGAAGCCCTATTCAGCGAAGTTTTTCTTCTGACATTTTCTGATTTTTCACTAATTTTCAGTCCAGTCCTTGTACCTGAAAATTTTCAGAAGAATGTGTTTTTTCTTTGTTAAGCCACTTAACTCTGACCTATGAATCATTCAAGCAGAAAAAAGGCTCTCAACTGTGTCTACACATAACAGCCAACTTAGCAAAGAAGCTATTTTTCTGTCAGCTTATGAAGAAATGTGGGATGGCTCAAGGCATAGCTGTACAACATGAAACATTTTTTATTAAAAAGTAAATCTTATGTAAAGTGTGAATTAGAAAATTAGAGGAAGCACTTGAATGTTTATGTGATGTAAAAACAGTTTGTGATACAGCAATTTATTCACTAATTTTAATCAGAGATGACTTGACGCGAATGAAAATTAATTTAAAACATCAAAGAAGTGGAAAAGCTGTAAAAGTCGAGTGTAAATTTGTTGCTTTACTCAATGTGGAAACCCCTGGACTGAAATTCCCATTCTGCAGGGTGTATCCATGTGCAAACATGTGAGGGGTGAATGCTGCATGTGCAACATAATGTGGAAACTTGGATGTAAATCATGGAGCATTCACCACGCAGTCATCCTGACACATGCAGAAGTTAGAGGACAGAGAGGCAGAGACACAGATGTCCTCTTGTAGTTTTCTCCCTGTGGAAAAAAGGAGAAAAAAAAAACAGATAATTGCACTATTATTCTACCAGAAAGCTTTTGCAGCTGTGTGGTATTGAAACTGTCCTGCTAAATGCTGCCTCCCCACCTCATCTCCTGGATGTAGCCGTATTTTGACTGACCTCCTGCTCTCCACTCAGCATACATCAGAACAGGGCTGTGCTAATTTCACACTGCCAGAAGGAGAGTGGGGGATTCCAGACCTCACCTGACCCTCCAGGTTGCTGCACAGTGCTGTCATTAACATCCCGAAGCATCGACAGCAACTTTCCATCACGTCTTTATTGGCATTCACATTATTCTAAAGAAACTGATACAAAACAGCCTTTGTTCACGGAGCCCTGACAAAGCATGGAGCTCATTATGTGACTTTAAGTCACTGTATATGAAGCTAAAGACTGTGTGTTTGACCTTAACACAACTGGATATTTGTGAGGGTTAATGAGGTCCAACAGTGTTGCTGAGCTCATTCAGCGAGAGGCTTTTATCCCCCAGCTGGACCTCAGCGCCTCAGCAGCCACAACAACGGAGTCTGATGAGAAGCAAACAAATCAAAGCTGTTGTGTAACTGCTGGAGGCTGTTGTTACAGCAGTGGGGCTCCATCTCAACTGGCTGGTTCCTGGAAGCAGGAATTAAAATCTAATTGCAGACTGTCAACCCTCCATAAAGCCCTGAATGCCAAGCAGTGGAGGAACCCTGTTCCCAAAAAAGTTAGGTGATGTGCAAACTGCAAATAAAAACAAAATGAAATTACTTGTAAGTACTTAAAAACTTGTATTTGATTGGACTTTGTAAAGCAACATCTTTAAAGTCAATGTATAACTTGTTTTTTATTTCAAAACCAGTATCTCTGTTATTATCTAATTACTTTGCTCAGTGGATTGTTGTTTTTATCAGGCTAGAATGAACCGTTTTTATCTAATTTTGGAATAGGTTAGTTTACACAACTGAACAGCCATATTACAGCCATAGGACAGATGAAGGCAGAAAACATGAAAACACCAAGTTTTTCTCCTCCAGTGGGTGGACTGTATTTAAGATTGTTGCCATTTCCAGCTGATGGCAGTAATTATCACACACTGTCCGTTCTATGAAAGCTGTTGCATATTAGTCGATGTTACAAAAAAGTCTTTCACCTTGTGACATAAACGCCAAACTTGGCATGAATAATGCCCGGGACCCATTTTCTTTCTCCAGAAAAGCCCACCTGAAAAATCCAAAATGGCAGATATCTCTCACGATGGCTGCTGTATCAAATGTTTGAATAAAAAAAGTATATATCTGTGTTGGAGCTTGAATAGCTGGACATGTTAAATCTTTAGCCTGACACGAAGCACAGTGTTTGTGACTTCAAAGAGAAACTCAGATTCTGGGTCTGGTCGAATAGTCAATCATTTGCTTAGGAACCTTCCTAACTGAGCAAAATTACCCAGAAGTATTCAAGATAGTGAAAATACTAAGGAAAGTAGCTGTGTTTCTTCCTTTATTATCTCCTTTAGCAGAGGACACACCGGATAATCCTTTATGAGAGAAAGGAGATCATTCCATCCCAGTAATTCCTTGCGGCCTCAACTTTTATATACAGAGCTCAAGTCTGAGTCTTGTTTTCATGTTTACTCTTTGTGTGGTGGAGATGAGCCACCAATGTCTTACCCAGTAATACTGCTGACCTTTTTTACAGGTAATCTTATGAGAAGTGAGCTGTTTTTTTATCATTGCACAACTTTCCAGTCCTTCATCACTCCTCTCCCAACAATTTTTTTTTTACATGTGCTTCGCGTGTTGATTTAAAAATAAGCTTAAAATGGATCATTTCCAACATTTAATGTTATCTTTGCATAGTTTAAATCAAATATTGGGTTTAAATGATTTCCAAGTCATTGCATTTTGTTTTGATTATTTACAGTAATCATTGAGCGTTGCACATGGACAGATTGAGTCTAAACATGCTGCTGAAAGCAAATCTCTGAATAAAACATGAATAAATTTATGCAAAGTAAAAAAAAACAGTGTGATTCTGGCTTCTTACCGGCATGTTGTGTTGTTCTGTCTCCGCAGACACAGAGATGTGTGGATTTGGTTGGCAGAAGTTTCAATCTCACTGCTACAGGTACTTCACACACCGGCGGACTTGGGACGCCGCTGAGAGGGAGTGTCGGCTGTACGGAGCCCACCTGGCCAGCATACTGTCCCAAGAAGAGCAGAACTTTGTCAACCGTGAGTCTGCGGTGTTTCAATTACATGGCTGAAGTTTTACATCGGACAGAGTCGCTGCTGGTTTTAGATTGATGTGTCCTCCTTCCCTCTGCAGGTCTGGGCAGTGACTATCAGTGGATCGGCCTGAACGACAGGATGTTTGAGAGAGACTTCAGGTGGACGGACAGCAGCCCGATGGTGAGACAGAGACTCGGAGTAAAAGATCAGTCAGAAACATCCATTAAAGAGCAGCGACCTCCAGCAGCGTGGAGAGGGTGGTGTCAATTTAGAGCTTCAGTTTAGCTCATTTAAATCATACAGATGAGACATTAAAGTTCGGGGCTGATTTCCATTTAAAAGAGAAACATCATGTCTGCATGAATAAAACTATGAAATAGTAGAACTGAAGTCATAAAAGACTGAACTTTCTGAACAGATGATTAATCATTTTGTTTTTTACAAAAGGCAGACAAACGAGTTGCAACAATTAACTGATTTTGCCAGGAAATTAATCTCCATTTAAAATGCTTTTTTAAAATTTTTATTCTTAGTTGAACTAAACTGGCAATCCAAACATCTTTCGATATGTATTAAAGTTGCTTTAATACTTTGTAATTCACTGAGATGCAAAATAACATAAAAAGACAACAAAGAGACATAAAATGATCATAACAGGAGGCAAAATTACCACAAAGTGATCCAACATTACCATAGAAAAACACAAAAAGAGATACAAAATAACCACAAAGGCTCAAACATGACTACAATATGGCACAAATGACAATAAAGAGACCAAAAAGAGACATAAAATGACCATAACAATGGGCAAGAGACACCATGTTGTGTTGTATGTACAGCAGTTGCGGAGTTCAAAACAAACCACCATAACTTGTTTGTTTTCGCTTCTTTTGTTTACATGCAACAACTCAAAGATTCAGGTGCTCTTGGTTGACGGAACAGCACCACCTTGTGGTTGCTGTGTGAACTACACCCAGTCACATGTGATGAGGATGAGCTTATTTTAAAGTTTTCAGACCTAATCACCCATAAATCTTTATTCTAATTATGTTTGTCTTTCCAACTACACTGTATCACATCTATTTATCAAACATGAACATTTGGAGAAACCAGGATCAGGAAGAAAAAAAATCGAAATTTCATTGACAATAATGTGAAAATGTGTGTTCTGGCAGCAATACGACAACTGGAGGCCGAACCAGCCGGACAGCTTCTTCCAGTCCGGAGAGGACTGCGTGGTGATGATCTGGCATGAGGATGGACAGTGGAATGATGTACCCTGTAGCTATCACCTGACTTTCACCTGCAAAAAGGGAACAGGTGAGTTTAAACAGTTATGCAATTAAAAAAGTAGAACCTCTTTATATTCTTATGTTGAGGTATCAGGACAAATTAAAAACAGCAGATCCCCACTAGGTCTGAAAAATGAGATAAAAACAACCTCAGAGTATCACATGACATACGACACTGTCAGTATTTATGGAACAAAAACTGAGACAAAACAAAGAAGCAGTGTGTGAAAAACTAAGTGATCCAGCAGCTTGTGGAAGCAGCTTCAGCAGCAGTGATTTAAAAACTAAGTGAACCCCTGATCCAGCAGCTTCAGCAGCAGTGAGCTGCATTGATGGTTTCCTGTGAGACGTTATCAGTTTCTCTCATGGTTCTGGAGGAATCTCGGCCACTCTTCTCTCCAGCGGTGCTTCAGCTCATTGAGGTTTGCAGCATTGGTTTCTGCACAGATCTCTTAAGGTCCCACCACAGCATCTCAGTCAGGTTGAGGTCTGGACTCTGACTGGACCATTGCAACACCTCGATTCTTTTCTTTTTCCCACATTCTGCTGTAGATCTGCTGCTGTGTTTGGGATCTTTGTCCTGTTGATGAGCCAGTTTCAGCCCAGCTTTAGCTGTGGGACAGATGGCCTCACATTTGACTCTAGAATACTTTGGTATCCAGAGGAGTTCATGGTGGACTCAATGACTGCAAGGTGCCCAGGTCCTGTGGCTGCAGAACCAGCCCAGATCATCAGCCCTCCACCACCGTGCTTGACAGCTGGTATGAGGTGTTTGTGCTGATATGCTGTGTTTGGTTTCCTCCAAACATGCTGCTGTGCATTAGGACCAAACATCTCCACTTTGCTCTGGTCTGTCCAAAGGACATTGTTCCAGAAGTCTTGAGCTTTGTTCAGATGCAGCTTTGCAAACCTAAGCTGTGCTGCCATGTTCTTTTTAGAGAGAAGAGGCTTTCTCCTGCAGCCCTTCCAAACAAGCCCTCCTTGTTCAGTCTTTTTCTAACTGTGCTGCCATGACCTTTAACCTTTAACATGCTAACTGAGGCCTGTAGAGTCTGAGATGTAGCTCTGGGCTTTTTCACCTTGGGGTGACCTTTAACCTTTAACATGCTAACTGAGGCCTGTAGAGTCTGAGATGTAGCTCTGGGCTTTTTCACCTTGGGGTGACCTTTAACCTTTAACATGCTAACTGAGGCCTGTAGAGTCTGAGATGTAGCTCTGGGCTTCTTCACCTTGGGGTGAACTTGCTGGGACGTCCACTCCTGGGAAGATTGACAGCTGTCCTGAATGTTTTCCACTTGTGAATAATCTTTCTCTCTGTAGAATGATGGACTCCAGATAGTTTGGAAATGGCCTTATAACCCTTCCCAGACTGATGGGCAGCAACAGCTGCTTCTCTGAGATCATTGCTGATGTCTTTCCTCCTTGGCATCATGTTAACACACACCTGAAAACTGACAGAACTCCTGCTTTTATAGAGCTGCTCACACTCACTGAGGATCAGTTAATCAGAGCATTGATCAGCAGCTGCTGGCTGCTACTTACTTTCTTAATTCCTGGCATTCCTTCATTTAGTTTCTTATTTTTGTTCAGTAAATAATGACACAGCGTAATATGTCTTGAGTTGTTGTTCATCTGAGGTTGTTTTTACCTGATCTTAAGAACTGATTATTTGTTATATCCTACCTAAAACTTTGAAAGAAATTACATTTTTATACGACTGTAGATTAATCAGGTACAAATAAAGAGCTGTTAACTTGTTTCTTTACTGGAAATAAAATCATTCATTGAAAGTTTTAACATCACATAATTAGAGGCTGTGCTTCCTACCATCAGTGTCATGTGGCCAGCTCCCTGTAGTGAAGCATGCTCAAGTGTTTGGAGCCATGAAGCCTCGCTACGAGATCAACACCTTGGCTCGCTATCACTGCAAACAGGGCTTCATCCAGAGACACAGCCCCACTATACGGTGCCGACGCAACGGTCAATGGGACACGCCCAAAGTCACCTGCATGAGCCGTGAGTGTCCTCATTGTGGCATCCAGACTGACCTGCACCATTATTAAGTTCTGGAATGTTTCCTCTTTTAACTCTTTTTTTTTTTTCCTTGTGTCCTGTCAGCTGCAACATACCACAAGTCGTATATTCTTCGGCACCGAAACAACCAGAGCAAGCAGCAAAACAGGCAACACATCCATCACACTGAGAGCCATGAAAAACACAACCAAAACCAAGAGCAACAACAGAGTTACAGCTTCCTGCAGAGCCTCTGGAACCCTTTCCAGAGTCGAGTGCAGCAGCTGCTACGGAAGAAGCAGCAGGTCGAAACACACGACCTGGACCAGTTGGGACACTGATTGGGTTTGTGTTTTTCTAAATTAGATGCGTGACAGCAGCCAATCACTGTAGGCTGGCCATGTCGGTCCAGAGGCATCGATAGACAGAAAGGGTGTTGTTGCTCTGAGCTGTCTATTGATGGCTCTCAGAAGGACGAGGGAGATGATTCACAAACGCTTTGTCCACAAACCCTTCAGGATCTGAACCATAACTCAGTGACCTTTCAGTCTTATTTCATGTCCCTTAATCTCTGTACGATGTCACAAAGCCCAGGTCATTAATGTACTTGCTTATTTGTCTAAAACAACCAAACAGTGGCTGTTGTCGTTGTTCACATACTTGTATTAAAAACTACATTCACCAGGGGGCAGAGTAGAGCCCTGTCATCATTTACCTTTCAAGGTCTTCCTTTCAAAATCACATTTTTGAGATGATACCCTACTGCACACATTGATGGTCCGCTCTAAAGCAGATTATATGTTGAAAGACTTTTTAAGTCTGGATTTTCAATTATTTTATATAACTTAGTGACTTTGTGAACTAATTTGAAATCAATTTAACAGCACTCTACTCTGCCTCTAACTTGGACCAGACTAATTTTAGAAATTGACTTTAAGTCTGACTCCACCTGTTTTTGGACTCTGAAGTAACTCCAAGAATCTGGAGTTACTTGGACTTGTTCTCATCTCCTCCAAGAGTAGTTTTGCTAGCAGCCCTACCTGACAAAAATAGGACAAAGAAAGTTGAGTGCAGTACACGTCGTGACATTTTCTGCACATAGGCGGCATTCTTCCTATACATCCGTCCAAACCTTTATAGACTTTGGCATTAGCTGTAGGCCCTCGTCACCGATGCTGTTTGTGGTTCTCATGAACAGGATCTGGGTTACATTTCTGCTGTTTGCAGATGATGTAGTTATGTTGGCTTCTTCAAGCCATGACCTTCAGTTCACAGATAAGTGTGAAGCAGCCAGGATGATTATCAGCTCTTCCAGATTTGAGGCCATGGTTCTTAACAGAAAAAAAGGTGGAGTTCCCCCCCTGGGATGAGTCTCTGCCTCAGGTGGAGGAGTTTCAGTATCTCTGGATCTTGTTCTCAGTGATGGTGAGTTGGAGTCAGAGATGGACAGACGGATCGGGGCTTCGTCAGCAGCAATGAGGGCGCTGCTCCGGTCCGTTTGGTGAAGAGGGAGCTGAGCCAGAAGGAGGAGCTTTCAGGTTCCTGCTCCATCTTTGTTCCAACCCTCACCTATGGTCACAGATCTGGGTTCTGACCCAAAGAATGAGGTCAAGCGGCTGAAATGAGTTCCCTTCAGAGGGGGGCTGGGCTCAGCCTTAGAGATAGGGGGAGGAGCTGCACCATCCGTAGTAGAGCCGCTGCTCCTCCACATAGAAAAGAGTCAGCTGAAGTGGTTCATCTGGTTTGGATGCCTCCTGGGTGGAGGCCATGGAGCAGAACCATAACTCTCTGGAGGGATTATATATCCCATCTGGCCTGGGAACACCTCGGGATCCCCCAGAAGGAGCTGGAGAGTGCAGCAGGGGAGAGGGATGTCTGGGTTTCCCTATTGGACCTGTTGGTTCTGCAACTCGGCTCCGCATGTTGTCACATGAGTTCTTTTCAACATTTTTCAGAGTTTCAGCTACATACAGCTGCTGCCTTCCTTATTCTCTCATACCGCCTTCATATTAATTTGTTGAATGATGTGAACAACCAAGCCATGATGCTCGAGCAAGTATATCAGTGACCTGTACAGGAAGACTGTTGTCTTTTTCATTGTGTGGAATAGTTCATTTTAAAAAACACACGTGGTCAGTGAAACGTAGCCTGAACACAGATCATAAGCCCTGTGCTTTGTTAACTATCAAGTAAAAGCTGCCTTGTGGAGGATTTTTACCAAACAAGTTTATATTTACAACCATTTTAATCCTGATGTTTTTACATCTAAATTTTTCAGACTCGCTGAAAAAAAGAGTTACTAAGTATGCACTAAGGTTCGCTGCAAGTAACTGGGTTATTTTATAAGAACAGGAGTCCAACTTGTACTTCCATTTCTTTGTATGTCACTTACATCAGCTATTAAATGAATGTAAGGAAACCAATAACAATACTGTTTCATATCACTGAGGATTTGAATAAAAATAAATACGAGACCGCATACATCTACCATGACTGAAATCCATCAGTTTCTGAGTAAAATTTGCTAACAACGAGCCAAAAAAATAACCAACTACATGATCTCCTCAGGAGAGATCTAAGTATATTGCTCCATAGCTCTAAAAGTTATCAAAAACTTCATGGGGTACCTTTAATTTAGCAGTTCAAATATCTAAAGTTTATTTTTTATACAAACCAGCCCAAATGTGTTATTAATGGATACAGTGGCATTAATTAGAATGGCATTTCTATTAGATTGTCCAGTTTTGGTTTGAGCTGCTTTAGTTTCTGTCCCGTGTAGATTTTTGTACAGATTTTAACCAAGAAAACGTTTTATAAAGAGGAGATAGAAGGATGGTAGAGTAATGAATGTGAGGTGTGTACATACACCTCATAGGATATTATATAATATAGATACTATATGATGCCATATGAATCTAACTTATTGTATACTTTAACTATGAATGGACTGTGATTTTATTAAAGGTCATTGGAACTCAAGTGATTCTGTTAATGATGATGTTCTTGCTGTTTACAGATTCTTGTCATGATGTTTCTAACTGACATAATTCACACATACTGTTGACATGTATTTTTTTTATTGTTCATTTTCTGGACACACTGTTGATATTTTCTCATAATCAACCCAGCAAGTTCACAATGGATATGCTCCATATACATACACAGATACATACACATGCTTTTTGCTTCATATCTGGAATCTGTGTTTTCAGTTTTAAAAATACACCGTGTGGTTGAAAGGGTTTGCTTTTTTTATGTAATCATTGTTTCATGCATTGTTACTGTACAACTGTTCGTCATCCTGGTTTCAGTATTGTCATCTGTGTGCAATAACAGAAGCTGTTATAGTACAACTTGTCCTGCTTAAATTTACTTTTAAAGGAGCCTGAAGGGACTCTATATTATAATTAAGCCGTTTTCACTCGTTCATTAGAATCCTGAAATGTTCTAGAGATGTTCCAGAGTAGCGAATATGTCTGATTGGAAACTTTTTGCTGAGATCTTTTCACACAGTCATAGCAGCAGTTTGGACATGTGTATGTTAGTTAATAAGTTATAGCTTACAAAATTAGAAATATTTACCTCAGTTTGCTCAAATGTAGCACATTTTCCTTACATATAAAATGAAAATTAACCTAAAAACACCGCTGTACTTGTGTTAACATCTAGAGCTCTAAGGAAAGGAGTTCCATTGCTTCCTTAATTATCCTCTTTGGCATCAGATACGCTGGCCCATCCTTTTCCTCGAGAATTTTTCCAACCATCTTTCCTTAATCCCATGGTGTTTAAAAAGAGCTTTAGGAGAATCTGATAGAAGGTAATTTTTTTTGTTTATTCAACTGAAATCCAGGTCTCAAGTGGATTAAATCTTAATTCAAACTCCACAGTACAACAATCTGTGAGTTTATTGAGATTTTGATGGGCTGAGAATAAACATTATACTAATCTGGTGTAATATATTACAACATAGAACACAGAACTGAAAGATATTGGTGATTGTGTAATATATATTTAATTTAAGACAAATGGTAACCATACTTTCAAAAAAGTATTTATTTTTTACTAATACAAAGGAGACCTAAAGCAGCTACAAAGAGCAAATCAATAAAGGAATGCAATAAAGAGCAGAAACAAAAGTAACAAAAATTCAAAGCAAGTACAATGAGATGTAAATATCTACAAAGATACTTGAAACTTCCTTATGGAGACACAAAACAACCAAAAGAGGTTAAAAACAACTAAAGACACTTGTAAAAACACACAAATAGTCTAAAAAAAATAACCCCAAAAAGCAGTAGTAGTTAGTGGCTTATTGAGATAACCAGCATCACAAAGCTGGTTAATTTCTTAAGGGCTGAATATAAATCTTCATAAGCTCTCTGTTGGTGCCTTGCAAACACATGTCGAGATGTTGTAGCACATTGCTGCCACTTGGGGACAGTCTTTGAGTCTTGAGCTGTGCACTACAGTAGCCCTGAAGTGCAAATCACAAATCAAAAAACCCAACAAATTAAAAAACAACAAATCAGAAAACACAACCGCTAAACGGAAACGACAATGACACTAGCCAAACCGGAAAAGGTAGGTACCTTCAGGCGACATGAATCGTCGGTGATTGCACTGGTGGTCCGTCCTTTGTTTTAAGTCACAAACTTAAGACTTCAAATGGAAAAAAGGGAATTTTTAATGAAAAGTATGTGAGCAGCAATCACTGTGAGAGCTGTTTGAATCCTTTAAACTTTAAGAAAAGGAGCTCCAATGCTTCCTTATTCATCTTTTTTAGCAGAGGACACTCCATTATGAGAGAAAAAAGATGATTCTGTCCCAGAAATTCTTGTAGCCAGAACATTTAAACCAATACTCAATTATATTTCTCCAGTCATACAAATGGTTATTCATGTGGATAAATATGAGGATAGGAGTGTGAGCAGCCTGTGACAATACTTATTCTTCTGTTCTTTTTCAGTTAAAAACTTTGATAAATAGTCTACATTGTCTCTCATATGATAAATATGACATAACTTTCATATACAGTGTGATACGATTGCAAAAGACAAAGTATCTAAAGCGCTTTTTGTGGAATATTTATTAAATAAGTGTAGTTTCAGAGCTGCAGACTCACATCACAGATGAGTTTAAGTGTGGTTCCCTTTTCCTTAGGCCATAAGAAATTTTGCTACCATCATTCCTTAACCCATGACGTGTTCCACATGTTCAAGAAAAAGAACTTAGGAAAAGACAATAGGAGGAATCTATTCAACTGGAGCCCATATCTCTAGGGTAGAGTCTCCCAGTGTGAAACAGGAAGTTTAGCTCAAATTGTCTTTACTTTCCCCTTAAAACCTCCCTCAAGACCTATTTGAAGTGTTTAACATCTTTAAGCTCATGTTTTTGGTTTTATGGTAGTGATGATTCAGTCAGTTAAAACATCTTTTCTGAACGTAAAACTATCAGTCTTGTGGTTTGAGACAGAGACCAGACCCTGAAGCAGAAACTGACTCAAAGCAGGAGGTTTCAATATGTTTATTCACAAGACTCAGGGCAGTATTTCCAGGCTCTGAAGGTGAATCTCCACAGGTGACAGGGTTCAGCATGTAGGCAGGAACGGTCTCTGCTGGATTTTCCTACTGGGGCGACTGAGGCAGTGGTTATTTCTCCTGTGGGAGTGATTTCTGAAGTGGTGTGCGTTGCCTCTCCCCGCTGCTCGCGACTTCACCCACCTGTGGGCACGTCTTGACTCCCAGGGCACTTGGCCAGGGGCGCTGGGGCAGGCGCCGACCCACTGTGTGGCTGACTGGGGCGCTTGGCCCTCCCGGGTATTGGGTGGGGCCTCTGCCGGGGGGTTTGGGGGCGCTCGGGCTCCTGGGGCCCGGTTGCAGTACACGGCCCGTGTCTGGACGGCTGGGGCCTGTCGGGGTCGGTGGGCAGGGGGGGTGGGTGGGGTTGTGGGTTGTGGCTCTGTACACTTATACACTCATAACTAAGCACGGTTATCATGTAGGTCCTGTGCCATGGGTGTTGCATGTTCTCACACACACACACACACACACACACACACACACATTCATTAGCCCAGTTGATGTGTTATCCTGTGGTTTCAGGTCATCTATATCCACAGCTGTGTTGTATGCGATGCTTCTTGTGCTTGTTTTTCTCTGCTTGTCTGCTTTCAGGTGCTCCTGGTGGCGCTAAGGCTGGATTCCCCTCAGAGGCCGTGGATTGTCGTCTGTTTTATCTTTACAGCATTTTTAGCAGCTGGTTGTCTAGTTTTTCATTCTATTTCTGTCCTGTTTCTTCTTCTTTGCTCTTCCTCTTTCCCTGTTCCCCGGTCCAGTTCGGCACTATTACATGTTAAATATTGTGACAAAATTAAATAAATAATCAGTTGATAGGCATCAAGGGGAGCTTTACATTCATAAAGCTTCCCTTGGCAAATCAGAATAGGTATTCAGACTACAATTTTGCTGCCATAATGCTGGAAAGGACAAGGGGAAAAAAAAAAAAGCCACGGCTTTTGATAACAACTCTAAAGTAAATTAAAATTCACAGATTGGTGAAACTATTTTGCTTTTCAATTCAATTCTACCAAGTCCCAAAATGTTCACCTACATCCCACAAATAATTAAGATACTGTCAGTAGAAACCGAGTTCTATTATCTCCAAATCATTCAAAGTAAAAAATAACAAACCATCATAACAGATGTTTAAACTGAGAAATGATGTGATTAGTTCTGTAAAATGCATGATTGTTGTAAAGCTGATGCCAGAATTGAGTTTGAAAAACTGAGGAAAGGCAGGAAAAAAGTTAAGTTTTGTTAATACTAGAAGAACCTCATGGAACATCTCACAGTTTATGAGGGCCATTTTCCACAGGTGAAATATGTATAAAAACATTTTTAAAAAAGAGGCTGAGGCTGTCATAGCTCTGCGAAGGACTCTGAAAGGTAAAAAAATAGTTGAACACTTCATATGTTGGATGTGTTTTGATAGAAATAATACATAGTTTAAACACATTTGACTGTTTTATGTACAATGTTGTACAGTGAATGATGGAGAAAACTGCCATTTTAAAAAATAATCTATAAATACAATCTAAATATTGTGTTGTAGAGCGGTTCAGTGGTTCCCAAAGTTAGACTGGGTTCCCACTGTGGAGGCCCGCTGTAAATGATCTCCTGAAATGTTTGAAACCTATTTAAATGGATAAAAACAGCATTGTGGTGGAGCTGCTTCCATTGCCATTATGCCTTCCTTTTAATTTGCTCATTAGTAAAGTTTGTATATTTCGAGCAGACAAACTTGGGCCCACAAGTCTCTGCCACTATATTTTTGCGGCTTGACAGCTGAAAAGTTTGAGAATTCTCGTTCTAGATCTTGAGAGTACTTTGAGTTGCAAGATGGCGTATGTGGGCATGAATCAAAGCAAAAAGTTTTGTTCAAGGATGTGATTTTCTGTCTTGTAGAGAAACGGTGTAGAGAACAGCTTATTTGCTTAAACTATGCCCTGGCAGCTGTGTTATCCCACGATGTCATGTTCAAACAAACAGTCCCGATGAAACCAGCAAAAGGCTATGACTCAACACGAGAACCAACACGTCACCAAAATGCTGTCACTCAGCTCCTAAAACAGACCTTTACCTTGGCAGCGCGCTGGATTTCACTTTAGAATCAACTGAAAGCAGCACCATGAATGGCCTCGGTGTTTCGCGCTGGCGGCACCCCTCCCTTTGGAAACACGATGGACACATTACTGCATTACCCAGGAACTACACCTCTGCAAGCAGCCACCCTGAAGTCAGTCACAGCCTGGCTCAGGCCAATATGACCTTTGCTGACTGCTATTTTCTATTGCAAGTAAAGTGTGATTGCACATAATGATGTTTTTTTTACAAGAGGCTGTATAAAGAAAGAGGCAGACTTTTGGTTTATGTACTGTTTATTGCCCTTTTGTCTTTGGGTCCTTAAGGTTTGTCTTTATGTTGCAGGTATTACAAATGTTCCTTATGAACAATCATAAAATACACAAAATAAAAAAACAACATTTGGGTTTTCTTTTAACCTTGAAGGCAATAGTTCAGATCTTGGAAAATACAAGTTTTTGTTTGTGAGAAGGTTGAAACCATTTTTCTGTACAACTTTTCTTAGTAGAAAATAAAGGGATGTAAATAACAGATAAATCAATTTACCAGCACCTTCAAACTACACTTAATAACATAGGATGTAAACTTTAGAGGTGCTCATGGGCAGATCAGATTAGATCTAGATTAGATTAGATAGAACCAGTTTCACTTCCTCTTTTCTCAAGTCTTTCTGAAGTCTTGTGCTCCACAATCCATCAAAATATTCTGCGAAGAAACCTAATAGACTGCAGATTGATTCCAATCATTGAGTGTAAAACAAAGGGGACTGTTTTAGTTCTTCACCACTGCAGTGAACTCTTCAGCGTTCACTTTAAGGCTATTATTCTGTAAAACCTTTTTATCTTCCACATTGTTGATGGCTGATCATCACAGGAGGCTAGTTCTATTAGCAATTCCTCTCATAGGATAGCAAGCCTGTTGTTTGCCAAATAAAGCTAACGCTACGCCAGGCCCAAAGTGCCCCAAACCTGAGTGCATGCCAGCTGGGACTGTGTACAGTGATCTTACACTTGATCAATGTGTACCTGTGACTCTGTGATATCCTTACATGGAAGAAGCCCTTAGTGCTTCCATGCAGGAATTATTGGTATTCTGGATGCATTGTATTTTTGCCTCATTCAGCAGGCTGGAGCAGGTTGGCCATCAGCCTGCTGTATCTGATCAGTGAGCTCAGAGACAGGTTGGTCTGTTCAGCTTAATCTTTTAATGACATGTTGGTCAGCACTACTCACTGGTCTATATAGGGATTATAAGGAATTATTCACTGAGTCTGGTCCATTTTTTTCTTCAGCTCAAGTTTCTTGTTTTTACTCTGAATTTTAAAGCTTAGACAGCAACCAGGGAACCAGCTGCTGTCAGGAAACCAGTGCTCACTAAGGGTCTGGCTTTATCCCACGTGTGATCTCAGCTATGCCCACAGTACTCCAATATATGGTCAGAAAACGTTTTCTTTGCAAACCTCACATTTTTTTACATGGTATCCAGGGGCAATGTTTGATTTGAATATTAGTCTATTATATCTATTGATTACAATTTTAAAGTTTTCACAATGTATTTTTATTTAATAATTTAAAAAAAGAAATAAGACATTTTATATAAGTGTTGCCAACTTCTCTTGCTAGATTTGACTTTTTTAAATGAAAAGCACCAAGTGACAAATCTAGACACATTTTGCAAACACTTTCTCTTTCACTGATCAAACAGAAGCATGGAAAAATGGTGGAATTATGCTGAAATATATTACTGATCCACATTGTTAATCTATTTCACCTTTGTTTTTGTTCTAAATGACCTAAACCGTAAGTTAAATTCAATGCACCCCATTCATTTTTTTCTATTACTATCTTTCAGTGTTTTGTTCTTTGATCCTCCTTAAATGAAACTTGGAAGAAAATAATAAGCTAAGACTATATTCTATGTTCACTCTAAAAAGAAAGCCTAAAAACATGATGAACAATTTGGCAAACTGAAAGTAACACTAACTTTACATCCATTATCCTTGACTAGCTAAAACGTTAATTCTATAATAATATAATTCTTTATTATATTAATAATTATGATAGAATTAATTATAGAATTCTATAATCATTCCATAATAATTATTGTGTGAGCGTTCTTTTTTAAAACGAAAAAAGTTTGTGTCAAATTTGACTGATCTTTTTCACAATGAAGACTTGTGTGTGTGTGTGTGTTACAATGAAGACTATCATGCATCTTGTATCAGAAATCTCTAAATTAGTTCTTTCTGCATGTTGTTTTGTTATTAAAACACTCTTTAAATTGTTTTCATTGAGTTAAACCAACATTCAAATCCCAAATTTCCAGTCCAGAAAGGATTAAAGCAGGAAAATAATTTGAATTCAGATTACAGAAAACATTTTGTCATCTTGTCTGGGGAGCAGATATCTATGGACTTAAATTTACTTTGAAAAAATAACCTTCAGCTGGATAAAAGGTTACATGTTGATTTTTTTTTTCATTTTTCTACAAGGTCAAGCAGGTTGTATATTGAGGCTTTTCAGTGGAGTTGTGTACAGAAGGTTGAGATCAAAAGAAGGGCAAGGGCTACCTCTGCTTATCCAACAAGAAACTACGTACTATATTCTGACGTTCAAGCCAAACACAGATACAGCCACAAATGCCTATTTTATTATAAAACTGGGCTTGTAGAGAAGCAATACTCAAGCGCATTACTGTTTTTATTCATGCCAGGTATTCTTTACTGCTGCAAAGGGAAAGCTGTTGTTTACTTTGTCTTATCTCATCAAAGCAGCACATTCTATAATTTCAGTGCAAGATCAAGATCTTTTTTTCTACAGTTATTGTATGTTTTCTGTAAACTAAGAAGGTTTGGATAATTTGGCCAGAAGGGCAAAAATAAAAAGTAAGTATTTCTACAGTATATCAAAAAATATTCATTAACAGAAAAACATTTCCAGATTATCACACTCTATATACTTAGAAAACATAATGCTAACTTTTAGATGTTCCTATTTCTTATTCCTTTTGTTGATGACATTCATGTTTGGTCCAATGCATTTGTACAAAAACATAAAATACTGGACAGTAGGATGAAGTACAAAGTACCAGTCGTAGCACCTTGTTAAGAATAGACAGCAAGGAACGCTTTAGTTGTGCTAAGTTTGTATTCCTGTCTGACAAGTATCACAGGAGCTGAGCTTGCTCTCTTTTTGTCTTGTTTTCAGCTGTCTGTCCTGGTGTTGGTGTTCCAGGTCTTGGCCAAATACAAGATAAGTGCCCAAAGGTTCAGTCCAACCATGAGACATTTTGCTGTTTTCAGTTTTGTTGACATGCCTTCTCTGTTCTTGAATGACAGTATTTCTGTAGCTATGTTATACCCTATTTCTGACCCCCACAAGAACCCACCCACCCCTCTCAAAGACATTGATTAAATAATATGAACCTTAAATATGTGTAAACTATCCTTTGTAGAGTATCGGGTCCCAGATTACAAATCAAAAACATGAATGTCTGACATTAATATCTTACGGTTTCCATGAAATAAATCATCACAGTTTGAATGTATATGTCCATACCTCCAAATTCCCAACCCAATGTCTTTTTCATTCTTCTTGTGTTTTCATTGGTGTTTTGTATGTGCATGCTTGTGTACTGTGTGTTTGCAGGATATGATATTGTTTGTGGTTCAGTTGTGCCCCTTGAAGCAGTACACTCCATACAGCTTGTGCTTCTTGTCAGGGAAACCATTAAACCTGACGGCAGCTTCTGTGGGACTGCAGCGTCGTCGAGGATGGGAGATGGGATAACGGACGCTACCATCCGCCAACCAGCCAGCGTCACAACGGTCATAGCCCAGCAGCTTCCAGGCAGCAAACATCTGACCAACCTTGGCAATCTGAGCACCATCTTTTTGACATGCCCTGACTGCCTCATCGTAGGTCAATTTAGAGGGGTGGATTAGGTAGTAAAATCGTCCTGGGAAGTGAGACAGACAGGGAGATTAGCACAAAGATATATAAACACAACATATGTGCAGACATTTTCTTAAATTGTGGCAGAAAAAGGTTAAACAAGTTAGTCAAGATATCTTCTCTAAAAATACTCTTCTTGGAGCCCTGAGGGATGTCTGAACCACCTCAGTTGACTCCTTTAGACATCATTTTGACATTTGGATAGATTGGGATCATAAATTATGGCTGAAAGCTACTGGTAGGAGCCAAGACTTTAGCTCAGTTGTGGAAAAAGGATAGCAACAGTGTTTCCCAAGACCCTGGACACACCAGGTTTGTTTCACTGGTCAGTCAGCCCACAAAACTAAATAATCATTCTAAATTTCCCAGTGCTCTTCCCTCTGGCAAAGAGAGAGCACCCCATATTTTACAAAATCTAAAAATATGGCCTTGGTGGAGGATGAACTCTTTGAGTATTTGGGTTAGCAGAGTTACTCAAGATATTAAGGATGGATTTGGATGAAAGCTTTAGCAGAGGTGGAGATTGCCTCAACTAGAAGATGTTAACTTTAGATGCAGATCTGGATCCAGGGTATTCTTATAACGTATCCAGTCTTATTTACAGAATGATATCAGCTTGAATCAAAGTTAACACATTGTAAGTCAAAGTGACAACAAATACTCTGAATCTCAAGTCAGTTTCTTCG
Source organism: Leuresthes tenuis (assembly GCF_036924035.1). Lineage (NCBI taxonomy): Eukaryota > Metazoa > Chordata > Actinopteri > Atheriniformes > Atherinopsidae > Leuresthes > Leuresthes tenuis. The sequence goes on from NW_027325373.1 coordinate 28,353,306, forward strand.
AATGCAGATGATGTTGCGTTAAAGCCACCAATGAAAGAGGTCTGATTAGATTTCTGTCTTTTGAGGAGTCTTCTTTTTAAATATAGGTGAACAAACGCACACAAATATATGCAGATAAATACAGGCCCTCACCTTTGTGGTAGGAGGTAAAGCAGAACACATCATAGTGGTTCTTGTCCTTGTCTCTGAGGCCATAGTTGCGAATGCCTGGCAATGTGTTCTTGCCCCCGCAGGGTTCTCTGGGGGTGGTTATGGGATACTGAACTGTGCCATCATTCAGCCAACCAGCATTGCACCAGTCCATTCCTCCTCGCCATGCATCATACAATTGGTCAAAGGACGCCACGATGGCATCCTGGTCTCGACATGCCCTCTCGGCGTCATAGAAATTGAGGTTGTAGCGGCCCAAGCGGGGGAAATAGGGGAAGAGAACACCTTGATGGAGAGGGAGAAAAAGAGATGTGATAGATGAGCTGCAGCTAGCAAAAACAATAAGGATCCATCCGGTGAGGTTTGTTCTTCGATTGTGCTATTTAACCTGATGACTGACAGCAGGTCCCGCTGTGTAAGCACAACTGTCAGTCTGGTGCCAGCATTTTTAGCTTACACACTAATGGCTGATGTCTCTGGCCATTCTCAAACATAATGAAACTACTGTGACACTGATGCACACTATGCTTACAGAACACACTCGCTCCTGACATTCCTCCAGGCAGTCTCTGCTCCTGGAGCTAAATTTAGACTCACTGCAGCTGGTTACTGTAAAATTACATTTTATTGACATTGTATACTTATTCCCCACTTATTCCTATTTTAAACTGTTAGTTTACCAAAATATTATACCTTCAAGGTTGAGAGACACCACCACAGTTCCATCTTCTAACCCGTCAATTACTTCACACTTATATCTCCCATAATCCTCCAGGGTGATTTCTGTGATGACAAGAGAAGCATCCATTGGAGAGGAGCCTTGAAGGTGGACACGTCCATGGAACCTCCCATAACTCCTTTTGTGATAATCCATAGCAACAAATACATCCACCTAAAAAAAAAGATGAATGTAGATTGTACTTTACAATGTAGAACCAATCAAGGAGAGCTTTACATTTACTTATGTACAAGTGGATATTTATCAAATAACTGGTTTTAGTGGTCATAATTTACACTTGATGCAACACATCTGTTTATCGTATTCAAAACTGGAGCAATGTTCCTGTGCTTCTCCATTCAGACACTAATGCAACATGATCACTGATGCTTCTTTTCAAAAATGACTGTTGCTGTATAAGTGGAGAAGAAAGTTTAAGCTCGGAAAGACTTTTCTGCCATGTTTCTGAAGAATAAAAGTTTTCGTGAACATTGACAATTACATCATGTTTTCAAGAAAATGCTCAAATTGTAGAAGTTTGTTTTGAGAAACTTGCATTAGGTCTTTTCAGGTTAGAAGAAATAGAAGAATAGAATAGAAAAATACTTTATTCATCTCCCAGTGGAGGAAATTCCAAATTAGTCAAGTAGCTAAAAAAAAAAATATTTAAAAATGAAAAATGTTTACAATGACTGCATATTAAACAATAACAACAACAACAATAATAATAAATGAATAAATTTGAGAAAAACATCAAAGTCAGCAATCACTGTTAGAAAGCCTTATGACTTCAGGGACAAAGGACCAAGGTTAAGGAGAATTAGAGAATAAAGGCAATCGAAGGTCACAAAAATACAAACCAGTGTCATCTGCATAAAGTGACAATTACTTATTAAAACCGCTCTCTGAGGAGCACAAGAGTCATACAAGATATCATCCAATGAACTGGTTTTAAGAAGCTTAAAATGCTTAAAATTGTAGGTGAAATGTGATTGAAAGTTGGGTTTCTTGGGTTAATGAAACAAACAAAAAAGTTTTTCTGGGAAATAACGCAGGAAGGAACGCCATTTTTGTTGGAGTTGTATCTGTTCTTGGAATACTGTGAGGCTAGGTGAGGTGCATAATATTTTGTATTTGCGACTGGTTTAATTTAAGTGTTTACTGTGTCTACAGTAGGGATGTAACGATATAGAAATTTTGATATCTCGATTGTAGTGACCAAATTATGACGTTAACGATATTATCGTGATATCCTCCATTGCTGTACAAATGTCCAAAAAACACATACATTGAAATAATTTCATGAAATCTTGTGATTTTCTTGTGATACTAAAACAAGAACTAAAACAAGAAACCAGAATCTTATCAAAATGAAACTTTCACATTGAAAGGGCAGGCAACAGGCACAAAAAGAGAGTTTATCATATAACTCGCTGTCAATATCAACTCACGTTTTTAACTCGCTATTATAAATATCACTGTATGTTCTTCCTAATGTTTCCTTTTATAGCTTCGGTTCTGTTTCATTTGGAGACACTTAGCAGCTGCTAACACGGCTAACACGGCTAGTAGCTGCTCAGCCAATTTTCCGAAAGCTGATGTCCCTCACATGATGTATTTGAACCAAAGCATGTGAACGGAGCTGAGCGGTAAGAATTTTGGCTCCTCGCACATGTTCACTCCCCCCGCCCCACCGCTCAAAGTCACACCAAAACGCTTCATTGGGTTCTGCTCCCTGCTCACCAAAAAAATGTATTCCGCTCCGGTGAAATTGCTCCACGTTCGCTAAAATTTTAAAGGAGCAATTCATCCGCGGACACACTGCGTGGCGTACGTGTAGCGGGTTTGTTGCGTGACACAATGAACGACCTTTGAAGTGTAGGCCAACAGTTTTGTTAATTGTTGAAGGCACAGGTGAAATCGGTTCATGCCTCCGCATCATCCATTCATTTCTGTTAATGGACACCTCATTATCTAACCTTAATTGTTTTATGTTATCATCCTTAGTTTACTTTTGAAACTGACAACAATAACAAACTCTATTTCGATCAATATAGAAAATAATACTGTGATAATACAGTATTTTTTTGGATGCACATGGATTTGTGCATGCCCTAGACTCGTGGTGTGAGCGGTATCGGAGCGGAACTGGAGCGGCACGGAGCAATCACTCTGGCCATTTGATAAAAACTTGCTCCACGCTCCGACTATATTTTGCATGCTCCGTTCACATGCTCTGATTTGAACTGATGTTTGCTTACCTTGCATTGGCCGTAAAGCTGTGGGTGATGCTCACAGAGATGGGCCAGTAGAGTTGTAGTGTTACTGCCTTAAACAGCAACTTTTTTCTTGCATATTCTGCAGACAGAATAATTGTCCTCCACCAGTTGTCCCTCTGCATTCTTAAAAAAACCTAAATATGCCCAGACCTCAGATTTTGTCCTTTTAGTGGGGAGGAAAATGTCCTACTGCTGTTAGCGCTTTCCGCCATGCTTTTATTGTCGATGCCGACATTACAAGCTACATATTCACGCCAGACTTGTATGAGGCTGTTATTACTTATCCCAATAATCCACCGAGATAATGAGATTAATTCAAACATAAACGGTAATCTTTATTGCATAAAATTTCACCGCAATTTACCATAATACCGGTAACCGTTACATCCCTAGTCTACAGTTATGATTGTATCCTGAAATGGCATACATCATTCGAATCTCAAGAACTTTAGCTTTCCAAAGGTGTATAATATGTCCAAAGGTACTCATGAAGGGGGGATGAGTTTTGTTGTGAAACATGCAATGTCCCGCCAGCGCAATATTAAGGAGTTTAACAAGTCTATTGTTATTTTCTCATCTATATACATTTAAAGTCTTATCTCAGGTGCATAGCAATCAAGGGGAACACCCTAAATGTTGAACAAATCAATCAATTTCACTTTGGAATCCAAAGAAAAAGAGTGGAGCATCCATTTACTTTGCCACAATGATGTTTAGGAATGCTTCATCTGCTTTTAAAGGAGAGAACAAACAGAAAATAGTCAACATAAAAATGATAAACAGGGACCTCTTTAAGGTAGTCTGAGGTCAGTTTGGTCCATTTTATCCTCATCTTGCGATTGGGTGCAAGTGATTGGTCCCTCTGGATCTTACATGGCAAAGTCACGTTTCCTCCTCGCCTCGACAACACCTTGGATTGTTCTGCCATGAGTGACAGTCCAGGGCCATTTTCTACAAAACAACAAACAGCATAATTACAACCAGACCTGGATTTCGGTTCTCAGGTCTTAAACGAGCTGCCATGAAAGGTTGCACAAAGGCTTGGGTCAAAATGCTAACTTCCACATGCAAGTCTGTTACTCTTACTTTTAGCATGTTAGCACATCCACATTTTAGGATTAGCAATAAACATAATATCAGATTAAAAACCAAAGGATTGGGTTGATTTTAACCAGATTATATTTACCATTGTCACAATCTCTGTTTAACATGTTCCTGTCTGAGTTCAGTCTTGCCGTTTCCTCACCTTTCGTCAGTTCCCTCCTGCCAGTCGTCAGCTCCACTCCCTTCACCTGTGTTAATTATGCTCATCTGTAACTTCTCACTAATCACTCTCTCCACAGAATTTAGTCTACCAGTTCTCTTCAGTCTTTGTCAGATCCTCCGTCAATATACCCATGGTTTCCCCATCTATCTGATTCATGTTCCTTGTAACGTACAAGTAGGACGGTTCATGCCTCCGCGTCGTCCATTAATTTCTGTTAATGGACACCTCGTTATCTAACCTTAATTGTTTTATGTTATCATCCTTAGTTTACTTTTGAAACTGACAACAATAACAAACTCTATTTCGATCAATATAGAAAACAATACTGTGATAATACAGTATTTTTTTCCAAATCGCCTAATCCCAGTTCACACTTGGCAGGTTGCTAAGACACTTGTGTGTCACTGACTCACCTGGTAATTGTGTTTCAAACAACTGAAGAAGCGTCCAGTTGCCTTTATTCAAGCTCTTAGGTATGAAACCAGATTTTCTGCTGAGGCGTTTATTCTCAGGTCAGAAAATTGTTTAACTGGAAGCTCCTTAGTTAAAATGAGGAGTAAGATGCTGAAGACATAGAGTTTCTCTCTTAGCCTTGTTCTTGGCTGTTTTCTTTCCTATTTTGTCTCAGCTGATTTATCCGTTTATTTTATTTGTGTTGTCTTTTCGGCTGCTGTGACCTCCAGCCTTCATCACTGATTGGCTGCCTCGCCACATAGTCTGGCCACCACAGCGCTTCACTCAAGCTGCTGCATCATCACATGTGAGCTGAGCGAATCAGCTAATGACGCATTGATCTTGTGTTCTGAGCTGAGGGGCTGTGAGGGTAGAGTTTGCACCTCCCTGAAATGCTTGTTAATCATACCTCGGTTTGATTCTTGTGTCTCTGACGCTCGGAAGGCGCTCCGATGGTTCAGCTGGAAACACAGTTTACTTCACGTTGTTTTCTCACTGGAGCTGAAACAGCTGGAGCTGTTTACACTTAGTTTGAAGTGATTTGGTTCTTTCAGCTAGTAGTTGTTTTAATTCTTAAATAAGTATTTCTTTGTTTTTTATAAGCTATAAATTGTCATTGGTTACTTGTGAGTTACTTGTCAGTTTGTCTCCAAATTATTTATCATTAAAGATTCTGAGTTATTTGCCATTTTTCTATTTTTATGTGTTAATTAGATAAAGATTGATTAAGTCTATGTTCAGCTAGTTAATCTTAGGGTTATTTGTTTTATTCTAACTAAATTAGTAAATTTTTAAAAATCTTTTAGAGAACATGAGTTCAGTTATTGGTTCTTAGTTTTTTTATTACTATTACTATTTATTTTATTACTAAATTGCTATTTTGTACATAGTTGGATAGTTAGTAGTTACTTATCGGTTTGATTCTTATTTGGTATTTATCCATCACTGATATTTTTTAGTTATTAGGTCTTAGCTATTAGTTTGTTGGAGTTTGTTTCTGTTAGTTACTGGTTGTTAAATATATCTAGTTGTTATAAATAGTTGTTTGTTGTCTCAACATCTTAGCTTTTAAATCTACTTATAATTAGTTGTTACCCATCATTTGGTTTGTTGTTAGTTATTTGTTGTCTTATTTCTTTATTATTACTTATTACTAGCTGAGAGGTAGTTACTGGTTAGTTGGAATATAGTTATCTACTAACATTAGATTGATAAACAAGTTTTTAAGTTGTTAGTTTTCTGTTATCTCTTACTAGATACTTACTTTTTTGTCAACAGACGTTAGTTGACAATTTGTTATTTATTAGATATCATAGTGTTACTTAACTATTTAAGCTATTAGCATGTTAGCATGTTAGCAAGCATCAGTTCAATTTTATATTACTCAGTGAGCAGTTAGTCTAAAAGTTATTAATAAGCTATAAATTAGCTGTTAGCTTGTTATTTGTCTGTTGACTTTTAGTCAAACAGTGTTTGGTTAGTCATCAGTTGTGAGTAATCTGTATTAGTTTCTTTATTAATTTTTTTAGTAGTTAATTCTATTTATCATTTAATTTTGTTTTTGAAAATAATAACAAACATGTTTGTATTTAGAATTTCCAACAATTTAACTACTGAAAATAAGTTTTAGTAATCAAAAGACAACTTAATCCTTCACTATTCTTTGTTGTTAAAAATGAAGCAAACCAAACTCAAATAAATGACAAATGATGACAATATATACCTGGAACAAATATTGTGCCATATTTTATCAGCTCAGTAGTATTTGGTTTAATCCACGTGATAAAAGTAAGTACTAATCAGATACCTCTATCTCATTGAGCTACCAATCCCCCATTTAGCAGGGCTATCTTTGAGCCTCAGCAGGAGAACAAGCTGATAAATTGAGGAAACAAATGGCGCTGCAGAGTGAGTGTCATGAACGAAACACAGCAAAGGACTCAGGAAAAGCTCTCAGCTGATTCTGCAAAGCACTGTAAAACACTGCCCCTTCTCTTAGGAAACACAGAGAACACAAACTCACCTGTGACATAGATGGTTCTCGAGTGCTCCAGTTCAGGGTACAGAATGTCTAAGTTGGTTTCTGCAACGCTCAGTGAGACCAAAGCACAGATCAGCACAGGAATCATCTTCACTGGGGGTCTGATCACTGCAGAGACACACAGATACAGGGTGGGGTTACAGCACAGTGTGAACAGTAAGAAAAGTTTTCCTGTATTTACATCCCATAGGTGCAGGATAAGGAGGAAGCTCACGTTTAAGCATGGTGTGCATGCAGCTCAGTGATACAGTGTCTCTATCTGCAGTGCTGGCTCTGCCCCCAGAGAGTTCCGTGATTACAGCATCACTGAGCACATGTACAAGGAAACACACCAAGTAAAAATCTCAGAACCTCACTGCGAAGTCGATAAAATCATCCTCGATTCACAAACAGGATATCCCACAAACAGCTTCAGCCTCAGAGCAACACACACTCTGAATGAACCATCGTGTACATACTGTGCGGATATTCAGCGGTCATCCAGCAGTGAGGCAGCATGTCTCAACCACAACTTCAGAGGCAGAGTGCTACAGTGCAGCGTTAACCCCCCACCACCACCATCACCGGCTTCTAGCACTCTCACATGGTTATACCTTTATCTTTGTGTCATAAACACAATCTCACCCCATATACTCACCTTCATCTGAACCTAAAACCAGCTCAGAATGCTTCAGTGGCCCTTTGGTCGTCAAAATCTTCCCTTTCAAGACCGGTCCTCTCAAAGATAGTTAAACACACACACACACATGTTTGTACAGTTATACTTCCATAACAACTACTGGTCCTAAAAAGCTTGGTTTATTCTGGAAAAGATCCCAATGAGGTAACAAACACACACTGCAGCCACTATTTTACTTCCACTTTTCAGATCGGTATGGAGGTTCAGGGCTGCCAGCATTTTTTTCCGATTGTTGACATCTATTTTTTTTTTAAACAACACGTAATTCTACTCTAACCTGGGAGGACAGAAAGTGACAAAAATAGAAATATAAAATGATGAAAAAGCCTGCGGTTTAAAAAAATGTTACAGTTAAAATGGATATTAACTGAAAAAGAAATGATAAAATGATCAATTCATTCAATTTATTTAAAGGTGATCTGGTTCAGTGTGATGATATCATGAATACAGAACCATATCTCATCCTTTACATTACTGATTTATCACTTTTTAAAGATTTACATACATCTTTATACCTCACACATATCTTTTCATGTCCTCCATTCTAATAATCAAATGTTTCTTCCTCCACCCCTCATAAATACCCCGATTCATTATCTAATTTATTCTAAATGGGTTCATAAGTCTGTGAATTGGGGTAATTTGAATTGTTTATAGTCTTACTTATAACCATTTACATTTGATTTAGGTGTGAAGTATGTCATTCTTATGTGTATGTATATATGAACGTATGTCTAGTTCTATCATGTGAAGCACCTTGATCATGTCAGAAAGTGTGAGGGAAGAGGTTCAAATTTAGGAGAAAACACATTTACTTCCAAAATAAATACCAACAAAAACCCAGAGTGAAGTTTTATGTGAGATCCTTTAAATATTAAATATCCTTTTAGTTTTCAGTGATACTGCTTAACTATAACTGACCTTTCATCAAATGGGTGTATCTGAATTTCAGGTAAACTTTTTTAGAAATCCAAATTATTGTGTGATACTAAATTTGATTCATAACAATAGTATGACCACATAAATGATTATGACTTCTAAAACTAATTGATTTTACTTGTTTTGGAATTTTTATTAGATGATATTGAATTTGAGACATCATCAAAGTGGCAAAATCAATGCCACACAATTAATTCTAAGTTATTGCTTACTAAGTGGTTTTTAATTAAATTTGGTATTATTTTTAATCATTAGTTAGGTACTGCATGTTATACAATTTAATGTTTTTATTGATTAGTTAAGTTTAAGGTTATCTATTATATTTTAACTCAACTTCTTAGTTTTTTTTTATCTAGTTTTATCAAGTGGTTACATTGACAGTTTGGTTGATATTGAATCATTTGTTATTACTTAGTCATTATGTAGTAGTTTGTCCTAAATTTTCATATTTACTTATGTACAAATTAGTTTGATAAAGTAATTACTGTATTCATCATTATTTCAATTTAAACCTAACAACACAAATATATTTGCTTGTTCAACTTTGGGAACTTACTCTGTCCTGGGCGTAATTGTTCATACTTGCCATCACCACTTCATTTCTCCAACATTTTTCTCTGTATACCATAATAAATTCACCCGAATAGTACCGAGCTTTCACAAGCATATTTGTCACTGTGCAGTCGCAAAGACATATCATAAATATATGGGTAATTATGGACTTTCTTTATGAGCTTGTCTTCAAAAATGACTTCTTCGCAATTAAATAAAGTATTTTCCTGGCCTATAAGCCTCCTAATATGAGGCCACAATACATTTCTGATCTCTATGTAGAGTATAAACCAACACTGAGATCTTTAGGGGGCAGTTGGTTGGGAGAACCTTGATCCAAACAGGGTGAAAATGTGTTTAGCTACAATCCTGCATACAGGTGGAATAAACTGTCATTATGTGTGCCTCAACTGCAGCCACTTTTAAAGTTATGCTTAAAATTCTGCGGTTTTCCTGTGCCAAAGTTTACATTTTATCTATTTACTTTAACTAAACACATCTGTATCTTTTTGCTAATGTAATTTTTTTTAGGCAAATTAATGTCTTTGGCATAGTTCTTTGGGTTCCCTTTGTGTATGAAATGTGCCATTCAAATAAACTTGCTTTGCTTACCATATGACAGACATAAAAAAGAATAAATAAATAAATAGATTCATCCTATATAAAGGCTTTTTTCAAATTTTGTCATTGTGTGTTATTATAGATGAGTCACAATAATATGATAATATCTAACACGTATTTATTTGACTTAATTTAGTCTGTTATTTAATTATACTGCACATCTGAGACATCACCAAAGTACCAGAAACTTTGATAAATTATTTTCACAAGTTCATTTAATTTTAATCCTGGCAGCCTCTGATTTCCATAATCTGTTTGACTTTTACAACTTGTGTTGAAGTGTTGCTGTATGTGTGGAGGGGTAGTTATTCAGATTGAGCCCCTCCTCCACCAGCCCCCATCCTTCTTATCTTCATTCACTCCATCCCAAACTGCTGATGCACTCACCCCCTTTGCCAGGTGGAGGTCCTGCAGTCAGCAGAATAACTGCAGCACACACACAAATCCCTTATTGCCCCCTCCCTGCCTAAAAACAGTCATTACCGGGACATGACCATTACATTTGGGGAAAGATGTGATTTGTCCTTCTGATAAGGGTAAAAACTTTGAGTCACACTGTTCTCTGCAGGACCCAAGGAGAGCAGGTGGTGTGTGAAATAAAAACAGAGGAGGGTGGAGATGAAGATGGTGGAATACAGCAAGAAAATAGTTAAAGCAGGGAGGGAGGTGGAGGAGGCCGAGTGGACTCTGCAGCAACGAAAATGATGCAGAGGAATGAAGTTTCAAGCTTCATTGGTGACATTAGTAGATGTTAACCGATCTGAACTGCAGTGATTATCGTATTTATCCTAAATGATGATGCTGCGAGATGAGCTATAGCTCAGGAGGAAGAGCAGTCACCCACCAATCGGAAGGTCGGTGGTTCGACTCTGGCTTCCCCAGGATGGGCAAGACACTGAACCCCACATTGCCCCCCCAGTGTATCATTGGGGGTATGAATGTGTATGAATGATTAGAAAAAAGCATCTTAAGTGCATCTTAAGACGTGTATGAGTGGGGTGAATGCAGCATGTAGTGAAGCGCTTTGAGTGGTCAGTTAGACTAGAAAAGCGCTGTACAAGTACGAGTCCATTTACCATTACCATGAGCTCCAGAGCCTCAAGTAAGTTCCAGCTATGGTTTTCAATTTAATAATTTACTAAATATTAAAGTCTCACAGTTGTGGGATGTAACACTACTGTCATAAAAGCATTTGTCAGCCCACTGAGCCCTGCACATGCACAGCGATTTACATGAATTTGTTCTCGCGTAGAAGAGGCCATAAAGACACAATCAAAAGCTCACAAAAATGTCAAGCGATCACAAAGCAAACGGTGTTGTTCAGGTCCCCCACCCGGGGACCATATATTAAATGGATTTTTGGAACAGGGAGATGGAATAGGGGCTTACTCCATCCACTCCATGCATCGACCTGGTATTGCAGTATCTCCAGGAACGGTGCACCCCCCAGGCGGCCGTGGCTCAGTAGTGAGAGTGGGTCATCCAATGGCGCTTCGATCCCCACTCTCACTGCACAAAAAAGATTGGTGAACTGACAGCTGGACAGCTGCAGGGGTGGCAGTTCACGGCTGAGGTGCCCTTGAGCAGGGCACCATACCCCCGGGCGCTGTGAATGGCTGCCCACCGCTCCAGTATATGGCATCTGTCTCTATGCCATAGAGGAGGACAAATTTCGTGTGTATGCATGTATGCATGGCAAATAAATCTGATCTTAATCAATATTTTCTTTTCAAATTAAACATTTAGTTTTTAGGCCTGTTTGTAGTCACTTTACAAGTGTTTGAAGCCAGAATATTAGCTTACTATTTGAACTTATTTTCAATCCCTTTTTACTGGGGCATTAACAGGCTGACAGTGTGTGATTATTTTGAAGTGTTCAAATAGCAGAGCTTTCAGTTTTCAGACTCCTCTCTTGTGGAACCAGCTGTCAGTATGTATTGGTTTTCTGTCTTTTGATTTCTTAGTCCTTGGTTTAGTTTCTGTTCTGTGTTGGTATTTTGTTTGAGCTTTATTCCTTGTATTCTCTTTTAGTTTTCAGTCCAAAGTGTTAGATATTGTTGTATTCTTGTTTCTTGTCATTGCCCCTAGATGTCCTCAGTTGTCATGGTCTTTTCCCCTGGTTCCATTCACACCTGTCTCCTGGTAATCACTCACCTGTTTTCACTCAACTCATTGACTCTTTCAGTATTTATAGCTCCCCGGTAACCTCAGACAGCCAGCTCATTGCTATTGTTATTCCAGGGTAGTATTTTCCTTGTAGTTTCTCCTGTTATTTACTCATAGTCAGTTTGTCCTCTAGTTCTTTTGTCTTTTCTTGGCTTATTCTGACTTGGCAGCACCTTTTGTTTAGTTGAAATATGTGCCCACCTGTCTCCACTTTCTCAGCTGTATGTGGGTTATTTTCTTTCAACCTCACACTGTGAATCTTAAAATTATGTTCTTCTGACTTGTTTTTAAGCACATTACCGAGTCTGGGGCTGAGACCGCAGTTCACGACTTTGGTTTTCAGCCCTGCAACAAACCGTTTTGCTTTACTTGATCATTTTGTGGGCTTTTGATGGCGTCTTTGTAGCCTCTTCAGCATGACAACAAATTCATGTACATCATTGTGCTTGTGCAGGGCTCAGAGGGCGATTTGTTTTAATGACAGTTGTGTTCCATTCCACAACTGTAGGGGGAGCCAAAGAGTAGAACAATTTCCAAATTTTCTAACAGCACTTTCAAACCAATTTTTGTAGATTTCTTTATATAAATCCCTCAAAAGGTCCATTTACATTACAGGTTTTTAAAAAATAGAAAAAAGCACTGGGTGTGAATGTTTTTGCAATCCACTGTGCCTTTATGAGTGCTTCATGTGTGCGATCTTCTGGAAAGAGCACACAGATTGTAAGGATAGCAGCATTCCTCAGCTTTCATCTGTGTGGACGGTAAATAAGTCCAGGTGTGTTTGCGGGTTCGTCCCCTATCTGTCCTCAAATCATGTAATCATGGGTCAGGTTTGATGACATGTCAGATGCTGTATGTGACTAATGTTTTGTGTCTACAGATTGGGTAACATGAGGCACTTTGAGGAGAAGATGGAGTTTAAACTTGTTTATTTTCAATTGTACATTTCATACATGTGGTATTAAAAAAATCTTTTATATGGTGAACACTGTGTCTATTCAACTTTACAGGCTTTAAGAAGTTAAAAAGGACTAAAAGAGCCAGAAAAGTTTTCATTCACAGGATGAGATCAGACCCAGTAACTGGTTTAGATCGTGATTTCTTTTATTTATTTATTTTTTTTGGGTTAGAGCTGAAGTAATCTATTATCCCAGAGAAAGAAGCAGGGACCCTCCCAATTTCTGATTGTCAGGACACCCTAAAGAATGCCAAATAAGTGACTGGGTCTGTGGATGGGCCAACACAAACAAAGCAATACTGTGCAGCGAAAGATTAGCAGGATGTGTGTGTACACATGCATTCATGTGTGGCATTTTTGTGTGTGGATGTTGTTTCTGACTTTAAACAAAGAAAAAATGCAGCTTTATTGTAATAATTACAGGGCAAGCATTACAACTAGTGTATTCAGTGAAAATATTTGAGGAATTCTCTGGTCATCAGTCAAAAAAATTACACTGCGACGACTCGTTGGGTCTTTATACCAACGTCGGGTGTTTTACGCGAGGCCAGTTTCTACTAATTAGCCAAAGAAGAATCATATTTTATTGCCAACCACACCAGTGGGTTTACGAAAGAAACATTAAACTTCGGTGACATTTTGTCAGCATTGTTTTTCTGCCTTTCTGTTGGTCCCAGTTACTCATTGTAAACATTACAATGTCAAGTACAAAAAACAACAATTATTTCAATATTCAAACATCTACTCATCCTGACTGATGAATTTGTCATAATTTACTGCAATTTCTATTTCAAATTTTATTTTCAATTTATATTCCAAGTACAAACATTCACGATTTAACTTTGTGACTAAACAATCAGTGTCGGAGTTAAATTTGCTGAGCTTGTTGACTTCTTTTTAACTTTGAGCCTCCATATACCCAACTGAATATGCATTCTTTGAAGACTACAGCCACACAGATGACCATAAGAACCACAAAGCTTCACAGAACAGTGTTTAACTATAACTACAGTAAGGACAAAATGTCCAGAAGATATTATGTCATCTCTGGAAAGAAAATGAAAATAATAAATCAGTGAATGGTTTTTTTTATAGCCACTCTGAGACAGAAAAAAACGACAACAAGCTGTTGCCTTCATGGGGTTCCTCCCAACAGTTTCAACATGGCTTGCATTTGCTCAATAAATCATTGTTTTGGATCTGCTTTTACTTTAACAATGAGATTAAGTCCTATAGTCGATGCATGAGTTTGGGTCTAAATGGTTTAAAGGGAGGCACCTGAGGATCCAGGATTTTGAATTACAAATGAATAAACCTGTCAAGTTAATGGTATGAAGTGCTTCTGGCACCACACGGAAAGTTTCCATTCCTTTTTTGGACCTTCTCTTTTATTTAGTCTCTTCAGTCTCTCTTAACAGCAGAAAACTAGACCTCAACAGTAAAGCAGCCCACCAGGAAAGTGACCTTTAATCTCCTCACTAATGATAAAAACTTTTAGTTCAAACATTTAAGAGAACATTTACTTCGGCTAAATAACTATATGAAAGACTCGGTTTATTATTACACCACAAATGGATAAAAAGCAGGAAAGTAAGGTAAAACTCAAATCACATTGAATATGTTCCAGCTATCACTGTTAGTCACCGTTAGCTTTCACCTGTTTAAACGATTATTCTTGATACTCCAAAACCTAATAATAAGATATTATACCATATATTTAAAGACTTCTAAATATAATAGATAAAAATAAAATTCTTGTTAAAAGCAACCAAATCTTGAAATCCTTGTTAAAATACAATGGTGTCCTGATTTTATTTAGTCTTATCTTTGTGAAGACTAATGATGGTGGGTTTATCTAGATCTTTAAATATATATCAAGCATTTAGACCTTTGTGTGCAAAACTCTTAAACATTTGGAGTTGCACTCCTTTAAGACCACAAAAGAGCCGGACAGACAAACAGGATGCTTTGGCATTGGGTTAAAAAGTCCCATCGGAAAACTACCAAGACTTGACACCCCTCCCAAAAAAACTAAAACAAAACAGAATTAACAGAAAAGAATTAATAATTACAATAATGATTCTTAAAGCTTTGACAAAAATTTAAATACATGAAGATTCCACTCAGATAACTGAATTTATTGTTCTGTGAGACTGCTCAAATTATGATATTTTTAAACACAACATAATGTTTGACTCCTTATCATGCAAATGTTGCTAATTTGCATTAAATACAGAGTCAACATGATGTCTTACAAGATAATAAAGCAAAATATTGGACAGATAAAAATGCTGACCTGGTAGCACTAGATGGAAAATCTGAGTTTTTACTATTACAATAATCAGTCTCAGAGGAATTATGGTACATGAAAAGTCTAAGGATCAGTGCAACACTCACATGTATGTCTGAGTTAAACCTTAAGAGCTAAGACAACAAACAGAGCAGTTCATGCCCGTCTGTCCTCATAAAACTTGTATTAAAGTTTATTTTACAGTCCTGTTTGTATCGAGCAAAATTAACTTGATACATTTGGAAAGGATTCCTTTAACTGGGTAAAACAGCATCAGGGACTTACAACATTAAAGTGACGAAGACGTTTACTGTTGTTACAAAAAAGAGATGTTAAAGCTGCATCTGTGCTTCTATTTCTCGGGAGATAGAAATGCTGAATGGTTGCTGTTGGTTTTCAGTAGGACACTTAAAGTCCCTGTTCCTTTAGCTTAACCGTAACTATCACAACTGAACAGCTACCTCTACAGCTTATTCTCCAAGCTTTGATAATGTCAGTGCACACTATAACCATTTATACTTCTGCTTGAAGCCCACAGGACCCACTGCAGTCATCATCAAACATTTCTTGAAGTCTTGCTTATACTTAGACACATTAAGTATATCATCTATATAACACACTGTTTAAATTAGTCTGTAAACAACTACAGTATCTGGTGTATTACATACACATGTGATGATGGTAATTATTGTTCAATTATTGATTGAAATTGCATCTATAAAACATTCAATAAAGAAGAAAAAATTAATTATATATCTGATTTTAAACTGAACCTTGAACAAAATCTCAACTCTCAAAAATGAAAGTTCTGTCCCATCTCACTCCACAAATGTCCATTTCTCTTTGCTCAAAACAATGTTGTGTAGAACTGTGTGCCGTTTCACTCTTCAAACCAAAACTCGAGTCCTATCCTACTTAGAAGAGCAAACAATCCCTTACAACAAAACCAACGTGCTGTAATGTATAGTCCTGTAGTGTTGAGTCATAAAGAAAACAGAACCATTAAACAGACAGCAGTTGAAAATCATTACACAGCTCTGTTCAGATGTTGAATTTAACTGGACTGTTGGTCTCCTGTGAAAGTGTAACCTAAGGAGCTCTTAAGACCGCACAGCTGATGAGATTAAAATGCGGCTTCCATTACGATCATATTTTAAAGTTTATTCATATTGACAAAGGCAGAAACAACATGATACTGAGCCCTGTTATGTTGCTGTTCAGAGATTTTTGTTAAGATAAATAAAAAAACAGGTAATAAAGCACCACTTTGTAGGTTTCTAAGTATATATTCATAAGCAGTGCAACTGGATGTCTCAAAAGTAGTTTATTACTCATAAGTCACTTACCAACATCAAGGCAACCTGGTTTTGCATACATTTAGACAAAAAGTAGCATTTAACATCAAACTAAACAGCTTTATATATAACACAAAGATGTGATAAAACAACAGGCGAAATCAGGTAGACAGGTTGTGTAGATAGTGGCTGACTCTTTTAATGTGCTGCTATCTTAGCTGCAATCCTACTGTTGGTCGGAGCTCTGGACAACATTTCAGGTCACCCAGCTGACGCCGGTTCTCCTGTTAAATAGATAAAAGTTCACCCCCAGCTACTGCAGAGTGTCAAATAATCATCACCTTTCTTATTAAAGTGCAGGTAAATATAAGTACACTATATTGCAAAAAGTTTTTGCTCATCTACCTTTACACGCATATGAACTCAAGTGAAATCCCATTCTTAATTCATAGGGTTTAATATGACGTCGACCTACCTGTTGCAGCTATAACAGCTTCAACTCTTCTGGGAAAGCTCTCCACAAGGTTTAGGAGTGTGTTTATGGGAAGTTTTGACCATTCTTCCAGAAGAGCATTTGTGAGGTCAGACACTGATGTTGGGCAGAAGGCCTGGCTCACAGTCTCTGCTCTAATTCATCCCAAAGATCCACTGCTCTAGAGTCCAGTGGCAGCGAGCTTTACACCACTGCATCCAACGCTTTGCATTGCACTTGGTGATGTATGGCTTGGATGCAGCTGCTCGGCCATGGAAACCCATTCCATGAAGCTCTCTATGCACGGTTCTTGAGCTAATCTCAAGGCCACATGAAGTTTGGAGGTCTGTAGCAAATGACTCTGCAGAAAGTTGGCGACCTCTGCACACTCTGCACCTCAGCATCTGCTGACCCCTCTCTGTCATTTTACATGGCCTTTCACTTTGTGGCTGAGTTGCTGTCGTTCCCAATCGTTTCCACTTTGTTGTAATACCACAGACAGCTGACTGTGGAATATTTAGGAGTGAGGAAATTTTACGACTGGACTTGTTGCACAGGTAGCATCCTATTAGTACCACGCTGGAACTCACTGAGCTCCTGAGAACGACCCATTCTTTCAAATGTTTGTAGAAGCTGTCTGCATGCCTAGGTGCTTGAATTTATACATCTGTGGCCATGGAAGTGATTGGAAAACAGCTAAATTGAATTATTTGGATGGGTGAGTGAATAGTGTATGTCGGCAAATAAAGAAACAAAATTAGGTCTCATTCTTCAAATAGATAGCAGCTTGAGGTGTAGAGTGTGTTCAAGGCTAACAGGGCTTTTCCACAGCTGGCTGCTCTCAGTTTGATTGGAAATGATGCAGTAAAGATGCTCTATTCAGCATCTTTGTAAAAGGAGTTGGAACAAGTTTCAGCAGCTGTGACACAACCTGCTCTGGAAAAGTCAACCCTGCCAACAGCAGTTTTTAAGAGCTTGTATGTTTTTGAATGTGGGTGGGGTTAGAAGAAATAGGTGGGGTATTTACTGTAAACACATCCTGGGGTATTTATAAATCCTTTCCTTCATTTCCTCATTGCACAGCAAGTATATTTTCCTCAGTGGTTGAGGTGGGTGGGTTCAAACCAGTCCACGGGAGTTTTTATTAGACGTCACCATCACGCCACTGTGGTAGCTACAAAGAGTCCTCAGTGTGCCGTACGTTGAGACTGTCATGCCAGGTTTACTGACCTCAGAAGGTGCAGGACAGCCAGTTTTGTTTAATAACTCACTTCTACACAGATTTGTCTTAATTCCGTACAATAGACGGACAACACCCCCTTGTGTCCAACATAAAGAAATACATTTCTTTTTAAATGAAAGTGGGTGATGAATTCTTTTCGGACGGATGATGAAATTTTTATGGAGAAAACATTTAGAGCATCACTGTCATCAAAAATACAAGAGGACAAAATTAGTTTGTTAGCTAATTAATTTCTCTAGTTCCCTGCCTTACAGTGCAGTCTCTTTAAATCAAAAATTTAATTTGTACTCAAGAAAAATTCTAGAAGAGACTTTTGTTCCACATATAGAGGTCACAAATAATCCCCAAGAAATAACCCCCCCACCCCCACCCAACTCGGATACGAACACTGGAGTATGTGGAAAATAGGCATGAGGGCTGAAACGTCCATTCAGGGAGCTTTGTTTGGCATTCCGAGGTAGGGGTCCCTAACCAATGGAACATGCAAAAACAGAAGATAAATAAATATAAAACCTTAAAAAGTTCACACAACACCAAATGCTTAATATGATGTTAAACCCAATGTGCACCAGCAGGGATTTCAGTGTTTCATGTAGTCTTATTTGGTCTTGAATATCTCTGTCTAAAGTTTGACCACTTTGAACCCAAGTAGTTTAATTCTCAATCAACAATAAATGTGTCAGATCCACAACTGACGTTGGTTGAACATCAACCTGGATTTGAACACTGTCCTTTGGTTGAAAATGGTTTAATTTACGGTCATAAAGTTTCATATGAAATATTACATGGAACTTCATGTGGAACTTCACCTTGTTTGCATCCCATGATTTCAAAAACTGGTTAATCTCCTCGCATTGGTTACCAGTTTCTTTCAGATTCCTGTTTAAAATCTAACTCATGACAACCAAACCAAAGTATATTCAAGGTAAACACAAGAAACTTGTGCTAAAGAAAACAATGGACCAGACTCAGTGAATAATTCCCTATAATCCTTATATAGACCAGTGAGCAGTGCTGACCAACATGGTGGGAACCTCCTTTCATCAGTGTTTGTCTAGTTTGGTCCACAACACCTCCAGGAGGCTAAACAGAGATCCCTGGCATCCCAGAGTCACTCCCCTCCTCCTGCTCCTCACAGCACAACAACCACCTTTTTTTTCTCACAACCACAAGCTACCCCAGCCTCTCACCAAGTGCACACCAGTCATAGCGGGGTTGAGATTCAAACCCTGATTCAGGTAGGGAATAATGAAAGTAAAGAGGGTGCCAGAGGTGGAGGCAGGACAAGTTACACTAGCAGATTCAGCAGACAAACTCACCTAAACAGTCCTACAATCACTAAGAATGCCAGCAAAAACAAGGCCAATTCACCTAAAATGGCCACCTGGTTTCAAAAGGCTCACATGGGCCACACCCTCCACTTAAATATATCCTGGATTTCTTCCAAGAGTCTGTTTACCCTCAGTGCTCCACCTGCTGGGCCCCCAGCTACTATTGCTTCTTCTAATCCAAATCCACTGACTGGACTTTCCTGCCTCATCTGACACTTCCTTCACTATTTTACATTTGTGAAAGTTTAATTCAGTATCACAGAGAAAGGTGTCTTAACCTTTCCACAGTGGTTCAGTTAAGGTTGAGGGGTCCTTCAGCTTCCAGTTATTCGAATCAGCTAAAATTGTGTCTGCTTTTAAACTCTTTCTTAAAAAGCACTTTTACAAACTTCTCAGCTTAAAACTAGTATTTTCTTATTAATCTGTTTTTCCTTATTGTTTCAGCTCTTCTACCTTTTTTCAATAACCTTATGAACATGTCTGTTTATCCATAACAACTTTTTTTTGGAGAAATGGAAAAGTTAAAGTGACTTTTCCCCACTTACGGTCAAACTGCGTTTACTTTAGTTCCTTCCCAATCTGAAAGACAGCAACAAAGCCCTTCATTGCTTTTCTTCACCTCTGTGAGGACTTTAAAATAATTGCCCTTGTTTTGCTGACAGTCTCAACCCTTAACCCTCCTCATACCTCTCTCCTCTCTCCTCACCCCCGACAGAACACAGATAGTAATTTACAGCTCCCCCATCTCTGTTAGCTCCCTGCCAGAGCAGAGCCATACATTTAATCTACTTCGTCCTCCCAACATGCCGCTGTGTTTCAGATGACAGCGCTGGGTATGTCAGGTTACATCTCCTCTTTGTAAGAAATATCAAGAAGTCAACAGTTACAGGCAAAGGTCAAAGTGCAGTGCTGGTCACGGTCAAGGGTTACAAGCAGGTTATTACTTAAGGGTTACATGTCGGTTCATCTCCTTTGTTTTTAAACAGTTAAAACAAGGGTAGAATTAATTCAAAATGTGTTTAAATACTTGTTGTGTACTTGGTGTAGATGTTTATGAAAATTATCTTCAGTCTGACATTGATATCTCTCAATATCTCCTTAAACTCGGAGATATTGTCTTCAGATGTAAGAGGGCGTCAGGAGTTAATCTTCTAAACTTCTTTTTCAAGTATTTTCAAAGTTGTTGAGTGTATAGGAGGCATAACGTCTAACTGACGGGAACAACTCTGTTATTAATAAATCCATCCAGTCAAAGGGCAGGTGGTTTCATTGCCTTAAACTTTGCTTTAGGTCAGAACATCAAAAGATACACTTGGACAATTTTGTAAGAGGAAAAGTAACTGAACTTTTTATTAATACTCGTTACCTTTTATTTCTACAACACCATGAAATATAACTTGAGTCCCAGAGTGCTCAGCACACATGAAAACAACAATGTAAATTGCGCTCCTATAGGTTGGTTTGATTTGTAATTGATTCATCATCTTTCAATCAGTTTGGGGTATAAAAAATAAAATTCTAACTTCAAAATCAGAACTTCAGAGACAAACAGTGCAGAGTCTCATAAATGCACCTCTAGTTCCTAGGTGTCTTTAACATTTCTACAGATACAAATCTTTCTATACATGCACAGATTATTTTTGGCACATGCACAAACTTGAGTTTCTCAAGAAGATTTATTTCACTGGGTGACAAAGCTTGATTTACCTTTACTAACTCCATTTCAAAATGTTATCAAATGATTTGAGCCCAGATGTACCTCAGCACAACAGTTGCAATCCAATCCAATACCACCACCAACTCAGACAACATTACAGACGGTCGGAACAGTTGATTTAAGCTGTGTATCTTTATGTTCAGTAAAGTCCACAGTGGATTTGCTTGTGGTTCCTCTGAATAGGCGTTAGCACAGTCTAAAAACAACCTTAACTTTCAGTAAAAGTTTTAAATTTATTTATCATGGCGCTAAATAGAAAAAAGCCTTATGAACACAAATAATGCCTGCAGACAAACAATCACACATGGACTATTTAGGGAGAAGGTTTCAAACACATCAATCAACACAACAGAAACTGCTATTCATGAGGCAAAGAGGGGGCCACATATTCCTGCACACAACAAAAAAAACATGCACACACACACACCCAAACTCAGTTAACCTGTTGTTTCCTGATCACCACTAATTCACGCTAACTGGGGCTGACCGTGCATGTGTGTGCGAGAGTGTGAGTGTGCAGAGAATAACACCCCCTTTTCATTTCGGGGGGTTGACACTGGAGGCCTCAGACTGTGTGAATGTGTGTGTGTGATGGGCGGGTGGGTGCAGGGGTAATGGGTGGGGGTCAGGGTGGAGCCGCCAAGTCTAAGCCAGCACACAGAGAGGGGTTGTTGGGCTGACAGTCGCTCACAGCCATGATGCTTTCAGCTCTAAATCAGCTCTAAATCTTTCTGCACAACATGGTCGACCACAACTATGACAAGTCTCACAAATATGATCGTCTGCAGCGTCGGACATAACTCCCAGTTTACAGAGCAGTGCTTCAGCTTCACACTCCAGCTCTGACAGGGGATTCCTCTCAAAACAAACCTGTTGGTTAATCAATCTAATCTGAATATGTCGATGAAACAATCCTGAAACTTCCCTTTGTTGCAAAGCTGCTGGAAGAGCTGTGCGGTTTGCACAATTACAGCATACATTTTTGCACCTGATCTGTGTCCAGACCCTCAATTTGGAGACAGGATTATTCAGCTGAACAACTGAGGATATTTTACACACAACACAGCAGATTATGAACCAAGTGGAGTGTGAAACAACTTATAAGTGACCTGCATCTCTCAGGTTTCAGGTCCTGTCAGGTCTTTGCTGGATTTTTTCCTCTTTCTTAAGGACATCACTTTCAGATCCTGTTCATCTGCTGGAGATAGTTTTTTAGGCCTGACACTTCTTCTTTTGTCCTCCACTCGTCCAGTTTCCTCAAATGTTTTAAGGACACACTGCACACCATGCTGAGATATGCCAAGTTTTCAGCTAATAGCTCTTTGGGAATCACCTTGTTGCTGCAGAAATCCTATTTTCTGTCTGTCAAACTGTGTTTTCTTTGCTGTTTTTCATAGATGCAGCTAAAGAAATGGGAACAAATGATGTGTCTTTGTGACAGGCTGCTGGTAACAAAGTGCCTAAAGATCCAGTTTAAAATGGCTTCTTTGCTAAGTTGTCTGTTCTGTGTCGACACAGCACTGGTTCATCCCTTGAGTTAGGAGCCTTTTTTCTGCCTGAATGCTTCATAGGTCAGAGTTAAGTGGCTGAACAAAGAAAAAACACATTCCTCTGAAAATGCTCAGGTACAAGGACTGGACTGAAATCAGTGAAAAAGCAGAAAATGTCTAAAGTTAAACTGAAAGACCTTCAGAAAGCCTGGATAACTATTGATCAGGACCACTTTAAAGATTACAGGTAAGTCTGGTTGCTTGGAGGCAAAATATAGTTTCTTATGTTTCCTGACAGTTTTGGGAATTTTGCTGGGACTGGGTTGAAATAATGCACATATATCAGCAATTAGGTCATCATAACTTAAAATACATGAACATGACATATTGATATTTGGAATGATAATGAAGCATGCTGTTTCCTGTAACTCAACATTAGCTTATCATTTCAATCACACTCGGCTTGAGACGTGTACAAATTTCAAAAGCTTAAAAATACTCCAGATATGTCCATTAACAACACCTGAACTTTAATTTCTCTAGTAATAAAAGCCTCAACAATCCACAGCATAGACTTAGTTGTTGGTCAGTCTGATGTCGGAGCTCTTGAGCGTCTCCTTCCTGAGTATCATCAGTCACAAACAAAAGAAAAAGCTAGACCCATCCTGAAACTTCCTGAAGCACCTCCACACAAGAACTCTGTGCAGTAAAACTATCTATGATTCTTTGCTACTTCCTCTAGAAGTTCCTGTTCTCAAGGGAAAATTTGCACATATGTTTGGTCCATATACGGGACAGAAATGCAAAATATCAATCTGCAAAGTAGCTGACATAAATAGTAGAGTAGAGGTATAAAGTGCTCTTCTACTAAAGCATTGATTCGGTAACATTCTCCAAGAAGGAAAAAGTAACACAAAGGGGGCCCACAGTGCTCGCGTGAGTCCGCCTATGCGTGCAAGGAGAGTAACAAAGTGGTTGAAACATCCGCATGACAGGCTCCTTGTGAATCAGACTCAGTTCAAATAAGCAGCTGATGCGAACAAGGTGGCTCGTTTTGAGGAAAGAAACAAACCGATTCCACAGAAGATGTTCCACATTGATTTAATGTCGCCTGATCCAAAACCCTGTGCTGCAAACATCCTGGTCTGAACAAGAGCGTGCTACTAAAGATAAAAAGTTCCAATATGATCAGTAAATGTTTGGTTACATCTTAATCAAATCGTTATTAACCTTTAACTGGTTTAAACTTTGTGGTTTTTAATGTAAATCATCACAACGAAACCTTGTTAGAGCAGGTTGTTGTTACTCTTTTTATATTCAAGAAAAAATAGTCAGTTTTTAATTTTATTTGAGCTAATAGAAGAAAGTCACTCTCATCTGAATGGTTGAAAAGCCTTTTTAACTTATTGGTTATACAGTTCAAATGTATTTATCTTTCTTTTTAATAAAGCATCTTGAGCTTTATTAAATCAGATTAATGAAGAAATAAACGCACTTTACCTCGCTGTGTTGCGGCTGAAAGTAAACGGCTCTCCTCCGGCAGTGTCGACAACTGGGGCGCAAAACGGCGGCGCACGTCAGGGTAGCAGAAACAGGCAGTGCGGATGTTTCCTCGGTCGTCTGGTGGGTCCAATAGAGACTCCACAGCGCGTGTGTGACTGCTGTGACACGCAGGGATGAGACACCGCCGAGGCGCGCGCAGGTGAAAAAAAGAGGGAGGTTCCCGGGCTGGCAAGAGGAGACCAAACTGTGAAAGCAGCGCGAGTCAGTTTTATCACTTTAGTAGTGGAAATCCACGCCGCGTGACCTGCATCTGCATTCTCTGGGCCGCTGTTTGGTGACGGATCTTCACTTTTTTCAGGGAAAGACTCGAACAAGGGAGGAACCCTGATGTTACTCAATGAGCGGTGATTAAATGGATTTAGAGTTCTTCCCCCCAGTTTTCTCGATCTCTCTGCTCAATTAAATATCCTGTGTGTGTGAACGAGTAGAAAGCAGAAAGAAGAGTAGAAAGTAGAAAGCAGCAGTTCTACACGAAGACGTGCTGTATGAGTGTGAGTGAATGGGTGAATGTGGCGTGTAGTTAGACCAGAAAAGCACAATACAAGTGCAGATCCATTTACTATTTACCATTTCTGTGCTTAGATGAGTCCATGTTTCAGCTGCTTTTGGTAAAAAAAAAAATAAAATAAAATGTCTGCTTCTCCAAAGATGAGAAAGAGCATCCAGGCTGTTCTCAGAGAACGGTTTAAAGCCAGCGTCTGTGATGGTGTGGGGCTGCAGAAAGAGTCCATGGCATGGAGGGCTTCATGGAGGGCACAGCTGGATGTTGGATGTTGGATCTGTGATGTCTGTTCATTTTCTCTTCCAGTTATTGGGATAAATTAATCAATAAAATAACTTTTAAATTGACTTCAGCCCTTCGTGTTTCTCTTTAGATAACGTGTACAAACATCTGTTTATATCTGTGAGGCCTGCCTTTAAGCTAATGAGGAACAGGCCCTGGGTGTCTCCTTTCAGATGAACCACACTGTGGCAAATATTTCACAACACACTCAACAGAATCAAACTCTCATTATCTCATTCCTCCTTCCATAGATCCAACCATCCCTCCATTTTTCTCCATCTATCTCAGCTTATGTTTATGTCAATGCTACACCATCCTCTGATTTACAGCATGCATTTCCACTATTATTGCATCCTTTTTGTTTTACTGTGTCTTAAGCCAACACATCTGTTGCTTTAGGATACAAAGCCTCATTAGAATAACAGACCATTAAAAACTAAAAGGGTAGAAAGCCAAATGTCAAACTGTTCAGTCTTAAATGAACGTCAGCTGTCATTTGTGATAAATGTAGTTTGTTAAGTTTTCCTCCAGAGACTTTGTCAAGATTGTGTAATGAAGTTGTCAGAGTAGCCAGCTTTAATTATCTTAAATACACACAATATTGACGTTTCACAAGACCACATTCAGAGGAGTGAAACATGAGCAAAGAGACTCACGTGAGAAACTAAAGAAGACACCGTGGCCATCCTTTGGTGGAGGAAATGGAGGATGTATTTGTTGTTGAGTCAGGAGTGGAGTCAACTGTTAAGTTTAGTGAATTATTTTACTCAGATCTGAGTCTGATCTGATTAAACTTGTCACATGTGGATGGTTTTATTCTGCTTAAGTCATCACTGTTGCAAAACTAAAGCTAACAACCTCATGGACAAGAAACATGAAACAAAGACACATTCAGATTTCTTCAAACATGAGTTAAAACTGGATTTGAAAAGAAAAAAGATCATTCAAAAGTCAAGATAGCAGCTTTTAAAACGAGAATGCTTGTTCATTGTTTACCTAAAACAGATTCTTAAATTTACATTTATTTGAAGACATTTCACGTTTTTCCTCGTCAGCTTCATTTAATCAGTTGATATACATCCATTTCTACAGTTCAGGCTGCAACATATTCCACAAACAGCTGGATGAGGGAACATGTAAGGCTAGTAATGAGGCAAAAAGCAGAAAATAGCTATTTTATTTTAAAAAGGTGGTTTTAATCATAATTTGGTCCAAAAGCTCCGAGTCTCTGAGGAGTTCAGAGAATCTCCCGTTTGTCCACAAATGTGTTTAAAAGTAATGTTCCTCAAAGAAAGATTGGAAGGGATCTGCATATTTCTGCCTCTACAGTGCAGAATATCATTAAAGCATTCAGGGATTCTGGAGGAGTTTCAGTGTAAAGGACGAGGGAGCAAGCCTAAGCTGGACACGTGACCTCTGACCCCTCAGACGCTGCATCAAGAACCGTCATTCATCAGCAGCTGATAGAAGCACATGGACAAGGGATTACTGTGGAAACCTTTGTCAAGCACCACAATACAGAGTTCCATTCACAAGCTTTACTGTGCAGGAAAGAAGCCTGATGTTAACCTCGTCCACTTCTCTGGGCTCGGAGGCGTCTGGGATGGACCGTCACACGGTGGAAACGTGTGCTGTGGTCAGACCCATCAGTATTCCACATCTTTGTTGGAGAATTTTGAAACAACCACCCCCCCGTACTGTTGCACACCTTAAGACGTGTTTGCAGGAAGAATGGGACAAAATAACACCTGAAACTCTTCATCACTTGATATCGTCAAGGTCAGAACTTCTTTGAAGTGTTGGGAGAAGGAATGGAAACATTACAAAGTGTGAAAAGTCCCAACATTCTCTTAGCAGAATGGTGCCAAACTGCTGGCATCGTTCATTTTGTGACTTTCTTTATAATTTTTTAAAATGTTATAACAAGCTTTTTTTCTGAGATAATTTTGTTATGATGCATAATCATGTCATTAGGAAAATGATTTGCATGTGGAAGCAGCTATTTGAGTTATTTGATGGAAAGTCGAATGCCAATTAAGCACTCAAAAACCAGATCTTAGCAAGTGTTACCGGATTATCGAACAGAATAATAAGAGCTTCAGTGAATCAGAGTCATGAACCGATATACTTTGCAGAGCATGATCCAGAAATATTCTTCTATTAAAAACATTCTGTTTTGGCATATTAATAGATGACATACACAGAACTGGCATCAGCTCTGGACTTACACGTCACATATGTGCACATCATGAGCCGTACGCATTACTTCAGCTCCCTCTGCTAAAGCTGCACCATTGTTGCGGTCAGTGAGCTTTTCCAGCTGAAGGTTAAAGTAATAAAAAGTTCAAAAGGTCAGTAATCAGACTGTGAGCTGCAGCAAATGAAGACACTAAATCGTACTGTGAACGTAATGACTTTTGTTTGACATTTGTCATGTGACAGTGGCAGAACTGCATAGATTGAACTTGAATTATTCTTTGGCACTTTTGTGCCTTTTATCCAAGTTTTTCTTGTCTTTTTATTTTGGTTCTGTTTAAATAGATGTGGCAGGATGTGTTTTTGCCAGTTTTGTTAAATAAAGATTGTTATTATAATTCCTATATGTTTTCAGATATATTTGTGATGCTGCAAGAGCCAGGCCGTAGTATATTGGGGGTCGTTTAGTTTCAGCATCAAGCTACATAAATTATGGCTCTTGGGAGAGTTTTGTCGGGAAAACATTTGTAATGTTTGTTTATGATTTTAGTGCTGCGAACGTTCAGGCTTCAGTAGAAATGATAAAAACAGATCAGATGGCTCAAGTAATTCTATGGTAAAAGTATGTGGGCGAATACTAAACACAAATATGGTCACCCAAACATTTGACCCACAAGATTGTCATCTTGTTCTTCCATCTGCTGATCATCTCTAACAGCCCAGCCCAGGTTCAACAAAAATGGTTTCTCCACACATCCAGTATGTAGGTATTTCACAGTCCAGGCTTAAAAACTGTGGGATGAAAAAGTATAGTTTTCTAACCCCAAACATATACATTTTTAAACTTATTTAAATCTCTGATTAAAGATTTTGCAAAAACTCCAAATCTTGCAGGGTTACTATTTCCCTGAGATTATTTCCCATCATGCACCTGGTGGAAATCCTTAACAAAAATGAAGTTGACCGATAAGCAGCTTTTAGCCACAGCTGCATTTTTAAGTGCAGATGATATCGGAGTGCTGTTGCCATAATGCAGTTAGTTGCTCCTCCTTTTGTTCGGTCCAACTGAACTGAACATTTCTTTGTCTCATCGCCATGGTTACCCTCACCTACAGCTTCCCCTGCTTCCTGTCTGGAGGTGACAACACATCACAATTTATGGAAAAAAAGACTAAAGACTTCCGATGATATTGAATATGTTTGATTTTGTTTGTAACCACAAGATGGGAGAAATACCACCTTAAAACAGTCTGAATTAAGTTTAATGACCACCAAACGTGGTGGCCGAGGTCATGGGAGTCTGAAAACTGCCTACAAGTTTGAAATCGCTTGAAAAATCATGTAGTGTGTGACCAGCTAAGTGAGGAAGAACTGTGGAAAAGGTTGTACAGAACAGGATTTGGACCAATCATCACTCGCTCCAAAGTTCAAAATCCACAAAACGAGACATGGAATGTTTTCACCTTAAAAAAATCCATTAAATTAAATAAAAAGGCAGTAAGAAGTCTATATTTTCAGCTGTAGATTTATTTTTTGCTCCTTTTCATACCTGCCTCTCACCGCCGCAGCTTTAAGAGGAGGACGTGGACAGGGGGTCTTTGTGCTGGTTCAGGGTGGAGCTCGGGGGAATTTGGTTTAAAGACATGAATGAACCCAAACAGTTACACTTTCACATGCCTTAGCCCCACCCCAGCAACTCTTAACTACTCTTAATGTCCATTCACAATTCATGACGTGAAAGAACTAGGTTCACGTGAAGTGTTTTAGTATTTTTCATTATTTACATCTTGTTTCAGCCTCTGTCTCCATCCATTTAATTTCATTTAGCTCCTCATCTATAGTCTCTGTTTACTCCGGTGTAATACCTAATACCTTTTTTCATGATGTATGATTTATCTATTAATTGATGCTTTTGTCTTTTTCACTTGCAGAATTTATAAGGTTTTATTGACATTTTATACATTACTCCTGCTGCCATTGTTACAATTGGCTTTGTTCTTTGACATTATGTATTCACATTCTGTATTATCCCCCGCATGTTACCTTACCATGGCGGGGGGTTATGTGCCCCAATGAGTCTGGGAGCAATGTTGCCCAGGGCTTTAAGCCCCTGGTAGGGTCACCCAAGGCAAACAGATTCAAGATGAGGGACCAGACAAAGAACAGGTCATAAGACCCTCATGACGAAAAAGATGATTGGATGACCTTATCCTTTGCCCGGACGCGGGTCACCGGGTCCTGGCTCCAGGGGTGGGGCCCAGCAGCGAGCACCTGGTGGCCGGGCCTGTGCCCATGGGGCTCGGTCGGGCACAGCCCAAAAAGATCACGTGGGTTGCCCTTTCGACGGGTTCACCACCGGTGGGAAGGGCCAAGGGGGTCAAGTGCTGTGTGAGCTGGGTAGCAGCCGAAGGCGGAGACCTTGGCGGTCTGATCCTCGGCTACTGAAGCTGGCTCTTGGGACGTGGAATGTCACCTCTCTGTTGTGGAAGGAGCCTGAGCTGGTGCGCGAGATTTAACTGTTTTAGGTTATTAAATAATCTGCAGACTTGTGTCAAATCTTCAATCAGTTCAGTTCTTTACATACCAGACCAGATACGGCAGCTTCTGAATAGCCTGAATCAAACTCTGTCAGAGCAGAAACAGATGCTGCTTTCTGAGGCCAAGTCTTCACCTTCCTCCACCCTGCCCCCTCACCTCCATCAGCCCACATTCAGATACGAACACAAGCCGATCTGTTTACACCACATGTCCTCTGTGGTAGGCTCTCATGTGGCTTCCTCAGAAAGCTGCCTCTGTGCATGTCGGGGATAAGGTAAATACGTAGTCTGGTCATTATGCTCCCCCATTACAACCCCCCACCTGGAGTTCACCTCAGCAGAGACAGGAGGCATGAAACACCACCTCTGTCTGAGAGGTGGAAGTCTGACAGACAGGAGCGCTGACTGGAGTTCAATCACAGGTTATTTCAGTTTTAAGAGAGGCATCAGCTTGTGTTTCTTTGGTTGAACAATATGATGTAGAAGTGTTGTGCTTACATTCATGTTCCACTGATGAGAAACATTCATTATCAGAATTTATTTAGTGTCTTTGTTTGTTATGAAATACACAAAACTGTAAAAAAAAAAAATCTGTTTTTACCCACCCCAGATTTCCTGATATTTTATCAGGAAAACATGAAATAGCTGCAGTGATTTATTGAAACATGATGAAACATTAATATGAATACTTTAAATAATGCAATAAGACCTGTTGCCACTGATTTTCAGTCCACTTCTTGTGTCATTTGGCACAGCTCAGCCTTTTCTCCCTGTTTCCCTTCCTTAAGAACGGCTTCTTGACAGCCACCCTTCCATGGAGACCATTTCTGATGAGGCTTGGGCCAACAGTAGATGGATCAGCTGAAGGTCCAGATGCATCTCTCAGCTCCTGTCAGGTCACAGCTGGATTTTTTCCTCTTTCTTAAGGACATCACTTTCAGATCCTGTTCATCTGCTGTAGATAGTTTTTTAGGCCTGACACTTCTTCTTTTGTCCTCCACTTGTCCAGTTTCCTCAAATGTTTTAAGGACACACTGCACACCATGCTGAGATATGCCAAGATTTCAGCTAATAGCTCTTTGGGAATCACCTTGTTGCTGCAGAAATCCTATTTTCTGTCTGTCAAACTGTGTTTTCTTTGCTGTTTTTCATAGATGCAACTAAAGAAATGGGAACAAATGATGTGTCTTTGTGACAGGCTGCTGGTAACAAAGTGCCTAAAGATCCAGTTTAAAATGGCTTCTTTGCTAAGTTGTCTGTTCTGTGTCGACACAACACTGGTTCATCCCTTGAGTTAGGAGCCTTTTTTCTGCCTGAATGCTTCATAGGTCAGAGTTAAGTGGCTGAACAAATAAAAAACACATTCCCCTGAAAATGCTCAGGTACAAGGACTGGACTGAAAATGAGACCTTCAGAAAGCCTGGAGAACTATTGATCAGGACCACTTTAAAGATTACAGGAAAGTCATAAAGAAATGAGGACTGGATCAGGACTACTGCAGTTCAGATAAAACACCTGTCGGAGCAGGCCGTTCTCTCCTTTAAGCATCTTAATGACCATTATTTCAAATATCTGTGCTCTGCATCTGATGATTTGTTTTCACTTTGCTTTTCTTCTAGTGTCGCCCTGAAGATGAGTTTCTTTTTGTGTGAAATGTTTCAGTGGTAAATCTAACCTCTGTACATCCACCCTTTTGGGAGCCTTTGAGTGTGTGGAAAACGGAGCTGATGTGCCCCAAAATTGTGATGTACCTTCATTTTTATATATCTTTAGATTTCTTTGTTCACCTTTTATTCTTGTTTTTACAAGTTCTTAGAATTAAGAATATAATTTCAGCACAGGCTCATGATCACTCCACATTACATTTCAAGATCAGTCTGATTGTCATTTTCAAAATCTTAAATCCATTAACTCCTTTTTTCAAAGTCGAGGTCCAAATGAATTTACATGTGAGTAGGGCAAGTTGTTTGTCTGAAAATACGCAACAAGCATTAGTGCTGGGGACATTTCTGTTATACAGCCGGCATAAAAACTTGAACTCAAATTTAGCTTTAAGATCCCATCAGTCTTTAACTGAAGAGACAACCTCATTTATGAACTTCTGGCTTTAAGTGCAGATGCTGAAATCATCAGATAAATCCAGAAAATGGAACTTGTTAAGTTGTTTTTGACCAAATTGTCACTTACAGTTGTAACCACAGCATATCTTTGTACACTCTACCCTACCTACTGTAAGAGCCATCCAACAATCAGTGGTAAGGTTGCGCAGACAGTTGGAAAGTTTGAAAATGTTTGACAGTGAGATCTGTGGATTTTTCACAAAAATGTTGACACTTTTTCTTGATCTGAATGGCGTTTATTTCAAAGCTGCATGCTACATATTTAACCCTTTTTGAATAAGATGTTCTTATATGCACGAGGGGAATGATCTTTTGTAGAAGGGGGTGGTTCAGCGACATCAACAGATGTGGTCTAAAGAATCAGGTCAGTCCTGAAGAGCAAGTGTTTAAACCCTTTGTGTTTTCACTCAAGACGACACAATGCAAAGACTTTGAGGAGAGCATATCAACCATCTTTACGTCTTTCCTGTGATGAGGTAGCTAGTCTCCCAGCTGCTATCTCAGTATACACATGAGAAACAGCAGACACACTCTGAGATAAGCAGAGACTCAACGGCACCTATATCACACAGAACTGTCACAACTGGTGAGAACTCTCTGTGGGAAATACATGATAGTGCTGAAAAGGATGTTGTGAGTCAGCAACGGACAGCATGTCTTTGAAAAGATTGAGGTGATGTGGACAGGGTGGATTAGCCAACAGCCCTGGAAAAATGTTAATCAGGAGTTTGTTACTTCCAAACATCTGGGACTCTAACACATCTAACACAGAGGATCCTAAGTAAAAGAACTGGTTGATATGTACATGTACAGGACATTCAGACCATTAACATACGATGTGAATAATGTTGATTATCTTGTAACAAGGGTGCTTGTCAACATTAAGTGATGATTTGGGTCTTGTAGTTCATGTGTTGAATGCAGGATGGATGGGGAGGTGAAATAGTCAAGAGACTTTGACAACAACTACAAATGTTACATTCAGACAACTGGAAAAAGCAGGGTTTGTATGGTGCTTCTGATCTGTGTTGAGTTTTTAGCAATTGTGGCAAGAGGAGGGACAAACTATGAATTGGCCCTTAAGTGTACAGGAGCTGGTGGAACAAGTCCAATCCACTTCAACTCCCAACCACAACATGCCTGATCAGATTCTCCGTGTGTCAAGTACTGCTGCTATATCAGGCTAGCTTGGTGAGACGAATTAACACTGAGGGCAACATTTAGCATAAATTTAATTTTAAAGTTAACTTTGTGAGGTCCTGTGTTTTAATCCAAACCTTTATGTTTATCCTGCCCTAATCGTCTAGTTTTGGTGCCTAAATCAAACTGACTATTTTTCTCCCAAACTTAACTAAATAAATTTGCTGCCTTAAGCTAACCAAGTAGTTATGGTGTGTCTACAGCTAACTATGAAGCTTTTCCACCCAAACGGAACAAAAGGCAGCCAACATCCAAAGGAGAGCTTTGGGGTGTCCTTCAAGAAGCCTGAAGAACTGGAGAGCTTCTGGAAGGGATGTTTCCGTGTGTTTGAGTCTATTGAAGAACTGAACCTAATGACCTCTGAACACAAATTGTTTTCTGGTCTGCTGTGTATTGTTGTTCTCCTGTAGATTTGACTGATGGCAAATAACCCAACTTGAGTCTTAAACTTGTTTGATTTGGACTTTGCATTACTTTGTTCTTAGTATCAGTTCTAATTTTAAGTGTTAAAACTTTATTTGCAACTACAGCTTCTAGACATTCCAGTGGAGCCAAACAAAATGAGATTTCAGTATAAAAAGTATCAGTAAATGGTTGAGATAAATTGAGCAGTCTCGGGAGGTGTGTTCATCATACCTGCAATAAGCACCTTTAGCCAGCAGATGTCAGTAATAATCCAGTTTGGATTCTAAACTGTTTACAGTTGGCTAAGAAAATGAAACGAAGAAAACACGATAAAGCAGGTCAGATATGTTCTGTTTGGAGAGGCAGAAAGCTGGTTTGATGACTAATAATAACTGTTTCAAACGTTATGTGTCAGAGGCATTTGTGCGGAACCAACAGCTGTATACGGAGAGCAGTTTGATCTGTCTGTCTGAGTCCTGGCTGAACGACAACACACCAGACTCGTGTTCACCCGGCTTCACAACCGTACAAGGGGATCATGACTTGAGTACGAGCGGAAAGGCGGGGGTATTATCCTGTTTTTTAATCAGAGATGGGTTAACCCCTGCAATGTGACCATTAAGAAGAGGGTTTGCTGTCCAGACTGCTGTCTGTTTGTTTCCGCGCATTCTATGCGCCCAGAGAGTTCCGATACACATTCATCGATGTTTACATTCCACCGAGGGCGGCAAACTACAATGACGTGACGTCATCCACGTTGCCGTTGCTCGGATACAGACCCAGCATCCTGAGGCATTCATTGCAATCACAGGGGATCTCAACCATGTTTCTTTATCTTCCTGCCTGACTGGCTTTGTACAGTATTTGGACTGTCCAACACGTGGAGAAAGGACATTAGATCTGTTCTATGCTAACGTGAAGGAGGCTTACAGGGCAGCGTCTCTTCCACCACTGGGTAGATCTGATCACAGCATGGTCTATCTACAATCCACATACAGACCTTATGTACAAAGACTTCCTGTTACTACCAGATCTTTCAGGTAGTGGTCACCAGAAGCGAGTGATGCATTGAGAGACTGCTTTGATGTCGCAGACTGGGCTGTTCTGCTGGAGGAAGAAGAAATGGACATTGACATGGACAGGAGGGTCAGCACCATCACTGACTACATTAACTTCTGTAGGGACACTGTGATTCCAATGAGGACTGTAAGGTGCTATCCAAATAATTAACCATGGATCACCAGTGACATCAAAGACCTCCTGAACCAGAAAAAGATGGCGTTCCAGAATGGGGATGGAGAAAGGTGGAGGAATGTACAACAGGAGCTTAAAAATACACTACGTCAACCTAAGGTGGAGTACAAGAAAAAGGTAGAGAGACAGCTGGAGAACAATAACCCCGAGGGGGTGTGGAGGGGCATGAGGACCATCACTGGATACAGACTGAAAACTCTCAGTCTGTGGAAGGTGATGTGGACAGAGCCAATACTTTTAACCAATATTTCAACAGGTTTGATAGTGTGGCTTTTTCCACCTCTGCTGCTGCTCCCTCCACCCCCACAGCTGCTTCCTCTATATCCTGAGCATAGCTGCACCTCCACATCTGCGGCAGCTACCACCTCCAGGCCTCTTGAGCCCAGTTGCAGCTTCAAATCTGTGGCTGCTTCCACCACCTGGCCTCCTCAGTCGAGCTGCACCTCCACATCTGTGGCAGCTACTACCACCAGGCCTCCTCTGTCCAGCTGCACCCCCACCCATATCTCTATGATTGATAGCAACATCACTCCTGTTGCCATCGCTCCGCTACAACCTGGGTGGCTCCCTTTGTCTTTAACTATAGAGGAGGTTGGAGCTAAGCTCAGGAGACTTCAGTCAGGGAGGCTGCAGGCCCAGATGGAGTCTGTCCAAGGCTTCTGAGGGACTGTGCTGGTCAACTAGCAGTCCCTCTTCAGAGGCTCTTCAACATGAGCCTTCAGATGGAAAAGGTCCCGGTGCTGTGGAAAACTTCTTGTCTCATACCGGTGCCCAAATTAGGGCAACCAGTAGAGCTGAATGACTACAGACCGGTGGCTTTGACATCTCATATCATGAAGACCTTGGAGAGACTCCTTGTCCTTCGCATGAGATTGCAGGTTGCTGAGGATCTTGACCCCTGCAGTTTTCCTACCAGAAACACATAGAAGTGGATTCTGTACATGCTGTATGGGGCATATGCTTATCTGGATGTGCCTGGTTCATATGTGAGAATCATGTTTCTCTAGTGCCTTCAACACCATATGGCCTCATATACTGAAAGTCAAGCTTTTAGGTCTATCAAGCCTCTCATTTACACTCCAGCCCAGTAGGTGGCGGTAGTGGGCCTTTAGAAACTTGTGGGATAATTTTTACCAATCGGTGAGCACTTTGCTGTTGCCTAGCGACCACTGACCAATGAAAATAGCGGATAAACGGAATTGTCGTCGAGTTGACTGGAGGGGAGATAATTGTGTGTACAAACGACAGACTGTAATTTCATTTTAAGAGCTCAACATCCACCCGGAATGAGTGTGTCTCTAAGGTAAGCGCTCTGCCACTGTTACTCCCGGAATTTACCCGGTAAAGTTCAGTCCGGCGCTGTTAAACCGCTGTTAGCCTAGCAGCTGTTAGCTTCTTTGGCTGCTTTCTTGGTGTTTCAACCCTGACTGAAGATGTTTCTGAAGATGAAAGGTCCCAGTTTGCGGACGCGAAAATGCAATGTTGCGGGGTAACATACTGTAACATCTCCGACTACACTGCTCCGTTTAATAATGATATCATTAATTATATCCAGTTTTTTCTTACGTAGGTTGAGTCAGTATGAGGATAACTCCTCTTCATGAGTCTGTTTCACTGGCGTTAAGATTCATGGCTTGTTGACATACACTGCCTGGCCAGAAAAAAAGTCGCCACCTACATTGTTGGACCGCCTTTAGCTTTGATTGCGGCACTCATTCGGTGTGGCATTGTTTCGATAAGCTTCTGCAATGTAACAAGATTTATTTCCGTCCAGTGTTGCATTAATTTTTTACCAAGATCTGGTATTGATAATGGAAGAGTCGGACCACTGCGCAAAGCCTTCTCCAGCACACCCAAAGATTCTCAATGGGGTTAAGGTCTGGACTCTGTGGGGGCCAATCCATGTGTGAAAATGATGTCTTATGCTCCCTGAACCACTCGTTCACAATTTGAGCCCGATGAATCCTGACATTATTATCTAGGAATGTGCCGGTGCCATCAGGGAAGAAAAAATCCATCGATGGAATAACCTGGTCATTCAGTATATTCAGGTAGTCAGCTGACCTCATTCTTTGGGCTCATAACGTTGCTGAACCTGATCTGCAGCAACCCCAGATCATAGCACCGCCCCCACAGGCTGGTACGGTAGGCACCAAGCATGATGGGGGCATCACTTCATCTGCCTCTCTTCTTACCCTGATGCTCCCATCACTCTGGAACAGAGTCAATCTGGACTCATCAGAGCACATGACCTTCTTCCATTGCTCCAGAGTCCAATCTTTATGCTCCCGAGCAAACTGAATCCTTTTCACCAAAACTTTAAGCGATCGCCCATCACGATCAGTCAGGATTTTTTTCTGACCACTTTTCCCTCTCGAAGGTGATGATTATCACCACTATCCTTCCAGTTTTCAATAATGCGTTGGACAGTTCTTTACCCAGTTTTAGTGGTTTCTGCAACCTCTTTAGATGTTTTCTCTGCTTGGTGCGTGCTAATGATTTCACCTTCTCAACTGACATCTTTTCCATGACCACACGATGTGTCTTTCGGTTGTTTAAGAAATGAGAAGCGACTCATTGCATCAGTTGGGGTTAAATAACTTGTTGCCAGCTGAAAGATGATCGCCCATGCAGTAATTGTACAATATAAGGCTCTTACCTACATGCTTAGTTAAATCCAGGTGGCGACTTTTATTTTGGCCAGGCAGTGTATATGCCATTAAAGATGAACCCAATGAAGTGCATAGTTTAGACTATTACTGATGTATTGTTTTATCCAGCATCTTCTCAAAAAGGCATGTTAATTTTTTACCTCGACGTAAAGTAGCTAAATTCCCTGTCATTTTATTTATTTCCTCAGTTTGCAGATCATACAGACTGGCACTGTGCATTTTATTGTGCGGCTAATTGTCTTGTCAAGGATGTAACTTGTGTTTATTGCTCTGGAGTGTCTGTAGGACAGTCTCTCTGCTTTCCCAGTTCTTACCCAAACCCTCTTTAGAGGTTTTTTTTTTTTTTGGTAACAGCTGATGAAGATGTGAAGCAGGTGAACAAAAGTGTCCGTGACCCAAAGAGCTTGAATAAGGACAACTTCACTGAGGTGAAAAGAAGTCTACATCAAGCTGTAGGATTACCAGGACCTGAATGATTCAAAGCCTACATCCACACTCACACATTTGTGTTTGTGTTGTCCATCTTGTGTTTTGTGTGTCTTCGTAGAACTGAGCTCTCTGCTGACAAAACCAAGCGCAAGAAGAGAAGGGAGCTCACTGAGGACCAGAAACATGAAATCAAAGAAGCTTTTGATTTATTTGACACAGACAAAGATAAAGAGATCGACTACCACGAGCTGAAGGTGAGAAATCGAGAGGAGCCGGTTCATTTAAAAAGGAAAAAAAGTTAAGGTGGGCTTAATTTTGTTGCTGAAACATTGATTGTTAGTGACATCCCAACATGTATAATCTGTGTAAATGTCTATAAATACTTATCACTCTAATCAATACCAACATTACAATTTAAATGCTCACCAGGTGGCGATGCGCGCTCTCGGGTTCGAAGTGAAGAAAGTGGACGTTCTGAAGATTCTGAAGGATTACGACAGAGAGGGAAACGGCAAAATTACATTTGAGGATTTCAGTGAAATGGGTAAGTTTCAGAAGAGATGACTCCTCATCCTCAGTGAGATCTAAACTCGTGAATGTGTTTCATGTCTGTCCACAGTGACGGATCGCATCCTGGAGCGAGACCCGAAAGAAGAGATCATGAAAGCTTTCAAGCTGTTTGACGATGACGAGTCCGGAAAGATCAGTCTCAGGAACCTGAGACGAGTCGCCCGGGAACTAAGCGAGAACATCAGTGACGAGGAGCTTCGCAGCATGATCGATGAGTTTGACACTGACGGGGACGGAGAAAGTAAGTCTGCTGTTACTGTGTAGTATCTGATCAGACTGAGAGCAGTTACACCTCCAGTGTGATTGGATCAGCATGTTAGTAACAGGCTCATTCTGTACACACTCTTTAAATCCAACCTCCGATAAACATCAATACTGTCTTTATTTATTGAATAAAAACAGACATGTCCACTTTGGTCTGGTCTGTCTTATTGTCACTCAGAACTCAAATTAAATGTTATTATCTGCCTCTGCAAACCAGTATGACATCAGTCATGGTGAAGAGTCTTCTAACTGTTCCCCTCATCAGATAGATAATTTAGTTGTCTTGGTTGTTAGTCGTCGACCATCTGACTGGACTGGTTTCTCTTCCTTCTCAGTAAACCAGGAGGAGTTCCTCACCATCATGACTGGAGACTCCTGAGCAGTGTTTTGGGCCTTTGGGTTGGATTCTTCGTTCACTTTGAAGCTGAGTGACGCACAGTCTCCCATCGAGAGGCTGAAGTGGACTGGACTGTCTCATTAACCCAGGAGTTTTTTTTATCTTGATTCATTACATAAGAGCACTGGCATGTTTGAGAGGTCCAGTATCGTCCTCAGCTGTGTCCTGCTGGTCTGTAAGTGTTGTTGACGGTTCTTTGTCCTCATGAAGTGTAAGAGACAGATTCACACTCACGCTTGTTTAGGTGATTAAACTGTTAGAAACAACTGTTGTGGGGACAAATACATGGAAAATGTTACTATTCATTCCTGAACACAGACATTTAATAGGTCATTTTGACTGTTAGTATTTGTAGTTTCCATGTGAGTGTTTGAATGTGCCATTTTTTTTTTTACACAATAAATTGTTTTTCCAAGTAAATCTCAAGAGTTATTTCTCAGATGCTTCCATTTCCCTGCTCTGAACTTCAGGCTCTGAGAGTTGGAACTGATCCTCTTTGTGGCTCAGTTCCTTCAGTCCAGCGTTGAACTGGACCAAGTTGTTAAAACAGTGGGATGAAAAGTGGCTGCTGCACATTCAGTCTTTAGCTAACTCTGCTGGAACATTAGCCTCAGAGATACATTGCTAAAAAAAATAAAGGGAATACTAAAATAACACTTCCTAAATCTTAATCTGGAATATTCCAGTTAAAAATCGTTATTCATTGCATAGTGGAATGTGTTGAGAACAAAATAACATAAAAATAATAAATGTGAATCAAAATTATTATCCCATGGAGGTCTGGATTTGGAATCCTACTCAAAATAAAAGTGAAAATCACATTACAGGCTGATCCAACTCATGTAGTGTGTGTGTGTGTGGCCTCCACGTCCCTGTTTGACCTCCCTACAACGCCTGGACATGCTCCTGAAGAGGCGGTGGATGTTCTCCTGAGGGATCTCCTCTCAGACCTGGATTAAAGCGTCAGTCAACTCCTGTCTGTGGTGCAGCATGATGTCTGAGATGTGCTCCATTGGATTCAGGTCTGGGGACTGGACAGGCCAGTCCATAGCAGCAATGCCTTCATCATGTAGGAACTGCTGACACATTCAGCCACATGAGGCCTTGCATTGTCATGCATCAGAAGGAACCCAGGGCCCACTGCACCAGCATATGATCTCACAATGGCTCTGAGGATCTCATTCAGTCCCTAATGGCAGTCATATTACCTCCAGCTAGCACATGGAGGGCTGTGTGGCCCTCCAAAGAAATGCCTCCTCACGCCATTACTGACCCACCGCCAAACTGGTCGTGCTGGAGGATGCTGCAGGCAGCAGAACGTTCTCCACAGCGTCTCTGTCCCATGTGCTCAGTGTGAACCTGCTCTCATCTGTGAAGTGGTGAATCTGCCAATCTTGGTGTTCTCTGGTGTTGGGCTGTAAGCACAAGCCCCACTTGTGGACGTCAGGCCCTCATACCCCCCTCATGGAGTCCGTTTCTGACAGTTTGACCAGAAACATGCATATAATGCATATTTTCTCTCAGGCCACCACGGAGATGCTGATGCATGCTTTTATCTCTTGTCGTTTAGATTGCTGACAAGGACCAGAGGAGCACATTACACCAGTTTTAAAATCGCTCCATTGGCTCCCCGTACACTTCAGGATCAATTTCAAGGTTCTTTTACTTGTTTTTAGATGTCTTAACAGTCTTGGGCCTTCTTATTTATTGGACTTACTTTTACCATATCAACCCTCATGGACCCTGAGGTCTTCCGGCACTGGCCTTTTAACCACACCACGTGTTCGATCTAAAACACACGGGGAGGCGGATTTTAGTTATCATGGCCCCCGATTGTGGAACAGCCTGCTGGAGAACCTCAGGGCCGCAGAGACTGTTGATGTTTTTAAAAAGAGGCTCAAGACTCAGCTTTTTAATCAGGCTTTTATTTGATTTTATTGATTTTCTTTATTCCCTTTCATCAAACTTTTTATCGTATTTAATTTTTGTTCTAGATTATTTTAATTATGTTTTAACTCCATGTGTTAGTTAACATTTTAACTTCATGTTTTAACTAGTTAGACATTTTAACTTCATGTTTTAACTCCATGTGTTAGTTAGACATTTTAACTTAATGTTTTAACTCCATGTGTTAGTTAGACATTTTAACTTCATGTTTTCACTCCATGTGTTAGTTAGACATTTTAACTTCATGTTTTAACTCCATGTGTTAGTTAGACATTTTAACTTCATGTTTTAACTCCATGTGTGAGTTAGACATTTTAACTTCATGTTTTAACTCCATGTGTTAGTTAGACATTTTAACTTCATGTTTTAACTAGTTAGACATTTTAACTTCATGTTTTAACTCCATGTGTTAGTTAGACATTTTAACTTCATGTTTTAACTCCATGTGTTAGTTAGACATTTTAACTTCATGTTTTAACTCCATGTGTTAGTTAGACATTTTAACTTCATGTTTTAACTCCATGTTTTAGTTAGACATTTTAACTTCATGTTTTAACTCCATGTTTTAGTTAGACATTTTAACTTCATGTTTTAACTCCATGTGTTAGTTAGACATTTTAACTTCATGTTTTAACTCCATGTGTTAGTTAGACATTTTAACTTCATGTTTTAACTAGTTAGACATTTTAACTTCATGTTTTAACTCCATGTGTTAGTTAGACATTTTAACTTCATGTTTTAACTCCATGTGTTAGTTAGACATTTTAACTTCATGTTTTAACTCCATGTGTTAGTTAGACATTTTAACTTCATGTTTTAACTCCATGTGTTAGTTAGACATTTTAACTTCATGTTTTAACTCCATGTGTTAGTTAGACATTTTAACTTCATGTTTTAACTCCATGTTTTAGTTAGACATTTTAACTTCATGTGTTAGTTAGACATTTTAACTTCATGTTTTAACTCCATGTTTTAGTTAGACATTTTAACTTCATGTTTTAACTCCGTGTGTTAGTTAGACATTTTAACTTCATGTTTTAACTCCATGTTTTAGTTAGACATTTTAACTTCATGTGTTAGTTAGACATTTTAACTTCATGTTTTAACTCCATGTTTTAGTTAGACATTTTAACTTCATGTTTTAACTCCGTGTGTTAGTTAGACATTTTAACTTCATGTTTTAACTCCATGTGTTAGTTAGACATTTTAACTTAATGTTTTAACTCCATATGTTAGTTAGACATTTTAACTTCATGTTTTAACTCCATGTGTTAGTTAGACATTTTAACTTCATGTTTTAACTCCATGTGTTAGTTAGACATTTTAACTTCATGTTTTAACTCCACGTGTTAGTTAGACATTTTAACTTCATGTTTTAACTCCATGTGTTAGTTAGACATTTTAACTTCATGTTTTAACTCCATGTGTTAGTTAGACATTTTAACTTCATGTTTTAACTAGTTAGACATTTTAACTTCATGTTTTAACTCCATGTGTTAGTTAGACATTTTAACTTAATGTTTTAACTCCATGTTTTAGTTAGACATTTTAACTTCATGTTTTAACTCCATGTGTTAGTTAGACATTTTAACTTCATGTTTTAACTCCATGTTTTAGTTAGACATTTTAACTTCATGTTTTAACTCCATGTTTTAGTTAGACATTTTAACTTCATGTTTTAACTCCATGTGTTAGTTAGACATTTTAACTTCATGTTTTAACTCCATGTGTTAGTTAGACATTTTAACTTCATGTTTTAACTAGTTAGACATTTTAACTTCATGTTTTAACTCCATGTGTTAGTTAGACATTTTAACTTCATGTTTTAACTCCATGGTTTAGTTAGACATTTTAACTTCATGTTTTAACTCCATGTGTTAGTTAGACATTTTAACTTCATGTTTTAACTCCATGTGTTAGTTAGACATTTTAACTTCATGTTTTAACTTCATGTGTTAGTTAGACATTTTAACTTCATGTTTTAACTCCATGTGTTAGTTAGACATTTTAACTTCATGTTTTAACTCCATGTTTTAGTTAGACATTTTAACTTCATGTTTTAACTCAATGTGTTAGTTAGACATTTTAACTTCATGTTTTAACTCCACGTGTTAGTTAGACATTTTAACTTCATGTTTTAACTCCATGTGTTAGTTAGACATTTTAACTTCATGTTTTAACTCAATGTTTTAGTTAGACATTTTAACTTCGTGTTTTAACTCCATGTGTTAGTTAGACATTTTAACTTCATGTTTTAACTCCATGTGTTAGTTAGACATTTTAACTTCATGTGTTAGTTAGACATTTTAACTTCATGTTTTAACTCCATGTGTTAGTTAGACATTTTAACTTCATGTTTTAACTCCATGTTTTAGTTAGACATTTTAACTTCATGTTTTAACTCCATGTGTTAGTTAGACATTTTAACTTCATGTTTTAACTCCATGTTTTAGTTAGACATTTTGACTTCATGTTTTAACTCCATGTGTTAGTTAGACATTTTAACTTCATGTTTTAACTCCATGTGTTAGTTAGACATTTTAACTTCATGTTTTAACTCCATGTTTTAGTTAGACATTTTGAATTCATGTTTTAACTCCATGTGTTAGTTAGACATTTTAACTTCATGTTTTAACTCCATGTGTTAGTTAGACATTTTAACTTCATGTTTTAACTCCATGTTTTAGTTAGACATTTTAACTTCATGTTTTAACTCCATGTGTTAGTTAGACATTTTAACTTCATGTTTTAACTCCATGTTTTAGTTAGACATTTTGACTTCATGTTTTAACTTCATGTGTTAGTTAGACATTTTAACTTCATGTTTTAACTCCATGTGTTAGTTAGACATTTTAACTTCATGTTTTAACTCCATGTGTTAGTTAGACATTTTAACTATATGAGCTATTTTGTCCATTTTACACCTTTTTATCTTATTTTTCTGTTTTAGTCTTTCAGTTTTTAGCTCCAGTGTTTCCTCATGGGGGGCTACCACACTGGGAGCTGCTTTAGGCCCACTGACGGGGTTCTGTTCTGTGGACTGCTCTGGCCCGGGTGGCTGGAGGACTCTGCACCTTGGTGTGGGGCCTCTTGTTTGCCCGGGTCGGGACCGTCTCTGTGGCGGTGCTCCCTGTGATCGTGGGCCAGGAGCCCTCTCAGTGTGGTCGGCCCCCCAAGGTGGCTTTTTCTTTGCCTTAGGTCTGGGTGCCTGGCCATGTCTCAGTCTAATAGGTGCAGTGGGTGCTGTTCTTGTGTGTGTGTGCGTGTCT
The DNA here is from genome assembly GCF_036924035.1 of Leuresthes tenuis. NCBI lineage: Eukaryota > Metazoa > Chordata > Actinopteri > Atheriniformes > Atherinopsidae > Leuresthes > Leuresthes tenuis. The sequence continues at coordinate 28,397,574 of NW_027325373.1, forward strand.
GTTTGTCTCCGTGTCTCTCTGGGTATTTATGGGGGTGGGTGGGTTGGTATATTCTATCATTGTTGTTTTTAACCTCTGTGAGACACTTTGTGTTGCTTTTAAAGCATGAAAGATGCCATATAAATACAATTTGATTTGATATCAGTGGCCTGCTGGAGGTAATTTTGCAGGGCTCTGGCAGTGCTCCTCCTGTACCTCCTTGCACAAAGGACGAGGCAGCTGCTGCTGGACTGTTGCCCTCCTACAGCCCCCTCCACGTCTCCTGGTGTACTGGCCTGTCTCCTGGTATCTAATTGTCCACAAGATGGAGTCATTCCCTCATGACAATACCTAAAAAGTGAGGAGCTGATCAAAGCTACATTCTGATGTGAGGACAAAGATTCAAGTAGATCAAGCTAAAAAGAAAAAAAAATGTACATAAAAACTCCAGTTTTTTCTTCTCTCTGGGATTTTGTGGGCTCCACTGACCTTTATTTGCCTCAGAGGACAGGAACGTAGGCAGAGAAAAGCATACAGCAAAAAGCCACGGGCCAGGACTAAAATCTGTTCTCCCTGCAACTTTCAGCCTTAATACACGAGGTGTCCGTGTAACAGATGAGCTTCCTGCCACCTCAAAGCTCCACTTTTTAACTATATTATAGTACTGTGCAAAAGTCTTGATCCAGTTCTGATCTCTGAGGTCCTGTGTCAGGTCTTTGCTGGATTTTTTCCTCTTTCTTAAGGACATCACTTTCAGATCCTGTTCATCTGCTGGAGATAGTTTTTTAGGCCTGACACTTCTTCTTTTGTCCTCCACTTGTCCAGTTTCCTCAAATGTTTTAAGGACACACTGCACACCATGCTGAGATATGCCAAGTTTTCAGCTAATAGCTCTTTGGGAATCACCTTGTTGCTGCAGAAATCCTATTTTCTGTCTGTCAAACTGTGTTTTCTTTGCTGTTTTTCATAGATGCAACTAAAGAAATGGGAACAAATGATGTGTCTTTGTGACAGGCTGCTGGTAACAAAGTGCCTAAAGATCCAGTTTAAAATGGCTTCTTTGCTATGTTGTCTGTTCTGTGTCGACACAACACTGGTTCATCCCTTGAGTTAGGAGCCTTTTTTCTGATTGAATGATTCATATGTCGGGAAGGATTGGACTGAACATGAGTGAAAAAGCAGAAAAAATCCAAAGAAAAACTCTGAAAGACCTTCGGAAAGCTGGAGAACTATTGATCAAGATAGAAAATATGCAGGAAACCTGTAAAAAAATTATTATGAAGATGTCGACACTGTAAAGGGAACAAATAATATCTTCCAATTACTTTAATTAAAGTCAGTTGAACTTAAATCAGTTTATGTATTTTTTTTTATGTCTTCATCTGGAAATATTTTAATTTAGTTGTTTCCTTTTATTTCAGATTTGAGATAAAAACTGGAAAACGACAAAAGATTGAAAATAGAACCTGAACGTTTAGTTTATAAGATTTACTTCATTCTTCTGGATAAGTGGGCACTTTATGGATTCTTTTATTTTGAACTTAAAGCAAAATAAATGGCACAAAAGTGATTTTCTTTATTTGATATATTTACAGTTTAATGTTGTTTAGCTTTTTGAAAAAGTAAATGAAGCATCAACAGTTCAACAAATGATGCAATAATGTCGAATATTTAAGAATTACAGTGTTTTCTTTTTGTTTTGTCATAATTAAAATAAAAAACTTTAAAGAAATAGACTAGGAATGTTTTCATGTTGGCTTCTCTGGTTTGAAACAAAGGGCTCCTGCTGTTCTGAGTAAACATCCTCATATGACAAATTTCACATGCCGGTGCTGACGTATGCGCTGACATGACGAGGGCAGTTAGTGAGGGCTCCTGTCGCACACTTTACTCACAACGCAGATGCAAAAAAACGCACCACAAACCCAGTTTAGGCGGTTCCCTGTCATTAGTCTCCCCGCAGGCCTTGCATACGGCTTCAGATCAGGGCCTGTGGTGGGGAGTTGACCATCTGCTCAGCTTTTCATCCGTCTGCTGTGGTTTGCTAACCCAGTTTGCTTTGGTAATAACTGGAGCCAATCACACAATGACAGAGTGGAGGACTGTGGTTTTTCTGCAGTGAAACAAAGTTTAAGTTTCAGAGGGAGACGAATGAAAGTGAAGCGGTGATAAAAGGCTGTGTGTGTCTGCTGAAGGTCAGCACCAGTGTGGGTTATCACAACCCGCATCTGGTCGTTACCGTGGGTTTGAGACTTGCCCTTGCTCTGGCACATGCTCAGCTGTTGGTCCCTGGACCAACACATGCTCCAGAAATAACCCAGCCCAGCTCCTCCCCAGTTACAACCTCAAAGTCGCCCCCCTGTGGTTTCCACTGTATGACCACACGCACGCACGCACACACACACACACACACACACACACACGCACTCCTTTGTGTTGCTAGTAGTAATCTGTGTTGATGAATTTTCTAAAAATACCTGAGACCAGCGGACCTTGCCAGGCTCTCACTGCTCTTTGGTTTATAGGTAACGGCCGCTTCTCCAGTTTTAGACGAGCTGACGGGATGAGGGCGCGTTTACTGGAGGAATTCTGACTTTGTGTACTGTTGCTAAACTATTTGGTTGATTAGTATCCAGCAGATAGGAAAGTTACAAATAGGACTGTAAATAATTAATATGATGTAATACTAAAGACTCGAACTATTTCAGAGCTGCCTGATCCAGAGTCTTGATCAGCCCTCATTTCTTTCTGACTTTCCTGTAATCTTTTAAAGTGTCCTTATCAGTAGTTCTCCAGGCTTTCTTAAGGTCTTTCAGAGTTTTTCTTCTGACATTTTCTGCTTTTTCCCTCATCTTCAGTCCTTGTACCTGAGCATTTTCGGAGGAATGTGTTTTTTCTTTGTTCAGCCACTTAACTCTGACCTATGAAGCGTTCAGGCAGAAAAAAGGCTCCTAACTCAAGGGATGAACCAGTGTTGTGTCGACACAGAACAGACAACTTAGCAAAGAAGTCATTTTAAACTGGATCTTTAGGCACTTTGTCACAAAGACACATCATTTGTTCCCATTTCTTTAGCTGCATCTATGAAAAACAGCAAAGAAAACACAGTTTGACAGACATCTGCATCAGCTTTTCAACCATTTTTCAGACAATTCATACTTGACTTTTAGAAGCTTTTTTTATTTAAAAAGGCAGTAAAAAGATAACAAAATACGTCTTACATGAACTGAAAATTGTCCCTTTAGCTTTGGAAATTAGACCCAACACATGCACACAAATACTGAATTTCAGCGCAGTTTATTTATCAGTGGGATTGACATTGAGTTTTTAATGACCATGCAGATGAATCTGTTTTATCCAAAATATATAAAACTATTTAGAATTCTTGTTGTTTAAATATTTAAAGTTCCTCCATATTAAGTGTAAAAAGAAACTTTTATGCTTTTCTGTAGTTTTTTATGTTATATTCAGAATTTTTTTCCTTTATTGGGCTATCAAGACACAATACATGTTCAATCTGTTAGGATATATTTCACCCATTTACCCTGCTTTTAGAACTCCAACAGATCCCACATATTAAAGCTGATAAAGAGATGGAGTTGTATGAGTACGCTTCCATCTGATACCAGACTGTAAAGGGGGAGTTGTACAAGGTATAGACCTTTTGAATATTGACTGCCCAATAGTATGCCCTAAAATCCAGCAGAGCAGTGGCAAACCGTGAGCACTACGGCTGGGCCTTCACCTCAGCCGTCACCGCCGAGAAAAGAAATCATCACAGAAAAAAGCACCAGTACGATGAATTGAAAGGGTTTAACAACTGCAATCCTTTAATTAAGTATGACAAGGATGTAAACAAATAGACCATAATTCAATAACATTCTCTGCAACAAGAAACATTCTCAACATTAACTTCAGAAAACTGGAGACCACTTAGGCTACATAGTTGAAATTAAATAAACATATTCTAACGCCAAAATCTGGAAATAGAAAATGTCACCCAGAATGTCACCCCGTGACCCTGCTGATACAGAGGCTCATTTCATCACCACGGACAGCGCTATGAAATCATGACGCAGTACAAATCATTCACACATTGACAATAAGTTCATGAGCATCATCAAACTACAATACAATTTCCAGTGCACAATACGCCAAACGTTACACAAAGCTGGTAATACAAAGGCTATTTTTTAAAGTTGCAATGAAGTGCAACTGCCTCTCCAAGCATAATTACACATGGTGCAATGAATACCAATGAATGTCAAATAAGCCACAATTTTCATTTATAGGTTCTACTACACCTAATTAATTCAAACTGACTGTCGCTTACAGGTGTGCTGCGGAATCTTGATGTCGGTGGGCTGACTTTGTCAGATTTGTAAGGCTGACCCAGGTGGATGACTTGTCAGTTGTAAAGATTAAACTCCAGCAGTAGCCTACAGCCTGTTTGTTTTCTTACAGCCAGTCATCCATGGATATCGCTGATAATTTTCGGTCTTAAAATGCCTTTCCACTTTCTTAACCTTTTCTTTTAATTCCACTTCTGGAGTTGGTCTTCCGTTTTTTATTATTTAAAGTTTTTCTGTGAAAGGTCGCCTTGAAAAAGGCGATGCTATCAAGCTAGCCACAACATCACTCTTGCCTTCCGCCATTTAACTCTGTCTCCCAACCGCTCTCACCACTCTGCCGTGATTCCTGATGTTCGGACTTCACGAAGGCCTACATCTTTTGTTTTTTTTTCCTGCCCACTTGAAATCAAACAGTGATTGGTCAATTTGCCCCTATTCTCCAAATCAAAAAACATAGCTTGGCCTTTCCTAGGATTCGTGAAGTCTTAACCAATTAATGAGCCAGCTAACTGGGCCTTGATAGAGATGGACGATTCTGATTGGATAACATGTTTTCAGGACAGTAACCCTTTCACTGCTGATGTGAACTTGACAGTAAACTTAAACTTAGAACATAGATGAGAGAAAATTTATTAAATATATTGTATTAAATAGATCCATCCATCCATCATCTGCCGCTTCTCCGGGGGTCGGGTCGTGGTTGCAGCAGCTTGAGCAGAGAAGCCCAGACGCCCCTGTCCCCGGCCACTTCCTCCAGCTATTCCGGGGGGACCCCGAGGCGTTCCCAGGCCAGCCTCCAACGTGTCCTGGGTCTTCCCCGGGGTCTCCTCCCAGTGGGACGGGCCCGGAACACCTCCCCAGGGAGGCGTCCAGGGGGCATCCTAACCAGATGCCACCTCATCTGACTCCTCTCAATGCGGAGGAGCAGCGGTTCTACTCCGAGCCCCTCCCGGATGACTGAGCTTCTCACCCTATCTCTAAGGGAGGCCCAGACACCCTGCGGAGGAAACCCATTTCGGCTGCTTGTATTCGCGATCTCGTTCTTTCGGTCTCTACCCACAACTGGTGACCATAGGAGAGGATGGGAACGTAGACTGACCAGTAAATCGAGAGCTTCGCCTTCTGGCTCAGCTCCTTCTTCACAATGACGGGTCGGTATAGAACCCGCAACACTGCAGACGCTGCACCGATCCGCCGTCAATCTCCCTTTCCATTTGTCCCTCACACTATCTATTAAATAGATATAAATGAAATAGAAATTTAAAAACATTTTAAGGCCGATTTTTTAAGGTCTGAAGGTTCCCCACTGCGGCAGAGCAAGGCCACTCTGATCCTTGGTTCTTTGCAAAATTGAGTACGCTGCCTTTGGAGATTTTCCCGCCCAAATTAAATGTGAAATAATCTTATCCAAATCTTTGAAAAAATGCTTTGGGCAAGTATATAGGTAGACACTGAAAAATAAATAAAAAATTTTGGTTGGACATTCATTTTGATAGAATTGATTCTACCCAGAAGCGACAATGGGAGGGCATTCCATCTTAGCAGATATGATTTAATCTTTCTAACCAGTTCCTCAATGTTATGTTCATACAGTAAGGGGAGACTATTCAAGTTATTAATGCCTAAATATTGAAAACTAGAAGAGGCTAAGCAGAACGGTAGTGTTTGAGCCGGGATCTGTTTTGCTGCTTTATTAACCAGGAAGCATTCACTTTTATTAATGTTCAATTTATAACCAGAAAAGGAACCAAATGTGTGCAAGATGTCCAGAATCTTGTCGGTGCAGTCAGTGGGGTTTGAGACAGAGAGTTAAAGGTCATGGGCATAAAGTGATACTCTGTGCTCAATCCCATTCCTATAGACACCGATAAAAAGCGGTGAACTCCAAAGGCCAATGGAAAGTGGTTATATCACAATGGTGATAGTGCACATCCTTGGTGGCAGCCGCGTGTTAAAGGAAAAAAATTGGACTTTGTTGAGTTAGTTCTTACACTAGCAATTTAAAGCTGCAGTGTGTAACTTTTATGTTTCTATGAATATCAGTTTCACTCAAGCCACTACAAGAGGAGATGATACAACGCTGATTAAGTCGTCCGGCTCCTCTAACACCTCGCTATATTTTTTAGTATTTGTTCTTTTTGTATTTGGTTTCGATCGGCGACATTACCGCACTGACGCACAGGAAATGACATTGAGAGGGGAGGGGAGAGGAGCACTACTAGAAGCAACATGGCGGAGAACCTGAAGAAGCAACCAAGAGGTTCAGAAGTGGATCGCAAAGAAAAGGCCTTCCCGTTCGGCAGATGGGTCTGTTGTCAAAGAGAGAGAGTGGCAAAAGAAGAAGACATCGCTTGTCCTCAATGGAGAGCCCTGAAGGAGGAGATTGGACTGAGGTCCGACACTGATTTTGCCCTGATACTGCTGGTTAAGTAAGTGACCCTGTTCATTACGAGCAGTATGTGTTGCTGTTGCATGTACTGGACCGAGTACTTTACTGTTTTCTTGTAAATGGTGCTAAGAATGTAATGTATTGTTAGCAGCCTGGGGTTCGCCACATTGTGTAATGTTAGCCTAACGAGCAGTAAGTTTACAAGGTGTAACGCAGAAATCCTCAATGGGGTTACAGAGGTTACGCACTACAGCTTTAATCCACAAAATAAAAGTTGGACCAAAACCGAACCTATTTAGAACTGAAAATAAATAATTCCTCTCCACTCTATCAAAAGCCTTTTCTGCATCCATAGAAATGACCATTTCAGGGTCTTGGACAACATTATGTTGAGCAGACAGCACATATTTGAGGATAGCTGTCTGCCCCTTATAAAACAAGTCTGGTCTTTTGAGATGATGTTTAGTAGGCAGGGGTCGAGGTGGCTGGCGGGGGTTTTAGCCAACAGCTTGATGTCACTTTTGAGCAAGCTGACAGGTCGCCAGCTGCTGCAATCTTCAAGATCATTATTTTTCTTTGGGATGAGTGATATTGACGCTTGAGTTAAAGGCAGAGGAAGGGTGCAGAGTTCAAAGGAGTTATTAAACATATCCAATCAAAGGGAAACGAGTTGATCAGAAAATTTCTGATAAAATTTGGATGGGAAGTCATCTGAGCCTGGTGCATTGCCGTTTTGCATTCATTTAAGGCTGGCTTTCACCTCTTCCAAGCGGAGAGGAGCATCTAGAGTATTTTTGGAATTATCAACTGCAGGGAAGACTAAGTTATCTAAGAATTTGTTCATTGGGGTAGTGTCTGATGAGGTTTCTGATTGATATAAATCAGAATAATATAAAGCAAAAATATATCAATATAAAAATATTAATCTCTGTTGGGTCTGTAACTAGAGTTAGGGGTTCTTATGAATTTGTGTGATGAATTGGATTGATGTTATAGTTGTCTTGCTAGTAACTGGCTTCCCTTGTTTTCATATTCATAATAAGTGCCCTTTGTACGCCTTGAAAGAAATTCCGCTTTGTTTGTGGAAATAAGGTCAAATTCAGTCTGTAATTTAATTCTCCCATCTGGAGAATGGGATTGGTTGAAAAGTGTTGTCTGGGCATGACGAAGGCTTGTACCGAGTTTCGTCAGGGTACGGCAAAATGACCCCATTCATTTGGCGTTATTGCACTGTTGTAGGTGGCTCTACAGAGCCATTTCTAGCCGCCATTTTGAGACGCCAAATTGCGCCGTTTCCCCCCACGACTGAACACCCTGCCAAAATTGGTGTGGTTTGGAGGAGGTTTCGTAAACAATAATAACTAGGGCTGCAAGCTGCACTGACCGGGCCCTCGCACCCCTGAACATGTCGAGGTAAGCATTGGAAACTCCGGAAATACGCTTACATGTCCAGGCTTGTCGTCCCTGGTGAGTTTGATGAGTTTTGAGTGATGTTTGCCTACCAGCACGTGGCGCTATGACAGATGCCAGTACAGCCATATCTATGCATTCAGGCCATGTCCAGCGTTCACCCTATGATGTTTAGTCAGCATTGGACAATGTATGCATAAGTTGTAGTGACATTTGCAACTACCAGCAGGTGGCGCTGTGACAGATGGCAGTAAAGCCATATCTATGCATTCAGGACATGTTCAGTGTTCACCCTATGACATTTCGTGACGATCAGTCAAGGGAGCAGTTGTCAAACTTTGACACGTTGTCACAGCCACACCTTTAAGGTTTGAGAAAGATTTGCATAACTTTTAGTCTCCCATGACTGAAGAGTAACATGGCCAAGTTTGAAGCCTGCAACATGAAATCTGTAGGAGGAGTTCGATCATATGTGAGGTGTGGAAACAGAGTGACGTTTCCAACCACCAGTAGGTGGCGCTATAAGCATGTGTAAGTTTAGTCATATGTATGCATTCTGGGTGGAGCCCAAGTGCTGCCTATGAAGTTTGGTGAAGATCAGACAATGTATGGAGAAGTTATAAGTGACTTATTTGGCCACCAGTAGGTGGCGCTATAAGCATGTGTACATTTTTGTTATATGTGTACCTTCTGGGTGGAGCCCAAGTGCAACCTTTGAAGTTTGGGGTACATTGGATAATGTATGTTGGAGTTATAAGCTTCTTTGTTTTTCATGGCGAGCAATGGCCAGTCATCGAACTTTGAGGTTTCGCCACAGTCACACCCTTTAAGGTTTGAGAAAGCCTTTCAAGATTTTTCATCCCCCATGGCTTAAGAGTAACCTGGCCAAGTTTGAAGCCTGTTACATGAAATGTGTAGGAGTAGTTTGATCATATGCGAGGTGTGGAAATGGGCAAAAATGGCGCCAAAACGCATGTTCCACTCAAAATGGCCGACTTCCTGTGGACCTGGCACCATGGTGTCCATAGGCTTTTTTCTGCATCTGGGCATGAAAAATGACCCCATTCGTTTGGCGTTATTGCAATGTTGTAGGTGGCACTACAGAGCCATTTCGCGAACGCCAAATTGCGCCGTTTACCCCCACGACTGGCGTCCCTGCCAAAATTGGCGTGGTTTGGAGGAGGTTTTGTAAACAATAATAATAACGCCTTCAGGAACAATAGGGCCTTTGCAGTTCACTGCTCGGATCCTTATAATTGAATCTTATGTACTAGGAGCTTAATTTTAAGCTTGTAGATAATCATAGCAGGACAAACAGGGCTGAGCTGTCCAGCTCCGCCTGTATACCTTTAATACTCATTTAACTTCACACAGACATCTCTTTAACAAAAATCAGCTACGCTCTCAACAAGGGTAAATCACAGTGAGATGCCATAGGCCTACCTGGCAGTCCAATAACTTCAGTCCAGTTTTCAGAGAGCACCATAAAACATTTGCACTTAAACATTTGAGTACACAAATTTTACATTGCTGGTTTACTCGAGTAAAAGCAAACTAAATTTTGTTTTTTGTATCTGTATGTTTGTGGAGAGGGCACCTTTAAATGGTCAGATTGATAACTGGTGTCAGAGTTCAGATTGTGTTTCCACCTGTCATGTGACAACTCTTGACCTCTGACCTCAGCTGAGACATGATGGGGCAAAGACCGCAGGGCTGTTTCCTGCCAGCTTTGGTTTGATCTGTCCACCAGAGAGGAAAATATATCCATAAAAGAGGAAGAAAATGTTGTTATGGAGTTTTACCAAGTCAAAAGTTTCCATCTTTTATCAGTAAAAACAAAAAATTTAACTTAAATTCAGAGATATGATAAAAAAAAGTTATGAGACAAAGTGAAAATTTGGGTTCACAGAGGAAGAAGTATGAGATTTAAAATCAAATAATAAGATAACTATTTGGACTTTTCATCCATTATCTAATAATTCTGACCTAAAATCTCCTTTTTCTGAAATAATTATTCACTGTGATTTTTAGAAAAATGTTTGATAAGTTAAAATTCTGAGATTAAATAGTCGAATTCTGACTCATGTGAAATATGATCAATAATTGAAGTGTGAATTCTGAGAGAAAATGAGAACATGACTTTTATTTTTATTTAAAAGTCAATATTTTATGTAAAAACTAAGTGAAAGAGTTTCTAATAGAAACTCTAAATTCTAATATGATAGAAGAAGTTAGTTGTTTGAGTCAAATCAAATATAAATTCCAGTTCTGACAGAGATAAAAATATGTTTTTCTGAAATAAAAAATTTAAAAATTCTGCAAAATAAAATACATATTCTGACTAATGAAGGCTAAACTGTAACAAACTAAGATTTCAATTTATTTTGACATAAAACATAAAAGTCACAAGATTATTGAATTTCATATTTTCTGAATAAAGATTATCAGACCAAGAATTTCACTTTTAAATCAAATTGTCTCACAATTTAAACATTTTGCTCATTAAGTTTTTGATAAAATCCACAAGTATGACATAATAAGATAAAAGTCAAATTGATGTCTTTTAAATTTGATTTATTCATTTAGTGAAAACTGACTCAGTTTTAATGATGTGAGAAAATATCAAATTGATACAGTTATATTATGCTGTTATTAAGAAATATCTCCTGTAGTAATGAGCAATTTTAACGGGCGTCAGCTGGTCATGAGACACCCGTGTAGAGGCGGATGCTGTGACCTTTGACCTCGCCCTTAAGAATGACCTCAACCTAAATCAATCAGTTAAACTACACTGTAAAATGATTGGCATCTCAAACAGCTCATCACCGTTTTCTATTATTATTATTATCAATGAACCTTTTAAACCGTTCTTTCTTATTCACGTTACACACTGATAAATTAATTCATTTGTGTAAATCTATTGTCATTGTGAAGTTAAGGCTTCATTTATAATATTTGGTTTGTAACTTTGGGCATCTACGATCAAAACTTCATAAAGTTTCACTCATTGCTGTTTCTGTGAACATGTGGAACACTCCACCAGCTAATGTTCACACCAACAATGTGAACATTAGCTTTTCAAATGAGTTTAAAGGTGACATATTGTGTAATCACACCTCCCTGTTCCTGTGAGCATATATTAGCGTGTTTGAAGTCACCAGCAAGTGTAAAATTCCCCATAAACACAACCATGGTATTTTTTTTGTTACCCTTTGTTTGAAAGTTCGTCATTTAACAAGTTGTTCTTATTTTCATTTTTCATTTCATTTCATTGCTAAGCCCCGCCCACTCACATCCACCCTGCTGGATGGATGAAGCCAGCTTCTGGTGGAAATGTTCTGCTGTCAGCTGTACTGAGGAGCATGCATCTTCCATCCAGCAGCAGCCTCAGAGGATATAAGAGCCCAGTGGATAAACTATATCTGAGGCTAATGTTCCAGCAGAGTTAGCTAAAGACTGTGAATGTGCAGCAAACACTTTTCATCCCACTGTTTTAACAACTTGGTCCAGTTCAACGCTGGACTGAAGAAACTCTCAGAGCAGGGAAATGGAAGTATCTGAGAAATAATTCCTTGTGGTTTATTTATAAATTTTTTTGTCCTTTAGCAGCAGCTAACGCTAACAGCTTAGCTAATGAAGATGGCGCACACCAACTTCTAAGGAGTTATTGCTGTTCCTTTCTGAAAGATGAACATTATTGTTGCCACATTACTTTGTTAACTGAAGCTTTCTAGTTGAACGGTTCCGTTCTGTAACACAGAGAACCTGCAGCTGTGTGGATAAGGTGTGTTTCCTCTCCTCACTCTCGTTGCTACATTGAACGCCGTGTACCGCTCTCAGTGTGTTAACATTACATTATTGGCATGTTTCTGATAAAGATGTAGGTCTCCAGTAGCTGCTGACCTCACCAAAAAGGATGGGGTTGAGCACCTGCTTAGTCTCCACCCTGAAAACAGACTGTTAGCAAAGAGGTGTCAAAACAGGGCTGAGATAAGAACCACTGTGCTTAAACCTGCAGATACTTTGAACAAATCCTGTCTCAAACATCTCAATAAGACCAATAAGAATTTAATTTAATTGTTAGAGTATAAACCCAATATAAACCCAAAAATCAACTGTTTGAATGTAACTTCTAGAAAACTGAAGAGCAGTCAACTGATGACAGAAATTAATATGCAGTTATTTTGATTACTAATAGTTTCACTACCAACAATGTAGTGAGTAGAGACAAAGAGTCAGCAGCAAAACTTTGTGTCAGCTGGTATTAATTCTTCTTCTAATTAGGGCTGCACAATTAATCAAATTTTAATATCATACATAAGTACAGCTGAGTATCATCAGCATATCAATGGAAATGTATGCCATGCTGTCTAATAATGTTAGCTAATGGAAGCATGCATAAAGTGGAAAGAGGTGACAAAGCGTTGGCTCAGTCTTTTGCATCTGATTCTGCTCCCCCCCCCCACCCCCAGCAGACTGCAGTGAAACACAGAAGAACCGCCACAGCAGACTGATAGAACATCTCCACCATCCTGCTGCACATATCAGAGGATCTGAGCTTCTCCTCCCTTACCTGTACATCCAGGTATAAGTGCTCCACCTTCCTGGAATGCACTGAATGTACATTTGTGTGACAGAACTTTCAGTGGACATGTTTGTAAGCTTTAACGGACTAATTTCTTTATTTTATCATCCTCCTAAGAGCTCCAGCTCATACATGTGCTGCTATATTTACCCCAAAATTATGTCTACTGACATAGTACTTGTATTATATATGAGCAGAAATCACTGAGTAATTCTGTTTTTCATATTTTCTCCATGATTAGGTGATTTTTGAGCAGTGTTTTGTGTGATAACAGACGTAGTAAACTTGACGGTCTGCGAGGGCAACAGACAGACATGGAGAGGGAATGCCTCGAGACATGCGGTGGATGGTGGACTATGCCCGGCAGCTGGGTGAGGATGTATTAGTTTACACATGCTCATGGCTTTCATGGTAACTTTATCTTCCAGACATCCCAGCTTCACCCAGCCCACGCCACAGTGTGGCAGACCGTCTCAGAAAAGACAAACCCTCCTAAACACATTGTCCTCCTCCTGCCTTGTTCTGATTGAATACAATGAAAGACGCCTCACTGTGGGCATCAATAGGGGTTTATATCACTTAGAGAGGGTTGAAAAGTAATAACGTTGTCAGGATCTTTCTCTGCACACATCTGGTTGTCTTTAAAGAGAGCTTATTGTTTCTGCAGCTCCTCGTCCACTCGCCTACACACACTGACAGCATGGAAGACTTGTCTTTATGTCACATGTGTTTTTATTGGAAACTATACAGTAATTCAGCAGCCATACCTGTGATACAGACAAATGTTTTCTTTATTTTTTTCCATTTCTACATAACCCACTTAAAACACCTTCAGTTTGGGAGAAGATTACATTGAGCCCTGCAGAAGGAAATCATAACATGAAGTTAAAAATATATTTCTGTATATGTGCAGAAGAGCAGAAACTCCTGGTTGGCAGTTTGTAACTCCACCTCCAAACCTCTGAAGTCTCTTAATTGGACTTTTTGACTGTGTGACGTTAAAGGACTAATGCTGACCAAAGCTCATACGGAGCCCAAAGAAAAGTTCATAGGCACCAAAACTGATCAAAAACTACTTTGAATTTATGGTCATTATTAGAACAATATAAGCTACAAATAATTAGTGAAATATGTTATTAATTCTAATGAGTGATCTCATTAACATCAGAAAATGAGCATGCTAAGAAAAGAAAGCCCAGGACACCAACCCGTAGACCAGGTTCAATGGCAGTTACACCAACATGAGGCGGTCACTTTGTTTCCATGCAGAGTTCAGTTGAGCTACAGTTATAGCTCCATGAGGCCATTTAATTGAACTACTATGGACTGATTTACTGCATTAAATGTGTCAGAAACAGGTACAATAGATATCCATACATCCCCATTCAGGATGTTAGGCTTTTACCAGTTAACCAGTTACAGGACAGACAAAAGTGAACAAATTGGTGGCAAACTATGAGGAGGGATCATGTAAAAGACTGTTAAAAACTCCTGATCCGATCCTCATTTATTTCAAGTGGTCTTGATCAATAGTTCTCCAGGCATTCCTAAGGTCTTTAAGAGTTTTTCTTTAGACATTTTCTGCTTTGTCACTCATTTTCAGTCCAGTCCTTGTACCTGACCATTTTCAGAGGAATGTGTTTTTTCTTTGTTCAGCCACTTAACTCTGACCTATGAATCATTCAAACAGAAAAAAGGCTCCTAACTCAAGGGATGAACCAGTGTTGTGTCGACACAGAACAGACAACTTAGCAAAGAAGCCATTTTAAACTGGATCTTTAGGCACTTTGTTACCAGCAGCCTGTCACAAAGACACATCATTTGTTCCCATTTCTTTAGTTGCATCTATGAAAAACAGCAAAGATAACACAGTTTGTCAGACAGAAAATAGGATTTCTGCAGCAACAAGGTGATTCCCAAAGAGCTATTAGCTGAAAATTTGGCATATCTCAGCATGGTGTGCAGTGTGTCCTTAAAACATTTGAGGAAACTGGACAAGTGGAGGACAAAAGAAGAAGTGTCAGGCCTAAAAAACTATCTACAGCAGATGAACAGGATCTGAAAGTGATGTCCTTAAGAAAGGAAAAAATCCAGCTGTGACCTGACAGGACCTGAGAGATGCATCTGGACCTTCAGCTGATCCATCTACTGTTGGCCCAAGCCTCATCAGAAATGGTCTCCATGGAAGGGTGGCTGTCAAGAAGCCATTCTTAAGGAAGGGAAACAGGGAGAAAAGGCTGAGGTAGTCATATCTATTTTTGCATATGTCTTGTTTTTCCTAAAATATAAAAAGAAATTAGGGCTGGATCTGGACTTTTCGACGGTAACCATCTGTACATTTGTCCACAATCCGTGACTGTTGAGGTCACGGATTGTGAGGTGGTGCGTATCCTGAGGCTGTTGATTCCTGTCCTATAACTTTAATGCAGCATGATGGGAATCACAATGTGAAAGCTGTAACCCAGATTGTTGTTTAACCATTTATTTTTACAACATGTAGATTCATTAGAACGATTCATTGATGAGAGTGCAGTTGAGAAATAACATTGTGCACAAATCTCAAATCAGCAATCTTTTGCAGAAAAATGATTAGACTCTTAAAAAAGATTTCCCATCATCTCCATGGTACCAATACCCCCAATTTTAATTTGAATATACTTTTCTGAAAGTGTGTGCAGATTTTTCATTTCTGTACTTTCCTATTTTCTAAACTCATTTTGTG
This sequence comes from Leuresthes tenuis, assembly GCF_036924035.1. Classification (NCBI taxonomy): domain Eukaryota; kingdom Metazoa; phylum Chordata; class Actinopteri; order Atheriniformes; family Atherinopsidae; genus Leuresthes; species Leuresthes tenuis. The sequence goes on from NW_027325373.1 coordinate 28,413,011, forward strand.
TTTGTTAAAAATGTGTCATGATGCCACTAAAAGACGCTCAGTAGGGTCCTCCATCCTCCTCTGTAGCTCAGTGAGCTTCAGTCTGATGGAGAGGAAACAGCTATGGTGTAAAGGATTATTCCACCTAAAGATAAACTTTTTGCATGATTTCCTTCTTCCAACACACAGTTGGGCTCAAAGGAATGTGCCAAATGTTCCCGGTGGGTGAAATTGATGTGTTTTAATTTCCCCACCGTTGGTTTGCATACATCCTTTACCTTCTTCTCCCCAACAGAAACATACTATGCATGTAATCCCATCTCTCCCCCTCCAACGAGCTGTTAGGGCTCCTGTCTACACCTCTCTGACTGATGGGAAAGGTGGAGGAAATAAAACAAGGTGGCAGTGATTGTTTGCACTTCTGTCTGAGTCAAACAAGCTGTAAAAACACAGGCTGGATCCTTAATTATGTCTGTTTGTGGCTCATTTAGAATTTGAGCCAAACCTGTTTGTTTTTTTAACATTTATAAAGAACTGATGCCATAATTCATGCATTATGTTTTAAAGATTTAGTTTTAAAAACATAAGTACACCCCTGTCTGACCAACAGCTGGAGATCATGTGGGACATATAAAGATATAAGTTCTGTGTTCTGATTCGATAGTCTCATCCGTGATGGATTCATAATGTCGCCTTTTCCTCCGCCTGCTCTGACCTGACAGGAGGGGACAGCTGAGCGTAATCCTCTGCCAAGCAGATGCTCTGAGCACTGATATCTGGGACGCGCCGGCAGGTTTCATCTGTGTGCGAGTGTGTGTGTGTTTGTGTGTGTAATGTGTCGAGCCGACGGCCTTTGGGTCAGTAATCCTAGGCTCTCACACCAAGGCCCACAGAGGCCCCTGAGTGTCAGCAACACATTCTTCTTCCCTGCACACACACACAGGCAGCATCGGTGTCACCTCATAGCTAAATATACAGCGAGTGACAGCGACAGGTGAGCATGCTCCTCCACAGACATGCACTCAGGAGGTCACAGGGTGTGTGAATGTGTGTGCGCTAGTGGGACAGAGGGGGCGGCGTTTGCGTGTCAGACTACCTCAGCTGCTCAGTCTGCAGACAGCTCAGATCCAAACGCTGCCCAGCACTGGGTGCCCCTCTCTTGTAAGCCAGCTGGTCTGGCTTAACGTCGCATCTTTTATTCATTCTTTTTTGGTTCTTATAAAGTCTGTTCTTGTTTGATACAAGGGACTGAGTGTGCATGCCCACAGCTGGAGCTGCTGGGGATCCTTCCAGGTGAAGACTGAACAGAAAGCACAGGTGAGTTGGCTGAAACAGGATCAATGTGACGGTATCAGTTCTGTCAGGCATCAAGTAAAAAAGGAATTCGATTTTATTGCTAAACTTAGAGATGAACATTTAAGATTTATGCAGGACTATTGTTTTTTTTTAAACACTTGGTGGCAGCAGAAGCTATAACAGATTCAGGCTGTGTTGGAGAATAAAGGTGCTCAGACCAAATATTCACTTTAGAGCTCACTTTCTGCCTTATGTACTGTATTTATTTTCATGTCTCAGTAAATCACTGCACCTATTTCCTATTTTATAGAAATATATAAAGAAATGAGGGCTCATAAGGACTTTTGGATAAAAATATATGTAATATATCATTGACAAATTAAAGAGTAAAGCATTATAAAAAGCTCAAACAAACTGCAACAGAGAGAAGAGATGGGGATGATATATCAAAGAATGATGATGTAATTATTCAACCTGAAGTTGTTCTTTCATACAGGCATGAAATTATGTTCCCATTGGCCTCAATCAATCAAGAAAATAAAAAGTAAATATTTAAGATTTTACATAACTTTTAGTATTTCAGCTTTCAGTCCATGATATTTAACTTCATTTAAGTTTACAGTCAGCTTTAGTCCAACCCAAAATATTCCAAATGTGCTCCAACCATTCTTTAATGTTAAATAAGTTTGCTTTGGATGCTATATGATGAAATTGCTCTTTTCTAAAAAAAAAAAAAGAAACGTGTAACACAGAAATATATATTATATATATACATATATATGATATATTTTTTATGATCGCCTCATCAGGAAGATTGTCTGGAGAGCTGCAGATTTAAACCCAAACCACCAATGAGTTGAAAGATTAAAGTTTTGAATGATCAATGATGGTCAAACTTTGTAACCAAAGACGTTTCTAAGTGACCTCAAACATGTGTTTCTCATGTTTGTTCTGACGCTCGTCCACAGACAGAAAACACTCTGACTGTATCATCTCTGCAGCACTGAAACACTAAAGCAAAACATAGAGCTAAAACAGGCTAAAAGGACCCACAGATGTGAGATCCTCCCACAGCTGACATGCTGTTAATCTGGTATAGCTGGGAAGTTATTGGTTACAGCAGATGTGTTTGTATTCATTCTGATGATTGTGAGTTTGTTGCAGCACAAACTGATGGTTCAGACACTTTTTTTATTGTAATCTTCAACAACTTATTTTCACAACATGAAATGGAATTTGTCTGCTTTTGTGTGTAATTTAATGAAGCTTAACGTAGTCATTTGTAGCACAGTTACAAAATGAAAATACATTCTCAATTGAATTAAAAATACTTGAAATCAGACCATCTGTCCATCACAGTTGTCCAGGTCACAATTGTCAAGTCTTTATGTTTTCTTATTTTTCTGCTTCCAACGCTAATTTTCTGCCTAATATCTCAAACCCACTGTCAGTTATCACCGTAATGAGATAATCAGTGTTTACCTGCCAGTGGCTCTAATTTCATGGCTGGAAGGTGTCTGTAAAAGACGACAGTGCAGAAGCAACAGTTGTCAGGCTGTATCTGCTGAGCTATTGGTTCTAAGAGCGTTTAGAGACCAGCTGCTGCTCTTTTCTTTCAGGGGCTGGTGGAGACCAAACGGCCTGAGGTTTAAATGGGGTTCAAACACCTGTGGAGAATTCAAAATACATCAATTTTATGATTGTTAAAGCAACACTAGAGAAGTTTGAGAACGTTTAAACTAAGTGCTTCTGACTCGTCTTTTGTTCCCGAGCCTGAATCTGTCCCGGGACGTGTATGGCTGTATGTGTGCAGGGCTCAGAGGGAGATTTGTTATCATGACAGCGGTGTTACATCCTATAGGAGTGGAATTCTCTAGTTAGTCTAAGAGGCATTCAGAAAAAAAACCTGAGGGGTTAAAAAGTTCTAAAAGAACAACAACAGTTTGCCAGCAAGGTCAAAAAGTTGATCATATTTTGACTGTAACTTGTTTCTTCTGAAAAAGTTTGACAAAAAGAAAGAACACTTTGATCTGAATCAGGTCAAAGGTTTGAACAATAGATTCTGATTATTATATATTCATATAAATTTTGTTACTAAAACCTCTGAACTAAAGTATTAATCTGTTTATTATATATATGTATATATATATGCTTATCATATTTCCATTATTTGATAGAGCTATTAACGTTAAAACACTGAGGAATCTGAAGAGAAACTTAAATGAATCTTATCTTCAAAAAAAAGGATTTCCAAAAAATCGATGAATAGTTCAAATTGACACTGAATCGTGTTAAATTTATCAAATGTAATTGCACGTTATTTTGTGCAACTAAGATGATAATAAAAAAAATAACAGTGCACTTTAACAAACAGTCCAAAAGTCAAGTTGGTTAAAGACAACAATCCAATTGTAACCAGCTGATTTTGTCACATTTCTAATGAATTTACAGATCTAATAATTGCTAAAAATGATTGCTTGAGTATTTTAGATGAATTATTGCTTTTTTACACACTGGTTTTAACAAATTTCTAGTCCCTGGAACACATTAAAGTTGTACTTTGGGCTGTTTCCACTGAGAGGCAGTGGTGAACCTGAGCTGAGTCTGAAAACCTGTTGAAAATATTCATTTAAATCAACTAAAGCAAAAAAACATCACAAAATTTGTTCTGGTTTAACTTTTACATTTAAAAAAATGCACTTTTCTTTTCTGATGTCTTTTTCCCCCATTTTCTGTGTTCTGCGCGTGCGTGTTTGTGTGTGCGTGTGCGCCTCCCGACGTCCATCCAGGTGCTCGCTGACAGCCTGAGAAGCGCGTGCTCTCAGAAGAAGGAGGAGGAGGAGGAGAGTCGCAGATGGACAGAGCTGAACCGCTGGACGGAGACACGAGGCAGCGGGACGTGATAAGACATGCGGGACTGAGCTGGAGGTAAGCGGCCTCACCTTCGGCTGTTTGTGAGCCTGTGTGGGAACAGAGTGGGTGTGTGCGTGCGGGCGTGCGTGCGTGAGCGTGACGGTTGACAGATAAACAACAGGAAGGAAACAGGAGCCGGGTCATCCTCTTCTCTGTCCGCGGGGCTTTTCCTCTCTCAGTCACAAGAAGCTGCTCACTTTCTGGACAACTTTTACTGCCACACTTCTCCGGCGGCTTGTAGATCAGAGCCGAGCTGCAGGTCGGGCTTTAGCCGCGGACAGGTCGAGTTTCCCGGCTGAGACTGGTGGAAATACCCGGGCATTTTCCCGTCACGGATTCAGCTCACTGGAATGAAAAACGTTTCACTTCTCTGCAGCAGCTCAGGGTAAGAAAACTAGAAACCGATGGAAACCAAAATGCAGACCAGGATTCATCCCCAGTAGCTAATCCGCATTACCGGAGCGAGCCCTGAGGTGTCCCGGGGCAGCAGCTTGTAACTGACCCCTCATTATGTCTCCCAGAAACCAAGCAGTCAGAGCTGATGTGGAAACAATTTGGATAATTGAATAATAGCTTTTAAGCAACAGCAACAAGCTGCTTTTACTTTTTATCAAAGGTTTGATCTTCAAATTTGGACTTTTTGGCTAATCTAGCTGATTAATTTAGACTTCTTTTTTAATGTTTTGCTATTTAAGCTCTACTGAAACACGTATTTCATCCATAAATAGGCTTTATTGTAGAAACAGAAAATTATTCAAGTTTAAAAAGCCGCTTCCAGAGAGTTTTGACTTTAAATGGATTTTTCTTGAGGAAAGGTTGGAGGCTGTAAGTAGTATAAAACAACCCTCTCTGAGTTAAACTCTCACAATTTCTGCAACTGTTCCCTCCAAACTAAGCGTTTCTTTTGTGTTGCAGCATGTTTGTATGTTTTGGAGTCGAGGCGGGAATCCTCAGCTGTAAATTTGACTCTTTCATGACATCTTTTTGAAATGATTTAGTTGCACTCTTTAAATCAACTTGTAATTCTAAAGTTTCTTTTTCTGAATGTTGGTGAAATTAGAAAAACTAATGTGACAACTTAGCTTTGCAACACATTTTTAGCTATTGCTCAGGTTTTAATGTTAACAAAATACAGTTTTAATCTGAAAACAGTTCTTAGTTACAGACTAAAAGTTAAGTATTTTAGATTTGATCTCAGGATATAAAAACTGAAGAGTCGATATTAAAGAAAATGGAAGCAGTTTTGCATGAAAAATAACACGTTCCAATCACTTCAGGCTTGTTTCCATCAGCTGGTTTGGAGTGAATAAGCCAGTTTGTTCAGTTTGGTCAGCAGGTGGCGCTAACCACTACGTGGCACATCGTTTTCGTACAGCAGTCGTTGCTAATCGGAAACAAAAGTTGGAAGAAGAACTAAACCAAACAAAAAGTCGCTTCTATTTGTTGTGATTATATTTTAGTTATGTTACAGAGTATTTCCATGTTTATTCTCCAGAAGCTGAAACAGCTGATTGGTCATGTGATCACATGTGCCATTGGTACTGGAGGACTTTTTTGCAAAGTGATGCGCTAAGTTTCAGCGCAATCTGTTGGTTTCCTTATCCATGATTTTTTTTCAATTGGCTCTGTATGAATTGGAATCATTTGGAATTTAATTAATTTGATTTGATTGGATTATGATTGTATTACAATTAATTGGATTGTTATTGGCTTTAATTGAGCTGTATCTGTGTTGAAATTTGGCGCTTTATAAATAAAACTGAAGTGAATTGAATTGAACTGAATTGAATTGAATTGAAGGAACCGAGTCAATCATCGCACTATTCAGGAGGTTCAGTGAATGGAAGATGTTTGATGGCTTGAAGCGACTAAACGTTGTCTCTGTAGTGTCGCCAGAGGGGGGGGGGTACAGGCTACAGCTAGTCGTTGCAATTAAGTAGAAGAAGGAGTTGTCCTAACAAGAACCAAACAAGAGGATAACGGAAAGAACTCTTCAAGAATTAGTTTAATCTCTGGGATATCTGGGATATTTCTACCGTCGCCTCATGCACACTCAAGACGGGCGACTGAATCGAGAAGTTTCAATGCAGTCTCTTGGTTTCCTTAACCAGGCAACTTTTTAAAGAATTGACTTCATATGAATTGGACTCATTTGGAATTGAACCCTTAGGAAATCTTAGGAATTATGCACAGAAATAATTTTCACATAAATTGTCTTTTTGTCGTCTGTTGTGAATGCGGTGGGTTTGGAGATTTACCAAGCTTCTTATTGGACCACAAAGGCAGCACACAATGCCTTCTGGGACAGATAATCAGTCAGAGCTTTCAGTGTGAATTCACCCATCGTTTGATTCAACTATCTATCAATCTCTAAACCAATGAGTGTCCAGAGTATTGACCACTCTCTGTGAAGATGGACAAACCTGGTTCACGTGCACGGGGGCTGCTAAACCATAAAAGAAGAAGAAGCGACTCCACAGCTGGCTTTTACTTATAAAGATGAAGAGGAGATTTGTTGTTTGTTGATTCCATCGCTCAGTATGCAGACGTACTGTGACGTGGAATATAGCCAGTATTAAGAGTCATTACAGCTTAGTCAAACAAACATGTTAGACATTAATTATGTATTTACTTGGTTATGTTTCATGTATGATGCCCATGGGAACAAAGCAAATTTTATATTCCAGTCTGTAATCTCATCGTTTTAATTCACACGTAGTAAAGGTGTTTGTCACAATGTCCAGTACAAATAATTCTTCGTCTTACTGATATCTGAGATTGTTCTGGAGTATCAGGTCTAATATTCCTGAGGATTCCAAAGGGTTACTGAATTTGATTGGATTACAATGATTTGGATTGTAATTGGCTTGAATTGGACTGTATCTTTGAAGCGCCTTGAGATGATATTTGTAGTGAGATGTGAGCTGTGTTCTTTCTTTCTGAAGTGAGCTCAGTTTAACAATGCTAAGCAGATTTCTACACTATGAAGGCTTTTTTAGTGTGTTCACAAATGTCTCCAACTCACCATCGACATAGTCTCAGTGCAGGTTGGTTACGTTTTCATCCACGGACAGGATGACTGCTTTTTGTGTGTGTGTTTAAATGGTAGAAGAACCAACAGAGTAACGATCCTGACTTGTTTTACAGTTGTTCAAACCTTTACAAAAAGACAAAGAATCCTTGTAAAGATCCTGTAAATGTCCATGGGATTTTTCACTTATGCTGGGCATGTGGCTCAGTGTCTGTGACACAAAGTGAATCACTCGCTGCTTATAGAGAAGCGTCCCTAAGCAAACTACATCTATGAGATCAGGTTACGTCTGAGCTCTACGTCTAAAACCTTAAAAGGGGTTTTAATCTGTAATTTAGTCCACTTGTTTGTAGAAATTGATGAGGCATTTTGTTGATATGTTGCTCGGCCTCATTTCATGCAGCCAAACACGTTTGATGTGCTTTATGGACTTTTAAAAGCATTGCACTGCTCTGCGACAGCACACACGTGCTTGGAAATCAACTGTTGGCCTTTATTCAAACTCTTGAGTTGCTTTTCCACCAAAAGTTCCAGGAACTTTGAATATTGTCAGTAAACTTTCCCAGTGGAAAAAAGTCCACCATCATGCTGTAATTTGCATTCCCACAGCAGGATAGTTTGAAATTCTCTCTTAATATAGTCCTCTGCAAAGAACTGACACGAAAATCAGAATTTTAAGCTATAAGATTTATACCAGTTCCTCTTCTTGGCCCTACACCAACTATTTTCAGAGATAAGATGCCATTTTTCTTTTAGGGATCAATGAGCCCCTCAGATGGGTCTTTGAAGGCCATTTGGACAGTTATATGACCACTACTCTATCTTTATCTCTAAAAGATACTCCTTTACAGAGGGGTATGGCTAAGTGCCAGGGCAAAGGGGAGGATTAGGATTGGGCCTTTGTCCTCATTTGGAAACCCACGAGGTTGGATTATCAGACACAATCAATGTAGAGTGTTTTGAGTTGAAAGATGTTTTATAATGCAGGTCTACTTCACAAATCAGCCACTTTCGGTTCTCCAACTTCCTGAACCTTCGGTTCCACGTTTCCATCAAAACCTAACCGATGGTGGACCGGGAAGGTTCTTTTAATTTGTCTAAGATGCACATAAATCAGAGTTGATATGTTAGGATGCAGTTGTACAGTGTTGACATGGGCTGATGAAGGCCTTAAGATTAAATGGAGTTATTTGTGGTGGGGGCGTCATCCATCAGATTTAATGAGTTGATACAGTGTTTAATTAGCTGTTTATTACATGTGATGGTAGTTTTCTTTTATTCAGCGCACTATTTTATGCTGACATGTTTGGTAGCTATGATTTTAACTGCAGTTAAGAAGTTCTGAATAGAGAGTTTGTTGCAAATAAACAGAAACTTGTATGCCTCAAAGCCAGTGCCGCTTTTCTCATTGTAATGTACCTCATGCTTCTCTCCACAGTGATAAAGTCAGTTCACAACATACAGGAAAGAGCTGCAGGCTGCTATCAGGGGGGTGCAGACAGAAGAGGGTTTGTGTCCCTGAAGTGATTATCACGTGGATATCAGTCAGAGTTGTGGAGCTTTGCACCTGTTTTATCATTAGGATTATCTGTGTCACTAATTTGTAAGGAATTAGTTTAACTGTTGTTGTAAGTCTTTCAGAGTTCATTGATGTCACAGTATTTGGAAAAGCCTTTAATTGACTGTTTTTAATTACCTAACTGTAGCTAAATGTCTATTCAACTCCATACAGATCTTTCTCGGAGAACCATATCAGTTTGTAGGTTGATCTGTCAAAAAGTTGGGACATTATGAAAAATGCAGGAATAATGGAGGAAAAACGTATTAGATTAATGTAGATTTTTATATAAATGCAGACAATATCAACCCAATATATTTCAAGTTTAGTCTTTTCAGATTTTTTTTATTCGTTATGTACATAATTGTTTATATTTTAGACCTGCAAATCATTCCAAAAAAGTCAGAAACATTGTAAGTAATGTTCCTCAGAGAAAGACTGGAAGGGATCTGCATATTTCTGCCTCTACAGTGCAGAATATCATTAAAGCATTCAAGGAATCTGGAGGAGTTTCAGTGTAAAGGACGAGGGAGCAAACCTAAGCTGGACCCCGTGACCTCTGACCCCTCAGACGCTGCATCAAGAACCGTCATTCATCAGCAGCTGATAGAAGCACACGGACAAGGGATTACTGTGGAAACCTTTGTCAAGCACCACAATACAGAGTTCCATTCCCAAGCTTTACTGTGCAGGAAAGAAGCCTGATGTTAACCTCGTCCACTTCTCTGGGCTCGGAGGCGTCTGGGATGGACCGTCACACGGTGGAAACGTGTGCTGTGGTCAGACCCATCAGTATTCCACATCTTTGTTGGAAGAAATGGAGCAAAGAGCAAAAGCAGCATCCAGCCTGCTGTCAGCAACCAGTCCCTGCAGCCAGGCTCTGTGATGGTATGGGGTTGGATGAGCAAACATGAAATAGTTTGGGTTCATAGTGTCTGCAAACAGACAAAAGTCGAAGTTAATGTACAACTGGAAAATGTTTTGAGCTGAATCTGCTAGTTCAGACTACGGGATTGAACATACAAAAGTCTGTTGGTGTGAAGAAGACATGAGCTGACAGACATCTGCAGCTGTTGTGGCCACATTTAGCTCCCACCAGCATCACATACCCCAATCCCTACCCAACTGTCCGAAACCAAATACTGTTCAAAGGGAATTTCTTTGGGTTTGTCTCTGTTAAACTGCCTGAAGATGACTTTATGTTGTGGAATGGAAAACTTGAACTGAACAGCAAGGAGCTTACAGGGTGTAGCTCTTGATTGATATTCTTTCTGATTAGATGAGTGGAAATTTGGGGAAGAAAATCGGGGATTCACTGAATTCAGGGATGTCTTTATTTAAATCATAGGAGGTCCTTTCTTCTGTACAAATGACTCGTATAAGTTTCTGTGTTAAAATCTCATGGTAGGCAATAACATAAATCCTGTCTGAACATTAAAAAGTCTCATCTGATCAGTTGTTGATATGGATATATTGATCACAGGACTCTTATTGGCCCGCTGCCTTTAACAGACATCGTCTATCATTTCCAAATCGGTTCCAGGGAGGCCTGAAAACCACTCAGCATCAGGGAGCATTCACAGCTGTCCATCCACCTCCTGTCAGCCCCAAGATGGAGATTCTGACTCCCCCCAACCCTCACCTCTCACCCCTGCAGCCCTCCACCCATCCCCACTCTCACACAGCCGCAGCGTTCTGCTGGGGAGTACAAGGGCAGGGCCACATGTCCCCTGTAGCTGCTGCTCCCTGCTGTGTACAGCAGGCTCGGCGTATTGGAAAATAATTGTCGAGGGAGCAGCTGAGGAGTGTGCGACAGCTGATTTCCATCTCTTCCCCTGTTCAGCGCAAACTCTTTTGTCTGCCAACCAGAAACCGGTGGTATTGCTGTTTGGGGTAAAAAGTTCACTCATTTATTTTTGGAATCCTGCTGTTCGAACAGTCTATAAATAGCAGAGAGGTTTGTGTGTGTGGGCTGGGTGGAGATCTGCCGTCATCCTGGAAAAGATCAAACCTCCACAATCATTTGTTTTAGGCAATCTTCCTGTCTCCACTCGGCTTAAAGATCCTTTTTTTTTCCTCCAGCGTGCTGAGTGTGCGCGTCTGCGAGCGCTCTAAATTTAAACCGTGTTGTAGAGGAGGACTCATGGCGGAGTGACTCACACACCAAACATTCATGTAACACTCGTGTCGCTGCTTGCTGCGGAGGATTCTGATCCCATCACTTAATGCTTTTTTTGTTTTGCTGTTGCAAAAACACATTCATCCTGTCAGAAGCTGTCAGTTAATGCTGAAAACAAGAGGCAGACAACAACAGAGAGGTGGTGTGAAGCTGATTGTTACAGATAATTTACTCATGTGAGAAGTTGTGGGTTTTTATTTGATTGAATATTTTAGATTTTTCTGCTGCTTGGATGACTTTTAACTTTGGAAAACTAGAACTGAATGTGTAAACCAGCCTGTTTGCAAAGCACACTTTAAACCAGTCAGAGGATTGTGAGGGTGTATGTTTAGCTTTTAAAAGTGAGCTTACAGAAGACAAAACTGAGCTCAAAACTTCAAAGGACAGGTTTAGTAATACATGCTAATTCTCTTTATGTAAACTGTAATATACCTAAATATATTGGCCCTGTGTTAAAATACATTTGCAATGACAGTTGAAAGTTTGAAATTTAGAACAATGAAGAGGTTAGTCTTTATTAAACCAAAGGTTTCTCTGAAAATTAAGTTTAAATCTGCACCACAAGTTATTTCCATCTAACCTCTTAATCCACACTTTGAAGTTTGTCTCTTTTTTTTAAGGAGTTGACACCTTTGAGGCTGTAAGGAAGCTGCTTTTGTGAACATGTCAGCTATTTCTGCTTTTAGAGAACAAAAATGGTTCATACTTGGATTTATTATAATTTAGGATCTAGAAAAGCATTTAATTTTCACTTTGTTAGCTTCAATTTGCTTGAATTAATTGATTCTCTTTATTTTGACCAACTGAAAAATAAAGCAGAAATGAACGTGCTGAATGAAAAGTGGCCACAGTCCAGAGCTCACAGCTTCATCATCAACCTAGGTCCTCACCAATCCTCGTCTCATTCTCCATTTCATCCTGCCTGCTCCTGAAACCCGTCACACCTCCTGTGTCTTCAGCGCCGCTGTGACGACGCGGTGAAACGCTGCCAAGAAAGCCACCGCGCGTGTGTTTTGTGTTTGTGCATGTCTGTCTCTGCGTGTGTGAATATCCATTTAACTCGTCGACCCAAGCTCTTAAGCTCGACACAGGTCACATGGCGCACACACACGCCTCATGTTCTGGTCATTTTGTTGACACTGGATCACACATTCTTCCCTGAGCCTTTAGTCATGTGTTCCTTCATGACTGTAAACATGGAGTTAATGACTCTAAAGGAGACTAATTGTGTCTGACTTTGTTTTACTTTTTAACCCTAACCCACTCTTCTCTCCAGCGGTGCTTCAGCTCATTGAGGTTTGCAGCATTGGTTTCTGTACAGCTCTCTTAAGGTCCCACCACAGCATTTCAGTCAGGCTGAGGTCTGGACTCTGACTGGACCATTGCAACACCTTGATTCTTTTCTTTTTCACACATTCTGCTGTAGATTTGCTGCTGTGTTTGGGATCTTTGTCCTGTTGATGAGCCAGTTTCAGCCCAGCTTTAGCTGTGGGACAGATGGCCTCACATCTGACTCTAGAATACTTTGGTATCCAGAGGAGTTCATGGTGGACTCAATGACTGCAAGGTGCCCAGGTCCTGTGGCTGCAGAACCAGCCCAGATCATCAGCCCTCCACCACCGTGCTTGACAGCTGGTATGAGGTGTTTGTGCTGATATGCTGTGTTTGGTTTCCTCCAAACGTGCTGCTGTGCATTAGGACCAAACATCTCCACTTTGCTCTGGTCTGTCCAAAGGACATTGTTCCAGAAGTCTTGAGCTTTGTTCAGATGCAGCTTTGCAAACCTAAGCTGTGCTGCCATGTTCTTTTTAGAGAGAAGAGGCTTTCTCCTGCAGCCCTTCCAAACAAGCCATCCTTGTTCAGTCTTTTTCTAACTGTGCTGTCATGACCTTTAACCTTTAACATGCTGACTGAGGCCTGTAGAGTCTGAGATGTAGCTCTGGGCTTTTTCACCTTGGGGTGACCTTTAACCTTTAACATGCTAACTGAGGCCTGTAGAGTCTGAGATGTAGCTCTGGGCTTCTTCACCTTGGGGTGAACTTGCTGGGACGTCCACTCCTGGGAAGATTGACAGCTGCCCTGAATGTTTTCCACTTGTGAATAATCTTTCTCTCTGTAGAATGATGGACTCCAGATAGTTTGGAAATGGCCTTATAACCCTTCCCAGACTGATGGGCAGCAACAGCTGCTTCTCTGAGATCATTGCTGATGTCTTTCCTCCTTGGCATCGTGTTAAACTGACAGAACTCCTGCTTTTATAGAGCTGCTCACACTGACTGAGGATCAGTTAATCAGGGCATTGATCAGCAGCTCCTGGCTGCTACTTACCTTCTTAATTCCTGTGGAAGCAGTAAGGGTTCACTTAGTTTTTCACACACTGCTTCTGTGTTTTGTCTTAATTTTTGTTCAATAAATAATGAACATGTATTTTTTAAGGTGTTTTTACCTCATTGTTAGAGGATGGATAAATAGAGGGTGTGTTCTATCTTTTTTCAGATGACTTCTCATATGTTTGAATGTTTTTTTATTGAGATAATCAAGGGTTGTCTTGAATAGATACTTGAAGCAGCTAATTTGAACCTGAATACAACTCGAGGTTTACCTCAAAGTCTTCTGCATTTTTTTCCAATAAATGCTTCAGTCCCTCACACAAAGGTAAAAATGAAAGTTATTGATGGAATCAGATTAGTCTTTTGTGTTAAAATATTTCAGAAAGCAAAATGTTTTTCATTTATATTCTTTTAGTTTTGTCCTTTCACTTTGAAACCGGTTGATCAATAAAAGTTCTCTGTATTTCAAAGCTGGTGTCAGTAATTTTGAGTTTAACTTTCTATGAGGAACATCCAAGCTGTTGGGACATGACCCTGATGAAGGCAGGTTATTCAGCAAGTTAATGATGTATTGATGTGAAACAGTGCTGTAGGGTTACTGGAAACAGTTGTGTTTGTAGGCAATGAGGTGAGTGTTTGTGAGCTGTAAATCAACCTGCTCGGGGATGATTGTGAGCAATAATCGACAAACATCAGTGACAAGTATTTTTAGCTCAGCCGAGGTGTTTCCCATTCGCCGGTCCCAAGTCAGCTCCACCCAGGGAGGAAGTCTTCTTGCCAGCGGTTAAGAAGAAATTCCTGTCCTCAAGTGTGGTTTTTGAAAAGCTGCAGATGTTTTTTACTCAGCGTACAACAAAGGTAGACTCCTCAGTCTGTGTTATTTTGCATTCTGGCATGCCTGCTTGTTTCACTTCCTCCTGAGGGCACAGTTAACCCCCGAGGAAGCTGGTTTATGGGTGTGTCAGGGGGATACAGCCGCAGTGACATGCAAACAGACAGCATGCTGCCTGTCTGTGCGTGCATGGCAGTTAAACTCTGCACCAAAGCATGACACTGCAGTCCACTTTTTGTAATTAGATGTCACGGCCATACATGTCTCTGGTTTTGTTTTGCAATCTTTTCATTTCATTTCCATGGCAATGGGAGCGTGGCTGGAAGTGATGTCTTTTCTCGTTGTTTTGTCCCATCCACAGATTCAAACCAGAAGGTGTTTTGTAACAGAGACTGTTGATTTCTTTCAAATGTTTGTGAATGTTTGTTGAACTCCTTTCATTTTGAGACTAAAGAAGCTTTGTTGCTGTTTCCCTGCAGGTGCCAGACAGCAGAGTGGATTTGAGAAGTGAAAACCTTTGAGGACCCAGAAGTAAATCGAAGGAGCCAGAAGAGCCAACACTTGTGAAAAAGAGGAAAAGCTGAAAGGAAAAATAGCAGAGATGGGCAGAAAAAAGATTCAGATAGCGCGGATTATGGATGAACGGAACAGACATGTAAGCAAACAGAAGATTAGAAGTGGTTCAGACAACATGTCAATCTGAATTCAGTCACCCAGATGTAGAATTAACAAAAGTAACCAATGCACAGCTCTCTAAACACATGCATAACTGGTAGTGAAGCCACAGCACAGCCTTTGGTTTAAACTGGGGACAGCTTTTGGTTAGAAGATTACTGGTTTGATTCCTAACTTTCCCAGTCTACATGTTCAAGTATGTTGGGCAAGATACTGAACCCCAAAATGACCCCATGTGTTCATGACTTAGAAGTTGCTAAGTGTCTAAGTGTAGAAGTGTGCTAAATAAATGTAATGTTCAGGTTTTGACACACTTATTCATTTTAAGAACTGTGAAAGGTGACATATTTTGCCTTTTTTCTCAGTCTGTTAAATTTCCTGAGATGTTAATGAAATGTCTGTGACAGCAGCCGTTTGAACCATGTCGTTACAGCTCTGTTTGTAGCAGATAGTTTTAGACAGTGTCGCTTTCTGCTCAACTCCACTACTCTCTCCTCTTAAATTTGGACACAAATAGTCATCGAATCATGTTAAAATCTATGACAGTGGTAGTGCACGGTATCTAACCCGAAAGCTCACACCAGCACACACAGCAAACCAAGCTCAGATTACCACACACCAAACTGATAGAAAAATACCTGACTGGCTGTTTTATTAAATACTTACCTACCTTTCAGTCATCTTCAGTTGCACCGTGGGTTGCTGGTAATGATCCCTCTTTTAGGCTCAATGTCATGTGTTGAACTCTGCTACGGTTTATCAATCCCAAGTTCTGCATTTTCCCGATAAAGTCAGCTTACAAAGTAAACATAAAATCTTTTATTTGTAAATGTTTATCTAATAAACAAAATATGTAAACATTAGATACAGTTTTAATTGAACAGCTATCCACTGAAGACGTTTGTGGACCTTAAAACGACTTGTTTTGAACCACATTGACTTTTGTTGGGTCTGAAACTGCTCTAGATCACTTGGGGGCTGAGATACTGCACGACTTATATTCACGAATTTGGTTTCCAGCCCTGCACTACAGTGTTTTGCTTTACAGTTGCTTGACATTTTTATGGGCTTTTGATGGTGTCTTTGTGGCCTCTTCAACATCACAACAAATTCACGTGTATGGCTGTACATGTGCAGGGCTCAGAGGGAGATTTGTTTTAATGATGGTGTTACTTCCCAAAACTGTAGAAGGAGCCAAAGAGCGATAAATTACCTAATTTACTTGATAACTGCTGATGAGAATTTGTTATTACTAGCAAAGCTAAATGCAAAAGAACGCTGACTTCTTAAGCTCAGGGAATGTAGCATAATGTAAAGTTGTGGTTGGAGATAAAGAGCAACACCGGCTACATTCAGACTCACTTCAGTTCTTCCAGCTGGTGATTTCACATCATGTGATGCTCACATTCTTAAAACACCAGCGAGCTCATTGCAACATGACGAGTAATGAGGGTTGATTGTCAATGGAACTTTTGCATGGGTGCATTGTCACACACAAGGACGCACATGCATACACAAGTCCTGTCTGGGGGAGCGGTTCCTCTCTTCCTGTTTTGACAGGAAGTGCGGGCACATGTGCTTCCTGACCCGTAACAGGCGGGACTGACCTCACACTTCTTCCCTAGTCTGTGCGATGGTGCTCCGGGAGGAGCAGTGGAGGCTGCTGTGAGGATTTATCTTAAAAAGAACAAACGCCACCAGTGTTTTTATAAAGTTAGAGTTGCTCACAGTCTTCTTGCCTTGTGAGATCATGATGTAGGCAAAAATGGCCCAACAGCAGATTCTCCCTAAACTAATTTGGTTCTTTTCATGTACAGAGGTTACTAGTTCATAAAAAAGTGGTTAAGATCACCCTGAAAAACTGTTGAAAAGCTGCCGATCCTCAGTATCTGTCAAATTAATTCAAAGTGATCAGGACTAATAGTGCAGTTGATTATTTCCAGCTGTAAGGCTTTAAACATTTTAGATATATTTGATCTTTTGTTGCTGTGGTTTCAGACAGCCCCTAGTTTCCATTTATTTCCACACAAGTTAAACCTCAATCAAGAGACTCAAGCCTCTTTCACGCATGGGTTGCTCCTTTTTGGCTCAAATAGACAACTTTGTTAACCTGCCACCATACCTCCTTATAATGCATGCATGCCAATCACAGGGGGATCAGTCCAGCTTCGGAGTGTCAACAACACAGTTGATGAAAGTGGAGAGCTCCATGATGCTGGCTTGATGAGTATAACCAGGGAGTATAACCTCCCTTCTCGGCTGAGAGGTGTATCTCATGACACGATGCACAGCAAAGGAGCATCAGTTCTGGCACAAGCCAGAGATTTTAGAGAAAAATATCCATTCTTAATTTTGTGGTAATGTAGACTGATACCATTGGACTGACCACTGATGGAAGGCAATGGATTGCATATAAGCTGTGCACCGTGTTCGTGTTTTAGTATGCTAACATTTGCTTGTAAGCCGTTTTTGTAGAATTTACAATAGCTCTACCTTCTTGGGTTTTGATGGGTCCTACAGACGCTTGTACAGACAGACCTCTTCCCTGCAGCTCTTCCTGTTTTTCAGTGATGCACCCTTTGCACAGCAAACAGCAAGTTACAAAGATCAAAAGGTGCACAACATGCACCAAAGTGCACAGAGCGGTGGTGTTAATTTTTGGTGAGAACAGCAATTATAAGCAAAGCATTAAAACCCAGAGTTGCAGCTTAGTTTCAACCTTCCATATAAGAAATGCAAGGTGTTGCCTTTCATACTTTTTTATGAAATTCTGCTAGTTAGTTTGTGACGTAGAATCATCTGAGAAGTTCTCTGTAGAAGCTGTTTAGAAAAAGACGAGAACTTTAAAAAAAAAAAAAACACCTGTCCAAGCAAACTTCAACCGAAATGTGACGATCAGAGCCAGTCAGTGAACAGGAGCCCCTGGGCCTTCTGTTGTCAAGACTTAAACCTACATTTGGCTGCTGGTATAGGTAGCTGGTTAGTCTAAACCTGTTTTTGGCCCAAATGGACAGCATGGAAGCTTGCTAGATTTGCTTGTGATTTGGAATCTTGTGCAACCACATAACATACTTCCAAACTTTCTAAAAGCCTTAAGGTGTTATTGAATAAGCAATGAATTGGCCGCCAGAACACCTCTTAGATGGAGTTTAAAGACGGAGATCATAACAACTGCTTGAAAAGAGAAGAAAAAGGTATTTCTGGACAGAAGTTGATCCAGAGTTAATTCTTCATCTTCCTCTTTTCTGTAGGTGACGTTCACCAAGCGTAAGTTTGGTCTGATGAAGAAAGCGTACGAGCTGAGCGTGTTGTGCGACTGTGAGATCGCCCTCATCATCTTCAACAGCACCAACAAGCTGTTTCAGTACGCCAGCACCGACATGGACAAAGTTCTGCTTAAATACACCGAATACAACGAGCCACACGAGAGCAGGACCAACTCGGACATCGTGGACGTGAGTAAAGCCCAACACATACACATGTGCTCACCACATGGACAGGAAGACACTAAACGGCAATAACTGTTGAGCTCAAGCTTCTTAGATTTAAACATTTGCTGTTCTTTGTAAGAATTTCAGATGGTTGGTCAAAGAAAACATTTCATAGGCTGAATGAGTGAAGGGTTGAGGAAATTCACTCGTCAGTGAAGCACCTCTACATCTATTACAACTACCTCATACAAACTCCATTTCTTGAAAAGTTTACGAAATTGCAATAAAAGTTTTAATCGGTAATTTATTATGTTCTTTTAAGCTTTTATTACCAACATAGTCGAAATATATAAATTGTGTATAACCACAGAAATATTTTAATTTGTGTCTTGGACTAATGAAAGTTGGAGTTCCTCCATTCTAAAAAGTTGTTCATAGTTCATATATACGTGGCATGACCATTGGATTAAAGCAGGTTATTACACCTTATGTCTAATATGTCTCATGCGGAGGAGCTGCTACGTGGGATTAACAGGTGACATCACTGTTTACATTCTCGCAGGGCTGCTTTTTAAAAGAGCGGCTGAGGTCTTACCGTGTTAATCGTCTGGATCAGCTCCTCATTTTTCCATTTTATATTGGGTTCATTTAGTATTTGATGATGGTCAACTTTACAGCCAGGCAACTGCTTTCACCATGGACATGCAGATGTATTTCTTATGCTGCTTAACCGTGGTGTAGATCTACAGTTACAGAGAGCTATCGGTTCGTGTGCATCGGATCCACTCAGTTTTAACATCCTTGTGTGTTCTTCTGTGGAGCTTCACATACACCCTCTGATGACCTTTTGCTCTCATGAACTGAAGAGCACGTGTGTTTGGGTTGTTGTTTGTGTTTGCACAGATGTTGACCTGTGGCCACAGAAGGATCATCGAATAGGGCCTCTTTTCTACACTGATATAGATGTTTAAGTCTTTCAACACATGAGCTCATGAGTTCTGGATAATGATGGTGTAGTCCTACAGCGGATGCACGACATGATGCAAAAAGTGCACATTGCTGTTTTGTTTTAAGCACTTTGAGAATGGCGGATGAGACTTCCTCATGTTTTTGTGTTTATATCGATACCGCATGTGTTTGAATGTATCCACAACATCAGTGAGTGAATGGAAGGCATCATAAAAGCCAGCAGGAAAGAGTATTTAGCAGCAAATGTTCCCAAGGATTAACTCTTACATTCAAACACTGCCTCACTGGGCAGTGTTCCAGAGGTGTTTTGGGGCCAACAGGAAAACCTCTACCAAACCTAACAAAATGAATTCTGCAGAATTATTTGCATTCCACCCAGAACACTTCTGGAAATGTTTGTGTCTCTTGTGCTTATGTAAAAATGACTTCACTAACCAGTTTAGCCATGTTAAAGGTCCTGTATGAAGGATGTAATGACACAAATGGCACATGAACTAAATGACAAAGTAGAAAAGTTCACTTCACATGATCAAGGGCATGAGCAACCATCAGAGAACTTGAATATAAATTCAATTATACATTTTCGAGTTTCTCATTCATTCTACACCAGTAAAAACATAGTTCTGAATGCTTTATTGAACATTTTGTGTGAACTTATGTATTTGAACTTTGTATGAACAGTTCTGAATCAGGATTCCACATCTCAAACCAGCCATGATTCCTACAAACCACACCCACATTTAACTGAACTGTTTCACCCTTTAATGTCTGGCTCTGCTGGTAAGTAAACCTGCCACAACCAGCTCTACCAATCAGTCTAGGGAATGCAATGTTGAAGAAGAGTATGTGTTATCAACCATTTTTTAAAACATGAATTCTTAGTATTTGTGTAACCAGCAGCTTAAAATGGCAGAAAAAAGATACATGTGGCTCATAATGTTGTGGAGCAAATAATGAGAAGTTTCAGAACCTGACGGACCCAGAACTCTTGAGAACTTTTTGTCTTTTCCATTCACCCCAAAACAATCCTGAGTCTGAGTCTGCTGCAGCTAAACGTTTGACAGCAAACGTCTTAGTTTGGTGGGTGTGTGTGAATGTTTGTGACAGCTTTGCACACAGTAATACAGTATGTTCTAAAGTCTGTTCTGTCGTGACTTATGTAACGGTGTTAGGAGAGCACAATGCCAAGCGTACGCCTCAGCAGACACATGCGAACACACACTCACACCCTGAGGACATTTGCTAATCACTTTGTGACACTGAGGTCACATTTAAGTCCAAGCAGGATTCTGGGGCGGCGGGAAGGAACGCAGGAGCTTTTATCCCTGCTGCATCTCCTCCTGGAGTCCATCAGAAAGCAGTCAGACGTCATGTTGTCCATCATAAAGGCTTTCCCATGATAACGCAATGCTTCCTACATGTTAGCTTTCAGTTTCAAAGTTTGAGGATATGTTAACAATATTAAATGTTGTTATTTAAGCTTTAAAAAAGTGCATAAACTGACAAACTGATATCCACTGAAAGACTAACAGAGCTTCCTTCTTTGAGCTGCTGTATTCCTGCTGGATTGGTGGGAAGTCTTCATTTAAGCTAAGCTAACAAAACTGATCATTTGAGCGGTAAAACAAATTGGCTCAGTTTTTGGCCTCTCTTGGAAATCTGCCTGTAATTTACAGCTGAATACATAAACATCCTGTTAAAAAGGTGTCCGTGCCATCTTGAACCCATGTCTGCACATGTTCAGTTCATCCTGTGTGTTTGCATACTTGAGCACGCGGCCCACCACATGGCCTCCCCGCCGACCCGGTCCAAAGCAGGCTTACCTGCGCCGTAATCCTTGCTAATCTTAATGCAATCCTGTTAGCTTGTTACTGTAATCTGTCCAGGCAGCCTCTTGGTCCCTGCTATGTATCCACACAGTTCAGCTTATTTACAGCTGCTCACTGCTGTCGCTGTTCCTGCATCAGCTCTAACCTCTGCACAATGTTTTTCCCACATGTCCATTCACGATATTTCTTTTCTATCACCTTTGTCCAAAATGAGGAGGAAAGGTTCCATGTTTAATTTGAGTAGAGCTGAACAATTCACCAATTCACCAATTCACTAATTTAGACAATGAACATAATTTTTACATTTCAGAAGTGGCTACAGAAGAAAATGGAGTGTCAAAATTAAAAAATTATGGCGAGAGTATGGACGTCACGATTACCCGTTTTCACGATTAATTGCGATATTAAACTTTACGATTAGTTAATCGTAACGTTTCCTAATTACCGCCAATTTCCAGAAAAGATTTGGCTGGAACCATATTGGTACATCAGCGTAACTCGCCCAGAACAAAAACAATTACATTGCATTACACAACAACGGCGTGTCACCGATTGTGTTGCTTTGTTGCCGTGCAGTTGCAGATGGAGGCGTCCCAGTCCCACAGGAGGTAAAGCGTGGAAGAGGAAGAGCTATTCCCTCCGGAAAAACGCTTAAAGTCAGTCGTGTGGGATTTCTTTGGCTACCAAAAAAATGAATCGGTTGTAATTGTGGAAGACGCCCTGCCTAAGTGTAAGACCTGCTGCAAAAAAGTTGCCGTGAAATCAGGCAATACGTCAAATATGTTTGACCACCTGCGGGATAACCACCCGGCATTGTACACTAAAGTAAAGATAAAAGGTAACTGGGTTACGTCATGTCAGTGTTTACCTAACATAACAATGAATTGGTAGAAAATAACGTGTCATTTGCCATTAATGGTGTGCAACACCGATTCGGCATACAGTGCAACGGGACAAGTTAAGCCACATTCACGTAACGTTACGTAAAGCCCAACATGTCTCATAGTAAGTCGTCAAACAGTTTCAGTGTCACTGTGCAATGGCCTGAAGAAGAACTTTACATTGTTGCTATATTATTTTGTTATGAGAGCATCCAAAGAGGGAAATAAATTAAAATAAGACCTAAGTGTTCATGTGATTTTACTTATTCATGGTAGTGTGAAATTAATTAATGCAAAAATATCGTGATTATTTGTCTGACAATAATCGTACCAAGAAAATCTGTAATCGTGACATCCCGAGGGGAGAGTTATAAAACGGAAATGGACAAAATGAACGTACATTAACGAAAATTTAAAAAGTTTCATATTATCATAATTTCTGTTTCTAATGGAACTTAATCCCTTTTCAAAATGAATGATGCCGTTTTTATTCCCACAGAATGAACCATTTATGTCTGTTTGTGGAGCAGATCATTTTATGAAGTAGAACGTCCGCATTTGTGCCGCCGTCTCGCAGTTACCGCCTTAAGAGACATGAAGAAGAAGACGGGATCAGTGGGTGTTGATGCAGTTTTATGAGAAGTTTGAGGGCAGATATTTGAGAAATGGAGGATCATACATTGTATTTGATGCAAGAGCAGACAGCAGTGCGTAAATCAGCCTCATCAAAGAACAGAAAACAAGTAGAAGAGAAGATAGTTTGGGATAGAACAAACACCAGGGGGACTTTTCCCAAATTGAAACTGATTGTTTTCTCCTTAACAAACAATTTAGCTTTCAGAAATGGAAGCAGTCTGTGGTCATTCAATGGGACGACAGCATTTTCAACCAGATCTGGTCCACAACTTAAAGATTTTCAATTACTGCATTTTCTTCCCCCTTCTGTGATGCCACTTTCATACCACTACGTGATGACATTGACTTATGGAAGTCGACAGCAGATACTGATGATGGGGATGCATGGTTGGTGGGTGACATTTAATTTTCTACTTCACTCCCTCCAGTGAATGTTTAGGGTTTGGACCTAGAGGTACTTGATTAGGGTTACATGTTAAAAATGCAAAGATGAGGATTACAAAAGTACATTGTATATGAAAAGATCAAACCTAGTTGTGTTTCTGGTGATTTCATTTGATTTGTGGATTCAGGAGGCTCTGCCATCCTGGTGCTCTAAGACTTAACGGCTACCTACTCAGTCATGCAATCCTCTTATCAGGCCTGGAAACCTGTGCAGGTAATCAAGATATGCACTCTGCTGGTTTCAGGCAGGCAGGAGTTTCTTTATGGGCGAGTAGTCCTCTGAGATGGGTCCTAAATTTATGGACATGGAACCTCTGGGCCCTCTAGCCTCTTATATTCACCACTCTGTGAAAGGTTTTAGGGTTTATTTTGACAGTGATTTTAAATTCAACTAAAGGATTTCTCAGTTGTTAAGTCTGGCTTCTTTCACCTGAGACTCATACCCAAACTAAAGACCCATCTTGCCTGCAAAGATTTAGAGAAGGTGATTCATGACAACATGTGGGTGCAAAAGTGTCCTGATAGGGAAGTAAAAGAGGGACCACATCACTTCAGTATTGTCCTCCTTCCACTGGCTTCCTGTTCACTTCTGGACTGATTCTTACATTTTATCTCTGATCTCTACTCTCTGAACTCTAATCTTTCCAAGCGGCTTGATTTCTACATTCCACCCAGAACAGCTGAGATCATCCAGCCAGTTGCTCCTGCATGTATCTGAAACTAGGCTCTAAACTAGAACTTATCACCCCACCCTGGAGCTGCTCCCAACCTCCAACACTTTAAATCACTTTTAGAGACCCATTTCTTCTCTTCAGACTTCCATTTGTGTTGAGAATGTCTCAATCCATGGGGTTTCAATATAATTTGATATGTTTTACGATATTAAAGTCCTATATTTATTGTTTTTATTTATTCTAGTGGTATTTAGGTCAGTTTATGTTGTTTTTTAATTAATTTGATTGTTAAGGCTGAAACACTTCTTAAAGGCATAATGGCATAATGTTTTTTGTGTTGATATCAACATCAGATGTATGTGAATGTATGGTCATTAGCATCGAGCATGTGGATGGCAACATTCAGGTCAAAATGTGCTCACACTGTAACTGATCTGGAGGATTATCCGCTGAACTCACCCATGGGAAAACACTCTGATCTTGCAGACTTCTTATAAGGTCACTGGATAGTTAAGCTGGAGCAAATGCACATGCAGTCCTTGTGCATGTTTAGTGATAATAACCAATTTATAACCTCCTTATTATTGCACATGCACCTAATTTAAAAGCAGCTACTTCTTATTAAGTATTATCAGATTGGTAATCTCTATCTCCCAAAACTATTCTTTTAAAGTCCCTCCAGCTAATCAGAGCTCTGATCGAACGCTTCAGGAGCAGCTCGTCTCAGCACCATGTATTGTTGCCTTACCCAGCGAGGTTACACATGCCTCCCAAAGGCCACTATCCCTTCCATCATCCAATCAGAACGCAGCAAGTTTAAGCAGAGTGAGCTGGCCAAGTATCACATGCTATCAGCGAAGGCAGGAATCACACAGAAAGCATATGCATGCACTCTTCAGGGTTTCTGGTTTCCAGAACACACACACTGAAATGTTTTCCAGAGATCTTCATCAGATATGGGACATGTATGTTCCAGCTGCTGCCACAGATCTCTACAGACAGCCCTGCTGAACACTACCTGAAGCTACTGCTTCCACTCTGAAGATTTCATGCTTTACAGTAAAGTTAAAGTCTTTGTACTGGCATAGTCAGTTAAAGCAAGACAGTGGTGGTCTTTTTTGACAATTGTGGTTGGTGCAGTTTTCCGTCTGATGAAGATCAGAAGCGGAATTAATTCAGTTTTGTCAGATGTACCCAAATTGGCAAACTGGACCCTTTTTTTACACCCAGATCTTTAGTTTAAGGTTTCTTTCGTGCATTCCTTATGTTTTATGTTTTTGTTTATCATCCTGGTAATGGAAAAAAGTGGGCTTTATATCTTTAAAGAATCTATTTTCAGGCCCGTCTTGATTTTTGGAAAAAGGAAGCTGTTAACAAACGGTGAGCTACAGAAACTATGTGCTTCCTTTGAGTAGCAGCTTCAGTCACATTAATGCATTTTCTGCATTATTGTCTGTAGAGAAGGTTTTATTTTGGATAATTGGGTTTATTTATGCACCATATTGATCCTGCTGGCACCAACACTGTCTGAACTAAACTTGTGAACTAAACTCAAGGATGAAGTTTTTATGTGTGTCCACTGCAAGTAAAGAAAAACAACTTTCTTACTTTCCCATCTCTATCACTTCCATTCTCTCCCAAATCTGACCTTTTTGAACAAATGTGACCTAAATTAAAGCGAACTAGGCAGCAGCGGTCCTCCTATCATTGCCAATGGGCAAAAACTAACAGTTAATATGATAAACCAATTAAAACTGTTAACCGAGGTCACTATTAAGGTTTTTTAATGGAGATTGAGGCTATCCAATTAGATTTCTACTGGCTATTAGAGAGACTGTAGATTAAAGGCTTTCAAGAATTAGGTTTGAGGCACGTCGCTTTGTTGATTTTTCACACAGTTTATGCTCACTGTGAACACATTAACTCCCAGAAACTGGAAACACGCACAAGAGCATGAATCAAAACAATATGTTTTGGGACTGGTGTGACACTGTTGAAGACAAAAAGATTGAAACTGGTTTTTATTAACTTATGGAGGAGTGCAACAGGGAAAAAACAGTTTTCGATGGGGGTTGAAATGTTGGTGCTGGATGATATACGCCCACATAGCTGTGAGAAGGCTGCACACCAATGAAATATCTGCCAGACAGGAATTCAGGAGAAGAGAGGCTCCTTTGTTTTGGGTCATCTTTTTCTGTTCTCATGTGGCAGCTTGGCATGTGCCTGTTTGTGTGTGCAAACAGGCTGCAGGCCAGATAACTATCAGCTTATTGTTTGGTGTCCGTATAGCCTGGGAACCTTGCTGCTATTTTTGAATTGGAGGAGTTTTGCATTCCTTGCAGTTACTCTGTTAACCTTCTTTTGCTTCAGCCTGCTCGACAGCGTCTGTGTGTGTGTGTGTGTGTGTGTGTGTGCGTGTGTTTGTGTCAGACTCCTCGCTGTTTTCAGATTAGAAACAGATGAAGCTGACGCTCACACATGCTCAGAGTCAGTCCAGTTCCTTTGTGTTGGCTGAGATCCCTCCCTGCTAAATGGCTGGAAACCGGTAGTGGTCTAAAAATAGCCCAGAACACAGCTAAGAATAGCCATGACGGGCTGCGAGTGTGTGACTGTGGTTTGCTGTGAATGACTGAGTGTGTGCGTGTTACTGTGTGAGCCACGGGAGGAAAAAAAAGAAAAGGAAGAGAATCAACTTTAGGCCCAAAACCTCCCCCTCTTCCCTCCTTCCTTTTTCCTTTTCTGACCACTACAGTTTATAGCAGCAGATCAGGAGGAGGAGGAATGGATGTAGACTGAAATGTAAAGACCTAAAAACGGTTCATATACAGTTCCATGTAGTCCTGATCAGCCTCATTTCTTTCTGACTTTCTTGTAATCTTTAAAGTGGTCCTGATAAGTACTTTCTGAAGGTCTTTCAGAGTTTTTCTTTGGACATTTCTGCTTTTTCACTAATTTTCAGCCCTTGTACTTGAGCATTTTCAGAGAAATGTGTTTTTTCTTTGTGAAGCCACTTAACTCAAGGGATGAACCAGTGTTGTGTCGACACAGAACAGACAACTTAGCAAAGAAGCCATTTTAAACTGGATCTTTAGGCACTTTGTTACCAGCAGCCTGTCACAAAGACACATCATTTGTTCCCATTTCTTTAGCTGCATCTATGAAAAACAGCAAAGAAAACACAGTTTGACAGACAGAAAATAGGATTTCTGCAGCAACAAGGTGATTCCCAAAGAGCTATTAGCTGAAAACTTGGCATATCTCAGCATGGTGTGCAGTGTGTCCTTAAAACATTTGAGGAAACTGGACAAGTGGAGGACAAAAGAAGAAGTGTCAGGCCTAAAAAACTATCTCCAGCAGATGAACAGGATCTGAAAGTGATGTCCTTAAGAAAGAGGAAAAAATCCAGCTGTGACCTGACAGGACCTGAGAGATGCATCTGGACCTTCAGCTGATCCATCTACTGTTGGCCCAAGCCTCATCAGAAATGGTCTCCATGGAAGGGTGGCTGTCAAGAAGCCGTTCTTAAGGAAGGGAAACAGGGAGAAAAGGCTGAGCTGTGCCAAATGACACAAGAAGTGGACTGAAAATCAGTGGCAACAGGTCTTATGGAGGGATGAATCCTCCCCAGAGCCCGGACCTCAACATTATTGAAGCAGTGTGGGATCATCTGACAGAGAACGGAACAAAAGGCAGCCCACATCCAAAGAAGAGCTTTGGGATGTCCTTCAAGAAGCCTGGAGAACTATTCCTGAAGACTCCTTAAAGAAATGACAGAAAGCTGGTCTCAGAGGGTTCAGGCTGTGTTGGAGAATAAAGGAGCTCAGAGCAGATATTCACTTTAAAGCTGCTGAGAACTGAGAAAAAACTCTGGTTCTGCCTAATGTTTGAACATGTTTCATTTATTTTCTACATCTATTTTATGTATAGCTATATTTATCCTTAAATATATAAGAGGGACTTTCACAGCCCTGTACACAATCAACATTTCTTGTTTCAGCAGTAGAAGATGCTTTAAAAGCTTTTACTGATGTAAAAGTAGCAACAGAACGTTGTCAAAGGTTTGTCCCGCTCATATTTGGGTGACATTTACGTACATTGTGTCTGGTTAATGTAGGATGATGGAGTTCGTCTGCAGTCTAACAATCTGCAGTAGTCGGGTATTTTAGGCTTATTTTAGATCATTACATGATAAAGATGATGAATTCGCACTGTGCTCCTGGTGGTCGTGCCAGCGTTTATTTCCATGTTTCTCCCATGCTACATGTGAGCGTACATTACGGGCAGCCGAGCCGAGGCTTCTCCCTGATTGGCTCAGCAGCTGCTCAGAGACTTCAGTCATTTCAAGTGGAAACACTTGAGTCTCCAAACAGAACCAAACTAAAATTGTTCATACACCCACAGTGAGAACGGAGCTGCAGTGGTACTTTAGCGCCCCCTGCTGGTGACAGAAGGTCACATCACATGTTGAATGGCAGCACAGTTAGATTCAGTATGGGTTTATCACCATCATTAATATTAATCTTGTTATGATTAGTTCCTAACACCACAGATTACTGCTTGTTGATGCAAAAATGTAGCTTTTATGTTTCATATAATGTTTTTTCCCCTTTCCGTATCTGTAACAAAAGTAAACTGTAATTGATGTTTAATCATGAAAATAACTACCTTCTTATTGTCTTTCTCCCCAGAATCTAATGTCACTTTGAAGGTATAAGCCTAATGATCCTAATAGGGAATTGCAGCTTTTTATTGATATATAAAAGTGACAATAGCTAATTAATAAATCAATAAAAACTGTATTTTTCTTTGCCTTTTAGGCTTTGGAAGCAAAAGATTCAAAAGACTCGACAAAAATAAAGACTTATATGTATATAGTCTTACAACAAGGTGTACAGCTGGCTATAAAACAAATTAGGCCATCGAAGCATTACCTGAAAGCTTCACAAATGATTTAAACCCTTCAAAAGATTTTGCAGCAGTCAGTTGCCAGGTTGGAGCTCCAGCTGTCAGGCGTTTGGTTTTAGAGCTGAATCTACCAACCAATTTTTGCCTGCAACTCCTAAAAAAAAAAGCATACCCAAAATAAATCGAAAGCTGATCTTGAACCCCTTGGACTAGACGGCTGGTTGAGGTCTCTTTTGAAAGAGAACACTCTGAATTTTCCCGGACAACAGTCAGAATCTCGCTAAGTGCTGCTGTAACAGAGTAATATGAGCTTGAATACAGTGAGAGAATTTTATGTCTGCATCATTTTTCTTCCCAAATATGTGTCTTAAAAGTGACTTTAGCATAGGGCTGCGGACTGAAAAACTCAATGGGACTACAGCCTGAAGTCTTACCTAGTCCCACTTCAAATTTGACTGTAATACAACAAAAGATTTGTATTTTGTACTGGTTTTTCTAAGGATAGGACCAGGTGTGCCAAAGCAGTGCCAAAACTGTGCCATTTGAAGAGCCTTGGGAAAGAAGGCTGCTATTCCTGAACGCTTCAACATAAAATCATGATCTTTGGCTCCAATGTAAGGTTACACTTGGGACTGCCGTATCCCACATCCAGATCCTCTGTCAGTATTACTGACAAAGAGTAACAGAAGCACAAATACATTTTGTCTATAACCAGAGCTTTGTGCATACAAAAAAAGTCAAAACAGATAGTATGGTCAAAATGCAATTAGTTTATATACATAAATAATGTTTTGTTGGAGTTTTATCTTTTCTTAGAACTGTCAGGCTTTATAGGGGACTTTTAGTGTGTCCACACTTCTGATTGTATCCTGGATTACTATACATCATTGGAATCGCAAGACCCTTAGCTTTTCAATGGTATACAACATATTTAGGTGCATATAGGGGAGCTAAGGAAAACTCCAGATTTGCCCTGAAGTATGCAACGTACTGCCGTCGGGACATAAAAACGTTAAGGGGTTAATGTCAGCAGAGGGTTGGTGTAATGCAGCTTGTTGGATATAACAAGTGTGATGCACCTCTGGATTATCTGTTAGTGACAGCAGAAACTCATCCAGCAGGAAGGTCAGTTATCTCATGTAACTGAAGTCCTCTGATGATAATTAAAAATGTGATAAGTTGTGTTGTATTTACCTGATTTTAAGACCAGGTGAATACCAGATTATTATGTATTATTACGTATGTATTAGAACCGAAAGATGGATGTATTATGGTCTGTGTGTTGGTTTGTTTCGTTCTGGGGAACGTTAAGCGTGAACAAAGTGGATGAATGACTGAGCAGTTAGATACAAATCAATGTTCCTTTTTCTCTTCTACAGGAATAAATTAAGGTACAATATGTGACCTTTGGGGTTTGACCAAAGCTTAATTTCATTAAAGTTCTTGGAGAGTTGAAGCAACAAGAACCCATCATTTTTTTGTTCTAATTGGAATCACTTTGGTTAAAAGCTGTGGTACCAATGCCCTACTGGAGGCTTTTTCCCCTTTATTCTCCAGTATTTGAAGGAATACTGCATAGTTGTAATGCAATTGAAACAACGTCATGTTTTAATAGTTGATAATGAGCAGTAACACTTTCTCACAATAACAGGGACATGTTGCCTGGTGTAAAAAGCCAATTGACTCAATAACAATGTAATGTTTTCAGTTTAGGCTGAAGAGTTTCCTCTGAAAACTCAAAGCTGCACTTCCATCAGAAAATGTTCAAACTTTCTTTGTACAAGTGCTCCAACTTGAATAGAGTAAATTGCTCATTTATCTTGAAAACTGGCCATGCTTGAGATGTGATCATCAGCAGAACGTGCACCCAGTGTTACTATTTTAATCCATTTGTGAGGAAGTTTAATTTAACTTAAGATATCCATCCATCCATTTTCTACACCCCTTTTACTCCATCTCAGGATCCCAGCTGTCATTAAGTCAGAGGCAGGATACCAAAATATCAGCTGAAACAGAAACAAATCGTGCTGATAAAGATCATTTTAATTAGTATAACGAGAGCCAGACTGAGTCGGGGCTTTCTTTGAAATATGTGCGACTTTTCAGCCAGGTAGCAGTTTGTTTTAGGAAATCATGAGGAGGGTTTTCTGGAAACTTGTAGAACATTTCAAGCAGCTGTTTCTTGTGTCTCTTTACATAAAGCAGGGCTGGTAAATGCTTCCCTCTAATTTTGGACCAAATTTCCATCTGCTGCTAGAGCAGTTACTGTGGGATGTTGTAAAAGCTGCATGTCATGCTTTTTGGCACACACTTGGTATCGAAGCACACACACGTTGGTGCACACATGTGCTCGAAGCACCATCTGAAGTGGAAGTTGTGGAAGAGGAAGAGACCACCCACGTGAAAGAGAGTGATGGACGTGAGCAAAATCGATGGAAAAGCAAAAGAGTTGGATGGGATGTTATATTATAACCTCACCCTCCATCCATCCATCTTCTATTTTCTGTGTCCACACTAGTGGTAGATTTGATGTTTAAAATGACATGTAGCTGTAGATTTGATGTTTAAAATGACACGTAGCTGTAGATTTGATGTTTAAAATGACATGTAGCTGTAGATTTGATGTTTAAAATGACATGTAGCTGTAGATTTGATGTTTAAAATGACATGTAGCTGTAGATTTGATGTTCTTGTTGCCGTTTGATTTTGAATTTGACTTTAAAACCATTTAAATAATTAATTCTAAGTGTCTGCAGCACACCGACATGCTGTTCTTTTCTCTTAGAAGAGGAATTGTTTGCAGATCTGTGGCCACGTGAACATCTCACGTTTACGTGCATGTGATCAGAGGACGGAAACTGCCAAAAACAAACAGAATATATGTAGATGGCTCTTATTATATTAAAATACCAACATTAAAAAGAACAATGAAACAATTTATACAATAGTTAATACACTAAATGTTTTATTCTGATAAAATGCATTATTTTAACATTGTGTTAAAACGTCTTTATTTGCTGTCATTTCAGTTATTTTTTTTCTACAGTGTACCTAATTTGCATAATTTAGCAGAAACACAACAGAAAATAAGCTGACGAAAATAAACTAGAAATAACAAAGAAACATCTGATAATAAAATGATTAGATGTAAAAAAATACATTTTAAAATGAAAGCAGAACACACAAGTACAAAAGAGAAAGAAAAAAATGTAGAATTTGATCAAGAATAAATGATTAAATAAAGAAGTTTTTATTTATTTAGTAAATAAATGAGGGACTAGCAAAGTTTCAAATTTAAGCAAAAATATGATCTGTTTTACATTTCATACGTGAATTATTCTTAGTTTTATTCATTTAGTGGAACACAAATGTATTTATTGAGCTTTTTTTCTTTTTTGTGATGATGGCAGCTCTGTAAACATGCCAGGCACTTTTTCTCTGGGCCTTTTCTTTGTGGCACTGCACCTTAAAATGACCCTGTGATGCTAACCGTCAGCGGGATACCGCTGCTATGTGTGGGTGACATCACCCTGCAGCTGCAGCTTGATTGGCTGATCAGACAGATGCAGGCTGACACAAATAGAGCAGATACTTATTTATTTTGTTGCTGTCATTAAGGGATTTTGAAGGATTGTTTTATCCCTCAGTTCTAATCAGAGAATGTTAATTCTTTGAATAATCATCTCACGACTCATCAGAAATCAGTCTCAGGGGACATGTTGCTGCACATTTCGTCTTTTCCTGTAACTGAAGTCATACTTGTAAATACTTCCCTGTGTTACATTGAAAAAGGAAGATGAATGCACTGCTCTAACTGGTGGAAGTAGGCTGCTGGAGTCGGATTTATGTTTCAACAGAGCGGCCAGAGTGCAAGGGAGGGACGGGAGTGACGAGAAGCTCAGAGGAGCTTGGCAGCAAAAAATAGCCTTCTACGGCCATCCCTCCAGGAGCCATGCTTATATTGGTGGTTACTGCCTCCTCCTCCTCCTCTCACCACACTCCCCCTCCCTGCCACTAAAGCAAAACAGGTGGACATGACTGGGATGAGTGGGATAGCTGGTCCAGCCACTGTGTGTTTGATACTGCAGCAGCCATCCAGTGACAGACTGAACTAATGGGCTGTGAAGTGCTGAAGCAGGCCACCGAGAGCCAAACCACATACTGTACAACACACACACACACACACACACACACACACACACACACACACACACACACACCACCTGATACTTGTGTGAGAGATTTCACAACACTGACATGACACACATGCAACATTTCAGAAGCATCCTCAATGCAACATGTTTGCTTTTCATGTGTCAGAGATAAAGGGTGGCATGTGTGTGTTTGTCGTGTTGGAGCTGCTGTGTCAGGTGTGATTGGGCCCGGTGCTCTCTGCAGTCTGACTGCAAGACTCACTGGTGGGAAAGCAGATCAGATTGCGCCCTCTGGTGGTCAACACTGCTGTCTGCTTCCCTTCATTTTTGATCTGACAAATCTTTCAGACACAAGCTTTTGTAATTCACTAAAAAAAAGGCTGTTACAAAACCTAAACAAGGAACAGTTAAGAGACCTTGATCAGAGGATAAAGAAGTCTTCTAAAGAGTCTGTTCCAGACCAGGTGTGGCTTTGTGTACAAGTTCTAAGATTTTAAATTCAATTTTGAATTTAGTTGGAAGCCGGTGAAGGGAGATGAAAATTGGAATGATGCTGGAGCACCAACATTTGGACAGTTTTTGGACTAAGTGAAGACTGATACAGCAGGCTGGACATGAGAGGATGATGATAGGATTTAAAAAATTGACAGAAAATGACAGAAATGTAGAAGAAGTAAAGTTTGTGTGTCTTGTCTGCTCTTTCTAACCAGACGCTGCGTAAGAAGGGTTTAAATGGCTGCGACAGCCCCGACATCGAGGCTGATGACTCTGCAGGCCAGAGCCCAGAGTCGGACGACAAGTACCGCAAAATCAACGAAGACATCGACCTGATGATCAACAGACAGAGAATCTGTGTAAGTTCACATCTGCCGCTCAGCATGCTGTGTTTGAGTCGGCCGTTATATGACAGAGTCCTACTGCTCTCCCAGCAGGGTCTTCCTGCCTCCAACTACGACATGGGGGTGACCATCCCGGGCAGCAATCACAGCGGACTGCTGTACTCCCACCAGGGTATAGGGGGCGCTCTGGGTAACCACAACCTGCTGCCCATGTCACACTCCTCCCTGCAGAGAAACAGCATGTCGCCCCAGCGACCCTCCAGCACAGGAAATGCAGGTGTGTTTATCATCCTCATCATCATGTTATTTCAGGTTTCCTCTTATCATGTGAGGTGTGATGGTTCAGTTTTACAGATTATTGTAGATGAGAAAAGAAGAAAAGCTCAGATCGGAGTCGTGTTTGATCCGATGTGGGTTGTGTTCTCAGAAACTCAACGTTTCTTTTTCAGCTGTAATACTCACAAAAATTCCATTAAAATATGTAGCTAATGAATGTTATATCACTGGAAATGTAAAAATCTGTAAAAGTAAGAGTTGCTTTGATGTGTGTTTCTGTCTGAAGGACTGATGGGTTCAGAACTGAACAGCACTGTGGGTAAGTCTGTCGTCTTATTTCCTTCAATCAACCACTCAGGCCTCAGTTCAGGTCTTTATTTTTCACCGTCTTGACATTACACAGAGAGACAGAACTTAAAAAGGGACACTAAAATGTTCTAACTGAGCTTAATTATTAGATTAAAGTCTGTAGGCAACCATGGAATCACAAAACAGATCACTGTCTGAGACGAAGATCAGAATGAAATGTTTGTGGTTTCCAAGCTTTGTTGCCTTCTCCTTTTCTTCAGTTCTGTCCTGTTTTTATCTGAGTGAAATGACCCAGAAGTATCTGAGCAGCAGCCATGATAAGAGCTGTTTAAATTCTCTAAACACTAAGGAAAGGAGCATCCTTTATGAGAGAAATTAGATCCTTGTGACTGCAACTTTCATAGCAACGCTTGATTTTTGGGTAACTGTGTGATAAGACTACATTGGATCTAAAATACTTTTTGTAGAATATTTGTTGAACATTTTCCTCATTTCTTTGTCTTGACCTTGTGAAAAACATCATTACTTCTCTGTTATCACCAGGTGATGCTCAAGTTAAAGTTAAAGCTGCATCGTCTCTTACAGGAAACGGCACCTTCTGCACCTCCCCCGGGCTCATGTCACCGGGCGGCGTCTCCAAAAATATGCAGGACAAGAGTCCTCCTCAGATGAGCATGAGCTGTAAACCCGACCTCAGAACGCTGATGCCCCCCTCTAACAAGTGCACCAACATGCCGACTATTGTGAGTGACTCCTTCTCTGTTACACTTTTGATTTCATGAGTCAGTTTTTATGCAGAGACTAATTTTAGTTTGTGCTCTAATGCTGCCCCAGTGTGAGGACTTTGACCTTATGTTGGTAAGTAGCGATCAGATTTCAGTAGTTTTCAGCAGGGAGGGATGTTCTGACAGACCAGCTGCTCATTAACCAACAAAATATCTCCATCAAACACACGAAGCTCTCTGACTTCAGTTGTAAATTCTGCTGCTGCCTGACACTTTCCTTGCAAATGAGTGCACTAAGTGGTCTTCAGAAGTTCAGATAAAACTCCATAAATGAGCTTCTGCCATGAGTGCCAGTAAAAGTTTTGTTAAATCAAAATCCATGTCCTAAATTTAGATAATTAACTTGTTTTTCCTCAGTTTGATTTATTTAATTCAGGAGCCAATAATTCACAATAAATAAATGTTAAATTCTGCATTTTTCTACCAAGCTGAACAAATCTTTTATTGAATAAAAGTTTTAGTGAATAACTTTTGGTTTCCCTCCAAAGAGACATCTTTTATGGAATGTCATTCTGGACAATATCAAAGAAAAATAGTCAATTTAGTTAAATAAAACTTGTATTCTGATGCTTTTATTTTCCAACTCTGATCATTTCAATTCAGTTTTATTTATAAAGTTATCAAGGCACATCAAAAATACAGTCCAATTAGAATCCATTCAAATCAAATTCAGTTCATTCCAAATCAGTCCAATTCATACACAGCCAATTAGATAAAGTTTCCTAGCTAAGGAAACCAGCAGATTGCACTGAATCCAATCCTGGGCGTGCACGAGGCGACTGTGGAGAGGAAAAACTTCTTTTTAACAGGAAGAAACCTGCATTCTCCCTTTGTGAGTCGGAGAAAGTTTAATCATCAGAAAACAACTTGAAGCTTGTGAGTGTGGAGGTTTTTCAATGTGAAGCCCTCACTTGGTGGACGGGTCATGGCTCACTATGAGAGTCATTGATTAGTTAAAATGATATATTTATTAATACAAAAAAGACCCAACTGTTCTGGAAATGGGGTTTGTATTTAATTTCTGTCCAAAATAATTTTATATTCAGATTGCATTCCATACATACAACAGCTCTGCTGCAGATGTTAAAAAAAAGGATTTTATTCCATAAATTGAGATGGAAAATGTTCAGTAAAAACAGAACTGTGAACTACTATTCCTGAAATAGTTGTTAATATTCAGTCTCCACGTTGAAGCCCACACATTTTCCATTTTCCTTGTGTTTTTGGTACCAAATTCTACAGATCTTTCATGGGAATAACATTGAAAATACTAAATAAGTAGGGAAATCCTAAAAAACTGCAGCCCTTTGTCAGGAATAATGCACATTTTGTCAGGAATAATGCACATTTTGTCAGGAATAATGCACATTTTGTCAGGAATAATGCACATTTTGTCAGGAATAATGCACATTTTGTCAGGAATAATGCACATTTTGTCAGGAATAATGCACATTTTGTCAGGAATAATGCACATTTTGTCAGGAATAATGCACAGTTTGTCAGGAATAATGCACATTTTGTCAGGAATAATGCACTGTGATACAACACTGTTTTATTTGGGAATCTGCAGATAATCGTTTCACCTGAGTTGATTTGGTCTTTGTGTTTCTGAGTGTTGTTCCTTTTCTTTGCAGAACCAGAGAATAAATCACTCCCAGACCGCTCAGACTCTGTCCACCCCAGCGGTGTCCATTGTCGCTCCGGCTCTGCCCGGTCAGGGGATGGGCGGCTACCCGTCTGCGCTCTCCTCCTCGTACGGCACAGGTGAGTGCAGCTGATCTGCTCAGCTGGAGGCTGCCTCGTGTAGGGCGTCTTTAAGAGGACCGTCTTTGTGTGTTTTCTCCTCAGAGTTCTCCCTCGGCAGCGACCTGTCCGCTCTGTCTGGGTTTGGAGGCTCTGGTCTGGGATCAGTGACGAGCTGGCAGCAACAGCAGATACAGAATCTCCAGCACTCAGCGCTCGGACACATGGGGTGAGCCCAAAAGCAGCGTGTACGAGCGTGTTCACACCAAACGTTAAAAGTGATCAGATCTCAGTTTGTAGATAAACACGTGTGCTGTGTCACTAAGTCAGCTGAGCATCGAACAGAACATCGGTAGGTCCACTGATGTTTTACATTTACTGCAAATTATTTCCAAGAATTAGATAATCTACTTAGACTTTACTGGCTCACCATCAGACCACCAACCACGACTCCTCTGATCTGATTGATGCACAACGGGTACAAAAGGGAATCTGTTGAGTAAACTCTCCTATAAAGCATCCCAGTTATCAACTGATCGATATTTTCCTGATAAAAAAATTTTTTTTCATTGACAAGTCTCAAAATGAAAATTTAGACCCTCCAAAAATAGCTTTTTCACCATCTCCCACAGATTTTTTAAAGCTTTTTTGGGCCGAAGTGTCCTTTATTTGACAGGAAACGGGGAAGAGAGACATGCAGAAAAAGGACTTGAACCCGGGCTGACTGTAGCAGAACCACAGCTTCTGTACATGGGACGCCTGCTCAGCCAGCAGTGCCTCATCTTTCATTAATTCTCCCTCATAAGTCCAGTTTGCATGGAAACATAGAAAATACAGTCCACCTTCTGAGCTTTTGATTGACACCTCACAGGCTGCAGGAGCTTCGTGTTGTTTCAACAGGAACCGACCAGTCTGTGTTGTAAGAAAGTTAGTTACCCTTTTGTGCTGTG
This sequence comes from Leuresthes tenuis, assembly GCF_036924035.1. Taxonomy (NCBI): domain Eukaryota; kingdom Metazoa; phylum Chordata; class Actinopteri; order Atheriniformes; family Atherinopsidae; genus Leuresthes; species Leuresthes tenuis. Next base: position 28,450,629 of record NW_027325373.1, read on the forward strand.
AGGTCAGCAAGCTCATTCAGGGGGAGGAGCGTTAAAAGGCAACTCCCAGGACCGACAGGTGCCTTGAAGCTGCACTCACATCTGCTCTGGTTACAGCCTCTGTAGACCTTTTTTACATAACAGACGAGCAGGAGGGTTTGTGTAAAAGTTACATCCTGGGAGTTTGGGTCATCATTTGTTCCTGAAACCAAGAGTCATGCTCATCGGTCTGCACTGTCATCCTCGTGGGATTCAGTTGACTTGTTTAGGGTGTGTTTGATGTGGAGGGTTTTCTGGTTTCTGCTTAATGAAATTTGATAAACATGTCCTGGGTACGTTTGCACCTGATCAGCTCACCCAGGACACATGTCAGCCTCAGGTCTGAAACGCCTCCCCTCCTCTTCCTCACAGGAACTTGTGCCAGAACTCAAACATGAACCTCCCATCCACTCATCAGAACCTCCACATCAAGTGTGAGCCGGCCTCTCCTCCAAGAGACCGGAGCATCGGGATGGTCGGCGCCGGACTCGGAGGATGCGTGACCACAGCTGGCTACTCCATCGCCGGTCGGGGGCCTCACGAGTCTGGCCATTCCCCCGGCGACAGCGCATCCAGCTGCGGGAGCTCGTACGAAGGCAGCGAGGAGCGCGAGGATCACCACGGCAACGACGGCTTCCTGCTCCGACCTCTGACGAGTCAGGATGAGCGCCACAGCCCGTCAGTCAAACGGATGAGGCTATCAGAAGGTTGGGCAACATGATGGGAGCCACCCTGCGGCCTCAGGGGAGGGGGGTGGTAGTAAAGTTACCTTACAGTGTTATTATTATTATTATCATCATATTCTTCTTGTACTGAGTGCGTGTGCTTAATGTGTAACGGTAACATGTACACGAGGGAGGCTTTTTTGTACGGTTATAGTGATATTCTGCTGCTTTTAACAACATGTGCTGTAAGAAGGCCTGAAGCAGAGTGAAGACTTATTACAGATCAGGATCAGTACACAAAACTGGGAAGTTCGACTTGTGTCAAAATATTTTCAGTAAGAAGTAGAATCTCAGAGCTTTGTGTCTACAAAAAAGTGACAAGAATTCAAATAAAACCAGTACAATCGATCAGATTACATCCAAAACCTCAAATTTAAATGTTACAAACAGTCAGAATCTGAAGGGAGCTGCCTTAGGTTAAGACAGAGGGAAAAAGATCCACCTCCCTCCCATTTCTGTCCGTTGGGCAAAACACCCAAAACATCTGGTTCTCATCGGCAGTGTGAACGGTGTCCATTAAATGCTGCTTGCTTTCCACAGCTTCTTCAAGGTTGTTGTAACATCTGATTTTATCACAATTTTGAAAGAATGTTTCAGTTCCCAAATTTCAAAATAGGATATGAAGAACTTTAAAAACTACAAAAATGAATAAGCATTCAATAATGATTGATTTGATCAACTGATCGTATTATATTTGATCCTTTTAAGGAACACCCTTAACTTTAAGTGTTTTCTTTAAACGCAAAATCTAAGGAGTGTATAGGTATGTACAAGTATTTTGGTCCCGATTCGGCCCCAACTCTGTTGAAATCTAAAAAAGCTTTTGAATCGATGCAAAATAACGGCGCCAAATGAGTCAGAAAACGATTAAACCTTAAATACAACAGGCCAGGTGATGTCATTTAAACCTCAGATTTGATTTAATGGGAAACTTAAATTTCCCTGAAAAACATGAAAACTATTGTAATAGAGTATCACTAAAACGTCAGTATGATGCGTTTAAATATCTGAGCCACATCTCAAACCTGGGAATTATTAAATCTACTTAAACCAAAGATGGAAAAAATCTGGTGAAACAAATTGATTTTCAATTTCCATCTTTTACAACACATTGAAGTTCTTCTAATCTGAATTTGTATGAAAGTAAAGCTTTTAGATAAATGTAAATCTTTGTTCAAAGCTCCCAGTTTCTCTGAAGTTTTTTGGACACATAAGTTAAACTTTAGAGTCTTTGAATATCATGTGCTGACGCAGCTGGAGGGTTCATCAGTGTACATTTACGGCTTGTTTTATGTGTGCGTGTTCGGGTTGGGGGGGGGTTGTAAGTTAATAACATGGAAAATGCACATGTACGCTTATGTATGCAAACTAACTAAAAGGTGAAAGTGAAGAAGTCTGGTACTCTGAACAGTGAAGCTACTGGTGACGTGGATTCCTGCAGGCGTGCTCGGTCCACAGTTACACAAGCTGTGTTGCAGGTTCAACAGTTTATATGCACACATATTAAAGTATCGCACGGTTAAATGCGAATGTATGGAGGGTGAAGAGTGGCAAATTAAACAGGTAGGAAAAGAGTGGAGGAGTAAGTGCAGGAAAGGGGCTTTCAACCAGCAGAACTGGTCCGGCTCTCGTTCATTTAAACCAAAGCCGCATTAACTAAGGAACTAAAGTCTTTGTTCGAAATAAGAACAGGCACAAATGGACGTGTTTTAAAATGATAGAAACAAACAAGCTGCCTGACAGCAGCGTGGAACTGCTGCTGCTGCTGGTTCGATTGCAGTGGAAGAGATGGAGAAACAGGAGGTTTTCGTGGGAGTGAAAGGATATGCAACAGGTTGCACAGGAGAGAAGCTTCAGAGAATGTCACGTTTATCAGTGAGAAAAAAGTGGGAAATGTGAGAAAAAACTATCCAAATGCACCAAACTGTGGAGGCAAAGAGAAGCAGTGACGACTGATTCTCCCAAGAAACGTGAAAATGAACCACCACAAAACACCTGCTGGGTTTTTTAAGAGCTCTCATCCAGGAGACGTCTTCATATAAGACATGTAAGTTCTGCAAATTAGGGGAAAAAAGCCTTTTTTAACTTTTTAATATTTAGATTTTCAGGGCCCACAAGTTAACAGTCTTTGAAGTTGTTTAAATGAGTCACTTTTGAAGCTTAAAATAGTCTCATAACGAAAGGTGCATTCCATAAAACGTTAGGTCTTTGATTTACTAAATGTAGTCAATTTTAAGTAAATTAAGTTGGAAATTGATGTGTGGGCGAAATCAGACTACATAAATGGATCGTTCCTTTTACATATTTCAACATAAAGGGTTTTGTAGTGGTTCTATTTCTCCGTTTTCTTTCCAGTATACTAAAAAAATGGTGTTTTTTGGCCTTGTTTCTATGATAAACAAACAGCGTGTGCCGTTTTCATATCGTACTCTCGAGTCCTCATGATGCACACACACAGTTAGCATGTGCTGATAGCTTTGAAGATTTAGTGGTCAGAGTGAGGAACCTAAAAGCCATAACTGAGAGGATGGAGATGCTTTACTGCACAGGAATAATAGTGTTGTGTTTTGTAACAATGAAAGTTTCCGATTTTTCTTTTTGGGATGTCTGCTGTTCTGTTTAATGACAGATTGTTTGTAAAAACAGCAGCTGGAAGCACAAAGTTCTCTTACATTTCAGGGATTTTACATCAGCTTGAAGTTAAACTGAAGTGTTCAGCTGGTGTTGGACCCAACAAGAGCTCACAGCAACAAACGGAGCGCAAACATGGCTGCTGTCTGTCTTCACTATTTATTAAATATAAATTTGTTAGTGTTAGCACTTGGGTAGTTTATTCGAGGATTGGAGCATTCTAAAACCTCTAGTGCAGTAAAATTAAACAGAAATTTTCTAGCAAAATGGCCCCTTTTAGCAGACTGATTCTGATTCTGATTCTGATTACTGATTGGTCAAACTTACACTTCAGATTTCTACAAGCTCACAAGATGATTAACAAGAAAAACAAAGTTCTGACACATGAATCTGTTCAGTTTGGGGGTTTTAGGCCTCAAAACAGTTTGTTAAATACAACCACGAGAAGAGCTTCAAGGGAAAATGTGTCTTTGCTTTTAGATCTGACTCAGCGTTTAACACCCTGCTGTGGACTGTAACAGCCACTTCTTTCTGTAGTTGTGGGTTTGTGCTGTATCTGAGCCGGTCCGACACCAGCCACACAGAAGCTGAACAGACGACCTGCAGGGCTGCAGACTAACATCCACTTTTATTTTTTTGTAATTGTTGCAGAGGTAGAAGGGGCTGAGGGTTGTTCACATTTGAATATTTTGGTTTAAAACTGTATATTTGGAGCTCAAACCCTCAGCCGCCTCTGTCTCAACTGTAAATCCAGCAGCTGAATTGACTCGTTAAAATCTCTGCCGCTGTTCTGGACACACACGGCTGTTTAGTGACAGACGGCACAGGGCAGAGCCTCTACACTCTCCCCTTTTACAGAGCTGGTCTTTCTGCATCACACCCAGCTCAGACAAAGGACACGAAAGCCAGGAGCTTGTCCTCGTCAACTGAGTTTGGGTGGAGGTGGAAGCTTATGTTAAAAAGGAAGGTGGAGCGTGAACTAACCACAGTGTGAATTCCCAAGTGTGCACATGTTTTTGGTTTGATTCTTTAATTGGTTACTTATGAAACCTTGCCAGATCTGTACCTCAAAAGCGCCAATAAAATCATATTAATTTTATTTTCACCAGGTGACATCAGTGAATGTCGTAGAAATGTACACTTTGGGCTGTACATCCCCCACTTTATATGCACTACTGCTTCCAATAACGACCACATAGATGTTCTAAGATTGTTAGCGGCATGAGCTGGCCTTTTGTCGCCACCAGGAGACAAAGCTGAATAAATTAAGTGCACCTCTGTTACAGATCATGTACAGAAATCCCTCACTCAGAAATGTGGTAATATTTGTATTTTGCAGGAAAAATAAATATATACGGGCTCTGTAAGAAATGTGTCTGTGTTGTCTTTGTTACTTCAATTTCTTGCTGTATTTAGAATTATTTAAGGTTCTCTGTCCAGACTTTTATTAAACTACTTACTATAGCTTAATAAACTCCCCTTTGGAAGGGTTATCAGGGCAAGTATGGCGGATACAACTCGAGCCACTTTATAAGTTAAGTTTTATTGCGTGCACACACACAATAAACATTCACGGCATGACTGCTACAGCTACACTAGTTAGTTAGTTAGTAAACCTGAAATGCAAACTCAAAACTCCAAAACTACTAACTAATGAAATTATACACTCATTCACTGTGACGTTAATTCTTGATGTAACATACTAGCAATGCTTAACTCACTCACCAACAAGGCGAGTGAGTGCATACACACACAGACTGGAGACCAGGAATGATAACAAAACAAACCTTAAAGTAACATGAAAGATAATACAGTCATCATCGCTGCAGTAACCTGGTTTGATTATAATGTATGAAATATAAACATAAAATTCATTTGGGATAAAGTGGTACAGTAAATGTGCACACTTATTGCCTCAAGTACTCAAGAACATAGTCATAACACTTATCACTTATAACAATATATATACATATATAAAGCAATTGTTTCTTCTGCTGGAAAGTTCTACATTCCCATAGAGAACCAAAGGACGAACACTGCATTTAAGGAGCCTCACGCTGTATATATACATACATACAAACACACCGACTGATCAGGTTGACCAGCAGGTGGCGATGAATGACTATTAACTGTATGATGACACCCCTCAAACTTCCTGCTGAACTTCAACACGGATGTGCAACACATTAAGGGCTGCAGCTTTTCATTAGCAGGTAACAGCCTTCAAGAGCTGCAAAAATCTTGTTTAATTCATTGCCCAAATAGATTGATAGATTGATTTTGTCATGTGTCCTTCTCAGCTCCCCAGACATACAGTATTTTCTAAAAAGACACCAGATCCAGAGCAGAAACATGAACTACATCTGCAGATTCTCAGTCATCGAGGTCATGGTCATTGAAAGAGTTTAAATAGAAGCGAGCTGAACTTCTTGTCTTTACTCTGCCGACATCCACACGGTTCTGTTTGTGCTACATTTTGGGTCAACAGCGTCAAAACTCCCCATGCATGAGAACATGATCTGTTTACAGAACATAGTTGAGGTATGAGCAACTCCTGCAAAGTCTCCCTTCAAAACTGTTTTATTTATAAAGCACCAAATCACAGCAAATATCATCTCAGGCCACTTCAGTCCAGTTCAAGCCAATTAAAATACAATCATTATTCAATGGTCCAATTTATACAGAGCCAGTTAAAAACAAGTAGCCCAGCTAAGGAAAACAGATTGCACGAGCGTGCACGAGGTGACTGTGGAGAGAAAAAACTTCCTTTTAACAGGAAGAAACCTCCGTCAGAACCAGATCCAGGAAGGGTGGCCATGTGCCTCGACCAGATGGGGGTTTAGAGGACAGGAAAGAGGGAGCAACAAGCACCATAACACCTGGTTAGGGATACCTGCTGAGAAGGAGGACAAAAATAAGGACAACAATAATGTTGTCCTTATTTTTGTCCTTATTATAAGGTACATAGAAAGTAAATAGAGCAGAGGGAGGAGGGGTGCATCATGGGAGGTCCCCCAGCAGTCTGGGCCTTAACTATGGGATGTTTCAAGGTCACCTGAGCCATTCCTGAGGTAGAGAAGATGTCTTCTTCCTGAACCCAATCTGGCAGCTGGTTCCACAGAGAGGGGCCTGATAACTGAAGTCAGCATTCAAGTTTGTCTGCTGTGTCTGGTGTTTTTTTTTCATGATTTACAGAAATTAATACAGAATTTCAGGCCACAGACTTGTGCAAAGTGAAAATGTTACAATACACAAACCACACTGTTAAGGCCACATGTCTCTGACCCACAGAACGATCCGTCTGTGGGTTATAGGAGTGTTACCACCTGTGTGTCTACATGTTTTGGTCCAGGGCCACGGCCAACATTTCAAAGTGTGCAGGATGGGTTGTTCGTGAGAAATAGGATTTCTGCCAACTGATAACGACAAAGGAATGAAACCAATCAATTCAAAGGAGCTAACAACTTAAGAAATTTCACCTTCTATGTGTTGAAAATAATCTCAAATCAGTCTTCTGCTATGGATTCTTCCTTTCTCAAGCCTGGTGTCATTTCTCCATAACCTGCAGTGAGACTTTTGCTCATTCAGTTTGGAAAATGGACCTGAGCTTCTTCCCTCTGAACGGAGGTTTTTAGTCCTGAGGTTTACAACAAAGCACCTGCTGCTATCACTGAACTGAACAGGTTAAAGATGTATTTTACATTCAGTCTATTTATGTATAGAATTTGGTCTTTTTCTGGTTTAAGTCAAGATGATAGTTATTTAGCAATGTTATTTTCTGATCTTTTCCTTTCTTGTATATCCTGATTTGTGGATCCAGAGCATTTTAATCACTTTGTTGTAATAATTTGGGGAATTTTAACATATTTTAGTGGATTGGCTGTTTTGTGTTTTATCTTCATTACATGTTGTGTGTGGATGTCATTACCTCTCTGATAGCAAAACAAATCTACCTATGTGTACAAATAAGGTAACCTGATTCTGAAAAGGCACACCAATGTTTATTCTGGTTTTCTACCTTGATCTATCCTGAAGTCTATCGTCTATTTTTGCATTACATAGTAAGAATGATCTTACATTTCTCAAGTACATTCCTTCCCACCTTTCACAAAACAGCATCAACAATCACTGATTCCTCCACTTTCGTCTTCTTTGACGCCCTCCAAGCAGTACTCTTCTTCTATTAACCTTTTATGGTGGTAAAATGGACTTTCACCGATGTAGAAAGATCTGTTGCTAAAAAATATAGAAAAAGTTCATTCTTGGGTCATAAAAATACAATTCTTTAGAATATAATAAAGATATAAAAAACAGTTCTGCTCCTTAACGTGGTGTAAATTGAGGTAAAAACAACCTCAGACGAACATCAACATATGACATGTGTCAGAATTAATGGAATGAAAACTGAGACAAACTGCAGAAGCATGTGTGTGATTAATTATTCATCAGTAAGTGTGAGCACCTCTATAAAAGTTTTGTCAGTTTGCTGCTCTGCAGCATTCAGGTGTGTGTTAACACGATGCCAAGGAGGAAAGACATCAGCAATGATCTCAGAGAAGCAGCTGCTGCTGCCCATCAGTCTGGGAAGGGTTATAAGGTCATTTCCAGACTATCTGGAGTCCATCATTCTACAGAGAGAAAGATTATTCACAAGTGGAAAACATTCAGGACAGCCGTCAATCTTCCCAGGAGTGGACGTCCCAGCAAGTTCACCCCAAGGTGAAGAAGCCCAGAGCTACATCTCAGACTCTACAGGCCTCAGTTAGCATGTTAAAGGTTAAAGGTCACCCCAAGGTGAAGAAGCCCAGAGCTACATCTCAGACTCTACAGGCCTCAGTTAGCATGCTAAAGGTTAAAGGTCATGACAGCACAGTTAGAAAAAGACTGAACAAGGATGGCTTGTTTGGAAGGGCTGCAGGAGAAAGCCTCTTCTCTCTAAAAAGAACATGGCAGCACAGCTTAGGTTTGCAAAACTGCATCTGAACAAAGCTCAAGACTTCTGGAACAATGTCCTTTGGACAGACCAGAGCAAAGTGGAGATGTTTGGTCCTAATGCACAGCAGCACGTTTGGAGGAAACCAAACACAGCATATCAGCACAAACACCTCATACCAGCTGTCAAGCACGGTGGTGGAGGGCTGATGATCTGGGCTGGTTCTGCAGCCACAGGACCTGGGCACCTTGCAGTCATTGAGTCCACCATGAACTCCTCTGGATATCAAAGTATTCTAGAGTCAAATGTGAGGCCATCTGTCCGACAGCTAAAGCTGGGCTGAAACTGGCTCATCAACAGGACAAAGATCCCAAACACAGCAGCAGATCTACAGCAGAATGTGTGAAAAAGAAAAGAATCAAGGTGTTGCAATGGTCCAGTCAGAGTCCAGACCTCAGCCTGACTGAAATGCTGTGGTGGGACCTTAAGAGAGCTGTGCAGAAACCAATGCTGCAAACCTCAATGAGCTGAAGCAACGCTGGAAAGAAAGTGGGCCTTCATAGCTTCATCATGTCTGTGTTACTGCATTAAATTACACAGCAGATGTGTAGGTGTTGATGACAGGTAACGTACGTAAACACTCCGTAACTCTCCACAGCAGCATGACAGCGTGTCCTCAGCCAACATACAAACATACAGAATCTAACCCTTCACCAACATCCAGTTGAAGCCTTGCATGTTGAATCTCTTCGGGAACTCCTTGACTCTGGTTCGAACTCACATAAATCCACTTTTTTGTGAGTGAGTAGCTGCTGAACAAAAAATGACAGATGTATTTATTTTAACAACTACAATGAGTGATTAAAGACATTTCACAGTTTTTTATGTATAAGTCCATTTTACAGGCTGTACTTGAACGCACCATGCGTCATAGGATAGTAAGAACTTATTTGTTGTTTAATTTATCCAGTTTCCTACACATCAAGAAGAAGTGGGCTGGTGTTGGACACTTTGGTTGAGAATCTGGCCTTAACTGTGTGTCACTGTTTGAAAGCACGTACAGTCGAGCCATTTGTCCTCAGGACATACACCAACACACTGTCACATCAGCTTTAAATCCTCATGGAGCTCTAATAAAACTCAGCTTCACAGCCTTGATGTGCACTCACACTGCTTGTGTGTATTTTTGTCAGTGTGTCTAATGTTCAGTGTTTGCTGTCCATCTGCAGCCAAACAGGATGCCAAAATACAGAGTGGTTTCAGCACTTTTTACACTTGAGGCAGGATGTAATCAGTCTAAATTTAAGACACAATGCACACTACCTAAAACACTACATCATGTGTGTGCCTGTGTCTACATGTTATGCATTCGTGGCTTAAACTGGGCTGAAATACAGCGACAGATCCACACACAGTGAGCCACTCACCACAAACTTGAGCTGTGTTTAGACACAATCAAGGACAGCCAGTAAGTTGGATTCCTGCCCACATTCCTGGTAGGCACCTTGCATGAACGTGCGTGTTGTGTGTGCATGAGTGCTTGGATTAATCTGTTTGTCTGATGCAAATGCAAGTTGATCAAACATGCAAACAGGAGAACTTCATAAATCTCAAGTCTGGAAACAACATTTATGCGTTAGCTTCACATTTTTTGGAACATCACAGTGTTTTTGCTTCTCTGTGTTTCTCTGACCAGCTTCCTGTTGAGCTGCAACGAACAGAAAGCATATTTGTGCTAAAAATATTTTCATCTCAGATAGATGAAGTAATGTTTTAGCTCCAGATTTGTTTATATTACACAAAAAATGTTCATGTTTACAGTATTTGTGGCAGTGCTCTGTTTGTGGGTACTGGTGTGGATTTTGCAATATTTGATTCCATTTTCAGGCTGTTTCAATACCCATCTATTATCTATGCCCATTTTTCCTGTTGAGGGTTGCTAGGGGCCGAATCCTGTCCCAGCAGTCAAAGTCACTGGACCATCACAGAGTAGGATTCTCTGAATCTCTATCATTTTTCATATTTGCAGTGTGTTACAGTGTTTAACTGCATTTTTGTTTTGACAGTTTCATGTTGCAGTTTATTTTCTTTCTTTTTTGCATGTTTTTGTTGTCTGTTGCTCCCTTTTTCCTTCAGAAGTTTTGGACCCATCATTGAAGCGAGCAGGCTATTTGCTTGTCTTTGTTCTCTGTGTCTTATTGCTGTGCATTTGTCCTCATCTTGTACACTGTGCATGCAAAGAAAGGCATCTGCACGAGGCAAGTGTGTATGAAAAAATTATTACACCACGAAAAAACAAAGTCTTTCAGGGTTCACGTGTGAGAACTTAACCTCTAAGTGTTTCCAGACTATTGAATGACTGCAGAAAACATGATCTGAGCAAATGTTTTGGCGTCTTTTTGTTCAGATTCCTTCCAGACGATCACTGGTCTTTCAGAATTTACTGATCCAAGATAAAACACCTGTCCTCATCAGAGGTTAAATGATAAAAAACACTAAATGAACAGGTCCTTTTTAAAACTGTGATGCCTATCAGTGAGTGTGTCTGTTGGCACATTCCCTCTGCTGTCTCTGCCTGTTTCCTCATCCAGTTCAAACCAGTTTCTGTTTATCAGCCGGATAGAAACAGCCTGTATAACAGAGCCAAAACATTATTCATGTGACCTCTCATCATTCTGTGAATGTGTGTGTGTGTGCGGGTGCGTGTGTGTGTGTGTGTATGTGTGTCTCAGAATGTGAGTGTGGCATTGTTATGAGTTAAGGTAAAACCGAGTGAACATTTCAGAAAGCCCATATCACCACGATGTATTTTCACTGTAGATGAAACGCAGCTTGACTTTGATTCATCAACAAGAACAGTCTGTCCTGAACGTGCGTTCGCTCCAGACTGATCGCCTCAATAATGTGCACGGTGACGTCTGGATGGTCATGTCCCCGTACTGTGTATCAGTTAAAGTAGTTCTCAGTATATTTCTTAAAATAAAACTATTGTGCATAAAAGTTGTGCATTCAAAGTATAACTCAAGTATCAGAATGAACTCCATCTGCAACAAATGCCCCATCCTTGATGTTTGGATGGTAATAATGGAACCAGTTCATACTGGTTCTTACACAGTAGTGCTGTGGTTCCCAACATAAAACCTGAAGAAGTGGTTCATCTAAGTAAAATTGAAAAAGAGAAGACTTTTGACACAGAAAATCTGTTATTAGGGTTCTGATTTATCTGTCACCAGTGAAATGTTTGATAAGTTTTCCTGTCTGAGGTTGAAACAAACACTGAAGTGAAATTGTGACGATTAGTACATTTCTATAGTGAAACTGATAACTAAGCTGAAGGATATTAGTGTGTTAACACCAGAGACTAAGAGGAAAACTCTTGTCTTGGGGGGGTGAGGCCAGTGTGTTCGTTTCTGCCCTCGTGTTCGTACGTTCACTCTGGCCTTGCCATAGTTACCAAGCCATAGGATTCTGCTCCATTGTATTCCTCCAAGAGTGAAATGGAGGAGCCTTTGCTTTGCGGTAAGACATATTGCATCACTTCCTGTTGCCTTGTGTGTGCACTGTGACATGTGTTGCTCCTCTTGAACTACTACTAATCACCTTATTTCTCCCTATAATTTACACATCTTGCATAGTTAACTCTATCGCATACTTGTTATATTCTAACGCTCACTCTTACAGATCTTTAGTCCTTATTTTTCACTTTTTAGCGGTGTGTCTGGTTCTTTAGCTTAGCATGGCTACCAGTTCTCTTCCTCCATCTCCTGCTTTCACCTGCTCCGTGTGTCAGATGTTTAGTTACTCCTCTGCCTCCTTTAGTGGTAATGGTACATGTAACAAATGTAGTGTTTTTGTAGTTTTGGAGGCGAGGTTATCTGAATTGGAAGCTCGGCTCTGCACTGTTGAAAACCACCCAATAGCAAGCCAGGCCCCTTTAGCCAGTGTGGAGCCAACTAGCCTAGTTAGCTCTGTTAGTCATCCCCGAGCAGATCCCGAGCAGCCGGGACTTAAAAGTGGCTGGGTGACCGTCAGGAAGAGGAGTCATAGTCCTAAAGTCAAGCCCGTGGTTCACCATCAACCTGTCCACGTTTCAAATAGATTTTCTCCACTCAGCGACACACCCGCTGAGGACAAAACCCTGGTAATTGGCAGCTCTATAGTCAGAAACGTGGCATTAGCGACACCAGCGACCACAGTCAAATGTATTCCAGGGGCCAGAGCGGGCGACATAGAATCCTATTTAAAACTGCTGGCTAAGGATAAGCGTAAATACGGTAAAATAGTTATTCACGTCGGCGGTAATGACACCCGGTTACGCCAATCGGAGGTCACTAAAATTAATGTTGCATCGGTGTGTAATTTTGCCAAAACAATGTCGGACTCCGTAGTTTTCTCTGGACCCCTGCCAAATCTGACCAGTGATGACATGTTTAGCCGCATGTCCTCATTCAATCGCTGGTTGTCTAGATGGTGTCCAGCAAACAACGTGGGCTACATAGATAATTGGCAATCTTTCTGGAGAAAACCTGGTCTGATGAGGAGAGACGGCATCCATCCCACTTTGGAAGGAGCGGCTCTCATTTCTAGAAATATGGACGAATTTATTAGTCATCCAAAAACATGACATCCCAGGGTTGAGACCAGGATGCAGAGTTGTAGTCTTACACACTTCTCTGCGGCTTCCCACCTGATGCTGCCCCCCCCCTCAATCAAAAAACACAAAAGGAGCAAATCCTCTTGTGTAAAAAAAATTTAAAACAAAAACTTTAACTGAACAAAAACATCAAACTATTAAATGTGTTTTGCTGAATATTAGATCTCTCCTTTGGAAGTCTCTGTTAGTGAATGATTTGATCTGTGATCATCATATTGATATATTTTGTCTTACAGAAACCTGGCTGCAGCAGGAGGATCATGTTAGCATTAATGAATCAACTCCCTCTGACTATTTAAATGTTCACGTTCCTCCAACCACAGGCAGAGGAGGAGGAGTGGCAGCTATCTTCAGATCAGGGTTACTAATCAGTCCTGGACCCAAGATTAGTTTTAGCTCTTTTGAATCTCTGATTCTCAGTTTTTCCCACCCAAAGTGGAAATCACAAAAACCTCTTGTGTTTGTTGTTGTGTATCGTCCACCTGGTCCTTATTCTGAGTTTCTGTCTGAATTCTCAGAGTTTTTATCCCAGTTAGTGCTGAGTACAGATAAAGTCATTGTAGTGGGTGACTTTAATATTCATGTAGATGTTGAAAATGACAGCCTAAATATTAACTTTAATTCTATATTAGACTCTATTGGATTTTCTCAAAGTGTTCACAGACCTACTCACTGCCTTAATCATACCCTTGACCTTGTGCTGACTTATGGCATTGAGAGTGAACAGTTAACAGTGTTCCCTCATAACCCTGTCTTGTCTGACCATTTTTTAATAACTTTTGAATTCACATTACTTGACTACACGGTTTCTGAGAAGAATTCTACATATAGAAGGTGTCTGTCAGAGAATGCTGTAACCAGATTTAAAGAGTTAATTTCATCATCCTTTTCTTCACTGCCATGTGCTGATATGACAGAGGACGGCTACCTAAATTTTACTCCAGTAGAACTTGACTCTCTTGTTGACAGCACTTCAATGCTACAACACTGGACAATGTTGCCCCTCTGAAAAGGAAGGTAATTAGTCAGAAGAGTTTGGCTCCTTGGTATAATCCACAGCTGCGTGCGTTAAAGCAGACTGCAGGAAAGCTGGAGAGACAGTGGCATTCCTCTAATTTAGAAGAGTCTCAATTAGTCTGGAAAGATAGTTTAATAACGTATAAGAAAGCACTTCGTAAAGCTAGAACTGCTTATTATTCATTATTGATAGAAGAGAATAAGAATAATCCCAGGTTTCTTTTCAGCACTGTTGCCAGGCTGACAAAGAGTCCGAGCTCTGTTGAGCCATGTATTCCTTTAACTCTCAGCAGTGATGATTTCATGAGATTCTTCATCAATAAAATTGTTTCTATCAGAGAGGAGATTAATGGAATCCTTCCCATTATTATCACTGATGTATCATCAAGTAGAGCAGCTTTAGAAGTATCTTTCGAACCTGAATTGTATTTAGACAGCTTCTGCCCAGTTGATCTTTCTGAGCTAACAACAGCAATAGTCTCTTCTAAACCATCAACTTGTATGTTAGACCCAATCCCAACCAGACTGTTCAAGGAGGTTTTCCCCTTAATTGACACTTCCATATTGGATTTGATCAGTCGGTCTTTCTTGACAGGATATGTACCTCAGAATTTTAAGGTTGCTGTAATTAAACCTTTACTTAAAAAACCTACTCTTGATTCAGAAGTGTTGTCTAATTATCGACCTATATCCAATCTACCTTTTTTGTCTAAAGTTCTTGAAAAAATAGTTGCAGTTAAACTTTGTGATCATTTACATAGAAATAATCTGTTTGAAGAGTTTCAGTCAGGATTCAGAGTGCATCATAGCACAGAAACAGCACTGGTGAAAGTTACCAATGATCTCCTGTTAGCCTCTGATAGCGGACTTGTTTCTGTGCTTGTCCTGTTGGATCTCAGTGCTGCATTTGATACGATCGATCACAGCATTCTGTTACAGAGACTTGAACATGTTATTGGGATTAAAGGAACTGGATTAGGCTGGTTTAAGTCATATTTATCTGATAGATTCCAATTTGTTCTTGTAAATGAAGAATCTTCCTCACACGTTGGAGTAAGTCATGGAGTTCCTCAGGGTTCTGTGCTTGGACAGATTCTTTTTACTTTATACATGCTTCCATTAGGTAACATTATCAGACAGCATGGCATAAATGACCATTGCTATGCTGATGATACTCAGCTGTACTTATCTATGAAACCAGATGAAACCAACAGGTTGGTCAGACTACAAGCCTGTCTTAAAGACATAAAGACCTGGATGACTCAGAACTGTTTGCTTCTAAATTCAGACAAAACTGAAGTTATTCTCTTTGGACCTGAGCGCTTCAGGGACAAATTGTCTAGTTATATAGTTACTCTAGATGGTATTTCCTTGGCTTCTAGTTCTACAGTGAGGAACCTTGGAGTTATTTTTGACCAGAATTTATCATTTGACGCACATATAAAACGGTTTCTAGGACTGCCTTCTTTCACCTTCGTAATATTGCTAAAATCAGGAACATCCTGTCTCAGGGTGATGCAGAGAAACTAGTTCATGCATTTGTAACTTCAAGATTATACTACTGTAATTCTTTATTATTGGGCTGTCCCACATATTCTCTGAAAAGCCTCCAGCTGATCCAAAATGCTGCAGGCAGAGTTCTGATGAGAACTTGGGGCGGCTGTAGCTCAGGAGGAAGAGCAGTCGCCCACCAATCGGAAGGTCGGTGGTTCGACTCTGGCTTCCCTAGGATACATGTCGAAGTGTCCTTGGGCAAGACACTGAACCCCACGCTGCCCCCCCAGTGTATGATTGTGTATGAATGATTAGAAAAAAAAAGCACGTAGTTAAGACGTGCTGTATGAGTGTGTGTGAGTGGGGTGAATGCGGCATGTAGTGAAGCGCTTTCTCTTCTTTGGCTCCCTGTTAAATTCAGAATAGAATTTAAGATTCTTCTCCTCACATATAAAGCTCTTAATGACCGAGCTCCATCATATCTTAAAGATCTCCCTGTTAGATATTTTCCTAACAGAGCACTTCGCTCCCAAACTGCAGGTTTACTTGTGGTTCCCAGAGTTTTTAAAAGTAGAATGGGAGGCAGAGCCTTCAGTTATCAGGCCCCTCTCTTGTGGAATAAGCTGCCAGTAAATGTCCGGGAAGCAGACACCCTTTCCACTTTTAAGATTAGGCTTAAAACTTTACTTTTTGATAAAGCTTTTAGTTAGGGATGGCTCAGGTAATCCTGAAACATCCCATAGTTAAGCTGCTATAGGCTTAGACTGCTGGGGGACCTCATCTGTCACACCTTTCCTCACTTTTTCCCCCTGTTTAATTTCTCAAATGATTTTATGTCCATGTGACATTATTGTGGTTATTAACGTATGTTTCCCTGTTCCAACAGGTATCCTTTGAATGGCGTTATGGTGTTTTTCCCCCCTCTTTTCCCTCTTTTCTGTCTTCTCAAACCCCAGCTGGTCGAGGCGGATGGCCACCCTTCCTGAGTCTGGTTCTGCCAGAGGTTTCTTCCTGGTTCTGGTTCTGCCAGAGGTTTCTTCCTGGTTCTGGTTCTGCCAGAGGTTACTTCCTGTTAAAAGGGAGTCGTTCCTTTCCACAGTCCCTCAGGCTCAGGACGGGAGATTGGACTGAAGACAAGTTTCAGTGCAATCTGTTGGTTTCCTTAGATAGGATATTGTTTTTGAATTGGCTCTTTATGAATGAATTGGATTATTTTGAAATTAATTAATTAGATTTCATTGGATTATGATTACAATGAATTGAATTCCAATTGGCTTGAATTGGACTATATTATTTAGGTGCCTTGAGATGACAATTGTTGTAATTTGGCGCTATATAAATAAAACTGAATTGAATTGTCTGAGGAAGGAACAACGTACCCAATGATGGTGAGTGATGAAGACTGTGACCTTCCTCACACTGATACACAAAACTAACAAAGAAGCCTAATTTTGGTCACTGCATGATTTTGCAGAATTAGTCTGATTTAAAATAAATCCATTCTGAACAAAAAACTAGAAAGTCCTTGTTCTGAACCAGTTTTACTTGAGCTTGATGTAGTTTTTTGAGCCAAAAGGGGGGGCTCTGGGGGCTTTTCAGGGTAACTCAACTGTGACATTTAGGGATGCAGCAGAGCAGAAGCTGGCTGCAGCTAATAAATGGCTTCCAACGCATGTAATTAGATTACTCGTAAACACCCAGTTACTCTTCTAGTAATATAATTTCAACATATTACTAGATGAAATACATTTGTGATAAATTGTGATTAAATACAATTTCTTGACATCCAGAACAAAATTAGTTGATAATTTATCCCCCTACTTTTCAATCCATTTTCAATGCTTCTTTTAACCCAGATGAATTTTTACCACCACCACTTTTATGTTATTATCTCTTACTTTCGCTCCTCATATCTGTGAGAATGAGAAACACCAAAACCTGAAATGGGTACTGCATGATCAGTAGCCAGATTCGTCTGTATTTAAACATCACCTGTGTTTTAAATCAGACAGGTAAAGCAGCACTCAAGCTGTAAAACTAATAAAACCAAAGGAAAGGGAATTAATGAGTGACTGTGGCAAATGTTGTGTCTGCAGTCAGGATCATGAATCCTGTCCTTACTTCTGTCATTTTTAGATACTTTCTGCAAAGTTTCCAACTGCTGACAGATATTTAGTTCATCGGGCTCCAAAGTCAGAGCATCTATAAATGTCAAGGATTTTAACTGAACATCCTCACCAGAAAAAGGCAAGATAAAGCTCATATCTGGTCTGAGTGATTACAAAGCGATGATGAGGTGTTCCCTGAGGAATCCTTGACCCATCCCACAAATAACAGCTCACTGTTTAACCTACAAACATTCTCAAACACACATGTGAGGGTCTGTGTCAGCGATTTTCATCCACTCGTGCATGTCGCAGGTGACCTGTGTTCTCTGAGTGAAAGTCATAGTTTAGAAAGTTTCCTCCAACAGAAACTCAAAGTTATGAAACAGCCTGAGTGAAGATGGTGTTCCTCAAAGAGCTCATCTGTGTTTTCCCTCTGTGCTGTCAGAGAGAATTAGGTCAGCAACTCTGTCCTACATCTGCTTTAATAGCAGAGATCAGTGACCACAAGTTGATGTGGAAGAAGAAGAAGCCACTGTAGCGAGTCACACTTCAGGTGGAAATGAGACCGACACATGGGGTCCTATTCCTTTGCTTTTTCTTTCATTTGGGGTCAGATTCTTTTAACGCCATGAAGAATAGAAAAATAAGTAAATGTATTATGGAGTCAATAAGTTGGTTATCTAAGTCGGATTTTTAACCCAAAGTATTTAAATGTCTTGGTGTATTTGAATAAAATGCTTTTGTGTCTACCACCCGACTGGTCATCCTCTGGTTTGGACCCAGGAACTGTCAAACCAGACTGATGATTATGCAAAAAACTGCAGAAAAATTGACAGAAAATAAAATAAAAACTTCTGAGCTGTGTCATTTCAGTAGTTTACACTTTGACACACAGGTTTGATAAAAAACAAATACACCATATAAATCTCAGCAGCATTGGTTTGCAGTCTACACATGGCTGCTGTACAGTTTGATGTATATATATATATATATGACTGCAATGCCTGCAAGATACGGAATCTTATGTCTTCACTGAACTGAGCATGCTCTGTACAACAGGGCTGGTAGCTTGGATACATTAGATGGAATATTATTCTATTTTAATCTTGTCCTGCTCTCTCCTGTGGTTATGCTCAGTGACATTCGTAAAATACACTTAATTCAGCTGCACAGTCTAAAACCCAAATGATGTGCGGACATTGGATGAAGAGATTATAAAAATACATCCTCCCCGCCAATGATTTCTAAGCAGATTTATGGACATGATTTAGAGAGTGATATCAAAGTGATACCTTTAGAGAGTGTAAATCACATTTAAAGATAAGTCATTGTCTAAGTTGTAACTTTGGGATTGGGTGAATAAAGATCAGTTATATCAACACTGTTGATCAAATATTGGTTAACATAGCATCCATCCATCATCTTCCTCTTATCCGAAGTCAGGTCATGGAGGCAGCAGGCTCAGGAGGGAAACCCAGACATCCCTCTGCCTAGCAACACTCTACAGCTCCTCCTGGGGGATCCTGAGGTGTTCCCAGGCCAGATGGGATATACAAGCCCTCTAGTGAGTTCTGGGTCTGCTCCCAGTTGGATGTCCCTGAAAAACTTCCAAAGGGAAGCGACCAGGTGGCATCCCAACCAGATGAATCACCTCAGCTGACTCCTTACTATGTGAAAGAGCAGCGGTTCTACTCCGAGCTCCCTCCAGATGGTGGAGCTCCTCCCCCCATCTCTAAAGCTGAGCCCAGCCCCCCTCTTAAGGAAACTCATTTCAGCCGCTTGGATCCACAACCTCATTCATTGGATCACAATTCACATTCCAAAAGACCCCTCCTGAGAATCACCACCTGAACACTGGATGGGTTAGGGTATCCCCATCATCCTAAGGGCTGTGCTGTCGGGGGCCTTTGCCCCTGGTAGGGTCTTCTCGGGCAAATTGGTCTCAGGTTAAGGGTCAGACCGTGTGTGATTCAAAGACCTCGATTGAGTTTAAACAAGTCACCTCCCTTGAAAAGGGAAACCGGGGCATCTCCTTGGACCCAGACCTGGGGGAGGAGCTCACAGACATGGCCAAGTTGGGCTCAACCTGAAGAAGCAACAGGACACCATCTTCTTGTGGGCTCACCTCTCTGAACTGGGAGGTAGGTGAAGGCAGGGGCCCAATTACCATCGCAACAGATATAAAAACGCAGGTGTTGTTTTATCTTATAAAATAAACCTTTTATTTTATCAAAAGTTGATCATGACAGCAACAAGATCATGATGATAGTATATAATGCACAGAAATGGAATAAACATCAACAGAGTATATGAAAAAAAATTAGCTAAAAAAAATCAAATACAAAAATATATTGCACTTGGTAATTTGAAATATTAGGTGGAAGAAGTCATGTTTAAACATTCTCAATTTGATATATTTATCTGTAAACATTAATCTTTTACTCTTTGCTATTGTTTTTGCAAGCACAAAGCATTGTGACATCCGTACTGTGGAAGAATCTGCAGCTCCAGAAGCTGGAGCTGTTCAGGGCAGAAACCAGCAGGTGGTGCGCCCAGGTGGTCCGAGTTGTGCTTTGTCTCTATACCCATCTGGGGTTTACACCTGGTCGTTTAACTCACACACACACACACACACACACACACACTCACACATTCACACATTTGAGCTTGAAGTGCTCGAGGTGGTTGTTGATGTGACGCATTTCTGCCAAATCATCATCCATTTCTGTTTCTTATCAAAACTCTCTCAGTGAATTTCAGCTTTGTTCACAAAGAGTCGATTTCCACCTGAAGTCTGGTCGGTGATAGCGCCACCTTCAGGGGTTAGGGTCAGTCACAAACTATCATTTAACTGAAGATAGCTTTCGACCTGTCATGATGTGCCATTAAAAGTAGAATAAAGTTAACACCTGTGGACAGAATCTACTGTAACGTATAGGCCTGTGGCGGTCTGAGAGGAAACAGTAATTACGGCATGTGCAAAATTCCCTGAGGCCTGAGGAGGCGTCCTCTGACCAGTTCTCAATTTTCTATCAGAGGACGCTCTTTAACGCCTCATCTTGAGCACAGGATATAAGTTGGATCCAGCATGGCTCTGATCCATCGCGGCATCCCAGCCAGCTGTTCCTGGGTCAGCGAGGGTTCAGCTGTTTTCATGGTGACATACAGTCTGCTGTCTTGCTTGTGAAGAAGTCTCTGGGCTTCTCTCAGCGGGACGGACACATGTCAGGCCTCTGGACATCTCCGGCCTCCACGGTGTCGGGGTAAGGGTCCACCTGAGCAGGGGCGGGGACAGTAATTAATCCACACATTCAATCCTTTCTAATTTGGATCATTTCTCGTTTTTTAGTCTGAAACAGGAGTAGACACTGAGCAGATTTCTGTTGGTGAGTTAGTCTGAATGATCTGAACTATGAGTCTGTTGTATCTTTTAATCACATCTTACCTGACATTTTGTGAGGTATTCTCTGTATAATTTTATTTCATCCAAATATTGTGGCCACATTTTGTATATTTTTGCTGGACCGTCACTGTATACCTTGTATACTTTTAAAACTAATTATCACATGCTTTTATTTTAGCTTAAAAAGATGATGTTTACTGCATCCAGGGGGAACATTTTTATGGACCTGCTCTAAAAGGAACATTTTATATATCTTTTTTATGTTAAAATGTTTTCTGTTTATTTCTGTTGAATCTTCGTAGATATTTTAGTTGCTTTTTAGTGGGATTATTTTTATTGATTTATTTTTAGTTCTTTACCATGTTTTTATTGCATTTTATTAGTATTTTAGTATACTTGTACTTAAATAATAATTTCATCTGTTGCATCGTTTTCTTCCACCTATCTGGACACATTTGCACTGTGTGTGTGTGTGTGTGTGTGTGAGTGTGAGGAGTGTACCTCAGAGTAGAGTGGTGGGGGTAGATATTTGAACTCTGTGATGTATGTCAGCAGAGATCCTTGGTCCTCTCCCTCCCCGTCAGACCTATCACAGCCCTGCAGACAGTCCCGTCTGTGTGCCTCTGATATCGCCAGATCGCTGTAGCTCGGTGGTGCTGCAATAAACAAACCAGAGTAAGAGATCATTTTGTTCCACAAGCGCTGAGGAGATAAAACATGCCTGCAGGCATTTCCAGTTCATACCCTCAGGTCTCTCTGGCAGGCCCAGCCAGCTCACGGAGCTGCAGTTGCTGCTGATGCTGGAGGTGCGGCTGGCGCACGCGTGAAGAGGGATGGTTCCGATCACCAGCGGCAGCGACAGTGACAGATTCAACCCTCCGGGAACGTCCACGTAAACCTGCAGGTTTGGAAAGGAAGAAGAGAGACGTGTTTTAGTTTTCAAACACATGACCCGAGGCGTGTTACACAAGCTACCACGAGTATATGTGAGAAATATAAACACGCTGAGCTTCCAACTCCCTGCTGCCTCAAACATCTTAACTTTGTTTCCACCTTTTGTTCACACAGTGGAGCTCTGAACAACACCCTCATATCACTTTTCTCCAAATATTTTCATCTGAGCTGAAGTTCAAGAAGAAGAAAAAAATAAAATAAAAGATGGAAGAGGAGTCGTCCATAATGAGCAGATCATTAGCAGGTCGTTAACAGCGGGTTATCTAAAGGTTCAGCGTGTTGCTGTCAGGCTGGGAGCAGATATGAGGAGGGGTTCATCAGGTTCACGGTTACTACAGGATCATTGGTTGTTCAGTCAGAAACTGAACGCAAAAAATCTGAGTTTTAGCCAGATAATGTGTCATTCTCAGGCTATTTGTATTTTTGTTTAACCAGAAAATAAAAATGATTTTTTTCCAAGCATGACCAACATATATTTGTACAGTTTTTAGTTATTAGCTGTTGACAAAGTATCAGTTGGCCAGAAAAATCTAATGAACCTCCTTCATTCTTACTGAAATTTGTACATTTTGTTAAATTCCATCAGACTGAGGCAACATTTCAGGTAACTAACAACGGTTTGCAGTGACTCACCACGAGGGCGTACTCCACTCTGATGATGGGGCAGTCCAAGATGGAGGGGGACACCGGGGGGATCTTGAGCAGCTTGCCCTCCCAGCTCTGACTCTTTCCCTGCTGCAGAGGCTCTCCTCGCAGGTTGGACACCAGCTGCTGGATCTGCTTGCCTTTGCCTTTGGCAAAGAAGGTCTGGGTCTGGTACAGCGCGGCCTTGGGCACCACCACACGAGACGAACAGTTTTCCACCTCAGCAAAGATTTGGATGGACTCGCCTTGGAGAGAAGGGAGAAGAGATCAGTCTGTCAGACTGAGAGAGAAGCGACATAAGTGAGACCATGAAGGTAAAGATGGAGAAGAAGAGCAGGAGGAATAAAGGGAAGAGGTGAGGCTCACCAGGTGTGTAACCCTTTCGCTCTATTTTGGCACTGAGGGAGATTGGACCCGAAGCACAGAACCAGCAGCACAGGGTTTTCTCCTTTGTTCCAGCCTGAGGAGCCTGTTCACACACATCATCTGATTCAACTTCAAAACATCAAGAATGTCACATGAATAACAAGTACAGACATGATCAGGAGTTAGAAACATCTCATGTCCTCAGCATCATGTTTCTGAAAATGCTCTGACGGTGTCGGTTATGAGTTCTAATCAACTAATTATCTCATTTATAATGTATCCATCGTTATTTCTTCTCTGTCACGTTAACTTTCTTTTTACCTAAATGTATCTGTGATACATATTTGTATGTTTGTACGAGACTAGTTAAAGTTACAGTACTGACTCACTGAGTACTGTTTTTATTCAGCAGCAAACTCAAAACAGTTTTATTAAAATGAATGAATTAAAAATGAAAGAACTGAAAAAATGCTGCTTCGCTCAACAGATTTTATACATATATATTATTTTTTTTTAAAAAAGAATATATATATATATAGATACATTTATTTTCTATATATATATTTTAGTTTAAACTCTGGTTTCCAGCCTGTAGTAACTGTTCCTACCAGCAGCAGCGGCGTGTTGATGTCGATGTGCTCAAACACGATGAACTCCTTCTTGACTTTAACGGGCAGCAGCCAGGGACGGTGCAGCTCGGCTTTCACCCAGTACCTCACACTGCCGTGCTTCCCTTCAAAGGAAGTGGCCAGAGCCCTGAAAGAAAGAGGCAGATTAGTGAGCTTGGGTGGTCTGAGGTCAGGTCCGACTTCGAGCCCTCAGATGCTTTTGTTCCAGTTTAAGCACCAGTGAACAACAAAGTCAAGCATTAGCAGAGGAATTTCGAGTAACAGTCGACCTGCTGTAAGCTCGTTTTAACTGCTTCTGAGTCGCTTCTCGTGTATGTTTAATATCTCTTCATGTTAAATCTGAATCAGGAGTCATTTCCTCATTTCATCATTGACTCGGGGTTACCCTCCAACGATTTGACCCATCAGACAGCTTTTCTTCTTTATTCAATCACTTTATCCTCAATCTTCCCGTAAATGTACTCAATGAGTCTGATGTCTGCTGCAAACTCAATAAAAGGGATCAATAAATTAAAGCTGTGAAACATGGAGAGTTTCCATCTGATTTTTGTCAATTAATTTTAATTCATTCAAATTTTTGCAAATAAAACAAAAAAAAAGAAGATTTGATTCTTGTTAATCAAACAGTTACAGAAATCATATCTTGTGATTTCTTTTTAAATCACAAGTTAATGTTTCCACCACAGAAAGGAGGCAAAATGATCCTTCAGAGAGCTCTGGGTGAAGCATTGAAAAAGTTATTTTTAATCATTTCTTCATTTGGAGGTCATTTAAATCAAATATCGTATTGTTTTTTCTTTTTTATTTCCTGTATTTCCACGCATAGTTTCCTTTAAGGTGCTAAATGATTCCTTGTGAGACGTTTAAAGGGTTTATAGTGAGACAAAAACACAACTAAACACTGTTTTGTTGTTGACAGGAGAAAATCGAATTAATTGAATCTTTTTTAAAAGGTGAGGTGAAATGTGGCAGAGTAGAAGCAACAGGTGATAGCCTGAGTTTGTACTCACATCTGTGGGAGGTTGAAGCTGAAGGCGAACTCGTGCAGGCCGGCGTGCAGAACAGTCAGAGCCTCCTCTGGACTGTCTTCATCTGAAAGACAGAGAACACGTGTTTAAATCCACCTGAGGTCTGCAGTGAAACACAAACTGTCACAGACACAACCTTTGGGTGTCATTCCTGCAGTTTGTACAGGAATGACAGGAATGACCCATCTGCACCACAGACGGGTCAGAGCAGAAATAATTTTCTTCTCTGAGCTGGATGTCTGTAGATGAGAAGAAATGGAAACTCAGCTTCTTGAATCAAATGGTTAATGGAGAAAATAACCCTTTTCTTTGATCTGAGATTTATTCCAGTTTTTCCTGAATCTATAAACACTTTTCCTCTGTTTTGACAGATTGTTCAGGTTTGTTCACACAAGCCAGCAAAGCTTGAACATGATTAACTCACAAAGAATCAGTTCACATACTGATTAGAACCTTTAAAAGATCAATAAAAAGGCTTTGGGTCAGTTTGTGTTGGAAGAGGAGGATGAGGAAGAAAAGGACAGAGATTTTTCATTTTATGTCATCTTTACATGACAGCACACTGATCTGAAGTATTACTGTATGATGATAATGTGCATTAAGGGGTTAAATAACTGTAAACATCTGTTGTTTTATTGTGTTCATGGTTTTTTAACCAGCCTGTGTGATAATGAGAGGTGGATTGGTGGTCATCACCGTTGCCTCACAGCAAGAGGGTTCCAGGTTCAACTCCCGGCTGGTTCTTTCTGTGTGGAGTCTGCATGTTCTCCCCATGTAATGTGGGTTCTCTCCGGGTTCTCCGGCTTCCTCCCACCGTCCAAAAACATGCATGTTAGGTTAACTGGTGTCTCTAGAATTGTCCTTAGGAGTGAGTGTGTGGTTGTTTGTCTCTGTGTGGCCTGTGATGGACCTGTCCAGGGTGAACCCTGCATCTCACCCAATGACCGCTGGGATAGGCTCCAGCCCCCTGCAACCTGACCAATGGATTAAGTGGGTGTAGAAGATGGATGGATGGATGTTTTAGCAACTGATAAGAAGTGTAATATTCAGTTTACCAGGAAATTACCAGAATCTGGAAACATGGATGTTTTTGTTGATAAAGGTCGGACGCTGCTGCATTTCTTTATCATTTTTCAGATGTTGTGATTTTGCTCTCTGAAATATTTTGGTTTTCTTGTGTCTTTATCGTGTTTTCTAAAGTTAGGGTTAACTAACCCTAACCCTACTCGTTAATCAATGTTTCTGTCTTGTGTGTTCTCCTTAATGAAGAAATGTGAAACTTTTTCTTTGCTTCCTTTAATTTTTCTGCTTTTAAGTGTCAAGAAAATCTCATTTGTTGTCACTTTTTCTTAAGTTTAGTTGTTTGTCCAATTTAAAACTGTAATTAACATATTAAAACTTCTTAATCTGCTTCAGTATTTTGCAATGAAGCAGGTTTTCTTAGAGATTAAAAATCTATTTATTTTCTAAAAACATTCACTGTTTCTCGTCTAATTTCACATGAACACGCAGTTTAATTAAGTGAGAAGCAGATGAAGAAATACTCAGTGGGAGAAAGAACATGACCTGCATTCACTTCCTCTTTTCATCTGTTATTGTTTGTATTTCACAGTTTGTCTCCAGCGACCCTGCTGAACTGCAGCTTCCTGCCACCTCATCCTGCATCTCTCTGTATGAGTGAGTGCGTCTGTACGTGTGTGGCGTGAGAGCTGTCAGCGCACGTGTGCGTGTGTGTGTGCTCGTGCGCGTATGAGCGTGCGCCCAGAGTCTAGTCACCGGCAGCGCAGCACAAGCAGGAGTAGACCGGTATGAACCAGACTGAGCAGCTTCCTCCAGCTGGAAACTCCAACGCACTCATCACAAGTTGGCCTCCGATTGGAGGAGGCCGTGACATGAGGCGCAGGCCGCGCGCTGATTGGCTCTGCTCCGACTATGTCCCGCCCACATGACTACAGCCATGTAGTGTGTGTGGCCTGAGAGGAGGAGAGGAAGGGTGTTGTACTCTGGAGATGAACTTTCAGGTGGACCTGCTGTTCTCACGCGAACACTTCAATAACAGAAATAAGGACCGAAAAATGTCTCGTGTCACACTGATGGAGTTTTATTCTCAAAATGAGAAAATCCAGGCAGGAAAACTCAGCATCACATTTCCAGCTTTCATTCTCTTTGTACAGAATCAGAGAAACTAATGAAGTCATAATGATTCACCACATTTAAAGTATGGATCCATCTTAAAGGGGTTTTAGCTCCACACAAAACGTTTGAACATTTGTGCGTTTTTTGGCTGCTGGCACAAAACAAGTCATTTCATAAGTGTTAGAATCCCGTTTAAAATATCAGAAGAATCCAGGCGTAAACACTGCGTACAGACAACCATCTTAAACCAGGTTGCCTTTTTTGTTCCGCACTAACTAAAGATTGAATTATTATCCAGATAAAACTCAAGTCATTTAAAGTTCACCAAACCAGTCTAATGAATCTAAAACCTGAAGATTTTCAATTTTCTGACGAAGAAAACAAGTGAAAAGATTCAATGATCACAAAAGAAATTAAGCTGATTGATTTAAAGCTGGAGCTGCTCTCATTTATTGATAAACTGATGAATTTTATGATAAAATAATGTCACTTTTAAGGCTCTGAAATGTGAAAGTTGGTGCTTTGTTCAATCTTTAATGATTCTAAATGTAACAAGATGGAGTTCTGGACATAATGTTGGTTAAATAAAACGTGTGGACTTGTTTTAAGACTCATACCAAACCGACATGTCTGCCTCCCTAAGTTCTTACATTTCTTTTCTTTGAACTATTTACTCATTTGAGTTAAAAACTCTCCAGATGTACATCATTTGATTAAGTTTAACAGTGAAGCCCTCCCTCATCAAGTCTGTTCTGTTTGACCTGTGACCCTGGTGCTGTCCTCCCTGTCTACCCTTGAATAAACAGACCAGAGATAAGAAACCTCCTTGGAGGCCAGGTGAAGGATCTTCACAGACAGGTTTGATGTAAAAACTCCAGCCTCAGATTATTTGGGCACTTCATGTTTGAGTCCCGGAGGCTGCAGGTATTAGTCTGACTCTGCAGGATGCCAGGAGGCTGCTGCCACACATCCTCTCTCATTTCCATAAAGCTGCCATCCAACTGTCTCTATACTCATTTGTATCCTGTTTAACAAACAGGTAGGCTATGTGAAGTAATGTGAGGCTTAAGCGGCAGCTGAGGCATTATTCCAAACGCATACGCGCGCACACACACAAAGTCACCCCCCCCCCTCCCTCCCCCGCCCCTCTCCGGCAGTTTCTGAACAGGTTTGAACCGCTTCTAACAAAGGGAGTTGCCTAAGCTGGCCTTCCCGTGGATGTCAGCAGTGAAAACGCATTGTGCGCATCAGTTTGACGCGAATGTTGCGATAAAAAACGAAGCGCCATCGACTGATTTAGGTTTTAGATCGATTTCTTTTTTTAATCGTAGTGTTTGCAACTTTTCCCCC
The DNA here is from genome assembly GCF_036924035.1 of Leuresthes tenuis. Lineage (NCBI taxonomy): Eukaryota > Metazoa > Chordata > Actinopteri > Atheriniformes > Atherinopsidae > Leuresthes > Leuresthes tenuis. Next base: position 28,478,720 of record NW_027325373.1, read on the forward strand.
CGAAGCAACCCGCGATGAGAAGATGCAGACTGCGCACAAATCAGCAGAAAAGCCTTTATCCCCGCGGCTCACAAGGACCCGTGCGCTTATGAAAGATTCGGGTTTTCATATGGTCTCTCGGGGTGAATGGCATCAGCTGTTGCATCAGTACCACTGTCACTGAGGGACTGCGCCCTCTGTATTGATAAAGTTTTCTAACAGATCGACTCGCTGTCAAAAGTTTGCAGCGATCAGCTGACCCGCATCACTTCACACACACAGCAGAAACACGCATCCTCTCCTTACCTCTCTCCTCTCCTATCAAGGTGTCATAATGGTGCAGGTATTCCACCTCCTCCGTGTAGTTCTGGGTGTAAGCCGTGTTCGCTCCGGCGTTCCTCGACTCCGTCCACCGGACCTTGGCGACTCCCCGCGCGGTTATGTCCAGGCTCTTCACCCTCACATCCCCGGTTACCTCCACAACCACCCTCCCCGACACCAGGTCTCCCCCGGAGAACACCGGCAGGTTGTTCTCATTCAGGCTGTCAAAGTAGACCGACAGGGCCCTCACTTTGCCCAGTATCATGATGGGAATTAATTCAAAGTTTTTACAAAAATGTAACAAAGAACCAAATAAGAGTCAGTGGAGGAGCAGTTGTGAGTAGAGCCGTGTGGCACAAATGAATGCGCCTAGCTCCGGGTGCCCAGCATAGAGCCGGGTCTGCGGCTGTCAGTGATGGCTCATCTGGCGGCTGATGGTCCGCTCTGCGCTCTGCGCTCTCCTCCTCCGGCTGTGCTTGTTTCTCTGCTTCTCTTCGCCTTCTCTGCTGCCTTCTGCCTGCAGCCGCGGCGCTCTTAAAGCTTCCGTGCGCATAAATAACCCCACTGAGCATGTGCGCAGAGCCCGGCCGGCCTCAGCTCAGGCTCAGCCTATAACACAAACACACACAGAATATGTCTCCACTTGTCCCCACAGCCTCTTATGAAAGGAAAGAAAATCTGAAAGAAAAAACCCGGGTTGAATACTTGTTTAGACAAACAACATGTAAATCTAACTCATATTTATGATCTTTATTTAATATTTCAAAAGCTTATTAAGCAGAAAGTATCAAACGTTTTGGATAATTTAATTACAGTAAAACCAACAATATTTTTCGTTGTTATACCTCTGACATTTATTTCCTTTGACACTTAGGTATGAAAATGCTCATAGTTGTCACCTGAACTCAGGTGAACGTGTTCAAATGACTTTCCTTTATGTGACCGCCTGTAAAAAAAATAAATAAATAAAAAAAGGCGTTTATGTTAAGTTTACTTTTGTATACTGCATTTTAATTAAGTTGTGCATTATAATTAATGGATGGAAACGGCTTAACTTTCCCAGTTTGGCAAAAATGTTTATGCTCACTTAAGATGGTTTTTATTGTTATACTTCTAGAAAATAAACTTGGCCAACACTCACTGGGTGTGTTTTCATGTGCTTGTCAAGGACATTTCAAGTACTCTTCAATGACTCTTTCTTTTTCATTCTTTTAATTTTTCAAAACAAAATAACATAACTGGACCCTTTAGAGGAAAAGATGCCAACAATAAAGGTTTTCTGTAGCTGTGTTTCAATCCAATTGTGCTTTGACAGAAAAACGTTTAATTTTCTATTTTATAATAATCCCTGAAGGTAAACTATATCACTGCAGTATTAATCATTATTAAAGATCAGCTGTTGTTACTGATTGAGAACAAAACTGAATATAAATCAGCTGACAAACATGTAGAAAGTTGAAGTGTAGCAGAGAGGAAGGTGTGGTAGAAATCTTCAGAGGTCTCCATCAGGTGGTTGGGGTGTTGTTTCTGTAGCTTAGCAACAACTCAGCTGATGATGTCACACACAGCAGGTAACTCAGGTGAACTCTCAGCAGACAACATGGACAGAAACTCACAGCCAGCAGTTCAACATCTGGGCTGCAGAGACGCTCCTTCTCAGTGACACGTCCAGGATTCCACCATCTGTTGTTAACCAGCTCTGTGATCCTCCTCCTTTACTGTTAGCGCTCTGTCTGCAGTCTCTGTCTGCCCGGATAGTCTTAAAGCTGAGCAGAGAGCTGTTAGAGTTGTTCCTGCAGCCAGGTCCAGGATTCCACCATCTGTTGTTAACCAGCTCTGTGATCCTCCTCCTTTACTGTTAGCGCTCTGTCTGCAGTCTCTGTCTGCCCGGATAGTCTTAAAGCTGAGCAGAGAGCTGTTAGAGTTGTTCCTGCAGCCAGGTCCAGGATTCCACCATCTGTTGTTAACCAGCTCTGTGATCCTCCTCCTTTACTGTTAGCGCTCTGTCTGCAGTCTCTGTCTGCCCGGATAGTCTTAAAGCTGAGCAGAGAGCTGTTAGAGTTGTTCCTGCAGCCAGGTCCAGGATTCCACCATCTGTTGTTAACCAGCTCTGTGATCCTCCTCCTTTACTGTTAGCGCTCTGTCTGCAGTCTCTGTCTGCCCGGATAGTCTTAAAGCTGAGCAGAGAGCTGTTAGAATTGTTCCTGCAGCCAGGTCCAGGATTCCACCATCTGTTGTTAACCAGCTCTGTGATCCTCCTCCTTTACTGTTAGCGCTCTGTCTGCAGTCTCTGTCTGCCCGGATAGTCTTAAAGCTGAGCAGAGAGCTGTTAGAGTTGTTCCTGCAGCCAGGTCTCTGCCTGATATTCCTGCTGTGTCCTCATCAGGGCTCCAAGCTCGTCCATTTTATCTGCCAGTGATTTCACATTTCCCCTGATGATCAAAGGAAGAAATGCTTTAAACTTCCTTTTTTAAAACTGTTTTAGTCCTGCTCTGCATCCTATACAAGACGTTTGCAACTCACCTAGATTTGAGATCTTACTCCAGGTATTTGTACAGTTTTACTGGTTTCGTTGAAAAGTTGTTGCGTTTTTCACTTTGGACCAATTTACTACACAATCTGCCAAGAAATCAGGTTGGAAAAAAGTTTTTTTTTTTATTCATTCCCATTTCCATCAATCCATTTCAAATAGAAACTTCCTTAGAAACCTGATGAAAATACATCAACTAGCATTAGAGAACAACCACAACATTCCCACATTTCTCTCAACCACTGATCTTGTTTGTGTCCTCGTCCTGAAGGTTTTTCTATTTCACAGAGCATCAACCAGAAGTTTTTAAAGTTAGGGACAGTAAGCCCCCCTCAGAAGAAGATAAGAATAAAATACCCCCCCCTAATTTATGTCAATTCCTAAATATTATTTTAATTGATAGTTGTTGTCTATGTGGTTGTCTCGGGTTTGTCTGGACTCTGGTTGTTTGGACTGTGTTTGTGGTTGTTTTGTGTCTAAAATCAAATAAATTCCTTTAAAACTAATTAATCCATAAGCTGTGTCCTCAACCAGATCTCTCACACTTTCCTTGCTCTGTGTTGTCTACTTTTATGTAGCAGTTCAATAGCTAATATAATATTTCATCACTTCTATTCACTGAGCCTTAGCAGATATTGTTTGGGGTCCCTTTGGGGAGGTCCACATCCCACTTTGAAAACCTCTGGCAAAGATAAACACCTGCTGAAGACACTGTAAAACTTCTGTAATATAGTTTGTTTATTGTGTTCTGTATTAACTGGCTTAATTGGTGAGTTATGTTTTCTTCTATTTATGCCGTTTGTGTTACTTATTCCATATGAATGTTTATGTATTTTATGCTGAGTTTTATGTTACTGATCTGGGGATGGGACAGTAAATGAATCCAGGCTATAAATGCTCTGGTTTGCAGCGTTTTTTTTAAGCCTAAATTCTTACCTCTATAAAGATAACATTGAAGATATTCAGTCAAATATTTTCACCCTAGACAAACTGATAATTTACAAAAACTCCAACTGCTGAAAATTTCCAAGAATTTCAGACTATAAATCTTGACAAACAGTATTTCACTCAACTTACTTTCCTTTAATATGTTTTATCATTTCTTGTGGTTGTGAAAAGTTTGCTTGTTACGAAGTGCACGCCAAACAGATACAGTACTGCTGATTTGTCGGAAACACCTCGTTTGTAGTCCAGGTTTCCTGAACCTGATTACATCACAGTGTAACTTCTTTGCAGTATGGTAAATATACAGTATATATTTATATATATATATATATATATATATATACTGTATATACAATGCAGGAGTTAAAACATTTCAGACAGAAAATGACAAAAGGGGCTCCACCATTGTGTGAATGAAATATATTTTTTTGCATATATAAAAGATTTTAAACTCCAAAATAAAACTAAGGCACAATATGGGCTCTTTAAACAAATCAGTAGTCGGGTGTGACGATTGATACCAGTTTTATTATTTACGTTTCATCATTTTGCTCCTTGGTCCATCTGATCAGTAAAGGAAATAAGTCAAATAATAGAAAATGTAACAGCTCTTCTTTTGATAATAATTCAAGCTCATTCAATATAAGAACTGGCTTAGCTGAATATCTTGGATGTTGGACCGTGGACAATTTGTAACTTTGAAACACATCATATGAAAGAGAAAAGTAACAAGTTTAGTATTCGCAGGTTAAATGAAAAAGAAATAAACAGTTAACAGTCAGTGTTGAGAAGCTGCAAACTATATGTCTTTAAATCCGAAGTTTTACCACGTTTTTTAAGAGATTGCTGGAAGTTCAGCTCCATTTATGCTTGCATAGCGGTTCAATTAGTTCAATAATTTTCAGTCAGCAGAAGGAAAGGAAGGATTTCATATTCTTTATTAATTCCTGTTTCTTTCATGCTGACCACTGTCAGGACATGTTCACCACAGCAAAGTGATCTACCTTTTTGGGGTTAATGTGCAAAAGAATGGGCCGTCTTCAGCTCTCACACAGACACTATCACAGATAAACTGAGATTATATCTGCCTGTGGAGGATTCACTGTGGCCTAACTTAAGGAAATAAAGAGTTTCAAACTACAAAAAACAAATTCTTGCTTGTGAGCTGAGAGCAAACACACAACATCAAAGAAGTCAAACAGAAACTTAGCAACACTTTTTCTTAGGATTTTTCCAATTGTTTTGATTTATTCATTTGGTTTACATATTATCTTTTGTAAAGTAAGTTGTCAGTTTAAGCTTTCTTTATACAAAGAAGTTTAACCCATTCTGACCTGATGTGACGTGTGTTTTAACGTTTTCCAGACACACAAACAACTGATAAACATGAGAGTGAAGTCAGTCACTTACAATTAAAGAATAAGGTTTAACCTTTCTAATGGTTTTCATTTCATGTTTTAAGTTTAGTAAGATCCTTAAAAGATTTTGATGGACAGCTTTAAATTTTCCAGAGAACACTCAGGTTTTAGAAAGGCTTGAGTCATACTGAGTTGAAACACTTGTTGGTTTAGAAAACTGAACTACATTAATCTTTTGTGGGGCTTCCCTGTACTGCATGATTTTACTTGCCATTTCTACTAATTTTAGGCAAATCACATGTCATTTCATGCCAGGTTGTCAGAGTAAGGGTAAAAGCACAGGGCATGAAGTCCTGACACAGTAAATGGCGTGCAATGACAAGAGAGAGAACTTAGCGTTTTATTTGTACACCGTAACATGAAATTACATTGATAGTTCAGCTTCTTGGTGCCAAATAGCACTTTACAAAAACAGACTCTATATCAACACTCTATCATCTTGCCCGGATAACAGAATGAGCTGGAAATGCAACACTGAGGCCATTTAGGGGAATATCAAAATAATCACAAGATGAGAAAAATTGTCAAAGGGATTTATTTCAGTGAGAAATGGTGTTTGCGTCTGGTACATATCACTTATTAGTTAATGATCCATGACAAGGTCATGTTCATACTGTACATTATGACAACATCTGTTTTAATGCAAATAATGAGATTTTTAAAGTTACTTTTTAAAACCAGAAATTAGGAGATAAATCAAGTTCTGCTTGACTGTTGTGTGTAGCTTCACCGCAATTTTATTGTAATGCAACAATCCTTTGTGAGTTTTCAAGAAATGTCGTGGCAACATTGTGTTCCCAGTTATTTTCATGACCCTTACCAAGAGAAAAGAAGGAAAATCATGTCTCACATTTTGCTGTGAGATGGGTTTGTGTGTTCACAAAAGTTAGATTAAAATAGACTCCATTTATTCTGTTAGTGCTGTTCATAAGAACAAGTGTGAGCGCTGTTATCTGAACCTTTGCATCCTCTGAGTTCAACATAGATCAGATCAATTTTATTCATATAGCGCCAATTCACACAAAAAAGTAATCTGAAAACACTTTAAAGATACAGTCCACTTCATTTAATTCATAATCAAAGTCATTTTAATCCAAGGTTGATAATTACTAGACATCAAACAACAATCATTTTTCTCTTTTAACATTTGCTAAATTCTTCACGTGATGACAAACCTGATTTACAAGAAGAGCCTAAAAGTTCAAGTCACTTAGTTAAAACTCAACAAACACCTGCTGATTGAGCACTAAGACAACATCTCTTCTGGTAGCATAATTATTTACATCAGAATAGCAATATGATCAAGTCACCCAAGAGCTACATAGGAGACTCAATCAGTGTGGAAGTCAAACAACATTTAATATAAAAACACCTCAGCACTGCTAAAATCATTGAAAGAGCCGACAGAAATCCAGTGGTGCTTTACTTATTTCAACTAATTTATCCTTTAAAGGTCTAACATACAGGACAGTGACATCTAGTGGCTTAAATGCAAGTTGCAGGTAATTTAATACTGTGTTCCTACCACCAAACTAGTTTACATCAAATATTTCTCAAAAAAATTATTTTTTTCATCTTGATTCCTCTCCTTCACACCAGAGAACACAGAGAGAGAAAAGTACGATAAATCAAACTCACTTACACTACTAAATTATTGTAAATCGGTCATTTGGTGAGTACAACAAACAAACAAATAAATGCAAATGATGCAGCTTTTAAATTAAAGGCGATCAAGCTGAGATGAGATTGTGAGAACGACAACGAAGAGACTGAAGTGAGTGACGAAGTTCTGAGGCTGTTCAATTGAACTGAAGAAGATGACTGATGATTTTAGTGCACAGGAGGAAGATGAAGAAGGCGACTTTACCTGGTAGGCTGCTGTCTTTTTTTTTTACCAGTCGTGTTACAGGCACTGTTTGAAAAAAGCATTTACGCCGTATTTGTGCGTTACCGATAGGTGTTTAAGTTAAAGGGGAACTCTGGTATTTTTAAACCTGGACCTTATTTCTGGCATGAAATACGTTCATCTACTCACAGAGAACAGTTTGGTGAAAGTCGGCGTCCTTCTGAAGATATTTAGATAACTGGAGATCCATATAACGGAGTGAACGGGGCTTAGAGGATGCAGCCTCTAAATAAGGCATTATCTGTCTTTATTTCACCAATACTTTAAGAAGAATGAATGAATGAACGTGTACTATTGCACTGTCAGTTCATAGCTGCTGTGTTGTTGTTATTGGCGGCTATCGGCTTTCTACACACTTGTCTACTGGGATGACGCCATCAACACCCGCCGCTGCAGCCCGTACAAGTACAAAATAGATTTTCTTCTTAAAAATAAAGGGTGCGGCTTCTATTCAGGTGCGCTCTATAGTCCAGAATTTACGGTAAGTATAGCTTTTCTGGCTGCAGGAAGACCAAATAAGTGACATGCAAACAGCAGTTCCCAAACCAGTGGGTGACGTCACAGCGTCTCTGTCCATCAATTATAAACAGTTTGGTGATCACACACATTTAAAGGCTGCAAAAAAGATGTCCACAAAGAACACGCTTGTTTGAGAAGATCCCATTCGAATCAGTTTAGAGGAAGTGGAGGTGTCAGGTGACCTTCCACCTGGTCATGCTGTACTGACTGCACTTAAACCTGGCCAAAATATCCAAATGTGAGCTGTCTGATCCAACATGCATGTTCAAATCTTCAATTGTCCAGTTATCCACAAAAATCCTAGGTGTGAATTGGGTCCTGTGTTTCTCTGCTGCACAATGTTGCACTTGATGGCGACTCACAAAATTAATTAATAAGGAGCCAGAAATGAACCCGTCAACACAAAAATCTGCATATAGAGAGATACAGGCTGAGTGACACTTTCTTTCATGTTTAAGAACACACACTCAGTGGTTTATTTTCACTTAATCCCAAATGTAGTATCAGGTTGCCCCGTATTTTTTCACTATCGCACCAAATGTGGGATACTCCGCAGCTGAAAATAGTCCCTCTTGCAGTTGCTTTAGGATATTACTGAGCCTTTTTACAAGTCAGTGCTGTCAGATCATGAGAGAGAGGCTCTCACACTGTTAGTTTGGGTCTTCATGGGACTGGGGGCAAAGAGAAAAACACGTCTTTTTGTTGCTTCAGCTGAGGCCCTCAGAGGAGTTTGAAGTGTTATCTCAGTTTTTATCATCTACACTTACTCAATACTGAAGAAAACAGTAATAAACATGGTGTCTCTGATTTATGACTGTGTGCTCGTAATATATGACAAGTTTTTAGAGACACTGCAGGTAAATTGAGTGCACTATTTGGTGCCAAGAGTCAGATATTGAGTTTGTGACCTTGTGGTAGAGATATTGTGCGACAAGCAACAGCACACAGGATGAGGTGTGGCAGAAATGTTTCTACGAGTGAGAGAAAAAGAGGAAATACATGAACTGTGATTGTCTATTTTGAGAAGAACATATTCAGATTAGATAGCAGCCAAGGCTTCTGAGTTATAAAAGTATGTGAGAATCACTCAACATATAATCAGCTGTATGAGGCTTGTGTTCCCTTTTAATGTGCTCTATAAATACAATGACCTAACATGACATATAGTGTCTGAGAGCTGGGGGCAGCAACTACTGTAGATCTGAAAGTGAAATGCTCAATAGTCTGTAGTCACATTTTGTATTTCAAATTATCCTAATTATGATGTTATCATAATTAGGATAATTTAACATTATCCTAATTAAATTAGATATTTACTGAAAAAGACATAATCTGGATGGCAGCATATGTTGCTACAAATCCTGTGCATATGATTCAGTATAAGAGTTTATTTAGTATTTAGTTCTGCTTGGTCTCTTTGTTATAACTGATATTCCTGTGGAGATTTGTTGGATCACTTTAAGTAATAGTAGACACATGCTGCTGCCTGTTTTTAACCTTGACTGAGTGCAGAACCTGTAGCAGGTCAGTTATTGTGTTCCTATTCAGATAATAAACTACAGCATTGAAAGATAAGCAGGCCTTCCATCCATCATTTTCTACACAGTACAGAGTTGTCAGTCTTAGTTAAATGTAGCTGACCTGTGTACCCTGTCGACACATAACAGACAACTTAGCAAAGAAGCCATTTTAAACTGGATCTTTAGGCACTTTGTTACCAGCAGCCTGTCACAAAGACACATCATTTGTTCCCATTTCTTTAGTTGCATCTATGAAAAACAGCAAAGATAACACAGTTTGACAGACAGAAAATAGGATTTCTGCAGCAACAAGGTGATTCCCAAAGAGCTATTAGCTGAAAACTTGGCATATCTCAGCATGGTGTGCAGTGTGTCCTTAAAACATTTGAGGAAACTGGACAAGTGGAGGACAAAAGAAGAAGTGTCAGGCCTAAAAGAAACTATCTACAGCAAATGAACAGGATCTGAAAGTGATGTCCTTAAGAAAGAGGAAAAAATCCAGCAAAGACCTGACAGGACCTGAGAGATGCATCTGGACCTTCAGTTAAGACGGACCTCATGATCCATATAACGGAGTGAACGGGGCTTAGACGCTGCAGCCTCTAAATAAGGCATTATCTGTCTTTATTTCACCAATACTTTAAGACGAATGAATGAATGAACGAACGCGTACTATTGCTCTGTTAGCACATAGCTACTGTTATGTGGCTATTTGCAGCTATAGGAGAGTTAACGGAGGGAATTCTACACACACCTCTACTGGGACCACTTTATCGACACACATGGCTGCAGCACAGTTCATTCTTGAGCTTCTTGAAGATGGTAAATGGACTTGTACTTGTATAGCGCTTTTCTAGTCTAGCTGATCACTCAAAGCGCTTCACTACATGCCGCATTCACCCCACTCACACACATTCATACAGCACGTCTTAAGATATAACTACGTGCTTTCTAAGCATTCACACACATTCATACCCCCAATGATACACTGGGGGAGCAACGTGGGGTTCAGTGTCTTGCCCAAGGACGCTTCGACATGTATCCTGGGGAAGCCAGAGTTGAACCACCGACCTTCCGATTGGTGGGCGACTGCTCTTCCTCCTGAGCTACAGCAGGGGCGTCCCCGTCTACAGATAGACAGGGACGCCCCTGTTCTGGTAGCGCTCGGTAGGTCATTCCACCATCGTGGGACGACACATGAAAAGAGTTTGGATTGTCTTAGGCGTGGTGTAGGAGCTGCTAGACGACAATCCTGGGACCAACGGAGGGACCGAGTTGTGACATAAGCCTTTGCAAGAGCATTCAAATAGATGGGAGCCGTTCCATTAAGCACTTTGTAGGCTAACATCAGTGACTTGAATTTGATGCAGGCGGGTAAGGGCAGCCAGTGGAGTTCAATGAACAGAGGGGTGACGTGTGTTCTTTTAGGCTGACCTAAGACCAGACGTGCCGCCGTGTTCTGGACCATCTGCAGAGGTTTCACAGCACAGGCTGGGAGACCAGTTAGGAGAGCATTGCAGTAGTCAAGGCGGGAGATGACCATGGCCTGCACCAGGAGTTGGGTGGCATGTTGGGTCAGGTATGGTCTGATCTTTCTTATGTTTAGCAATGCAAAGCGGCACGAACGAGCAACCGAGGTAACGTGTTCTTTGAAGGTTAGTTGGTCATCAATCATGACACCCAAGTTTCTAGCAACCTTTGACGGAGCAAGAGATAGGGATTCGGTTTGGATGCAGATGCTGTGTTGTATGGTTGATTTGGCTGGGAAGACCAGCAGTTCAGTTTTTGGGAGATTAAGTTGGAGGTGATGGGCTTTCATCCATGTTGATATGTCAGAGAGACAGTCTCAGATTCGTGCTGAGACCGTGTGGTCGTCAGGTGGGAATGACAGATAGAGCTGGGTATCATCAGCGTAACATTGGTATGAGAAGCCATGTGATCGGATGATCTGTCCTAATGAGTTGGTGTATATGGCAAAGAGAAGAGGTCCCAGTACTGAACCTTGGGGGACCCCTGTGGCGAGGTGGTGCGCTGCAGAAGTGTGACCAAGCCAGGATACTTTGAAGGACCGACCAGTGAGGTACGACTCAAACCAGGGGTGTGCTCTCCCTGTGATGCCCATAGAGAGTATGGACAAAAGGATACTGTGGTTGACAGTGTCAAATGCAGCTGATAAGTCGAGCAGAATAAGTACAGAGGACTTAGCTGTCGCTCTGGCTTCTTTTAAGGCTTCTGTCACAGCCAACAGAGCCGTCTCGGTGGAGTGTCCACTTTTAAACCCAGATTGGTTTGGGTCAAGGAGGTTGTTATGTGAGAGGTAATCGTTGACCTGCTTAAAGACCGCCCTTTCAATGGTTTTAGACAGAAACGGGAGGAGAGAGACCGGCCGATAGTTTTCCACTTGAGTCGGAGGGAGGGAAGGTTTCTTGAGCAGCGGTGTAACCTGAGCTTGCTTGAATGTGGTAGGAAATGTGCCCGATGTCAGTGAAGCATTAATCATATGTGTGACTGCTGCAGTTACAGTAGGAGCAATGGATTGGAGAAGATTAGGTGGTCCAGCGGGCATGTAGTAGGATGGCTAGATGTGAGAAGTTTAGACACACTGCTCTGAGCGAGAGGGGTGAATGAGGAAAATGATGCAGTAGGACTTCTGCATGCAGATTTTGTGGTACCAGGTTCGGTAAACTGTTTGCTTATAGCTGCCACTTTGTCAGTTATGTGGATCGCAAGTTATCTTAATAGCTTCCGAAAGACACCGACTTTCACCAAACTGTTCTCGGTGAGTAGATAAACGTATTTCATGCCAGAAATAAAGTCTAGGTTTAAAAATACAGGATACAAAAATACAGGAGTTCCTCTTTAAAGAAATGACAGAAAGCTTGTCTAAGAGGGTTCAGGCTGAATTGGAGAGTAAAGGAGCTCAGAGCAAATATTCACTTTAAAGCTCCTTAGAATTGTACAATCTCAGATTTTAATCTTATTTTCTGTATTTATATCAATGTTGAACCATGTTTCATTAATTTACTGCAACTGTTTACGGAAACAAATAATGTGCAGCTTGAGACTTTTGAACAGTACTATGAAGCATTGTCTCTCTCAGTGGGAAACCCCTCTTCATCTTTACTTCTGACACACTTAAACTGTCTGATACTCCTTTTCAAACCTGCTGATAATTAACCTCATTAGCTCCACCAGAAGTGTGTTCTTTTTTTTTTTTCTGTCTTCACTGGCAAAGACAAGAAACCTGGGTAGACTTGCCACAACAAAGTGTCTGTACATGGAGCACCTGCTCAAAGGTGTATGTGTGTGTTTTAGTATTACATCACATTTCCAGTTCATGACACTGGTCTCGGCCTATTGTCAGTTAAATTTGAGGTTTAACTAATCCGGAAATCACCACTTTTAGTTTTTTTTGCTTGAATTTTAAGAGCAACCCAATTCTTATGAAAACAGGTTGTACTATTTCTATATATATTATTTCCTTTAAGGTAACATTTGGAAGCAATGGTGGTTGTAGTTTTACCTTCCTCCAGCATCGCTAGTCTCAATAAAATGTGGCCTATGAGTCCCTCCTCTGGCCAAAGCTGTGATACACAACATGGAGGCAGAGTGTCTGCATGAGTCCGCTGAGTGTTGAGCTGAACCATTGGCTCTGTCCAGGCTTCCATCAGCCTGATCCTCTTTCACCCTAAAGCCTGTGATCTTCTTCATCCTTGACCACAAGTCTCTCACATTGGGGGGAAAAGTGCCCCCTGAAATGCACTATAAGTGTAAAAGTCATGCTTTGAAGCAGATGAGTGAACCCCACATCATAACAGAGTTTCATGAACACCTTTCTAACTTCATTCACCAAGAATAGTTTTCAGTTTCCTTAAATAAAACCATGTTTGAGGAATAACTTTTTTCTGGATCTGCAGACCATCTGGTTCACTTTCATTCAAGTCTCTGACTCTTTCAACCCAACTAAGGACAGGCAGGCTGGTGTGTAAATACTGAGAGAGACGAGATACAGGAACAGGAATGCAGATATTAAAGTAAAAACTTGATTTATTTCAATAATTTAAACAAAAGATTCCAAAAACATAAACTGACAAAACAAAATCCTAAAAAAAAAAACAGACAAAAACCTGACAATGAAAAATAACTTGACTTGAACGATGACAAACCTGACATGAACAGTGATGGTGAGAGTAAGGTGACGGTGAGGATCTGACAAATGGCATGAACAAACCGGGAGACTACATACTGTGGAGGGTGATTGATGAGTGAGTGCAGCTGATAATAATGAACACAGGTGAAGGGAGTGAAGCTGATGGCTGGGCAGAGGAAAGACTGAGGCAAAAGTGGGGAAATGGCAAAATTAAAGACTAGACAAAAACATGATACCAAACATGACAGTTGTTACTGAATGCAGGATTAAATTAGAGAACCTTTGTCTTATTTATAATATTGTTATTTCTGTTGTAAGCTGATTGATTCACAAAATTACCCGTTACTAAATGTGACTGTCCCATCCACTGAGACGTAAATCGATTTAGATATTGGTGAAAACAAAAAAAACCTGAATCAATAATTCCCATCAAGTTCATGAAAACAAAATGAATAAGTCTATTTGAAAATGTGCAGAGTCAAAAGTGGAGATATTTGTGTTAAAATGTAGCAGATAAATGAAACAAATGTCAAAAATACAAGGACCCAGTTGATTAAATAAGGTGCAGATACCTGAAAATTCTGCTCACAGTAACAATAACAAACTGTTTGTACTTCCAGTCAAGGTTTAACGCCTGTTTGGAAGAATACAAAAGGATTTGAGTTAGTGAGGCCAGACCGTTGTTAATACAGAGTTTTATAAAGCAGGATAATCTTCAGCTTCCAACCGTGTGTGTTATCTTCTGTTTTCATCGATCATGACAAACATATCGCCGTCACAGTCTTTCAGAGACACAAATCTACAGTTAAAAAGACCGATGACTCCACAGATGGGAAATCAGTTTGCAATCTGACAAATTGTTGCATTTTGATATGCATTTAGACAAAAATCATTCATCAGATAAGAAGAATTTCTGCTCGTTTTTCTAAAAGCTAACTGAAGGTTTGTGGCCTTAAGTTAAGTTTTAATTTAGGGAGAAATAATGACCATGTTCATATATTTTTATGCAATCTAAAACAATGGTTATAAAAGATAATAAACGTTCGATAGCTCAGGGTTTTCTGTGAAGAAATTAGTTTAAACTGAAAAAAATATCAACAAGCTTGACACCAAATTAAGAACCGCGCTGAACATTTCAGGCAACAAATTTCAGGAAATTCTGGAGTTCTACCAGATTAAACGAACGTCTCAAATTTATGCTTAGCTTACGTTATTATCTTCTGCTAAAAGTGTGCAGAGTCAGCACAAACCCAGGAGAATAACTTCAGCACATTACACAATAAGTGTGTAGATGTGTCTCCATCATGGTGATCAAAGACAGTCCTGAAAATACTCCCCTGGAAGCCCTGCTTCACGTCTCCATATCAGACTCAGAAAGCCACACAGATCTGTGTAGAAATATATTTTCTCAGAGAAACGCTACACAGTCGTTACAGTCTGTTGTGCTCAGGACAAAAACAGATCAAAGCATCAGAAGTGATCAATAACACAGCTTTTACACGCATTACATGAACTTCACATTCAGTGTCCATAGATGCACTTGCATATAATTTATGTTCAGTCATGCAAAACACTCACAGACGGCAGCTTACACGGACATGCAGGAGGTCACATCTCAAAATGTTCCACGTATAAACAGTTTAAAGTGAAAGAACAGGAAGGATAACGGTTCCCCAAAAATCGGAGAAAAACAAGAACCTAGGATCAAACTGGAAGACAAGAAGGTCCAATGAGAGTAACACATTTAATCTCTGACAGAGAATCCTCTGTGGAAGATCTAAATAAGGAAGCAGCAGGAGGCGTTATAAGAGCAGCTTCACTGTCTCTTTCTGTAAAAGTGGTTAAAATTTACTTCATAGGCCAGTTATCAACTCCTTAAAAATATCTGAGTAACGTTTTACTGCAGGCACGTTTTTAGATCGATGTTCAGCAGCATCAGAGGAGCTCTTTATTGAAAGTTATTAATCTCCTTTGGTCACTTGAATCCTCCATTAAACTCAATAGAAAAAACAGGCCTTTTTGTTATGAGACAAGTATCATCGCTGCTATCAGCTCAGGGGCAGAAATGGACCAAATCTCTGAGAATTTATAATTAAATCATGGCTGAGCTGCCCCAAAGCAAGAAGCTGATGTTGAGCCCTGAAATAAACTCTTTTATTATACAACAACGTAATTTTGATTTCTCAGAAACTGACTTCAGACCTGAAATTATCAGTTCATTGATCAGTTTTTTTTATTTAAATCCAGAAATAAAGGACAGAATATTTTAAAAAAGTGAAATGTATCGTCACAGGCTGCTCACAGTCATCCTCCTGTGCACATATTTATCCACATGAATCAGTTTGTATGACCGGATAAATATAATTGAGCATTAGTTTGAAAGTTATGGCTACAAGGAATCATCTCGTTTCTCTCATAAAGGATGGCCCGGTGTGTCCTCTGCTAAAGGAGATAAATAAGGAAGCATTGGAGCTTCTTTTCTTAGCATCTGGGGAACTTTAAACAGCTCCGATTATGATGCTGCTCAGAAAAGGTTCCTGTTCAATCAGACCCTTAGTTTAGCTCCTGGTTCCTGCAGTGGGAATGAAAAAGGGACAATAATCCAACAGATTGTTATCTGGCAAAGGCAAAGTCCCTACAGTAAAAACACAGCTTCGGAAACACATTTGATCAGGTTTAAGTATGAAATTACTGAGCAAAGTTTAGGGAACATTATTTTCTGTTGACAGATTTAAGAAAATACTAAAGTACACACCTCATACTGTTAGTCCAGGGAGCTGGAAGCAAAAAAAACTGACACCATACAGCTAAACTGGCAGATGATAAATTCCCTTTTTATTAAAGAACTATTATTTTCTAGAAAGCAACTAACAGCTTTTAAAGGGAGTTAAAAGGTTTATTGATTAGTTCATTAATTGTTGGTCAGAAAATCAACTTGAAGCACAAATATTCTCAGTTTTCTAATATGAGAAAAGTTACATATTTGGATGTTTTACTGTTGTTTAGACAAATCAACTTGAATTTGTTCAAATAGTATTTTCAAAATGTTTCTGAATCATGTTTCATTCTTCAAAGGCCACTTTTTTTATTTTACTGCTCCATCTTGTTTTAAGACACAAGCATTTACCTTTTTTTTAGTTCAATATGTGCTCTGCTAAAATGCCAACAGATATTCTTAACACTCCAAAAACACTAAATCTGTTTGTTTTCTTCAAACTTATAGTTCAAGGCCTCAAGTAACAAACATGTTAATCAGTTTTTACAGTTATTCATAACTTGAAAAGATAAATATCAAAGATATCAATCAAAAAAGTAACTGTTAGCCTCAGTCAGACAGCCTGTGATGAACTAAAACAACCTTAATTGGATTTTCTGGGAGTTAAATGTGGAAAATTGTCGAAACAGTTTGATAAAAGACCATTTTTGACCATCAAATGATCAAAATACACACCAAAATAACTTAAATCATACAAATGGATTTTTCAAGTTAAATGAAAAGGTAAATGACGCATTTACAATTAGATGAGGGGCCATTATACTTCAGGATATGAATAAAATAATATCAATAAAACTTTATAAAATGTATAAAGTTGGCTGAAGTTCCCTTTTTACTTTGGTTTGAATTGAAATAGCAAGACTTGACTCCCTGACTGGCTGAATGCCTTTCATCTACCAAAACATAAAGGTCAGATTGTAAACATAGCATGCAGTTAGGGTGGATTTTACCAAGCAGGAAGTGTTATTTACTGAGTGCACACGGTCACTACATGGAATAACCACGACAGTAAAAACATGCAGCTCTGTGTTTAAAAGAATCTGAGACACTGACAAAACATCCAGCTCCAAACAGCACAGAGCTGTCCAGAAAAATACAAAATGTAACCAGGAGATGCAGCAGCAGCACACAGTCATTACATGCAGACTGTTTGAAACAAACAACACACCAACATTCATCACATTCATTATCAACACGGCAGACTTCTGTTTGCTTGGAGAGCCATGAGCAGAAATAAAAGGGATTCAAAAACAGTCCATTTTCAGGTTTAGAAAATAATTCTGTGCGTTTCCTAAATAACATAAAGAATAACTCAACATTTACAGCTCCTCATAATAATCAAAATGTTCAAGGAATATAGTATATAAATAAGAAAGTTTACATTGTTCACAGTTAAATGTTTACAGCTAGCTCTGGTTTGTCCTCCTGCGTTTGTTGGGGCTTTGTCCAGGATCGACTTTCAGCTCATGATACTGCATCTGTCCGCCAACACAAACAGGAAACAGAAAAGATTTAATGCTTCTCAGAAACTTCCATTCCTTCCTTTTCACACAGAACATTTACCTGTACAGAGAAAGGTAGATTTAAGTCACCCAGGTATGTAAAAACCAGACACGTGCATGTGATATGACTGTCGGGATTCAAGGTTTTATTCAAGGTTAAAGACTCAATGCAACAAAACCAAAGGTGCTGGCGAGACAGCAACTCAAACAGAACAAAGGAAAGAACCACAAGAAGGACAACAGTTACAGCAACATCAGTTATTCACTGGGTGACCGGACAGCTGGAAGTACTGGGAGGGTTGAGGTGGGTGACTATCAGGAGACAAGTGTGAATAAGACCAGGGAACAAAACCAAGACGACACAAGACATCTAGGGGTAATGACAAGGAACAGAAATATGACCGAATCAAACACTGATTGCATAAAGCTCAAAGAAAATACCAAACAGGAACACAGAACAGAGATTAAACCAAGGAGCTGAGAAATAACTAAACCAGAGCAAAGTCTAAGAAACCAAAGCACAGGACACCGACTCTCCTTTCTGTGAGCATGTCTGCCCAAAGGGGGCGTTCGGGGCCATTTGGATGGGTGGATGAACTTTCCCTTGATCCCCAAAAGAAAAGGGGCACCTTACTTTTCCAAACGAAGGAAGGTGAAAAAGGGATTCCAACCATCCAGGTGGCAGGCTTGAATAATGGTTTGGTGTGAGGTTGTCTTGACGGAGCTCTAACTCAGCTAACAAGGAGCAATCAGAGGGGAGGAGACATCAGCCGCCATCAGCCACCACCCCCACCTTCAACCTTGTACTTGTGGAAGAATGTTCACCAAGGAGGATTTATTTCTGCTTGGGAATACTGGTGTGTGTGCTCACATCACGTGCGCATGCCTGGTTTTATACGCGTGGATTTAGAGCCTCAGGCTGCTTCAGTACACACAGGACAGGCAAAGACTTTGAACGTGTGTCTTTAGTCTTTCTGTGTGTCCCTGTTTCATTCGTTGCTTTCCACTCTAAGACCAGAAAGATACTGACCTTTTAACCTGGCATTCATGTTCAGTAGTCTGAAACTGTTCAAATACTTGACTGAGTACTACATAAGTACTATACCTCTGTAGTACTCAGCTCTTACAAGCAGATTCCACAAGAGGAAACTCCAGCAACCTCCAACTTTACAGAACTTCCAGATTTCAAAGATCTAAATGATTAACATGGAAACAATAAAGGAGGTTAATACTCTAATAATGACTTTTGGTTATATACATGTGATATTCAAAAGACTCATAAT
This sequence comes from Leuresthes tenuis, assembly GCF_036924035.1. Taxonomy (NCBI): domain Eukaryota; kingdom Metazoa; phylum Chordata; class Actinopteri; order Atheriniformes; family Atherinopsidae; genus Leuresthes; species Leuresthes tenuis. The sequence goes on from NW_027325373.1 coordinate 28,497,569, forward strand.
GTCCTTGAAATGATAGAGACTATAAGTTCCCTCATGTCACATTGCATTATGGGTAGAAGTGAGTCAAATGTTTGGAAGCTGGAATAGCTCTGGCTGCTATGTTGGCATTATATGACTTCAATTCATGTTAAATATGACAAATGTCTTTGCTCCTCCTGTTTTCTAGGAAAGATGTAAAGACTTCATTTACATCCTTGTTTCCTTTCAATAAGACACTTAAAACATCTGATAATCATTGAGGATTTAGAAACAATGAAAACAGTATTTAGAGCATATCTTAGAAGGAGAAGTTAATTAAAGCAGAGGTCTTCTTACTCCGAGTTCCTTTTAAGATCAAGGCAGAAAAGCCACAGCTCTGTTTTTGAATGGTAGATATTATTCACTTCCCAAAGTTAAAGAGGTTAATTCTCTGGTCACATTTATCCCTACGCTGACCTTACTGATCACCTGCATCTTCGCAACCAAACAGATGCAGGACACATGACGCAGCTAGAAACATGCAGGTGTGTTTCTAGATGAAGACAGAAGATAAAACAAAGGTTTCCTTCTTACGAGTATCTGTTCTCAGGCCAGACCAAACCGGTTCTAGCCTGTACCAGGTAGTTTTAAACTATCCCCAAACTAGTTTTTCACCATTGTTTTGGGCCAAAACCTACTGCATTTTTTAACTTTACATTAACCCACTCAGTGTCGTACATTTTCATAACACGTGTGAGTTAGTTAAAAGCAGTATTTTACTTCATAATAACAATGACACGAGTAACTTACTTCAGAAGGTTGTGGAGTACACACTATCTATTTACTTCAGAGTAATACAGAGTACACACTATAACGAGATATCTAGTGATCTCTTCTACAACCGTCGACCTGCTGCAATGAGGACTTTCAGCCTTGAAGCTCAACTGCTGGACCAGAAACATGACACACTTCACATGCTATTTCCATTCATCTGAAGTTTCGAGGCATGCATTCCTTTCAGCATAACCAAGTTACTCACCACTTTAACATCAGACGGCACTCTGGACAGGAAGTCAAGAAGCTCGTTGTTGTCGATCATGTACGGATCACGAAGCTTCTTAGTGAACTTATTGATACCTGCAAAACAAAAGGTCAGAGTTCAACTATGACACGCTTCATGCTAAGTCTGCAACAGACCTCATATGGTGTATCTATCCGTCTATCTCCAACCACTATTCCAAAAAAGTAGGGACACTGTGTAAAATGTAAATACAAACAGAATGCAGTGATTTACAAATCTCTTAAACTAATAGCTTATCTACAACAAAACATATAAAACATATCAAATGTTGTAGATGAGACATTTTACTATTACATGAAAAATATCAGCTTATCTTAATTCTGATGGTAAATAAATATTAGGACAGCTCCACGTTTCCCACTGTGTAGCATCCCTCTTCTTTTAACAACATCTGTAAACATCTGGACCATTAGGAGAGGAATGTTGTGTCATTCCTGTCTGATGGAGGATTCTAACTGCTCAGCAGTCCTGGGTCTTCTTTGTTGTATTTGAAATGTTTTCAGGTGGTGAAAGGTCTGGACTGCAGGCAGGTCAGTCCAGCAGCCGGACTCTTCTGCTACGAAGCCATGCTGTTGGAGTAGATGCAGGATGTGGTTCAACTTTGTCCTGCTGAAATATGCAAGGCCTTCCCTGAAGAAGATGTCGTCTGGATGGGAGCAGATGTTGCTCTGAAACCTGTATATACCTTTCAGCATTGATGGAGCCTTGATGGCACAGTCAGCTGTGTTAACAGATAGTGATTTCTGGAGGTATTTCTTAGCCCATGCAGTGATTTCCAGGACAGAATCAGGTCTGTTTTTAATGCATGAAATGTCTCACTGTCAACATCTGATATATCTAATGTTCTACGGAATAAAATGGTTTATGGTATTTGTAAATTACTGTCCTCCATTTTTATTTACATTTTGCACAGCATCCTGACTTTTTTAGATATTTTTTTGGATCCATTTATCTGTGAGTCTTTGTCGCCATCTTGTGGTGTGAAATCAGGACTCACCCCACGCAAGCACCAGGTATCGCAGAGGTATGAGGTAGAGAAGAAGTGTGGCCAAACATAAGGCAGTGACCGCCAGCCAGCTTAGAAAAGGCACTGTCCAGTTAAAGGTGCTGCAGCACAAACACAGAAGAGAAACACATTCAAAATACTGAGGACAGAGGACATGTTAGGACACGTGTCCACTCTTAGTGTCCTACTTCATTAAAATGGAGGATAAAGATCAGTTTCTCTATTGAGCAAATTAAAGCAAAACTAGCACCAGAATTAAACTTTGGCCTTTTTGTGAATGTACGCAAGTCATACATTCCTTTTAAAAGCATAATCATGATGGAAGCGCCATTTGTGAGATCAAGCATATATGTTTTTGGGGTGCAATTTCCTTTTCAATGGGACATTATAGGCACTCTCAAGTGTTGCGTCAAACTCGCTACTTTTAAAACACTCGGAGGCTCGACACAACACAAAACTTTCCCCGTATGTATGTATGTATGTATGACCTGGGTCTCTACATGCGAACCCAAACGTAGGTGACATTTTTGGTAGGTAACATTAAAATAAAGGTTTTAAACAACTCACTTCTCGCTGTCGGAGTTTCTGCTCTCCGCCATCTTTGTAGTCCAAAACAGTCGCTTGCCGAATGGACGGACTCTTCCGGCTTTTTGATTTTAGTATTGTTTCTTATATGAATCTCAATTGTCAAATACAAGGATAATATTGTTTTTCACTAATGACAAACCAATTATTTGAATAGATAATGCTATGAAAGGCTAAGTTGTCATGCGTTTCATTGCAATAACAACTTCATGGGCTTTCCTCCATCGGAGTCCATTCATTCAATCTCCAAGAGCAGTTAAAGTTTATTAACTCCAGTCTAGTTTTGATGCTTTCAGAACTTAATGCCACTCAAACAGGGTTTAATTATTAAGAAAACTGCTTTAATCTGTGATATGGTGATGATTTCAGGCAGCTGATTCTTCAGGTTCTCTGCCTGTCAACAACTGCCTGTTAAATAAAGTGGAAAGAGAGTGGGACATCAAAACTGGTGCCTGATCATGATACCCACTTCTTTATCCTCTCTCCAAACGACGCCACCTCATCCAAAGCATTCTGCACACTGATGAACACGTCCTGGATGGCGTACAGTTTATCCATGAAGCCTTTGTGCTCAGAGTCCTGACGGAAGCAAGAAGGAATGTCACATCAGTGGGAAGGTTTGTGTCAGATCAACGTCATCTCTGGATTTCAGAAACCTGTCCTAATAAACCCATATCATGAAAAATCATCTGGTCCTCACCAAGAAGAGAACAGACTACCTGTACAGTGCATGTTGTGGTAGCAGGTAGATATTACACATTTTTACTGAGGGTGGATGGGATCCTTCATGATACAGCTGGCTTTCCTGTAAAGTTGGTCAATGCATGTCTCATTTATGGGCGGTAATGTGGTTCCAACCACCCTTTTCCTCTCATAACCACATCCTGTCCTTTGCTGTGCAGCTAACAAACCACATGTTGTAGCAATGGGACAGGAGGCTGCAGATGGTGGTCGGGTTAAAGTTGATAGCAGGTGTTTCTTGTTTCTTGATTCAGCTTCGTGAGAAAGTATAGTCTCTGCTGAGCTTTTCCCACCTGATGTGAGCTGTGTGAGAACAGGTGAGATCAAAGATATAAACCTCATGTTTAAACCTACTGATCTTCACTGATGCAAAAGGCTGAGAGCTCCATCTGCTTTGATTCCTGAATTATATTATAGTTTCTTTGATTTTAGTGATGGTTGCTATGGGAACACTGTTTTACCACATGATGGATTTGAGTTATCAGTCCTACGATTAAAGTATCATCTGCTAATTTTATAATGGTGTCAGGCGTGCTCTTTAAATTAGTTCAATCCAGCCTCAGAGTAGAAGCAACACGTGACATTATTTATGGCACAAATACTGAAACAAAACACAGAAGCGGTGTGTGAAAAACTAAGAGAACCCCATGAACCAACAGCTTGTAGCAGCACCTTCAGCAGCAGTGAGTTAAAAACTAAGTGAACCCCTGATCTAGCTGAACCTAGCTGCAGTGATGGTTTCCTGTGGGACGTTCTCAGTCTCTCTCATGGTTCTGGAGGAATCTCGGCCACTCTTCTGTCCAGCGGTGCTTCAGCTCATTGAGGTTTGCAGCATTGGTTTCTGCACAGCTCTCTTAAGGTCCCACCACAGCATTTCAGTCAGGCTGAGGTCTGGACTCTGACTGGACCATTGCAACACCTTGATTCTGTTCTTTTTCACACATTCTGCTGTAGATCTGCTGCTGTGTTTGGGATCTTTGTCCTGCTGATGAGCCAGTTTCAGCCCAGCTTTAGCTGTGGGACAGATGGCCTCACATTTGACTCTAGAATACTTTGGTATCCAGAGGAGTTCATGGTGGACTCAATGACTGCAAGGTGCCCAGGTCCTGTGGCTGCAGAACCAGCCCAGATCATCAGCCCTCCACCACCGTGCTTGACAGCTGGTATGAGGTGTTTGTGCTGATATGCTGTGTTTGGTTTCCTCCAAACGTGCTGCTGTGCATTAGGACCAAACATCTCCACTTTGCTCTGGTCTGTCCAAAGGACATTGTTCCAGAAGTCTTGAGCTTTGTTCAGATGCAGCTTTGCAAACCTAAGCTGTGCTGCCATGTTCTTTTTAGAGAGAAGAGGCTTTCTCCTGCAGCCCTTCCAAACAAGCCATCCTTGTTCAGCCTTTTTCTAACTGTGCTGTCATGACCTTTAACCTTTAACATGCTAACTGAGGCCTGTAGAGTCTGAGATGTAGCTCTGGGCTTTTTCACCTTGGGGTGACCTTTAACCTTTAGCATGCTAACTGAGGCCTGTAGAGTCTGAGATGTAGCTCTGGGCTTCTTCACCTTGGGGTGACCTTTAACCTTTAACATGCTAACTGAGGCCTGTAGAGTCTGAGATGTAGCTCTGGGCGTTTTCACCTTGGGGTGACCTTTAACCTTTAACATGCTAACTGAGGCCTGTAGAGTCTGAGATGTAGCTCTGGGCTTCTTCACCTTGGGGTGAACTTGCTGGGACGTCCACTCCTGGGAAGATTGACAGCTGTCCTGAATGTTTTCCACTTGTGAATAATCTTTCTCTCTGTAGAATGATGGACTCCAGATAGTTTGGAAATGGCCTTATAACCCTTCCCAGACTGATGGGCAGCAACAGCTGCTTCTCTGAGATCATTGCTGATGTCTTTCCTCCTTGGCATCGTGTTAACACACACCTGAAAACTGACAGAACTTCTGCTTTTATAGAGCTGCTCACACTGACTGATGATCAGTTAATCAGAGCATTGATCAGCAGCTCCTGGCTGCTACTTACCTTCTTAATTCCTGTGGAAGCAGTAAGGGTTCACTTAGTTTTTCACAGACTACTTCTGTGTTTTGTCTCAGTTTTTATTCCATAAATAATGACAGTATAATATGTCATGTGTTCACCTGAGGTTGTTTTTAATTCAGGGGCGTCCCTGTCTATCTTCAAGAAGCTCCTGAAAACCCAGCTCTTCATAGAGCACCTCCTATCCCAGCACTTACCTTGTACTTACCTACCCCCTCTATCTCTGCACTTTACCTTTCTGCACTTCCTTCTATGTCTGCACCCTATCTCTACTCTGTCCCCTCCGACAGAGTCGGACTATTGGGTTTCTTCTATGTAGTTTATTGTTAGCTTTTTATATAGCTGTTATATCTTCATTTGTAAGTCGTTTTGGATAAAAGCGTCTGATAAATACAGAAACAGAAACAGAAACATACTTAATTTGAAGACTTGGTGTGGATCAGATGATTTTTATAACGTTCTGATATGTAAAACTTTAAAACCGAAAGAGGGTGAACCTTCTCTTTTCTGTTTCCTGCAGCAATACCTTTTCTTCCTTTTCATCTTCTTCATCCTCCCATTCAAACGTGGCCTCCATGGACTGAAGTAGAGAAGAAAACAATGACCATGAAACTCTCTGAAAAACACATTCACACAAATAAAAAGTCTTATTTTCTCACCATGTCGTCCATTTCTCTGCTCGAAGAGAAGAAATAGTTCCACACCAAGAGCAACAACAAGGCCAGCGGCAGCATGTAGAGCTCAAAGTTCCACACCACCACCACAAACAGCTGACAAGAGCAGAACCGTCACAACAGGCACTAAAACACAACAATGTGTGTGTGTTTGTGAGATTTTCATACCACAAAAGAGATGATGCTCCTCTGCGCCGACTCCCACTCAAAGCAGCTGTTGATGTAAGTGCCATAACTGAAGAGGACCATGATGCAACGCTTCACCCGGTTAAAGTTCTGCTGCAGCAGCTGAGAGACACAAAGTTCTGCAATGTTCTTACTGTCCACGACAAATCAGTGTGTGAATGTATGTCAAAGGGTTGTTCATTTACAACAAACACACACATGCCTGTCAAGTTTTTATCATCTTCTGACCAGGCTTCCCGATCAATCATCACTCCCTGAATAAGATTATGTTCCATTAAGCTGTTAAGATGATGCTTTCATTCAAAGCAACTTTTAAGGATTTTCAATCTATTTAAGTGACAGAGTACAAGCAGAGCAGTGCCGTCTGTATAGAGTAAAGCAGATGTGAAAGTAAGTCTGAGTTAAGGGCTGAACATGGATCTCTGTTTAACCATCTGTAGGGGTTCGCTGTACATGCTGGGAGATAACCATGGTCTGTACCGGTCAGATATGATCCGATTTCTCTAATGTGGCAAAGAGACAGATGCCGCATGGTCAGAGGAGGAGAACTGGTCATCAGAACTGGTCACTGAGGTTTCCTACAGTTTTTTGGGCAGATATTTGAAGAGTTGACCTTTATGTTGATAATGTTTTGGATGCAATGACCAAAAGCTCTGTCTTACAAAAGTTTAGTTTAAGGTTGTGTTCCTTCAGTCATATGAAATCATGGGGTCATTGGGTGAGAATGATGTCTCTTCTGCAAAGCACTGATACAAGAAGACAAGTGGATGCAAGTGGGTGACCAGGCTGAAGAAGGTGTGGTGATGTTTGTTCTTAACACGACACTTTAAGGCCTGAGATCCCCAAGAGCTGAAGGTTTAACATTTTCTTTTTTCTTAAGAAATAAAAAGTTTGACCCTCAGGATTTAGGAGCCCGTTTTAAACACTGACTGAGGTCAGAATGAGCTAAAAAAAAACAATCATGTTTGAAAACTGCCTATTCAATAACCTTAGATATAGTAGAGGAGGTTTCTGCAACAGAGGTAAAGAATGAAAAGCTGAAAAAAACAGATTCCACTTCTGTTGTACTGACTGTTGTTAAGTAGAAAAAGGTGCTTATAAAAGTCTACGTGTTTAACAGGTTAAAGCAGCCATGGATGATAAAAACAAACCTGCTTAGAGACTTTTGGTTCTTCCTCAATGTATTTCTGTTCTGCAGGGACCACAGTCCTTAAAGCAGCTTTAACCTGAAAATAAACACAAAGAGGACAGAGGACGTCACAACTGTGGACTGTTTGTTCTGAAGATAAGCACATCCATCACTCTGTAATATTTCATGCTCTCATCCATCATGAGCACAAAGTCCCAGAAGAACAAGGTGTTCTGCAGCTGATGCAAACATCATGGAGTCATCAGGGTTTGACGGGGCTGCTTTCAGCACAGTGTCACACTCACCGTGTTGTAGATAACTTCAATCTCAAGGTAGATGGCTCCTTTGGTCGGGCCTGTCAGCTCCTTGTTCTTCAGCAGGTACGCCCTCTGCTCGCCGTTACGCACCTGGCAGACAGGAAGGTTTGATTTATTCATTTTAAGGATATTGTGTCAACTTGAGAAAAAAGGGCAGAATATGTCTCACTTAACAAAGCAAACTCATGTAAGCTGTACTTTCATGTTTGTGTTGGGTCATATATAATTCTAAAGAAAGTGGTAACTGGGGCTAAATTTTATGGGTCATTTGTAAAGTGACAGATGACATTGTGATGACGACATCTTTGTCCAGTTTTCAGTGAATCTCATGTCTTACTCAGAGCACAGAGGCCTTCTCTTTCATTCTGTGGAGTTATGGGGTGTTAATAACCACTTAAAACAGGACTGGATACTTTCTAAAATCCTTTTTATAAAAATGAACAATCTGATCTATTTCATTCTGCTTTCCAATTATTCCCTCCTTCCCAATTTGTCAAACCTTCCACATCAATTGACCCTTCTCTAAGCCCCTCCCACAATCGTCTTTGGTCCAATCCTACGTTAGCAACCGTAACTATGCACAATAGGCCAGTCAAGCTTTCTGTAGAAAGCAATATGCCGAAGCGGTGTGAATACGGGACATGCAAGTCCTTCCCCAGCCCAAGACGCAACAAGAAAGATGCCGGGAGTGGATAAAGCAGTGTGGAAAACAACACAAACAGCGGAAACCCTCCAAAATCAATACGAGCGCCTACGTTTGTATACCTCTGGTCAACTTCTGCAGCGTGTGGATACTTCCGGTTTTCAAAATAAAACCTGGCTATTAAATGTATTAAGCGTTTTTTTTTTTTTTTTTTTTTTAAAAAGAGAAAGTAAGAGTTTTGTCTCATTAAACAAGTATGACCCTGCACTGATTTTGAGCCAATATGTCACATAACCTGGAAGGAATGCTCATATTTACATGATGAAATGTATTAAGAATGAATAAGAAACATATGACAAGTGTTAAAATGCTATAAAAAGAGGTGTGTCTCATACAGCAAGGGTGTTTCTACTGTCCTACATTCATTTTGAGCCAATAGGTCACATGGCCTGGAAATTATTATAGCTATAATGCTCATATTTACATTATGAAATGTATTAAAAATTCATATAAAATATGAGAAGTGATAAAATGCTATAAAAAGAGGTGTGTCTCATACAGCAAGTGTAGATCTACTGTCCTTCGCTGATTCTGAGTCAATAGGTCACATGACCTGGAAGCTGTTGAGCTTCAATGCTCATATTTACATTGTGAAATGTAAAAAAAAATATATATATAAAAGTACTCTAGTACCAGGGGCACAAGCTGAGCCTCAGAAAAGACGGGATAAGGACACATTGGGCCGAGTGGGCCAAAGGCCCCTTCTCCCGTCCGATGAACTCTTTTGCAGACAACGAAACTACCTTCCGCCCGATATCAGAAGGCGAGTATTTGGAGAACAGAACTGTGGCTGGAAAGCACGGAGTTTCTCAAAACCTGAAATCAAGCAGCCGCGTGATGGCGGTCCTGCCCGGCATAAAGCCTAGGGCGCCCCCGTTCAGCCAGCTGGCCACAGCAGCGTCCAGCCCTGTGGAGGGGCTACCTGCTTGATCCTGCCAGTAGCACATGCTTGTCTCAAAGATTAAGCCATGCAAGTCTAAGTACACACGGCCGGTCCAGTGAAACTGCGAATGGCTCATTACATCAGTTTAGTGATGTGTCGTACGCGAACGATTCGTTCGATATTAACTAATCTTTTATATGACTCGGGAGTAACGAGTAGTCTCAGTGAGTGATTTGTTCATTTTCACGCAGCACCCTTCCTCCCCATATGACAGGCGGCTGCTGCATAAACTCAGTCAGCATGACAGGAAACAGAAATGATTAATTAATTTCCATGCAGTACCCTCTGTCGCCACATGGCAGGCGGCAGCTGCATAAGCTCAGTCAGCAGGACAGGAAACAGTTTTGATTCGTTCACGAGTCAACTCCTCGGGTTATGGCTCCTCGCACAGGAAACAGTTTTGATTCGTTCACGAGTCAACTCCTCGGGTTACGGCTCCTCGCACAGGAAACAGTTTTGATTCGTTCACGACTCAACTGCTGGCGGCGAAAAACACTGTGAGATCGGGATGTAGCCTAGCGACAGGATGTCAATAAATGATGTGGAAAGGAAGCTCAAAGAAGGTCTTTACAGCACAAAGACAAAGCAAGGCAAGTGTGATATTTGGAGAAGTTTCTCAATTGTCCGTGAATCTCTTTATTAATAGCCTATAAAATGACGTGTTTTCTCCTGCAGGTGTATTTTGTCAGCTCAGCTGAAGCAAACTATGTTTCCTTCAGTGTTAAGTGTTTAGAACTGTGGCCATTTTGTGCAACGACCACAGTAGGGCTACAGCGCCACCTGCTGGAAAAATGAACGAAATGATTCGTTCAAAGATTCATTCAATTTACTGTTTGAGAGTAAATGATCCGATTCAGCCAAAAGAGTCGAACTTCCCAACACTACATCAGTTATGGATCCTTTGATCGCTCTACCGTTAACTGTGGCAACTCCAGAGCTAATACATGCAAACGAGCGCTGACCTCTTCGCTACTGAGGGAATCCTTGTTAGTTTCTCTTCCTCCGCTTAGTAATATGCATAAATTCAGCGGGTCGTCTCGTCTGATCTGAGGTCGAAGTCGAATGGGGCCTCCCCGCTTCCGGAGAGGCAGAGGGAGGTTTGGCGTGGTTCCCACCACCACTTCAGATGAGGTGGGCCGAGGCTCACGGAGCTCTGGGTTGAGGTAGGATTCCCCAGCACGGTGGGGGGCGATGCCTGGAGAGAGCGTCCCCACGTCGAGGAGAACGCTGATGTGTGGAGTGGTTTTAGCGTCTCCATCCTGTACAACTGTGGAGTTATTGATCTTTGTTTACAGCGTCTCCTCCTGTGTCCCTGCGCATATAGATCAATGTTATCCGTCCCGCTCACAGGACGGCTTATTTTTGTACAAATCGGGGTTTTGGTTCTTGTCGCTCATAGTCTCTGCTATTACGATGGGACAGAGGCATCATTTGTGTTGACAACGTTTGGCTTCAGACTTATTGGTCCCGGAAGTCCGAATCTGTGAATATCTTCCCAACTTTACTTAAGTACAGAACGATAGTGAAAGCTAACATAACATTTAATTAGAATTTAAAGAATATATATCGAGATACCCTGCTGTACAAGAACATTGTTGTTCTTGTATGTGCTGGTATTTTATTCGAAGTGTCAACACATGTGGTGCCTGGCGCTTATATTGAGAGCGGTGTACTTTTCCCTCTATTTTGAGTTCCTCTTCATTTGAACTTCACCAACATTTAGTCTGGTGAATGTATCTTTTAAACGCATATTGGAGACCTTTTTGTCTGCTTCTCTGTGACACCTTTGAAGAATTTTGACAGAAATTTTCAGATAATTCTTGAGGAATATACCGGCAAAAACTCTCGAGGAGGGAAAGCTTGACTGGCATAGCAACAGTAACCAAGGGAGGCGGGGCTTAGCAAAGGCTCAATTGGGCCTTATGTTTCGGTCCAATGGTCTTCGTGCTTCCTTTCTCACCCAACCAATCAGTAACTTTCCTCAATTAAACAGTTCTTTTTATCATCTTGAATCCAGGGTCTTTCCTATCAGCTTAGATGAAGCACAGGAGGCTAACTGCCAAACATTATTCCACTTCTTTGCACAACAAGCTTTCATTACGATTATTTGTCTCAACCTTTAATTTTATCTGTCCTTACTGAACTCACATTTAACAGAGGAATGGCCACTTTTCCCAGAAAGTCAGCGCTTCTGTCTCTGTCCTCGTCAAACACCGTCACCTCCAGCAACGAGTGGATGTCTTTCACATTACTGAAGAGAGAAAACATGAGGTAAGTGGTGCCCAACACAGCTGCAGCCTCTTCACTCTCTAAATGCTTCAGGCAAACCTTTCTGTCTTTTAACATCTATGCCGCATCTCAGATCATATCATGATGAGGAGCCTTTAAGAGCCACTCCATGAACAAAATCTGAGTGAGTCACCAGAAACAAGGTCAAACTGTCACCTTATTCTCTAACAGAGGATTTACTGCAGAACTGTTCCATGCATTTTACAGCATTCATTACAAAATAATAGGCTGTTCAATTTGTAATATATTATCTTAGAAAACCACAGGAAGACCAAACTGGGAGCTCGTACAGCATCGATCTGCACTCTGCTCTTTATTTAGAGGAGGAAAACCTAAAAGTTTGCTGAATCAATACTGCAGTATGAAGGCAGAACACAGGAGCTTTGATTACAACACACACAGAGTGCCCACGTCACACCTGTACTGTGCTCCCTGTTCACCGGAGGATTGATTTTAACATGTTGCTGTTTGATGTTAAAATGCTTTATTCTTCAAAATTTTTATATAATTCTTAATATGATGGAAAATAACATAAGAACAGCTTAATTACCGGTTACTGTAGCTGTAGGAAAAGTAGAATATTTACCTCTGAAATATAGTGGAGTCGAAGCAGAATGTGTCCTGTAACTAAAATATTCAACTGAAGCTGAATTGTATGTTATTACAGAACTTAAATGAATGTTTTTCCCTTTCACTTAATTTTATACGACTGAATAAAAGGAAAGCTTTATTCTAGAAGACAAAATTTGTATTTTCATTTGTATTTATTCATTTGTTGAGTATAAATCTATTCATTTTCTCCATTTAAACGACTTATCCTTTTTCTTGGTTTTGTTTCTCCAGTTTTTTTTCTTTGTTGCCTTTCTAATCTTTCGGGTGTTTTTGCTGTTTCTATCCTGCTTTTGCCATTTATAAAAAGTAAAATACAATCATCTGGTGCTGAACCTGCATCCACATCTAAGTCTCTTCCTCATACGTACACTCAACATGAGAAACGAATGCCTGAACACAAGAGTGTTGTGTTGTGGCCTACAGTCGCAAGACTATACAGTTAAAGAAATGATATAAAACAGAGATAAATACAAATGAAATATGCAGGAAAAGGATGCACTAAATAAGTTAATGTTCTGTTTTTATTGAATTAACTTTTTATTGAATTCTTTACTTTGTCATTTCTTTCTTAAAATGATTCTTTCGCAGATTTCTTCTTTTTTTGCGACATGCTCATAATTTCATATGCACGCAGCTTTGGTGTCTCATTATTTACCTGCACTTCACTTTCACTAAGCTTTAATATTCATTCTTGTCCTTCTTCTGTGTTCTGAAATCTGAACATTAAACTGTACTTTTGTTTTCCCGACCTAAAACAACCTAAGAGTGAGCATGTCTGAACAGGTGAGTCAGGTGACACTTTACAGCCACTCAGTCAGGTGAATGGAAGACTAAAGTACGAGGAAGCTGTTAAATTGTGTTAAAGCAACACAATTTCTCAAAGAGAAAATCCCAGACATGTCGACTCACAAGGTGAAGACTTTGTTCCACTCTGGACTGAGGTTCTTGTGAACAGTATGTGTCTGCAGTCTGTCGTTATTCAACTCCAGAACACAGAAAGGGTCACTTTTACCTGAGAGAATGACAGGTTAGTGTGAGTGGAAGCTTCACAGATGATTCACAATGAAACACAACAAGTTTACAGTACATAACAAGGCTACGATTAGCAAGAGAAGGCAAGAAATCTGATATTATTACCAGTTACGTCTGCAGCCATGAGTCCTTCCGCTCTCAGCACCTTTACCTGCAAGATGCCGATGTCTTTCAGGTTAAAGAATGACTTCCTCACTCCCTGTCGCACAGAAATCAACACATTAATGGATGTAGTCTTAAAAGCTTGTAGATATTCCATCTGAATCAACGTTACAGCGCTACTTACATAACGTTTGAGGATCTCCCTGCGCTCTTGCGGGTCGTCCAGCGGTGTGACGGACAGATCAGCGATGGAGACGGCGGTTGAGGCGGTCAGTGTGACCAGCAACACCACGAGGCCCCGGCACTCCTCCAGCGGCAGCTCCAGGTGATGAGTCTGCTCCTTCGCCAGAGTGGAGAGGTCCAACTGACAGCTGAAGGATCATAGGGAGGTCAGTTCGCATTTAAAAGGGATCAAAATCAAGCATTTAGTCCACATAATTCTGGAACAACTCGCAATTTACCAAGAAAATGTGTTTTAGGAATATTTTACTGGAATAACAAAGAAATTAAACTTCTTTACTCTTTTTCATAAATACACAACAATATGAAATATACTATGTTGAAGCAAAAATATTTCATATAATATAGATCATGTTTCTCCAGTTTTAGCTTCTCTTCATTGGCTCCCTGTTAAATTCAGAATAGAATTTAAGATTCTTCTCCTCACATATAAAGCTCTTAATGACCGAGCTCCATCATATCTTAAAGATCTCATTGTAAGATATTTTCCTAACAGAGCACTTTGCTCCCAAACTGCAGGTTTACTTGTTGTTCCCAGAGTTTCTAAAAGTAGAATGGGAGGTAGAGCCTTCAGTTATCAGGCAGCATCATTATGTGGGGATGTTTTTCTGAGAAAGACTCGTCGGGATAGAGGGTAGGATGGGACCTCAGGCAGGGACAAAGGTTTTCATGTCAACAAGGAGTGACACAGTAGCTCAGCCAGAGTCCAGGCCTAAACAAAGCAGAGAATCTCTGAAGAGTGATGAAAATGTTGCCACTCAAACCGGTGGGGCTTTAAACCAAGGGGAACGGGAGAAGCTTTCGAAGGAAAGGCTGCAGCATGATTGTGAAACTGCTGCTGAGTCGTTTATCTAATTCAAGGGTCTGAACTTCATCAGTCTTACAGTTTTAATAATGTCAAACACCAACTGACCGCCCAATGAAGTCGTCCCTCCTCCCGGTGTCTTTGTCCCACACTGTGATCTCCAGCACGCCCCCCGTCTCTTCGTACAGGTGCAGGTCAAACTGTTCCCTCCACTGAGGACTCAGCGTCTTTGGCACTGTCTACACAAACACACAAGTCTTCATTTAGTGACGCTCGTCTCCAAACAGAAACTCGTCTCCTCAGACAGACGCCGCAGCTCGCGCACCTTGCTCTTGTACTTCTGCGGTCCCAGTCTGAACTTGACGTATGGGTCGCTCAAACCGTTGGGGTCCATGGGTGTGAGGTTCCGACCTTCGATCAGCGCAATGCTGACGATCCCTTGCCAGAGCTGCGACTTCCGATGCACTTCAGAGAGACGCATGGACTGCTGTTGCTGATCCACACACACATTTACACAAGCTCAAATATATCCAACACACACATAAAGCAGGACTCTGTTCTTCATCTGAGGAAATTTCTGCTTCTGAGAGGTTAGTAACAATGTTGCATAAACACTGAACACAATTATACAAGTTAAATGTAAGTTCTGTAAATGGTATCAGGCCAAAAATATATACATAAATATATATATATTCTAAAAAAGGGACGTCAACTCAACCTCTTTTTTGTCCAATTATCAAATCTACTTTTATCCAAAGAAAAGACAGCAACACTTTAGATTAACTCTAATTAATAAGTGCTTCTTATAAAATTCAAAGTGGACTTCTTTGTAACTGAAATGAGAGCAGCAACAACACCTGAGAATAATGTCAATACGAAGCATGTTTGAAGTGAAAATAAGTGGAAACGCTGGCCTGAAAATACAGACACGATGAAGCGAGCAGCCACAGGAAGCTGATGAATGTGTGGGGACAGATAATGGAAAGCTGCGACTTCAAACACAGAACAGACGACATGGATGATGATGATGATGATGATGGTGGTGGTTTACCTTGGTGGATCGTTTCCAGGACCTCCTGAGCAGCATGGTCTGAATATACATTAAAACACATTAAAAACTTCTCCATATTTTAAAGCTATATTTGAAATGAAAAACTACTATTTAAAGCCACTAGAGGAGGCTACAGGACAACAGCACTACTGCAAGTGACGAAGAGGAAGGTTTCTCACGCTCCATAAATAGATTCCAGCTTTGAAATCTGCATTATTTCAGCCTTACGTGTGAGCTTTGAAATAGTCTCTTTCTTCAGTTTTTCTTCTATTTGTTTCTCACACTCTCATTCCTCTTGTCATCCTTTATTTCGTTGTCATCTTCTCTGACCAGAGATTGTGTCTTGGCCGATTATTCATTTCTATCCTGAATAAAACATGAATGAGACAGACTGTCCTCTGATTACCAACAACATCAGTAACTGAACCGAATCTCTGATTCCAACCTCACAAATTGAAACAAATCCAAAAATTCTTAATCTGCAGTGTTTAAATGTTCCTCTCTACTCCCTGAGGCTATTGGCTGAGCAGACTGTTATAAACTGGTTGTGTACTTTTCTAATTTATGTGTGTTTTTGTGCTTTATTAAGTCGCTCCAGGCAAATGAATTTCTGCATTTTCCCAGTGTTATTATACTACAAAGAAAGAGGTTAATATGGTCTATTCAAGCGTACATTCAGCTGTTTTATGCTTATCTCAGCAGTGTAGCGAACTCAAGTGTGGAGTTTAATACAAACTTAAGACTTTAAATGACTCCAACATTCTTTTGTGGGATGGTCAGTGTGGAAATACCAGATGGGGGATTTCTACACCAAGGAAGAGAAACTTACACTAACCTTTGGCCTATGAAAGCATTTTGGGGCAGTTTCTCAGCCCCTCTTTCCACAGACCTGTGCCATAAACTTAGATGGATGCATTAATGACTTAGTGCTAACTAAGCTGAACAAACAACGGACCCTCTTTAGGAGAATATTGGAGAAAACCAGCCAGGACGCTTCCAACCTTATCTGGACAAAGTCAACGAACGGTGACATTTGCCCTGACTCTGATCCATACCAGAGACAGATGCCTCATGGAACTCTTAAAATGGCCTCACTCAGATTCACTTTCAACGTGGAATTGACTGCACATGTCAAAGTACCTGACTCCTCCCTGTCCACGCCACTTCTTAAATAGGCAAATCATATTTAAATGAGCCCTGCACCTGCGATTCCTCTCTCTGCACGATCAGAAAATAAAGAAAAAAGAATGAGTAAGACGGGAAAAAGAATAACTTAATGGAAAGCGAGATGGAGGTGCTACTTTCTGAAGTGGAGGCGCACAAAAATGTGCTCTTTGGCACGCTGTCCTACGACATAAGCAGCAAACGTAAGAGGAGTGGGTGGGAGAGCGTGAGCGAGGCCTTTAATCCTGTGGGGTCTGAGAAGCGCACACAAGCAGAGATGAAAAAGAAGTGGTCCCATATTAAGGAGGATGTGAAGCGTAGACTGGCTGCCCACCGCCGAAGTGTGGCCAAAACAGGCGGGGGAGGCTGTTTGAACAGAGTCGGCACAGCTATGGGTGACACTGCTCTCTCAGGGGTGGTGGGTGTGGGAGTGTGGGTGACTCTGATTACCCCCAAGGTAAATACCTGTATTTGTGTAACTCACAACAAACGTGTTCACACAGTAACCAGAGCAGAAGTGCGCCAGGGAAAAGGTGAGGCTGATTAAGACATTTCACGACGTTGTCCCAGTAGAGTGCCTGTGTAGAAATCCCTCCGTTAGCTCTCCTATAGCTGCAAGTAGCCACATAACAGCAGCTATGAGCTAACAGAGCTATAGCACACGTTCATTCATTCATTCTTCTTAAAGTATTGGTGAAATAAAGACAGATGATGCCTTATTTAGAGGCTGCATCCTCTAAGCCCCGTTCACTCCGTTATATGGATCTCCAGTTATCTAAATATCTTCCGAAGGACGCCGACTTTCACCAAACTGTTCTCGGTGAGTAGATGAACGTATTTCATGCCAGAAATAAGGTCCAGGTTTAAAAATACCGGAGTTCCCCTTTAACAGGACAAAAGCGTGTCAAGTAAGATCCGCCTGTTCTTACATTTCAGACGGTATGCGGTGGGTGTCGAGAGAATTCACTTTTAAAATGATAAATTAATCCAAGCTGTCAGACTTTAACTTCAAATAGCAACAAACCTAGACTATTTGAATGATTCTGGTATCCATCCATCCCCTCCCCTTAGTTCTTTTCAATTCACTAAGTGTTTCTTATATAATCATCCATATTCAAAGCATTTCTCCTGTTGTCTTAAGGTTCATGTCTTTGGTCATATCATTTTAATAAATGGTTCATATATATACATATATAAAATCAACCGGTTTTGTCTATGTTTTCTTTACGTATTTGTAAGTCCAACCAAACAAGAATTAACGAGTAGCAAATTTATGAGACTGGAATTAATTAATTATTGATTAATAATTAATTATTCATTTAACATACCAGAATCTTAAGATTCTGTCTTTTTCCTTCGATTGAAGGTGGTGCCCAAAAACTAGGTTAAATAAGGCTTATTCAGATAGTGAGAACTTTCAGATAAATCCTTGTATCTTCTCACTTCACGCTACATGTGTCACTATAGCAGTGAACTTAGAATGTTTGCCCCATATCTGTGAAATGGTGATTCATCCTGTAAGATAGAACGTTGTACCTTAAATAAAAGACAGATCATCTGTAGGAAAAACCAGCTGCCTTTGGCTCCTCCCAGTGCTTCTTGTTCACATGAATCCACCATGTCTGAGTAAAACCAGCTAATCAGAGCCAATTCTACAGTTGTTCTGAGCTCAAACACAGCAGAGAGGGAAGGAAGGCGCGCACAAGCTAGATTTGATTGATTTTAAAGTGAATGCATCTTTCGTTATGTTGACATATGGTGCTAACATGGATTCTGAGTGATACAATCACAAGTGGACAGCAGTTAGTTCACACCTGGTGTTAAAATGCACCCTGACTGAATATTTGTAACCAAATCTCAGTCTCCTGCTCAGCAGGTCCTCTAATGAACACATTCAGTAACTGAACTACAGACTTTAACATGTTTCAGATTCTCCTGAGTCACATTTATTTTTTTTATTTACAACCTATAACATTTCAGTTACATAACAGATGCTATACAAGAGAGAGAAGAAGAAGGAGAAGAAAATGAACTCAAATTTTGACAGCTCATCAGCTGTATCTGTTGGAAAGCTAAGATTCTTGTGGTTTGCTTGATATAAAACATAAGGATGCGGTGACCAACGAGGTACAATGTCCCAACAATCCAGGTCAGTACAGCTTTTAGCCCAAAAAGCATTATTTTTCCTCAGATTTCTGAATACAAAGTTTGAATAAACTTAAGAAAAATATGCTGGAGGAAATGATGCTGCTTGTGTGAAGAACACATTCTGTTCACACTCAGTGGTTCCACAACATGATGAGATTAACAAAGCATGTCATACCCCGGTACCATAGGTGGCGCTGTACCCATTTCAGCTACCGCTAATAGAGCCACTTCCTGTTGACGTCTTCACCACCAACAGCAACAACAAGCAAGATGAAGCTACGTCCCTCTACATTTCGTTTGTGATGAGCACAACGGCGCATCCAACAACAGTAATATGTCTCCTTTGACTTCCAGGTCACAACGCCGGGAAAAAATCTCGACCATGCGCAGAACGCGAAATCCAATTCACCACGTGCGTCACCGTCTCCAAGCATGTTTATTGTCACCATCAACAGAGTTAACTCGGGGTCTTAATCCGACTGCGAGTAACACAATTTCGGTCCAATTTTTTGTCAGACTGAGGTGTATTAATGAACTTAATAAGTCAGTCTTATTGTAATTTAGCCATTAATCCGATTCTTTACAGTGCCATGTAACCCCACTGAGTGAGAAGATTTATCCACATTCTTACAACGTTCTCAATCCATCCAAAGTGCTTCCACATCTGTATTCATGTCGTCCACGTGTGTTTGGATTAACAAAGATGCATCTTAACATGAAATGTGTTCAGCATGCAGATGTGATCAGTTCCTGCCCTCTGAACGGCTCCTCGCTTTACCTGAACCCAACCCAGAATTAGTAAGTACATTTTATTCATATAAGAACTTTTCAAAAACATATGCCAAAAAGTGCTTCTTAGAAGAGAAAAAAAAGTAATAAAAAATAGTTTATGATCCATTTAAAGTAAAAATGTCCACTTTTCTCTCACATCTTCAGTCAAAAGGAAAAAGAACCTGAAAAGCACCAACAAACCCTGATCAGAGGAGCTCAGAGTCCTGTGGTTCTGATCGGACTGCGGCAGATCTCTGACAGATGAAAGAGCATGGCCATGCAAGGCTCTGAATGTGAGAACAAGAACTCTGAACTGGATTCTGAACCTGACCCCCATCCACTGTAAAGAAACCAGAACTGGCAGCTGCATTCTGGACCATTTGTAAGCGGTTCAGGGAAGTTCTGCCCAGACAATAAAAAGAGGATTACATGTGGACCTTGTGGCTGACTGATTGGAACTGATAACAGAGGTTTTGGCTGGTTAAAAATCTGGTTAATCAAAGATTAACTGAATCTTCCCTATAATCCAAGAAAAACAAACCCAGAAGAGTGACTGAAAGCTCTGGATGTGCAGACAGAAACCAGAAAAACTAACTAAAGAGACTCCATCAGTCTTTTTAAACATGCTGAGAACCAGTCAAACCGTCTAAAAGACTTAAATGGGACCAGACGGATATCACAAATGTGATATAACCAAAAAAGGATCCTTTTTGGGATTGTGGAGGATAGATTTATACCAGAGACAACAAGAGATGCAGCTCAGTTTTCAGCATTGTGGAAATTGCAGGATGAGCGTTTTTCTGATTTAACTGAGTAAAAATTCAGTTATTCTTTAATTCTGTACAGATGTTAAGTTAAAGCTGAGAAACCAGAACAGGTGAGATTCTTATAATTCAAGGTGACCTTTATTTCATTCATAAGAGCCCCTAAAGGATGTTGAGGCCAGAAATAAGAAGAAAACTCTCAGTAACTAACCAAAATCTTACAGAAAAGACTATAAAACTAAAGTGGACGTGGGCAGAGTAGGCAGAGGACCAAGATGCCTGAAAACAATGCAGATTAGAAGTCTGAGAAGGAAAAATCTTGTGAGCAGATAAAGAGGTGAAGCAGGATGAAGCAGGGGAGGGTCGGTCAGCTACAGGAAGTTACTACAATCACTAACACACTCACTTTGCTCACATAAGGTTTCCACTGATATGTCCTAACCACGCCTCGCTGCAGAAAGCAAAAATCCATTTTACTGAGGTGGAAAGTGACTAAATATATCAAATCTGAGGTATTATATTAGAATATTCAAATGAACTTTCTATCACATTTATTTGACAGCTTTATCATTGACTTCCTAATCAATTACTGGCTGAAGATGTGTTTTCTGAGGAACGCAACATCAAAGGTCAAAGGAATAAAAACAGTTTGTCTTAAGCGAAAATTTTCATTCAGGGTTCAGATTCAATATCTTGGAAAATATTTATCAATATATAATATCTGATATCCAAACTAACTTCTCGTTAACTTGAGATTTTTTTATTAAATTGAAGAAAAAAAAGTTTCACAAATGGAATCTGTGACTTAAATAATTTAATTTCTCATTGACAGAAACAAATAGAAAATGTACATTTATGCATGAATAATAAAAGCCAAATTCTAATTAATTCTGGGGTGTTATCTCATTTGAATGTTCTAGTAGATTTTCTTGGTTAAAATCATTGTATATAATCGTTCTGTATGTTTGTTTTAATCATCACATGTGTGAGATTATATTGCTTTTAAACCTGAAATAACATTCTGTGTTAACTGGTTACCAAACCTCATAAGTATATAATATAATCACAGTAAATATGTTTTCTTTAATTCATTTGAAATTTTCCATCCTGTTTATCATTCAGACCTGAGGGACTCCAGCTTTCAAAAACAGATAACTTCCAAGAAGAACAGCTGATTAGTGAATCAACAGAAAATAAACTGTTCGTCCTGTGAGGCAAAATCAATCAAACAATTAAAATCAACAAAGACAATGAAAATAATCATTAACTCCCATGTCTGACTCTCCTTGATGTAATACCACTTTAACTCTGCTATTTTGTGAAGTCAAAGACATAAAGCAAGAAAGAGGGATGAAGACAGAGGGATTAATATAGAGAGTTGAAGATAGAAGGATGAAGATAGAGGGATGAACACTTACTGTTGATTCTCGGTGTTCCTCGATGGGGCTGCTTTTAGGTGTCAGGGTGACAGCCAACTCCAGAGAACCTAGGTCCTGATCTGGGTGCTGAGGGTCCCTCAGCACCAGAGTCACAGGAATCGTTCTGTAACATGAAAATAAGCTGCTGTTAATCATGTGCTTTTAAAGTTGTTTGTATTGTGTATTGTACACAACTACGAGTATTTATACTTTGTATTATCATCTTTCGCATATGAATCTAATTCCTAAAATGTTGGGATGTTGTGTAAAAGGTAAATACAAATCTCATAAACCAATTTTATTCACAACAGAACACAGAAAACATAAAATGTTAAAAGTGAGACATTTTACTATTCCAATAAAAATATTAGCTCATTTTTAATCTGATGGCAGCAACATGTCTGGAAAAAGTTGGGACCTGGGCAACAAAAGGAGGGTGGTTGCAGCCAATCAGGTCAGTTACATGGTTGGGTATAAAAAGAGCACTTTAGAGAGGCAGAGTCTCTCAGAAGTAAAGTTTGACTGAGGTTCAGCAATCTGTAACAAAGTGTGTCTCTAAAATCTATAGCAATGTCAGAATTACTTTCCTCTATGTAAAATGATGAAGACTTTGAATATTCCATCATTCTGTGTTATGTTGTAAATAAAATTGGTTTATGGGATTAATTTACAAATCATAGCATTCTGTGTATTTTCACACTAACATCCTAACTCTTTTGGAATTGAAGTTACATTGCTCACGTTTTTACGATGTATTTGTTTGTTACTTTAAAATGTTAATTTCTTGTGGCTTTTCTGAACTTCCAATTTACTTTAAGAGGACATCTGGGGTACATTGTGTCATTTCCTCCCAGAGTCTTTTCCTTAGCAGCTTTACAGCAGTTTACTGATGTTCCACAAAAAGAATATTAGATTTATCACCTGATGTGTTCTTATTAAGTTGTTTCACTGCAGCTAAATTATGCCCATCGTATTTAAATAACATATATAAGATGTCATGTAAAAGATGACTGTTCTTATGGTCGTGAATCTAAAAAAAGGAAATAAAATGCCACATTTGAAAGATATTGTTAAAAGAGGCTACTCAGATTCACCCTCACGTGTCCATACTTATCAACATGAATCAGTTTTTACAACCGAATGAAAAGAACTAAGTGTTGCTTTCAGTGGGACTGAAATTTAGATCAGTGTATTAGCATGCTAACATTTGAAACTGAAGCTAATGGAAATGTCAAGAGACAAGCTGTAAGGTTGATGTCTTCGTCAAAGATGTTCACCAAAATGAGACACAAAAAATACACATGGAGACATAAAATGACCCCAAAGAGAGTTTGAAAAAGAGATGACACACAGCAACAAAGAGACACAAAACAACTGCAAAGAGACACAACATGACCACAAACAGACATGCAGCAGAGACAAAAGGATCAGAAAGAGACGATAAACAACTACAAAGAGACAAAAAACAACTACAAAGAGACAAAAAACAACTACAAAGAGACAAAAAACAACTACAAAGAAACACAATGTGACCACAAACAGACATGCAGCAGACACAAAAGGTTCAGAAAGAGACGATAAACAACTACAAAGAGACAAAAAACAACTACAAAGAGACACAACATGACCACAAACAGACATGCAGCAGACACAAAAGGTTCAGAAAGAGACGATAAACAACTACAAAGAGACAAAAAACAACTACAAAGAAACATAACATGACCCCAAACAGACATGCAGCAGACCAAAAAGGTTCAGAAAGAGACGATAAACAACTGCAAAGAGACAAAAAACAACTACAAATAGACAAAAAACAACTACAAAGAGACACAACGTGACCACAAAGAGACATGCAGCAGACACAAAAGGTTCAGAAAGAGACGATAAACAACTACAAAGAGACGATAAACAACTACAAAGAGACAAAAAATAACTACAAAGAGACACAACATGACCACAAACAGACATGCAGCAGACACAAAAGGTTCAGAAAGAGACGATAAACAACTGCAAAGAGACAAAAAACAACTACAAATAGACAAAAAACAACTACAAAGAGACACAACGTGACCACAAAGAGACATGCAGCAGACACAAAAGGTTCAGAAAGAGACGATAAACAACTGCAAAGAGACAAAAAATAACTACAAAGAGACACAACATGACCACAAACAGACATGCAGCAGACACAAAAGGTTCAGAAAGAGACAATAAGCAACTGCAAAGAGACAAAAAACAACTACAAAGAGACATAACATGACCACAAACAGACATGCAGCAGACACAAAAGGTTCAGAAAGAGACGATAAACAACTACAAAGAGACGATAAACAACTACAAAGAGACAAAAAATAACTACAAAGAGACACAACATGACCACAAACAGACATGCAGCAGACACAAAAGGTTCAGAAAGAGACGATAAACAACTGCAAAGAGACAAAAAACAACTACAAAGAGACACAACATAACCACAAACAGACATGCAGCAGACACAAAAGGTTCAGAAAGAGACGATAAACAACTACAAAGAGACAAAAAACAACTACAAAGAGACACAACATGACCACAAACAGACATGCAGCAGACACAAAAGGTTCAGAAAGAGACGATAAACAACTACAAAGAGACGATAAACAACTACAAAGAAACAAAAAATAACTACAAAGAGACACAACATGACCACAAACAGACATGCAGCAGACACAAAAGGTTCAGAAAGAGACGATAAACAACTGCAAAGAGACAAAAAACAACTACAAAGAGACACAACATAACCACAAACAGACATGCAGCAGACACAAAAGGTTCAGAAAGAGACGATAAACAACTACAAAGAGACAAAAAACAACTACAAAGAGACACAACATGACCACAAACAGACATGCAGCAGACACAAAAGGTTCAGAAAGAGACGATAAACAACTGCAAAGAGACAATAAACAACTACAAAGAGACAAAAAACAACTACGAATAGACACAACATGACCACAAAGAGACATGCAGTAGACACAAAAGGTTCAGAAAGAGACAAAAAACAACTACAAAGAGACAAAAAACAACTACAAAGAGACACAACGTGACCACAAAGAGACATGCAGCAGACACAAAAGGTTCAGAAAGAGACAATAAGCAACTGCAAAGAGACACAATGTGACCACAAACAGACATGCAGCAGACACAAAAGGTTCAGAAAGAGACGATAAACAACTACAAAGAGACAAAAAACAACTACAAATAGACAAAAAACAACTACAAAGAGACACAATGTGACCACAAAGAGACATGCAGCAGACACAAAAGGTTCAGAAAAAGACGATAAACAACTACAAAGAGACAAAAAACAACTACAAAGAGACAAAAAACAACTACAATGAGACACAATGTGACCACAAACAGACATGCAGCAGACACAAAAGGTTCAGAAAAAGACGATAAACAACTACAAAGAGACAAAAAACAACTACAAAGAGACACAATGTGACCACAAACAGACATGCAGCAGACACAAAAGGTTCAGAAAGAGACGATAAACAACTGCAAAGAGACAATAAACAACTACAAAGAGACAAAAAACAACTACAAAGAGACACAACATGACCACAAACAGACATGCAGTAGACACAAAAGGTTCAGAAAGAGACGATAAACAACTGCAAAGAGACAAAAAACAACTACAAAGAGACAAAAAACAACTACAAAGAGACACAACGTGACCACAAAGAGACATGCAGCAGACACAAAAGGTTCAGAAAGAGACGATAAACAACTACAAAGAGACAAAAAACAACTACAAAGAGACACAATGTGACCACAAACAGACATGCAGCAATGTCAATATCAGCTTTATTTATATAGCACATTTAAAGGCCAATGGCCAGCCAAAGTGCTTTACAAGATAAAATAATCAGCAGCAAGAAACAATACAAGCAAAAGTAGAATAACAAACAAGCAAAAACAGTGAAAGGCAATCAGATAAAAGACCCAATTCAGGTGACTTAACTCAGCCAAAGGCCAGGGTAAACAAGTGGGTCTTAAGGCGTGCTTTAAAAGTAGAGAGGCTTGTCACAGACCACACAGAAAATGGCAAAGGATTCCACAGAGTGGGAGCCGCGACTGTGAAGGCTCGATCTCCTTTAGGAATAATCTAGTAACGTCCAGAACCAACTGGTCAGCTAACTTGAGGGCTCTGGAGGGTTGATGCACATTTATAAGGTTGGATAAGTATTCTGGGGCCTGTCCATACAGAGACTTGAAAACAAATAAAAGATCAATTCTAAAATTCTTAATTCTTAAAATCAATTCTATACCTAACCGGAAGCCAGTGAAGAGAGGAAAGCACCGGCGTTATGTGCCCATGTTTCTTTGTCCCGGTTAGGAGACAGGCTGCTGCATTCTGCACAAGCTGTAGATGGTTAAGTTCTGACTGACCGAAACCGACATACAGGGAGTTGCAATAATCTAAACATATACAAAGATATCAAAACATGCATGACCTTTTCAAGGTAAACCCTTCTTAGATAGTGTTGGACTTTGGCTAGAAGCCAAAGCTGAGAGAAACCAGCCTTAACCACAGGGCTGACCTGCTTCTCCAATTTAAACGCCCCATCAATAATTACACCAAGGTTTCTGGCCTGGGAACCCATGTAAGGTGCTAGTGGGCCAAGGGAGCTGGCAAGGACCTCGACCAGGTCAGGGCGACCAAATAGCACAATCTCCGTTTTGTTTTCATTTAATTTTAAAACGTTTAGGTCCATCCATGTTTTAATGTCCATCATGCAATTAAACACAGCATGAAGAGATTCCTTCGAGGGGGGCTTTAATGGCCAGTACACCTGCACATTATCAGCAAAGCAATGAAAAGGGATACCATGCTTCATAAATATCGACCCCAGGGGTAGCATATATAGGGAGAACAGTAACGGACCTAGAACTGACCCCTGGGGGACCCCGCAGGTCAGTGGGGCGACTGAGGAGGAAAACTGCCCGAATTGCGCAGAAGGATCTATTTGCGAGGTAGGATTCAAACTCTAAAGCAGAGCCTTTAATGCCCACACAGTGCTTGAGGCGTCAAAGGAGAATAGTGTGATCTACTGTGTTGAATGCTGCAGGGAGATCTAATAGCATTAAAAAGGCTCCACTTCCTCTGTGCCTGTCGACATGCGCGTCTGAGTGCATGAGTGGACTCATTCAGCCAAGGCTCAGTCTGAGGCTTAACGCGACTTAAAGTCATAGGCACAATGGAGTCTAGGATCTCAGTGCAGAGGGAATCAAACAACTTCATACAAACATCCACATTGAGGTTGCCAAAGTCATCCAGAGAATATGAGTCTTTCCAGGCAGCAGAAAACTGCAGCAGATACAAAAGCATCAAAAAGAGATGATAAACAACTACAAAGAGACACAAAACAACTGCAAAGACACACAATGTCACCACAAACAGACATGCAGCAGAGACAAAAGGATCAGAAAGAGATGATAAACAACTACAAAGAGACACAAAACAACTGCAAAGAGACACAACGTGACCACAAAGAGACATGCAGCAGACACAAAAGGATCAGAAAGAGACAATAAACAACTACAAAGAGACACAAAACAACTGCAAAGAGACACAACGTGACCACAAAGAGACATGTAGCAGACACAAAAGGTTCAGAAAGAGATGATAAACAACTACAAAGAGACACAAAACAACTGCAAAGAGACACAACGTGACCACAAAGAGACATGTAGCAGACACAAAAGGTTCAGAAAGAGATGATAAACAACTAAAAAGAGACACAAAACAACTGCAAAGAGACACAACGTGACCACAAAGAGACATGTAGCAGACACAAAAGGTTCAGAAAGAGATGATAAACAACTACAAAGAGACACAAAACAACTGCAAAGAGACACAACGTGACCACAAAGAGACATGTAGCAGACACAAAAGGTTCAGAAAGAGATGATAAACAACTACAAAGAGACACAAAACAACTGCAAAGAGACACAACGTGACCACAAAGAGACATGTAGCAGACACAAAAGGTTCAGAAAGAGATGATAAACAACTACAAAGAGACACAAAACAACTGCAAAGAGACACAACGTGACCACAAAGAGACATGCAGCAGACACAAAAGGTTCAGAAAGAGATGATAAACAACCACAAAGAGACACAAAACAACTGCAAAGAGACACAACGTGACCACAAAGAGACATGTAGCAGACACAAAAGGTTCAGAAAGAGATGATAAACAACTACAAAGAGACACAAAACAACTGCAAAGAGACACAACATGACCACAAAGAGACATGTAGCAGACACAAAAGGTTCAGAAAGAGATGATAAACAACTAAAAAGAGACACAAAACAACTGCAAAGAGACACAACGTGACCACAAAGAGACATGTAGCAGACACAAAAGGTTCAGAAAGAGATGATAAACAACTAAAAAGAGACACAAAACAACTGCAAAGAGACACAACGTGACCACAAACAGACATGTAGAAGAAATAAAAAAACACAAAAAGAGACAAGAAATTGCAATATAGAGACGTACAACTACCAAAGAACACAAGACAAGCACATTGAGACAAAAAAGCTGCTACGAGAAACACAGAGCTGCAAAGACAGAACAACAGCAAGGAGACTTAAAACAACTACAAACACACTAATGAGTGTCAACAGCATGATGCTGAACATTGTACTTTTACTTGTTTCTATCAAAGCACACAAACATAAAACTAAACAACGGCATGAACATCTAACAGACCTCTGCTGCTCTAGAGACTCCAGGTAAAGAAAAGCAGAACCCATGAAGTCATCTTGAAGGCCAAAGTCATAGTCAAACACCTGCAGGAGAGCAACAGATAATCTCCACTGACTCGTGATGTTCATTAAAAATTCATATGGAAAAGCTTCATGTGTCTGTTCAAATCTTTACCTTCACATACAGAGGCTCACTCAGACTATCCACGATCAAAGTCATCTTCTCATCCCACACCGGGTTGAGGTTTTTGTGAATGATTTTGCTCCTGAATACCTCTTTACCAGCCAGCTTGAACTTGACATAAGGGTCACTGGTGCCTAAAGAGAAAGACCAGGATGTTACAGGATGTTACAGATCCATGAAAGCAAAGAGAGAAAAAAGAGAAAAGTGCTGTGGATAAATGTCACTGCACCTCCTCTGTCTCGGATGGCCAGGTTGTGTCCTCTCTTTAGCTCAATCTCCAGCTTGTACGTATGGCCTGAGGTGGGGATGGCTGTCTCCTCGTGACCCCCTGAGGAGCCCATGCCCTGAAAGCAGAAATGGAAGCTTTAACTACACCAATCCCCACAACATCAGCCACACTTTTAAAGTAAACTCACCGACATCTTTAAGATAAATAGTTTGTTTTTGCTGTTTGAGTGTAGCTCAGCTGCCTCCACACCAAACACTAACACAGACTGAAGCATCTGATTCAGGCTGTCCCTGGGCTGTCCACGAACAGGAAATTACACGAGAGAAGCTACCTCCCCACCAACCACACAGTGGTTGGGCTGATTTTTTTCCATTCTTGTACAATGCTTATTTCCACATCAGCAACATCAGATCTTGCAGTGCAGAATGATTCACAGCAGGCACTGAAGGCCACAAACAGCTTTAATATGTGATATGTTCTACATGTAGAGGATAAATGGTTCACAGAAACATTAGGAAAATGGGCTAAACTCTCATCATCATCATCACATACACATTAAACTTCTGAAAATGTGTAACCATGTCTTCTGGCAGCCAATAAACACAAATGACAGTAACTAATCAGCACAGGCCCAACAGGTCCTGAGCACCTGTTAGAAGTGACTATTAACAGAGAAGATACACAACACAACTCAAATCAAGCTCAAATCAACAAGAGATGACTTTAAAGAGACGTGAAGATGGAAAAACAGACAACTGCAACCAAAACAAGCACAGAACACAAGAACAGCAATTGATACGCACAAAAAGATTACAAAGAGATAAAAGTGATAAAAACAAATTTAGTAAGCACAAATTACACAATGAATAGTAAGTAATATTATCAAGACACAAAAATTACAACTAAGACAGAAGACACTCCAGAGAAATGATTTTTATTGTCTTCACTGACCAACTTCATCGTACTTAGAAAACGTATCAAACATTAGATGTAACATTCTGAAAGCTCAGAGACAGACAGAAAAGTTAATATAATCTACAGTAACAGTGTTCTGGAAGCTTCTCCAACCAGCAGGTTAGCTGCTGACAGGTGAGGGTGTCAGGATTGGGTATAAGAGCAGCTTCCACCAAAGGTTCAGCCTCTCCAACAAGGATGGGTCGTGGCTCACCGCTTTGGGCCAAACTCCATCAGAGAATCATCAATAAGTTCAGGAAATATTCCTCAGAGTCAGACTGGAAAGAACTTTGGTCTTTCAGCATCTACAGAGCAGGATATTGGGAACAGATTCAGGGAGTCTGGGGAAATCTCAGTGTGGAAAGGCCAAGGTCAGAAAGCCCTGTTGGATGAGCTCGGAGCCCTCAGGCAGCACTGCAGGAGAAACCGTCAGGCCACCATGATCCATACAGCCACATGGGCTCAGGAGGAGCTGGGAAAAGCATTTCCACTCAACACAGTCCACGGCTGCATCCAGAAATGTGAGCTGAAGCTGCATCACACCAGGAGGAAGCCATATATCAGCTCTGAGCAGAACCACGGCCCAGTTCTCTGGACTCCAGCTCATCTCAGATGGACAGAAAGACAGTGGACACGTGTTCTGTGGGCAGATGAGTCCACGTTTCAGCTGCTTCTGGGAAAAACTGCTGAGAAAGAGCATCCAGCTGTTCTCAGAGGAAGGTTTAAAGCCAGCGTCTGGGATGGTCTGGGGCTGCAGCAGAGTCCATGGCATGGAGGGCTTCATCTGGGTGAAGGTACCACTGATGCACAGCTGGATGTTGGAGTTCTGGAGAGACAGATGCTGCCATCAAGGTGCCGTCTTTTCCCGGGAGGTCCGTGGTTATTTCAGCAGGACGATGCCAGACCTGATTCTGCAGGACTTCCAGCAGCGTGGCTTTATACACGCAGAGTGTGTGTGTTTGACTGGCCTGCCTGCAGTCCACATCTGTCTCCTGTTGAAAATGTATGGAGCATCGTGAAGAGGAGAATCAGACAACACAACCATGGACTGTTGAGCAGCTGAAATCTTGGATTCAGCAAGAATGGACACAGATTCCTCTGAAAACCTGCAACAATCAGTGTCCTCAGTTCAACCATTAAAAAGTGCCATTAAAAGGAAGCTAATGGAACACAATCGGAAATATGACTTTAGAACAACTTTTACTGAGTGTGTTGCTGCTTCAGATTCTACATTAATTTCTATTTGTGTCTGCTTAATCATGTATTTAAATTCTTACTGCATTTAGAAAACACTGAACAACTCCAAGACGTCAGTGAGGGACTTTGACATGACACAACAACACAAGAGGTGGACCTTTTGTAGCTTCTAAGCCTGATAATCAATTAATCAAAAACTCAATCCTCTGTGAGCTGAATCCTCTTCTTTAACTTTACACAATGTCATTTAATCAACTTAATCTGATTGACAAACATGTGTTTGCACTATCTGTGCTCTTAAACTGAGGGAGTAGCATACTCCCCATGTAAAATAATGCTTAAAAAGGTCTGAGACTGAATCTCTTTTCCCTTTGAGAAACACTGCACGCCACCCGTTCTCCTTTAACCCCGCATTGACTTCCTCTTTTTGTTTAATTTCTATGCAACTGCATGGACAGCCACTACCAACATGTGCAAAGAGATAACGACAAATGTTCTGCACAGCTCAGATGATGCCAATCTGAGGTCAGACAGACGTTACCTAACAGAAACAAGACACCTAAAAGACATCTTGTCAGGGTGGGAAATAGGACTCTGCAGTAAGCTTTGAGCAACGATCATAATCAAACATTCAACTCAGCCCATGGGTTTTTAAATTCAGGAAAGAGCTCTACTGGGAATACTGCATCCTGTCAACACACACACACGCCCACTTACAGGCCTGCTTGGATCAATATTTGTGATAATAAATGAGGACTGCACCATATGGCTGCAGGAAACTGTTCAAAATCTAATTTTCTTGTTCTTGATCCCTTTCATTAGTGTCCTGATTAACGTCATGATCAATAAAACTGTTATACTCTGTTTTATATTTAAAAAAAATATTGTATACTGTTATTTCCAGAAAATCTGAGTCATCTTAGATGACGACAGTGATGCAACATCCCACGTATCACTTCAAAAGCTTCACATCTGCACAGCTCAACTGGCAATCTCATACACACATCATGAAATGCACACCAACTTCCTGAAGTTGATAACTTCTGAAGTGTGCCAAGTTCTGCTCTGGCATTTTGCAAGCTGAGGGAATTCTACTGAGCAGAAAATAAAAAGAAAATAAAAAGATCAGTGAAACATGAGGAGGCTGACTGAGTCTAGAGTAGAAGACAAAATGTTATGTCGTGTCTGTTAAATAAGAAGATAAAGTCCAACCAACAGGCTAACAGTGTGAGAGGATGAGTTGTGCCTGGTCAACTTTAAATATTTGAAAACATTCCCGTTCAGTCATGTGAAAGAGAACATTTCTAAGGTTATAGTTATCATGATACAATAGAAAAGGATCAGGTCTTTGAGGAGTCCTAAAATTAGGTAGCACAACTGCAGATTAACAACATGTGACATTTTATATTGCATCATTATTTATTGAACTGCTTCTGCATTTTATCTCTAATTACATCACTGACAGTCTCTGCAGGCTAACAGCCATGCAGTTCTCCAAGCTAGCAACACATGCATGCCAGAGATGACACTGATTGGTTGAAGGTTATCTTGAGGCGGAAAGGCCCGACAACAACCGATTTTTCAGCAAAGAAGCTGAAATGCCAAAAACCATAATTAGCAAAGAAGCACAAGTGAAAAGCTCAGACAACAGCTGCGCAGGAAATCTTCATCACATTTGTACTTAGTTTCATTCTATAACAAAGCAGATCTTTATCCACTTTGGTTTCTGTTATTTTCAACAGTAGAGCAAAGCTAAAAGACCAACAACAGCACTAACACAACCAAAAGCAGCCCAAAACTTAGATAGTTCCACATATTTATGAGAATGCTCCCGAATGGCAGAAAATCACTAAAATATGTAGAAGTGTGTGCGTCTTAACTAAAATGTCTTGTTGTTGGTCACTTGAGGTTATATTTCAGGTTACTTAGGTTACTTATTTCAAGACCTGGTCAAGACCAAAGGATCTTTAATTATGCCCTGATACCTAAACTGTTAAATGAGTGCACTTTCTTCTTCATGGCAGTATCAGTCTAATGTCTGCATACAGAGCTGGAGTCAGAGCCTGATTAGCTTACCATGAAGATTAGCCTGTTTCTGTCTAAAGACAAACACATTAGTCTATGGTTTTAAGCTAAGGTTATAACAACACTTTATCCATCAGGCTTGTAGGAGTTACTTTCTATTTGTGTACCCATCAAATTACCTGAGCTCTGTATATGTTTGTATTGTTATATAAACTATGAGCTAAGCTAACAGTTCCCACCTCTCTCCAGTCGTCATACTAAGCTTCTAAAACTAAGGGGTCCTGACAGCTTCGAATATTTCCTTTAAGTTGCAAAGATTTTTGCTGTTTTGTCCATAATAAGTAAGAGATTAGCTGACAAAATGTGTGGAAAAACTGTTGGTCACTGTTGTGTAGTTCTGTTTGGCAGATCTCAACTTGAAGCCAGCTTCTGTGACAGTTTCCTGTGCTAACCACCAGACTATAACAATCTGAGGCAGCTCCTGAGGTGTCACTTTACTTCTGATGTTGACAGTTGTTACAGTTTCATGTTGGCAGAGCATCAAAATGTCTTAACTCACACTGTATCCATTTAGCTTGCCAGGTATGACTACGACAACAAAAGAGTGAAGCTGACAAAAACTGCAACAAACCTGACATAAGGCTGAGTCCGGGAGTTTACATTAGAGGAGTTACCTGGGCTGCCAGAGAAAATAAGCTGCTTAGAAAAGATTAACTGCGTGGCAATCAATCAGGAAGCAAAGCATCACTCTGAGAATAGAATCAGATCACATACAATCCAATCAGGTACACCAATATATGCCTATTTAAGCCTGTGTTTATACTCACACCTGTGCATCAGACTTAAGGCTGAATCATTCATTTTCACTGCCGATATTTCAATTAACTAAATATTCCTAAAACTAAATATTGCCTGTTGACAATAAGACCTTAGTGCAGGCTTTAAAAAGTTTTTAAAAAGTGAGGAGTGACAGTCTCAGAGCTGAAAGGGAAGCCTTTAAATACTTTTAACTTCTAGATTATATATATAAAAAAAAAAAACTAAAGCAGCACATTTGAGAAGCATTTTGGCTCAAAATGGCTCCTGCAGCATTTATTTATATAAAACCCCATGACTAGTTACCCTTGATGTGCACGTGATTTGAAATACTTGAAATATAACAGTTGTCTGGCAGCATGTGACTAGAAATTAGAGGAAAACACAGCAGATTATGGAAAGGGAGGCTTGAAAACAAATCATAAAACAAGTTGGAGGGTGAGAAACAGGGCTTACATTTCTCACATCAACGGGAGAGCGCTCGATAACATGAGGACTTGACCTCATGGGCCCACTGACAATAATGTTGTTTCCATTGCAGAGTGTGCTGATCAATACTGTAACTAATAGACTTTGGAGGGTCCACTATCTAACAAACATGAAGTGCTGTTTAGAGAAAGTCAGCTGAAGTCAGAGAAAGACACACCTTCAAACCAATTGCACTTTGCATGTGAGTTCTATTGCTTTTTATTTATTTACTACTTGTCTATTGATTAGTTTAATAGTAAATCCCTAGTAGCTTACTCATATAGCAGTGCTCACTTATATAAAAAGCATCTCATTGGAAGAAAAATTGTACACATTTTAATTGTTTTCCAGGAAATAAATAACTAAATACCATTAGGAATACCAGAAAAGCGGCCATTTTAGAAGTCCTGGAGCAGATATTGGTTTTAGGGGGATGCATAGTGCACAACATATAATGAGGGAACACCTAAACATCAAATTTCATAGACTTTAAAAGGAAGCAGAAGCAGCTGTGCGCGTCCGTTGATTTCTCACTTGAACTTGTAGAAACATCCTTAAACTCTAACTCTAGAAAGTAACATTGCAGACTGATATCATAAGTTGTTGTTTAGCGGAACACGAACTGATCCACTTCCTGCACTGCAGTACATGCTGCTGAAGTTCAGTACTGTGATTTACAGCTGGAAAACTACCCTACTGTACCCTTCCTTAAGAATGGCTTCTTGACAGGCTTCCATGGCTTCCATGGAGACCATTTCTGATGAGGCTTGGGCCAACAGTAGATGGATCAGCTGAAGGTCCAGATGCATCTCTCAGGTCCTGTCAGGTCACAGCTGGATTTTTTCCTCTTTCTTAAGGACATCACTTTCAGATCCTGTTCATCTGCTGGAGATAGTTTTTTAGGCCTGACACTTCTTCTTTTGTCCTCCACTTGTCCAGTTTCCTCAAATGTTTTAAGGACCCACTGCACACCATGCTGAGATATGCCAAGTTTTCAGCTAATAGCTCTTTGGGAATCACCTTGTTGCTGCAGAAATCCTATTTTCTGTCTGACAAACTGTGTTTTCTTTGCTGTTTTTCATAGATGCAGCTAAAGAAATGGGAACAAATGATGTGTCTTTGTGACAGGCTGCTGGTAACAAAGTGCCTAAAGATCCAGTTTAAAATGGCTTCTTTGCTAAGTTGTCTGTTCTGTGTCGACAGGGTACACAGGTCAGCTACATTTAACTAAGACTGACAACTCTGTACTGTGTAGAAAATGATGGATGGAAGGCTTGCTTATCTTTCAATGCTGTAGTTTGGCTTCTTTGCTAAGTTGTCTGTTCTGTGTCGACACAACACTGGTTCACCCCTTGAGTTAGGAGCCTTTTTTGCTTGAATGGTTCATAGGTCAGAGTTAAGTGGCTTCACAAAGAAAAAATACATTCCTCTGAAAATGGTCAGGTACAAGGACTGGACTGAAAATGAGGAAATATGAAGAAATGAGGGCTGGCACAAGACTTTTGCACAGTTCTGTATGCTTTGTTAGTGAAACTGAATGATTTCAAGATGACAGTATACATACTGATATAATGTTTCAGAGATGAGGCTGATGAGATTTAAAGGAGTTTTCCTTGCATAAAATCCCAAGAAAATACCCATTTAATATCATATCAAAGCTGATTTGAGTCAGAGGCTGTTTCCTGTGACTGTTTAGCAACAACAACAGAAAAATGTTGCAACAATCGGACTTCACACATCAACAGCATTGTAGATTCCACTGAGTGGCAATTTCCCCCAATCATCATTTCTCATATCTATTACAACTGACAATGCTCTAAAGATAAACAATTAGCTCATTTTTGGTGTCATTAGGAGACTATAGTTTGAAACACTCAATTTTCAAAATTCTCTTCTTTTAACACATTAAACTTTTGTAAAAAGTATCAGTATCAGCATAGACAAAATCACCCTGGTTTTACTTGGTATCCAATCAAAATGAAAATTAGTGATATCGCACATCACTAGTCTCTATTACCAGACTGTATATGTAGCCACTGAAGTTACTATATTTGAACAAAGGGGTGTAAACGAGGAGCGACAGGTCTACTATCAATTTATTAATATAATTTGACAAAATTATGACTTGTGGGAAAGTTAATACTTAGTTAACATAAGGAGTTTATGCTTTTTGAATTGTGGTTGAATTGTTTTAACATTATCATATAACAGAATTTCAATGTTTACAGTTTTAATAGAGATTCGTGGAGGATGAAAGCTTAATTGTATTACCTATTTTTTGGCATTTGTTTCTGCTCTCCTTATTCGAAGCAACACTAGCGAAGTTTGTGAACCTTGAAACTATGTGCCTCTGACTAGTTCTGAAGAACACTTATTTTTTGATATGCATATAACAAAGTCTGGAACACTCAGGACTGAGATACCGCAGGTCACGACTGTTTTGTTTTACAGTTGCTGAAAGTCTTTGTGCCTTCTTCAACATGACAACAAATTCATGTTTGACTGCACATGTGCAGGGTTCACACGGATTTGTTGTAAAGACAGTTGTTTCACATCCCACGGCTGT
Organism: Leuresthes tenuis; assembly: GCF_036924035.1. Lineage (NCBI taxonomy): Eukaryota > Metazoa > Chordata > Actinopteri > Atheriniformes > Atherinopsidae > Leuresthes > Leuresthes tenuis. Next base: position 28,534,518 of record NW_027325373.1, read on the forward strand.
AGGGGGAACCGAAGAGTAAAACATTCTCAAGAGTTACTTTAACTGACTGCATCATAAACTCTGCTTAGGAGCCCGTTTCTACTAAATAAACTGTTATGAGCACTGCTTTTTACCTCCTATTTGCGCGTGCACCTCTACAACATGAAGCCAAAAATGTTTTGGAGCCCCCACTGGGTGGCCATTAGCAGTATTGCACTTTGAGGCACCCCTACAGGCGGTTTACCTGTAACTTATATCTTATATATACATTATATGCATGACTTTCAGCAAATACATCATGAGGGTATTTGTTTCAACCACGACTAAAAAAATAGAATACATCATCTCCAATTTGGATTCTTTTGGCTTAAACCAGACAAAAGCAGATAAGCCAAACCTTCTTCAGGCAGCTTGTTGTCTTCATAGACAAACAGTGGTATGAATAGAAACCCAACCAAGCAATACACCCGTTCTGTTCATTGAAGCGTAATCAACAATAAGTATCTGCCATCCTATTTCCAATATGCTCATTCCTATGTAGCTATCTGACCAAACACAAAAGGCTTTGCACATGTGGATCTCTGTCTGGTTCAATGTCTGGGTCATTGTTCAGAGGAGGGAGATGAGTATTGATCGAGTCAGATCTGACTTGCTAAGTGATCTGAAGGAATCCCATAAACAGTAAGGTTGTAAAGCTACTGGACCTTTGAACCATCTTTCACTGATAGATGTTTACATCATTGGGGGGGGGGGGGGGGGGGGGGGGACGACACTAGTTTTCTGGTTGTGTTTTAATAATAAACTGCTTTTTTCAACTGGGATTCAGTTAGTCACTTACTTATGCCTATAACTAACTAAAGAAGTTACGTAAATGTGAAAAACACAGGGCATAATTCTGACTTCTGCACATACACAAAAATCAATAAAATATGCCAACAGGCTTAATGAGCTCACCGACAGCAGCCGTCCACATGAGGAGATGAGGGAAAAAGAGTCATCTCCTGAGGCACAGCGAAGTAATCCTCGGATCGCTAAACGGTGCTGCGCCACCGGCGTCTCGCTTAGTAAAAGATCCAGGGTCGGACAGATCGCAGGCGGATACTACACCCAAGGAGATGCAGTATAAGATGGAGGCAAGAGGCAATATTCTTTTAAAGTTCTACAACTATGTGGGAGAAATTACAAAAGCAGAGACACTAGGGATCTACACACTTAACTCCGGCCTGGCAGAAAAACAACCTTTGAAAGGATGTGTGACAGCTGAGAAGGAGAAGGTGTGGTTAATGACAGAAGCAGTATCAGCAAGTGAGTGGGAGGGACGAAGGTGATGAGCTGAGCTGGTTGGCTGGACTATAATCCTTTCCCAGTGGATTACACCAGATTGAAAGGTGCACCCATTAGGGTATGCTGGCAGACAACAGTACGAAGAGAGTCTTGTCAGGTCACAGACAGATTTAAGACCAGTAAGTACAGACAACGAATATGTTTATGTCTTACAGCTTAAAGACCAAGATTCAGGTCAGACAAGGGCCTCTTCCTAAAAACCACTCACAGGTGGAGGGACACACACTGATTTTCTTGTAACATATACACATGATGGATATAAAAAACGAAGCGATCCAGGGTCAGAAGAGCAGGATGAGTGTTCTCTGTATCTGAGGAGGTACAATCGCTTAAGATGAGATGTTAGTTTTGGAAATGCACCTTCACATTGGTTTGCCAACTGCAAATAAACCTAAAAGATGATACTGAAGTAGAAGGGGGTTAAAGAAAAATGGGTGGATGCAAGCCAAACAGAAGGAGTTGGCCTGCACTATGAAAAGCACAGCTCTGTATTATGAAGTTTAATGAGCTGAACATCTTTCTCCATACAGGTTTGTCCTTTAAAAGGTTGGTGAACTTCTTGGAGGTAAAACGAACGGCATCCTGTTTCTCTGCTCCCTCGTACCAACAATGAAAAAAAGTTCAGGATGAAGAAAGATGAGGACGGTAGAATTAAATAAATGAGATGAGCCTCCAGATAGTGGGACTCAAATTGGCTGAGGTGCTCCACTCTGGCATTGGCCTGAAAGTAACACACCGACGCATTTTCACATCTAAGTAGCAACATGTGAAACTGTTCCAAGATAATATCATTTCCAACCTAGTGTTTCGGCTCATTAAGCTGCCACTTTCCATATCCGGTGCTGTGACTTTTAATCATGTCTCTCTGCTCTTAACTTCTTTGTTACAGCCTGGCTGTGGGGAGTCAAACACTAACGTTTATTTACAAGAGTAACTTTAACGTGTTCAAGTCAGTGTCAGTGGTGTAAGGCATGAATGGATTCAATGGAAATATTGTTTTGAAAAGAATTGGGTCAATGCTTTAACTACCGATTTTCCAGTTGGACCAACACAACCAATAATAAGATGTTCAAATGGCTGAGATGTCGTGGAAAGGAGACAAAGGGGCTGGCTGAAGAACCTGATTTGGCTTGCTTGTCATTTGAAACGTGTGACATGTTTTGATGTAACTGGAAACATCTCTTTTAAGACGAGGCCAAAAGAAATACTTGAGAATGTAAGTCTTATGAACCCCACATGTCCTCGTTGACCAAAGGATGCTCTCTAAACTTACTTGGAACCACAATCTGGCAAACAGGATCACCTATAAAAGGTTTCTCCATGCGGCACCCGTTTTCTAACCAGCCGTTTATTTCTTAGCAGATAACCCTTCACTATACTCTTACCATGCCTTGCCTTGAAACGACTCAGTGAGTGAAGGATCAGCCTGTTGCTCAGCTGCCAAGAGTGAGTCAAGTACATACATAAAAGAAGCCTCACACTCAACTGGGCTCCCGTTTCTTGTACTCATGTATAATGACAATCATTTCATTTCTTGCTTCAAATTCATCCACACGACGCTGTGCATTCTCATCGGGTTCTGCAACCAAGGGACAAGACGTTACCACAGGAGAAAAGAAAAGACCACCGGCCCAAACACGACCACCAGCCAGGTCATTTCCCAACATAACATGAAACCCTTCAATTGGCAGAACCATGTACAGGATCACAGAGCTCAATTCCCTTCACTAGAATATAATCCCCTGTATGAGTTTTGTCAGAAAATGGTAAGATAGAACCTACAATAAAGGAGTGAAAAGCTTCTGCATCCTTTAAGATTTGTACTGGTAGCTTTACATCCCTCCTACCCAGTCACACCAGGCCATCAGACACAAAAGCTTTGAATTCAGACTGCTCCAGACTTCATTCAGCTACAGGTTCCACCTTATCAGAGGAAGAAAAGATTTAACAGGACTGACATTTCTCACAGTTGGAGATAAACACACTTAACCTGTCCAACATCAACCCATTTTTTAAAGACTTGGATTCACAGCTTTCCAGTGTCCTCTGCCTTTACAGTAACGGCATAGCTTCCGTGGATCAAACCAAGTGTGTGACTCATGTCCATCTTACTACAGTGAGGACCAGCTCCTTCCACCCACCAGTTACCAGTTGGTTGAAACTTAACCTATAGCCAGAATCGTCCCTGGACCTACAATCACCACTATGCAGTAACACGTATTCATCACTAATATAGGTGGCAACATGACGAGGAACCAAAGTTTTAAAAGCTGTTCAAAAACAATCAGAACACAGAAGGTCTCCCATTTTTTAATCTCCAGTGAAATGCACCAGCGGTCAAAATGAATGACCAGCTCTCTGGTATACGCCTCAAGCACTAACTCATAAGCCTTTAACACCACAGATTTTACTGTCCCATAAACCTGACTCTCAGCTACACTAAGCACCGAGTACCTTTCAAAATGCATAATGTGCATTAAGTGTCAGATCAACCTCTACCCTCTGCTACTCGTTCAATTCACACAAAACTGGGGAACCAAATGGAAATTAACTATAAACATCAATCATCAAGAAAATGAAGGTCCAGGAGAAAATACAGAAACCTGTTAACGTAGAGTTAAGCTGTGCTCCTAAGGCTCCAGGCTTTTCATTTCAGCCTACAGCTTCGTTACACAACTTCGTAAGACAGCTTCGTTAGACAGCTTCGTTACACAGCTTTGTTAAACAGTTTTGTTACCTAGCTTTGTTAAACAGCTTAGTTACACACCTCCGTTACACACCTTTGTTAAACAGCTTAGTAACACACCTTCGTTACACACCTTTGTTAAACAGCTTAGTTACACACCTTTGTTACACATCTTTGTTAGACAGCTTTGTTAAACAGTTTTGTTACCTAGCTTTGTTAAACAGCTTAGTTACACACCTTCGTTACACACCTTCGTTACACACCTTTGTTAAACAGCTTAGTAACACACCTTCGTTACACACCCTTGTTAAACAGCTTAGTTACACACCTTTGTTACGCACTTTTGTTAAACAGCTTAGTTACACACCTTCGTTACACACCTTTGTTAAACAGCTTAGTTACACACCTTCGTTACACACCTTCGTTACACACCTTTGTTAAACAGCTTAGTTACACACCTTCGTTACACACCTTTGTTAAACAGCTTAGTAACACACCTTCGTTACACACCTTTGTTAAACAGCTTAGTAACACACCTTCGTTACACACCTTTGTTAAACAGCTTAGTTACACACCTTTGTTACGCACTTTTGTTAAACAGCTTAGTTACACACCTTCGTTACACACCTTTGTTAAACAGCTTAGTTACACACCTTCGTTACACACCTTCGTTACACACCTTTGTTAAACAGCTTAGTTACACACCTTCGTTACACACCTTTGTTAAACAGCTTAGTAACACACCTTCGTTACACACCTTTGTTAAACAGCTTAGTAACACACCTTCGTTACACACCTTTGTTAAACAGCTTAGTAACACACCTTCGTTACACACCTTTGTTAAACAGCTTAGTCACACACCCTTGTTAAACAGCTTAGTTACACACCTTCGTTACACACCTTTGTTAAACAGCTTAGTTACACACCTTCGTTACACACCTTTGTTAAACAGCTTAGTAACACACCTTCGTTACACATCTTTGTTAAACAGCTTAGTTACACACCTTTGTTACGCACTTTTGTTAAACAGCTTAGTTACACACCTTCGTTACACACCTTCGTTACACACCTTCGTTACACACCTTCGTTAAACAGCTTAGTTACACACCTTCGTTACACACCTTTGTTAAACAGCTTAGTAACACACCTTCGTTACACACCTTTGTTAAACAGCTTAGTCACACACCTTCGTTACACACCTTCGTTACACAGCTTTATTAAACAGCTTCGTCACACACCTTCGTTACACACCTTTGTTAAACAGCTTAGTCACACACCTTCGTTACACAGCTTTATTAAACAGCTTAGTCACACACCTTCGTTACACACCTTCGTTACACACTTTTGTTAAACAGCTTCGTTACACAGCTTCGTGCCATTGCTGATTTTTCACAGAAATCCAAATAAAATCATCTTAATATGAGCTCAACAGCTGTAAAGATGTCCTGACAAAACACTGCTAACACTGTCTGAAAGGGATGGACATCATTGATTTCACACACACCAGTCATGGTCCTCTGAACAACATTTTCTCTGAGCCAGCCCGAACATTCAATAAGTCACACATGATCAATAGCCAATCACACAGCAGCGCCTTCATAGATAAATGTCTGACAGGCTTCCAGCCGACCGCTCTGTGCAGCTAAGAAACAGTGACATACAGCTAACATTTTCTGTTTCTGGATCTGTTGAACATCATTCAGAAGCTGCAGGAGGCACACATGACAAATGCAGCTCAATGCCGGTAGAGACACGCAGCACCTGACAACTAGGAAGGAAACTAAAGAAAAGAGGTCCGGGAAAACATGCACAATCTGCCCTGTCTCCTCCTTCAAAACTCCAAAAGAGAAATCTAAAATCTAAATTTTCATAGATTCAATGTTAAAAAGATGTCTGACTCAACAATTCATCAGCCTTGACTCAATCAGCTGCACAGACAGACTTAGATACATTACATCTGCTGGATCACAGTTAAACATTTGGGTCGGGCTTGGACCTCCGAGACATCACTGGGAACAAAATCTGAGGAAGAGTCACCGCAGGAGAAGGTTATGTGTTCACCACCAGTTACCATGGTGATTTGGTTAAAAAGAGAGCCGCAGAAAAATCTGAGTTTTAGACTCAACATACTTTGTTATCGCATTAATTTCACTTCTTAGAAAACTCCTGAAGTGAAAAACACAATGACAAAACATGAGAACAATGTTTCATAAAACAAGAAAGAGAACATAAAGCGTAAAGAAGAAACAGAACAAAACATTTAACTGTCTGTTCAGTGTTCTCTGAAATACAGTATGTTGTATTCTGACCTCGGAGACAATACAGTTGAACCTCTCATCTATTTTACCTCATAAAATATGGTTAAATTATCATTTGAAAGGTAAGTTTGTGTGGAAAGTACAGCCTGATGCAGGTGGCAATAAAATAAAAAGATTTCCCTCTGAAAGACACTGACCCACTGTGTTCTCCCCTTTGCAGAGCAGAACTGCATGTGCTTTAGACATAAAACTGATGGTTTCTCCAAAAACAGAACATTTCCTCGTCTCCTGCAGCGTCTGTCGCAGCTTTCGCCTCCTAAAGACTTGATCCTCTGCAGTGAATCCCTCCAATCAGGCCTCTCCAAGCTGCTGCGGTTTCGGCACATTTAGGGTTCTTGATGATTTTTGTTGTTTAGTCTCCACCTGTATCAGTTCAGCTTCAGTGGTCCTGTGGTCACTAGAGCTCGGTCTTACAGACTTTTACACAATGAGTTCCAGTTTATGTTAAAAATCAGTTTGCCAACACTTTAATTTTTCTTTGGGAAAGAGGCACCAAACACAGGGAAGTCATTACTCACCACAGGCCTGGGACCCACCTGCTGCATCTACACCCTCCAGAGACATTTCACTATCGTTCTCTTCTCCACCATCACCCATGAGCTTTCCTGACCACCTTGAAAGCTTGGATTAAAATGGTTCCTCTCACGCCAAACATGGCAAGATCAAGAATTTTATCCTCAAAGAAGCATTGAGTCCCTTTCCCTCCTCAGCGTACTCCACCAACCAATTTTATGTTTTTAACTGAGACATGGCTCAATAAAAAACACAGCTGATGCAGTCCTGATTGAGTCTAGTCCACCTCACTTCAATTTTGTGTCTGAAACACCAGAAAATCAGAGGGGTGGGGGTGTTTGTGCCACATTCGGGATAATATACCCAAAGAAATAAAGAGTTGAAGTCTTTGAAGCGTAGCAGTGTGGCTTGCTGAGTTCTGATGAAATAAAGAGTACAAAAAAAGTGCTAATCTGTTACATTTAAGTCAGTCTTCATATTAAACGAAGTGGGATCCAAGGGGCTCTGTATTCGGCCAATGGAGCTGTAGCAGCTTCGTAAAACAGTATAATTTGAGGATTTTGAGAATAAAGGTGTGCACACACATAGTGAGTTGTAGAAAAATAGGCAGGAAGCAATGCCAACTGGGGTAAATATTTTTGTATTGTATGGGCGCCGTAGCTTACACACGCATTTATAAGTTGAGAAAGGAAATTATTTTCGAGGAAGTATTGGAGTTTAGATCCCACATTTGTTGATAGACATTCATTTATTTTTTTCATCAACTTTAAAATGAATACTAACTGAGAAAAGAAAAAGGTGAACAGTTTTAGAAGCTTGGTTCAAGAGCAAAACTTGATTTATGATCAATGGAGTCTCATAACAGAGCAGTAAAGGGCTACAGCGAACATTTAAAAAAGATTTAGATTGTTAGAATATCCAGAATTTATAGGAATTGTGGTGATTACTCTTATTTTTAATCTTATTTTCTAGAATGGAAATAACTGTACCTTGTTGTCTGTTTCATAAATTTAAGGGGCTGTTCTTGTTTTTCTATGATTACCGAATGCATATGAGAGTCCAAACAGATAAGAGACAGACTGGAGCCGTGATATACCAGTTCAGACCTGCTATATAAGGCCAGTGTGATTTATCCACAGGTTCTTTAAACTCTCTCTCTCACACACACACACACTGATTCTCATTGAGAGAATTTTCTTAACAACTGGGTCCTTCAAACCGGATCTCGACGTTTTTTCCGCCGTCCAGGGTTGGAGCTGAAACCATGCACGGGGGAGTCCAGGACTCCTAATGAAAGACCCCTGCTGAATTGCTGAAATCAAGGGCCACATCAAGGGAACGTCCACTAAAGGGGGGAAAAACCATTCAACTGACATGATGAAGAAGAAAAGAGAAAAAGAAGAAACCTTAGGAGAATACAAATATTAACAAGGAAAGAGATTTTTTCCTGTCTGTTCCAGGTGAACCTGTGGAGGAATCTCTGAAGACAGTAAAACCCGGAGACTGGATGATCATCAAAGTGATAAAGAAAAAGAACTGGTCCAGCCCAAGGGGGGAGATCCATTTCAGGTACTACTTACTACACCCACAGCAGCTAAAGGACTTCCTGGATTCACTTATCACACTGTAAACTAGTAGGACCACGACCTTCAGAAGTAGGGAAAGATTAGTTACCCACCACCGTTCTCTGAGGCAAAAGTCTGACAAAAAAGGGGAGTTCTCTCAACAGGAGGGGGTTCATCTCAACCTCAGTGAAGAAAACAACGACTAATATGAGAACATAGGGTGTGGCTAAAACAAGACAGGAAAAATCGACAGACAAGGGCCGTGGCATCCATTTAGATTAACAGGATTTTGTGGGTTAAGAGGAACCATCTGTGTATTGTTAATCATTACCCTTATCATAGTAGTCCAAATGTTATGGTATGAAGCATGGATTAGCAGAAATAAAGATGATGCAAGACGGAGTATCATCACTGTCCCCTCGACATAACAAGTGCCACACTACTTATAACCTTTATTTAAACTCAGAGATGTAATGAGGAAACAACCTCATTTACAATATAGCTGAGACAGAAAAAACAAAAACATTTGAAGACACGATTAAAACACAACATTTAGAACATACAATAAGCTGAAAAGAAGTGACAAAGATAGACTGCAAAAGCATAGAAGTCTAATTAAAAAGCAGGAGCAGTAGGACAGACTTTTGCCTTGGTCTTTCTTATTGCTACTGTACATTTATTTCTAAGCTGCCTAAAAGCAAGACAATGACCTGGGTCCCTCTTACGCCTAGCTAGCAAGATTTATTTATTTTTTAAATAAAGAAGATAGTTCTGCCGAAAGCCAGGGACTAGATCTGTTCTGAGATCTATATTTTTAAAAGATTTACAAAAATGGTCAAGAGCTAGATCTACATCTGGGATTTTAACAGTGTCATGAATATCACTATTCAACAGCTCATTGAGCCGTTTCAGATTCCGTCTGGATACCAAACGTGGACCTAATGTTTTCATTTTTGCCGTTCCGATTCAGGCTATTGGACAATGATCACCAACACCAAGTTCAAATACTGCGGAGCAAGAGATTTTCTACCTTTGACTTGTTAATATTAAGCCAATCAGGGATGACTTTGAAGGATCTTTTAAGTTCGGTCTTGTAGGATCAGTAATTACATGAGAAAGATTGATTTGTACACACCTTTTTTAAATGATCAGAGGCAGAGTTCATCTAGTTTAAAGTGAAATCGCCACACAGAGATTGAGTTTAGACCACATACACCCAGAACGATATAAAGAAATATAAGCATTTATACATATAGTCCTTGCATACATGTAGAGGTGTGATATTTGGAAATGTGCTCATTGCAGAGTTATGATCAGTTGAGTAATGAAGGTTGAACTATTCTGAGAAAGAGGTTCTGTTCCCAGCATCATGATGGACACTCCTAATATAGAAGGTTTCGCTAACGCATTAGAGTTGTTTTACTATTTTCATATGCATGTGCAATGAAGAATTGCTTGCTGCTGATAAATGCAAAGAAGAGCAGCTTACACATATATTCTCACATATAGGCCGCTGAATGCAATGAAGACCTGCTTATCCAGTAAAGTTCAATGTCAATGTGTAATATTCCATTAGGATTTGCAAAACAGTGAAGTTAAACAATGAATGGGTCCATAGTCGGTATGAGAAGACTACAGGAATATTTACCTGGGTGTACGTTCAAACAGAGATGAGAAAATTGCGATAAATAATTGTTTGTTTGTTTGTATATATATGAATGTAATGTGTATGAACTGTGTTGGGTTGTAGTTATTCCGTAGTGTCTCACTGAAACAACAGACAGGAGAGACCTTGACAACAAAAGCAGTGTTCCACTCATTGGACCAGTTGCTCGAATGTACTCCACACAAACTGGTTGGCTACTCAAGGGATAGGAAATGGAATTCGATTTTCTGAGTCATCCAGAATTAGATGGGAAAAATACATGTTTTAACGGGACCCATAATAATATTAAATACTTAGACAAACGGGAAAAGAAGTGTAGTTTTGTAGGAAATCACAAAATTAATACACAAAATTAGTGAAATCAATTGAAGAATGACTTTCTGACGAGCTGTTTACCACATATGAGCAGCTTTGTGACCAAGCACATTGTAGATCACCGTACTGCCAAAATGATCTAATTTAATGGATTGGTCTCGACATGCAGAACAGCATTTTAAGAACAAAGGGAAAAACAAAAAGGGACAAAGCTTTATGGTGGAAGGTGATGAATAAACAACTGTGTATGTGATGACAGAGAGACCATTTGAAGTTGTTCGCAGCACAGCGACAGCAGTACAGGTTAGAGGATCTCCCACGTATATATATATATATATACATATATCATATATCACACTGTGTCAATGCACCAAAAGAAAAAGAAAACTCCAAACCCAAGAACAAAGAAACGAAGACGCCGGCGGACCAAGAGAGAGGACTGACAAACCAGACACACAAAAGGATGCTCAATATCAAGATCCCAAAAAAAACGGTGCCGCGAACACTTACAGTGCTGGTAAAGATGTTCCTGATGATGCCAGCAAGAACCTACCAGTCGATAAAGAACATTCAGTGTCATCAATCTGCAACATGTGCCAGGAACAACGGTGGCCTCCCCTCCGGAAGGCGATCCAACAAAGACTCGACGACGACACTTGGGTTAGGGTGAAGAGAGCCAGTTGTATCAAGACCAAAACCAAGGTCAGTCCGTAAAAAGACCAAGCCCAAGCGTTACGAGAACCAGAGTTGAAGCAACCCTGGGTAAGTCGGTTCGGCTTCCATGCCAGTGCACAGCATGGAATCTTGACAGACTTCTTTGAGCGCAGTGGAAAGACAACTACGGAAGACTGATAGATTTCTCAAACATCTCCTCTCCAGTCAAGTATGTACTGCTCAGTGATGTTAGGAGAGTGAAAAAGAAAAGGGGACTGCAGTCTTAATAGTCTCTATAAGTGTATATATTATGACCACCAACCTGGGTGGTTAGAGTTGAGCAACAGACTTGAAACCAAAGTTGAAATGATGGTTTTAGTAGTAATTAATGGCAGCTTTGATACAGAGCTGAGACTTTTTGAAGAAATACCACCATTAAACATCTCAACATCATCTCCGCCATCAACCCCTGCATCGAGATGGGGAACAACTGAGGGAATTAATACACCGACAGCAGGTACTACACAGGTTATCACTTCAGTGAGGGCCAAAGCCTCAAATGAGGGGGTGAACATAGAATCCTCTATGATTAAAACGTCTCTGGGTACTGTGACAACAAACACCATTACCTCAAACAGGACTAATGTTTTTGGGTATACCACATTACGATCTACCCAACCACCAAGCTTGGAGGAGAAGAATGTGGTGCCATCAGGTACCATTGGTGAGGACACAGGCAGAAAATCATCTGATCACGAGCAGCAAAAAGACAAAGCCGCTGATAATGTTCAGGAAGAAAATAAGTGATAAAGACAGAGGAGTAGCAAGCAGAGAATGATATCATTGACATGTATCCACTTTTGCATTGTTTTAGATATAATCATGATCCTATCCGGCCGCTTGCTGGCTGAGGATGTATAGGTTTGAAGTTGCAACTTAAACTAGAGAAAACTGTTCCTGCAAAACAGCAGTGATAATGCTGATGAAGTTGAAATGGGATAGCTAACCATGCTAAAAATAATAATAATGATAACAATAAAAATAAAAAGTAAAATTTTAGGCGAAAACTCGTTGCTGAAGTCTTGGTAGAGGGAATTTAAAGGTGAAAAGAAATTACTGTAACGATTTGAAGCTGATTGAAAAAAGACTGGCTGGAAAAATTATAGACGTGTCAGCAAAGAAAAGCTGAAAGGTTAAAAACAACAGCAGAATGAAAATAAGTTAAGTCTTGACATTTTGCTAAAATCATTCTAAACGGGTGAAATGGAATGGATATGCCAGCTTAATTGGAACCTTAAGTTGAATTTACATTACTTGACTATACGGCTTCTAAGAAGAATTTTACATATAAAAGGTGTCTATCACAGAATGCTGTAACCAGATTTAAAGAGTTGATTTCATCATCCTTTTCTTCACTGCCATGTGCAGATATGACAGAGGACAGCTACCTAAACTTTACTCCAGTGGAGCTTGACTCTCTTGTTGACAGCACTTTAGCTTCAATGCATACAACACTGGACAATGATAGTGGAATTGTTTCTGTGCTTGTCCTGTTTGGTCTCAGTGCTGCATTTGATACGATCGATCACAGCATTCTGTTACAGAGACTTGAACATGTTATTGGGATTAAAGGAACTGCATTAGGCTGGTTTAAGTCATATTTATCTGATAGATTCCAGTTTGCTCTTGTAAATGAAGAATCTTCCTCACACACCAGAGTCATGGAGTTCCTCAGGGTTCTGTGCTTGGACCAATTCTTTTTACTTAATACATGCTTCCATTAGGTAACATTATTAGACAGCATGGCATACATTTCCATTGCTATGCTGATGATACTCAGCTGTACTTATCTATGAAACCAGATGAAACCAATAGGTTGGTCAGACTACAAGCCTGTCTTAAAGACATAAAGACCTGGATGACTCAGAACTGTCTGCTTTTAAATTCAGACAAAACTGAAGTTGTTCTCTTTGGACCTGAGCGCTTCAGGGAGAAATTGTCTAGTTATATAGTTACTCTAGATGGTATTTCCTTGGCTTCTAGTTCTACAGTGAGGAACCTTGGAGTTATTTTTGACCAGAATTTATCATTTGACGCACATATAAAACTGGTTTCTAGGACTGCCTTCTTTCACCTTCGTAATATTGCTAAAATCAGGAACATCCTGTCTCAGGGTGATGCAGAGAAACTAGTTCATGCATTTGTTACTTCAAGATTGGACTACTGTAATTCCTTATTATTGGGCTGTCCCACATATTCTCTGAAAAGCCTCCAGCTGATCCAAAATGCTGCAGCCAGAGTTCTGATGAGAACTAACAGGAGAGATCATGTTTCTCCAGTTTTAGCTTCTCTTCATTGGCTCCCTGTTAAATTCAGAATAGAATTTAAGATTCTTCTTCTCACATATAAAGCTCTTAATCATCAAGCTCCATCATATCTTAAAGATCTCATTGTAAGATATTTTCCTAACAGAGCACTTCACTCCCAAACTGCAGGTTTACTTGTTGTTCCCAGAGTTTCTAAAAGTAGAATGGGAGGCAGAGCCTTCAGTTATCAGGCCCCTCTCTTGTGGAATAAGCTGCCAGTAAATGTCCGGGAAGCAGACACCCTTTCCACTTTTAAGATTAGGCTTAAAACTTTCCTTTTTGATAAAGCTTATAGTTAGGGATAAAGGTAATCCTGAAACATCCCATAGTTAAGCTGCTATAGGCTTAGACTGCTGGGGGACCTCATCTGTCACACCTTTCCTCACTTTGCTCTCTTTTTCCCCCTGTTTAATTTCTCAAATATGTACATATGACTTTTTTTTCCCCCTCTTTTCTGTCTTCTCAAACCCCAGCTGGTCGAGGTGGATGGCCACCCTTCCTGAGTCTGGTTCTGCCAGAGATTTCTTCCTGTTAAAAGGGAGTCGTTCCTTTCCACAGTCCCTCAGGCTCAGGACGGGAGATTGGACTGAAGACAAGTTTCGGTGCAATCTGTTAGTTTCCTTAGCTCGGATATTGTTTTTTAATTGGCTCTTTATGAATTAATTGGATTATTTTGAAATTAGTTAATTGGATTTCATTGGAATTGGAATTGGACTATATTATTTAAGTGCCTCGAGATAGAGATTGTTGTAATTTGGTGCTATATAAATAAACTGAATTGAATGAAAAACTGAAATTGGATTGTAAAAGGAGGACATCTGAAGAGCATTTCAACACAGAGATGAACAGTTATCATGAAAAAGGTCAAAGGTTAGCAGCATTCTCGCAATAATTGTGCAGTAGGGTGGACTGCCATTTTTGTTAACCCTACTTAGTTAGATACTGTTGTAATGTGATCAATATCCTTTGCATGAGTGTTAAACCTCTGTTTTCCAGCACGATTACTAAAGAAACTGAAAAATTGTGCCTGTAATGCTAAATGTGTCCTTATTGAAGCCAAAATAATCAAGTAGCCTTTCGGTTCACTACATCCATCATGTAGTTCCTGCTTCGGTGCAGATAAACATGAAGACATCATTCAGGAAGCTGCATTTCTTTCTATTTCCTGACCATTAACACTTCAGATTAATCAATAAATCATTTTAAAAGATATATCTATTTTGCAGTCATTTATTGAGGAATTATTTAGGAGTGGATTCAGTTGTTTTTGCTTATTTTCAACCTATTCCACTTTTAGTTGTAGTTTATACCATTTCCTGGTAACACGCGACTTTTCACCCTTTACACATATTTAGCATCACTCAGCTAAACTGTCCTTTAACAGGTGAGAAAACAGAAACAAACCGTAATCGGAACCAGCTGAAACATCTGTGTTTAGCGGGCAGGACTCACCAGTGGATCGTGTCCGCTCTCCTGCTGTGTTTCCACCGCTGCTGCGGCAGCCGTTGCCTTGTCGCTGTCGCTGCTGGTGGTTGGCGGTTCGGCCAGCCTCTCTAGGCACGCTGACCCCAGCGAGGAGCTCTTGTGGTGGGACTGCACCAGCTGTGCCACCGTGGGTTTATTCGCGCATGTGGACTTGCGCTTAACGGAAGAGAGGAGCTTCTCCCGGCCGGGAGCGGTGCCGCTCCCCGCCGCTTTGCCGCAGAGCGAAGCCTCCTGCGCCTCCACATCCGTCTCAGATGAAAAGAGCAGGTCGGGCTGCGACGAGGAGATCACCCGGCCCAGGACGACGTTTTCCTTCCGCTTCATCTTCCTGAACACCCACATGCCCGGCTCCTTCTTGTTCTCGGGGTCTTGGGCGCCCAGCTTGGGGCTCAGCAGCGGCTTGGCTTTGGCTTGAAACTGTTTCCACATCGTGTTTTGTGAGCAGCTCTCATTCTCGCCCCCTTCGCTCCGCTCCATCCCCGCCTCTGTCCGGAGCTCAGTTGGGTTGTCACACCGCCTGACAGGCTACGGCTCTGGTGGCATTACACCGAGAAAGAGCACGGTCTGAAACACTCAGAGCCACTGGAGGTTTTACAGCCCCTTTCCCACGGAAATATTTAGACCACCAAGCAGCAACAGGGCCGGTCTTAGCTTCCAGGAAGCCCCAACACAATTCCCGTCAGCCTCCCAAAACTCTGACAGCTGCTGCAGTGACAAAAGGGGGGTGTCCCTTGAATTCCCCCCTGAATGAATTATACCATCTTCTTTCGTGGAAAAGAACTATTTACTCATCTATTATAACTGTCATACCTTTGAGATTTTCCATTTTACTTCACACATATAACACCTGTTATCTATGGGAAGCCTTTAGAGCATTTATTCCATATCCTTGATATCAGGCATTAGTTTCCTTTACTAGTTCTGTCTTTGTCAGCACTAGTTGGACATTAAGAAAAAGATTCATGAAGAATGAAGAAAAACTTGTACTAATGACTCCTTAACAGTAATTAGTGGCACTTTAGTAGTTCCAACATGTTGCGCCTTTGCCTGCTGCCTAATTCACAATGCTCCAGATCCTTAAATCTCACGTGGAAGTGGCTTTCTGTTGCTTCTTCGGGCTTAGCCCCGAGAACCATGGCTCGGCCACCAGGCTCAGTAGTAAACATCAGCTGACCGAGTCTAATATTAATTTCTAACCTGATGTTCTCCTCAGAAAGAAGCCATCACCATCATCTGCCATCATCATTAAAAAGAAAACATGCTGTTCGATCATTTCCTGTTTATTTGTGGGCAGTGTTGTGAGAATTGTGTGAACAGAGATGTCCTCATCTCATTGCTGTAAGTGTGTTTTTATCACTGCTGTGGCAGGCGAGGTCACAGGTCCTGCTCGTACATCTTCTGAAGCATCTGCTGCATCTTCCTCAACTGTAGAGGAAAAACCAGAACATCACAGGACGGAGAAAAGGGAATGAGAGCAGGAAGACACCCAACTTACATAATAACACACATTCAGGTTGTCAGTCCACATCAGTATTATGCAACACCTGCTGTGATGCATTATTCAGAGTGTGAGGGGTTTCACAGAGTCAGGAATTCTCCACTCACCTCTTCATCCTTAATTTTGATGAGTTTCTCTGTCTGGACAGCGGCAGGATGGGGACACCTGCTTGTCTGCATTCATCTTACTGTAACAGCAGATACTGACATGACGGATGAGAACAGCAGGGCTTCAGGTTCATCAAAGTGTCTCCACAGGTTATCTTCAGACATGCACACACTACATTTTTCTTAATTGGCTTAATATTTGAAAAAGCTGAACCATTTGGTAATAGCTGAATGTCTTGTGACCCATTTAAAGTTTGAATGGTGTCTCTTGCTGAAAGTATGCAAAAGTAGTTAGGCTGGAAAGAGGAGAAACAGTTTAAATGTGAAATTTGCTTAAAAATTGCAGAAAATTTGAATAAAATTAATATAATAATAAAAATTTTAAAAAAATTTTTAAAAGTATAAAAGTTAGAAACACCAAAAGTGAATGCCATAATCTCCTGAAAGAGCTGAACATTTTGATACCAAAATTGTAGAAATTGGTGAAAGTATGCAGAAGTAGTTAAGCTTCAAAAACGTACGAAAGAACTAAGAATAAAGAAAAATAATACAGGGAAACAGAAAAACAATAGTGAGAATTCTTAATCAGTATTCTCACAATAATAAAGGGAAACAGATGCTATTCACGTCGACACCCGGTTACGCCAATCGGAGGTCACTAAAATTAATGTTGCATCGGTGTGTAATTTTGCCAAAACAATGTCGGACTCCGTAGTTTTCTCTGGACCCCTGCCAAATCTGACCAGTGACGACATGTTTAGCCACATGTCCTCATTCAATCGCTGGTTGTCTAGATGGTGTTCAGCAAACAACGTGGGCTACATAGATAATTGGCAATCTTTCTGGAGAAAACCTGGTCTGATGAGGAGAGACGGCATCCATCCCACTTTGGAAGGAGCGGCTCTCATTTCTAGAAATATGGACGAATTTATTAGTCATCCAAAAACATGACAACCCAGGGTTGAGACCAGGATGCATCGGTCTTTCGTGACAGGATATGTACCTCAGACTTTTAAGGTTGCTGTAATTAAACCTTTACTTAAAAAACCTACTCTTGATTCCGAAGTGTTGGCTAATTATTGACCTATATCCAATCTCCCTTTTTTGTAGAAAATTTTTGTAAAAATAGTTGCAGCTCAACTTTGTGATCATTTACATAGAAATAATCTGTTTGAAGAGTTTCAGTCAGGATTCAGAGTGCATCATAGCACAGAAACAGCACTGGTGAAAGTTACCAATGATCTCCTCTTAGCCTCTGATAACTAGGGAGAAATAAGGTGATTATTAGTAGTTCAAGAGGAGCAAGAAATGTCTCTTTCACCTTCGTAATATTGCCAAAATCAGGAACATCCTGTCTCAGGGTGATGCAGAGAAACTAGTTCATGCATTTGTTACTTCAAGATTGGACTACTGTAATTCCTTATTATTGGGCTGTCCCACATATTCTCTGAAAAGCCTCCAGCTGATCCAAAATGCTGCAGCCAGAGTTCTGATGAGAACTAACAGGAGAGATCATGTTTCTCCAGTTTTAGCTTCTCTTCATTGGCTCCCTGTTAAATTCAGAATAGAATTTAAGATTCTTCTTCTCACATATAAAGCTCTTAATGACCGAGCTCCATCATATCTTAAAGCTCTCATTGTAAGGTATCTTCCTAACAGAGCACTTCGCTCCCAAACTGCAGGTTTACTTGTTGTTCCCAGAGTTTCTAAAAGTAGAATGGGAGGTAGAGCCTTCAGTTATCAGGCCCCTCTCTTGTGGAATAAGCTGCCAGTAAATGTCCGGGAAGCAGACACCCTTTCCACTTTTAAGATTAGGCTTAAAACTTTCCTTTTCGATAAAGCTTTTAGTTAGGGATGGCTCAGGTAATCCTGAAACATCCCATAGTTAAGCTGCTATAGGCTTAGACTGCTGGGGGACCTCATCTGTCACACCTTTCCTCACTTTGCTCTCTTTTTCCCCCTGTTTAATTTCTCAAATGATTTTATGTACATGTGACATTATTGTGGTTATTAACTTGTGTTTCCCTGTTCCAACAGATATCCTTTGAATGGTGTTATGGTGTTTTTCCCCCCTCTTTTCCCTCTTTTCTGTCTTCTCAAACCCCAGCTGGTCAAGGCGGATGGCCACCCTTCCTGAGTCTGGTTCTGCCAGAGGTTTCTTCCTGGTTCTGGTTCTGCCAGAGGTTTCTTCCTGAGTCTGCCAGAGGTTTCTTCCTGGTTCTGGTTCTGCCAGAGGTTTCTTCCTGAGTCTGGTTCTGCCAGAGGTTTCTTCCTGTTAAAAGGGAGTCGTTCCTTTCCACAGTCGCCACAGGCACGCTCAGGACGGGAGATCAGACTGAAGACAAGTTTTGGTGCAATCTGTTGGTTTCCTTAGCTAGGATGTTGTTTTTGAATTGGCTCCATATGAATTAATTGGATTATTTTGAAATTGATTATTTGGATTTCATTGGATAATGATTACAATGAATTCAATTCCATTTGGCTCGAATTGGACTATATTATTTAGGTGCCTTGAGATGACATTTGTTGTAATTTGGCGCTATATAAATAAACTGAATTTAATTTAATTGAACAGGAAATAGTGATATGCTTAATCAGTATTCTCACAATTAGAAAGAGCTGTTCCTGTAAAACAGCAGTGAGAGTGTTGAAGAGTTGAATGGGGATAGCTGATCAAGCTATAAAAGCTGAAAAATCCGAGCAGAGAGCAACAACAGTTTCAGAATTGTGCTTATCGACCTCTTTGTGGAGGACATCAGATGGGCAGTCTTGGTTGTAGTTGACTGTCTATGCAAGCAAAGCTTTGTCCTATTCGCTGAGAGAATCGGTCTTCTGCTTTACTGTGATCCTGTTCAGGAGCTCAGCAAAAGTCTGATCATCTTTCTGACACATGATCTCTGTCAGGTTAACCATCTGAAAGTTCTCCTTCCAAAGATCAAGCACATGCTCCTCATACACAGTGGTTTGGCTAGTAGGTGGTAGCTAGTAAAAGTCTCACACTGCGAGTACTGAAATCCCCCCAAACGGTTTCTTGTTTCCTCTGATCTGCTGAAATCTCCAGTGAACATATGCAAACAGTTCTTTTGACACCATGGAGATTTCGTCAATAATTAAAATCTCTGCATTTGAGAGGACTGCTCTCATTTCATCCAGTGAGTTTCCAAGACCCTGGTATGGTGCAGTTTCAGAATTGAGTGCAGTGTCTTACCAGAGATGTTAAAAGCTGCGGTTCCACTAAAAGCTAACAGGAGCACTGCAGGTTGGGACATGTCTGCCTGGTCCCTGAATCTGGGGAGCTGGCGCAGAACCTTTGTGGCCTCCTCATGTATGCATTTGATAACATGCGATTTTCCACATCCAGCGCCTCCAGAAACAAAATAAAATAACTGTTCAGGACTGTGCCCCCAGACGAATCTGAAGTCTTGAACAGTGTAAAAAATGGATGACTGCATCTTGTTGAAGCTTTGGTACATCTTTCTAATGAAATCGGTGCTCAGTCTTGGTAACTCAATGGCTGGAATGGTTGCGTCGCTCTCCACTTGATAGTCGGGAATGGTTTCTCTCTGATTCTCATCATTCAGTGGTTCCCTCTGGGCAACACACTCCAAACGATCTCCCTCAACCACTGATGCAAAAGAGTTCCAGGCCTTATGAAGAGGGCCTTGCTCCTTAAAGGGGACATATTATGCAAAAATCACTTTTCCAGCTCTTCTACACCAATATATTTGAATTATGGGTGCGTACAACATTTTATAAAGGCACTTGTGTCTTGGGGGGTGGACTCAGAGGATAAGCTCCCTCCAGAGATTCCCTCTGCCACTGGTCTTCCAATATTCTGACTAGGGCCAGCTCCTCTGCCTCCCTTAGAGGTTGCAGTGCTGGGCCACCACCTGTTTTACAGGCATCTGCCTTCTTTCTGTTGGTTTAGTAGAAGTCTGTGTTAGTTTAAATAGGCTTCATTATTTAACAGAACATGATAAAGATTTATGTGTGTGAAAACAGCATTATGTTGGGATAAAATAGCTGCACAGTCAAATAGCCACTTAATATTTACTTTACAGTGTAAAACATGACCAAATGAGGTTCCTCCATGCCAAGGTCTTAACTGTTTGAACAATGTTTTTATATTTCATCTTAAGCTGCTGCCCAGTGCGCTTCTCCCCTGCGGGATTGCACCTAAATTAAATAAATGAATAGGATACCATTCAAGCAGTTTCCTCCTGTAATATTATTGTGATTGCAAGGAACATGATTTAAACTTATGCACTGACCCGAGCAGCAATGTTCTCCCATGCCGTCTCCCTCTCTTTTGCAGCTGCAGCGTGTTGCACTTCTTTCTAAAGCATGTTGAAACTCGCCGTATGAGCGCATTAAGAACAATTCGAGGTTGGTGAAAAACATAGCCGTCCTCTTCCCCGTGGTGACTCGTTGAATCAGGGCTCCATTGATGCTGGCTTTTTATAGTTGTGATGCACATGCTTAACTCCAGGTGAAACTATTCAGAGTTGACTAAACTAACTCAACTCAGTGTTTCTGGAACCAGTGCTTTAAAAGAAACAGACACAAACTAGTAACTAGTCATACCTCCAGCATAATTGCAGTTCCACCTGGGAGAGGCAAAGAAAGAAAGAAAGAAAGAAAGAAAGAAAGAAAGAAAGAAAGAAAGAAAGAAAGAAAGAAAGAAAGAAAGAAGAGAAACAATGTAGACATATTTGAAAATTTATCAGAAACTTATTTGCCTTTCAAAAAGCCTGAGATGTATTTTTTAAAGGAGCTGGAGCTAGACAGAAAACTACAAATAAGAGAAGAATAATGCAAAAAGGACTGGCAGTTGAAGGTACTGCCGTGATTCAGAGGCTTCTAATTAAAAAAGTAAAGTTCTGAAGGCTATGAAAGTCACATTAACTGAAAGAGAGCAAATTGTGATGCTTAATCAGCATTCTCACAATTGAATGTCTTGAAAACTAAATGTACTGTTATTGGCTCTAATCGCGTACTGAGGTCTGAACCCAAACTGATTGTTTCTATGCAAGTCATTGCTATTGAACACGTTAGAGAAACCAAACTATTGGAAGTAACAGTGGATGAAACTTTATCTTGGTCAAGTCATATTAATAATATAGTGTATAAAATGAGTAGGTACATCTCTAACATGAGAAGAAGCACTTATCTGCATAATAAATCAAGTGTTAAATTATCAATTAACTCTTTAGTTCTGTCTCATCTAAATTACTGCTCAACAGTTTGGTGTAACTGTAATAGTCTCCCCACACAACTAAAGGCTGTGATTCGTCATGAAAATGGTGAACAACACTGAAATTATGAGTTGAACAATACTATGAAATTATGAAATCACGGATGCTTAAGGTGACATAAAATGGAGTATCATGTTAAAACAATACTTTGAATGATTTAATGTAATTCTGCTTTAATTATTTTAATACATTTATGTTGAAAGACTTTATGTAATTTTTCATATACTTCAGTCCAAGTGTCGTACTATTGTCTGGAAGGACAGATGTTTTTGCAGTATCATTTAGATGTATGAGAGCAGATTTGGACCAGTTAATTTTAAAACCTGACATATCACCAAACTCCTCACAGATGATCAAAAGGTGTGGTACCGACTGAGCAAGATTTTCCAAGAAAACTAGAACATCGTCCGCATATAGCGACAGCTGGTGTTGGGTGTTATAAACAGAGATGGGGGAGATCAAATCGGATTGACGAATTGCTTGAGCTAGTGGCTCCAAGGAGAGCACAAATAGTGCAGGGCTTAGCGGACAGCCCTGGCGTGACGACCTAGAGACTGAGAAGAGGGAGGAGTACATTTGACCAGTAAGTACCTGTGCTGAGGGGTTTGAGTATAGTTTTAATCATACCGATAAAAAAGTTACCGAAACCTATTGCATCTAAAACAGACCATAAATACGACTCATCAGTCAAAGGCTTTCATAGCGTCAAGTGAAAGTACAGACATGGGTATTTTATTATCTGTTGCAGCGTCAATGATGTGAAGTAGGCGTCTAACATTCTGTGCAGCAAACCGGGACTTTATGAAGCCTGTTTGATCAGGATTGACTAACGATAGCATGTAGATTTGCAAGGAGATTTACAAAAATTTTTAAGTCAGAATTTAGGTGACTGAGAGGAAGGTAGCTAGAGCAGTCAGTAGGATCCTTATCTGTTTTCAATAGCAAAGAGATGAGGGCCGTGTTAACATCCTTGAGAATCTGCCTTTTTTAATTGAAAAAACAATCATATCCAGAAGAAATGGGCCCAACTGCTCCCAGAAAATAATATAGAATTCAGGAGGGAACCCATCGATGCCTGATTGACCTCTGCATAGCCTTTTATGATTGGCTTATCTAAGTCAGTAGAATCTGTACTTGATAGCTGGGGCAAATGTAATCGACTTAAACAATTATCACATTGATTTTTGTCTAAGGACACTTCTGATTTACATAATTCGGAGTAAAATGTTTGAAATAAACCATTTATCTGTTTAGGGTCAGTGCTAATATTGCCACCTCCTGAATTAATAACTGGGATGTCTGAAAAGTGGTCACTGGTCCTAATTCTCATGTTCTCGTGTTCAAATGTTGTTGATTTCCTCCTTAACTAGTGTATGCTGTAGAGCAACTTGATCTGTAAAATTAGTTTGCAAAATGGAATCCACCGCCTCAAGGTTTTGTAACTGAAGAAATCTGGATTTGCGAGCATTAGAGCTAAATAATATTGTGTTACTCCTAATGAAGCTTTTTATAGCATCCCAAAAGATTCTGGGGTTCTCTACAGAACCAACATTAAAATTAACAAATTCTCTGAATCCTGTAATAAACTGATGAATACATGCTTCGTTTTTTAATAACGAGGTATTAAACCGCCATCTGGCTGCATGTTTAAATAGACGGCCCCGAGTTGCTGAATTGTGATCTGACAGAGCTATCGGGAGTAAAACAGCAGTATTAATACAGTGAAAGAGCTGGGGGGAGGCAAAAAGGAAGTCTATTCCGGAAATGATTAATGTCGGCCAGAGAAAAAAGTGTAGTCTTTGATAGAGGGGTTTATTAATCGCCACATATACACAAGCCCCAAATTACTGGCCCAAGATTTTAGACCCTTTGTGGCCATAACCTGAGGAGGTTGCGCTCGACTTACGAAGAACAGGATCCCACAATGCATTGAAGTCTGCACCTACAATGAAGGAATATTCTGTTAATTCTAACATTTTTGATGTAATTAAATTGTAGAAATTGTAGAATTCAATTCTATTCTAGCAATCACAAGTGTACCCATGTCATCTCCCCAGGATGTTATAATTCGCATTGGAAGATTGCGTCTAACAACAATGGCCACATCTTTAGTTTTCGTGTCAGCAGAGGAGAATGCTACAGTATGAAAGAATCTATTAGCAAGACAACCAGCGTCAGCTTTTAACAAATGCTTCTCCTGCAACAATGCTATGTCAATATTTTTTCTCTTCAACAAAGCGTGCTAACACGTTTGTGAGTATTCAGTCCGCCACAGCTCCACACTCAAATGTTAAGTTCACCCATAATCTAAAGGAAATGTTCTGAATGTGGTCAAAGAGAAGATGTTGCTATAGCCCTCTTTCTGGAATAACTCTGGCACAAGTGCATCCAAAGTAAAGTCCCTCATTACACAACCCAAACCAGATGTGGACACATATAACATGTAAAACAAGTAAAAAATGAGAAAAAGAACATGAACATATAAACATAATGTAAAATGTAAAGTAGGTATGTGATCATATTGGATATGGGGCAGCCAGGGGGAAGCAGCAGTCCAGAATTATAACAATAACATTGATTGTTATAATAGCTTGGGTAAAATAACTTGGTGCTGAGGTATCATACATAACATGTTAAAGTATGAAGGTCTTGTATTTTAGCTTTCAAACCTTCCATATAACCTACAGAATAACATTAGGTACCACCGTGTTGACAAAATACAAATATGACTGAACATAGTGCAAAAATGGGGTTGTTTTGAACTCAGATAGGCCTACTGCCATAATAAAATAAACTAGTAACTCATATTAAACACAGTTATATCAGGCCCATTGGCAGTTTACCAACTGAAGAACATCAGGTGGCTAGTAAAGTGGTGACCTAATGTCAGTCCTCAGCGTCTGGTAACAGCAGGATGTCTGTCCTGTGAAATAGTGTGAAAAAAACAAGGCAACAGCCCACACGTACTGAGTCTTAAATTCGACAGGGAGTCGGTCCGTTAGGCATCAAACGAGGACAGAGTTATGCCGCAGAAATGGTCTGTGGTCAAGGTGAGGAAGCACTGCCATCCCGCGCCGAGGTCTCTGGGCATGGAGCCGGCACCGACGCAAGAAAATCCTCCGCTTCTTTGGGTGAGGTGAACGCGTTGTACTGGGCACCGTCTTTAACTTTCAGAGTGGCCAGATAAAGTAAAAACAAGTCCAGACCTTTAGCTTGCGCTGCATCCATAGCCTGGTGAAAACCTTGGCGTCTTTGACAGTGAAGTTGCTGAAATCTGGAAAAAAGCAAATCCTCCGACCTCCGATGGAGAGAGGGTCCTTCCTGGTAGCACCTGGCAGGTCGAATAGCGAAGCATGTTGAAAATTAGGGTATGGTTAGCTCCTTGGTTGTGGGCGTTGTCATTGTAAATGTGATACGCTCTCATAATCTCAATCTGGATGTCACAGAGAGTGGGGAACCATTTAGATAGAGAGTGTGATAGAAACTGAGTAGCGTTGGACCCCTCAAGCCCCTCTTCAAGGTCAGTGACGCGGATATTACACCTTATGTTCCTGTCCTCCATGTTGACTAGCTTGAGTTCCATAGTCTGAAGAGCCTGGTCGTGTCTGTTCAATGTACTGGAGTTGCATACAATGATGATTTTCAGTGTATAGTGTATAGCACTTAGCTTCTTATCGTTGTGTCTTCCCACCTGTTGAATCTGGGAGAGGCGCAGTTCAAGATAGTCACGCTGCTTCTGCAATACGGACTCTGCAATGGCGTCAATATCTTGACGGTTGCTTTTGACTTTTGTAGACATCGTTGTTATCTATCTTTTGAAAACACAAAAGGCCAGTAAGGAAACCTGTAGCTCTGATAAAAATCAACAATTTGGTGATGCTGGGCAAAGTGACTCCCAAAATGCTGTAATGTTGTAATTGTCTCTGTTTGATCTAATGTGGACCCCAGGAAGAATAGTCTTCATGTCAATGAAGACTAATGGGGATCAAAAAGATACAATAAGCAACAACAAACAATACCTATGTCTCATTTCTCTTTCTTTTTCTTCACCCTCCCTCTTTCCCTGTCCCTCAGTCAGGTCTCGGCACTATTACATGTAAAGGGTGGCAACACCCATTCCGAAATCCCGCCATTCCGCCATCCCGCTATTCCGACATCCCACCATTCCGACATCCCACCATTCCGACATCCCGCTATTCCGACATGCAAACGTCCCACCATTCCGACATCCCACCATTCCGACATCCCGCTATTCCGACATTCAAACGTCCCACCATTTCGACAAGGCTTTCCGTATAAGGAAATGTGCGTTACTCAACAGGTGAGTCCCTTCTTTCTGTTCATGCAATTTAAATGTTTAACACATGTTTACAGATAAGCGTTATTAAAAACACAAAGTCTGGGCAACTGGAGGAGGAGAAGCAGACCGCGGTGGTTTTTAATCACACACTCCAATGCCACTTGTTTCAACTTCCGAAAATTTAATCCAGGAAAAAAAGGCTTACAAATATGGACCGAAGCGGCTCCATAACACGCACAAGAATCCAAAAGAAACGAAAGTTAACTAAAAGAAAGCAAATACGCAGCATGAAGTGGTCAAAATTGGTTTTACGCATGCCTATGTGCGTCTGGCACATGCGTCTTCGGGCTCTCCCACGTTGGTTTGTGGATAAAAGCTATATGTTCAGCTGTAATGTCATGTAAAAACAATCTCTACATGACATTTACTCCCAGGTGTGACCAGTTAGGTCCTTAAGATATCAACAGGCTGTATAAAGCCTTGCGCAACGGCTGTGTGTCTGTGCCAAATGCGCAAAGCCCATCCGCGCTTCCCATAATTGGAGCGAGTACTCATGAATACTACTAACTACTAACTACTACTACTAACATGAATAAACGTTTTTACTGCATTTTGTTGTGTTTTATACGTTCTATGCTGTCATTTCTCTCCTCTCCTATTGACAAGGCAAGGCAGAGTGCTCGCAACTGTGTCCTGTGCAGTAGCCATGATATCTGTAATTGCAATTATTACTTTTGCATATGATGACAGCGTGCAAAAGACGCATGGGCTCTGTGGAGAGCTCCGCTCCAGCTGGCTGCTGTGACAGGTCACTGACACTGTATTTCTGCTTAATCAGTTTCAGTCTCGCCAGAGTTACATTAATATCTGTATTTTTATATTTGAAATTCAGGGGATTTTGATAATAGATTATTAAAGTTTGTTTGCGAGGCCTCTGTGGCCTCTGTATGTGCAGAGTTTGTGCGCCAAACTTTAGGGTATATTTGCGCCGGCATATCATTAGTGCAAAATGTTTTGGGTAAAAAATAGGCTATTAAAAGGAACTGTCGGAATCGCGGTATGTTAAAAAAAAAAAAACCTACCACCTACCGAATGGCGAGATGTCAGAATGGCAGCATGTAACCACATGTAAAGTATTGTAACAAAAATAAATGAATAAACAGTACTTCGGAATCAAGGGGAGCGTTACATTCTTAAAGCTTCCCTTGACAAAGCAAATGTAGCGTACTCGAGGACGCCCGAAAAGGGGGGAGACCCAGTAAATCTTTTGGGTCTCTACTCTGGGTTTCAAAAACACAGAAACCTAATTTACAATCGTGAGAAAGGGGGTGGAAAGCAGTCTCACTGGAGCCTTTCACCTATCTCAAGTTTCTTGAGATAGATTAACATCTGCTTGCTGGCCAGAGCTGTGTTTAGACTCACCTTTTAGTAGTTGTGAAAAGTTGTGAAACATAATCACGGACAGCTCAAGCTTAATTTTAAGGCTTTTCACAATGTTGTACATGGTACACCAGGAAAGTTCTGCCATGGTCTTGGCTGTCGTGCCGTGGAGCCACAGTGCCATCTGGAGGTCGGTGGTACCGAATCTTTGAATTAGAATCATTCTGATTAAAGACTCCTGTGAATACTCCTGTGACTGCAGTATTGATACGAATGAACTGTGTGTGTTACAATAAACCAGAGATCCAACCTACGGAATAACATTCAGTTTAAATCAAATGTTTATGTAATTACCGTCTCCTACCTGAAACTGGTACCGATTTAAGCTCACTATAATCGATTGTCTTTCATAATATGGACGCTGTCAAATGTTTCCTGTATATCATGCTTATGTTTCATGCCTGTGTTATAATCATTATACTAATGTACTCTTTGAATGTGCGCTGGGATGCTGAGATAAGAGATTAATTTTTACTTTGTAAAAGTTAACTTGAGAATGAAGCCATTCTGTTACACCCAAACCAATTCAGACACCTCACTGGCTTAGAGCTGAGAGCGAAACTCCTCCCTCGCGAGTAAAACTCAGACACACAAAGATTCAAACTCTCTTATGCTGTTATTATAATCTCTTAACTCTCTCTCTCTTAAGCTTAGACTTGTCTCTTCTTTTCTGACTTAGCTCCCTTACTTCACTTATTGTATTCTCTTTACACTTAGGGCCCGTCCACACGCATACATATTTTATCGTTTCGGCATGGCGTCCAGACAGATATGGCTTTTTCGAGGTGTGAAACCGGTATTTCAGAGTCACAGAGTGGGAAAATCCTAAAACACTGCATCGCCCAGAGTCGTCTGGACGACGAATGCTGATTTTTCAGAAACGATGACATATAAGCCCCGCCTCTCTAACCATTAACCTCAGCCGCCGTCGCTAGATCATAGACATATAAAGAATAAAACTTTAACAAGTCCATTATACTTGTATTTTTCCAAACTTTATGTCTATTGTCATAACAACAACAACAATGGTGGACTACAGGCTTGTACTACCTTTATCCATAGACATTATAAAGATTCTTTATATGTCTATGCCTATATACGCATGCTCTGTGGCTTCTCTTCCGGTTTTAGTGTATTGGTGTGGTGGCATCACAGCGCCACATACAGGCCTGGCATATATACTACAGTGTTATGTGTCGTTTCCAGTGACTCCGTGTGGACGCAGATATTTCTGAGAATTTTTTCAAAACAACAGCATATTGGGTGAGACTGCATACTTGTGTGGACGGGCCCTTACTCACAAAGAAACTCCATGTGGCAGACTGAAATTAATTCAGAAAGAAAGGATCGGAGCTTTGTGTTTTCATTTATACTCAGTTAAGTTTTCCTTTTTGATAAAGTTTAGTTAAAACGCGCCTGTCATTTGATTTTTGGTCATTTTGAGTCGGCATCGGTCCGACACCACTCAGCTTCAAACTCCTGCGGCCAAAAGGGACTGAGACTCAAACTGGTACCACCTGACTCTCTCCTCCTTTCTCTCTGGCATCCTGAGAGACGCCGGCAGAAAGCAACGAGATGCCCATAACACCAGCGAAACAGGATGGGACCCAGAGGTATGAGCTTTGGGCTCCGCTGTTTCTGACTACTAGGAAAGAACTCCAGAAAGCTGACCGCCTGGTGGACGGGTGACTCCACTCACAGTAATGCTGAGGTCCCTTTTAAGTTTTGTGCTGTGACTGGTGGTAATACACTGCAAAATTTTTCGCTGTGAATTTACAATAAGTAATTGGATAAATTTTGCATGACTTTCACGGTAAAGATTACAGCAATATATTCTGAAATATGCTTGCAGCTACGGTGTACATTTTAGGACATCCTCAGGATTATGCAATTCAGCGTCATTCTTCAGATGAAAAGGTGTCACACTCGCACCAAAAGGCTTCATAAAAAAACTTTTCACAATGAACGGCCTCAGAAAAACAAATGTCAGACTCAACGGCTTCAGCTCAAAAGTTCTCATATAAAACAGCATCAGCTCAAAAGTTCTCATATAAAACGGCATCAGCTCAAATGTTCTCATATAAAACGGCTTCAGCTCAAAAGTTCTCATTTAAAACGGCTTCAGCTCAAAAGTTCTCATATAAAACGGCATCAGCTCAAAAGTTCTCATATAAAACGGCATCAGCTCAAACGGCTTCAGCTCAAACGGCTTCAGCTCAAACGGCATCAGCTCAAAAGTTCTCATTTAAAACTGCTTCAGCTCAAAAGTTCTCATTTAAAACGGCTTCAGCTCAAAAGTTCTCATATAAAACGGCATCAGCTCAAAAGTTCTCATATAAAACGGCGTCAGCTCAAAAGTTCTCATATAAAACGGCTTCAGCTCAAAAGTTCTCATATAAAACGGCTTCAGCTCAAAAGTTCTCATATAAAACGGCATCAGCTCAAAAGTTCTCATATAAAACGGCATCAGCTCAAAAGTTCTCATTTAAAACGGCATCAGCTCAAAAGTTCTCATTTAAAACGGCTTCAGCTCAAAAGTTCTCATATAAAACTTCATCAGCTCAAAAGTTCTCATTTAAAACGGCTTCAGCTCAAAAGTTCTCATATAAAACGGCATCAGCTCAAAAGTTCTCATATAAAACGGCATCAGCTCAAAAGTTCTCATATAAAACGGCATCAGCTCAAAAGTTCTCATAAAACGGCTTCAGCTCAAAAGTTCTCATATAAAACGGCTTCAGCTCAAAAGTTCTCATATAAAACGGCATCAGCTCAAAAGTTCTCATATAAAACGGCATCAGCTCAAACGGCTTCAGCTCAAAAGTTCTCATATAAAACGGCTTCAGCTCAAACGTTCTCATATAAAACGGCTTCAGCTCAAAAGTTCTCATATAAAACGGCATCAGCTCAAAAGTTCTCATATAAAACGGCTTCAGCTCAAAAGTTCTCATATAAAACGGCATCAGCTCAAAAGTTCTCATATAAAACAGCATCAGCTCAAAAGTTCTCATATAAAACGGCTTCAGCTCAAAAGTTCTCATATAAAACGGCATCAGCTCAAAAGTTCTCCTATAAAACGGCTTCAGCTCAAAAGTTCTCATATAAAACGGCTTCAGCTCAAAAGTTCTCATATAAAACGGCTTCAGCTCAAAAGTTCTCATATAAAACGGCTTCAGCTCAAAAGTTCTCATATAAAACGGCTTCAGCTCAAAGGTTCTCATATAAAACGGCTTCAGCTCAAAAGTTCTCATATAAAACGGCATCAGCTCAAAAGTTCTCATATAAAACGGCATCAGCTCAAAAGTTCTCATATAAAACGGCATCAGCTCAAAAATTCTCATATAAAACGGCTTCAGCTCAAAAGTTCTCATATAAAACGGCTTCAGCTCAAAAGTTCTCATATAAAACGGCATCAGCTCAAAAGTTCTCATATAAAACGGCTTCAGCTCAAAAGTTCTCATATAAAACGGCTTCAGCTCAAAAGTTCTCATATAAAACGGCATCAGCTCAAAAGTTCTCATATAAAACGGCATCAGCTCAAAAGTTCTCATATAAAACGGCATCAGCTCAAAAGTTCTCCTATAAAACGGCTTCAGCTCAAAAGTTCTCATATAAAACGGCTTCAGCTCAAAAGTTCTCATATAAAACGGCATCAGCTCAAAAGTTCTCATATAAAACGGCATCAGCTCAAAAGTTCTCATATAAAACGGCTTCAGCTCAAAAGTTCTCATATAAAACGGCATCAGCTCAAAAGTTCTCCTATAAAACGGCTTCAGCTCAAAAGTTCTCATATAAAACGGCATCAGCTCAAAAGTTCTCATATAAAACGGCTTCAGCTCAAAAGTTCTCATATAAAACGGCTTCAGCTCAAAAGTTCTCATATAAAACGGCTTCAGCTCAAAAGTTCTCATATAAAACGGCTTCAGCTCAAAAGTTCTCATATAAAACGGCATCAGCTCAAAAGTTCTCATATAAAACGGCATCAGCTCAAAAGTTCTCATATAAAATGGCTTCAGCTCAAAAGTTCTCATATAAAACGGCTTCAGCTCAAAAGTTCTCATATAAAACGGCATCAGCTCAAAAGTTCTCATATAAAACGGCATCAGCTCAAACGGCTTCAGCTCAAAAGTTCTCATATAAAACGGCTTCAGCTCAAAAGTTCTCATATAAAACGGCTTCAGCTCAAAAGTTCTCATATAAAACGGCATCAGCTCAAAAGTTCTCATATAAAACGGCATCAGCTCAAAAGTTCTCATATAAAACGGCTTCAGCTCAAAAGTTCTCATATAAAACGGCTTCAGCTCAAAAGTTCTCATATAAAACGGCATCAGCTCAAAAGTTCTCATATAAAACGGCATCAGCTCAAAAGTTCTTATATAAAACGGCATCAGCTCAAAAGTTCTCATATAAAACGGCTTCAGCTCAAAAGTTCTCATATAAAACGGCATCAGCTCAAAAGTTCTCATATAAAACGGCATCAGCTCAAAAGTTCTCATATAAAACGGCATCAGCTCAAAAGTTCTCATATAAAACGGCTTCAGCTCAAAAGTTCTCATATAAAACGGCATCAGCTCAAAAGTTCTCATATAAAACGGCTTCAGCTCAAAAGTTCTCATTTAAAACAGTCGCCGGCTCTACTTACCTGTCTGTAGCAATTCAGTATGAATCGTAACGGCGAGGTCACCGCTGTTCGCCCAAAAGAAGCAGACACACCTGAAAAAGAAATAAGCGGCTTGCCGCAGTCTCTGGTAGATGAATAGCCGAAGGACCAATCCTCAGGTTACGAGACTACCAGCAGTGAGCCCACTGACCGGCTATTAGATTAGAAGGAACAGATTGCGTGATGACGTGGGACTCTTATACTGGGGCATGCACCCTATCTCATCACATCATCACAGGTAACTTTGTTGGTATAATAACTCGACCTGCACATATGTGAGATGGAAATATCCAGTGTTAAAGCACTGCCTCTGGCGATCAGGAGGAATGAAATAGAACAATGTGATCATTTCACGCTGTTTGTTACAGAAATCAAAGTAATTCGGCTGCTCTGGTGGGGACGAGGCTCGGTGGCGAACCTTCGGCCACTCTGGTGGGGGGTTTATGGGGGACAAAAAGGAATTGGGCTGGAGGGTAGATCTGAGCCCAGCATTGACCCGCTCCATCATCTGCTCAGTGAATTTCAGGTGAGGAGAGGAGGGAGAAAGGGAGGGTGAGGAGTGCGATGACCTGTCAGAGGTTTGGGGGGCAGGGGAAGGTCCTGGTCTTGGTCCCTGGTCCTAGTCATTGGTGCTGTTGAGAGGGTTGGGGGCAAATAAGGACCCCTCTTCTTGCCTCTGATGTCCCTCCTTTCCGAAGCTGTTCTCGGGTGGGGGCAGATGGCGTTCCTCCTTAAGGTTTCTGCTGGGATTTGTTTGTTCCTCTCTATGAGATAACTCCTCGTTTGTCTCAGCCTTGGCCCCGAGCACAGATGGATGACGTAGGAAATAAATATGTTGGAGGTGAACAGTTTCACCTCTGACTTGTTAAAATTCATGTGCCTGTGTTCCCAAAAAAATTTAAGATTATTAATAAAATGCACTGAGTGGTCAGCACATGCCAATAAAAGCCATTTATTCAGTGCCAACAACCTGCTGAATCTTTCCTCTCCTCCTCTGACTGGTGGTACAGGTCCACTGATGACTACAGCTGCATTCAGCGAGCTCATTGTGTTTAATAATCCAATGAAGTCCCGTTTCAGAATCTCTTTCTTGGACACATCATTTGACCATGTATGCAGAACAAGTTTGTCACAGTTGGATATTCATCTGCAATATCAAGAATTCTCTCCTTCAGATCGTTAACCATGTCCCTTGGAAAGCAGAGAACTTTAGTGTTCTTACCGCACATCCTTTGTACATAATTTACGGCAGAGTCACCCATAGTCAGAGTTTCAGGCCCATCCTTTAGCTTTCCCTGTGGCCTTTTACTTTTCAACAGGTTTTCAGTCCTTGCCTTACTGCTTTGGGATGGATGGTCATCCAATAGAGATCCAGAATCCTTCGATAGTGAAGCAAATATGTTCTGCAGTTTTAAACAATATAGAAACATTCAGTTGAATAAAACACTGAGAGTATGTCTTTTCTGGACCAGAAAGAGCAGCCATGGATGAGTATATCACTTCATCTCTGAAGGCTGATATAATCTGTCCGTCCTCATCTCCAGCTGGTGCAGGTTTCTTCTTTGTGGGTAGGAAGGACGGTTCACTTAGGCCATGTATAACTACAGCCCTCTAAATTAAATCACTATTAAGAAGAGATACCCACTCCCATTAATCTTATCAACTTTTGAACTGCTCAAGGGTGCCACTATCTTCACCAAGCTGGATTTAAGAAATGCTTATCACCTCGTCAGGATCAGAGAGGGAAATGAGTGGAAGACAGGGTTTAACACCCCAAATGGACATTGTGAATATGTGGTGATGCCTTTTGGACTATGTAATGCTCCAGCTGTCATTCAAGCATTTGTGAATGATGTTCTCAGACAGTATATCTGAATATTTTTGTGTTTGTATCTTTGGATGACATTTTGATTTTCTCACCAAATAAGGAGTCGCATGTAGGTCATGTTCACAAGGTTATTCAGAAACTTTTAGAGAACCAGCTGTATGTTAAAGTTGAAAAGTGTTATTTTCATGCAGATACTGTCAGTTTTTTGGGTTACATTATTTCAGCTGACATGATGCAAGGGTCCAGCTAAAATCAGTGCTGTAGCTAATTACGAATAACAGGATGCACTCCTGCGCCTATCTGTCGTGTGAGTTTACACCTGCAGAGAGGAATTACGATGTGGGGAATAAAAAACTGTTGGTGGTCAAGGCAGCTCTAGAGGAGTGGCGGCACCGTTTAGAGGAGACTGAACAGCCTTGTCTAGTGTGGACAGACCATAAGAACCTGGAATACATCAGGAAAGCTAAAAGACTCAATTCACGTCAGGCTAGCTGGACTTTATTTTTTAACAGGCTTAATTTCACGTTGTCCTTTCGACCAAGTTCACAAAATGCTAAGCCTAATGCTCTGTCTCGTCATGACTCTGAACCGGTTGCCAAAGAACCCCAAATTATCCTTCCAATGAACTGTGTGGTTGGTGCAGTGTCATGGCAAATAGAGTCTGATGTGAAGCAGGCAAAGTCCAGCACCTAGTGCGTGTCCACATAACCGTTTGTTTGTCTCGTTGTCATTACACTCCATGGTAATCCACTGGGCTCACATATCCTTGCTCACATGCCACCCAGGGGTCAAACGAACCATGTCCGTGATTAAGCAGTGATTGTCCAATCACTGGATTATTAAACACAAGGAAGTCTTGGAGTATGTTGCGGTTTGTTCGGTATGTGCAAGAAATAAGACTTCTTCTCAGGCCCAGATGGGTCTGTTACACCCGCTGCCTGTTCCTCAGCAACCGTTGTCCCACATCTCCATGGATTTTGTTAAGAGACTCCCCCCATCTAAAGGTAACACAACCATTCTGACCGTAGTCGATCGATTATCCAAGATGGCACACTTCATTCCACTCCTCCAGTTACCCGCTACTAAGGAGACTGCAGAGGTCTTGATGACTTATGTGTTTAGCATTCATAGTTTTTCTAGTGACATTGTTTCATATAGAGGGCCGCAGTTAATCTCTCGGTTCTGGACAGAGTTTTGTTGGCTCCTTGGTGCCACTGTTAGCAGGACTTCTGGTTATCATCCACAGGTGATGTGGTCAGAGTGAATGTGTCAACCAAGAGCTTGATACGTGTCTAAGATGCCACGTCTCCCGAAATCAGACCACCTGGAGTGACCACCTCACTTGGGTCGAATATATGCCCACAACACCCTTCCCTCATCAGCCACAGGTCTCTCACCTTTCCAGTGTATTCATGGCTACCAGCCTCCTCTGTTCCCGGCCAATGAGGGAGAGATTGTGGTCGCAATGGTCAGGCGCTGTCACCGGATCTGGGCTGGTGCTTGGTGGGCTTTCCTCAGGAACTTCAAAATATTGTTGAAGTTTTCATGTGAAAGTGTATGTCATTTGTATTATGAGTGGTCTTGTCAGCCGCTTCCTGTTTTATATTTTGTACTCACCTTTTTCCTCTTTAATTTCAGACCATGGCTTTCATCCTTTGTGGGATTGTCTTCCCCGCCCAAATTGTTTCCACCTGTTTTCCTTGTGGCGAACTCAAGTATGGAATTTAATACAAACTTAAGCCTTTAAAAGACTCCAACATTCCTTTGTTTGTGTGTAAGGACCAGAAATCCCCCATTTCTACACCAAGAAAGAGAAATTTACAACAACCTTTGCCATATGGAAAGGACTGTGGGGGAGTTTCTCTGCCCCTCTTTCCACAGACCTGCGCCATAATCTTAGGTGGATGCATTAACGACTTAGTGCTAATTAAGCTGAACAAAAAAAGAACCCTTTTAGGAGAATATTGGAGAAAACTAGACTATAACACTCCCGACCTTATCTGGACAAAGTCATCCAACGGTGACATTTGTTATTGTTTATCATATTTTTATTACATTTTCTCATAACACAAAACATATAGAACTGCTCAGACACGGCAGAAAAGGGAAAAAACCAACATCAAAACTGCTTTGGGTATGTGGGTACAGTAAATAGAAAATAATTAAGAAAATAAAAATAAAAAATAAAAATAACAGTGGGCACATTTTCCATTCAATTACAGTACTAGACCAGTAGCTTTGTAATTTCACACATGACCAGAGGCAGTGGACATAATTACCAGTCTCAGAGGCGCATTTCCAGCAGAGCGGGGAGATATTAGCATCCATTTTGTTCTTGACAACAGGTGTAATATGTTGAATGATGAAATGACCTCAATCAAGCAGGGAACAGAAGTTTGGGGTTGTGATAAATGTATCAAAATGTCATCTGCATATAAAGTACTTTTGTGTTCCTTTTCACCTTCGAAAATACAAGAAATTAAAGTCAGTGGGTCTACATGATGAGATTAAATGGATTATAGCTATAGTTGGGTTATGCTCCTTATCTGAGGGTAATTATCCTTGGATATATGACGGTGAATTAATTGAGTCACTGGCACAAAGCATGCAATACCGTAGTACGGTAGGTAGCGCTGTACCCATTTCAGCTATCGCTAATAGAGTCACTTCCTGTTGACGTCTTCACCACCAACAACAACAAAAGTAAGGCATTTGAAAAAGATGGTGAACGAAGAGCGAGATGAAGCTACATCCCTCTACATCGGTGATGAGCTGGTTAAGGTACAAACGCGATGCACAACGGCGCATTCTCCATCGCGTTGTTTGTTTCTTTCTGACGGCGGCGACAACAACAGTAATATCATCTCCTTCGACTTCCGGGTGACGATCACAGGAAAAAATCTGGAGCATGCGCAGAACACTCGATCCGATCCACTGTCGTCTACATGCACGTTCAGTGGGCATTTATCCCGGGGTCTTAATTCGATCGCAAGTAACCCGATCCGATTCGATTTCTTGTCAGATTAATGTGTCTACATGAGCTGATTAACTCAATCTTATTGTAATTTTTACCATTATTCTGATCTGCTTGCCAGCATGTAACCTCACTGAGTGTTTTGCCTTACTGCTTGGGCCAGCGGTTCAATTGCAATATCAAAGAGCAGGGGGCTGAGGGGGTCACCCTGCCTATTCCCGCAGTGGAGGGGGAAGTTATTGGATCTCAGCCCATTAGTCAGAACCTCTGCCATAGGAGTATTATATAGAACCCTAATCCAATTCACATGTTGCCTAGACCAAATTCCTCCAGAGCGTAGAATAAATACGACCACTCGACCTCGTCAAATGCCTTCTCGGCGTCGAGAGACAGCACGAGGGCCGGGTCCTTGTAGTTCTGAGTTAATTGAATGATGTTAAGGAGCCTCCTCGCATTGTCACAGAAGTTCTGGCCCTTGACAAAACCTGTTTGGTTTCTTGAGAATATGGGGCAGAACATTCTCCAGGCGTAGGGCCAAAATTCTGAAGAGCACTTTTTAGTCAGAGTTAAGTAAGGCTATCGGACTGTAAGAGGCACAGCTGTCTGGACATTTTCCTTTTTTAAGGATGAGAGAGATGTTGGCCTCCCTAAGGGATTGAGGTAGAATCCCATTTTCAAATGAATGATTGAGCATAGACAACATAGGGTCTAAAAGAATACCTCTAAACTCTTTATAAAACTTGCAGCCAAACCCAGCTGGCCCTGGGACCTTACCAGACAGCATAGATTTCAAAGCAAATAGCACTTCCTCTCTAGTAATTGGGGCATTAAGTTGTCATTTTTGATCATCCGTAGCTTTGGGCAGTGTTAAATCTGCAAAAAACTGATGCATAATGACAAAGCATTGTCAGGCTTTTCAGAAACATATAGGTTGGAGTAAAATTATGCAAAGTTTTTATTAATAGTTTTAGTATCAAATGATCTAACACTATATTTTGAGAATCTGCCCTCTTCTTGGCAAGACTAGCAAGATACCTGCCAGGTTTGTCCCCAAACTCATATAGTTTCTGCCTGGCAAATTTAAGGAACAGTTCAGAGTCCTGAATGAGAAAAGTATTCAATGCAGTACACGCATGTAACAGCTCCTTAAGCAAATCAGGACTCGGACTAGATATATGATTTTTCTCCAGTTCAGCTGTCAGGTACCGAGGACTCAGGAGACAGACGCAGGGTCGTTTTGGATTCCTAGAGGGTTTTTATTATTAAACCAAAGCACACAGAACACAGCAAGGCAGGGCGATCTCACGGCAGAGCAAAAGAATGGGCTATGGAAATCTAAACGCTCTCCTCTGTAACTATGGCAGAGGAGGAGCGCAGCTATGAAAGTTACAAAACAAATCTCTCCAAACTGGGAGGAAAACAGAAAAGCTATGAACAATTAAACAAACAAAGACACGCTCTCCTTATGAGGCGGATTTAACAAAAGACGCACTCTTAAAACAGAGGCACTATAAACTTTAACTATAACTTAAAGCTCTCCTTTAACGGAGGCGACTATGAATGAAATCAAAATGATCACCAAATTTCCAAAAATAGCATATCTGCCGTCTCCCTGTTGGGCTTTCGCTTTGGCTAAGGGGATATTGAAAAAGAAAAAAATATTATTTGAAGATAACAGTTTACAAGAACATTTTGTGACAACATCCATACAGTTAGAGAAAAAAAACCAACAACAGCATAACACGACAAAATTGTAATACAGAAAAATTAAGTAAAAAGTAAGACGTGACATTAATTAATGTCGGAAGGCAAACTGTTAAGATCTTTGAATAGATTTATAGTTCTTGTCAATTTCTTATTAGGATTTTTATGATGGCTTCAAGGGGATTTCTTGTTGGTCTTTTTATGTTCTATCTCTGTGCCAAATGTCATTGATTTGTAAGTGCTGTAGCTTTAGGGCTTCCACAATAGGTGGTGCTATTGGGCCATTTTGCCCGGCCCGTGCACGAGACCCCTAAAATATCAAAGATCTCACATTCCCTCGTGAAAAAAAAGTGGCATGGCTTTTTTGTGTAAGTCCTGAAAAAGGATATTCATTCACTGGAAGAATTTGGCGATGGCGATCGTTTCAATGACAAAGAAATTGTGATCTCTAGATGCTGATTCCACGCTTGAAAGCAATCACGATACTGATTGGCTTTTCCCTTATGATGTTTTTTACTTATTATTATTCAATCAGTCTCCATTTATACTGTCTGTACATTTATGTAAAGTCAGCGGCTACAGTATGAGTGCCTTCCTGTAATACAAGAGGCGGGGACATACTGGAAAACAACGGTGAAGAACGCCTCCGAAATGTCTCACTAATTTGATGGACAGTTTTTCTGTCCAATCAGAAAACAATGTGTGTTCCCCGGCCATCGAAACAGATTCGCCAACCATAAGCAGCAGTGAAGACTCACAGCAGATATGAGCTAGAACCATCACTATGTTGTGAGATCGTATAAAAACCTGCAACTTCGCAACGTTTTTGCAACATAAATTTTGCTGAACGGGAAGTGGGTGGTCCCAAATGAGAACCGCTGGCAGGGACGTGACTCAGACGGTGATCAAATCTGACCTAACTTGTTTCGACGGTTTTTAAGTTTTTACCTTAATGCTTGTACTTGAACATCTTCTTAGGTAAGTAACAACCTGTATACTGCGACTGAAGAAACAATCCAGTTGGTAGGGAAGGCACTATGAGCTCTCTGATAAAACACTATGTCGCCATTACGATGTACGATGTTACCATAACGCTCCCGTTATTATTGCTGATCTGTAGTTTAGAATTATTTGCTGGGGTCACTGTGTACAAACGTTGTCACATTTATTTAGGGCTTAGGGTCTTAGGTTTGAGGTTAGGAGCGTCAGAAGACGATTTGTGTGATTTTTTCCCTTTAAGGCTGATTATGGATGGTTTGTGTGGCTCTTGTCCTTCCTTGACGTACTCTACGTTTCTGTACCTATGTAGTCGTCGTCATGGTGTCTGCCAGGCTGTTCCAGTTGTTTGGATTAGCTTGCCTCGCCTCCCTGTTCCTTGCGAGAGACGGTCAGTATGATTTATATCAGGATATTAGAAGTTTTTACTTAAAATGAGCTAAATACAACATATGACATTATTGCACCATGTGATCATGTAAAAGCAGTGTGTGAAAATCTGAGTCAACACCTTGTTGAACCCCTGTTGTAACAGCAATAACTTGAAGTAGTTTTTTCTACTTTCACATCTTTTAGAAGGTATTTTGGTCCCCTCTTCTTTCCAACATTGCTTCAGTTCATTGAGATTTACAGTACTGGTTTATGCCCAAAGGAGTATTCTGAATTTCTGCAGAGGGACTATTTGTTTACCCAAATCAGCATTTGACTGTATTTCCCTGAAAAGCGATATATCTTAATATTAGCCTATTTTATTAACACGGTTTTAAAAAATTGTGTTTGTGAATGCTCTTTGCAATGTTGACTAGTGTTTCCAAACTTTTTGTTTATTTACGAGGGCCAATACAATCAAAATGTATTTTTTGTTTTTGCTGATGTATTGGTTGAGTTTGAATTTGAAAATTGATTAACCTTTTTTCCACTTTATTGTTAGGTGGTGGGGGGGTTTGGTCGTCAGAGGACAACAATTATTTGGTGACAGCTCCACAGAATCCTTTCCTCGAGATTGGGACAAACTTCACGGCTACATGCATGATCACTAACACAGCTGAAGTCACTGTGGATGATCTCTACTGGAATCTGTCCAAGACGACTGTATCCAAAGAACACTATATAAAGATCAACAGAACAACTCTTAATGTCACTGTCCCCATCATAAATGAGGAACCTGGATGGTTACATTGTCTCTGCAACAAAAAGTCCCCCGACGTTGTCCTGAATAAAAGCAAATTCATGGGAGGGATTTGGCTCAGGAAAGGCTGTAAGTTTTGCTGTAATCAAAAACATGACTTGCTGCAGTTGTGAATACTCATGTTAATCCCGTAGTTACTCGTAGTATTTCCAGTTTAGCTTTTCTTTGGCTGTAGAAACAGCTAAAGAGAAAAAAAGATACTAAGTGGAAACAGAGGAAAGTTATTTGAATAAAAATGTCATTTACTCAGATTTTTTAGGAGGAAAACAAAAAAGTTAAGATGTTTTATGTTTGTCCCATCATCAGATCGTCCAGAGAAACCGGAAAATCTTTCCTGTATAGCAGTACAAGAGAAAACTTACATCTCTCCAACAATCAGTTGCGAGTGGAAAGCAGTCGGACGCCAAACTAATGAAATACCTACAACATACTGGCTGATAGTTAAAGGAATGAAGTGAGTCCGCTGCCAAGTTTTTGCACTACCACTATGAAGTTATCATTACATTTTTGCATCATTTCAGCTTTTGATTCATTAGTTCATAGTTGAATAACTTCAAGATGGCTGTTAAGATCTTAATACAATCCTCTGTTAATGTCAAAATATGCTGCTTGGTTCGCGATCATTCAGTGTCTGCTGTTTACTAAGAGTTTATAGATTCCTAATCTACATTTCCTTAAAGCTCCTTTTGGACATGCAGTTTACTCTGTAAAAGTATTTCAATTCTGCATGTAATATTTTTATAACTAGCTTCACATGGAGAATCAGACTTCATAACCCTTTGACATTTTTGAGAAAATATGAAGGAAATGAGAGTAAGTTTATTGATGGGTTCTTTTGAATTAATTTCTTGTCCACAGTGAAAACAAGTATAATACATCAACACCTAACAACAGAGCCCAAGTGTCTTTTGACACATACCCCAACTTTATGCCTCTAGAGATTTGGGTGGAGGCACATAATAAACTGGGAACAGCAGAGTCTGAGCATCTGAAAAATGAGGCAAACTTCTTTGGTAAGTAAAAGTGATGCACGGTATGAGTTATAGTTCCACAGTACAGACATGTTTGTGTTCTTGTTGTATTCTGGTCTAAAAATGCAATCAACTTAATGTCTGGATAAACGTGACTCAAGTGTGTCATTACAGTTCTGATTCATCATTGTTCCTCATTGCTTGCTTGGTGTATTGTTGCAGTGAAAACAAACCCTCCATCAGAGGTGAAAGCCTACTCGGAGAAGGGTTTCCCGCTTTCTCTATTCATTAATTGGACTCATCCAATTGATACAGTGTATGTGAAATTGATGTATCAAATCCGATTTTGCCCACTGGGATCTCACAATTGGACCTATGTAAGTATTTTTGAGTAAACTTTTTATCTTGTTAAAAACTAAACATAAAATATCCTTGTTGTATTAATTCTGAAGAAAATGGAAAAATACTTTATTTATCCCTAAGGGAAATGACATTGTTGCAGTAATTTCTTTTGTCTAAACAGCCATTAAGGCTTTCATTATACGTAGCCTATTGCTGCTGGCAGGAATAACCTCCTGTATCTCTCTGTCTTACAGTGTAACTGAAGAAGCTTATAGCCCATGTTATTATGTTTTTTTTGTTTGTGTCTTCTGTCTTTTAATCATGTATGGGTTTTTTTTGTATGCCTTTTTTGTATTAGCAGGTCACTGAAAGATGTGTTTTACATTTTATAGGTACCTCTTGCAGATACAGACAAGTATATACAATCCTACAGACTCCAGAAACTTATACCAGACACAGTTTATACAACTCAGGTACGCTGCAAAAATCATTTAAAGGACTATGGTTACTGGAGCAACTGGAGTACTAATGCTACCGAAAGAACGTCAGAGTGCCGTGAGTATTACAGCTGCTTTCAGATTTAAAACACAAAGTGAAAATACAATACAATAAAAGACAAACAAATCTTTTTTTGTGTTTTGATCTGGTACTCTTGTTGCTCTTTTGGACATTTCAGAGCCGTCTCTTCTTTCTGAGACGGCTCGGGTCCTTCAATGTCTGCAGTGACATCATGTGCATGTTTTATCACACTAACATTGAGAGTGCACTGTTCTATGCTGTTGTCTGCTGGGGGAGTTGCACTTCAGACAAAAACTGTAGGTGCCTGGACAAACTGGTGAAAAAGGCCAGTTCTGTAGCAGGCAGAAGGCTGGACCCTCTCAGTGCTGTGGTGGAGCAGCGGATGAGGAAGAAATTATGTTCTGTTTTGGAGAACAATAAACATCCTCTCCACAGCATCCTGGCAGGTCAGAGGAGCAGCTGCAGTGAGAGGCTGCAGGACTGAGAGGTTCCGGAGGTCCTTTGTCCCCACAGCCATAAGGCTTTTTAACAGTGACTTCTGAGATATTTTTCTCTAGATATTTATTTATTCATTTATTACTATTATTATTGTTCTAATATAAAATCAATGTAAATATTTAAAAAAGATTTAAATTTCCCCCACTGGGGGATGAATAAAGTATTTTTCTATTCTATTTTTATTTTCTATTCCATTTCTTGTGCTCAGACTGAGGCACTAACATTGAATTAAGGTGGCAACATTTCAAGAAAATTTCTCCTGGAAATATGTCCCATAGCATCCTCATTGGCATAGCACATATGGGCTGGCAAGTGCAAACTTCTGTGTAGCCTCAATGGTTAATCTTCAGTAACACAACAGCAATATGATGGAAATGTGGCATGTAGTGTAAAAGCTCTTTGAGTGGTCAGTTAGACTAGAAATGCGCTATATAATTACAGTCTATTCTTTATTTAGGTAAAGATACATGTTGTGATGATTCTGTTTTTACTTTCCATCTTTCTATATTTAACTATTGTTTCCTTATCTTTTTGTTTGGCTAAGGACCATCAAGTAAACCGGATTTATGGAAAACCACTATTGAGAATGGCATAACTGAACGATATGTGCAGTTAATTTGTAAGGTAAATTCCCACATCATATTCAGTTTACCACAGACCTCTTTAACTGAATGAT
Source organism: Leuresthes tenuis (assembly GCF_036924035.1). Classification (NCBI taxonomy): domain Eukaryota; kingdom Metazoa; phylum Chordata; class Actinopteri; order Atheriniformes; family Atherinopsidae; genus Leuresthes; species Leuresthes tenuis. The sequence goes on from NW_027325373.1 coordinate 28,578,363, forward strand.
AAAATCATTTTTTACTACATTTTAATTATTGCAAAATTGTAGTCCGAGTCTGAAATATGATCTGACATCTATTTGTAATTTATGTGTACTTCATGACGAATTACAGACCAGTTTGACATTTATTAAGGGTAACATAATATAACCTTTTTAACAATTTGACACAATTTCCTGAGCTTTTATTGAAATATATAAGACAGGCTTTGGTCATCAACTGTAGGTTTAAGCAAAGTGTCCCTTCTCTCACCCTTAGTGAAAGGGCTGTTTGGAGGGGCAAAGAGTGAGCAACAACATAGGGGTTAGTTTATTTATGTATGTTTGTGTGTTGTCATGCTAGCTGGCACTGACATGAGTTTATATCATAATGTGTGTTTACATGCGTTACCTGTCATCAAAACCTGGGTGTCCGGAGTGCAATTTGATGTAGTAAACAAACACAATGATGCTATTTCTCCAGTCATAAATAAGTACTCGACTGATCTGAGATGGACATGGTTTAGTAGTGTTGCACTGTAAGTTAGCATCAGATGCTAACAAGGCAAGTTTATTTGTAGAGCACAATTCGAACACAAGGCAATTCAAAGATCACAAGAAAATCATCACAAGAAGGCAAATAAAATCATTCCAAAAACATAAAAAAAAGTATAGATATATAATTAATTACTTAAATTAAAAGCGAAGAGTGCAGATAATATACTTTCAGTTGTCATATGCACAGCTGAATAGAACTGTTTTCAGCCTGGATTTAAACATAGTCAGAGTTGAGGCCTGTCTCACATCTTCTGGAAGACTGTTCCAGATTTTAGGAGCATAAAACTGAAATACAGCCTCACCTTGTTTAGTCCTGACTCTGGGCACCAGCAGGAGACGCCTCCCTGAGGTTCTCAGAGTCCGGGTTGGTTCATATGGCTCTAACATGTCAGAGATGTACTTTGGTGATAGACCATGAATAGACTTGTACACAAGCAGAGCTGTTTTAAAATCTATTCTCTGAGCTACAGGAAGCCAGTGCAGGGACCTTGGCACTGGACTAATATGGTCATATTTCCTGGTACTAGTCAGGTCTTGAGCAAATAGTAAACAATGCTTTCTCATAAACCGTCATGGACTGAGCTGGAGATTTCCACAGCATAGTAATGCATGTCTATTGTTAATTCCTGTTTAAACATTTTGTAAATATTAACGTAATTGTGAGAATGCTGCATTTCTCTTTATTGTGAGAATGCTGATTAAGCATTGCCACTAATGTTTTCCTGTTTCTCTTTATTATTATTATATGTTCCGTACGTTTTTTGCCATTTAACTACTTCCGCATACTTTAAGAGTTAACTATGTATTCCAATGACACGGTATGCTCATGTGTAGAGTGGAGGCTCCAACTGACAGAGTGGAAGAATACAGAAAGATTCTTCAGAAAAAAAGTTTTTAACCTGTCACTGTTTCCAAAATATTTAAGCCACAGAAGTAATTTTAGCATTAAAACATAGATACATTTGTCCTCTTTCAGTCAGTGTGACTTTCATAGCCTTCAGGACTTTACTTTTTGAATTGGAAGCGAGTCAGAGTCACAAATGACTTTCTACTAAATTTTCACATTTTTCTGCAATGTTTCTCTTCTTTGTGAGTTTTTTTCACTTTTTGTTTTTCCATTTTTCTTTTTTCTGTAGTTTTCTAACTACTTCTACTTCTAACTACTACTTTCCTGCATACTTTCACTTATTTTGGTCTCAAAACGTTCAGCTTGTTCAGGAGATGGGTGCAATATATTTTGGTATTTCTGACTTTTATACTTTTTAAAATATTTAACTTTGACAGAAGAAGTGACACACTGATCATTTTCAGCTTGATCATTTTCACTTTCATACAGTTTAACAAACAGAAACAAATTTTAAATTAAAATGTAGGAACATTTGTCCCCTTTCAGCCAATGCAGCTACTAAAGAACTCACATTTACAGAATTTCAGCTATGAGCCTTGAAGCGAGAGAAACCTTTCAAATTATCTCACTTACTCCAATGGAAAGTTTGGTCTGTTGCAGCAGATAGCTTCAAGTGTGTTCAACTGGCTGCTGTTTAAAAATCTTTCACTCCATTGAAATAAAAACTACATTACCGTGTTCCTCTAACCCTTCTGGTGCTGACAGTCTTCAAATTATTTTCCTCGCTCTTTTAGTTTTCTCACAGGACGTCATAGTATCCATTCAGCCATTTCTGCTGGTTCTACTGGGTGTGAGCTCGTTAAGCCACAGCTGCTTACACACATTCCTATAACTGTGAGGACATCCCTCTTCCACGACTTTGCTACATATCACACTGCAACTATTTAACTATTACCCACTTGACTTCTGCTAAATTTTCACTATTTTTAGCTTTTTTAGCATGGTCAGCGATCTCCATTTGGCTTTTCAGCATTCTCACTGCTGTTTCGCAGGAACAGCTTTTTTTTTAGTTAAATAATTGTTCTTGGAGACCTACATCTTTGTCAGACACATTCAGATAATGTAATGTTAACATTCAGATAGCAGTGCACCGTGTTCACTGCCGCAGCAGAAGAAGAGAGGACCGGTGTTGTACTTAAAGCGCACCTTATCCACACAGCAGCGGGTTGTCCCAATTACAGATCATAACTGTTCAATTAGAATGCATTCAATAAAACAAAGTAATGGCAATTGAAAACATTTTGATTATTCGAAACCCGTTGTGGTAGGTAATTTCATTAACTTTCCCTCATCTGAGGTTCAGACATTGAGAGTTGCAACAGATCCCTCTTTGTGGTACAGTTTCTTTACATTGAACTGGAGCAAGTTATGAAAACAGTCCAATGAAAAGTGGTTGTTGCTGGAATATTACCCTCAACTATAGCTTATCCACTGAATTCTCAATCAGTTGTAAGATGCATTCTGTTCATTACGACTGGCAACATAACACTTCCATGTGAAACTTGCTTCACTGGTCGAGCAGATTGGATTCAATGGACAGGGCTGAGAGCTGGTAAACGTGGAGTTGCTAGGCAATCAAAATGGCTTCTTTGTCATTGTGATATATTAACAGTGACAATGAAACAGTAATGAGACAGGTTGAGATGTTGCTCTTGACCACTAAGAGCTCAATCTATGTGCAATTCATTTTCATTGTTTGAATACATTGTCTATTAAACCATAGGGATGGTTACCAAAATAAGTTTGGTTTTAGTAGCTTTTGACATGGATCTTGTAGGAATCTCACTAGAAGTACTCTTAGTTGTTTTTCTATGCACTTTGTACTGTTGTACCTTATAAATTGACAGTTAACATACACTGTTTTGACTTTGCACTTTCAGGAGCCTCAACTTAGCAACGGGAGGATATCAAGATTTGATGTAAGGATTAACAACAAAAAGGATGAATTCAAGAATGGAAGTTGGGAGAGTATCCCAGTCAACAAGTCCAAATCAGATAGCAGCTCCAATCAGAGGGGTATCATGAAGCTTAAAAAGATTTTCCTCCCTGACAAGCAGTCTGTGAAAGCGTGCGTCACTGCCAGCAATTCTGTGGGGACGTCTCCTGAGGCATGCTTGGTCATCTCTGCAAAACCACATGGTAGGTGTCCATAGCAGTTGTCCAGTGCAGGCCACACGTGGATAATATAAACCAATAATAAATAGTTTGTCGCACAACCTTCTCGGTCATAACACGTCACATTGTAAAGACTGAGACTGAAATCACAGCAATGGTGAACAGGGGAGCTCCAGTAATGTTGTCAAAGCAATTAGTTTTTCTGGTGAGAAATTATATTACCAAATAATAAAAAAAAAAAAGAGAATTATCTATTAGTCTGGAAGGAGTTGTCCTCAGCAACATGTGAATGGATCAGAATCAGTTTTATTTCGGCAAGTACGTAGACACATACAAGGAATTCTTTACTGGCAGATGTTGTCTCTCGCATGCACTTTTCATAGATAATATTAAGAAGAGATTAAAATATTTGTATATACCGTGATTCACCAAACTACTTTCTCTTCAACACTAGAGCTTTCTACAGAACTGCTTTCTGACTGTACTTAGATACCAGACTAGATTGACCATGTACCCACTGACAAAATCCAAGCTTAATATGCTTCATGACAGATTTGGGCTCCCAAATTTAACTTGCAGAAAACCAAAGGGCCTCACTTGTATCTTAAATTACCACACAAGAGTTTGTTTGTGTCTCACAGCTGCTGTTTTGTTTCTGAGATGTATTAAATCTGAAGTTTTAAGCCATCCCAGATACAGAAGTGGAGCTACAAGTACTTGTGGAGCTACAAATACACATATCTTGCCTACTGAATAACTACTCTAAATCAAGGTTTGATGGGTTAGAAAGAGAGAAATCATTTAGACTCTTTGCAGCATCCCATTATTGATGTTGTTTCAAATGTTAAGTTTAAGGTTTTGTGTATATATCTATTCCAGAGCATACCCCAGTGAAAGAACTGAAGGTGTGGCCACATGGGGATCGGCTGCATCTGGAATGGAACATTCCTAACAACACAGCTGTATCAGAATATGTGATCGAGTGGATCAGTGACATTCACATGGACTGGCAGAGAGAAAACAGAACAACCAGACATACAACAATTAAAGGTATTTTCTTTCCTTTACAGAATTGGGGAACACAAATAGTGGAGTTTGCGATTTAGGTTCACATAACATTAAAGGGATTTTTCACCATGTTAGGCAATCTGGCTTTAATGATAATGTAGCACCCACTGCTGTATTGTATGATGGAATGTGTCTATAGTAACAAACTGTAATACTACAATAGTACAGTCAAGAAGGAACGTAAGGCACCAGATGATTTACTGTATCAATACTTTTGATTCATTTGATTGAAATTCTTTTTTTCTCAACCTGGATTTTGTTTTTGTAGTAAAATATGGAAAACATACAAACATTTTTCAGTTGGACCCATATTGAACACGAATGCCACAACCAGCTAAACATTCACAATGTAAAAACACGGGACAGTTAGATGGGACAAAGTAAAATTATTTGTATGTGAAACTGAGAGGTTGCTGAAAGCTGACAGCCCCGAACTTTTCTAGACATGTTTTGAGAATACAAAGGAGCTATATGTGAGAATACAAATGTTGGTATAAGACACATTCACTAATAACTACATTAAATTAAATGAAAATTAGATGAAAAATACTTTATTTATCTAGCATTTATTTAGCAATGTCTCATGTTCTGGAGATTTTAGGAAGCTGGGTGGAAAATCTCCACAAGACGTTGGTAGTGAAAGTTGGGGACATCCGTGTTCACACGCCACTCCTTCAGAACATCTCTAGTGTGTGTGTGCAAGCCCATAATGTGTACGTGAATGGCTAAATCTAGTATTAAGTGCTCATTTTCCACCTGTGCATTTAATCTCTCCTGTTCCTTTTCTTGATGTGAAATCCCATGTCATCAGTTAGCCTTTAATAGACGTTTCATTCTTGCTGCCTTTCCCATTAGGCAAGGCAAGTTGGTGATTGAAAGTGCTTTACAGATAAATTAAAACAGTAGAAATAAAAAGCATGATTTCAAATTTAAACAAAAAAGAAAAAAATATGAACAATAGATCAAATCAGAGCAATAAAGATAAGATTGAATAAAAATTCAATAAAATAATATATATGAAAGATAAGATAAAATAAACTGTAATGAAAATATAAATGATGATAAAATCAGTAGTTAAAATATGTTTATATTTTGAAACTCAAGCTTATTTGGAGCTTTATTTAAATGCAACTGAAAATAAATGTGTCTTTAACCTGGACTTAAATACACTGAGTGTTTCAGCTGATCTGAGGCTTTCTGGGAGTTTGTTCCGGACATGTGGAGCATAGAAGCTGAATGCAGCTTCTCCAGGCCTGGTTCTGACTCTGGGAACTGATAAAAAACCGGATCCAGATGACCTGAGGGATCTGGAAGGTTCATACAATGTCAGGAGGTCACTGATTCAATTCAGTTCAATTCAGTTTTATTTGTATAGCACCAAATTACAACAATTGTCATCTCAAGGCACTGATTGATGTATTTTGGTCCCAGACCATTCAGAGCTTTATAGACCAGCATCAGATCTTTAAAGTCTATCCTCTGATGGACAGGCAGCCAGTGTAAAGACCTCAGAGCTGGACTGATATGGTCCACTTTTTTGGTTTTAGTGAGGACTCGAGCAGCTGAGTTCTGGATGAGCTGCAGTTGTCTAACTGACTTTTTAGGCAGACCTGTAAAGATGCTGTTACAATACTCAAGCCTAGTAAAGATATGCATGGACTAGTTTTTCCAGGTCCTGCTGATACATCAGATCTTTTAGCCTTGATATATTCTTAAGGTGATAGTAGGCTGACTTTGTTATTGCCTTAATGTGTTTGTCCAAATTTAGGTCTGAGTCCATCACTACACCCAGATTTCTGGCCTGGTTGGTAAATGGACTGTACTTGTATAGCACTTTTCTAGTCTAGATGACCACTCAAAGCGCTTCCAACACTACATGCCACATTCACCCACTCACACACACTCATACAGCACGTCTTAAGTCTACACATAACTACGTGTCTTTCTAACCATTCATACTCCGATGGATACATCGGTAGACAACATGTAGCCCAGGGAAGCCAGAGTCTAACCACCGACCTTCCAATTGATGGGTGACTGCTCTGTAGTTTTTTAGGTGTATAGATTGAAGCTCTGTGGTGACTTTCAATCGTTTCTCTTTGGCTCCAAAGACTATTACCTCAGTTTTGTTTTTGTTTAGCTGGAGAAAGTTGTGGCACATCCAGTCATCAATCTCCTGAATGCATTTACCAAGGGCCTGTACAAGTCATTGGTCTCCTTGTGACATTGTAATATATATCTGCTTGTCATCTGCATAGCTATGGTAGTTTTATTTTGTTGTTTTTTATAATCTGTGCCAGTGGGAGCATGTTGATGTTAAACAGAAGAGGTCCCAGGATGGAACCTTGGGGAACTCCACATGTGATTCTTGTCTGCTCAGATGTTACCTATTGACACAAAGTACTTCCTGTTCTCTAAGTATGATCTGAACCAGTTTAGTACAGTTCCGGAAGACGCGCCCAGTTCTCCAGTTGTTTGAGTAATATATTGTGGTCAACTGTATCAAAAGCAGCACTGAGATCCAGTAAAACTAAGACTGACATTTTTCCACCGTCTGTATTCAGACATATGTCATTAAACACTTTGGTCAGAGCAGTCTCAGTGCTGTGGTGCTGTCTAAAGCCTGACTGGAAGGTATCATAGCAGTTATTTTGTGTTAAAAAGTAATTAAGCTGTTGAAAAACTGCTTTTTCAATGATCTTACTTAAAAATGGGAGATTTGAGATGGGCCTGTAGTTGTTCATTTGCATCTTGTGAAGATTGTCCTTTTTCAGCAGAGGTTTAATTACAGCTGTTTTTAGTGGCTCTGGAAACACACCTGACGTTAAGGACAAGTTCACAATCAGTAACAGGTCTGACTCCAAAGTCTTTGAGACCCCTTTGAAAAAACCTGTTGGTAGGATGTCTAAACAGCAAGAGGAGGACTTCAGGTGACGTAAGATGTCCTCCAGGTCTTTACTGTTAATGGGTTGAAACAGTGTCATGGTGTTTAAACCGGTTTTCGGTGGACACAGTACATATGCTGAACCTGCTGCTGATGTACCAACTGCTTGTCTAATATTTTGGACTTTGTCTATGAAGAATTTGGCAAAGTCATTGCAGGCCATGGTGGAATGGAGTTCAGTTGCCACTGACACAGGGTTTGTTAGCCTGTCAACTGTAGCAAATAAGGCCCGAGCATTATGACTGTTTTTGGTGATGATTTCCTTGCATTCCTCAGTTGTAAATTATAAGAATGAAGTTTCTCTTTATAGATGTCATAATGAACCTGGAGATTTGTTTTTCTCCATCTGCACTCAGCTTTTCGACACTCTCTTTTCCCATTTTTCACCAGTGTGGAATTTCGCCATGGAGACTTCTTCCTTCCAGAGATAACCTTCACCTTAATGGGAGCAATAGTATCCATAACATTTAACATTTTAGTATTAAAGCTACTGACGAGCTCACTGACTGAACCCCCGGACAGGGCAGGTGTTAAAGAGAAGACCTGGTTAAAGGTCTCACTACTGTTTTCAGTTATACACCGTTTTGAGATCACTGCTGTTGAGACATTTGTGTGCACTGAAATCGTACTCTCAAAGAAAACACAGGAATGGTCAGACAGGCCCACATCAGACACAGTGATATTTGAAATGCTCAGACCCTTAGAGATCAGTAAGTCCAGAGTGTGCCCCCTATTGAGTGTGGGCTCTGTTACATGCTGAGTCAGCCCAAAGTTGCCAGAGTGTTCAGCCTCACAGCATCCTGTCAGAGTTTGTTCAGCCTCCTTAACCAGACTGGCTCCAGAGGAGCTGTATGCACTTTTTACATTTGCATAGAATAAATCCAACTTTTTATTTTTTCTGGTGAAGCAGTTGACAAACTGTTGCATACTTTGAAGTGTAGCATAGAGGGACATGTGGTTGAAATCTTCAAAGCTCTCTATGAATGCATTAGGATGTTGTGTTCGTAACCTGGCAACAGCTGAGCTGAGCCACAGAAAGCGTAACTAACGGCATCGGGTAATATATACACTGCTATTTGAGTAACACGGGTGAACTCTCTCAGTGGATAATGTAGATGGAATTCATAGCCAACAATGTGAAGTCCTACACAAAGATCCTCTTTTTCGTAATGGCATGTCCAAGATTACACTTATTTATTCTTGACAAACACTGGAATATCTCCGTCTTTGCTTTAACAACTCTTTTGAATGTCTGTCTGCCTGAATCATCAGAAAGCAGGGTAGAGAGGTGCTGGAGTCCGATGTATTACCCTGCAGCCATGTTTTGGTAAAGCGCATAACATTGCATTCTCTTGCTGCGTCGATAGGTCCAGGCTTGTGCATTTTATTTGCTAGTGATCTCATATTCCCCGTGAGAATTGAGGAAAAATGTGGTTTATACTTCCTCGACCTGTCTCTCCGTCTTGCATCTGCTTGACAACTACAAGATTTATTTAACTCGTTGGGGATTTTGTTTTTTTTTCCGGGAGGTTGAATGATTTTTGGAAAGCTCTGTAAGCTGCTTCCATTTGTAAACAGCTCTTCCATTGTCATGGTAGTTCAACACAACAGATATTAGAACGTGTCAGAAATATGAGAAGAGATCATTTAAACAGCACAGCTTCTAAACTAACTCAGAAAAATTTCTCAAAAGTCTGTTGGAATTTTCCACAATTAGAAAAATGGATTCATTCAAGCTAATACAAGTTGTTGTCACTCAGGTGCGGTGCAAAAGATTGAACTATCTAAGTGTTTGTTTTGGTTGTGTTTAACGCTTTTCTAAGTTTGGCTGCTGTGACAAACAGAAAAAAGCTTTTCTGAGTGACACTTTTCCACTTCCACTTCCACTTTGGTTGAACCCAAAATATTCCCAGGCCAGATTAGATAACTGATCCCTGCACTGAGTTCTGGGTCTGTCTGTAGAGCATATGTCAAAGTCTGCAGTTGGATGATATTTTTGTGGCGTGTTCAAGTGTTATCCTTTGCACCAGACACAGCTGATATGAAGAGCTAGCAGGGCCTGTTTGGTTGCTGTTGGTTTGGTCTGTGAGGACCTTCATGCTTGAACATGGCGTTTGTTATTACAAGATTCAGATCCGTTCCCCCAGTCATCCTGCTCACACTTTTTCCATCATTTCCCACATGATCACTGAAGTCCTCTCAGTGGAACCTCCTCTGGACACTGGGAGATGCTATTGGACAAGTGATGGTCATCTCGGTCACAATATCCATTGCAGTCACAGTGATCTGCAAGTTCTAGATTATGGTCAGGAGTGCTTTCATCCATTGTAACAACTCAAGCCAGGACCTCAGTTTGTCCCAGTCCTTTTTAAAGTGTGGTTCAACATTTCTGATCATTACAACAAAGCTTCATGTATTCCAACCTTGTAACGTTAGCTAATTGTTCCCAGAGCAGTTGTGTCTCACTCACATGCAGACTTTTCTTTTTTCCTGCAAAAACTCTCCCTAAAAGATTTCAGCAAAAGACTTCAGTAGTGGTCCTTTTCTTGTTTTTAGATGCTTTTAACAACGGTAAAGGTAATGTTCCAGTTTCAAACACTTCCACTTAACCCCTTTCTTATCACTCTGCAGCTTTTTTAGTGTTCAAAGGTCATGGCGTTCTTGTTCAATATGATTCCGATTGCAGATTTTTATCCTGCATCCATAAATGAAGGAAATTAGGCTGAACTCATTTTAGGGTACAGAGAAGAGAAGAGAAACAAATAAATTCCATTTCCCAAGCATGTTGGAGGCCATATTTTGCACAACTCCTTGAACTTCTCATAGATACAGTTTTCTTTTACTCTGGGACCTATAAAAAACTTTCATGATAGTAATGCAACTAGAATATGAAATACAGAGAACAATACACTCTTTGTTTGCTCTTCAGATTATTCATCAACTGTGATAAATACCACACTGACTCAGGCAACTACACTTATTTCTACATTTAACACATCTATGAACATACTGTATATTATGTGTTTGCCAGAATGACAAAAGTAGTTTAAAACTCTTAGGGTTCCACAGTTAAATATGAAACTTTAAGGCCCGTTGAGCAAGCTTTTGATGTATTTACACATACAAATCTGTGGCTAGCCAGGTTTAGCCCATTCTACATCTGTAACTGCAAAAGTAGAATACCTCACGTTTTGCTGTAAATTTTCATATGCTGGTACACTGTTTCAGTCAGTTGTGTGTTTTTTATCATCATGAATGCTAAAGCCCAAACATTTTTCAAGGTTCACAAACTTGACTGTTAGCTAACATGTAATAACACAATTTACCTCCTGATCGCAATGTCAAATCCAGGGAACCTTGAGCGCTTTGTTTGCTACAATGTGTCTGTGTATCCCATATACATGAGACAGATTGGGAAACCAGCACGGAAAGAAGCCTATCTGGAGCAAGGAGGTAAGATATTTTCCTTGACAGTGACTCACAGTAAAAAGTAAATCATTGCATTTTTTTTTTAATTATACTAATATTAAGAAAGAGTATGGAATAGGATCATTAAAAAGGAAATAAAAACGTTGTTTTCTTAGATATTTCTGTCCATAGTTGTGCTTTCTTGTTATGTTGTCTTAAAACGTGCTTTATTCTGTTATAAATTTGACTTTGGCAACAGTTGGTGTTTGGAACAGAGCACCTCTGGGGATTTTTGTTTTAAAGACTTTATGTAGAAGTTCTGCTTTGTTTGAATTTAATTTTTTCAAAAACATTTTTGTAATACCCTTTGATGAATAATCTAGATTCCACTCGTCCATCCCTTTTTAAGCGTTTTTATTGATCCTTTTAGGTTAGTTTGCTCATTTAAATGTACAGGACAAAGCACATATGGCCATGAAACCTATTTGAGCTCTGAAACTATTTTGAGTTTTTTTTTACTAAAAATAATCAGCAGAGTAATGAAAATAATCCGAAACTAAAGTAAAGTTCTTTATTGTCCCATTGTGATGATAGTTTATGATATGGCTCAGCTGTTGGATGAAAAATGTTGGCCCTTTTTGGGATTAATAAAGTATTATCTAATTAATGTGAATTAAATTATTCTTCTGAATCTTGTTCACATTATGTTTGGACTATTTTCACTTCTTATAACTCTGTATTTAGCACTCATTAGCCACTTTTAGTCTCTATTTCAGTCTCCGTAGTTGTGGTTTGTATTTTCAGATAACTGTCTTGATGGTATGTTCTATGTTTGTGCTGCTTTGTTGCTCGAAGCTCAAAGCTGGAAAATTGGTGGGATGGTTTTATTGTGAAAAATGAAAATGAAATTAGATGTATGTATCACAGAGTTGGTTCTGTTTAGCATTTTGGTAAGTGGTTTTACTGGAGCACATTGCTTTGGACAGACGGCAGCACAATAAAGTGGAAAGTACTTGGTGAACACAACTGTAAACTGTCCACATTGTTGCTTAGATTTTTATTTTTGACATTATTTGACAAGTATAGTTCAGTGCAGCCATTTTCAGCAGAAATAATTAGTTTGAAGTCCATCTGTATGTTCCTGTAGGAGGGACCCCAGTATGACCAGCATAAATGATGTTGTTGTTTTGGTTGCAGCTCCATTACAAGGACCATCTGTTGAACTGAATGGTTACCCAGGACATGATGTGGCTGAAGTGATGTGGAAAGAGATTCCGAGGAAAATCAGACGGGGCTTCATCACAGAATACAAAATATTTTATACAAATGGAACTAAAATACAGGGTATGTTCCTGTTGCATAGTACCATGAAGAGTTTGTTTTATTTCTCCACTTTCACTTTGCAGTTGGAGTTTTGCTAACATTATCTTAACTACCAGTTTACTTGTTTTCTGTTTTGCTTATTTGCAGTCGTAACAGTACCAGCTAACACCACTTCATGTTTTCTGAAGTCCTTGTCGGCCAACACCAGATATGACGTGTGGATTGAGGCTTCAACCATCCGAGGCTCAGCAAAAGGCTCTAATCACTCCTTCACCACACTAAAATATGGTCAGTATAAAACCACCCTCTTGATCAGCTGTTGCTTTTCCAAACACTGGTGGAGTACAAAATATTGATAAAGAGCTTACATTTGATTACATTGACCATTCATTCTCACAAAGACTTACTTATCTATTTATATATTAGTTTCATTTGTAACATTCAAATGTTATTTTATTTACAAGTTATTACTCTTTTGCATTGATACTTAATTTTCTGCTTAAATTAAAATATGTATATTAAAATATACAATATACGACAAATAAGGTGCACATAGGCGCTTAAAAAGTTTCCTGTAGTGCAGAATGAAGTGTTATTGTCCTATATAGAAAAAGGGGAGGAGTTGAAAAGTTTGATAGCCACAGGGAGGAAGGATTTCCTGCAGCGTTCTGTGGAGCACCTCGGAAGTGTCAGTCTACGACTGAAGGTGCTGCGGTAGGAGTCCAGTGTGGCATGCAGGGAGTGTGTCCCATTGTTCAAGATGCTCAGCAGTTTCCTCAGCTTCCTCTGCTCAGACACCTCTGCCAGAGACTGCAGTTCCACTCCCAGGACGGAGCCAGCCCTCCTGATGAGCTTGTTGAGCCTGTTGGCATCAGCTGTCCTCATCCTGCTGCCCCAGCACACCACAGCGTAAAAGAGGACGCTGGAGACCACAGAGTGATAAAACATCTGCAGCATGGTCCTGCAGATGTTGAATGACCTGAGTCTCCTTAGGAGAAAAAGGCGACTCTGCCCTTTCTTTTAGAGGGCATAGATGTTGGCTGTCCAGTCCAGTTTATTGTCTATGTGGAGCCCCAGGTACCTGTAGTGTCCACCTCAGTACCCTTGGTGATGGTAGGGTTGGGATAGAGGAGTGTTCTCTTCTTCCTGAAGTCCACCTGTAGCTCTTTGGTTTTTCCTATATTGAGTTGCGGGTGGTTCTGTCCAAAGCTGTCCACCAGATCTCTGCATTCAGCTTCCTGGTCACCGGTGATGCAGCCCACAATGGCAGAGTCATCCGAGAACGTCTGCAGATGGCATGATTGAGAGCTGCACCTGAAGTGGGAGGTGTAAAGTGTGACCAGAAAGGGTGGGAGGACCTTCCCTTGAGGAGCCCCTGTGCTGCTCAGTATAGTGTCCGAGGTGGTGTTCTGCAGCCTCACATACTGCGGCCGACCTGTAAGGTAGTCCCCAATCCAGGTGACCAGCGAGTCTTTCACCTGCATGTCCAGGAGCTTACTGCAGGTAGAGCAGGTCTTATGGTGTTAAACGCACTGGAAAAGTCGAAGAACATGACTATTACAGTGCTGCCTGCCCTGTCCAGGTGCGTGTAGGCTCTGTGCAGTAGGAAGGTGATGGCATCGTTAGCTCCAATACGTGGCTGGTATGCAGATTACAGGGGGTCTGGTTCCACAACTGATCGGACGTCATTGGACCAGCCTCTCCAATGACTTCATGGCATGTGATGTTAAAGCCACGTTGTAGTCACTGTTGGAGTTTGGGAGATTGTTTTTTGGCACCGGGACCAGGCATGTTGTTTTCCACAGAGCAGGAACAACCATCATGCTCAGGCTCAGCTGGAAAATCCATTAGCAAACATCACAAAGCTGGGCCGCACATCCTTTCAGGAGTTTGGGGCTCAAGCCTTCTGGGCCTGCAGACTTGCCTGGACGTAGGCGGCTGAACTCCATCCTCACAGCATCCCTACTGATCGTGATTGGAGGCTCTGTTATATTAGGAAAAGACAAGGGTAAAGCTTGTAGTTTAGGAGGAAGACGTGTCTACCTATCAGAAAGTGAGAATGTTGAAGACGCTGAACCCTACATTGCCTCAGATGCGTCCATTGCTTTGTGAATATGTAATGTTTGTGTATTCTTATAGCTGCACTAGTGGCAGCCTGCTGTAGTAGCTTTGGACATTTAGTCTCTTGTGACCTTTATCTGTGAATACAGACCTTTATTTTAATTTTTTTGCTGATTGACCTTTCCAAATCCCAAGTAATACCTGGAATAAGACTCCAAGTCCAGATGAGTTGAAGAGGAGATGTGTTGGATGGAAAGCAGGAACAAAATGTTAAAACGGGAGGATGAAGTTTGAACCATTTCTTCCCTTGAACATTATGGGAAGTGTGAGATCACTGGCAGGTAAAATGTATGTGTTTGGAGCTTTAATGAGGATGCAGCGAGAATATCAGGAAGGCATTATTGTTATGATCTATTTTTATTTATTTATTTTTTACTGGATTATGGTTACAGGAACAATTCCAACATCTCTATTCAGATTTAAGAATCTATGGGCATAAGAGATACGTTAACTTCTGTTAACAGCAGATGATATAATCCTGGACATGTTATTGAGAAGGATGGTATCTGCACCCCAGACGGTTTCCCGTGAGTCCATGTTGTCCACCAAGAGTTCACCTGTGTCACCTGCTGATGTTTGGAGGTATTATTGAATGAAATAGAATTGGATTGAACTGATTAAATCAGGACTGTCCAACCTTGGGTTAATCAGTCTGGTTGGTCCCATCCAATAGCAGCTGATTAATTTGTGCTACCAGGTGTTCGTGGACTAGTTTGTAAAGCCAGTAGGTGTGTATGATGTCAGGGCCGGTGCAGTCCAACTCTTAATACCCTGTCTTGGATGTCTGATGTTGTGATGGTCACTTGTTCTTGTTCTGGGAGATTGCTGTAGTAAGCCCTCAAATCCACTAGCAGTACAGCATTGGTATTATGTGATGCTTCTTTCTCCCATATGGATCCTGGATGGATCTATTATAACCTTATCACCCTGCCACTGATAGTACACTTTGGATGGTTCACGAGAAAACATCTGATCTATTCTCCTGGCTTCAGCTTCTCTTGTATACCTTGTCAGGCAGGTAGTCAGAGCTGTGAGTCATTGTTTGGCAGTATGTATGGACAGTTTGTTTTATTTCTTCCTCATGAAGCTCTGATATCTGGCTAACCTCCTTCCGTGCTGCCTCGATCTTCCACTCCATCGTGGGTACTGCCCCTTACTGCTTTTTGTGTTGTTCATCTTGTAGCCAAGCATCTCTAGGATCACTGCAGATGTGGTGTGCTGCATTCACATCGTCTAGGAGACTTTCAGAAGGTCCACGAAGGCAGTTAATGAAGTACTTGTCAGACATAAAGTTTGTGGCAGAGAGTGCAACTTGCTTTTCCGGCATCCACGGAGTTTGCATTTTCAGAACCAGTGACTCAAACACACCAAAGAAACTGATTGGCTTGGTCAGCCAGAATCAGCAGCAGCAGGGAACTTCGGCCAGCAAAGGTTTATCCGTCTCGATTGGACCGGCCTGCTCCTACTTGTTGTCATGCTGTAGAATCAGTTTGGTTTCAAAACCAAGCTGTTTCTGGGTCAAAGTGCTTTCTGAAAAGTGAAGTATTTTTTATGCTGCTTTTCAGTTTTCCTAGTAGAGTGACTCCACTGCTTCTGTAGTCGAACATCTTTGGATAAGATATTGACGCTTACAAAATCTTTTTCCATGCTGTCACAGTTATGAACAGAACACATCTGCCATTTTAGCAACCAGTTTCTCCTATGATTAGTGAGAGCACCACACAGCAAGGTGTCAGAATTGGTTGATGCTGCTCCCCCCACATAGTCTACAGTATTTAGAACTTTTGGGCTGTGTTGATGGCTGGATTTCCTTTTGATAAGTCTTGCAAAAGTTTTTCTTTTTTGTTTTATACATTATACGTGTTTTATACATTTCTGAAAAAAAAAAAAAAGTTTTATTTGTTCTTATTTCCAACAACAATGGGATTCTGAACTAAGCATTTCTAATCCTGGTGTGCAGTGTGTCTTTAAAAAATGTTTGAGGAAGCTGGATGAATGGAGGACAAAAAAACAAATGACAGGCCAAGAAAAGAAAATATCTACAATCAGAAAGTCACCTAGAACACCTAGAACATTGGGGGCTTGAAGTCACACTAACACGGATATAAGAGGATGTCATCTAGTGAGTGCTTCATATTTGAAAGATAAGGGAAGGCTGCGTCACTCTTTCAGCTACGAGTAGAAATGGCCTCTTTATATTAGTTTTCTCTCAACTTCAACTTCACATCATGCTGCATTTGCTATACCCCAAAATTGGTAATGTAAACTCTTGCTATGCTATTAACAGTAATTTCTCATTAGCTATTCAATTGTTCATCGATTTATTTATTTATCTTTTATTATGATTATAATGATTTTTTCTTTTTATTATTATTAGTATTTAAAAAATAATAAAAAGAATGCTCCCTCAGTACTGCTCAACAGTTTATATCCAGACTAGAAGCTATTATCAATTGGTATTCTTTATTTTCTTTTCTTAATCAAAAGTGTGAAATTGTGATTTCTAATTTGTCATTGAATGCTAACATCCAAAGAAACCTTTTGAAATGTCCTTCAAGAAGGCTGGAGCACTATTCCTTAAGACTACTTAAAGAAATTGCAAAAACGCTTGTCTAAGAGGGTTCAGGCTGTGTTGAACCATTAAGGTGTATTTGTATATAGATAATATTGACTTCCAAGGCACATTAGAATTGTACAAACTTTGTTTTTCCCTAATATATTGTATTTCTATTTATGTTTCATTGTATAGATAAGTTGCTGCACCTATTTCCTGTGTTACTCACAATATATAAAGAAATCTGGAGCCGCTCAAGATCTTTGTAGAGTTCTATACTTTTAGGATTTATTCAGTTCAAAGTACATTTTCTTTTTGTGTCAACATGTGATGACTACTTACTTTAAAATGTCAACTATCTACAAGACACTGAAAACACAGACTTAAAACTGAACCTCTAAAGCACATCTAATCCTGCTTGATAGCAGAGGCATCTGGTTGAAAACAAAACCAAACCTGAGCTAATGTGCGATGAAAGAGAAAGAAACTCATAATGAGAAAACTTTTCAAAATCAGTAACTGAATTAAAAAAAAAAAGAGAATTCATTTCAAAAAGATATGTCTGAATGAGTGCTGTAGAGTATGCAGTAATGGTGTACTATAAAATATTTGTACTCAGTGGTCCTCTTGAAATGGCCTGTTTTCCTCTGCACTACAGAATCGATCGAGGGCACTGTGGTAGGAGTAAGCATTGGCTTTCTGTTTCTTGTTCTCATGGTCATCCTGCTCTGCATCTACAAGAAAGATGTGTAAGTTACACCTCAACGTTCCCACGTTTGCCTACGGTAATGTTTCTTAAATGCTCCTTTAGATAGTTTTCTTATGAAACAGACGGTGGTCTCCCTGTGTTGGTCATGCTCCATTCACCACTCATCTCTGTTTAAAGTATTTCTTTTTTGACAAAGTGTTTAATTGGATATAAAATTAACATATGCCTCTGACTGCAGAGTGTTTTTAAATACATTTTCCACAACTATTACATTACAAGCAAAAAAAAATGGAAGAATACCAACAAAACACATACTGGGACATTTTCTTGTGTGTCGTTGAACTGAAGAACAAGATCATATAAAACCTTGTAATTTAATATTACAGGAGCTTAATTAAGCTGTAACCATCTACAAAACACCTGCAGCTACTATTTATAAAAATGCATTGTGAATGTAAGCATCTGTTTTCTGGTTATGATAGCAGTCTTTTGACCGATGGCTATATAACATTCGCTTTCTTCTTTTGACAGAATTGAGGACAACTTTTGGCCTCGGATTCCAAACCCTGGAGAGAGCACCATAGGAAACTGGTCTCCTGATTGTCATTTGACGGTGAAGACTTGTTTTGCTTTGACACAAATAGTGTACTTACATGCACATACATATCTTGGTTTTGAGTCCGTTCCATGTTTTGATCATATTCTGGATTTGGTGTTTACATAGAGAATGAGAAACCTGGTTATTGATATTGCTGTATATGTGGTCTGATAAGTATTCAGGATGCATTTGTATTAGAGTACTTAAAGTACAATATCCAGCATTAGTGTAGGTTCACTAACCACACTCTTCAAGTGTTTTGTCTCTAAAAAGGTTATTTCAGGACTGCCTCAGTGATTCACGAAATGAGATGGCTTTTGTGACCATGTAGAAATGGATGTTGGCTGCGATTCACATTTCAAGATGGAATTTCTTGTTTAGGTCTAATGTCTTTCCAATCAAATAGCATTGGGAGTCATTCCACCAGAAGCAGCAAATGCTGAGTTATATTTTTTGTTATTTAAATTTGACTTGTTTCATATGGCGATCAAAGCAAACAGACAGAAATAAGGAGATCCATTTTCATGTTTCCTAAAGATTATAATGATCATCATTATTATTATTACTCCGAGTGATCCTGCAAGAATTAAGAAAAGTGCCCATTGTTTGCTTGACAGTAGAATGATACATCTTACAAAGATTAATGGACAGTATGGCGGTCACTCTTTACAAAAATTCATTTTGAACTAATTTGAATTGAGATGCTCATTCTTTGAATATATTCAAAAGAACTTTCACGCTGTCAATGCTGTATTCAAATAACTTTATTGCAATTCAAAGGTTCCCGTGCTCCAACAGATGTTTGAACTTTGAAAGTGGCAGCCCTAATGGACAGAATTATAAATCATTGCTTGTATATGATTATTTGTAATTTAATGTTTCAATTGGAGAAGGAGTCCACACAGAGTTGCACTTCAGTGGGAATGTTCCGGCACTGGACTGGAACTCGGTCATGCAGTTCAGTGCAAAGCAACAGAATGAGGAAGAGACATTGAAGAAATCTCTATTCCTCTGGTACAGACTTGTTGAGTCATACTAGCTGGTTGTACTGTAAGTGAGGCTGAAGAGAAATGTGATGAGGCAAAGAGATTCTCGCAAATGGTTGGTTATTGGAATTGAAACGGATCAATGTGAACTCTGAGTGTCGTATTTATTTATGGATATACAGTGGGGCAAAAAGGTATTTAGTCAGCCACCAATTGTGTAAGTTCTCCCACTTAAAAAGAAGATATCTCAACTAAGAGAGACAAAATGAGAAAAAAAATCCAGAAAATCACATTGTAGGATTTTTAAAGAATTTATTTGCAAATTATGGTGGAAAATAAGTATTTGGTCAATAACAAAAGTCAGGTTGCAGAGGTCAAACGTTTTCTGAAAGTTTTCACACACTGTTGCTGGTATTTTGGCCCATTCCTCCATGCAGATCTCCTCTAGAGCAGTGAGGTTTTGGGGCTGTTGCTGGGCAACACGGACTGACTTTCAACTCCCTCCACAGATGTTCTATGGGGTTGAGATCTGGAGACTGGCTGGGCATCTCCAGGACCTTGAAATGCTTCTTTGTTTGGGATCATTGTCATGCTGAAAGACCCAGCCATGCTTCATCTTCAGGTTTTCTCTCAAAATCTCACGATACGTGGCCCCCTTCATTCTTTCCTTAACACAGATCAGTCGTCCTGGTCCCCTTGCATGAAAACAGCCCCAAAGCATGATGTTTCCACCCCCATGCTTCACAGTAGGTTTGGTGTTCTTTGGATTGCATTCTTTCTCCTCCAAACACAACGAGTTGAGTTTTTACCAAAAAGTTCTATTTTGGTTTCATCTGACCACATGACATTCTGCCAATCCTCTTCTGGATCATCCAAATACTCTCGACTACTCTCTACTGGCTTCAGGAGCGTTCTGGCCCTGCAGGATTTGAGCCCCTGGCGGCGTAGTGTGTTACTGATGGTGGCCGTTGTTACTTTGGTCCCAGCTCTCTGCAGGTCCTTCACTCGGTCCCCCCGTGTGGTTCTGGGCTTTTTGTTCACCGTTCTTGTGATCATTTTGACCCCACGCAGTGAGATCTTGCGTGGAGCCCCAGATCGAGGGAGATTATCAGTGGTCTCGTATGTCTTCCATTTTCTAATAATTGCTCCCGCCGTTGATTTCTTCACACCAAGCTGCTTACCTATTGCAGATTCAGTCTTCCCAGCCTGGTGCAGGTCTACAATTTTATTTCTGGTGTCCTTTGACAGCTCTGTGGTCTTGGCCATAGTGGAGTTTGGAGTGGGACTGTTTGAGGACAGGTGTCTTTTATACTGATAACAAGTATAAACCGGTGCCATTAATACAGGTAACGAGTGGAGGACAGAGGAGCTTCTTACAGAAGAAGAGCCACAATTCTTGCTTGTTTGTAGGTGACCAAATACTTATTTTACAGAGGAATTTACTGATTAATTAATTAAAAGTCCTACAATGTGATTTTCTTGATTTTTTTTTTTTCTCATTTTGTCTCCCATCATTGAGGTATACTTGTGGTGAAAATAACATGCCTCTATCATCTTTTTAAGTGGGAGAACTTGCACAACTGGTGGCTGACTAAATACTTTTTTGCCACACTGTATTGGTGGCGAAATGCTTGTTTTTTGATTTGAGATATTTCAGTTCAACTCGTTCTCTTCCACAGACGGAGATCCCAAAGGAACACTGTTTATCTGGCATCAGTGTGCTTGATGTGGGTGTGTGTGATGCAAAGCATGGCTTTGACGAGGATAAGGCCAGTCTGTCTCTAAAGAAGGACAAGTACCTGTCTGAGGAGCACAGCAGTGGCATTGGTGGCTCCTCCTGCATGTCCTCACCTCGGCAGAGTGTGTCCGACAGTGACGAGGGAGCAGACATGGTCGACACCACAGCCAGTACTGTTCAGTACTCCTCTGTTGTGGCCTCCAGTGGTTATAAAGGTCAAACCCCCAGTTCTCAGCCTCAGCATTCCATTTTTTCACGGTCTGAGTCCACACAACCATTGCTGGACTCAGAGGAGAACCCTGACATGTTGGTGCAGGAGGGCAGCCAACACTTCCAGCGTTTTCCCAGACGGTCCCGCTTTACACAGGGTTCAGAGAGCAAAGACGCCACCGGCTGCACGCAGCTTGATGATGAGCAGCCGGACTTCTGCCCCTTTGAAGAGGACACTGAGCAGACAACGCTTCCAGACAGCCCATCAACTGATGTATCGCCAGCAGCACCAATCTCCAGCTACATGCCTCAACGTGGTGGCTACAGGCCACAGTAGGAACACTTGTCACCAGTGCGAATAGTTTTTTATCTTTCTTAATGTCCTGTTGTAATTTCAGTTCTTTGACAAAGTGACGAAGGCTGTCCTGACATATCGTTGGCATTTAACCAAGTCTATGCAACCTCGGATGCTTTAAAACTTTATAAAGTGCAATGTGAATTTGAGCTTAAAGCTGTGGTGTGCCAGCTTTGAACTACTACTGTCAAAAAACGATACCCAAAACATTCTTCACCCACGGAAAGTTCACATAGAAAAGTCATTCAAAAATGACACCTGCATGAACAGATTAAGGGAGAGACTAAAGTACAGCAGGCAGCATCAAGATGAAAGTGTCTGCAGCGCCCCTGTTTGACCGGGCTCTTGCTTCAGGGCCTTCTGGAGAAGTTGCAGCTCTGCATGGATGTTACAGTTTGGTAACCAGACATTGTCTTTTAACACACAAATTATGTTTCAGCTCAAGTATATATTCTTCACAGGAATGTAATCAATTCATTCAAGTTAAAGCTGACATGTGCTATGCATTTACAATAAAGTTTAGTGTTGCTACCTTTGGAAACTGAGGAATAGAAGTCTATCTTCTTTATGTGCAGTTCTTCTGACATGCAGTTTGAAGGATCATTGCTGCTCTCCCACTAATCTCACAGAAAGCATTTGTTTCCTCTTCCAATGTTCAGTCAGCACTGACTTAATGTTGCCATTAACAACTGGACCCTCCTGCACAAAATAAAGGAATGAATGAATGGAAAAAATGAGTACGTATGTACAAGTCAATGAATAAATTCCAAAGTATCTAGTAATTAGTATCTCTCAGATTTGGTTTAACTGTTTTTACTTCCTTCAAGCACATCTTCTCAGGTGTCTTAATCGGGTAGAGAAGTTGTGTTTGGTAAGGTAAGACATGTTCTAAACTACACTGAACGCTGTGATACAATCCCTGCAAATGTTGGAATCACCACACTGGTAGGATGTTCATTCAGGTTTGGTTTTTTCTTCCTAGTGTGACAAAAATATTCTATCGTTGAGCACAATAGCTTCGTAAAACGCATCTAAAATATGTCAATAAAATAGCTGTAATTTATCTAATCTTTAAATGGAGAGGAAAAATATGGAATCACTCAAATCATGAGTCAATAATTATTGACTCATGAATAAAAAGCATCGCTGCTCTTTTCTGACAGCTTGAATTCTTTCTTATTTTGTATTATAAAGCAGTAATAGTCAGCCTTTGAAATAAAATGATTTTGTGTCATGTCTGTGATTAAATTTTTTTACAAAACTGAAACAATATCATCCAAGTGCAGGGATTCCATCATTTCCCCAGGAGTGTTGTTGTCTCACAGATATGCATACTCCACTTTGGTGTTATTTCATTTGAAGGGGCTAATGTACAGAGCCTCTAAATACCTTCTGATGGTCATTACATTCTATTGTATGCTGCAAGTGTTCGTTTTTCCACTGTGGCAAAGACATGACCTGCTTTGATCTGCCTCTTTAACTTGCTGGTTGTTGCCTTCATTGGACTGGTTGGTTTGGTTAAGGCAAAAGGTTTAGGGTGCCAATTCCCTGATGCCAAGCAGCAGAGCATGTGTAGATCTGTAGATATTACAGTCCCAGTTTTGAGTCAGCTAACTAAGGCAGAACAGTCTTATGGACATGTTGCTTTAAAAAATGCGACCAGAAATAAGAGTAAACCTACTCTTGGTGATGAGCATCGCATCACTTGATGCATTCATTGCTGATTGAAAAGTATTATTATGAGATACTCTCCATTTTTGGCCCCTGAGGTTTTTTGACCACACGTGATTTATTTATTTTTTTTTATTGCTCAGCATCAGAATAGAGTCGACCATCTCTGGCACATGTTAACATGCTGCACTGAACGAAGCAGTCCCCGCATCGGTCTGGTTGGTGAATAGAGCTGCAGATGGCCGTGATGCGGCTGCAGTGAACGCAGCCTTCATTTGCTGCTCACGTCGTGTCTCTTTAACGGAGGTTTTTTCGGGACGGGGAGGGAGTGAACGGGTTCATCGGGTTCATTCTTCCTGCTTCATCCTTTAACGAGTAGCTGCAACACAAACTGATGATGGAACATGGAGGGAGTCCGCAGTGTGGATGGTTACATAGTCGATCTTGACGTTTATACGGGATACTTTATTCGATGAGCTGATGACTTCAAACCAGCAGCCATTTTTGGGTGATCTTGTCTGTTGCTCCAGCCAGTTGTGTGTATGAGCCTACTTCGTCACCGGAATGGAGTAACAGCTTTGTTCTGAGTGCTGTGGTTGTGGAATATAAATGATGATGGCCGATGGATGTTGCAGGGGAATGGAAAGAGGCAGAGGTAAGACTGCACCCGATTCTTTACCAAGACATACTTATCCCCAGCAATACATCCAGACCGGAACACAGCAACAGGGGAATGACATTCAGGAATTGGCCTCTAAACGTGTCGACATCCAGAAGAAACGTTTTTATCTGGATGTCAAGCAGAGTGTACGCGGTCGCTTCCTCAAAATTGCCGAGGTGTGGATCGGGAGAGGCCGTCATGATAATGTCAGGAAGAGCAAGCTCACCTTGTCCATGTCAATGGCTCCAGCTCTTCGCTACTCTCTGGGAGACTTTATAGACTACTATGCCCGCATCGGACTCCGTGGGGGGATGGCACCTCACCTGCCCGAGGAGCACAGCAACAACGGTCAGGGCCGCGGGCACGAGGGTCGCAGGAAAACGTACGAGCAGCACGCAATGCTGTCCCCCACCGGCTCGGTGGGCTCCGAGGACCATACCCACCGCCTTCTCAAGAGCGAATTCATCGAGCGAGACAACAGAAAGTACTTTCTGGACCTGAAAGAAAACCAGAGAGGTAGGTTTCTCCGCATTCGACAGACGGTCAGCAAAGGACACGGCACAATGGGCTACTACGGCCAGGGCATCGAGCAGACCATAGTGCTGCCCGCACAGGGGCTCATCGAGTTTAGAGACGCCTTGTCACAACTAATCGAAGACTATGGCGACGAAGACATCGACGACCACGGCCACGCGGGCTCCAAGAATCGCATCGACAACCCCGAGCTTCCAGAGGCTGCGTCTTTTCGAGTGGACAACAAAAGGTTTTACTTTGATGTCGGGTCAAACCGTTATGGTGTGTTTTTGAAAATTAGCGAAGTTCGCCAGCCGTACAGAAACACCATCACGGTTCCCTTTAAAGCCTGGGCTAGATTTGGAGAGAATTTCATCAGGTACGAGGAGGAGATGAGACGGATCTTTTCGTGTCACAAAGAGAAGAGGACAGACGCTCGCCAGGACAGCGTGGAGCAGGAGGACTGAGCTCCGCGGCTGGCTGGCTGGCCGGTAGGTTAGGGGCGCCACGCGGACACACGTGCGATGGCCGGCCACAACACCCACGTGCTTCGTACTGCTGTGACTAATTGACGAAATAGCCAAGCGCTGGTAAACTAAAACTTTCAACCTGCCAAGAAGTCAGAATTCATAGCCTTATACCAACATCCGTTTTTATTTACCAGTGCTAGTTAATGATCTGGCGTTGGCTAGTCTTTGTTAATGTTTTGCCCCAAAATTGTTTTGTGGCTGGCAAAAGTGCGAACAGCTCTCTCAGCTATGGGGCAAGAAGGGTGAGTCCTAACCCTAACCCGTCATCGTGTGTTTCATAGACTGTATTATAGTTTTAATAAAAGGCAGTTCAAGAAAAAAAGGGGGAGATTTCATTATGACATACAAAATTCAACTGCATTTACCATTAAAGTCCTCACACATCGAATTTGATTGGTTGGTGGGGTCTCCCATTGATCATTAAGCCCTAAGCAGGAACCCGGGAAGTACTATAAGCCTAAAACACAGCAGCATCAGCCAGTGCTTGTAACTACACTGGACGGACAACAGAGACGGAAAAAGTACTTTAGGTGAAGTACCCAGAATGAGCAAAAGTGATATCCATCCACTAATTTTCTATACCCGCTGTATCTAAGTCAAGGTTGTGAGGAGCTGGAGTCTGTCCCAGCTGGCATTGGGCAAGAGGCAAAGTACACACTGGACAGGTGGGCAGTCCATCGCAGGGCCACAAAAGTGATGTTACATTAATGAGTGCTGGAATCATTTCCAGAAATAACGTTCAGTGACTCCGGGAAACGGAACAGTTGTGTGAAAGTGCATGCTGTTGTGTAGGCATACTTAGGAAATAATATGTAGGTTTTGTGACATGCTTCGTACTCTGCTGGTATGTGTTACTCTTCAGCCGACTGATGCTGTAGTCCAACATTGAAGAGTGTTTTTATATGCACAGTAGGATCCTGGTTTTGATCATGTTCAGGTTATGAAGTTATAAAAAATGGCATATCATGTTTGAAGACCTGGATCAGGTGTTGACGAGCAACAATCACCCAGCTCCTGTGGGAATACTCCAGGTAGCATTTCCAAATTTCTGAAAGCAGAATGAAAAGTTTAAATGGGCCACATATAATCAGAAAAGTCCAGAGAAGCAAGAAGGATTCTAGTGTGCATGGAAATACAGTCTTTTTCTACTATCTGTGCTGGGGGGTCTGTCATTTATCATAACAATGTCAACTGCCTGTGAGAGATGTTAGTTTTTCACATCAGTAACAGGCAAAAACCTTTTAGAAAACCTTTTTATTGTGCTGCAAAGCTGTAGGTCAGTCAAAGACTTGATATAATGCCCTGGTATCTGTAAAATGTAAATATGTCTCCCGAATTACTGCTCTTCTCCTCAGCTTCATGATGACAATGACAGAAAATGATCTTGTAGTTCCACACTTTCTGGAGTCAAGAGTACAAAGACACAAAGAGCTACGTGGTGGCCTGTTTTTTTAGTGAGCCTCCAGACCAAACTTTTGTTAATTCGCATCAAATATCCCATAACATAGTCAGTGGAGATGTCCCTGAAAGCACCAAAATGATGCGACCGACAAGTAATTATTCAAATTCTATAGTTTGTGCACTTTACTTCTTATTGGTTTCACCAACACACGCACTGTGAGTCTTGTGTTGGTTAAAATTCTCATTTAAATGTACCTGATTGAGTTTTGTGTGTGACTGCGCTTAGTTTCATTCATGGATCAATAGGTCAGCTGGTTCTTGCTTTGAAGTTTCAAACACTAAATGATTTACCTGTGCACTTTGCTGCTTGAAGATATCGCTTTAGGACTATATCCTTTAAATTGTTAAGAAGAGGTTAAAAAACATGTCTCCTGAGGTCACACTGTACCTTTTGGAAGAAAAGTATGTTACATTGTGCACAAACGAGATGTTTAGATGCAGCTTCTTTGTCCTTCTTTAGTCTCTAGACTGCCCTGCCTTTTTCATCGTTTTCATTCACACTTAGTCTTGACAAAATAGAAAAGATGAGCCTTGTTGCATAATTGCTTGAATAGGAGCCTGTGAAGCTTTGAGTTTATGACGACCTGGAGCAAAGAAACTTCTGCAAGAAATGACAATTTGAGCTAGAGAAGGTTTCTTTTCAGGTGAAATTACTTTAAGTGTTGCGTAAGGAAGTAAAGTGGTGATTTGCCTCGTTATTCCAGTATCTTGTGCTCTTGCAGCCCTTTAATGTGCTCATGCCCACTCGACAAAGCACTGATCCCAGTGCTAGAGATTCCTCTAAAACACTGAGAATTCTTTATTTTACCACGTCCCATAGAATCTTTACTCACCACTGATATTTGCAATCGAACGTAGCGTCGACTCCCTAAGAGCTCTTACACCCCGAACTGACAGAAAACAGCAGCAGGAAGGACAGGCCTCTGCATAGAATCCGTGCCACGCGTGTGTGTAAGTGTAAGTGAATTTGGTTTTTAGTATAAAAGCCCTTTCAGTGGTCAACAAGACTAGAAGGTAGAAGTGCTAAATTGTGCACCCTGCTTTTTCATCCTACATTGCCAACATCTGCGCAAACAGAGTAGCACCTGAACATGCTGAAAAGATGACTTCCTTCTTCATCTTAAACGTATGCTTGTGCAAGAACACCTAAGCCACTGCAGAAGGTGATAGTAGTGGGAATGTTTTACCGTGAGGAAGGCCACGTTTTTGAGATCTTGGTCTTGTCTTTATTTTGTCTCAATATCAGACAAACTGTACCACAGGTGTGGGGATATAAAAACAATTGCTAGTAAAATGTTGGATAGTGATTTAACAAAAAAAAAAAGCATTCTCTTACAGACTGTGTAGAAAAAGGTGTGATGACCTACCCTCTCGTTCCCACTCTGTTTCCCTTTCGCACCACTTAGGCTGCAGCACTCCGGCTCTTTTCAGTAACATCCATCATCTGCTTATCTGAGATTGGGTCATGGAGGCAACAGGTCTAGGAGGGAAACAGTGTCCCTCTTCCCAGTGACACTGTTTAGCGCCTCCTGGGAGATCCTGAGACATTCCCTGGCCAGAAGCAATGCATAATCTCTCCTGCGAGTTATAAGTCTGCCCTGGGGCCTCTAAAGGGAGGTGACCTGGTGGCATCCACGTCAGATAACCGAACCAACTCTGCTGACTTCTTTTGATGTGGAGGAGCAGCATTTCCACCCTGAGCTCCCACCAGCTGTGCAAGCTCTTATATTCCAGTCTTGATCTTGTTTTAGTATTGAGACACTCGGGTCTTGATATGAGTTGATCTCAGCTGAGGTGGTCTTGACTACAACAACATGACGCAGTCATCCGGTTTCCCTTCACATGCACTCCCACCTCTTTTTGTGCTGTTGAACTTGTCTCCCTGCACAGGTGTAGATTGTCCTGGCTGGCAGTGGGAGGTCATCTTTGCTTTGTGTTCAAGTACTGTTTTGCTTGGTCAGACGCTATTGAAGCAAGAAGACCCAACTGGAGGCCTCTTATCACCACTGATTCTTCAGGTCTGTTTAGTATTTAGGAGTCTTGAAGCAAGAAGCTCTAAAACCACTTGCCTAAATTTTGGAGTTCATGTTTACACATTCATGATTCACACTTGGCCCCTCCTTCCCAGTTAGTGGGGTTATTTGACATATTTAATGCATTTTATGTGCAGCACATGCACACTCAGTTACACATTCTTGTAAAGAGGGACAGATTGTTATAATTGTGAGCCATAAAAAATAAGCAAAATGTTTCCAGCATAAAATTACAATGTTGCAGAAAGTAAGATTAGTCCCTCATTTCTTTATATTGTTCTAGACGACAGCAGTGTGTGTGTGATTCTAACAAGCATGTCAGTCGAAATTTGGTATGGCCACCTTTGTTCTTCAAAAGAGCCTGAACCCTTTCAGTTTTCAGCTAAGAACTCTTTGGTATTAATAATAAGTGCTAAATAATTTTACCCCTTTCTGCCACAAAATTGATATTTTCTGTCTGTTCGGCAGTTTTTGTAGATGCAACTCAAGAAATGGGAACAAATGGTGTGTCTTTGTCCCAGGCTGCTGGTAACAAAGTGCTTAAAGTACTATTTTAAATAGGTTCTGTTATGTGTAAGCAACACTGGTTCATCCCTTTTTGTGGCTAAATGATTCAATGTCAGTGTTAAGACGAACACCGTATAGTAAAAATGTTGGGTACCAGGACAGAAGAAAAACCAGCCAGTGTCCATGCAAATAAACTCTTTAAACAATAACACGGAAGTTTGGCTGCTTGGAAGAAAATCTAAAGAAATGAGGTATGGCTGAAAGATGTTGCAGAGCACTACATTTATTTTAACACTGCTAACTGTTCACGTTAAAGTTCCGTCCTCAAAGGATGCGTTCAGCTCTGTGCCGCGATGAAAAGGGAATCACTTTACAGTTCAAATGTTCTCTGTGATAAATACAAATAGACTGATCATTTTCTTATCTGTGCTCCTTCAGTTCGTTCATCAGCATAAGAGAGACTTTGCTCTGCTTTTAGGATGCTTATTGGTTTATTCTGTGCACTTTCAGAATTGTTTGTGAAATCTAAGCACCTTCATCTTCACCTTCGTCTTTTTCAAGGGGTGCAATGGGGCAAATGAACATAGCATAAATCAAATGCTTATTTTTTTAATACCTTATCAATGCTTTTCAGGCAAAGACTGTCTGAAGTCTGAGGCCCATGGGCTTCAAACACTGCTTTCATTGTCCATCTCCACTGAAAAGTTTCATCTCGTCATCTCTGCTTCATGTTTGAATTTGAGCTAACGATATATCCCTGGACGCATCTGACTTCATCTGGCTTGTTTGTCGCATGATCAATAAACACTAGTGATCCATGCATACCCGTGCCATCATGCTACCTTCATGTCAGACCTTGTAGCTTCTGGTCATGCGCTATTTCACTTTTTTAAATCTGGAATTGTTCCAACTTAATGTGAATGCACTCACATTAAAGCAGAAAGGCTGCTCTACCAGCAGATTTTTAGTGTGTGACAGTAACTTGTGTGGGTGGACACGAGAAAGGAGTCAGTGGCCATAACTCAGCAGCTAACTGTATAGCACTCAAAGAGATCATCTTCAGGAAATGAAATGGAGGTGCTTGTTACAGCCTTTTTGCCTGATATTCAGCATCTGAATGTCTGAATAAAACCCCTTTCAAAGTAGATTAGGTGCACAGCATACATTAGCATAGGTTAACATTGTTAAAAATGAACTTCCTCCATAACATAGGAAACTCAGGACACTGGCTTCTCATGTGGCTAAACCATTAATCCTGTTTCTTAGTACATTCCTGTAGTGTTTTTTGACATCAGGCCCGTTTAACCCATTAAGGGACAACAATATCTCAAGGGGGTAGAGTGGTTGTCCTCCAACATGTCTATCCCCAGCTTGTCCTCATGTCAGAGGCTCCTTCAGCAGGACACTGCATCCCACATTGCCCCTAATATATTCAGCACTGCGTATAAAGGGTGAAAATATAAAGGCACTCTTTGGATAAGACATTGTAAAATGCTTTGCTGAACCTCTACAAGGTTACCGACCCACGGCACTCCTGTTACCTATAAGTACCAGCTGCAGGTCTGCTAGGCTGATACCAAACATTGGGGGCAAAATAAGATGATAAATCCTGAAGTGGCCAAACTCAAAAAACCATGCAAGAAGGCAATTCTCTGATATGAAATGGTCACAGCAAAAAGGTTCAAAGAACAATATGGCAAAAAAAAAAAAGCTAGGGGTGTGAGGTCAGAGAGGTATTTTTCTATCTCCAGGTGCTCTGCGCCTGCCGCAGTCAGAAGGGCAAATCTTTGATGTGGCACTTTAAAGACTGTACCTGTGCATGTGGAATTCAGAGTTTTTTTTGGAAAGACATTTCTCTGTTTTTATATCCCAGTCATAGAAAACACGTGTGGACTTGTTGAATTGAGAACATTTGAGTTGTGGTCAACAGTGAAACTAAGCCTAACCCACCTCTGAATCTTTGTGCTAAAGGTTATTCAGCTGCTTGGCACCAGCTGTTGCCAGATAAGGTGAAACGTTGGGTATTTGGCTGTAGTCAGTTGACCTTTTTCACTGCACACTTTTGGGCTGTCACAGTAAATGAGCACAGGTGTCGCTCTCTGTCAAGTGCAACCACATTCCATTTTGGTTTGCTACATGGGAGACCGTCATACTTTGCAGGATTACTGACTGGTAAGTCTTCCTGAGGCACTTTTGAACAGAATTTGCCTCACCTGTTGTAACAGGTCAAAATGTCTGCGGTGGAAAAGGTCTGTCGTGTCCTTTGCTTTGTGACATGAAACTTTCACGTACTATATCCGCACTTCTAACCACCTGAGTGGGCTTTTGAGTCCGGCTCAAAGACGAATGCTCCTGATGTTCCTGTTGATCAAGGGTTGTGCATGAAAATGATGCGACGAGTTATCCGTGCCCTGTGTTTGTATAGTCTGGCAAACATTGCTTATCATAAACGGTGGCTTGTTTTTATTTTATTAGAAAGATGTGTCATACTAACTCAAAGCACAATTTATTTTAATATATGACATGAAATTATGCTCTTGACTTGAAACTGGTTTAACAATGACTAGCAGTGATTTTGATTTTAGAGGCTAATTTCCTTAAAATTCAATCTTGTCTTAGTCAAGATGTTATTGTAAAGAGTAAGTATTTATAATGTAGTAAGTTGAGTATTAAATACTTTAAAGATATGACAGTCATCAGCATTTTTAAACAAGTTATCACGACAAGAAGCACTTTAAACAAAAGCTGCACTTTTGTGGAAATTGTTCATTTAGCGGGAGCATTTCCATACCTGCTTCATCTGTAAAGTGACAATCCTGTATTAGAGCTCCTAGAATCTGATAAGCTCCACTTAAAAATTCACACAGCTTCTCAATCAGGTGGCAGTTCAACAGTATGTTCATGCTCACGCCATAATGAATCAGAGTTCTAAGATATATGCTGAGTCTATATGAGAATTAGCCCTCCATTTAAAACGATGATCTCATTCTGGCTCAATAAAATGTGCATAAAACTTTACAATGAGCAGGACGAGCTGCCACTTAGTTTAAGATTAAAAACGCAGCATCAATAAGCTAAGTGGGCTGTATCCTGTAACCCAGAGAGGACCATTTGTTTAGTATTTTACGGTATAGATTGCACTGCAACGTAATGGACCAGCATTTAACATGCAACATAGTTTCACATTGCACAGTTACATGTGTAAGATTCACAAAAACCTGACCAGTATGAAACTGGCCATCGCAACATTCATCAAAGGTTCTTGTAGCCTGTTACCGAAATAAACACTTTGTTTGTTTTCTGGGAGCAGCTGTTTCGTTTTACAACTTTATCCTGATTTTAGAGGATTTGATGAGACCCAGATGAGCTAAACTCAGTCATTGATCTGATTTGGCTGGATATGCACCTGTCTTTTCAGTTGTCATTCGAAGTAAACGCAAGAAACTTAAAAAAAAAATAGAATAAAAATATAAAAGGGGGCGGGATCAGTGACCTCATAAAAAGTTGAATCGCTGCTTATGTAGGAAGAAGCTCTTAGTTATCCAGGAACTAAACAATCCACCCATTTGAAAATGTAAATGTTTCCATTTCCTGCTTCAACCTCTTCAGCCCAATTCTTACTTAATGTGTGCAAAGGATGGCTATGCTCCGAGGCATTCTATATTGGAAGTATTTTCAGTTTTACTTAGAAATGAAATGTTTAAGCCACATTGATGATTACACTTTCTGTGGTTCAGAAAATTCTACTGATGTGACTGGAACCCAAATCAATCTGACCAGTGACATACTGGACAAAGTATGGCAGGATGAGGCTGCAGATTCCTGCAGACAGAGAACAGCACTTGTGATCAGCTTAATTTTAGCTACAAGTGTGCTTCAAGGTGGCATGTTTTCTCAGAGGAAAACAGCAATCAGCTTAAGCTGAATTTGATTAGTTTGAAATGTGGCATTATATTCAAGTACTTAGATCTGACGAACATAAAGCTGAAGGGAAAGCAGAAAAGTCCATCGCCTCACCTTTCCAACGGTGGTGACCGTTAAAAGCACGGAAAAGCTAAGATTTATGTTTCATACTTTCCTCATCCAGCGCCTGTGCCGTCCATCTCTGTTCTCAACCCAGCTTCACACAAGTATGAAAGCACATTAAGAATTCACATTCAGCCACATTTTGATGACTTGTGCTTGTCATGATGACTGCAGATTCTAAGAAGCAGCACCGTCTCAACAGCCAAAATTGTCTCTACACAAATGAATCGATTAAGTTTTCGTGATTATTTTATGTTTTTCCAATGAGACTGGGTTGAAAGAAGTCAACATTTAGGTTGTTTCAAATTGGGAAAAATACATACCAGTAACTGGTGTCGTCTGTGTTTTCAATAAACAGTCATTGGAGGGCTACAGGACGCTGGACTTATATTATCCACTTGTTACAATGGAGTCTGGACTGCTGAAGATTCACTATTTCCAGCCCTGATGCCTTACAGCTCCTTAATAGTTTTTCTGCTTATTTTGATTCTTGTGCTTTGTTTTAGGAGATTAAAGTGTTTTAAAATAGTCAAAGGCAAAAAAAAAAAGTTCTGATAGGATTTCTGTTGAAAATGTGTATTGCATAGACATGTCCAGGATTAGATTTCCAGAAGTAATTACTCACAGGTCAATGGTGGAGCTCAATTTGAGAAAATCGATGTTTCTGTGTGGTTGTGCAGGTAGAGTGATGTGAATGTAGGCGTACTGAAGAAGAAATTCTGGTTGTTCTGTTGTGTTTTGCTTTCAGTTTTAGACTTGGCACTGTAATAGATGTTTTTTTTTAATGAAAATTAACTGAAGTGAATCATGAAAATGTGCAAAGATGTAAATTTGAATACATATGTTACACTGGTGTGTTCTATATTTATGTAAACTAAGACTTATGAAAAAAGGACATGCTGTTCTCTAGCACTTTCTTTAATGTGTACTGTATTCCGTTCATATTCTACATGTAAAGTACTGTATGAATATTAATTACTTGCCTTGTAACATTTTAAACAATGCTACATTTGGAAATGGTAACCAAGAACACAATGTGTTTAGAGTGTATGCATGCCAATGATTGGGTGCCAGTATAATAAGATAACTATGAAAAATGGTGCTATGTAATAAAGGTGCTTTCATGGACCCCAATTGAATGCATGCAAAGAGTATCTATTAAAGGAAGAAAAAAGAGAAAATGTCCAACTGCTGTTCTCAACTAGTGCTGTTTCCCAAAGATGTCAGAAGCTGAAAAGAAACAAAATCCAACTTTCTCTTTGTTAAAGTCCTTCAAGTTAATATTCAAACTCTGGTTTACAATCGAGACATCTGACAGCGTGTCAGTGTTCTCTGCAAACATGAGCACATGTTTTTTTCTGATTCTCCAAGCATCTGTTCAGCGTTGTTTGTTTTGAGGTAGCATTGGAACAGTTTTAAGTGTTTCCCATGTTGTGCTCTTTCTGAGGGACATTCCTGGAATACATGGAGAGTTATTGCAACTTAATCTGTAATGCATAGTGTTTCTGAAATGCGTATCCAATAAATTTTCTGCTCTCAAATTAGTCAAAGCCCAGATCAGTTGAATTCTGTGAGTGCAATCCAGGACTACCTTCAAATTTTAGTGGCAGGTGCCAAAATGTCAGGTCTACTTACAGTAAAAAGATCCACAGATAATCTAGTGACATGCTTTTGTGCCTATTCTTCTGTTTCTCTCTTGTCTTATGGTGCACACTTCGTGGACTGCAAACGATTTTTAAAAAGTCACTGGAAGGAATTTGGAAAATGAAGTTTGCTTGTGTTAATCAGTGCTCTGTTTTGTGTTTTAATTGGATGTTTTGCAGGATCATCAATAATTTTTTTCCTATCTCAAAATCTGATCAATACCACACTATACTTGATGCATCTGTGGGCTGTAAATGGTGTGGGTTTTTTCTGAGATGCAAGCATTTATGTGAAATGTTTCTATTTGATCAAATAATTAAAACAGATGTTGCCCACTTGAGACCAGGTACTGATTCAAACTGTTCTTTTTCTAAAAACAATACTTTACAATATTTTATAGAATAATTCAGAGTCAAATTGAAAGAAAACATAGATGTTTGCAATTTGTCGCCATGCTCTTCGTAAATTCATGAAGAAGGGAAGCAGTTCTGATGGAAGTCAGAATTCATCTGGTGGTGTTGCAAAATTCTTTTTTTCAACAAATGTCCTGTCCCCAGACAAAAAGACCCAAGCACAGACTCAGAAGGGTACAACAGAAGGTTAAGTTTGAAAGATAACTTGCAGGTGGTCCTGCGAGTGGCAGTGGGCAGGCATGCAAGTAACTTGTAAGTTCATGAAAAGAAGCAGGGGTTTCCACAGCAACAGGCCTCCAGCAGAGTGGCAAACCGCTGGGAAATGAGGATTATCACTGGGAAAAGGAACAAGACAACATGATGATCAAAGTCTGAGGAGGAGGGAGAAGGAAACACAGTCCTCAGGTACTACTGCAGTACTATGAATGTACTCAACCAGCTGCTGCCCTTACAATGTCACATCCTAATTTCAGCTCATTCAGGAAGCCTTAAGAGACAGAAGCAGAGAGGAAGAATCCAGGGAAAGAGAGCAAGGGAACTGAATAGAGAACTAACAACGAGAGAGCACTGGACTCTGGTGCCCATGACATGTCACAAGAATTTTCCTGAAGTGAGTAATGGTTTGAGTTCCTGAGCCTTTTTTGCATTAAGAAAATATGTCCTTGTTTAGCATGTTTTTCCCCTAAGTTTGGTTTATTGAATAGTAGAAGATTATCCCGCTTTGTGTGTCTAGACAAACGGTTCTCTTAAAAGCTCAATACTCATAGATTATTTAATTCATTTCCCATACCTGCTTTGTCCTAGGCAGGATCCAAGCTACCGCAGGGTGAGAAGCAGGGTATACGCTGGATAGCGTGCCAGTTCATCACAGGGCGAACAGAGAGACAACCCTGCAGAGTCGACTTAAATCACCAATGAACCTAATGTGTGTTTTTGGACTGCGGGAGCAAAGCCAGAGTACCCAGAGAGAACCCAGCCAAGATTTGAACCAAGAGTCTCCTTGCTATGAAGCAAATGATCAAAGCACTGCAAAAATGTTTCACGTTTTCTTTGATCAGTTTTGAAAATTGGCTTGCAACATGCCCACAAGCACCGTATAGTGTTGGATAAAAACTCCTCTTTTTTTACCGTGATCGGGATTCAAGTGCAGGGTTGAATTTTTAACCTTAACTTTCCTGCTTCCATAAGAATGCTGTGGGGCACCTGATAAACTGTTCATCATCAGGTGCGACCACCTCTGTAAAAGTTTCAGCAGTTTGCTGGTATTTCAGGCACTCAGGTATGTATTAACACAAGGTGAAGGAATAAAGTCATCAGCAATGAAACAGTTGTTGCTGCCCATCAATCTGGGACAGTTATTAGGTTGTGGTGAAAACTATACAGTCCATCATTCTACAGAGAGAAAGATTATTTGCAGCTGGAAAAACATTGAAGACTATTGCCAATCTTACCAGAAGTGGATGTCTCGGCATATTCACCCCAAGGTCAGACCATTTAATGCTCAGAGAAGTTAACATGGTAAATGTTAAAGTTAATCATTACACAGTTGGAAAAAGACTGAACTGGTATGGCATATTTAGAAAGATGGCCAGAAGAAAGCCTCTTCCCTCTGAAAAGAGCACAGAAGAACAGCTTAGATGTGCAAAGCTGCATTTGAATAAAAACTACAAGATTTCTGGAACAATGTCAAATTCCTCCACGATGATGAGAGGATAATATCGTTGTACACATAACAGTTACCTCAGGGTATTACTGACACAGGTGGTTCTATAAGGAATTCATCTATTGGGTGGACTTCTTGTTTTTCACACTGCATCTGAATTTTAGCTTACAATTAGTTTGAAAAAATATTGACACTGTAACATGTTATTCATCTGAGGTTGTATTTGCCCAATTGTAAGACCTGGTAAAGCTAAGATAATTCATTTTTTTCTTTTATGTTCCTATACGACAGAAAATAGGAAAAACACATCCCATTGTTGATCAGGTAAAATGGAGAGCCCCCCAAAAAAGGGGATGCAAGCACTGTACTGAACGATCAGTATGGCTCAAAGAAATAAAAAGTATCAATTTTATACCAGTAGGAGGCAGCCACACATTTAACCAGCCAAAAGAAGACGAAAAAGAAGGAGAAGAAAAGAATCCTGCTGCGTTCACTGTACTTTAAAAGTGGGAATCAAAACCGGAAATAGTATTAATTATCTTCGATGTGTACCAGGTAATTTGACTAATTCTGTATTTGGTCATTGAGTTGGTGTTTTTGCGTTATTCTGGGGGAATAATGTAAAATAATAGGGTGTCGACTGACTAACCTTACCCGAATTTGACGTTAAGAAATCCCGAGTTACCAGGTCCCATCAATGCAGCACTAATGCTTGACATAAAGATTAATTTGAGAGAACACGATAGATGGGTCTCAGCCCACAACCATAGACACAGAATCAGCTGTTTCACTTCCTCGACATTCGCTCTCAGGTCAGTAACAGTTTTATTTATTGCACTTTTCGTATTTTATCATTGGTGTTTCTGGTGAGCACACGTCGGGCCGTTCTGTCGACGTTTGATTCGCAGCTCAGCATTGTTGTTGAATCATTTGCTGTGACAGTAAACCTGAGATTTGGGATATCCGGAGCACCTAAATGCAGACTTTTGTCTAACGTCTCATGAGCGTTGGGTCTCTGAATTTATTTAAAACGTACGCTGCCGTACATACGATTTGATATATAATGATGCTTTTAGGTTTTATACCTCAAACTGTTCGAACAGGAGGCTACTTGATACTTTGTCCTAGGTGCACGGTCACGTGCTGCCTGGTTGTTGTCACATCTTGTGACAGAAACGAACAACAAGATCTGTGAAAACAAGCCCCGAACAAGTGACTTTAAAAGAAAAAAAAGCTTGAAAACTGAAGCCCATAACCACGTGATCTGCCCGACCACTGTATAAGTGTGAATATTTCATTGATTGAATGGAAATAGTTCTCATCCCTCTCCCTATTTCATGGAGCAGCCAGCAATGAAGAAGCTTTTAGATCATTCAAAGTAGGCCTTCTTCAGTGTAAAAGTACGACTAATGACACAAGTAAGTAAGTAAGTTATAGTTGGTCTGTGATGGTAAAGTTTAACTTTAAACACTGAAGTAGACAGAGTAGTTACAGAGGCCAGTTTCACTTTATTATTACATAAATTAGGTATTTTTCTACAGCTGGGTAGCTTAACGCCAAAAAAGCCTGTTTTTACTCCTTTTGTATGAGAATGTTTGTTAAATTCTGAGAAAAAAAATGTTTGGTGAGAAAATTATGCAATATAAGATGTTGTTTCAGCCCACAACATTTTTGCATGATTAATTAAATGAAAAACTACTTTACTAAGGGGAAATATTCATTTGGTTATCTAGTACATTCAGAATTTGTCGTTCAAGTTTGGTGATAATTGTATTATTTTTCTCCAAAATAGACTTATTTTCCCAAAATATAGTGTTACAGAGATAGACCTGCAACCAACAACTAGAAATGTAAAATATTTACATGCATTTAAAATAAGCTATAAGCCTAGAAACAAACCCTACCCTTCAGATTCATCAGGACACCAGATTTCAGCTCAAATCTTGTGGTTGCCCTCAGCCATGTGACTGGTTTTCTTTCGTCTCTTCCCCTCTTTACCAGATTTTAGCCAAACCAAAAACTAACCAGGCTACAACTAACAAGATGGCAACCACAGGGTTCTAACATCAGT
Organism: Leuresthes tenuis; assembly: GCF_036924035.1. NCBI lineage: Eukaryota > Metazoa > Chordata > Actinopteri > Atheriniformes > Atherinopsidae > Leuresthes > Leuresthes tenuis. The sequence goes on from NW_027325373.1 coordinate 28,617,120, forward strand.
GTCCCACGGCTCAGCTAGTGAAACTTCATGACAAAAGTACCTGTCAACCTTCCACAGTTTACACAAATAGCTGCTTCTGTAAATGTACTGTACAATGCAATAGTCACAGGAGCTCAGTCTGGGACATTACGCGGGAAGTTTTGGGAACCACACTCATTGTATTAATAAATTCTCTCTATATACTATTCTTGACCACAATTTGCTTGACTTGAACAATTGTATGGCTTATTCTATACTTTTTGTTGAGAGGCCCTGAGCATGCAAATCCATTCATCCATTTTCCATACCCACCTTATCCAATTTAGGGCAGACTGGAGCCTATCCCAGCTGTCACTGGGCAAGAGGTGGGGTTCACCCTGGACAGGACGCCAGTTCATCACAGGCCCACACGGACAGACAAACCTACACACTCACATTTAGGGTCAATATAGATACACCAGTTATCCTAACATGCATACTTTTGGAGTTTGGGAGGAAGCCAGAGAGAACCCACTCATACACGTGGAGAACATGCAAACGCCCCAGCCAATTCAAGCCAGAAGCCCTTTCGCTGTGAGGCATATAAATGCGTATAATTACTTTCTTTTGTCTAGCTACAAGAGATGAATTTCACAACACAGGATCAGAGTTTTGCATTTTGAGATGTTTTGAGATCAGTGGATGGTGCAGAGAGACTCTGCCTTTGACACTATCAGGATGCATCAGGTCTACCCTTTTTAAGGCCTTTTTAATATTTATCTTTTTGTGCCACAGTGATGGATTTCCCTCAGAATATTGATCTATTTCTGTCCAATGTTTTATCAGTTGGGACAGTTTACTGCCATATCCCTGTTTTAGAAGTTTTGCTCTGCCAAACGAATTAGGACGGCCACTAATTTCTGCCCCCGCATGCACCTCTGTGATTTTACTCCAAAAAATGTTTTTTGGCTTATTCATAGATGTATTACTTGGGATAGTTCATGTAAACAAGAATATAATGATGTTTGTCATAATTTCTGCCATTTTTATTATTGAAATTTCTATTCATTTTTTAAAATTGGGTCAAATTAGATCTCATGAATTAACAGGAGTGAGTAAGAATTTGTGCATGTGTGTGTGTACCTGTGTCTTTTGTTGGTAAGAAACCAGAGATTTAATGCGAGACTCTCATAGTCATTATAACAACAGCGTTGGGGACAATTAAAACTGGCTGGATCGCCATCTGTCACTCTGTTCTATTCCGTTAGTAGCCTGTTGTTCCCTCATTTCACTTGGACCTTTCAGCTATGGTAAATCACACCTGTCACACGACAATCCCGGATCTACTTCTAGTCACAGATCTACTCTCTCTGACATGAAACAGTCCCAAAGTTTACAAGGTAAAGATACTGCATGTAAACAAATGCTGTGCATCACATGTACTGCTATTGCTGTGGCCCAATGTTAGTGTGGGTTGCTGAATGAACCATACACTTTGAGCTGGAAATTTGTTAACACATGACATAAACCATGCAAAAATGGAACTGCTGCAGTTCATCAGAAGGAAGATACTGAGATGACAAAATTCTGTACACGGGGAGCACCTTCATTGCTGTTCTTTCAAGACACCCCTGGAGTGCTTGAATTGATGGTACTGGCGTGACTAAACGTTCTATATGGCTGCAGCTGCTAGTCATGGGACTAGGAGTATAACAAATGAGTATCACCCTAAATTAAAGACTGTTTGACTTAACTGGGATTTTTACCACCTGCAAAAATATCTAATGACCGTGCACAGTAACATCTAGCACATGTAAATAATGCAGTCCAGTCCTTGCACTTCCATTTTCTGATTTAAATTTTCCTGACTCTTTTTTTCTCCTGAACACACAGCTTCTTCTTTTTCTTGCTGATTATTGTAATTCAGTTCTCTCTGGTCTTCCTTTCAAGCTCTGCAATAAACTTTAGCTCGCCGAGATTCAGCATGCATCGTAACCAGAAGGAAAACCTTAACTGAGCTTCATATTTGCATACCCAGCCTTATTCCTTTTAGAATGGAGATGGGGAAAAGGTTATCTTTAATGTTATTGTATGGCAGAAATAATGTTTCATGGTTGTTTTAAGTGTTTGATAAGATCCTACAACATTCTATGTCCTCCCAGACAGGTGATGAGTTGAGAGGCTTTAACAGAAAGTTTGGGAGAATCATGGAGGACGACTGCAAGCCTTTGCTGAGCTCAGAGCAAATTGGAGAGAGTTACGTACACAGAGGCTCCGCTGACTCACTGGACTTCAAGGCTAAAAGGTACAGTGAACTAACCGATATGTAGTATTCCCGACATGAATTTCTCCACAAGGAGTGGAAGTGAATACTTTGATCAAATAAATAGCTTGGGGTTAAAATATGGTCAGCTCTTTCTTTAAGTGCTCTTGTCAGACAGGTAATATATGGAGACTGTCCTCTGCCCAAATACATCTCTATGGGGCATTTATTTATCATCCTGTTCTTGAGCTACCACGATTAGCGCCTCTGCACTGTCTTTCAGACCAGCCTTTTCTAGCCACTCATAAGACATAGCGGGCGGCTGTAGCTCAGGAGGAAGAGCAGTCGCCCACCAATCGGAAGGTCGGTGGTTCGACTCTGGCTTCCCCGGGCTACATGTCCTTGGGCAAGACACTGAACCCCACGTTGCTCCCCCAGTGTATCATTGGGGGTATGAATGTGTGTGAATGCTTAGAAAGCACGTAGTTATATCTTAAGACGTGCTGTATGAGTGGGGTGAATGTGGCATGTAGTGAAGCGCTTTGAGTGGTCAGCTAGACTAGAAAAGCGCTATACAAGTACAAGTCCATTTACCATTACCATTTACATTTCTTGAGTCCATTGGTGGTACACGCCATGCGGGGGCTTATCCTTCCGCGGTGGTTCCTCTTCTTCCACCTCTTTCATGGGTTTCAGCTGCCTGACGCACACACAAAGTTCATCACTGGGGGCCATCTTATTGGTGTTTCATCCTGTATTGTGGCTCTGACGCTCACTAGCCCCTGGCCTCTCTCCTTTGGCTTACTCTACAATCTCAGGGTGCTGGACTTGGAATGAAACCCGTGCATTGTGAGGAGCTTTCTTGTCTTGATATCAGTGACTTCTTTTTCCTCCTTTTGTCAGGTTATTATACCAGTGGGGTATCTGATGACTGGCAGAGCTGTGAGTTGTTGTTTGGCAGTATCCAGTGGCTCAAGTTTGGGGGGTTTGTTGTATTTCATTAGTGCATTCTTTCTTCATTGCACCTTCCTGAAGCTCTGATATGAGCCTCATTGTATGCCATGTACAAAAGGTGCGTACGCACTTTTTCACGTCAACGATCAGATGTATCGAGCAAAATGACCGTGGAAATGTGCGGTGCCTCACGCCAACTTCAGGGCTGATGTACGCACTTTTCTACAACTGTTAATTTTTTTAAAATTCAACAGAAAAATTATATGTAATAACTTAATGTAATAAACCACCAAAATGGTTGTCCTAATTAGAAAAAAACATACCATCAGAGCAACATTGACTTTAGGCATACCAGCATGAATCGTAAATATGAGTTAATTTTAAACACCAGTAGGATTTTTCATTGGTCAAATCTAAATCACATATAACTGTATTCATTGAAAATGTATTTGAAAGCTCATAGAGACAAAAACTGCCCTAAATGAGTGTTACTGGCACGAACATTATCGGGGCACTGAAATGTTGGAAGACATTCAATCTGGATTATGTTATGCAAATATTATGCATGATAGAAAAAAAACAAAACAGGAAAACAAATATGGAACAGAAAAAAAACTTTATTACAGCTCCATTTCTTTAATGCAACATTGATGTCCTTTCCTGTAGTGGATAAAAATAAATGACCATCAAAACTAAACCAACTAAAAACAGCGTGAAAAATCTTTCACATCAAAAGATATAGGTTTATGTAATTAAAAAAGAAGTCTATAGACAATTGACGATTAACAAAAATTTACTTTAGCCTTGATGGGGAAAAAAAACAACTTCTTTCTTCCTTCCTTACATGTCGCAAAACATGACTATTATTTCTTCCAAAAAATGTCCTTGATTGTGAAATGTCCATAGGCCATGTGCCTCAACACAACCCAGACGCTCATCCACTTGCTATTTTTCCCAAATAGTCCCTTTAGTCTCAGTGAGAGACCACTCCCACGTCCAGCTAATTTATATAGCCTCATAATACTAATGACATTGTCATGGTCATGTTCCAGCTGAAGGCTGTCAGCAAAAGACTCCCTGATGGAAAATCTGCGGAAAAAATTGTAAGGTCCTGAAAAAGCTTAGACACTGAATACGCCATGCATTGACATGTCAACATCTAGTGTCAACTGAATAATATTAAGCAACTTTGTCGGCAGGTTGGGCATTTCAGAATTTCCATCCTCACATGGAAGGGCATCACCATGGGGTATATCCAGAGGGTCATGATGGTGTTGATCCAGTGATGGTACAGTAATCAGGTTTATTAAGCAAATGGTGATGGTTTACATTGAACGAAGCATAATGACACTGATTCAGGGTATCAGAGGCTTTAAAAAGGGCATCATCATGGGGTTTATCCAGTGGATTGTGATGGGGTTCATCCAGAGTGCAGTCATTGGGTACATCCAGAAAATGGTGATAGTTTTCGTCACATGTAGCATCATGGCATTCATTCAGGGCACCATCTGGTTTAGCATCTTCTTGGTTTGATTCGCACCCATATTTTGAAATAACCTTTCTCTCTCAGCTTCCATAATATTCTCAATGGATGAAGACTGGCCCTTCCAGACTGAGATAATGTTCTCCATGCCCCTCTGCAATGTGTCCAAGGAACTTTCTGAGTATGTGTTAGACTCTGATATAATAGAAGATGCATCAGTTCCTAGTGTGGAGATAATAAAAAATTGAACATTGAAAATCTCAGCTGCCCTTTGTAGTGTTATGTGATTGCCATAAATCCCTCATTGCAACATGCTATCCAAGTATGCATCCCAGTCATTTCCATCCACATAGTGAGACAAAGGTGTTCGATTTATGGTAAATGGGTTAGACCTGAGATCTTGGACTATTTCATCCCTAAGAGTTGCTGCTGATCTGAATATTCTAATGAAGCAAGCTGATCATCAGTAGTCATAGCACTAAACTGGTCATTTTCACCAGGTGCTGGGTCAAACTGCACACTCCAGTTGCTTGGAATTATAGTCCCTTAGTCTGTCTTCATGTGTGTATGGCATCAAAAGTGGATGTAAATGTTGCGCTGACTTTGAAGACTTGGAGTGCATTTTTTCTTGCTGTGGTGTGGTACCAGGAATCTGAAACTCAACTTTGTATTTTGAAAACTTCAGGTTACGTTTCATGATCCTACCAGGCAACACCCAATACCTTTTTGAAACTCGATGGGTACCATCTTTCACTCTGACCAAAACAGTTAAACTTTTTTTAGATGCATGCCGTATCATCCGCTTACTGCAAAGCTCAGTTGCTTTCTTTGCCATTTGTCTTTGCCATTACAATCCACGTTTTTCTTCAAATCTATACCGCTGTTTCAGGGAGGGTAAATTAATTTGTGGATCATTTGTGGACTGTTCACCAATGACACTGGATGGAGACCCTGCCAGGGGAAGCATCACCATGTTACTTTTTCTCCCATAGTATACTTCAAATGGAGACATCCAGCTTAAAACTTCCTTTGGTTCTTCATTTAGCACTCGGGAATATGATGGCCAATGTTTCACCCAGTTAACCCCTTTCCTCTGACAAGTCACAAGGACCATAATATTTTTCACAAGGTCACAAGGACCATAATATTTTTCCTTAGCACTCTATGGGTCTTCTCTACCTTTCCTTGGCTTTGGGGATGGTATGGTGAACTCTCAATTATTCTAACTTGCATTGATTCCATCAGCCTTCGCACTGCCATTTTAAACTCTCTTCCTTGATTATGCTGCAAAACTCGGGTGGGCCATGTACAGTGTAGATATCACAAAGATGACAAATCAATCAACATAAGATTCTAAAAGAGATTTTCTGAATCTGAAATCTGTTCTTTGTTCATACCTTTCATCATGTTGCCTTTTGTTTATTTTCCAGCTATAGAGGACGAAATTACTCCCCAAAACTGAAGCCAAAATGTTTGCGTGGCAAAATGTGTGGCATTATGAATCTTTACTGTACATAGATGCACGTTTACGGAAGTGTATTGCTACCATACCAGAAATGTGTGTGTGTGTGTGTGTGTATATATATATATATATACATATACATATATAATATCAGTTTCACGTTACAACGTAAGAGCTATTTGTTTGTGGATCTGTGTGAATTTGCAGGAAGAATTTCTCAAAAATACGACCGTGTGATTGGTAAATGTAATTTATTTAAACAGCCCTTTACAACAATCCATTTCAGTGTACCAAAGTGCTTTATGGCAGATAATAAATAAAGAAAAGAATATGTAAAAAAAAACAATAAAATAACAGTAAGATAAAAGTGTCATCATACTACTGGGTATTAAAAGCCATCTGAAATAAGTATGTTTTTAGCTTAGATTTAAAGAGGCTCAGGTCAGAAATAAGATGGCTCTCGGGGGGGAGCTTATTCCAGAGCCTGGGGGCAGCAACGGAAAAGGCTCGGTCACCCCAGGGCTTGTATTCTGACCTGGGCACTTCCAGCAAAAGTTGATTTGTTGACCTCAGAGCTCTACCAGGATTACAGACAGTTAAAAGCTCAGATAAATACTATGGGGCGAGGCTGTTAAGAGCTTTAAAAACAAACATTAAAAGTTTAAAATCAATTCTATAAAGGACAGAAATCCATTGAAGGGAGTTAAGAATAGGAGTGATATGCATACTTCTGTTAGTGTTGGTTAAAAGACGGGCAGCATTTTGCACAAGTTGAAGGCGACTGAGAGAAGTCTGGGAGACGCCGACATAAAGTGCATTGCAGTAGTCTAACCTCGAACTTATTAGGGCATGGATGGCTTTCTCAAAGTCGTGACGGCTTAAAAACATATTAACTTTGGCCAGGAGACACAGCTGAAAAAAACTAGTCGTGACAACATTGTTAGTTTGTCTGTCAAACCTCAGATGACTGTCAAAGGATACTCCCAGATTTCTGACGGTTGAACTGAGCTTTGAAGACAAGGTGCTAAAGTCAGCCGTCACAGTATCCCCAAACACAATACATTCAGTTTTGTCATCATTTAAATGTATAAAATGTTGGGCCAACCACTGCTTAATGTGAGAAATACAATCAAACAAAGAACATTGTGCACTGTTACTATTTGGCTTCACTGGCAGATTTGTAAATCGTCTGCATAACAGTGAAAAGAAAGGTTGTGCCTGGCTATAATTGACCCAAGTGGTAACATGTATAATGAGAAGAGGATAGGGCCAAGAATAGATCCTTGTGGGACTCCACAGAAGAGAGGAGCAATGGAAGAGGACAGGTCACCAACCATAACGGAGAGGGTTCCACTGGATAAGTAAGATGTAAACCACTTCAATGCAGTGCCATGGATGCCAACATAATTACTTAGACGTAATAGGAGGACAGCATGGTCCACTGTGTCAAAGGCTGATGTGAGATCAAGCAACACTAAGGCAACAGGGCACTTGGCATCCACAGACAGAGCAATATCATTGTGCACCTTTAACAGTGCAGACTCAGTGCTGTGAAGAGACCTAAAAAAGACCTATAAAGCAGATGGCAAATGCCCCCTTTAAGACGGGGAAAATAATTAACTTCATGGATGACAAAGCATCCCTTGTGCTGGCCAATGACTTAAATGAACATTTCACCCGCTTTGAATCTAATGACAGTGGTAATGCCTGGCAACAGATTAAGACTGTAAATGACAATGCTGGGATGGAGAGCACTTTGACCATCAAGGAGGAGATGGTCCAGCGGGTGTTTGAAAGGACCAATGTACGGAAGAGCCCAGGGTCGGATAACATTGGAGGTAGAGTGCTGAAGCACTGTGCGGCCCAATTAAGTGGAATTCTCTGTTCCCTCTTCCAACGCTCAATGGACACCCAGGTGGTTCCACTGCTTTGGAAAACAGCAAGTGTGACCCCCCCTTCCAAAGGTCTCCCATCCATCCTCATCCAAGGATTACAGGCCCATTGCCCTCACCTCTCTTTTAGTTAAATCACTTGAGCGGATCATAAAAACTCACATCATAAATTCCTGTAAACATGCCCTTGACCCTCGACAATTTGCCTATAGATTTGGGAGGGGGACAGATGATGCCATTGTAGTGCTGCTAAACTACTTGTATACACATCTGGAGGGTTGCAAAACATATGCTCGAGTTTTATTTGCAGACTTTTCATCAGCATTCAATACAATACACCCACACATTTTAGCAAACAGACTTAGGGACAACTTCCAGCTGAACCCTACACTAATTAATTGGATCTTGGACTTCCTGAGTGGGCGGCCCCAAAGAGTGAGGGTGGGGAACACATTATCTGGGGTCCGCTTCACTTCAGTTGGGACACCACGGGGTAGTGTCTTGTCACCATTACTATACATACTGTACACGGACTGTTGTCGCAGTGGGTACCATGGACATCATATCACTAAATTTGCAGATGACACTGCTCTGATCAGCTTATTGGAGCAAGACGAAACTGAACATGGTCCAGTGCTGCAAGAATTTGTTTAGTGGTGTGAAGCCTCCCAGTTGCAACTGAATACCTCCAAGACCAAAGAGTTGATCTTTGATTTTAGACGTGAGGCTCTCTCACCTACTCTGTCTCTGATAAATGGAGAGGAGATAGAGATGGTGTCGGAGTATAAATATCTTGGTGTTATTAGTGACCACAAGCTATCATGGGATCAGTGTGCTGATGCTGTTTTTAAAAAGGGCCAACAGCGCTTGTATTTTCTTAGAAAACGGAATTATTTTAATGTTGATAACAAAATTCTGACCAAGTCCTTTATTGAGAGTATTCTATCCTACTGTATTGTATGCTGCTATGGGCATTCCAAAATCACCCATAGGAACAAATTGGGGAAGATTGTTAAAACCTGTGGAAAAATCATTGGCAAGCAACAGGTAGACATGTACCAACTATATCTGACCAGATTACAACAGAAGGCAGACAGGGTTTGCATGGACACAAGCCATCCACTTTCAGTGGAATTCATGCCACTCCCTCATAGATACAGATACCCTAAAGTCAGGACCAACCGAGCAAAAAACTCTTTCATTCCAATGGCAATAACCCAATTAAATAAGATGCGGGGGGGAAGACTAGAACAATATTAGTAGCACTGCATAGCAGTTTAATTCATTGATGACACATAGGCTTCTAGGAAGTGCAATATAGTTCTTACTATATTTGATTACTGATGTGCGTATGTTACGTATTGCATAAATAGTGCTGTTGATTTAGACAAATATTTGTAGCACTGCGCAGTAGTTCTTACCTATTTATGTTTTTTAGGCCTTCTAGGGAAGTGCAATATCCTTCTTACTGTACTTGACATATGTTATTAGATAAATAGTGCTGTAGATTTATTTATGACATTAAGCTTGGTAGGGAAGGGCAATATGCTCTATTTTAGAGTTCTATATTTAACTGATGTGTGTATGTTATGTGTATGTTTATGTGTTAGACATATAGTGCTGTAAATGTCTGGTTCAATGTCTGTTTATAGATTATATGTCAATGACTGTACTGTAAAACAAATTGCCTCTCAGGGACATTAAAGTTTTCTAAGTCTAAGTCTAAATCCAGATTGGAACTTCTCAAGAACAGAGTTATCCTCAGGAAAGGACTGTATTGAATTGAATTATTGGTGATTCATTGGTGAATGCTGAGTCACGATTCACAAACTGAATTTTCAGTTTCACAAATGGCTTTTTGTTTTACAAATAGAAAATTATATATTTACAAATACACAAGTTACAGATAGGAAATTTGTATTTGTGGATAGCAAAATAGGTGTGCAACTCAAGGCATATTTGTAGATCACCCTCTGGGCATTTGCATTTATTTTTGAGACAAATTTAAGCCCATACTAACCTAACTTTCCCCCTTCTAAGCAGCTGGCAAATCACTGGTAGGATGAGACAGAGCTCTCCAGATTGTATTCTATACTAACCTCCCTGGGACAGCAAGAGACTGCCAATCCCCACACAACAGTATAAAGAGGTTTAGTATTTTAATTCAGCAAACCTTATAATCAAACGTTAGCATCTTGGTTGTAGATTATAATGTATTTTTCCATCATCTGTTTTCGCTATGTATCTCCTCAACATAACTCTGTGCCTCAGCCACAGTTTTGAGTTTCAAGCCAAAGTTTCACCTTGTTGTCGTGTACGACGCGCAGCGCAGCTGGAAACAGCATCCGATCCTCGACCCCCAGTGCTTGGAGATATTTTTTTTTACCTTTTGTGAACTTGCGTCTGCTCTTCTCCACCGTAAGGGAGAAATCTTCAAAGAAATGGATGAGGCTCCCGGAGACGGTGATCTCGCCCATGTTCCGTGCCTTTTGCATTCTTTTCTGTTTATCTACGTAGTTGTAGAGGTGGATGTGCATGATCCGCAATCTGGTAGAATCTGCGTACCGCTGTGCAGGTGTCCGGTGGATTCTCTCGGTCTTGATCCAGTTGTTTTTCACCATGTATTTTAAGATTTTTGGTAGCCACGTCTCAAAACTCCCTGGGGTTATCACCTTCAGTGTGCTCTGGTAGATTGATAATCTTTAGATTGTTACGTCTTGACCTGTTTTCTTGATCATCCAATCTGTTAATGGTGTCCCTCAGCCGAGCATCGCTCTGTCAATGTGGGATTGGAGTTGCGACACGGTGTCTTCCAGATCAGCAATTCTTCCCTCTGCGTTTACCATCCTTTGCTCCACCACTTTGACTTTTTCGCCCACTGAATTCACAGATTTAAGTGTTTGATCGAGTTTTGTGTCGAAGCAGGAGTTTAGCTTTGCAAACACCCCCTCACTTATCTTTACTACCAAGGTGTCTGTGTTGTCTTCCGCCATGTTAGCCGCTACGCTAGCAGCTGAAAGTTGAGTCTTCCGAGTTTTCCGGGTGCTGGATCTCAAAGTCCTTATATTCTTGGGTGTTGATATCCAAGATGCCCAAAAGTCACGTAATGACATTCCTACATTGGTTATGTGTTGTTTTGGCCACCTCCACCACCCCAGAAATGTTTTTTTGTGTTTGTTCTGGAGAACCCTGCTCTTGCGCTTCTACTCGCTCTGTATCACAAGCCACTCCCCCAATTGGCTGGATTTTAACCTTAAATTAAAGCTGCACGCAGCGATGATCGGGTCCGAGCATGTGTGCACGTCCTGGACAAGTTTGAAGGTGTTACCATTACATCTGTAGGCAGAGTTCGATCATATGCGAGGTGTGGAAACAAAGTGAAGTTTCCAACCACCAGCAGGCGGCTCTATAGGTGAGTGTCTGTATGCGCATATGTACGTAGTCAGGACAGAATCCTGGGCAAGCCCATGAAGTTTGGTCAAGAGCGAACAATGTATGTACAAGTTATGATTTTGTGTTTTGTGGTGAGCAATAGGGAGTTGTCAAGGTTTGAGGGTCACCCACACCCTTCAGACTTTGGAAAAGATTGTCCTAACTTTTAATCCTCCTTGGTTGAAGAGTAACCTGATCAACTTTGAAGCCGTTACCATTAAATCTGTAGGAGGAGTTTGATCATATGCGAGATGTGGAAACAGGCAAAACGGTACCAATTTGCACCTTACGCTCAAAGTGGCTGACTTCCTGTGAGGCTTTTTTGTGCGCCTGGGCACAACGAAGGTGTGTACTGAATTTCATCTGCCTGTGCAAAACTAAACCCAGTGGCAGGGGTATTTAGTAAATTAGTAGGGGGCGCTACAGAGCCATTTAGCTCCAGCCACACATGATATTCTTTACATATGTATGAGGTTGTTAGCGTGGACATGCGTGTCAAGTTTCATGACCTTGCGATGATGATATGGGTTTCAACCTACAATCACCATCACACGATCTTCACCGCCTGGCCATGCCCACACCGTTTAGACTTTGGAAAAGTTTCTCCTAACTTTTAATCCTCCATGGCAGAAGAGTAACCTGACCAAGTTTGAAGCCGGTAGCACTAACTCTGTACTTCCTGTGGTCCCGGCGCAATGAAGTCCCAGGCTTTTTTGTGCGCCTGGGCATGACGAAGGTGTGTAGCAAACTTCGTCCAGCTACGCAAAACTAACCCCAATGGCACGAGTATTTAGTCAATGAGTATGGGGCACGACAGTCATTTTGAAGCAGCTGCACTATAACGTAGTTAGGGCTGCCATGATTAGTTGACAGGTCACGATTATGTCGACTATTAAAATCGTCGACGACTAATTTAATAGTCGATGCGTCGTGTTTTTTTTTTTTTTTCCAAACTTTGTTTTCCTCTCAAAACTGCTGCGGCACATTCCGCTGCTGCGTCTGCCTTTCTGTTCTTGACACACATGCGCAGTAGTGGTAACCGGGGTCAGCCGTGATGTCAGAAGTTAAACCAAACGGGCTCTGGTATCATGGCTACCAAGCAACGGAGGTCAAAAGTGTGGGAGCATTTTAAGAAAACTAATATGTGATGTGTGCAATGCAATATCTGCAAGGCAGAACTTGCCTTCCACAGCAGCACAACAACGATGCACGAGCACCTGAAAAGGAAGCATGTTGTTGTGGCTGATTGTGAAGAGGTACTGTCATCTTGGTACGCTAACTGCCTAGTTAGCTGCTAAAATTAGCGTAAACAGACAGTTAACTTGCTCCTTACTCATATTGATAGCTGTAAACGTTAACATTAGTGATGACAATTTGATTAATTAGCCTTAGCACACATATTTTATGTGTTTTCTGTAAAGTTATAACAGTGATGTGTTTGAATAGGAACGCTAATGTTTTCTAACGTTACGTTTCAGTGCTAAAAAAGTACGTTAATCTTCAATGGATGGCTTTGTTACAAAGCTAGCTACATGCACACCTCAGCAAGCAAATGTTCTGACTGAGTACATACTGAACATGTTGGTGTTATATTTGATTTAGTGAGACCAAAACTTTGTGAAAAATTCCTTAGTTTCAGGTGCCTACCTTATTTTATTTAAATGCAGCTGTGTTTGATGCCAGAGACAAATGAAGGAAAGAAGAACCTAAAAAAAACAAAAAAAAAACATAAGTATTTATTTTTGTGTGTTTGCTACACAGTTAAATAATTGTTTGTTGCAACAAGCTGCATATTTCATTAAAGGGTTAATGAACTATGATATTGTCTTTTTTTGTGTTAGCATATACCTTAAACACTCCAAGCTGAAAGATAATGATGGTTATATAAGAGCAGCTGCATGCTGGTGCGATAAGCTGCATGTTTCACATTCAATATACGTATGATCCGATTAGTCGACTAATCGAAAAAAATGATTGGTGATTAGTCGACTATTAACATGATCGTTTGTGGCAGCGCTAAATGTAGTGTACACCAGACCTGACACGCATGGAAAAATTGGTGAGGTTTGGTGCACGGGAATGCACCGAAAATTGTGTAAAATGCACATAGAATATTGACGCCTTGAAGAACAATAGGGCTTTGCTGCCTTGCAGCTCGGGCCCTAATAACGCCTTCAGATACAATAGGCGTTATCCTTGCAGCTTGGGCCCGTAATTAAAATTTAAATGAAAAAAGGAGGTTATAAAGAGTTATAGCTGCTTGCATGAAGGACTTCCTGTATCTCTCCGTGTTACAGTGGAGCTGAAGAAGCCTTACACTAATCATACTCACACACATTGTTTTAACAAAATTATATGAAGGGGTTGGACAGTATTCTTCTTTATGTTCATTAACTTATGCAGCATTCTTCTTTATGCAGTCAGGTCTTGGGGCTCCAGAACAGTCTCCAGCACAGAGCCAGCAGTTTTCATCAGTTTGTTCACTTTCTTTGAGCCACTGGCTCTGATGCTACTGCCCCAACAGATGGCTGCAAAGTACACTGCACTCTCCACCACAGATTTGTAAAAAATATGCTACATTTCGGTACAGACATTGAAGGACCTGAGCTTCCTCAAAATAAGTGCAGTGTGTTATCAAGTCAAGTCAAGTTTATTTGTATCGCACATTTCGTATACAAAACAATTCAAAGTGACTTACATAAAATAAAAGCATTGCAGCGGGGAGTGGAAGAAGCATTAAAAATACATAAGAGCATATCAAGAGAGAGATGTAGAATAATTGAAATGAAATTATTAAAAACAAGCAACAGTCTCAATAAGTTAAAAGATACCGTGCAGATTCCATGCATAGACACATGAGAAAAGAAATGTTTTTAACCTGGATTTAAAAATGTCTACATTTGGTGACAGTTTAATCTCCACTGGCAGCTTGTTCCACTTGTTTGCAGCATAACAGCTAAATGCTGCTTCTCCATGTTTAGTCTGGACTCTGGACTGGACCAGCTGACCTGAGTCCTTGGATCTAAGAGCTCTGCTGGGTTTATTCTCTGAACATATCACAGATATATTTTGGGCCTAAACCATTCTGGGATTTGTAAACCATCAGTAGGCTTTTAAAATCTTTTCTGTGACTGACTGGAAGCCAGTGCAAAGATTTTAAGGTGTGATGTGTTCAGATCTCTCAGTCCTGGTTAAGACTCTAGCAGCACCGTTCTGGATGAGCTGCAGATGTTTTTGCCCTTTTTGTGAAGTCCAGTTAAAAGACCATTACAGTAATCGAGTCGACTGGAGATGAATGCATGGATGAGTTTCTCCTGGTCTTTTTGGGAGAGAAAACCTTTAATTCTGTTGATGTTTCTGAGTTGGTAAAAAGCTGCCTTGATGTGGCTGCTGAAAGTCAGATCTGAGTCTATCAACACTCCAAGGTTACAAACTTGGTCAGTGATTGTGAGGGCCCGAGGCTCAAGATATTTACCAATGCTGACCCTCTTCTCTTTGCTATCAAACAGAATAATCTCAGTTTTGTCTTCATTATATTGTAGAAAATTCTCTCTCATCCAAGAGTTTATTTCCTCCAGACACTGACACAGTACATCTGCTGGGGTGCAGTCATCTGGTGACAGAGACACATAAAGTTGTGTATCGTCTGCATAACTGTGATAATTGATGTTAACGTTCTGCAATATCTGACCCAAAGGGAGCACAAGTTAAACAGAAGAGGTCCAAGAATTGATCCCTGGGGGACTCCACAAGCCATGGCCACTTGCTCAGATTCATAGCTGCCAATTGTAACAAAATAACTCTGGCCTTCTAAATGGGACCTGAACCAGTTAAGGACCACTCCTGAAAGTCCAACCCAGTTTTCCAGCCTGTGCAACAGGATTCTGTGATCTACAGTATCAAACGCAGCGCTGAGATCCAGCAGAACCAGGACTGAAACATAACCAGAATCAGTATTCAACCTAATGTTGTTTAACACTTTGACCAGAGCTGTTTCAGTGCTTATTGGCAGCTGTATTGGGAAACATCCCTGATGCCAGTGAGCTTTTAACTATTTGTAGGAGATCACTTTCTACTGTGGTAAAAACAGTAAAAAGTCAGATGGTATTATGTTCAGAGTGCAAGTTGTTGATTTCAGTTGCTGAACTGTTATCTCCAGGATTTTTAAATCAATAATATCAAATTGTGACATAACATTGAGTTATTACTAGGTTTTAGACACATTAGTTTTCTTGTTGGTCTGTGTGGCGTGAATGTTTTGTCTAATTGTTTTGATTTTCTTGGCTAAAAAGGTTGGCAAATTCATTGTATTTCTCAGTGGAGAGGAGGTCTGGGTTTAACTGTTTAGGAGGATTTGTGAGTTTTTCAATCATAGCAAACAGTTTGAGAATTGCAAAATTGACTGAAATTCACATGCATATGTTGTAGTTTGTTTAAAAAAAAAAAGAAAAGAAATGTTATATTATATATAAAATTATTTTATTATATAAAAGTTATATTAATTTCACCAAAACAGCCCACTTTTATTGTTCTTTATTGGGTTGTTCTTCTGTCCGGCCTGTTGATGACATAGTAGTGTGTATGTGTGAGCGTGTGCGAGCATCCTGTAGAGTGGGGCACGCGTGCTTCGGTCATTGCCATTTATGCTGACCGGAGTGTCTGATGTTGAGCCGCACACCCACACACGGAGGTCACTATTTTTATTTCTGTTGACAGCAAAACTGTTGAATTGGATCCGAGTCCCTATTTTTCATTCCCGCACAACGCAACGCAGAGGAAGAATGCACAGCGAAAGGCACACGCCCGTTACACATATAGCGCGGTTTGAATGGCTTAATGTGACTGGCTTATTAGTAAAT
Organism: Leuresthes tenuis; assembly: GCF_036924035.1. Lineage (NCBI taxonomy): Eukaryota > Metazoa > Chordata > Actinopteri > Atheriniformes > Atherinopsidae > Leuresthes > Leuresthes tenuis. The sequence goes on from NW_027325373.1 coordinate 28,633,423, forward strand.
CTTCTCCTACGTTGTGTGCATTCTTATTATTGGCTGAAACAAGTAAGATATCTGATTGGTTGCAGATAATTCTGTGTTAAAAACAAGACACTTGTAGGTTGATGCAAGTCAGGGTAGTCTCAAAAGTGCACACCAAAGTCCAAAGACCAGAAGCCATTTGTAAAAAAATAAATAAATTGATATTTGTGTGCATCAGTGACACTTTGTAAATCAGATTTGTAAATTGTCCTGCGCATTTGTGAATCGTCCTGTGCATTTGTAAATCGTCCTGTGCATTTTTGAATCTTGTCCTGTGCATTTGTAAATCTCGTCCTGTGCATTTGTAAATCTCGTCCTGTCCATTTGTAAATTGTCGTGCGCATTTGTGAATCTCGTCCTGTGCATTTGTAAATCGTCCTGCGCATTTGTGAATCGTCCTGCGCATTTGTGAATCTTGTCCTGTGCATTTGTAAATCGTCCTGCGCATTTGTGAATCGTCCTGTGCATTTTTGAATCTTGTCCTGTGCATTTGTAAATCTCGTCCTGTGCATTTGTAAATCGTCCTGCGCATTTGTAAATCTCGTCCTGTGTATTTTTGAATCTTCCATCCATCATCTGCCGCTTATCCGGGGGTCGGGTCGCGGGGGCAGCAGCTTGAGCAGAGAAACTCAGACGTCTCTGTCCCCGGCCACTTCCTCCAGCTCTTCCGGGGGGACCCCGAGGCGTTCCCAGGCCAGCCGAGAGACATAGTCTCTCCAGCGTGTCCTGGGTCTTCCCCGGGGTCTCCTCCCAGTGGGACGTGCCCGGAACACCTCCCCAGGGAGGCTCCCAGGGGGCATCCTAACCAGATGCCCGAGCCACCTCATCTGACTCCTCTCAATGCGGAGGAGCAGCGGTTCTACTCCGAGCCCCTCCCGGATGACTGAGCTTCTCACCCTATCTCTAAGGGAGAGCCCAGACACCCTGCGGAGGAAACCCATTTCGGCCGCTTGTATTCGCGATCTTGTTCTTTCTGTCACTACCCACAACTCGTGACCATAGGTGAGGATGGGAACGTAGATTGACCAGTAAGTAGAGAGCTTCGCCTTCTGGCTCAGCTCCCTCTTCACAATGACGGGTCGGTGCAGAGCCCGCAACACTGCAGACGCCGCACCGATCCGCCCGTCAATCTCCCGCTCCATTCGTCCCTCACTCGTGAACATGACCCCGAGATACTTGAACTCCTCCACTTGGGGAAGGATCTCATTCCCGACCCGGAGAGAGCATTCCACCCTTTTCCGGCTGAGAACCATAGTCTCGGATTTGGAGGTGCTGATTCTCATCCCAGCCGCTTCACACTCGGCTGCGAATCGCTCCAGTGAGAGCTGAAGGTCACGGCCTGACGACGCTAACAGAACCACATCATCTGCAAAAAGCAGAGACCCGATTCTGAGGTTGCCAAATCGGACACCCTCAACGCCCTGGCTGCGCCTAGAAATTCTGTCCATAAAAGTTAGGAACAGAATCGGTGACAAAGGGCAGCCTTGACGGAGTCCAACTCTCACCGGAAACGTATCCGACTTACTGCCGGCAATGCGGACCAAACTCTGGCACCGGTCATACAGAGACCGAACGGCCCCTATCAAGGGGTCCGGCACTCCATATTCCCGGAGCACCCCCCAAAGGACTCCACGAGGGACACGGTCGAACGCTTTCTCCAAGTCCACAAAACACATGTAGACTGGTTGGGCGAACTCCCATGCACCCTCCAGGATCCTGCCGAGGGTATAGAGCTGGTCCACTGTTCCACGGCCAGGACGAAAGCCACACTGCATCTCCTGAATCCGAGGCTCGATTATCCGACGGATCCTCCTCTCCAATACCCCCGAATAAACCTTACCAGGGAGGCTGAGGAGTGTGATACCCCTATAGTTGGAACACACCCTCTGGTCCCCCTTTTTAAAGAGGGGGACCACCACCCCAATCTGCCAGTCCAGAGGCACTGTCCCCGATGTCCACGCGATGCTGCAAAGGCGTGTCAGCCAAGACAGCCCTACAACATCCAGAGCCTTGAGAAACTCAGGACGGACCTCATCCATCCCCGGGGCCTTGCCACCGAGGAGCTTTTTGACCACCTCGGCAACCTCAGCCCCAGAAATGGGAGGCCCCGTCTCCGAGCTCTCCGACTCTGCCTCTTCCGAGCACGTGTTGGTAGGATTGAGGAGTTCCTCGAAGTACTCCACAATCTCTTCGAGGCCGTCCGGAAATCGTTCTCCATGGTCTCACCGAACTCCTCCCAGGCCCGAGTTTTTGCCTCAGCAACCGCTGAAGCCGCAGCCCGTCTGGCCTGTCGGTACCTATCAGCTGCTTCCAGGGTCCCACTGGCCAAAAAGGCCCGATAGGACTCCTTCTTCAGCTTGACGGCTTCCCTCACCACTGGTGTCCACCAGCAGGTTCGAGGGTTGCCGCCACGACAGGCACCGACCACCTTACGGCCACAACTCCGATCAGCTGCCTCGGCAATGGAGTCACGGAACATGGCCCATTCGGACTCAATGTCCCCCACCTCCCCCGGGATATGGTTGAAGCTCTGCCGGAGGTGGGAGTTAAAGCTCCTTCTGACGGGGGATTCTGACAAACGCTCCCAGCAGACCCTCACAATACGTTCGGGCCTGCCAGGTCTGATCGGCATCCTCCCCCACCAGCGGAGCCAACTCACCACCAGGTGGTGATCAGTTGACAGCTCCGCCCCTCTCTTCACCCGAGTGTCCAGGACATACGGCCGCAAGTCCGATGATACAACCACAAAGTCGATCATCGAACTGCGGCCAAGGGTGTCCTGGTGCCAAGTGCACATATGGACACCCTTATGTCTGAACATGGTGTTCGTTATGGACAGTCCATGACCAGCACAGAAGTCCAACAACATAACACCACTCTGGTTCAGATCGGGGGGGCCGTTCCTCCCAATCACACCCCTCCAGGTCTCACTGTCATTGCCCACGTGAGCATTGAAGTCCCCCAGCAGAACGAGGGAGTCTCCGGTAGGAGCACTCTCCAGTGCCTCCCCCAGAGACTCCAAAAAGGGTGGGTACTCTGAACTGCTGTTTGGCGCATAGGCACAAACAACAGTCAGGACTCGTCCCCCCACCCGAAGGCGGAGGGAGGCTACCCTCTCGTTCACTGGGGTAAACCCCAATGTACTGGCCCCACCCCCGGGCCTGGCTCCGGGGGGAGGCCCCGGTGTCCCATATCCGGGCAAGGGATCACGAGGTCCAAATTTTTTGTTCATCATAAGGAGTCTTTTGAGCTGTTCTTTGTCTGGTCCCTCATCTAGGATCTGTTTGCCTTGGGTGACCCTACCAGGGGCTTAAAGCCCCGGGCAACATAGCTCCCAGACTCATTGGGGCACGCAAACTCCCCCACCACGATAAGGTGACAGCTCAGGGGGGAGAATCTTGTCCTGTGCATTTGTAAATCTCGTCCTGTGCATTTGTAAATCTCGTCCTGTGCATTTGTGAATCTCGTCCTGTGCATTTGTAAATCGTCCTGTGCATTTGTGAATCTCGTCCTGTGCATTTGTGAATCTCGTCCTGCGCATTTGTGAATCTCGTCTTGTGCATTTGTGAATCGTCCTGTGCATTTTTGAATCTTGTCCTGTGCGTTTGTAAATCTCGTCCTGTGCATTTGTAAATCGTCTTGTGCATTTGTAAATCGTCGTGCGCATTTGTGAATCTCGTCCTGTGCATTTGTGAATCTCGTCCTGTGCATTTTTGAATCTTGTCCTGTGCATTTGTAAATCTCGTCCTGTGCATTTGTAAATCGTCCTGTGCATTTGTAAATCTCGTCCTGTGCATTTGTAAATCTCGTCCTGTGTATTTTTGAATCTTGTCCTGTGCATTTGTAAATCTCGTCCTGTGCATTTGTGAATCTCGTCCTGTGCATTTGTAAATCGTCCTGTGCATTTGTAAATCGTCCTGCGCATTTGTAAATCTCGTCCTGTGCATTTGTAAATCTCGTCCTGTGCATTTGTGAATCTCGTCCTGTGCATTTGTGAATCTTGTCCTGCGCATTTGTAAATCTCGTCCTGTGCATTTTTGAATCTTGTCCTGTGCATTTGTAAATCTCGTCCTGTGCATTTGTAAATCTCGTCCTGTGCATTTGTAAATCGTCCTGTGCATTTGTAAATCGTCCTGTGCATTTGTAAATCGTCCTGTGCATTTGTAAATCTCGTCCTGTGTATTTTTGAATCTTGTCCTGTGCATTTGTAAATCTCGTCCTGTGCATTTGTAAATCTCGTCCTGTGCATTTGTAAATCTCGTCCTGTGTATTTTTGAATCTTGTCCTGTGCATTTGTAAATCTCGTCCTGTGCATTTGTAAATCTCGTCCTGTGCATTTGTGAATCTCGTCCTGTAAATTTGTAAATCGTCCTGCGCATTTGTAAATCTCGTCCTGTGCATTTGTAAATCGTCCTGTGCATTTGTAAATCGTCCTGTGCATTTGTAAATCGTCCTGCTTATTTGTAAATCGTCCTGTGCATTTTTGAATCTTGTCCTGTGCATTTGTAAATCTCGTCCTGTGCATTTGTAAATCTCGTCCTGTGCATTTGTGAATCTCGTCCTGTAAATTTGTAAATCGTCCTGCGCATTTGTAAATCGTCCTGTGCATTTGTGAATCTCGTCCTGTGCATTTTTGAATCTCGTCCTGTGCATTTGTAAATCGTCCTGCGCATTTGTAAATCTCGTCCTGCGCATTTGTAAATCTCGTCCTGTGCATTTGTAAATCTCGTCCTGTGCATTTGTGAATCTCGTCCTGTGCATTTGTGAATCTTGTCCTGCGCATTTGTAAATCTCGTCCTGTGTATTTTTGAATCTCGTCCTGTGTATTTTTGAATCTCGTCCTGCGCATTTGTAAATCTCGTCCTGTGCATTTGTAAATCTCGTCCTGTGCATTTGTAAATCTCGTCCTGTGCATTTGTGAATCGTCCTGTGCATTTGTGAATCGTCCTGTGCATTTGTAAATCGTCCTGTGCATTTGTGAATCGTCCTGTGCATTTGTGAATCGTCCTGTGCATTTGCAAATCGTCCTGTGCATTTGTAAATCTCGTCCTGTGTATTTGTAAATCGTCCTGTGCATTTGTAAATCGTCCTGTGCATTTGTAAATCTCGTCCTGTGCATTTGTAAATCGTCCTGTGCATTTTTGAATCTCGTCCTGTGCATTTTTGAATCTCGTCCTGTGCATTTTTGAATCTCGTCCTGTGCATTTGTGAATCTCGTCCTGTGCATTTGTGAATCTCGTCCTGTGCATTTGTGAATCTCGTCCTGTGCATTTGTGAATCTCGTCCTGTGCATTTGTGAATCTCGTCCTGTGCATTTGTGAATATCGTCCTGTGCATTTTTGAATCTTGTCCGGCGCATTTGTAAATTTCGTCCTGTGCATTTTTGAATCTCGTCCTGTGCATTTTTGAATCTCGTCCTGCGCATTTTTGAATCTCGTCCTGTGCATTTGTGAATCGTCCTGTGCACATGTGAATTGTCCTGTGCATTTGTGATAATTGAGACTGATTTAGCTCTACAGGAAAGCTCCGCTCTTGAGGATGAGATTCTGAGTTTGCAAAATGACATTGAGATCAAAACCAGATCAACATCCACTCAACATGGAGAACATCTCGTGTTCTGGAAACTACTGATGGAGGAGAAGTCTCCAAATCTCAGAAGATGTTCCTTGAACCTGACAGCTCTTTTTGGATCAACTTTTTTGTGCGAGTCTGCTTTCTCACATATGCAAATCATCAAGTCCAAGTACAGATCAACAATGACTGATGACCACCTTGCAGCCTGCCTACATCACCAGCTCCTACACTCCTGACTACGAGATGCTAGTCTCCTACTCCCAGTGCCAGGTGTCCCACTAGGGCAGAAAGTGATTTCCTTTTTTCAAACTCAGAGATCTTCCTGTTTCGTATTTGGTTTATTTTTCTGTTTGACTCATATTAAGGTCAGTTATGGTTATCGCTCATCAGGCAGGTTTGTGTGTGTGTGCGCGCATGCGTGTGGGTGAGGAGCAGAGAGCGTGGATGTGTGTATGTGTTTGAGAGAGGGAGGGTTTGTGATGTGATGTCTAGTGGTTGTGTGACAACAAGAAAAACTGTTGTGGGGTTAGTTACTGCGGGCTGGAAATGATGTGTGTGAGTTTGCGATGTTGACACTGGACTGGTAGATCTCGGGAGGTTGGCTACTTGAAAAGTAAATCTTGGGTCAAAAAAGGTTGGACACCCCGCTCTAGTCTATCACTGATACACCCAACAGCTGCAAAGTTATCTGACTATGTCTGGTGATGACAGGACTCTGAGTTGTCAGACATATAATCCTTCAGTCCTACAAACTGTGGCCGGTTTGTCAGATAGTCAACAATCCAAGTGGTTTTGGAGGCACCCACCTGTATTTTCTGGAGCTTCTTACATAACAGTGCAGGCTGAATTGTAGTACGAAGTACAAAAGAAATCAAAGAAAAAACATGATTGTTGTGGTTGTCTAGATATGAGGGAAGCAGGTAGATGGTGGCATCTTCTATCCCAGTCCCCAGACGATAAGTTAACTGCAGTGGGTCCTGAAAGGTGTTCACTTGCTTATTAAGGGGAGCTAGTAACAGTCCCCAAGATTTTCTCTATATGGGATTTTAGGGCAACTGGTCTGTAGTCACTTAGGACGGGACAGCAGACTGGACTGGAACTTTCTCCTGACTCAGGCTAAGGTTGAAGAGGTGCTGTAAAATCTCACATACACCATAAGAAAAAATTAAGGGCTATAAAAACTTGAAAATTCTAGGTAACTGGATGCAATAGATTTTTTATTTTTAGAACAATCAACATGCACCACATCTACTTCAGCAGAAGAGAATCACTGTCTTAATGCAGCAAACCCAAGTGCAGAACAAGTAGCTCCATAACAATAATAACTTCCAAGTGTTATTGCCCTGTGGTCAAATACATTCAAAACATTTTTACCATGTAGTAAACAAGTCATTGTGCATTGCATTACAATTAGAACAACAGCAACAACATTGCTGACATATCTCAAGTGGCTGTGTCAAACACAAATATGCAAAACCTGTAAAAGCACCTGTGAGGTTCACAGCACAACAGTTTATATGCCAGTTAAATACATGCAGTTCAACATTGTAAATTAGGTAGAATTATCCAACTGAATAAAACACCCATTAAAAACAAAACAAAAAAAGTTTGCCATGCATGTAGCCAAAAGCAACGTAAAGCAATGCTCCTACCATTTTTTTTCCTTTTGGTTATTAGCCTCGCGACCCTGATCCAGACAAGAGAATAACATTTTTTAGTTTAATTAGCTTCATTCCAATTAACGGTAGTAAACGGGATTCACTCTTCTTAGTCATCAGATAAACTTTGTACGTGGTGTAAATGGTGTACACAGTCCTGTTTGCCAGTTGCGATTGGTTTATTCACCCAGTTATGTCATTTTTAGAGTCAAATTAGCGAGTGATGTTATTTTTTAATCAAACACTTACAGGAAGTAAAGCGCAGCTACAGCACAAGAACAACAGGAAGAATTAGGTCAACAAAATAAAATGTCTATGTACGAGGAGAAGGACAAACATTTCATTTAGTTGTCTTCTTAAAGCAAACAGGAACCTGGAAAGTTTATCTGATGACCAAGCAGAATGAGTCCTGTTTACTACCATGCATTTATTTGTTGTTAATGCACACACAGTCTAAACAATTATATTTATCCTCTTGTCTGGATCTCGATTGAGATTACAAGAAAAAAAATGTTATATATCGCTTTAAGAATGGCCTTTTTTTAGTCAGGCTTTAGCTTACAGTAAAAGCATTGTTTTGAGGTTCCTGACACGCTGGGTGCAGTTGGTGGAAAGTTTCATAAAGATGGTCTCGATCACTTCAAAGGTGTACCTATTTTCTTTGGGGAAATTGATGTTCAAGGCATAGAACAGGCCAAACAGCAAGGTGAATGCAGTGGGGAGATCTGGGAGATATGTGAGGACAATGTCCTCTTCCAACGCAACAGCAATATTCTGGACTCATGACAGCAAGGTAGGGGCACCATCATCTTCAAGGACAGTGAGGATACTAATCTTGAGTCATCTGGTCAGACAGTTTCCTGATTTAAAAACATGTGGATGGTGCCAAATTTGGAGATAACTGAAAATGAAAAATTAATCTTAAAATTTTGAGCCGCCCACTGTACTCACCATGAATGTCCTGAAGAGCTTCTCTGAATCCTCGCAAAGAAACAGGGGTAGACCTTGAAGGGATGTGTTCCTTCTGTGTAGTCCAATGTCAGATGTCTGAAGCCCCCCAGCCAAAAAAAATAAACTACTTGTCAGAGAAGTGATCAACACTGTATTATTACGTAAGTGGTGTTGCCTCCTTAGAGCAACAATTAGAGACTGAGCCACAGATAGGTATGTTCCAATAATAAACATTTAGATTTATCTCAAGTGATCAGTTTATCTGGTGATCAAGCTTGTCAAGGGGTTTTTCCATTTCTTGACCAATAGCACCCGTCTTGGCACAGTTTAATTTCAGCAGGCGAGTAGAGGACTCATCTGAGGCTGACCTGAAGGTCTCCAATAGCTCCTTGGTGGTGACACGGTAGAACTCTGCACAGATCTGTTGAACACAAAAGCAGAGTCACAATTCAGTGTAAAACATTTATTTCAAATTAAAATATCACTGTAAATAATTGCTGTTGTGTTTATAGGAATCAGTTTAAATTGTTTATTTCAAAGTCACACCTTTTGTTTTCTTAGACGATTTCCAAGATGAACCAAAAACTTATGTTCACTACATATCTCGGAATTCACATAATTCGCAGGAATAAATGTGACTTCTCTTGCCGTTTGACAGTCCTACTGTGTGATCTGGAAAGGTGTGACCTGAGTGCACCAGCTGTTTTGAAGTTAGACGCACAGTCAATATGGATACAGAGCCAGTGTGTTCCTCTTCCGTGTCATAGCCGGTGGTGTCTCGAAAGAACATCTTGGTTGAACCCAACAAATGTTCAGAAATTGCACTGCAAATATGACCTAAAATGAAAATTAGCAGGAGACAACAATAAGTTGGTTGTTTTAACCAGAACACATGAAAAAAATACAATCTTAAAGCTGATATTACAAACTCAGTAATCAGGAAAAGAAGCTCATCTCATCCACACTAGTCTAGAAATGTTAGTAACTGTAGCCCATTTTACATTATTTTGCTCAGGATTAAAGAGGACATTGTTTTTAAAAAATGTATATATATCATTAATTTAATTCTCATCCTTTGCCTTGTTTGTCATTCATGAATTCATATTTCACATGATTGGTTGTGCCACAAACGAGCACTTGATTTCACAGAGAAACAGCCAGGTAAAATATTTTTCTGTGTTAGACTTAGCTGCTAAAGTATAGACCGAATCAGCTGTTTGTTTGTCACGTGATTAAGTGTATGCGTCGCTTAGCAACACTAATTTGCATAGATGTAGCAAATTTGCATTTTTGCTACAAATAGCACCCCCTAAAGGTCACAGGTCATCGAAATTTTTGGGCCTCTTAAAGAAGGGGTCATGAGTCTGCGCTAGAAGTTTGACGTCAAAAGATCAAACGGTTGCTGTTTGTTGCCTCACTTCCTGTTTGGCGTCGTTGCCGCAAAGTTTGATTGGTTGTGGTGGGTGAACAAAGTTGAAATTGAAAATTCCATCTCCTAACTTTTGTGCGGATTGGTCCAAAGATTGTCTGTGCCAATTTTCGTGAGAATCGGTCAAACTTTTCGACTGCTGAAAATTTTTGAAGGTTTTCAACAAAATCCAAAATGGCAGAAAATCTAGTTAGGCAAACAGACAGAGGTTGATGTCATAGTGTACATTGGACTTATCATGATCCAAGGATTCCAATGGTACCTCATTTGTGAAACTTGGACCAATGAACCCAAAGTTATGCAGCTGAATGCACTTCAAACTTTGACGTGTTCGTGGCGCTAGAGAGTTTGCTTTTTGAGCATGAAATTTCTTGACTTTACTAATGGCACTGTCCTGAATACTTGTGCCAAATTTCACAACTTTTTTTGTGTTTTGTGCCATAGACTTCAATTGCAGAAGAAAGTAGAAGAATAATAGGAAAAACCACTAACTCAATGGGTGCCTGCTCTGCTGCTAGGCCCCCAAAAAATGTCAACAACGTATGGACAAATAAGGGCTTGTGGTCAGATTAGCCTGATAATTTGTCTGCCTTTTTCTGCGTATATGAAATCGCTTATGGGTGGTTATAGTCACCATTTGCAAATATGGAGAATTATTTATAGCTTAATTGTAGCTGTGTTCAGTTGATCAGACAGCATAAAAGCAAAATAGTTGACGTTTGATATTATTCTCACCTAGTTTGAAGTCATCAATGCACATTCACTTGAAAGTGAAACTTGTGTTTGAAATCTTTTTACTTTACTTGACAATAAATGTAAGAAGAAATACATAATGTACAAAAAAGCAAAAGGTTTAACCTCTCAATTTTTTTTTTGCTTCAGATTTAGGATTCATTGGATGATGACAGCTCTGTCGGTTTTCCAGAAAACCCTTTTGACAGCTTTATTGTTTTTCAAATAAAGTTCAGGTTGTAGGTTATTTTTTATTTATTTTTTTAAAATTTTTTTAAAGCCCCTTTGGTCTTGATGAATTAGAATATGCAATAAATGAGATCCGTTTATGAAAATATGTCAGAGTTGACCAAGTTGACCTTCAGTTTTTCTTCTGAGGCCATGCTGGACCTGCTAGTTTACTGCTCATTGTCATTTACTCGCTCCTTCATGTCCTCATAAGCCTCCCATGTTTCCATTTGCTGACAGTCTATTGCTTGATGAGAAATATGGTCCTTTCCATGGGCTTGGCTTTCTGGAATTGTCTTAGAATGTTTAGATGCAAGTGTGAACATGTAAGTTTGGCACCACCCTGTCATCATTCTACACTGTATTAACAGTTTGTGTGAATTTTAATTCAGTTAGGTATTTCTCATTGAGCAGCGAGCTTTCTTGCACATCAAAAATTGCAAACACTCTCTTCCAGCAGGCCACACACACATATGTCTTTGTGTAAATACAACAATTTTCTTTAGAAAATAAATTGTTGTTTTTATATTTGGCAACATTTTTAAATTGATACATTTAGTTGTGTGTTTATATTTATCATTTCCACACTACACACCACATTATATTTCTACATTATACTGCAGAAAACAGATTTTAATCATATGCGTCTGAAGATTATTCTCAGACACATTTGGTTGAATCTGGTTGAATTTGAATCTGTTAGCTTTACTTCAGTTACTTTTGTTTCATCCTAATCTTACTTTACCATTAATATATGTAACTTTTCTGCATATTAATGTGGTTTGTTCAGTATGTAATATATATATATGCACATTTTCAAGGCAGACAGACGTAATGAAATGAAGTGATTGTGCTATTAAATTGATTCTGGGAATTGTTTGATAAAAGCTGGAACTTGTGTGATATTTGTGTACTTAGGCCCTTCCACGTGGAGCCCAGGAACATTGTAGATGATGACCCACAGGAAAGAATCTCTGCTGAGGCTGCCATACTCAACAGCAGAGTCCATTACTACAGCAGACTGACAGGTTCCTCTGACAGACTGTTGGTAGGTCAAGTCACATGTAGTTGCTATATTAATGAATGCAGTATAACCATATTTCATGAGCTTGTAGGTTAACTTATGTTATGGAAACTGTATATTGATGATCATCAGTGCATTTTATGTATCTTACAAACATTCAGCAATTAATTAGAAATGTTAACAAAAATGTTACAAAAATAATGATACAACATTGCTTGCACATAATGAGCAGTACTGAAAATGTATGTTTTCTGCAGAACAGTTTTTTTCTTGAAGAATGTTTAGCTGCCTTAAATGTGGTACTTGACCCTTGGATGTTAGAATTGAAGTCTGGTGTCAGATATCCAGAGCACACAGGAAAGAGTATGGTGATAGGGAATTTTGTTGTGGTGAGAAAGGGCCCGGTTATGAAGGACTTTGGTGTAGTGAAAATCTTTTAAATGAATCTTATTAGACTGGATTGATTAGATTTAGCTTTATTGCCGTTGCACATGTCACAGGTACAGGCAACGAAATACAGATTGCATATAACAAGAAGTACTTGTAGTAGGATAGTACTTGTAGTATGATAGGGTATATACGAAAGTATAGGTATGTACAGTGGACTATAACTATATGGTAAGTATAACCATACAGTGTATACAGTGGTGCAGATTACTACTGGGTGTTACGGGATAACAATAAAGTCTCCCAGGCTGAGGAAATAAAACGAGGGGAACTTATGGGTGAGGTTATACAGTTATTTATTTTGAAAGTAATAGTAACACAAAACCGAAAAGAAAATCACAACCCTAACAGAACCTGTTGAGAAAATCAGGAGCCTAAATGATTAAGATCAGATTTTGTTGTCATGTACATGCAGGGAATACACAAAATTTGTCCTCTGCATTTAACCCATCCACGTTGGCACCTGTTGAGCACATGCCATACACTGGGGCGTTGGGCAGCCATTCACAGCGCCCGGGGAGCATGGGGGTGCGATTGTCAGTACCCCCAACTGGAAGTAGTTTTTTTTCCATTTGAAAAGCAAATCTGCGGAGATCTTTAGAAAAGAAATGTGAATCAGACATTTCACCCTGACTGGTATGAAGTGAATAAACAAGGCTTTGTTTTAATGCCAGATGGTGGCAGTGTAAGCCGTATTGCTTGTGGTTGTGATTTAGTAGAAAAGGTTCTTAAACTAAAAAGAAACAAACCTTGAAGTGTTAAAACACATACAAACAAAAAAATTGAAAGCACTTTTCTTCAGGCAATACTTTAATCTCTGAGAATATCTTTTGCCTTGTCTGCCTGTATGTCACCAGAGAGTGGGAGGAGAGGATGCTGACTTTGTCTATTTGCCGCTTATAGTTTTTCTTTCCTGTGCTTTGTCAGGGCAAAGTTGCTCTTCTTGCAGCACAGTTTGTTTTAGATGCAGTGCCTGTGTTCAAATTTTGTATAGACCTTGGATCCTACGTCTCACCTATTCCCTTCATGGTGGGTTAGCTCGGTACCTACCTACTACAGACGACTACCAGCAGTAACCATGTCCGACCATCACATCGCCTTGACGGACAACTTTCCTCAATTCCACTACAGTTTCTTGAATTTCACACATAGTTTCCATCGAGAGGTATTCTGGCTAGCAGTTAGCGCAGCCAGGCAGCATCATTCGTTGGTCAGCATGGCTTTCAGCTATTCCATCTCACAACTCCACTGACTAAAACCCATAATTACTCCTGGAATCAACATCCCCATCATCGATGAACTTGGTCTTCAATGTCTCAATGTTACATTCACAGAGGCTCTGGTCGAAAATTAATTTTCCATAACCAGCAAAGCTGCTCTGCTACAAACATCCCGTCTTTATGGTCACCTGTCGCATGTCTGACGCGTAATCAGAGCATCGTTGCACCAGCTGCCATGAACTCAGGAAACACTGCGAGATCCCTGTGCACTGGGCTGGATGGAATTCATGGAGGAGATTCCAGTCTGCGCGGAGCGTATTTCAATGTTCTGCGACCTGTGCAGAGATTCATCCCACATTCGTTGGTCAAAGTCAAACTATTCAATACTCAATAAATCAACAATAAATCCACCCTGATTGAAAAACACATCAGGAAGAAAGGATTGGACTTCATGTGCTTAACAGAAACCTGGCATCAGCCAGAGGTTTACTCCAACCTCAGTGAAGCCTGTCCCCTCGGTTACAGTTACTTGGAGGCAGCACTGGCCACGGTGGTGGCCTAGCAGTCAGCCACCAACAGAACCTGGAGCTGTCCCCCATCCCGCTGCCCACAAAAACATCCTGCGAGTATTATGCATTTAAATGTAAGCCCCCCTTTCCCATGACTGTTCTCCTCATCTACCGACGCCCTAAACCCAACTCCACTTTCATCCTGGAAATGTCTGCTCTCCTCTGTGGATGTAACGATATGGAAATTTTGATATCTCGATTATCGTGACCAAATTATCACGGTTAACGATATTATTGCGATATTCTCAATTGCTGTACAAATGTCCAAAAAACACATACATTGAAATCATTTCATGAAATGCTTTTCTTGCATACTAAAACATTAGAAGTCAAAATCTTATCAAAATTAAACTTTCACATTAAAAGGGCAAGGACAAGACACAGTCCCAAGTTACTCGCAAGACTTGGATGAGGCTGTTATTACATATCCCTATAATCCACAGAGATAATGAGATTAATTCAAACATACACGGTAATTTTTCTTGCATAAAATTTCACCGTGATTTACCGTCATACCGTTACATCCCTACTCTCCTCACAACGCTCTGCACTACCTCTGCCAATACCATTATCCTGGGAGATTTAAATATACATGTCACACCCCTTCATGCCACTCCACTGCTGATTTCCTTTAGCATCTGGACTCCCTCAACCTACAACAACATGTAGAAGTCCACACACACTCAAAGGGGTACACACTGGACCTGGTCATAACAAACTCCACCTCCATCACCAACCTACAGGTTCACGAGCTTTGTGTGTCTGATCACAAAGTTGTATCAATGGAGTTGCCCTTCTCTTCTCCCCAAACCAAACCCATACGGCAGATCCACTTCAGAAATCTGAAAAATATCAGCACGGATGCCCTGGCTCTGGACCTTAAACTTCTCTCCTCTGGCTCTACTGACTTCCTCTTTGGCGCTGAGTTAGTGGATACCTACAACCAGTCCCTGAGCAGTCTTCTGGACCTTCACACCCCCATAACATCCAGGTCAGTCTCTTTCTTGTGCTCAGCACCCTGGTACACCTGCGAACTGCGTAAGATGAAGGCTGCTGGGCATGTTGGGCATGCTGTTCACAAACAAGATACAGAGAGCACAGGAAGGCGTATGCAGAAGCTCTGGGGGATGCACAGTCCTGGTTTTATTCCACTGTCATCAACAACAGCCATCATATGTCATCATATCTTCAGCCCTGCTGAAGGCAAACGCCTCTGTCATCTCTCCATTCATCCCCAAGAACACAAACCACTCCCTCCTGGCTGGCCATATCCCATCTGAAGTAAAAACTGCTGTCATCAGACCACTACTGAAAAAACCTGCCCTGGATCCAGAAGCTTTCTCCATCTACAGGCCCATTTCAAATCTTCCATTGCTGTCTAAGGTTCTGGAAAAAACTGTTGCAGCACAACTTCAGAATCACCTCAAATACAATAACCTTTTTGAGAAGTTTCACTCTGGTTTTTGCCCTGGCCATAGCACTGAAACAGCCTTGGTCAGGGTCACGAATGACCTCCTGATGGCAGCAGACACCGGTTCTCCATCTCTTGTCATCCTTCTGGACCTAACAACTGCTGTTGACACAGTTCATTACAACATCCTCCTTCACCTTCTGAAATACACCATTGGACTCTCCGATAACGTACATAACTGGTTCACCTTATCTGACCGACAGAATGGAATACGTCGCCCTGGGCAAAGCAAAGTCACACACCCACAACGTCACCTGCGGTGTCCCTCAGGGCTCACTGCTGGGGTCCACCCTCTTCACCCTCTATCTGCTTCCTCTGGGCAATATCACCAGCAGGCATGGGGTATCCTACCATTGGTATATGTTGATGAAACACAGCTCTACCTGAGGACAACCCCCACTTCTCCTGTTTCCCTCTCAACAGCCACACTCACCACCTGCCTGGAGGAGATAGAGGTGTGGATGAAGCTCAATTTTCTTCAGCTGAACAGCTCAAAAACACCACATGGCACACCACATTAGCTCCGCTCTTCCACCATCACCTGTATCACCTTCTCTGACCAAAATATTCTCCTTTCCACATCTGTCACCAACCTAGGTGTTAAAATGGACCCCCAACTCACTTTTGACACCCACATCAAACACCTCTGTAAGACAGCTTTCTACCACCTCAGGAACATCTGCAAACTCCGTCCAACACTGACCCTGGCAGATGTAGAGAAGCTCGTCCACACTTTTGTCTCCTCCAGGCTGGATTACTGTAATGCTCTCCTCATCAGAATCTCTAGCAAAAACATCCAGAGACTGCAATACTTTCAAAACTGCACTGCCAGGGTCCACAAATACGACCACATCAACCCCTTCTGAAATTCTTTTACTGGCTCCCTGTCCCATTCAGAATTGAAAACAAGGTCTCCCTCCTCACTCATCAGTGCATTCACGGACATGCCCCCCATTAACTAAAGGAATTCCTCACCCTCCAGACCAAGACCTGCACTATGGGCGATCGGGCCTTTTCCTCTGCAGCTCCGAGGCTGTGAACACCCTCCCTAACCACCTGAGGGCCCCACAGACTGCAGAGACTGCAGTCTCTTTTAAACGAGACCTAAAAACTCATCTTTTTAAGAAAGCTTATTGCTAAAATATCTTTCATAGGCTCTCCTTTTAAATGTATATTAAATTTTTCTTGTATTATATTTCTTCTCTGTAGCACTTTGCGTTTTTGCTGATACGAGTCCCTTCTGCCTTACAGGGAGCAGACAGTGGTGTTGATTCCACTGGAGTCATTCGAGGCTGTGGGACTCTGTATTCTGAGAGCAAACAGTGGCGACCTCTCTGAGTGCAACTATTATTCTCATGTATAGGAACAATATTTGTAAAATAAGCAGTTACACAGAAGTAGAAATGATTATGTGAGCATAAAGTATAAGATCTTTTAAATCAAATATACATATACCATGTAGATATTATATTATATTGTGCATATATGTCCACTTTTTAAATTCTAAGATTTAACTCATCAAGATGAAATGTAAAATCAGCTGGTTCGTATCAAATCCTAAAATACAAGCTTAAATAAACACTATGAAATGTGAGTCTATGTCATTGTTCAACAAAAACTAAGCATAAATGAAGAAGCAGTGTGTGAAACAAAAAAATTAGCACAGAAAATCCACAATCGTCCATTCACACACACACACACACACACTCATACAATATGTCTTAGTTTACACCGTGTCACAGGCTACACAGTGCTTTCTTCTATCCCACACATTCATACACTGATCAATGCATTGATGGGTGTGGGGGCTTCAGTTTCTTGCTCAAGGACCATTCGACATGCAGTCTGGGGAAGCCGGGAGTCTAATCACCGACCTCTAATCGCCGATTGGCAGATGACTGCTCTCCTTCCGAAGCTACAGTGACCCCCATTAATGTGTTAACTTGCATGTAATCTTCAGTGCCACTTCCAATAAATTACTGGCTAAAAAAGACTGGTCTGAAATAAATTATGGAGGCACTAATTACTGCTCACAAAAAGGGCAAGTGAGGAGTTTAAAAAAAAAAAATGTATATATATACATTTAATGGAAAAAATATTTATTTGAATATTCTTGCAGTAGAGGTAGGTGGATTTATTACAGTATTTGAATAAAATTATGTAAATGTAATGCCTTTATTTTTGTAATAGCTAATGTCACTTTAACTTGAGGACTTTGATTTTTGTATCTTTAGCATCTGTGGCTTTTTTTCCTCTCTTTAGAGTCCTCCAAACCATGTGATCCCCCAGCCAGAGGAGATCTACATCTACAGTCCACTTGGCACAGCTTTTAAGGTGGCAGACGGTGACTCTGCCTCTAAAAATCCAAGTATAATTACCATGTAAGCCCTATCAGCATCAGTCAGCCTGAGTAAAATGTTGTTTTTTTCATAATGAAAATGTTTGGATGCTTTTATCGTATCTTATTTATCATGCTTATCTCTTTTTGCAGCTTTGCTATATGGAACACAATGATGGGTACATCAATACTCAGTATACCATGGGGTATTAAGCAGGTGATTTGCTTTAGGTCTCATAGTTTAGATACCCAGCTTGCTTAATGCCACATATAATATGACCTCAATTATTTTTTAACAGCAAATATGGAGCTTGTGTGTACATAAATTAGTGCTAAAAACCAAATAAACCTTTTTTTATCTGCATCTTCTCAGGCAGGTTTCACTCTAGGGATCCTCATCCTCATCTTCACTGGCCTGCTCATGCTTTACTGTTGTTACATCGTCCTTAAATCACCAAAGGGAATAAGTATGTTTTGCAACTTGTCCTCCTCCTTTACCAAATCAAACAAACTTGCTTTAATTGTTTAGAAATTTAACAAAATCTATAAAACGACCTGTCCAGGGTGTACCCTGCCTCTCGCCAAATGACAGCTGGGATAGGCTCCAGAGGCTCCAAACCCCCCGCAAACCTGGAAAACCCCGCAAATTAGGCGGGTATAGAAAATGGATGGATGTATAAAAAGTTGTTTCTTTGCCGACTTTAGTGATGTATGCGGCCTCTTCCTTCAACTGTACTTCTGCCATTAGGAAAAGCAGACCATAATCATCTATGCAAAACATGTGTAACCATCTACATACTGTGCTGTAGATGGTTCAAATAAAAGTGTCTCATTCGTCTCCATGACATAGTTGCGTTATACTGCCGTCATGCACCAGGGGCTCAGTACATCTTCGGCGTTAAGTTTACATTGAATTATGGTCTGCAACGGTCAGGGATTCCTCATCACAGAGTGGTGTTCTCTTTTCATGCTGCGATTATCAGTTTTGTGGCCGTTTTAAAAAAATAAAAAATATATATATATATGATTTTGATTCATTGAGAATAAATACTGCAGCCTGTCTGCTGACCTAATCTAATGTTACACCCGAGCCTGAAAGTGAACATATTTAAACTTAAAGGGTGGTTTCTCTCTATTACATACCCTGGAAATTGGAGTTTTATTCTCTATTATTTCACTGTTGACTTTTTATGTAAGAATATCTTCTCTGTGTTTTGTTTAGTCTGCGAGAACACAACCGACTGGGAATTCCCTGATGTTTGTAGGTACTACTTTGGCAAGTTTGGCCAGTGGTCCAGTTTGATCTTCTCCATGGTGTCACTTATTGGAGCCATGGTGGTCTACTGGGTCCTCATGTCAAACTTCCTCTACAACACTGGGCAATTTATCTACAGTAAGTCACAATGACAAGACATAAGTGTCACATTAACATGTTGTTTGGCACTGTTCCTTTGCTGTGGTTACTCTTTTCTACTCAGTGTATAATTAAGTTAAATTTATTTTATGTGCATGGCATCAATTCAACAACAAATGTAATTTAAAGAAACTTTAAAGACATATTTTTATGGAAAGTTAGCTTTTTTTTCTGTGGTTGAGTGCATAAATTTGGGTGCCTGAAGGTAATTTGTTTATTGAATGCTTTCTAATTGAATGGTTACATTCTATGATAAAGACAACCTGCAGTGGTATGAATAAGTTGTGTTTTTGGCACAAAAATCCTCATTCTCCTTGCTGTAATGAACATTGTGGACTGCTCTTGGTGTGTTAACAGTGAGTTATCAACATGTTTCTGATAAAGATGCAAGTTTCCAAGCACAATTATTTAATGACGTTATTTCATACAAAATGTTTAAACGCAGGAATTAATTAAACACATTCATTACTATGAGACACATTTGTCACACTGTTCACATCTTCAACTTGGTCCATTACTGTTGATGAGAAAGCGTTGTTTACGAGCTTTTGTTGCTAATTCAAAGCTACACTGCTAAACATTTTTCCTCTCGGATCAATAAAGTGGGAGATGGGAGCGTTTTTGGTATGACTGGAGGAATAGCTTCATCGTGTTTGCTTTTACAGTATTAAATTGTACACTGGATACACAGGTTTTGATGACCGGCAATGTACGTAAACACCCCATATGATATAAATCTTTGTCAGTGACACCCAGCACGACACTGTCTCCTCAGCCAATGTACAAACATATATAACTGATCCTTCATTGATGTCTTGTGGTACCATGATGGTTGAACCTCTCTGGGTGCTCCTTCTTTGGCTGGCTCAGCTGTTATTGTTCATGATAAGGAGAAGCCATAGCGTTTGTCAACAACAACCCCAGAAAGTTATGGAAGGAGTGAGCAGTTGCTCACTCTTAGCCCCTCCGAACTGGCTGGTCTAAAGAAAACTGTTTTAGTAGGGGTGAGAGAAGTGCCACATTGCATAAACCAACAGACATGACATCAAATGACTAGTTTAGTTTCTCTAGTTTAGCTTATTATGCTGTAGTAATAGTTCTGTTATAATTATCTTAGTAGATTTAGTGAAATATCTGTCTTTATGTATGACTTTGTTCACTACATACAGTTACTTATGTACAATCCTAACAAAATATGCCAAATATAGAGGGGGATGGTGATTGGGGGTTTGAATAGATGACTTTGTCCTTTTGAAAAGAGTGATTAAATAGCACTAATGACATACCACAAATAACTGTTTCTGAAATATGGTAATTTAGCAAAAGGAAATGGAAAATGATAAGTGGTAGTAGTTTTCTTTTTATTAAGCTGATTGCTTCTTCTTTCTATAGACAAAGCTCTAAATGTCAACATGTCAGATTCAGAGTTTGGGACTAATGGCTCAGATAGAGGTGAGTAATCTGCATCTTGAAACTAAGCTTTTACATAAATGAAGGTTCTAACAGCATTAACATGATAGTACTTAAGTCTTTTCTCCAAGATCTAGGACCACTGCTTTGATGAGCAGCCAGATTTTATACTGAAAAACCATTTCTGACATGAACTTCTTTCTATTACTTTGCTGAGTAACTATTTACTCTTACAATGAGGTAACTGAGTTACTAACTCAATTACGTTTTGGGGTAAGTAATTTGTAACTGTAACTGATTACTTTTTTTAAAGTAAGATGACCGACACTGATGGCAAGGAGGATAGACATTGGCACTGATCTTAAAGAAGCTGCTGCCCATCATGACTTTGTCCCCATTATTCACAAGTGGAACCATTCAAGACAGTTGCCAAACTTAGTTGACGACCCATCAAATTATCTGTTGAAAGCAGAGAGAAATGTCAAAAACAAGAGCTTAATCTTGGACTCTATAGACCTCTGGTAGCATGTTAAATGTCAAAGTTCATGACAGTGCGATTGGGAAAAGACTGAACAGGGGTTCCCTGGAGAGAGTTTGGTCATCACCATTTTGTGGAAAACTGATCACAGCATATATGCAACACTTTGTGCTAACTGTCAGGCATATATTGGTGGAGGCCTGATGATTTGGACTTGTTTTGTAGCCACAGGACCTACAACACCTTGCAGTCATTGAATCAATCATTTGCTCCTCTGTATACCAAAGTATTCTAAAGTCAATTGTGGGGCCATCTGTCCAACAGCTTGGCTGAAAATTTGTTTGTGCAACAGAACAATGACCTCAAGCACACAAGCAAATCAACTACAGAATAGGTGAAAAAGACTACAAAAAGGGCGAACTGTTACACAACCTGGATTAAAACAACACTGTGCCTCCTGAATCCAATGTTCGACTGTCACTCGAGGATCTTTTCCAACACCCTGGAGTAGACTTTTGGGGGAAGGCTTAGTATTGTGTCTCCCAATAGTTGGAGCACACAAATGCAGTCCAGAGTTTTAGCTTCTGCAACCACTGATGCAACAACCCTCTTGACCAGATGACACCTATCAGCTGCTTCAGGTGATGGGTAATGACAGATGATGGTCAGTTGACAGCTCTGGACTTCTCTTCACCTGAATCTCCAAGATACAAGTTTGATGATAGGACCATAAAATGGATAATCAGCCTTTGGCCTAAGGTGGCCTGGTACCAAGCACACTTATGTACCACCTCTTGTTTGAATGTGGTGTTCATTCAGGACAATTCATAACTTGCACAGAAGTCCACTAGTTCAGATTAGGGAAACATTTACTCCAAATAACAACCTTTACAGCCACTCATTGCCCACAGGGGCATTGAAGTCACCCAGGAAAACAATTTAATCCTCAGTTAGCCAAGGAGCGTGTGACTATTCCCACACCCACCTGACACCTCTCCACCTGGGAAACTCTGGAGTTTGATAGAGTCCAGCCCCTCTCAGGAATTTGGTTCCAGAGCCTTCACTGTGCGTGAAGGTTAGCCCAACTTTATCTAGTTTGTACTGCTCCACCTCACACGCCAGCTCCTTTTGCAGCCAGCGAGTTGGCACTCCTTATCCCAAGAGCCAGTTTGTGATGCCAGAGATTGACACGCCCACACCTACACCACTGCCTTCACCTGCAGGCCATCTCAGTATGCAGCTGACGTAATGCCCCGGACAGCACAGCTCTCAGGATCTATTGGGTACTCAAACAGTTTCAAGTCACTAGGATGGGAGAGACCTAGGACTCGCTGTAGAGATTATTAACTATGCTGGCTTGGGAACACCTTGGTGTCCTCCCAGAGGAGGTGTGGCTAGGGAAAGGGTTAGAGGCCTGAGATATCCAGTCCTGGATAAGTGGCATGAGATGGATGCATGGATTGACTATGCCATTTTCACGAGGATTTTCCGACTGAAGTGTCAGTAACATCCATCCATTTTTGTCTACTTATCCGAGGTTGGATCGCTGTGGCAACAGGTCCAGGAAAGAAACTCTCCAGCTCTTCCTGGGGGATTCTGAGGCAGTCCCAGGCCAGAAGGGACATATAATCCCTCCCAGTAGGATGTGCCCGGAAAACCTTCAAAGAGAGGCACCCAGGAGTCATCCTAAACAGATGCCCGAACCACCTCAGCTGACTCCTTTTGATGCGGAGAAGCAGTGGCTCTACTCTGAGCTCCCTCTCCCTTAGAAGAGATGACCCTCATCCTGGCCGCTTCACACTAAGCTACGAACCACTTCAGTGTGTGCTGAAGGTCCTGGCTTCAAGAAACCAACAGAAACACATCATCCGCAAAGAGCAGAGATGCGACCCTGAGGTTCCCAAACCAGATACCCTCCTCTCCACGATTATGCCTTGAGATCCTGTCTATGAAGATCACAAATGGGATCAATGACAAGGGGCAAACCTTGGTAATACAGGGATGGATAGCTCGTAAAAGCGACTCCGGTACTCCATACTCCCTCAGCACCGGTCATAAGCTTTTTCCAAATCTACAAAACGCATGTAGACTGCATGGTCAACCCCCCATGATCCCCACAGTAATACCGCAAGGGTAAAGATCTGGTCCACTGTTCCATGACCTGGGCGAAAGCCACACTGCTCCTGCTGAACCTGAGGTTCCTGAGGGTGTTGGAGCCTCCTCTCCAAAGGGGTAAACCTTCCCAGGGAGGCTGATTAGTGTGATCCCCCTGTAGTTGGACACACTCTGTGGTCCCCTTTCTTAAAATTGGTAACCAGCACCCTGGTCTGCCACTCCAAAGGCATTGAGCCAGACCTCTATGTTACATTGAAGAGGCGTGTCAGCCAAGACAACCCCACCATGTCTAGAACCTTTAGCATTCTTCTTGCTTTTTTTTTTGTCTGTTAACTGACAATGTCTGTTTTAAGGCATCTACAAACTACAAGTCAATGGGTAGTTATATTCAAGATTTTGATTGGTACTACTTGTATGTGTCCATAGTTTCTTAAAATCTTGTTTTCTAGATCTTATCATTTCTTCCATAAATTATAACATTAATGACAAAATAAAGTTCTATGTATTTAACATGTACTGGTATAAGTGGTAAAAGATTATTTCTTTATCAGTGAAAATATCAGTTGTCTTTTTTTTCATGTTGGTAAATTAACTAAAAATTTTAAGTCCCAATTCAAGTACTTCCAATAATGATACACTTTTTATTTAGTAGAAAAATTAATCTTTTGACTCACTGTAAAAAATAATTTGTTGATGTGTTCCCCAGTCATCTGTCCATACCCGAACACTAATCCTGGAGGGAACAATACCATCAGCACGCTGTACGTCAGTAACATTGGAAATGATACCTCTGATGTCAGCTCTTTTGAGCGCTATTGGAGTAAAACCAACACCATCCCCTTTTATCTCATCATTCTTCTGCTGCCTCTGCTCTGCTTTCGCTCAGCTTCCTTCTTTGCAAGGTTCACCTTCTTGGGTAAGATAGTCAGACCATTGAAGAGTGGGTTGTGACATAGATATATATGTGGCACGCTAAATCACTTATTTTTTTTGTCCTATTTTATCAAGGTACTCTATCAGTTATCTACCTGATTGTGATGGTCACTATCAAAGCTGTCCGCCTTGGGTTCCACCTTGAATTTCACTGGTTTGGTGCAGCCCAATTCTATGTTCCAGGTAAACCTTCGGCAGACAAATCTAGTCAACACATTCTTTCTAACTGTAGCCCCCTTGTACGCCATACACTCCATGTGAGAAAAATAAGTATGTTTTATTGTCATAGTTAAATTTTTCAATATACTGAACAAGCTAAGCTAATGATCCTGTACTTCAACCTTCATTGTCGCTATCCTCATCCTGATATGTTTAAAGTATTGACCTAGTTTGCTTTTAAGTGCATTTCTTTTGGAGATTATCTACAGATGAGGGTGATATACATGATTAACCCAAAGAGGAGTATTTTCTATTGTTTTTCTAACAACAATATAAATAGATGTAGGTTTCCTCTTGGGAAGGAAATACACCAAACTGCCCCAGCAGGAGCAATTTTTTTACTGGCATTTAGATTGATTGTCCATCAGTTTCTGATATTGAAATGCTGAAATCTCTGTCCATTGTTTCATTTCAAGTTCCTCCAGTTGCTAGATGTTTTCTTGTATGTACTAGGGGAGGGGATGGAATAGATTTCAAATTTAGACTTTGACCTGGCCTCAGTTATAGTGTCTTCATTCTCTTGATATGATGAATAATTATTTTTGGACTCAATTACCACAAGTTGTCCAGACTAAAAAGAACTACACATGAACTTCTCCCACCATGCTTGACACTTCTCATTAGGTTTTACACTTCTTCTTTGGTCTGTGCCAAGTAGGTTTATGCTGACAATGGACAAATAAAACGATGTAATTTGCTAATCAAGAGTGCGGTTCTGCAAAAGGTCCCGGACCCCACACATATTAAAGTTTCTATATGTAGTTGGTATGTAAACAACTTAATGTTGCATGAGAACATGCAGGCAGAGCTGCAAAGTCTCCAGCAGTCTTGAAAATATACGGACCATCCTGCAAATTATTTTCTGGCTTATGTCAGCTGCAAGCAACAAATTACAAAGCACTGTCTCATCACAGAAACCATCAAAGAAAACGTTGCCATGTCAATGAAAAGCCAAAGTTATATAAGCAGATACACAATTAGTCTAATGATCTAAAAGTATTTAGTTTAATACTAAAAAGTCTAAACCCACCTGGCATTATTTTTTTTCCATTTACAATTACCCCAGGTACTGGAGGCAAATATTTTGTTCACATTTTGCAGAACACTTGTTATTCAACACATTGAACACCTGCAGAATATAATTTACCACAGCTGACATCTCTTCTTTTTTCATAAAAGTACTACTCGAGAGCTACTGTATCCAGTTTCCTTTCAGTTAGTAAAACAGATTTGCATAAACAAAATTTATATTCCACATCTTTATCCCAAGTTAAACTCTGTGTTTATGCTTTTAAAAAGTCTTAAGAAAATCAAGCCTATAAAGATGTTTGTAAAAAGACTAATTGTAACATTAATAACTGTTTGTTTATGCAAAACTATTATACTAAGGCTTATAAACACAGTCTAACAATAAAATTTGGTTATAATGCAATTAGTCCTATTATTAACATCTTGTAAGAACATGACCCCATTATTATCGATTGAGTAATACTTAGTATAACTAGAAAAAGCTGTTCCTGTGAAACAGCAGTGAGAAAGCTGAAAAGTTGAATGGGGATAGCTGACCATGCTAAAAAAGGTGAAAATAGTGAAAATGTAACCAAAGTCAAGTGAGTAATAGTTAAAATGGCTGCAGTGTAATATGTAGCAGAGTGAAAGACAGAAGTCATCACAGTGATAGGAATGTTTGTAACAGCTGTGGCTTAACGAGCTCCCTCCCAGTAGAACCAGCAGAAATGGCTGAATGGATCCTGTGAGAAAACTGTAAGAGCGAGGAAAATAATTTGAAAACCGTAAGAACCAGAAGGGTTAGAGGATTGCAGTAATGTAGTTTTTATTTCAATGGAGTGAAAGATTTTTAAATGGCAGAGAGTTGAACACACTTGAAGCTGTGTGCTCTGTCCGACCAAACTTTCTATTGGAGTTAGTGAGAGAATTTGAACGGTTTCTCTCACTTCAAGGCTCATAGCTGAAATTCTGTAAATGTGAGGTCTTTAGTTGTTACATTTGAGGAAAAACGACAACTTTTCCTATATTTTAAGGTATCATTTCTTTCTCTAAGTTAAACTGTATGAAAGTTGGTGGAATTTGTTAAAAATGATGATGTGTGCCACTCTGCTGGCTGCTCATTCATGAAAATCGAGAAGGAGCAAAAATCTTCATGTTTCTGAAACTATTATATTTCAAAATTGGCTTAATATTTGAAATAGCTGAACCATTTGGTGATAGCTGTATGTCTTGTGCCACGTTTAAAGTTTGAATGGTGTCTCTAGCTGAAAGTATGCAAAAGTAGTTAGGTTGGAAAGAGGAGGAAGACTTGAATAAAATTCCCTTCCTGGTCACTCAGGTCAGCTGACCAGCTGCTCCTGGATGTGCCAAGGACATGGCAAAAGCTCATAGGGGACAGAGCTTTTGCTGTGGCAGTTTCTTGGTTGTGGAACTGCCACTTCATGTTAGACAGGTATCTCTCCTGAAAACCCACCTCTTCTCATTGGCCTTTGACCCAGCTTGAGAGTTGATTTGAATTTTTTAAAATTATTTTAGTTAAATCAGATATATTTTTTATCTTGTTTTTTATGATTTAAAAAAATAGTTTTATTGTGTTTAAATTGTGAGATTTATAGTGTTCAGCACTTTGGTCAGTACAGGCTGTTTTTAAAGTGCTTTGATTAAAGTTGGCTTGACTTGTTACCAACCTGGTCCCATTATGAGCTTTACGTGAGCATCTTATAGTTTAAACTATACTAAACTAAAACCCAAAATATAAGTTTAGTCTGTATTACAACTCATATCTGCAAAGTGAGGATGGTAATGAACTCCCTGCCTACAAATAGATGAACATTTTTGATTGTCAAAATTTGTGAACATTACAACCACAAAGGGAAATTGTAGTGGTTTTAGATGTTTTTGTTATAATTTTCTTTCAGTGTCAGATGGCTGATTTGTGTGTTGTTCTCTTCTTCCAGAGTTTAGACTGATGTTTCCACAGCTGACTGGTGTCCTCACTCTGGCCTTCTTCATTCACAATTGCATTATCACTCTAATGAAGAGTAATAAACACCAAGAGAACAATGTAAGCCTCTACTAAAATTAGTTCAGACTTTGAAGTATAAAATTTCCATTCCACATCCACAGAAATGACTACCTGTTCCCTTCAAAAGAAATTGAAATACCAAGCAGCATGTTATATATGTCTGGATCAGTTGTAGAGTTTCATTCAATGAGACACTCTGAAACTTTGCACTTGAGTTAAATGCAACCTGTATCCTGCGGATAATGTACTCCAACTATGGGCAAACTGTTCTTTAAATTTACCTTCTTCTGAAGTGTACACTTCAGAGCAAGGAGATGTTTCATCTATGTCTATATTGTTTGGTAGAGTCATGTGGTGACTAAAATGGTACAGGTACCTGCCAGTGATTTGGGTCATCAAGGTATACTTGATGACCCAAATCTTGATATGCTTAATATGCTATCTTGTGGGCTTATTATCATCTGTACTTCTTTGAAAAACCTTGCTCCCAAAGTTGTCTGTGGTGTAAGGTAGAACAACCTTCTTTGGACACAAGGCAGAACTTGGACCAGTATACATATACATCAACATGTTGCTCGTGTGTGCATGTTGTGTCGGTTGAAAAAAGGAAACAAAAAGAAAAAAAATGTAGAAAATATTCATCTGTTCAACCTAAAAACATTCAAATTTACTACCTTTTAAGTTTATATGACTTGTACTGTCCTTTGTTATAAGAACTTAATAAGGAAATATTTTGATACATGGAACTCAACATAGTTATATGATAAATATATTATAATTAAGGAAAGCAGCATATGATTTGCTAAGTAATGTGCTCACAAACTAAAAAAAAGTGCTTCTTATGTATTAGCAACTGAAACAAACGTCCTCTAATGACTAGCATGTATAAGATTCATTAAACATTGAACTAAAATAATATTTTACTTTCCTAGAACATTGTCTTCATCAAATAGTCATCATAACAGTGTTTTTCATCTTTACTTAAAACACATCTACTCCAAGGCAAAAATGGAAGGTGCAACCTGTCTTTCAATGGTTACTGCAGAAAGATTGTTGTTTAACTGAAACAAAAGAGTGGAAAATTAGATTTAAGAAAAAAGAAAGTCCACATGAGGACGGTTGTGTCAACTAAGTAGAGGCCAAAACAATTATATTGTTATTATACCCCAGCTGTTTGACAGTCATGCAGTTTTTATGGTTTAGTGGTCCAACCACAAAGATTTTTCAGTGTAAATAATGTACATAAAAATGCCGGGGAATATAGGACTCAGGTAAAAAAGAAAAATCTGATTCTTCTTTTAATGGATTTTTGTTTTCATGTTTTCAGGTACGGGACCTTTCTGTGGCATATGTTCTAGTAGGTCTGACTTATCTGTATGTGGGGGTTATGATCTTTGCTGCCTTCCCCTCACCCCCTCTCTTCAAAGACTGCATTGAACCAGTAAGACTTAAGTTTTCTCTTTGTAATTAAGATGTTGAATTTTTGTCAAACTTAAAAAATTTGGTTGGTGGTACTTTTCCCCCCACAACCTCCTCCCCATATACCCCAACATAATCCCAGCACTGACTCAAGACATGGCTCTTAAAGTGAAATTATTAATGAACAAACAAAACCATTCTTAAAGGGGAACTCCAGTATTTTTAAACCTAGACCTTATTTTTGACTTGAAATACATTCATCTGCTCACCGAGAACACTTTGGCGAAAGTCGGCATCTTTCGGAAGCTAACTCGTGATCCATATAATAGAGTGAATGGGGCAAAGACGATGCAGCCTCTAAATAAGGCATTATCTGTCTTTATTTCTCCAATACTTAAAGACTAATTAATGAACGAACGTGTACTATTGCTCTGTTAGCACATAGCTACTGTTATGTGGCCACTTGCGGCTATAGGAGAGCTAACACAGGGCATTCTACACACACCTCTACTGGGACGACTTCGAGTATTGGTGAAAAGTTAATTTTCCTTAATAATGGTGTCTTCCTTATTATATCAAGTACAATCCTTAAAAAAAAAAGTATCAAAATGCAGCTTGGGATTTCAATAATGTTTTCCAGCTGCATCATGAAAGCTAAAGGGGGGAGGTTGTGTGGAAGAGAGTCTCTCAAATCCTCTCTCAAGGTCAAAGGTTGATGTAAATAACTGTTTCTTAAGTGTGTGGAAATCTCCCATCTGTGTCCTTGAATCGGAGAAAAGACACAGACTCTGGGAGATTTAATGGGCTGGAAGAAACGGGTTTGATTAATTAAATGGGGAATGTGGGATGGATGCGCATGAAGGCTGGAAGGTGTATGTAACCAGTTTCTTGGAGGTGGATTTTATGGTTATGTTTATGCATTTAGCAGACGCTTTTATCCAAAGCGACTTACAAATGAGGATATAACATTACAGCTAACATCAACGCTAACAATAAGCTACATAGAAGGAAACCACTAGTCAAACTTTGTCAGAGGTGACAGGGGTGACAGTGTAGAGATAGAGTGCAGGCATAGAGGGAAGTACAGCGGCACGATCGAGTCACAGTGGCAACATGATCTTTAAAGGTTAGTTGTTCATCAATCATGAAAAACCAAGTTTCTAGCTACCTTTGATGGAGCAAGAGATACGGATTCAGTTGGAGGCAGATTCTATGGTGTATGGTTGGTTTGGCTGGGAAGACACGCAGTTCAGTTTTTGAGAGGTTTAGTTGGAAGTGATGGGCTTTCATCCATTTTGATATGTCAGAGAGACGGTAGAGATGCGTGCTGAGACCATGTGGTCGTCAGGTGGGAATGACAGATAGAACTGGGTATCGTCCGCATAGTATTGGTATGAGAAGCCATGTGATCAGATGATCTGACCCAGTGAGGTGGTGAGGTGGGACCCCTTTGCCAAGTTGGTGCGCTGCAGAAGTGTGACCAAGCCAGGATACTTTGAATGACCGACCAGTGAGGTATGATTCAACCAGGAGTGTGCTCTCCCTGTGATGCCCATGCTAGAGAGTATGGACAAAAGGATACAATGGTTGACAGTGTCAAATGCAGCCTTTAAGTCGATCAGGATAAATACTGATGATTTGGCTTCTTTTAAGGCTTCTGTCACAGCCAACAGAGCCGTTTCAGTGGAGTGGCCACTTTTAAACTAGATTGATTTAGGTCGAGGTTGTTTTATGAGAGGTAATCAGTGACCTGCTTGAAGACCGCCCTTTCAATGGTCTTAGACAGAAAAGGGAGGAGAGAGACCGGCCGATAGTTCTCCACATGAGTTGGTGGGAGGGAAAGTTTCTTGAGCAGCGGTGTAACCCGAGCTTGCTTGACTGTGGTAGGAAATGTGCCCGATGTCAGTGAAGCATTAACCACGTGTGACTGCTGCAGTTACAGTAGGAGCAATGGATTGGAATAGATAATTAGGAACAAGGTCCAGCGGGCATGTAGTAGGATGTAGTGGCTACATGGGAGAAGTTTAGATACACAGCTCTCAGTGAGAGGGATGAATGAAGAAAATGATGCAGTAGGACTTCTGCATGCCGAGTTTGTGGCACAAGGTTCGGGTGTGGGCAGTTCGGTAAACTGTTTGCATATAGCTGCCACTTTTGGTAGTGCTGAACAGATGGAACCTCCAGGTCCCTCTCCTTTACAAGAAACAGAGGTGGCTGGTATCATATTGAAGCCTTGAAGGGTGACAGTCCAGTAGCAAAGGAAGTGAGAGAGTTGTGCGCATACTCAATCCAACACAACTGCCAGCTCCAGGATCAAGGGTTGTTTTTTGTTTTTTTTTAAATTTTAAAAAAACATACACCTTTTTTAGATACATTTAGTTGCAGATTGTACTGCTTTAACCATGTCGTAATATGTACTTTTGAATTTGTTTGCTCATTAGCAACTTGTGTTATACTACCAGCATGTATATAAATTACAGTATCATCGGCATACTTTTGGATATTGCAATTAGAACACATAGATGGAAGACCATTGATATAGAAGGTAAATAACAATTGGCCGTGGAGTGATCCTTGTGGGATACATGTAAACAAGCACATGGCAACTGATTCATGATTTTGTGCTTGACATTCTGAGATCATTTGCTAAGTATGATTTTATCCACTGACGTGTATGTGTGGAAAAATTATAACTATATCACTTAGATATAAGTACTAAATAATTGTCAGAAACCGGCAGGACACAGGTGCAGGATCAATTTCAAAGTAAGATAGTTTATTATATGAACTTTCTTAACAAGTCTCCGGACAGAGAAATAAACACTTATGAAAATTACTAAGGCTCTGATCACTATAAGAATAGACGCATCAGAGGCCGGTATAAAACTTAATCAAAAGAAACAGTCTCTCCACTCTAGGAGGAAAACAAAAGGTCTATGAAAAGATTAATATTTAAATTGAACCACACTCTTCTCAAGAGGTGAAACAAAGAAAACTCTCCTTCTAATGTAGGAACTATAGAATATATCAAAGAACAAAAATCAAGCATCCACTCCTATAACGGAGGAGCTATGAAACATTACAACAAAAATCTCTCAAAAGGAGGAAACCAAAAACGACTATGAAAACTAGTCAAAGCTAAACTGTGAAACTACTCAAACATTAACCAAAAGAAAAACTCTGAAGGAGAAACGCTCGACTTCAGCAAACATACAAGGCATCGAAATATTGAATACCACAATGGTCAGGAATCTGGAATAAAAGGAATCAAGTAATAGGTTTCGGAGGCTAGGATGAGGACTGTTAGGTACAACACACTGGCCACGAGACAAGGGAAGACAAAGACTATGTACACATGAGGATCCAAGGGGAACAGGTGGAAACACTTTGGTAATCAGGGGAGACACACAGACACAGGACACGGGAGGAAGGTCAAGTTAGCTGAAACGAGAGGAGAAGTTAACATTCAAAATAAAACAGGAAGTGACAAGACATGAAACAAAACCTAAATCCTGACATTACTAGTATCAAATGCTTTCTTTAGGTCAAGAAACAGTTCAAACAACACCACCTCTGTCAAATAAAGATTTGATGAAGACTGAAGTAACAGTCAGCTGTCTCAATTAACAGAACAATAGGAAGATACATTTAGTAATTGTATTTAGTAATGCTTTACTTAGGTCTTAAAGCATAACCACAGGCATACCAAAAATATCCTTTGCTCAGAATGGTTTAAAAGGCCCTAATCACTCTGGATACCTGTGATTCACAGACATTCCTAATGCTGAAAGCCCCTCTGTATGACTTGGACAAACCTTTATGATCTCAGGTGAGAAACATTGTGCAATGGCAGCTACAGAATCAACAAAATAGTTGTTAAAGAATCACACTACTTAAGCAGAATTATATTTTGGATTTCAATTTACATTAGTAGATTCCTTTCCTTTTTGGTATGTTCTGTTAAATTTTTTATCAGTTTTAAAATATATACGTTTATCCAAGGAACAGTTTTTTTTTTTGTTTGTTTGTTTTTAATATTTGACATAATATGAAATATGGAAATATTTATTCTTCCAAGTGTGCTCCCAACAATAGTCTATCCTATGCAATTATCTGAACAGCATTAAAGTTCTCCTGTTTATTTTTAGGGATTCCTAAAATTTGTCAAACAAGAGAGCTAAATCCCTTTTGGTTAGTTTTCAGGCCACTAAAGTTAAGTTGTTGTCAGAAAGACCAGTTATCATATTAAAAGACTTTGAAACTCTGTCAGGTCTGCAACTAAAATATCAATTTGAGTCCTAATAGTTTTAAGTGATGCTTGTGAGTCCATCGATTAGCTGTGTGAAATCAAAATGATCAGCTAACTTTAGTTTTTTTTCTGTGTGATTTGTCTTCCCAATTTGTTAAAATATCCCATAATAATTATGTCTTTGTGAGATTTCATTCTTTTATCAGTTGCTCAAATTCTTTCTAACAAACACTATTGGAAGACGTTGGACAAAAAATTTAAATTAGTGTAAAAGATATTTGTGCTGACAGCACAATGTTTAAGCCAATACATTCCAATCTAAGAAGCGCTCGCTCAATGAAAACTTGTTCGGGATGTATTGCGCTCGTACCACATTGTTACCCCTGACAGGTGTGAAAGCCAAGTGTACTTTTCAGCAGCATTAGATTTCTAAGATAATGCATAATTTGGCAGGTCGGAATTTATAGTTTTCATGATTTGCATGTTTGTACCCAAGTATGCGGGATACATGTATGAAAATATTTCTGACAAGTCAAAAAAGATAATTGTGATATAGGAAACACAAGTTGGAACCTCAAGTTTCTGTATTCCTCTCCAGGAGGGGGTGCATAATTTGGCGGTGCAGATTTTTGAGATTGCCAGGATTTGCAACCTCCCTTTATTGAGCCATAATTCCTAAGATATCATTGTTGGTATAGTAATTAGCTTGTTAATTGGTTCATACTTGTATCTTAGAAGAAGACTGGAAATATTTTACAAATGTATACATGTATAGACGAATCTATGTGGTTCAGTTCATACCATCATTAACATGATATAGTTTTATAATTGTATTATTGTCCACAGCCATTGCAACTTCCAGACAGATCTGTTAGAAAAGTCCATCATGCACACTGCACTTCTCTCTTTTACAGAATTTCTTAGACAACTTCCCCAGCAGCGATGTGATGGTGTTTGTGGCTCGGACTTTCTTGCTGTTCCAAATGATCACTGTCTACCCCCTGTTGGGATACTTGGTACGGGTCCAGATTATGGGACAGATCTTTGGAAAGCATTACCCCAGGTAACACAAAAAACCGCAGGTTTGCCGCAGTGTGGTAACAATCTAGTTAACCAGTTAAAAAGTTTTCTTTTGAGTTACTCTTTTTGAGTAAGTCCTCTGGAATGGGCTATCAGACTTACATACATACATATATGTGTGTATATATACAGTCATAGGAAAATGTTTGTACGCCCTTTGGAATTTCTCACATTTCTTCCTAAATTGGTCATAAAACATGGTCTGATCTCACCAACAATCTCAAGAATGAACGAGCAGTGTCTACTTGAAGTAAAACCACCCAAACAATTGTGTGTAATCATATTTTTATTGACCATAAGATGGAATTATTCAAAGGATAGGGAGGCATAAGTAAGTACATCCTATGAGTCAGTAACTGGTTGACCCTCCTTTAACTGCAATTACTTCAACTAGACGTTTCCTGTAGTTGCAGATTAGACGGGCACAGCAATCAGGAGAAATCTTGCACCATTCCTCTTTGCAAAACTTTCTTGGGAGGCCTGGAATGGATGGCTTTCTTGAGGTCAATCCACAACATCTCGATTGGGTTTAGGTCAGGACTTTGACTGGGCGTTTATCTTGTTTTTCTGGAACCATTCCAATGTTGATCTGCTTCGGTGTTTGGGGTCGTTGTCCTATTGCAGGCTCCATCCTCTTTTGAGTTCCAGCTTTTTGACTGATTGCTTTTTTTTTTTGTTGCAAGTTTTTCTGCAAAATATCTTGATATACTTGATAATTAATTTTCCCTTCAACTAAAGCCAGTTGTCCAGGCCCAGAGGCAGTAAAGCACCCCCACACCGTGATGCTACCGCTGCCATACTTAACAGGGGGGATCAGGTTTTGGTGATGGTGTACCAGCTTTCCTCCATACATGCTGTTGTGTCTTCCACACAAACAATTCAACTTTTGTTTCATCAGTCCAAAATATGTTTTTCCAGAAGCACTGAGAAGCATACAAATGCCTTTTTGCGAACTCTAAACGAGAAGAAATGTTCTTTTTGGGACAGCAATGGCTTCCTCCATGGCCTTCTCCCATGAATCCCATTCTTGTTCAGTGTCTTTCTAATTGTAGATTTGTCAACAGAGATGTTAGCATGTTCCAGTGATTTCCTCAGGTCTTCAGAGGACACTCTTGGATTCTACTTTACCTCATTGATGATGATATCAGATAAATATGACTTAAACCAGCCTAGTGCATCTCCTTTAATCACAATAACATGTTCTAGTCTCTGTAACAGAATGCTGTGATCGATCGTATCAAATGCAGCACTGAGATCCAACAGGACAAGCACAGAAACAAGTCCGCTAACACGAGGCTATGAGGAGATCCCGACTGATAAGCAGGTTATGGCTAACCAACCAGACATTATGGTGGTTGACAAACTACAGAAGAAGGCGGTAGTGTTAGATGTAGCAATTCCAAGTAAGAGCAAGAGGAAGGAACACGAGAAGCTTGAAAAATACCAAGGGCTGAAAGTGGAAGTTGAAAAGATGTAGCAATTCAAGGCGACAGTGGTACCACTAGCAATCAGAGCACTCGGGGCCTTGACCGCCTAACTGGGAGACTGGCTCCAGCAGATCCTGGGAACAACAATAGAGATCTCTGTCCAGAAGAGCGCAGTTTTTATTTTTAAGAAACTGTTTTTCTTATGTAATGTTTGCAAATAATGTCACTTTGTCTCTCCTCAGTTTCTGTCACATTATCACGCTGAACATCCTCATTGTTGGAGCTGGTGTTCTTATGGCCAAGTTTTATCCCAATATTGGATCTATAATACGGTATGTTTAAATTTGTTTTCTTGTTAACTTACAGATACAGCTACAGAAACTCCAACTGGTTCATACATGGACCATTCATTTCCCAGCTTATTCTCTGAAGGTTCCATCGCTGAAATTGTCTGACGTTTTTTATGGTAGCGACTTACTAAGTGGCTACATCTGTATGTATGATACCAAGTAATTGATCATGTAAATTACGCTGGTGATTGATTCTGGTTCAATAAGTTTGAGTTCAGGAGTCAAAGGTATAGTTTTAAAAAAAATATACATTTATATATAAATTTTTAATTCAGTTATTTCTTTATGTTAAGTGCTTACAAGTAGTCGGTAATCCTTTTTGAATAAGATTTTTTTAAGCTGATTTGAACCCTTTTTGTGTTATATATGCAGAGGTAGCATGAAGTGCAGATATTGATTCATAGTAGCCACGGAGATTAAACTGGCTATGTGTGTAAAGTGTTGCCACCAGCAATAACGGGAAGTGTTATGATGCAGCCTGCATCTGGTGAATGTTTTGATCAGTGAAATTAAGTCTTCAAAGCAGCAGAACAATCCTACATTGTAAATCTTACCAGTAAAGAGACAATGTATATAAGCATATCAGTTTATATCAATCGTTCGCATAGTTAAACCATTTAGTGGGATTCAAGATGTGCTTTAAAAAAATATTATTACATTTATATTACAAAACGTATTTGTATTACACACACTTTTCAGCCACACTGAAACATTAGTTTAAACTTTTCGAGGATCACACTACTTAAACTTCATGACTTACCTGAAGATATTTCTGATGCGATTTAATGACTTATGACTTAATGACTAATGACTTATTTTGGGTAATATAGCTTCAGTTATTTCTCAACCTCTAAAATTAATTTCTCGTCATCATTTTGTTAATATAGTTGATATGTGATAGTGCAGCTGTAAAAGTAAGGAAGGCAAAAAAACTGCTAAATAACATTTAAATAAGAGCTGCTGTTGGACAGGGGCGAAGCTATACTTGCATGGAGTGAATTATAATTTTTTTTTTCCAAGAATGGTAACACTGAAAATAGGAGAGTGTTAAGGGAGATTGGATATAGGTCGATAATTAGCCAACACTTCTGAATCAAGAGTAGGTTTTTTAAGTAAAGGTTTAATTACAGCAACCTTAAAAGTCTGAGGTACATATCCTATCAACAAAGACCGATTGATCAAATCTAATATGGAAGTGTCAATTAAGGGGAAAACCTCCTTGAACAGTCTGGTTGGAATTGGGTCTGAAATACAAGTTGATGGTTTAGAAGAGACTATTGCTGTTGTTAGCTCAGAGAGATCAACTGGGCAGAAGCTGTCTAAATACAAATCAGGTTCTAAAGATACTTCTAAAGCTGCTGCACTTGATGATACATTAGTCAATGTGGTTACATGCAGTTTTTCAGCTCGTGTAACAAGCTTAATCCGACAAGAAATCGAATCGGATCAGGTTACTTGCGATCAAATTAAGATCCGATTGCCCATTTAACGTGCCTGGAGACGAC
This sequence comes from Leuresthes tenuis, assembly GCF_036924035.1. NCBI lineage: Eukaryota > Metazoa > Chordata > Actinopteri > Atheriniformes > Atherinopsidae > Leuresthes > Leuresthes tenuis. The sequence goes on from NW_027325373.1 coordinate 28,670,715, forward strand.
AGTGGATAGGATTTAGCGTTCTGCGCATGCTCGAGATTTTTTCCCGCGATCGTCATCCGAAAGTCGAAGGAGACGATATTACTGTTGTTGTCGCCGCCGTCAGAAAGAAACAAACAACGCGATGGAGAATGCGCCGTTGTGCATCGTCTGTGCCATAACCAGCTCATCTCAAATGTAGGGACGTTGCTTCATCTTGCTCTTCGTTCACTATCTTTCTCGAATGCCTGAGTGTTGCTGTTGTTGGTGGTGAAGACGTCAACCGGAAGTTGAAATGGGTACAGCGCCACTTATCTACTGCGGTATTGCATGCTTTGTGCCAGTGATTCAATTCATTCACCGCCATATATCCGAGGATAATTATCCTTGCTCAGATAAGAAGCATAACCCAACTATAGCTATAATTGAGTTAATCTCATCATGTAAACCCACTGAGTGATAATAGTGGGAAGGATTCCATTAATTTTCTCTCTGATAGAAACAATTTTATTGATAAAGAATCTCATGAAATCATCACTGCTGAGAGTTAAAGGAATACATGGCTCAACAGAGCTCGGACTCTTTGTCAGCCAGGCAACAGTGAAGAAAAGGATGATGAAATCAACTCTTTAAATCTGGTTACAGCATTCTCTGACAGACACCTTCTATATGTAGAATTCTTCTCAGAAACCGTAAGTAATGTAATGTAAATTCAAAAGTTATTAAAAAATGGTCAGACAAGACAGAGTTATGAGGGAACACTGTTAACTGTTCACTCTCAATGCCATAAGTCAGCACAAGGTCAAGGGTATGATTAAGGCAGTGAGTAGGTCTGTGAACACTTTGAGAAAATCCAGAGTCTAATATAGAATTAAAGTTAATATTTAGGCTGTCATTTTCAACATCTACATGAATATTAAAGTCACCCACTACAATGACTTTATCTGTACTCAGCACTAACTGGGATAAAAACTCTGAGAATTCAGACAGAAACTCAGAATAAGGGCCAGGTGGACGATACACAACAACAAACACAAGAGGTTTCTGTGATTTCCACTTTGGGTGGGAAAAACTGAGAATCAGAGATTCAAAAGAGCTAAAACTAATCTTGGGTCTAGGACTGATTAGTAACCCTGATCTGAAGATAGCTGCCACTCCTCCTCCTCTACCTGTGGTTGGAGGAACGTGAACATTTAAATAGTCAGAGGGAGTTGATTCATTAATGCTAACATGATCCTCCTGCTGCAGCCAGGTTTCTGTAAGACAAAATATATCAATATGATGATCACAAATCAAATCACTCACTAACAGAGACTTCAAATGGAGAGATCTAATATTCAGCAAACCACATTTAATAGTTTGATGTTTTTGTTCAGTTAAAATTTTTGTTTTAAATTTTTTTTACACAAGAGGATTTGCTCCTTTTGTGTTTTTTGATTGGGGGGGGGGCAGCATCAGGTGGGAAGCCGCAGAGAAGTGTGTAAGACTACAACTCTGCATCCTGGTCTCAACCCTGGGATGTCATGTTTTTGGATGACTAATAAATTTGTCCATATTTCTAGAAATGAGAGCCGCTCCTTCCAAAGTGGGATGGATGCCGTCTCTCCTCATCAGACCAGGTTTTCTCCAGAAAGATTGCCAATTATCTATGTAGCCCACGTTGTTTGCTGGACACCATCTAGACAACCAGCGATTGAATGAGGACATGCGGCTAAACATGTCATCACTGGTCAGATTTGGCAGGGGTCCAGAGAAAACTACGGAGTCCGACATTGTTTTGGCAAAATTACACACCGATGCAACATTAATTTTAGTGACCTACGATTGGCGTAACCGGGTGTCATTACCGCCGACGTGAATAACTATTTTACCGTATTTACGCTTATCCTTAGCCAGCAGTTTTAAATAGGATTCTATGTCGCCCAGTCCTCTGTTGCCATGAAGTCTGTTGCAGCTGCTTTCGCTGAAACAAGCTCAGGAAAGGTTGTTAATGGTTGCAATTGCCTTTGATATGCATATGTCATGTTCAGGGTGTGGTGGACAAAGGAGTGTGAAGAATTTGGTGCCAGGTCAGATTGTCTGAGAAATCTGACACCTTCTGGGGTTGAGATTAGACAAAGGCCTAATGTGCACATCAAGTTCCTGCTTGTCAGGTTACTGGAAAAGACTTTAGAGAGCAAAAATGCACATTTGAACCGTCTACACATTTGAATAGGCCAGTACCTCCTTCCCTCTGATCAGTGGGAGTCCATCTCTCTCCAACAAGCTGGTGTTTCTGTGACAGTCACGCCTCCAGTGTCCACGTTGGCCACAAACGAAACAGACGTCATTTGGAATTCTCTTTTCCCGGTTCCTGTAACGGGAATTTCCCTTTCCTGTTGTTCTTTGTGTGTGTGGAATTTGTCTGCCATTGGTTTCAGCTTTTTTGCATGGAAAGGGAATTTGCTTCTGCATTGATCTCTTACTTTGTGTCTCTGCTTCTACTTTCCACATATCTAAACATTCTTTTTGACCTTCCATAATTTCTAATTTCTTAACAGAAATTTTGTTTTTTCTTCTCAATTCTTGTTCTTTTTTCTTCAGTTTTTCTTTTCTATATTCTTTAAACTAAGGGAGGGGGGCACGATGCAGGATGTGTGTCTGGTTGAGAGAAAGGGTTAATGCTGATTGGAGAGTTTGTTAGTTCTGGGACATAAAATTTGTCATCACACATGCAACATGGTTTTAATGTTTTTTTCTAGTCATGTTCCTTTTAAGATTTAAAAAAAAAAAAAAATTTTAAAGAATTTTAAGATCTGATTTTATTGTCATGTACAGGGAAATACGCAAAATGTCTCCTCCGCATTCAACCCATCCAGGTTGACACCTGTTGAACACACACATGCACAGGGTCACACACTCATGGAGACAGATTCCACACACTGGAGCGGTGGGGCAGCCAATCACAGCGCTCGGGGAGCATGTGGGTACGGTGCCTTGCTTAATGGCACCTCGGCCGTGGTGTAAGGTGAACTGCCACCCCACCAGCTGTCAGTTCTCCAATCTTTGTCATTGTTGTAAAATGAAATGTTATTACATCATTTCAGAGTTTGGTTTTTCACGGTAATTCGACTGTCACCAAAATACACCCCAATACCAGTTTAGCATACTGGCTGACCTTTAGTGATCCTGTAATGAATCATCTTTACTGATGTTATATTTCTGTCTCCCTTCGCAGATTTTCTGGAGCAACATGTGGATTGACTTTAGTGTTCGTATTTCCTGCCATAGTTCGCATGATCTCCCTGAAACAGCAGGGGAGTCTCAGCTGGCCATCAGCTTTTTTTCACAGTTTCCTCATCCTACTGGGCTTTGCCAACCTGGTTGCTCAGTTCTTTATGTAAGAAGCAGTTTGTTGACTATTGAAAAAGGAAAACATATGATGAAGAGTTCAGACTCAAGCCAGTTGGATTCACTTCTGTCTCCATGCTATCAGATCAAATATCACTCACCTCCAATTGAAAGTGTGATTGTGTTTTAAGGTATAACTTTTTCTTTTATTGTGTGCAAATTAGCCTTTTGTTATTTCTGTGATTAAATCTTGCTCTTTGCAATGGCTTTCTAAGATGCTATTGATCATCCTGCCTCAGCTGACCCTATGTCCAGTTTAGTAATATAGAGCAGTGCAGAATTAGTTGAAACTCTGTCTTATTAAAATCAATAATGAACTGGCTGACATTTGTTAAATGAGTTCTCCAAGTCACCAATAATGTTTGAAATGATTAGTTTGATGACAATATCTCAAAAGAGTAACAAAGACTGTAGTGGTGAACCTAAGAGACCTGGGGGTAATCTGTGACACAATGTTTCTGCTTATTGTTAAGCTGTCTAGCTATGATTACAGTATTTTAGTTCTGTGTTGTTAATCTCATAGCACCATTTTTTTCAACTGTTTGCTGTGAAAAATGTCTTTAAACCAGCTGTGCAATACCTGATCAGCACCAAAAATACAAACTAAACAAAGAGAGTTCAAATAGTGTATCAGTAGAGATCATGCATGGTGAATAATGAACTTGCATTGTAAGGTAGACACCAGTCCAGTGTTATTTAGTAACGTCTGGATGTTGAAATAAGCAGCTATTAGCCGGCAGGTTAATATTGTTCCAAACTTTATGATTATGTAAACTGGTTATATGTTTTGAAGATATTTCAAGATGATTTCAAATAATGTTTATTTTCTTTATACATTGCTGATTTACTTCTTGGTCATTGTTTATGTAATGCTCATTTTCCGGATTTGTGCCAATTGTGTTTTACCAGTAATGATGGACAAAGGGAAAATAAAACTGAGTGTGAAAATAAAGCTTATGTGCCTATAATACCTGTCGTAAAAAATCATTCTGCTATATTGGGACTTTTTTTTAGTGGCATTGTCTATATCATTGATAATTCACATAAACTTTATTTAAATTTACGCTGTATAGACGAACAACACAGCCAAATTATTATAGCACTTCCAGTGTTAATATTGAATTACAATTACTATTGTCAAGTTATCTTTTATAATTTTATTTTGCCATTAGAGGTATATAGTTTGAAAACCTTCAAATAGAAACAGAAGTTTACATTCATCTCTCTCAAAGGAAAGGAAACAATGTTTTAATTCATTTTTAAATATTTTAAATAAAGTACCTTTAACTTAAATGGTTTTAACTTGCAATATTTGCTATTTTAACATTTCAAACATTCTACTATAATACATCTTATTAAATTACCATAATTTCAATGTGTAGACTCTTATAAAACAGAGAAGCACTCCAAAATAAACCCTCAGTGTTTAGCTCGCATTGACTACTGAAATGCATATTTACCAAGCAACAAACTACTATTTCGGCAGAAACATATGCACCGCAATACAGTTTCTTTTCACATAGGCCATTTTGTTACTTGAAAAGAATTAATTCTGATAAATATCCACTCCTTGTTAAATATTGTATAACTTATATCAAACTCTAACTCACAGAACATTTCTTTTCATTATTATTTAACATCATTGGTTATTTTAACATTAAAGAGTGAAATCAATACGTAACCTGCAGCATTTAAACATTACAGTATTTTAAACAGAAACATAAGTCAAAGAGAAAATCTAAGCAAGCCATTTCATTCAATTAATTCATTCATTCATTAGGACAGTAAACATTTTGTCGGTATCAGTCCATACCAGTAGCCTCTTTGTGGTTTTCCCCAAGCTAAACAGTTGTCTCTCTGTTGCCTGCTGCAGCCACTCTGAAGTACAGAGTGAATCTGTTGGTGCACTGCAGATAGGTGCCCCCACTCAGCTGATGAGCTGATCAGCCTGGTTTCCTCACCTAAGCAGGGAGAAATGTACTGCTCCACACAGCCTTCAGGAGGCGGCATTTCTGACTGACTGGGGTGAATGATCTGACACTGTGACTTTGGACCTGACAATTATCAAACTGTAGCTCAGTTATACACCCTAGGTATGAACTGGTACTAAGTGACATCTGAAGGGTTATGTTCACACAATTAGATAGAATTAGTGCTACAAGCTAACTGTTTCTGTCATGATGGCTTGTTTGATTTGTATGTGATGGCGTTCAAATGGTAAAAAGACTGCATTTATATGGCACTAATTATTCTTGTTGACCACTCAAAGTGCTCAGCCTATGCAGTACCAAATTTTCTATCATAAAAGAAAAAAGAACATTGTGCCTCATGCAAGAACATTTTTGTATTCTTATTCTAAATTTCTCTCACTTTTTTCACATGAAGGTCTAACAGTGCACAAGGATAGTAATTAGCATATTCAATGCACTGTCAGGCATTTCAGTGGAGGATGTTCCCCTGGCCACCGACTTGCATCCACCTGAATGTGAAGATATGGCCAACATACCTGACTGTAATGGAATTTCGTGTTTTCATAATTTCACATTTTCATAATTCATAATGACCACTTTAACATTAACAACTAGCATTAAAAATAAAAAGATTGAAATAAGATATACCCTCCTCTGATTCTACTCATTTTCCTTGCAAATGTGCAAATGTTGTAAATGTTACGTATGTGAAAGGAATAGTTAAATAATCATGTTCAACATTTTATTTAGAGGAAGCACAATTGGTCTCCCACACAGACAAGTGGTGTCCTTGTAGTTCTGAAAAACCAAGAGCAGGTTTTAAAATGTCTTGAGAATATGTCTGGGACATTGTAGAAGATATCAAAGGTTCGCAAAGTCTTGCATGCATAGCCAATTGAATTTTTTCTGAATAATAAAATGTAAAACAAAAACCTTTCTAAGTTCTTGATAATTTTCAATTAATTATTGCATAATAGCCTACCCTAAAGCCGTGCAATCAGTTGTTGCCTCCTCACAGTGGCACTTTGATGGGGTGGATGGGGTCTTCTGGCATGTTGTCTGACTGGGCCGGTTCAGGAAGAGGGAGACCCTCGTTCATGGCAATATTGTGCAAAACGCAGCATGCCTGATATTTCTGGGCTATAGAGCAGTTTGCCCCTGCTGTATCGAGACACATCCACCTGTCCTTCAGCACACCAATAGTGTGCTCCACAACGTGCAGGTGCGCGTATGACAGTCGCTGTACAAGCATTCCTCTTTCGTTACCGGGCCGACTAAGGGTGTCAATAGCAAGGGGGTTAAAGCATAGCCTTCTTCAGCTGGAGAAAATAGTAAATTTTAGGTTTATGTTTTTGACAGACACTTTTATCCAAAGCAACTTACACTGGTAGGGTAAGGGGGTCTTGCCTAAGGTCCCCTACTGGAGGTAGTACCTTTCATGCAGGGGATTGGAACCCAGATCTCCCACATGAAAGGGGGCAATCATATCACTACACTATCCAGTCCTAGGTAAATAACCTGATGAAGTTTGCATGGTGAATATTAACAATCAGACAAGTCACTTACTGACAAGACAGCCATCTCCATCTTTTACAGCACAGAGGAGTTTAAAAGACATTTAAAAGGTTCCATTTGGAGTCTGATATGATTTGGACGTTGACGGAGTGGTACTGTTTGCGGTTGAGGAAAGGGAACGCATCAGGTGAAGGTGCTTTGAAGCGTATATGTGTGCAGTCTATTTCTCCTATTGTGTTTGGCAGTCCAGGCATGAAAGTCCCTCTTAATTTGTACTTGTTCGACGGCGGTGTATGGGAATTTAATGTACGGTACCTGGTTGATAAACTGACAGCAATTCGTGGCAGTGGCAACCAGTAATGGCAGTTCCGGTGGGTTAAACCCTGTTCAATTTTAGTACTTCTATGAAAAACTGTATACTTCAGAAGCAGGTGATGGGGAGTTGGTAGAGAATTTCTTCAGTAAACTGGAAATGCCCTCCTTGGATGAATCAGACAAATGAGACTTGGAAAGGAATATAACCCAAACAGAGATTGATAGTGCGATCCAAAAAATAAAATCAGGACGGGTTTCCAGTAGAATTTTTTTAAACATTTTGTCCTAAATTAATTCCATTACTATCAAAGGTATTTGAAGAGGTTCTGGTTAACAAAAGTCTTCCCCAAACTATGACACTGGCTTAGATCTGGATAAAGGATAAAAGGATAAAGATCTGCTAATATGTGAGTCCTAAGGCAGGCTGGAGACAATTATGCCTAAACTGATTCATCCGGATCAGACGGGTTTTATTGTAGGCAGACAATTATCGAGCAATCTTTGCCGAGTATTCAACATTATATACCAACCCAACAATGTTGAGCCAGAGTTAATGCTGTCATTGGATGCATAAAAAGCGTTCGACAGGATTGAATATAATTACCTGTTCACCACACTGGAGAGGTTTGGCTTTGGTCCTACTTTCTGTGCATGGATTAAAATTCTTTATAGGGTGCCTAAAGCCTCAGTAAGAACGAACAAGATAATATCGGACTATTTACCTCTTTCCCCCAGATATTTGATATTGCCATCGAGCCCTTGGCAATAATGCTAAGGACGACCACCAATCTGGTAGGAGTGCAAAGGACAGGACATTCACATAAAGTATCACTTTATGCAGACGACCTTATTCTTTTTCTCTCAGACCCATGTACTACTATACCAATAGCTCTTGAGCTCATCACCAAGTTCGGGCAGATTTCAGGATACAAGTTAAACTTAACTAAAAGCGTTTTATTCCCCATAAATGATGAAGTGCGCCAGATGTCATTCCAGGACTTTCCTTTCTCTGTAATTAAGGATAGCATTACTTACTTGGGTGTTTGTGTCTCTTACAAATATTGGGATCTTTTTGACAGCGATTTCAAAAAGATGTTTAACAAGGCAGAACAGGACATGGAGAGATGGTCAACCCATTGTCCCATTGTCAACCCATTGTCACTTGCCGCAATGATCAACTCAGTAAAAATGACAATAATGCCCAGATTTTTATTTCTGTTCTTTATCCCTAAATTCTTTTTTAAGGACTTAAATAAGTTCATATCTACTTTTATTTGGAATAGAAAAGTACCTCATATAGGGAAGGAATATTTGGAAAGACAAAAAGCAGATGGCGGGCTGTCTCTTCCTAATTTTTTATTTTTTTATTTTTTATTATCATTATTGGGCAGCTAATATCCACAAACTGATGTTCTGGGTCTCTGATGTATCAGATGTCAGATGTGACTCTCCAGTTTGTCCCCGAATGGAACAGTATTCGTGTAATCCTGTTTTGTTTTGCTCTTTAATTTGTTCTTTACTGCCCCTAAGTAAATGCTGTTGGACGAACAACCCAATAATTTCAGGCTGCCTGAAGATATGGTCACAGTTTAGGATTCACTTTAAGCATTAGCAGGCTCTTGCCACTGCCCCTATTCTAGCAAACATCAATTTTGCTCCATCTCTCACAGACCCATCTTTTCAATTGTGGCATAGGAGAGGGATTAAATATGTGATAGACCTTTTTAAGGGAGGGCACTTAATTTCCTTTGAACAGCTAAAGGATGGTAAATGTACTGTATTTGTATAGCGCTCAATAGCGCTTCTAACACTACATGCCACATTCACCCATTCACACAGGACATCTATACATAACTACGTGCTTTCATACACCGATGGATACATCGGTATGCGACGTGGGGTTCAGTGTCTTGCCCAAGGACGTGTAATAGTTAGAAAAATGCTATATTTAGTTTTTATGTAAACTGGCACACCCTCTATTTTTTGTAAATAATTGAATTATTCATACATGTATTTGCAATTGACATTTAATACACTTCACATACATCAAAGTAGTATATAATTACGCCATAGGTGGTGCTCTAGTGCTTCTGTGGATTTCACATGGGAGAATAGCTACCTGGCTCCGCTCATGGGCAGCACAGAAATAAACTAGCATGAGCAACACTAGCTCTCGTCATCTCCTTGTTAATTCACAGGTACGGTAAAAATTAATGTTTCGGTATTCAGCATAATTCCATAACTAAGGTGAATGCTTCCTCAATTACTCTGTAAGGTTACGAGATCATTTTGAGTCGAATGTGTTTTAAGTTTAGTTTTGAGTTAATGGTCCCGACGTGTGTCGGCGAGGTGAGTTTTCATCTACTTAGTTTCACTGAGTGTTGGTGGTAAGAGTTTAAGCAACAGTAGCGATCTGTAACATGAGAAATGTGTGAAACTATCGTTAAAAGTGATCTGTCAGCGGCGTCGAAGCTGTAATCCGAAACACCAGGTTCAAACAACACTCGCGGGTTATGGCGCGATATCGCCATTTTATTAAGTGTCGTCCATAAATGTGTATGATATGAGTTGATTAATTCAGAAGGAAACGTGAATATGTATTGTGTTGAGGCATATTACAAGTTAAACCAATTTCTTTTATGAAATATGTTGAGTTTATATTTTGCATTGTATCAGAAATAAATGAGCATGAGCAACGCTAACTCTCGTCCTCTCCTTGTTAATTCACAGAGTTAGTACACGTATACCTTGGCTACGCAGTGCTCACTAGCCTGTGTAACCCTTGCTGCTGGTCCAGATTTCCCCTAGGTCTGGTACCGGTAACATACGCTTCGACAGGTTGCCCGGGGAACCCGGAGACCTTCCGATTGATGGATGACTGCTCTACCTCCTGAGCTACAGTCAATACCCCAGACAAGAAAGACTTCAGTATCCCTCGGTCATATTTCTTTAGATACTTACAGGTGCGGAGTTATGTTAAAATACACTTCTCTTTAATGACCCCTCAGAGTACATGGATAGATGAGTGTATGAACATGGACCCAGTTGACAGAGGTCTGGTGTCTATGTTGTATGATGATATCCAAAGGGTTGCCACCACATCACTTAACCGTTTAGCAAGGCTGTGGGAGGAAGAATTAAGAACCACCATTTCAGATGTAAACTGACAGAAAGCAATTACATTGGTACACTCTTCGTCAATATGTATTCGCTATGTTTTGCTGCAATTTAAGGTTCTGCACAGGTTACATTTATCTGCAAGTAAGCTAGCCAAACTCTACCCTGGTTTAGACCTGACTTGCATTAGGTGCAGGCAGGACCAAGCTAGCCTCAGTCACATGTTTTGGCTCTGCCCGAAACTGGCTCTATTCTGGACACATATATTTGATATATTTTCATATATGTGTAATAAAGTTGTCAGTCCCAACCTATTGACTGCATTATTTGGGGTCGTCCCTCGGGAGACACCAATAACTGGTGTCAAAAGTTCTCATATAAAACGGCTTCAGCTCAAACCTTAAGGTTCTGCACAGGTTACATTTATCTGCAAGTAAGCTAGCCAAACTCTACCCTGGTTTAGACCTGACTTGCATTAGGTGCAGGCAGGACCAAGCTAGCCTCAGTCACATGTTTTGGTCCTGCCTGCACCGTTGTCGTTTTAAATGACAACGCTTGAGCTGAAGCCGTTTTATATGAGAACTTTTGAGGTGATGCCGTTTTATATGAGAACTTTTGAGGTGATGCCGTTTTATATGAGAACTTTTTAGGTGAAGCCGTTTTATATGAGAACTTTTGAGCTGAAGCCGTTTTATATGAGAACTTTTGAGCTGAAGCCGTTTTATATGAGAACTTTTGAGCTGAAGCCGTTTTATATGAGAACTTTTGAGCTGAAGCCGTTTTAAATGACAACATTTGAGTCTGAGGCCGTTCATTGTGAAAAGTTTTTTTATGAAGCCTTTTGGTGCGAGTGTGACACCTTTTCATCTGAGGAATGACGCTGAATTGCCTGATCCTGAGGATGTTCTAAAATGTACACCGTACTTGTGAGATGTATTGGGAGTGCAATGTAATTGTGAAGGACTAGTCGCTCAGCCCCGGCCGGGAATGAGTCGATGAGTGGAACTGGAATTGTGGATACGCTTTTGGAGCGGGCAGGGGGTAGTCTGCGTCGTAAAGCATCTGCTCATGGTGATGTCTTGGTAAGGGCCAACCTTTAGTGCATAGAAGGGCGATAACCCGGATCAAGGCACACAGTAGTTATTAATTATACGTGGAAATTATTTTCACTAGTCAAGGAGTAGACGGATACTGATGATTGATTGACTCGAGAACAGAAAAAATTTTGAACGAGGAATCAACAAGTATCTCAAGAAAACTCTGAAAATTCTATCCAGTTCTATAGGGGCATGTTTTAATATATATGTTTATATCGTTTCATATATTTTTAAAACTCTTTGGACTCTTTGACCTCATTATAGAAAACATTTGAGAAAGAAATTCAAATTTGATCATGAATTGGCCACAGGAGATGTTATAAGAGGTCACAAATGAGGCTGATAAAGTACACATCAGCTTCTTCAGATTCCATAAATAAACCACAAGGCTTATAAAAAGAAATATTTTAAATCTCATACATCGTCTATGTCAATATCTCCTGAAAATAAAAAAGTCTAAATAAAAGAAACTAAACAATTTACTATTGTGAAGGACTGACACACACAGTGTTAACACACAACTTCTACATATGTAGTCTTAAATTGAATAAAAGAGAAGTGAATGTTGAGAGTAAAGCTGTTGTAACTGAATAAAGGTCAGAGTGAGAGATTGTTTAGGCTACGTGTGTTTGGGGATTGTGTGCGAGAGGAGAGAAAAAGAGTTTGCAGAGACAGAGCAGCAGTGAAAGATAGTTTGTGTAAGTAAAATAAAGGTAAGCGTAAGTTGTTTCCTTCAGTGTGATGAGTGGGTTTGAGATTTGTTTAAAGTTTAAAGATATTGTTGGAATAGGGTGTGGTTACAGTAATGATCTGTGAGTTTTAAATGCTACATATTACTTGCCAGATTTCTTTGAACATCTGTTAAGCTCTATTGAGTACGTTCTATTATCATTGTATTTTTTGCAGTGATTTGTATTGTGTATATAAATTTTTTTTAACAGTTTAGTTAGACTTGTTTCTGGTTCAGGTTGCTGGTTTGAGTTGCATTGCATGGATGTCCTTGAATGCTTTGACAGTTTTATTCTGTGAACAATACAGCTGTATGTTCTTGTTAAAGTCACACTTTCTTTAATCATATGGCCATAATATTATAGTTTCTAGAGTACAATAATTAAGCTGTTATTTAACTGTATTTCTCCCTGTTTCCAGCTTGTGAGTTTGTATTTTGGGCTCTTTTCTTAATTTGCTACAAGAGTGTTAAAAACGCCATTTTGAGTTGAAGAAAAGGGTGCGGTTCAATTGTTCTCTTTTGAGGTGTGTTCATATTTCATTGAATTAGAATTTACAGAGCTAACAAAGCTAAATTATGTGCAATTATTAAAGACCGTAGAGGACGATCTCTCTCGTTGGAAGTCCTTACCTATATCACTTATGGGGAGAGTTACAACCATTAAAATGATGATACTACCAAAAGTTAATTATTTGTTCTCAATGATCCCCATAAAACCATCTGCTACTTGGTTTAAGTCACTAGATTCATGCATCTCCAAATTTCTGTGGAAAAACAAACCACCACGTATTAGTTTAAAAACCCTACAGAAGACCAAGGACAGTGGTGGATTAGATTTACCTAATTTTCAGCACTATTCCTTAGCCAATAGGTTACAGTATATATCAAAATGGTTTAAACCTAGCCCAACAGATGAACCATGGATAAATATAGAACAAGCATTGTGTGATAATCTGGAAATCTCTGACCTGCCACTTATTAGTCAAAACGTAAAAAATCACAAATGTTTCAAAAGCATTAACATCAGCACCTCTCTGACAGCCTGGTGGGAATTTCTTAAAATAACAAAGTCTTCAATTGTCCCATGTAAGCTTACACCCATCTGGAACAATCCTGACATACTGCAAAACAAAAAAATGCTAAACTTTACTCTGTGGAAGATCAAAGGAATCAAACATCTGGAACATATAATCCAAAATGGAAATTTTATTTCATTTGATGAGCTCATATCACAACATCAGATAGGCAGCAATAAATTCCTAGAATATCAACAACTTAAGTCTATAATAACAAAGAAATATATCCTCCACCAACCAGACTTACAACTCCCCATTAGGGTAGCAGAATTTCTAAGCATCTGCACCCCAAAACTACTATCAAAAATATATAAATTATTGTCTAAGATAGATGACACAATGTCTCTTCCATCCTCAAAATGGGAGGCAGATTTATCCATCAGTTCTAGTCATAGCTTCTGGCCACAAATATGTTTGAACACCTTCAGAATGACTCAGAATCCTAATTTACAGCTCATACAATACAAAATCCTTCATAGAACACACTATACAGGACAAAGGATGTCCAGGATGGGTCTAACACACTCAAACATCTGCTCACATTGCACAGATAACACACCTGATGATTATGCACACGCTTTGTGGTTCTGTGTGCCTGTCCAGAAGTTCTGGCTTGAAGTCTGTGAGGACCTATCAACATGGCTAAAGTGTAGCATCCCTGCATGCCCCACACTGTGCATACTGGGTGACTTAGACAACATCAACATGGAAATTAACTCAGAACACATGGTCCTCACAGTGTTATGTATCGCAAAGAAAACTATTCTCATGAACTGGAAAGCGAAGAACAATCTGTGTATTAACCAGTTTAGAAATGTTCTTTTAGATTATATTAGCATGGAAACAATGTCTGCCTCCTCAAAACATCAATTGGCTGAATTTCATTCTCTCTGGTCCCCTCTGATTAGCTTTATCACATAGTGGTGGTGGTGGGTTGCTGTCCCGTCGCTCTGGGCGGTTGGGTGTGTGCTGGGGGGGGCTGTGTGGCTTCGGGCGTCTGGTGGTCTCTCGGGTCGTGGGGACTGTGTGTCAGGCTTGGAGGGCAGTTTTGGGGGCTTGCGGGTGGGGCTGTCTTGCGGTGTGGGGCGGGGTCCCTTAGGGGCCTTGGGGTGGTGGCTGCTGGCTCTATGCCGGGTGGCCGGGCCGCTCTGGCGTGGGTGGTGGTGCTGGGCCTGGGCCCTGGTGGCTGGGCGCTGCCATGCGCCCGGGGGGTGGCCCTGCCTGTGCCTGGGGGGGCTGGGTTGCCCTGGACGTGCCACAGTATGGGTGGGATGGTGCAGGTCCTGGTGCCGGGCTTGTTGCTCTCAGTAGCTCCCGGAATATGGTCGCTGCAGGCCCCGAGCCTGGTGGACATCAGGCCCTCCTGCCCTGTGTTGGCTCCCAGGTAGCGGGGATGCCTATTGCAGCCAGTCCCTGGCTGCCCTCTCCTACTGCTACTCTCCCCCGGTGTATATCCCCATACCCCTCTCCCTTCTGGCTCCTGTACACAGCACACACTCACACATGAAGGGCTTTGGGGGCGTGTGTGTGTTCGGTTGGGTGTAGTGGATGGGGCTACGTAGGTGGTCCCCTTTGGTTGCACTCTGCAGTTCCCCGCCCCTGTTTTAATTACACCTTAGAAATCACTACTTATCAAACACACTCACACACACACATTAGGTCTTGGGGGGTGGTTACACTGAGTGGCATCTGGTGGGCGGGGCTCTTTGGGTATGTAGGCTGCCCAGAGGGCCGCGCTCCCAGTTCTACAAGTTTGGCTGCCCCTCAATTTTAATCGCTCACTATTAGAAAATATTGAAGAGCCAGAAGGGAGAGGGGAGGGGTCTTCTTCCCACACCCCTGCTTCCTGGTTGCTGCTCGGGGCGGGAGTGGCCAAGAGGATTAATTAATTGTTCTGCTGGTTCGGGGTCTGTGGTGGCTGGGGGGCTGCTGGCCCCCTGGTATGCCCGCTGCACTACACCCCAGCGGAGTCGAGGGAGGGAGGACGTGTGGATGTGTGGATGTATGGGACGTGAAAGTGTGTGTGGTAATGATTGGGCCTGGATCTGGGACTTGCTGTCGCCTGGCCTGCCTGGGCTTCTCCCGATGGGGGGGCGGTACCTCCTCAATCACTGCACTAAGGTTCGGACTAAAGACACAGACAAGGTTAAGTCCATGGGAAAGGATGAACAAAATGAATGTGTTAAGATCTCTGATACTGATGAGCATCCAGGTGTGGGTGTTGGCAAACAGCATTCGTCCAAGAGAGCAGAGTCTGGAGATAATGAACAGGATCCCACAAACAGGAGGGTCTGGAAGGGGTCCCGTGATGAAGCCACCCCAGAGGGGAAGTAGCCAGACTGGGTCAGATGAGTATGATGCAACAATACACCCCCACTCAGACCATGATACACCAGAAACTTTGCCAGCAACACGAACTAGAATTACACGTGAACATACATCTGAAAAGTTTAAACTACTGTACATTGATGGGGAGGAGACGTGGATCATGGTTCCAGAGGAGGAGATGACCAAACCACCGCCTCAGGACACCACTACGAAGGTGCAATCTGGTGAGACCGTGTTGTTCTCAAGTCAGAGAGGGTTTGATCAGAACGAATGTAAAGCGGGAAAGATTTGTCAAGATAGTCAAGGAGGACTTGATACCATTATCACTACAGGACAGCGCAGTCATGTTAATCCAAGAACATATGGAGCTTACATGCACATGCATACACAGAGAGACGGTGTAACTGTGGAAGAAGGGTTATGGAAGAAGGCAGCACAGAATATAAGGTATTGATGGGTATGGTACACTACACGAGAACTGACATCTGTCTCATATGTGCAGACGCTCCAGGAGCATTGCCTGTTGTTGTTCCAGAACGGCATACTTTCAGAAACTGTGCAGTGGTTCAACAACGGGAATGCTGAGAGGGTAGGTTCACATCACGATTGGATAAATGGTCAGTGTTTGAGCTTCCTATGTGTGGTATTAAGTGCAGATTGATGTTTGGGGCAAATAAATTACATATTTTTTTCCAGAAAACGGAGGGCCACAGATTGGAGACTGTGCTGAATTTAATCTTACTACAACACAGGGTGGACCTCCTTCTGATTATAGAGTAGATTACAGTGGTGAGTTTGAATGCTTTACAAGTGGTGGATTTAATAATACCTGTGGAACTCACGTAGATAATACAACTGTTAAGTACAATGTCACATGGGTTTTGTCATGGTTTCCACACTCGAATATGAAACCTATATTAATCAGGACACCTGTGTGGTTTGAAAATCCAGTTCCTCTGGATCAAAAATGTGAAAATATAAGTATGACGATTCCAACTCTATTTCTTTTTGGGGATCAGACACACCCAATAGCTGATAGTTACTGGATGTGTGGAGATGATGTTTTGTTGAACATGTTGCCCAATAGGTGGATAGCTCTTTGTGCACTTGTGAGGATGAAGACATCCGTAGTGTTAGTGTATGACAGAGTAAACGAGATGCTAGGATTGGATGTTGAAAAAGGGAGAGTTAAAGGATCCAGTGGTAATTACGTCATTGATAAGCACATTTACGTGGATGCAATAGGGTAGCCGTGAGGGATTCCTTTTGAGTTCAAAGCATGCAGCAAAGTGGCAGCAGGATTTGAGTCTATTTTGCCATGGATCACAATTAACAAAAATGTGGATTGGATTAACTACATATACTACAACCAACAGAGAATTCTTAACTACACCAGTGAAGGGCTTGTAGCCTTTGGAGAACAACTACATGAGACAGGTAGGATGGCTTGGCAGAACAGACAGGCCTTAGATCGGATATTAGCAGAGACAGGTGGTCTTTGCCACATGATTGGAGAAAAATGTTGTACATTTATACTGCATCTGATGGGACTTTTACAACTGCTATGAATAAAATCAAAGATCTGAAAAGGAGCTGAAGGAAAATGCTGGAGGGAGTGGCTGGTGGTGTAATGATCTGTATGGGATTTTGGGGATTTGGAGAGCAAGGGGATTTGAGATGGGAATGTATTGTTAATACTGATAATGATCTCCCTATTGGTGTGTTGCGTTATACCCATTCTGAGGAGATGGTTGCTACAATTGATGATCAGACAGAGAGCGGAAGCAGCCAGACTACAGCTGACCTTGCGAGACATGGTTTAAGGACCACTGCAGGGAAGAACTGGTCAGCGAACGGGTTCCCAACTGTTCACAAAATTCTTTCCTTATGTGTAGAACCGAAGATAGCCTGACAGGGAGAAGAGGTGGACCTCTTTAATGGAAGTGAAGTGCTAGTAACCTCTCCTTCCAAGATAGCTTAGCACTTCCAGAGCAGACTTCCAGAGCAGAGAACTCCAGAGTTGGTGACGAGACTGGACTGGATGAGCTTTCACTTTTGCAATACTTCAATTTAGTAGATGTAGATGTAGGGTAGATTCTATTTTATTCTGTATGGTAGATATCAGAAGATATATTTCAAGTGATCATTTTTTTGATTATTAGAATAATTTTGTTAAAATATTGTGATACTTATAGTTTTTTCTTAAGGTATCTGCGCATTGTGGAGTTGACAGTCAGCTGAGTAATGAAGGTTGAACTATTCTGGGAAAGAGGTTCTGTTCCCAGCATCGTGATGAACACTCCTGATTTAGCAGGTTTAGCTAATTCATCTTATTTTTGTGTTATTTCTTTCTTTTTTTTTAAAGTGATTTCAGGGAGAATTATGTGGGAGAGCAAAGCCTTGACTCTGCCCCACATATATTGTACCTTGACTCTTGATCCACATATTGCACGAATAACATGTTGTTGAGGTCAGAATGAATGTCTAGATAATGACGAAGATGCAGTAGCATCCTCAGACAGCAGGCGCCGAACAGAGATCGGGTTTGGGCCACATACACAATGAATCATATAGAAAGGTATAAGAGGATGTCACAATTAGAAAAAGCTGTTCCTGTGAAACAGCAGTGAGAACGCTGATGAGCTGAATGGGGAAAGACGAAGGCAGAAAATTGTTAAAAAAAGAAGCAAAATGCAAAACGTAAAGTGAAAAAATTCAGAAAGAATAAGACATTTTTAAAAAAAAATTTGCAGATAAAACAGTTGCTGAAATATGGGTTGAAGGAATTTGAAGTTGAAATGACAACTTGAAGAATGGGGATAGCTGACCATGCTAAAAAAGCTGAAACTAGTTCAATTTTAGGAGAACAAATAGTTGCTGAAGTCTTGGTTGAAGACTTGGTTAAAAACAACAGAAGGAGAAGAAGATGTTGCTGGAACCCAAATCAGTTGGTGATCGGAGTCCTGTGAGCATAAGTGGTAACTCCATCAACCAGGTCACATCATTTAAATATCTTGGTGTGCACATTGATAGCGACTTCAGTTGGCACACAGGTGGAAAAGACCTGTACCAGGGTTCATCAGCACCTCCATTTTCTGAGACTACTCCAGCTGTTTGGCTCCGTAGAAATATTATGGCTATTTTCTACAGAGCAACAATAGAGTCCATAATCGGGTATGGCATCGCCTGCTGGTTTGGTAACCTCACAGTCAAATGCAGATCTCAGATCAACTCCCTGGTGAAGACAGCTTCTAAGATGCCTCAGGCACGCTCAGGATGGGAGATTCGACTGAAGACCAGTTTCGGTGCAATCTGTTGGTTTCCTTAGCTAGGATATTATTTTTTGAATTGGCTCCATATGAATTCATTGGATTATGATTACAATGAATTGAATTCCAATTGGCTTGAATTGGACTATATTACTTAAGTGCCTTGAGATGACAATTGTTGTAATCTGACGCTATATAAATAAAATTGAATTGAATTAAGATCATGGGCCCACCTGCCCTTTCCTCTCCACAAGACCTTTTTAAGCAGGCTGCTAATCAAGCAGGCCAAAAAACATCCTCACTGACACATCATATGTGCTCAGTCCAGAATACACATTATTAAGGTCAGGAAGAAGGTACAGGGTTCCACTCTGTAAACATAATCGCCTCAAATACTCATTTATCCCCCTATCAATTAATCTCATTAATGAGCAGCTAGGGGAGGAAGAAAAGGAAAGGAAGAGGCAAATGAGGCAGAGGTAATTGCGTATGTGTGTATTTTTCTGAATGTAGTTTGCACATTGTGTCAGATTGTTTTAAGTGTATTTATTATGAGTTTTTGTATTTATACATATGTTCTTGGTGTTTTTTTGTATTGCACTGCAACACTGCTCTTTTATCCAAGAAAAAATTCTCCAATGGAGACGAATAAAGAAACCATGATCTTTACCTTGTATTTTTGAAAGGAGCTGGAGCTGGATGAAGGAAGAAAACTACAGAAATGAGAAGAAAAATGCAAAACTAAAAGTGAAAAATTTCAGAAAGAAGAGAAACAATGCAGAAAAATTTGAAAATTTTGTATAAAGTCATTTTCTGAAGTTTCAAAAGACCTGAAATGTATTTTTGAAAGGATCTGGAGCTAGACGAAGGCAGAAAAGTATAGAAAAGAGAGGAAAAAAGAAAAACAAAAAGGGAAAAAGAAAGATGAGAAACACTGCAGAAAAAATAACAAGTACTCAGTACACACAGGAATTTGTACCGTGTGTACTAAGTATTTGTTAGTCCTGGTTGAAGGACTTTGAAAGTGAAAAAGACAATAGTGGAACAATTTAAAGGTGCTGGAGTAACTGTCAGCAAAGAAAAGCTGAAGGGTTAAAAACAACAAAAGGATTTCAAGCAGATAATAAGTGAAAA
Organism: Leuresthes tenuis; assembly: GCF_036924035.1. NCBI lineage: Eukaryota > Metazoa > Chordata > Actinopteri > Atheriniformes > Atherinopsidae > Leuresthes > Leuresthes tenuis. The sequence goes on from NW_027325373.1 coordinate 28,690,632, forward strand.
ATCTTGACATTTATAAAGTGTGACAATTCTAAAACTAAAAGTAGTGAAAGTTTAGCAGAAAGAAAGTTGCTGAAGTCTTGGTTGAAGCAGTTTGAAGGTGAAAATAAAATAGTGGAATAATTTAAACCTTTTGGAAAAAACTGCAAAAGTCTTACTTGAAGAAGTTAAAAACAACAGAAAGATTTAAAGGATTTAAAATTTTTGAGGAAAAATATGCAGTTAGTGATGTTAAAGTATAAAAGTTAGAAGCACCAAAAGTCAAAACTAATTCAAATTTCATTTAATAAGTTCTAAAAGATATCTCCTAAATCTCCTAAAAGAGCTGAACATTTTGATACCAAAATTGTAGAAATTGGTGAAAATATGCAGTAGTTAACGTCCGAAAAACTGCAGAAGTGTTGAAGAAGTTGAACGGTTAAAAACAACAGAAAGAGTTGAAGGATTTAAAATTTTTGTGGAAAAATGTGCAGTTAGTTATGTTAAATATTGCTAAAAAAGTTGAAAATAGTGAAAATTTAGCAGATAATTGTTGACTCAACTCTCAAAAGGTCTGAAAGGTATTTTTGAAAGTAGCTCGATGAACGAACGAACGAATGAATGAATGAATTTATTTCAGACAATTACCACAAAAAGTGATTGGTAAACATTTACAAAAAGAACAATCCCAAACAACATATACATATTCACCAGTATTAGCTCAACATCGCATTATATATTCATATATAAATTTAAAAAATAGAAACTAATAACATAAACAAAATTTCCAATTGAATAAACTTGTAAGTATTTATACCTTCAGATATGACATTAATTTTTGCAAATAGTCTGAAAAGCAGTATGAAGAAGCAAAATTTTAATTTATTCATACCCCTTCCTTCTAATTGCCCTTATAGTAACCTTCCTGTTTGATTTCTATGCTTTTATCCAAAATTCACAAAAAAAATTAATAAATACATATATACATACATACATACACACACATATATACATAGATTGTATATACACATATACAAATACATACATGTACATATACATACATACATACACATACACGTACCAAACTGTATTCAAACCTATATAATAACAACCCCACAGCAGGCCCTTGTAAGACAATCACACCTAAATACACATTCACACCCTTGTACATCAGCACTCAGAGTACGGAGACCCTCCCCAAACCCCCAATCATCTGTGCCACAACCGACACCACAGTCCCTCTGCCAGGCCCCCTCACCAATCCCAACCCTGCACCCCACAGTGTCAGGAGGAGGATAAGGTCCCTGAGACCCCCGCAAACCAGCCCAGGTGAAAAGTGCAGACACCACACCAACACAGGCATCCGAGTCCCCCGCACCAATGACGGAGAGCCAGCCCAGGCACACTCGACCACCCCGCCAGTCACCAAGAAACCCCCACCCGCGGCTGCAATTCACCCACCCAGCCAAGGAGCAGAGCAGTCCCAGCAACTGCAGAGAGGGGCAGTAGACACCCGCACCAAGTCCCCAGCACCAATACAGAAGACCCAGAAACCCATGCCAGCACTGCGCCCCACCCCACCCACCAAACCCATCCGCAAGAGTCTCCTGCCACCACGAGGCACAGAGCGAGGCACAGAGCGAGGACCAGCGAAAGAAGCCAGGCTTCAACAACTGCAGTATCAGGATGCAGCAACAGAGGACCAGGAGAAGTGAAGTGGGCCAAGCACCCCTAAATGCACCACATGCAGACACACAGCATATTCACATATATACAGTGCTGAGTAGTGATACCATTCACCTCCCCTCTCCATCACAATACCTGTTGAAAATCACCATTTTGAGCCTTTTTTTAAACAGAATCATGTTTGGACTTTGCTTCAGTTCTTTTTGAACTTTATTCCAGACCTTCACACCACTGACTGAAATGCACATTCTCTTCATGGTGGTTCGAACCCTCAAGGTGCTGAAGTTCAGGTTTTCCCTGTAATCATAGCCCCCCCCCCCCCCTCCATCAGTGAACAGTTTTTGAATATTTTTTTATTTTTTATTTATTTTCATTTAACCTATATTTTGACAGGGAGGATCCATTGAGAGCGGGCTCTCTTTTTCAAGGACGCCTTGTGGCAAACAAAAACAAAAACAAAAATTATACAGTAATACAATACAGTGAATACGACAAGGTAAAAACAATAAAATAAAAAATAAAAATAGAGACATGATGGGAAACAGACGTGTCTGAACACCTAATAACGTGGTATGAAGTTTACTTTTAAAAGTGAGATGAGTCTGTCAATATTAAGTGAATCCTGTAATTTATTCCATCGGTATGGGGCATAAAAGAAGAAGGCTGTTTTACCTAATTCTGTATTTGTGTAAGGAATGTGGAGTCTGATATGGGACTGAGAGCGGGTGAGGAGACCTGTAGAGCGGAAGTTTAAAAGTGAAGTCAGATATGGAGGGAGTGTTCCAAGGAGTGCTTCATAAATGAATATTAGACAGTTCCGTTCTCTGCGGGCAGTGAGGGATGGCCAACCCACTTTGCTGTTTAAAGTGCAGTGTTGTGTTTCTTTATCTTGCTGGTAAATATAGTATGCATGTACGTATCTAAGAATTACCTCTGGAGGAATTGTTGATCGCAGTCCCACTGGGTAGTGCATATTAAAGCAATAGTAACTGCCAAACATCAGGCAGATTGCACAGGAAAAGGTAGTGATTTGGACGTTGACAATCTTCTGATCGATGCTCAACATGAAGCAGTCAGCAGTGAAGCAAGAGAACCCTGAATATAAACAACATGAACAAATATATATCAAAAAAGGCATCTGTGTCAACCATTCAACTATATTGTAAACTTGGTTCAGACATACCACACACAATGAGGCAGGGTGTTGCTGGCACATCCTCCTTCTCAACCTCTTCAGCAAGGTTTGTCTTCTCAACATAGTGGAACATATTCTCTTCTTTCTCACCAAAATAAGCAAGTACAAGAAGTACCATCTCTGTACAGCCACTGGACTGACCTTTTTCAGTTTGTAACTTGAGGAGAGACTCCAGAACTTGTTTTTGTTTCTGGGCAGAAAAAGTTTTCAGGAAGTTTAAGATGTGCTCCCCCTTTTTGTCGAGATTGGTAAAGAAAGCCTCAGTCAGATTGATGCCAGTAAATTGCTGGAAGTGTACTGCCATTCCAGCTTTGTGGAACAAAAAAGGCCATTCTTGGCATAGCTTCAGGATGCTTGTACCTTTCGTGGTGTGTCATAGGTGGACTTGACAAGTTCTTTCACATCTTCTGCTGCATAATTTTTGTCTTTGAACATCTTCTTCATCTTTTCTTTTTTCTTAAGCTGACTCTCTACAGTCTCAGGATGGGGCAAAACTTTGGCTCCCAGTTGACACAGTCATACGTGTCTTGAACACTGGCTTTCTGTTCAGCAGGTATCTCATCGGTGTCGTAATCTGATTCTGCCTTGCGTTTTGTTATCTTCGGTGTCGTCTGACATTTTCAATTCGTGCCTGGAGTTGCTTTACCAGGGAATGATAACCAAGTCCAATAACATCACCATCAATTACATCCTTAAGTGACTTTGGATATCTGCTCACCATCCTTTCTGCTATTTCAGTAGTGTTGCGTTTGGTTGGATTCTTGCAAATCTTCATAATTTCAGAAACAATAATCCTCACTATTTCTCTTCGTAGTCGTACACTCGGCCTTTTCTGTCGTTCCAAAGTCTGCATTAACTCTGACCTGAAAAGTGTCTACCCAGGTTGGCAAAAATGGGGAGCAACTCAGAGAAGGTGATGAGGTAGCAGTAGATGATGGCAGTGAAAGAGAGGCTGCACATTGAGAGGACTGAACGGACTGTGGGGAAGAGGATGCCATGCCTGAAGTTGAAGCCGTTGAGTCTGGAAAGCTACAACAAATTAAATTGAAAAGCATTAAGTACAAAATGTTTTGGTACTCTGTAAAAGAAAAAAAAAGTAGTTTATCAAAACAAGATATACAATCTGAATACTGCAATTATCTTAAAAGATTAAATCTTACTGATTGGCCATATCAACTTAATCAAGTTCTTATTGTGCATAATTATATGCAGGTACATTTACTTTTTACTGTTGTCTGTCCCCTGCCCAGGAACTACCAAGTGTAGATGAGAAACTGTACGTTGTTGTCTTTGTCAAATAAACAAACACATGAAATATTATTGAAAACTGTCCTTGTTACATTACACCTTTCATTTTCAGTTTGATTTGTAGTTTGATGTAAAGTACATATGTCTCCTTCAGTAATACACTGTAAATCATCTGTGGTTGTAGTGCAGAGTTTCTTCAAAGCATCCTCTACAGCAGCCACAACTTCATGTGAAAGACCTGGAAACGCTGCTCCTATGGCATCACGGATGTCCATGTATATGTTTATGTTTATGTTTATGTTTATGTTTATGTATTTAGCAGAAGCTTTTATCCAAAGCGACTTACAAATGAAGATATAACAGCTATATAAAAAGCTAACAATGAACTACATAGAAGGAACCCACTCGTCCGACTCTGTCAGAGGTGACAGAGTAGAGATAGGGTGCAGGCATAGAGGGAAGTACAGAAAGATAAAGTGCAGAGATAGAGGGGGTAGGGAAGTACAAGGTAAGTGCTAGGATAGGAGATGCTCTCTGAAGAGCTGGGTTTTCAGGAGCTTCTTGAAGATAGACAGGGACGCCCCTGTTCTGGTAGCGCTCGGTAGGTCATTCCACCATCGTGGGACGACACATGAACAGAGTTTGGATTGTCTTAGGCGTGGTGTAGGAGCTGCTAGACGACAATCCTGGGACCAACGGAGGGACCGAGTTGTGACATAAGCCTTTGCAAGAGCATTCAAATAGATGTTCCATTAAGCACTTTGTAGCTAAAATCAGGGACTTGAATTTGATGCAGGCGGCTAAGGGTAGCCAGTGGAGTTCAATGAACAGAGGGGGGGCGTGTTCTTTTAGGCTGACCTAAGACCAGACGCGCCGCCGCGTTCTGGACCATCTGCAGAGGTTTCACAGCACAGGCTGGGAGACCAGTTAGGAGAGCATTGCAGTAGTCAAGGCGGGAGATGACCATGGGCTGCACCAGGAGCTGGGTGGCATGACTGGGTGGCATGACCTTGTACTTCCCTACACCCTCTATCTCTGCACTTTATCTTTCTGCACTTCTCTCTATGCCTGCACTTCTCTGACACCTCTGACAGAGTCGGACTAGTGGGCTCCTTCTATGTAATTTGTTGTTTATTGTTCCTTCTATGTAGTTTATTGTTAGCTTTTTATATAGCTTGTTATATCTTCATTTGTAATTCGCTTTGTATAAAAGCGTCTGATAAATAGAGAAACATAAACATAACTCTTCAGGCAGGGAAGGCCCCAAGCTCTTTTTTTATTTGGTAGTTGTAAGGTCCTGAAATGGATTCGAGGTTTTTTACTGTGCCATATAAAACGATAGATTGTTTTATTCCACTCCTGAAACAACTGCTTGGGGATAGAAATTGGTAGTGTCTGGAACAGATAGAGAAAATCTGGGCAAGATATTCATTTTGACAGTTTCAATCCTTTGGCTTAGATTTATGTGTGAAATGAGGTTCCACTTTTCAAGGTCTTTCTTTATAAATGAGTAAAAAGGAGTGTAGTAGGAGTGTAGTTTTTTTCTAGAATTTTTAATGAGTCTTTATGAAGAATCACACCTAAATATTTGAGGGATTCTGTTTGCCATTTCAATGGGTAGGTCATTCGAAATGTTAATGGGGGTTTCCAGTAAGATAAAATTTCAGTTTTTTGAACATTCAGTTTGTATCCAGACATTGGGCCATTTTCATCCAGGAAATGCATCACCGTAGGTATGGATATATCTGGCTTGATTAGAAACAGTAAGATATTATCTGCATAACAAGCATTTTTATGTTCCTTCCTGTGAATTGTGACACCATAAATTGTTTCAGATTGTCTAATATATTGAGTCAGTTGTTCCAAATAGAGAGCAAAAAAGAAGGGGGACCAGGCACAACCCTGTCTCACCCCTCTTTCCAGGATCAGGGGATCTGTCAAATGGCCATTAATTTTTATTCTTGATGTTAGGCTATCGTAGAGGGCCCCAATGTTTTTTGTTATTAAATTATGTATTTGAAATTTGTGCAATACTTTAAATAAATGTCAATCAGTTTACTAACGTGTCTGCATTCTAATCTTCTTGTTTCATCTTTTACCGTGTACATGTGGTACTGTGGAAGAAATTCTCTGTGATACACTCTCATCAGAAAATGAAGTGCAGAATCATCCTTCATAAAAGTGAGGATGAGTTCACCAAACTCCAATGACTCATCATTCCTTTTTTCCCCCCTTGTCCTGTTCAGCATTATGGCAGCAGAATTGTAGTCTGAATACCTTTGATGCCAAACAGATTTGCTTTGCCAAGGGAAGTTTTATAAATGTAAAGCTCCCCTTGATGCCCATTTATTTATTTCTGTTTACAATATATGACATGTAATAGAACTGAACCGGACCGGGGGACAAGGAAAGAAGAAGAGTAAAGAAGAGGAAACAGAGCAAAAATAGAAACAAAAACCAGACAACCAGCTGCTACACCTGTAAAAAAAACAAAACAGACAACAATCCATGGTCTCTGAGGGGAATCCAGCCTTAGCGCCACCAGGAGCACCTGAAAGCAGACAAGCAGAGAAAAAACAAACACACAAACAAACAAAAACAAGCACAAGAAGCGGTAATCGCATACAACACAGCTGTGGATATAGATGACCTGAGACGACATGATAATACATCAACTGCTTATGCTACTGGACTAATGAATATGTGCGTGTGTGTGTGTGTGTGTGAGAACATGCAACACCCATGGCACAGGACCTACATGGTAACCGTGCTTAGTTATGAGTGTATAAGTGTACAGAGCCACAACCCACAACCCCCCCAAGCAGTCAGAAGCAGGCAGAGAGGGCCACAAGACCCAGGCCACCAGCAGCCCCCACGGAGCACAGAACCCAGGAAGCCCACCGCAGGGACAACCACGCATCCACCCAGAAGACTGCAGAGGAAGCCCCCGGACAGAGCCCCCATAAGCATAGGGCAGAGGCCCTCCGGGAGCCAGGGGCAACAGCCCACCGACCCCGCCAGGCCCCCGCCACCCAGACACGGGCCGTGCACCGGATCCGGGCCCCAGGAGCCCGAGCGCCCCCAAATCCCCCGGCAGAGGCCTCACCCAATACCCAGGAGGGCGAGCGCCCCAGACAGCCACACAGTGGGTCAGCGCCTGCCCCAGCGCCCCTGGCCAAGTGCCCTGGGAGTCAAGACGTGCCCACAGGTGGGTGAAGTCGCGAGCAGCGGGGAGAGGCAACGCCGCCCCCCCATCGGGAGAAGCACAGGCAGGCCAGGCGACAGCAAGTCCCAGATCCAGGCCCAATCATCACCACGCACACTTTCATGTCCCATACATCCACACATCCACACGTCCTCCCGCAGCGGGCACACCAGGGGGCCAGCAGCCCCCCAGCCACCACAGACCCCGAACCAGCAGAATAATTCCTGGCCCCTCCTGCCCGAGCAGCAACCAGGAAGCAGGGTTGTGAGAAGACCCCTCCCCTCTCCCTTCCGGCTCTTCAATATTTTCTAATAGTGAGCGATTAAAATTGAGGGGCAGCCAAACTTGTAGAACTGGGAGCGCGGCCCTCTGGGCAGCCTACATACCCAAAGAGCCCCGCCCACCAGATGCCACTCAGTGCAACCACCCCCCAAGACCTAATGTGTGTGTGTGAGTGTGTTTGATAAGTAGTGATGTCTAAGGTATAATTAAAACAGGGGCGGGGAGCTGCAGCCAAGAGGACCACCTACGTGGCCCCATCCACTACACCCCACCGAACACACACGCCCCCAAAGCCCTTCATGTGTGAGTGTGTGCTGTGTACAGGAGCCAAAAAGGGAGAGGGGTATGGGGATATACACCGGGGGAGAGTAGCTCCCCCAGAGAGGGCAGCCAGGGACTATTCCGGGAGTACCCCCCCCAACACCCTAAAAAAAACAACCACCTGCGGACACCCTGGAGGTCCCAGAGCAACAAACCCGGCACCAGGACCTGCACCAACCCACCCATACTATGCCTCTCTGAAAGAGTCAAACACAGATTTTTGAAGTTCTTCAGATGTCTGGCACATCTTTTGAAGTAACTATGTTTGCTCTCGAACCGCATAGTCCAGAGCCTCATGAGGGGACCAAATTTCAGGATCAGTCCTGGACAGTGCCATAATTAATGATTAGCAGGCCTCAGTTTGTTATCTGGAAACAGTGCCTTCCTGGTTTCCAAATATTCCTGGATGAGAACATCCAAATATGCAACCTGAGGCTTGGAAATTTGCTGAGCACAAATCAGGTCAACAATATCCTTAAGCTGCAATGTTAACTGCCATATATTATCTTATAAGTCCTGCACCTTATCACCAATTAACAGAGGCAACAGTCTCAAGAAATTCCAGTTTTGTATAACTTGTCCACTGTGTTTCAGTGCTTTCGGAGTGACAGCACAAGGTTTGGAACAAGCATCTGTTTCTTTGTATTTCAATTGTCTGATGCGCCTGTTCAAAATTGTGTATGTGAACCATTTCTTTTTGAGAATCATGTATTTGAGATAAATGGCAACATCGTATGAGAGGACACCCTCGAAGATGTCATGGCCCAGATAAGGGGGCATGCTTGATGAACAAACATTAAAATTCTGTAAAGTATCAAGCACTGACACGAACTTAATCCCCTGTACTTCTGCCACATCCTCTGTCTCCAGCTGTTCAGTGGCAGATCTATATGTCTGCTCCGGTCCAGCGATTGCTGTATCAGCACTCTGAAATTCAGACCGAGTAATCAAACAATAAGTACTGAGACGTACTAAAATTTTCCGTAAAACCCCCAATTCAGTGAGACCCCAAGTTGTCTCCTGCAATGCAGTACAGTGCTCCTTTCACAACTGATTCATCTGCCAAAGTTATCCCTTTCTCCTCTAGTAGTTTCAAGTCAGTCAACTGTTCTGAAAAAACTTTAGAATGGCCAAATTCCTTGAAATCCTTCTCTCTACACAATAAGACCAGCTGCATATGATCAGTATTTGATCGGACATAGGGTGGCATATTGAGTAAAGAAAAGTACACAGCTAAGACCTGTGCTTTTTTTTTTGCAGATCCCAGTGGCTTAATAACTTTGAACACATCTTGATATAGAACCAGCTTGAGACAACTTGAGTTTTCCTGAAAAATGTGTTGGACATAAATACCTTACCATCATCACAGTCACAGAGAACATCAGTTTTTGAAAGATCAGTAGCCATCATTAGGCCCTGCCAATAACTGGATTCCAGCATACCCTTTACAGTATTTAGCACACGTACATAGTATGCAAATCTATCTGTTCTGTCCTCATCTTTACCCAACAGCACTTTTTTGGGTTCCCCATATTTGAACAGGTCTTTAAAACACTGGGCTCTTGAATATGCAGTTCTCATGGGCCCTGTGTGGCAAGCTGAGAACAAGTCTGACTGCTTTTCATAACCAAAGGCAGAGGCACATTTCTTCTTTTTTCTGTACTTTTCTGCCTTCATACAGCTCCAGCTCCTTTCAAAAATACATTTCAGGCCTTTTGAAACTCCAGTAAATAATTTTCTGCTAAATATTCACATTTTTCTGCAGTGTTTCTCTTCTTTCTGAATTTATTCACTTTTTGTTTTGCATTTTTCTTCTGTAGTTTTCTTCTTCATCTGGACTAAAAAAAACAAGACAAGACTATGACTGTGGATAATAAGGCAAAACCTTTCGCATTTTTTGGTGCTTTCCCATGCACCAAAACTCACCAATTTTGCCATAGGCATCAGGCCTGGTGGCCGTTACATTTTAGTGGAGTTGCTTCAAAATTACTCTGTACCGCCCCCTAGATATTTAATAAATACCCGTGCCATTGGGGTTAGTTTTGGCTGGATGAAATTCAGTACACACCTTGGTCATGCCCGGGCACACAAAAAGGCCTTGGGATGTCATGGTACTGGGTACACAGGAAGTCTTCGGTTATGATCAAACTCCTCCTACAGATTTAATGCTAATGTCTTCAAATTTGGCCAGGTTACTTTTGAGCCATGGGGAGTTAAAAGTGATCGACTTCACCAAAGTCTAAATGGTGTGTCCGTGGCAGACCCTCAAAGTGTTACCACAAAACACAAATTCACTCATAACTTGTGCATACATTGCCCGAACTTCACCAAACTTTGTAGACTTGCCCGGGACTCTGCCCTGACTGCGAACATACGCACATACTCAAACTCACCTATAGCGTGGTTGGAAACATCACTTTGTTTCCACACCTCAGATATGGTCGAACTCCTCCTACAGACTTAATGGTTACGGTTTTAAAATTGCTCTCTCTTGTCTAGTGAAGCTTCTCTACCTTGTCAGATAGGTCTGTTACATTAGATGCACACCGAAAACAACACTCACACACAGGGGCGTAACTATCATCTCAGAAGTGAGGGGGACCAATTTTTCAGAGGCACAGTACAACACCGTGGGAACCAACTTTAGTTCTTTAAACTATATAGTGATACAATCTAAAGGTTTAGCTGCCAAACTGCCAGGGGAAGTCCTTATACCACTGTCTCTGAAATCTTAACATTTTATCTGCCAACTTTTGATGAACTTTGGCTGATATGTTTATGTTTGTGCCCCTTTTATCCGAAGTGACTGGTAGGCAGGTATGGTAAGGGGATCTTGCCTGAGGACCTACTGGAGGTAGTACCTTTGATGCAGAGGATTTGAACCCAGGTAACCCACATAAAATGTGGCAATCTTACTGCTACACAATCCATGTAGCAGTAAGATTTAGAGTGTGGCTTTAGAGCGGCCACAGAAAATCCATCCCCTGCTCTATCACTGTCTGCAGGCTCTCCCTGACTATCAGTGCTGCAGCCTGGTCTCTGCCCTGACACATGGCCTTCTCCCTGTGCTACCTATTACAATACAGACAAACAATATTTTGGAGTGTGAATGAGAGTAATTCTGAAATATCTGTGAAAACCCTGTCCTGATACCTGCCTGGTTTCTCCTCATAATAGATATCTTTTATCAGAAAGTTATAATCTCTCCTTATACGTGAAGACTCTGCATCATCGTCCCTGCTGCTGGCCTCTGCTCTAATGTCCCCTCCCTGACTCTGCTCTTTCTATTGTGGCAATAAAGATTTCTTTAAATTATGTGGAAAACAATAGTGAACATAAGTTCTGCACATAAAATTAAAGAGGAATGGGGTTATTCCTAGCATGAACTAACTAGCAAGGGATGTAACATAGGTAAAAACAATATTAGTATTCTTGTTAACTAAATTTGATGTGTTGGCATGTATTAACTATTAGCTAACATTATCTACATGCAACAGCATTATCTACTCGGTTTGTCTGGGAAAAAAAACTGGGAGTTTTCTTTGTTTTATTAAACTCTTAACACGCTAATTAACAATCCTACTTTACACGTCCAGGCAAACGCCATAACAGTTTCAGGCATATTATTGGCTGAAAGTTAAGTGTAAACCTACATCATGCCCCGTCTCCTCTAATCAAACTCGGAAAGCCACCAAGAGTAAATTAAAAGAAGTGAGGAAATGAAGAAGAAGGAGTATGATAATGAGTGTGATTGAAAAATAACAGGAAAGAGAACAGAAAGAAAGCATAATGAAGTAATAGAAAGATATACGTTTTTTGTGTTTCATTTGTCCGTCGTTAACTCGTCTACATGTCTGTTTTTCGTTGCACGTTTTAAACTCCGCTTGATCTTGCAGAGATGGTAGGTGTTGATGAGGGTTCAGAACAAGCATTTTCAAAAAGAGACAGTGGACAAATTGTTAAGTGTCACTGAAGCAACGTATACACTTTTGGGGACTCACATCACAAAGGATATTTTGAACATTTTTCAAAGATTTTGAGTGTCACTGAAGCAATGTGTACAGTGTTGGATGTTGAACCAAAGAACATTTGGAATTGAATTTAATACTTACTTAATACTGCAGTCTGGGAATCATTGCAAGCAGAACAACAACTTCAAAGGAAGAGCCAGAGACTGAATACGGCCATATACATCACACAAAGAATGAAGGAAGTGAAAACAAGTGACTTCTGGGGGGTAACATCTATATTGACCTTGAGGGGCCTATGAGAGGCAGACGGGTGTGCAAAGATCTAAAGGAGCATGCTGGACCTGTGATGAGCTTGGTCATTATACAAACAACTACCAAAGACCAAGAGGAAACTCTGATCCTGGGGTGAGGCCTTGGCCAGACTTTAGAATTTAAATTGTGATACCAATCTTCATATCCAATTGGACCCCTAACAATTTAACACGGAGAGATACTTTTCTAAAATTTAAATGAAAATCTGGTGTTCTTCCCAAGGTGTACATTATAATAAAACAATTAAAACTGAGCTTCTAATGTAAAAGCAAACAGAAGCATCTTTCCTGTTGCAAGCAAGCAAGTTTCCTGTTGAAAAACATAATTTATAAAACTGCTTCTGAAGTAAAATTTTTTATCCAGTGCTTTTTAATTACAAGATGCAAAATCATCAAAATTCAATATAGTGCATCAATGGTAGCAAAAACAGAGGCTCTATAGCAAAGCAATGAGAGCACACCATAAATCAAATAAAATCAGGTTAAAAAGTTATGTGTTGAAGACGATGCTAAGTCCAAAATAATTCATGGTCCAAAATAAAACTGCTTATCAAGAGAAAAAAGAGAGAAAAAAAATTCCAAGCTTTTCATAACAGACAGAAATGTCTGTTGTTGAGGGATTAAGTGCCTTGAGATGTTGTTTATTGTGTTTTGGCACTATATAGATAAAACTGAATTTAACTGACTTGGATTTATACAAGCAGGCGTATTGGCTAAAACACATGGTGAGTGCAATACTCCAATATTTACAGGTGTAAAATAAAGAGAATCCAAGAATAGGTTAGTGCTTGATTTGAGAATATTAAATGTTGCAGACACAGTCTGCAGAGATTTCAAACCCTCATGCTCTCCCTACGTAGGTGACGTCATACAGTGTGTTCGATCTATGTTTTGAATTTTTCTGCATAAGTTTTCTGGATCATTGATATTTTCCTCACCGATTCTGTTCGTAATTTTTATGGACAGAGTTTCTAGGCCCAGCCAGGGCATTGAGGGTCATCGGGTCGTGACCTTCAGCTCTCACTGGAGCGGTTCGCAGCCGAGTGTGAAGTGATTGGGATGAGAATCAGCACCTCCAAATCCACTCCGGGTTGGGAATGAGATCCTTCCCCAAGTGGAGGAGTTCAAGTATCTCGGGGTCTTGTTCACGAGTGAAGGACGAATGGAGCGGGACGTTGACAGGCGGATCGGTGTGGCATCCACAGTTATGCAGGCTCTGCACCGACCTGTTGCGGTGAGGAAGGAGCTGAGCCAGATGGCGAAGCTCTCGATTTACCGGTCAATCTACGTTTCTACCCTCACCTATTGTCACGAGCTGTGGGTAGTGACCGAAAGAACAAGATTGCTGATACAAGCGGCCGAAATGGGCTTCCTCTATAGGGTGTCTGGGCTCTCCCTTAGAGATAGAGTGAGAAGGTTGGTCATCCAGGAGGAGCACTGAGTAGAACCGCTGCTCCTCCGCATCGAGAGGAGTCAGATGAGGTGGCTCGGGCATCTGGTTAGGATGCCTCCTGGACGCCTCCCTGGTGAGGAAACATCCTACTGGGAGGAGACCCTGTGGAAGACCCAGGACACGTTGGAGAGACTATGTCTCTCAGCTGACTTTGGAACGCCTCAGGGTCCCCCTGGAAGAGCTGGAGGAAGTGGCCGGGGACAGGGACGTCTGGGACATCTGGATTTCTCTGCTTAAAGGGGAACTCTGATATTTTTAAACCTAGACCTTATTTCTGGTATGAAATACATTCATCTACTCACCGAGAGCAGTTTGGTGAAAGTCGGCGTCCTTTGGAAGATATTTAGATTCCTCGAGATCCATATAACGGTGTGAACAGGGCATAGACAATGCAGCCTCTAAAGAAGGCATTGTCTGTCTTTATTTCACTAATACTTTAAGACGAACGAACGAATGAATGAACGCGTACTATTGCAATATTAGCTTAAAGCTTCCATGTTGTTGTCCTCCAGGGAAATAGGTGGGGTCAGGGGGCTTACATAGGCGTCTACTTGGATCATCAGTAAAGTGGTAGATGATGGATAGATGGATGGATTATATTCTCCTTAATTAGTGTTTTTCAGTGTTTCTCTGGCTGAGGACTCTCAGTGTTTCTTTGCGGAAAATATATAGTGGTAAGCAGATATCCATTTACCACAAAGTCAAGGGATGGCTGAGAAAATTAATGGAACCTGGAGAGCCAACATTGACATGAACTATTAACTGTTCCGGTCGTTAAAGTGTGAATGTTGATGTTCTCATGCCAGCACTATAGTTGGGGGGGAATCCTATAAAAGACCCGTACTCTGGAGTTTGCTGATTATTTTGATTTTAGAGGTGCACCGTACATACACACTGAGCCGGGGGGAAGGAATGGAAAGCTTAAAACAGCTGATTAGTGCACGAGGAATGACTTCATGTCAGGTTACACCACCTACTAAGTACACTGATCCAAACATATTCTTATAGATGGAAAGAAGAGCGTGTGTGAGGTGCTGAATATGGGAGGATATGAATGTGATGAATAAAATATTCAATGAGAAAAGTTGTATTCATGTGAGTCAAAAAGGATCCTGCACAATTAGGTTAACATTCCAAAACTGCTCAGAGGAAATGAAATTATTCAAAACAATGATGAGGAGAAAAGTGAGAGAATCCAAGCTGCTCTGGGCCCTTAGGTCAAAGCATGCATGCAAGGTAATGATAACCAACCTGTCCTTTGCTATTGGCAAAAGTCAACAGTTCGTAGCGGGACCTTTTGGTGTTCAGAGAAACTCCACAAGTTTTTGGAAATTCAGAGGTTGGATGAGCCTCACCTGGGGGATGGGGCCATAGGAGAATTTTCCCATCAATAAAGTTACGAGTTACAAACGTTTTTTTTTATTTTCAATACGCTGCGAACAGTGGATTAATGAGATGTAACAGTCATTTTTTTTAATTTAATATTATTAAAGTTTAAGCAGCATTTTGTTTAATTTTAATTCTTTTTAAGTTGTTAGTTGTATTTTATTTGTTTAGTATTTCCTTTTTTTAAATTAGCTTTTAAAGTTAGTCAGCTTTAATTTTTCAATTAGTTAGTTTTGATTTTTTGTTAGCTTTTTAAATTTCAGGGCAGACATGTGGGAGGGAGCAGTGCCCTACCACTGCTCATGCCACATATTGTTTAGGGTCCGTCCTGACATGCTGTGTCTGGCAGTCAGATAATCAAATTCAAATTCAAATTTGCTTTATTGGCATGAATGGTAACCATTGTTGCTGAAAGCTGAAACATATACTTAGACATACAATTAAATTATGATACAATTTTACATTATATATTAATACAATTACATATTATTTACATTAGATACATTTAATTCTAAATAGGTAGATAGAAATACATTAACTATTTTATATTATGCACGTTCTACACCAAACAGGCAGAGTGTTATTAGTGTTTTGTTGTTGTGTCTCTCTCAGGCTGTGACATGTACTCACATATTTTGCTGCCTCTATGACACTGACACTGTGTTCTCCAAGCAGGTGTTTAATTTTCTCTTGATCAGAAAGGGTATCAAAATCTTGTTGTTTATTTTTCATTTTTTAAAAGAATTTAGTTCTAATTTTTTCATATGCGTCACAGTGTAATAGGAAGTGTTGCTCTGTCTGTACCTGTCTGTGTGGACAGAGCTGACACAGCCTCGTCTGTCTGTGTCGGCCTCTCTCTAAGGCCAGGCTGTGGTTGCTGCACCTGTACATAGTCAACGTTTTCTGGGGTCGCTTACAGAGCTCAGATAATCTGCAATGGAGTATTGTCTGTTTAGGGCCAAATAGCATTGGAGTTTGCTTTGGGTTTTGGTTGCAGGTGTCCAATAGTTGATGTAATTGTCTTTTTCTTTAGTTATAATTTGGTGGGTACCGAGGAGGGCGGTCTCGGTGCCCTGTGCTGTTGGAGCTGAGCCGGTGCACCAGCTGGCTGAGGGGACTCCTTTCTTTGCTCTCCTCTTGGCATTGCGGGGCTTTGTAGTGGTAGGAGTTGAGCTCGCTGGTTTTGAGGTGCTGGTAGAATTTGATGGCTCTTTTTTGTATTCAAATTAAAAGGGGAAATTGTCCTAATTCGGCTCGACATCCATTGTTGGGGAGTGTTCCTTTGGACTCTGAGAATGCTCCTACAGATCTCAGTATGCATGCTTTCAATTGGGTGTTTGTCCCATTTTTCAAAGTCTTGATTTGTAAGAGAGCCCCATACTTCACTACCATACAGTAAAATAGGTTCAATTATAGAATAGAATATTTTGAGCCAGATTCTAACGGCTATATCAATGATCGAAGACTTTTTTATGTGTCCTAAATATAGCATATGTCCTAAATATGTGTATTTATGTGTGCGTTCAATGTCAGCGGAGCCCAGTAAGAACTTGTTTGGGTTTCCCTGACATCTGGGTCGTTTCTGGAAGACTAAAATTCTCGTCTTTTTTAGATCAACTGTCAGGGCCCAGGTCTCACAGAAGTCTTTGCAGACGATCTAGTTGCTGTTGTAATGCCTCTTTAGATGGAGTTAACAGTATTAGATCATCTGCAAAATCATCTGTGTCAGAGAGAGTGAGGCCAGGGATATCCGATTGTACAAGTGATTTTGCCAATTCATCAATATAAATGTTAAACAGGGTGGGGCTGAGACTGCAGCCCTGTTTTACCCTCTACTTTGGAGGAAGAAATCTGTTTCCATGTTGTTGATCTTCACAGCACATTTATTATTTGTGTACATTGCTTTAATTATGTAATAGATTTCCCCCCTATACCTCTTTCAATTAATTTTAGGAACAGACCACTATGCTAGATTGAGTAAATGCTTTTTTGAAATCTACAAATCAAGAGAAAATTTTGTTCTTGTTTTGGTGAACATGTTTGTTAATGAGAGCGTGAAGGGTGTAGATGTGGTCAGTAGTTTGGTGTTGTGGTGTAAATCCAATTTGACTCTTGCTCAGAACGTTATGTTCGCTGAGGAAGTCTTGCAGTCGGCTGTTTAGGATGCTGCAAAATACCTTCCCCAGGTTGCTGCTGACACATATGCCTCTGTAATTGTTTGGGTCAAATTTATTTCCATTTTTTATTATGATTGTTATGATTCCTTTGCTCCACGTGTCAGGGAAATGTCTAATGTTGAGGACAAGGTTGTATAATTTCAATATGGTAATGTTGAATTTCTTGCTGTTATACTTCAGCATTTCATTTAAAATGCCATTGGGACCACTGGCCTTCCTTGATTGTAGGTCCTGGGTTTTAGTTAGTAGATCCTTTTCAGTAATCTGATCATCTAAAGGGTTCTGGTTGTCTTTAACGACTGATTCTAAAGTTTATAATTTGTTGAGGAGCTCATTTTATGCCGAATTCAGTGTATTAGTACTATACAGGTTTTCAAAGTGTTGTTTCCAAATTTCATCCTTTTGAATAGCCAATTCTTCTTTGTGTGGTTTGCTGATTGTTTGCCATTTTTTCCAGAAATCATTCGAGTCAATGGATTCTTCAATTTCATTCAGTTGGTGTTGCACATGCTGCACCCTTTTAGTTCTGAGTGTTCTTCTGTATATTTTCAATGTTTACCAATATTGGATGCGGAGCTTGGGGTTGTCAGGTTGTCTGTGTTTTTGATTTGAAAAATTTCTCATTGTTTTTCTCAGATGTCTGCAATCTGTATCAAACCACTTTTCATTGGCTGATTTTTTGATTTGTGATGTTGATGCTGTTTCAGATTGGATAACTTTGCTGCACTGTCAAAGATCCCATATAGCTTGATTCAGGCCATCTTTACTGTGGGAATAGGAAGTGGAGATAAAATGGTTTAATCGAAACTGAATTGTTTGTTTGCTTGAATTGTTTAATTGCTTTGGTAGTGGTCTTTGCTGTTGTTTGTCCATCTAATAAGATTGTTTTGTATAGTTCAGTTTACTGGGCTCCACTGCGTGGGGGTCTGTTACTGTCTTTCTAATGTATAGTGTAATTTTACTGTGGTCAGATAAGGATGACAGTAGCTGACAGAACATGCTCTCTGGTAGAAGGGGTCTAGGTCTGTTATGTTGTAGTCTACTGTGTTATTGCCAAGAGGAGAGCTGTGTGTGTAGAGACCAAAAGAGTCCCCTCGAAGTCGACTGTTGACTATGAACAGGCCCAGTGTTCGACAGAGCTGCACGAGTTGATGCCCGGTTTTGTTAATAGTTTTGTCAAAGTTGTTTCTGTGGGGATATGAAGGGACAGGAATGCTGATTTGGCCAAGTATATGTCTGTCTCCATGTGGATTAATATAGTCTGGTTCTACACCTGTTCGGGCATTAAGGTCTCCACAGATCAGCATGCTTCCCTGGGCCTGGTAGTGACTGATCTCATCTTCAAGAATGGTGAAAATATTTTCATTATGATAAGGGGATTCTGATGGGAGGATATACACTGCACACATGAATATATCTTTGGAATCTCTCTGTGGCAACAATTTCTCTTTTTATTTTGAGCCAAATTGAAGATTCGCCTTTTTTTTATCAATTCAATTGAATGTTCAAGGTTTGCTTTGTACCAAATCAGCATTCCACCTGAATCTCTGCCCTGTCTTATTCCTTTCAGTTTGGTGGATGGGAACACCAACTCTGTGTAGCCTGCAGGACAACCAGTGGAAATGTCTCCTCTGCACCAAGTTTCTTGTAAAACAAATATATATCTCCTAACTCTGTGGTGCAATCTGGGGCCCTGCTCTTAAGGCCAAAAGCAGAGGACCTCAGACCTTGGATGTTCCAACATGAGGTAATGAATTATTTAGATTTCATTCAGTTTAAAATTCAAAATGTTGCATCCAGTGTTAAAACTGTACTTGACTTATCAGGTGGGAGCAGAGCAGGCTGAGCATGTGCTGAGATGTCTCTCAGTTGGCTGTGTGGGGGTGTTGGGGTGGGGTTAGAGGTTTGAGGGGTAAGAGAGGGGGGGGGGGGGGGGGGGGGGGGGGGGTCTGCTGCTCTCCTCACTACCTGAGCGTAGCTCAGTGGGCTGGGGCGTGGCTCCTGGTGATGGTGCTGGGGTGGGGCTCCTGGGGGCAGGAGGGGCTCTGGTCGGGTGTCAGGGGGTTTGTAGCTGTCTTGGTCAGGGGGTTTGTAGCTATCTTGGTCAGGTCGTGGACCAGGTGGATGTTGGGCATCAGGATGCAGTCTCTGGAGACGCTGCTGTTAATCCTATGAATGGTGTATAGGTGGTCTTTCCTCTACTGTTGGGGAAGGTGCTGGAGGCTTTTTCTATCGTTCGTCTGAGTGACTCTGATGCTCTTTCCTGCTGCGTCTTCAGCTCGTTGGTGCCGGTGTGGATGATGATGTGGCTCGGAGAACCAAGACGCTCCTCTGATAGCAGCTCCATGGCATGTTGGCTCTTTGGACACCAGAGTCTGGCCACTTTGTGGTTGGGGAACAGTTTCCTTTCATTTAAGAACTTTCCATTGGAGTCGATGAGGATGAGGATGTCTGGTGTCAGTCTGGATGGACGAGGGGTGGATTCGATCAGTGGGCTGGGGGGGTATGTGGGTGTGGTGTTGGTTTGGTGACTGGAGGGGAGCTGCTGGGTGGGTGGAGCCTCTTGGTCCTAGTGCTTCTGTGTTGGGCTCACAGGATCCTGGTTGTGGTCTAGGTGTGAGTTCAGCTGTCTTGTCAGGCCTAGGTTGACTCTGTCTCTCTCCTGGAGCTTCTGTGACAGGGAGGCCAGCTCTCTCTTGGTGCTCTCTCTCTCCTCTCTCAGCTCATTCACTTTCTCTTTCAGCTCCTTCAGCACTGCCATGTGGCTCTCCTTGTGGGTGCTCAGCTCTGTCTTGTCCTGCTTTCTGCGCTGCCTCAGTCTGCTCAGCTCTGTGCTGAGGCTCCAGGTCTCCTCCTGGCTCAGCTGATGTTGATCAGTTGATCAGCTCTCTAAGCTGTACCAGCTTTCTCTCCAGCTCACTGAACTTCACCTTCATGTTGGTGATGACGTGGGTTAGCTGGGTGTTCCGGGCCTGTTCAAAGCAGGGGGGCTCACTCTTCTCAGAGGGCTGGTCAGCAGGAGGACAGATGGGGGTTGAGGTGGTGATTGTGTCTGGCAGGGTGTGGGTGTCATCAGGAGATTGGACAGAAGACAAGTTTCGGTGCAATCTGTTGGTTTCCTTAGCTAGGATATTATTTTTTGAATTGGCTCTATATGAATGAATTGGATTATGATTACAATGAATTGAATTCCAATTGGCTTGAATTGGACTATATTATTTAAGTGCCTTGAGATGACAAATGTTGTAATTTGGCGCTATATAAATAGAATTGAATAGAATTTAATTGAATCAGGCAAGGCAAGGCAAGGCAAGTTTATTTGTATAGCACAATTCAACAACAAGGTGATTCAAAGTGCTTTGCAGAGACATTAAAACAGAAGAAATAAAAAGCATGATTTAAAATGTAAACAAAAGAAGGAAATAAGAACAATAGATAAAATCAGAAAAAATGATATATATGAAAGATAAAATCAATAGTTAAAACATGATTCCGTTTTGAAACTCAAGCTTATTCAAATGCAGCTGAAAATAGATGTTTCTTCAACCTGGACTTAAATACACAGTGTTTCAGCTGATCTGAGGCTTTCTGGGAGTTTGTTCCAGACATGTAGAGCATAGAAGCTGAATGCAGCTTCTCCATGTCTGGTTCTGACTCTGGGAACGATAAAAAACCGGATCCAGATGACCTGAGGGGTCTGGAAGGTTCATAGTGGGTCAGGAGGTCACGGATGTATTTTGGTCCTTGACCATTCAGAGCTTTATAGACCAGCATCAGGACTTTAAAGTTTATCCTCTGATGGACAGGCAACCAGTGTAAAGACTTCAGGGCTGGACTGATGTGCTCCACTTTTTTGGTCTTATTGAGGACTCGAGCAGCTGAGTTCTGGATGAGCTGCAGTTGTCTAACTGACTTTTTAGGCAGACCTGTAAAGATGCTGTTACAATAATCAAGCCTAGTAAAGATATGCATGGACTAGTTTTTCCAGGTCCTGCTGATACATCAGATCTTTTAGCCTTGATATATTCTTAAGGTGATAGTAGGCTGACTTTGTTATTGCCTTAATGTGTTTGTCCAAATTTAGGTCTGAGTCCATCACTACACCCAGATTTCTGGCCTGGTTGGTAGTTTTTAGATTTATAGATTGAAGCTCTGTGGTGACTTTCAATCGTTTATCTTTGGCTCCAAAGACAATTACCTGAGTTTTGTTTTTGTTTAGCTGGAGGAAGTTGTGGCACATCCAGTCATTAATCTCCTCAATGCATTTTCCAAAGGCCTGTACAGGCCCTCGGTCTCCTGGTGACATTGTTATATACATCTGTGTGTCATCTGCATAGCTATGGTAGTTTATTTGGTTGTTTTTTATAATCTGTGCCAGTGGGAGCATGTAGATGTTAAACAGAAGAGGTCCCAGGATGGAACTTTGGGGAACTCCATATGTGATTCTTGTCTGCTCAGATGTAAAGTTACCTATTGAAACAAAGTACTTCCTGTTCTCTAAGTATGTTTTAAACCAGTTTAGTACAGTTCCGGAAAGACCAGCCCAGTTCTCCAGTCGTTTGAGTAATGTATTGTGGTCAACTGTATCAAAGGCAGCACTGAGATCCAGTAAAACTAAGACTGACATTTTTCCACTGTCTGTATTCAGACATATGTCATTAAACACTTTGGTCAGAGCAGTCTCAGTGCTGTGGTGCTGTCTAAAGCCTGACTGGAAGGTATCATAGCAGTTATTTTGTGTTAAAAAGTAATTAAGCTGTTGAAAAACCGCTTTTTCAATGATCTTACTTAAAAATGGGAGATTTGAGATGGGCCTGTAGTTGTTCATTTGCGTCTTGTGAAGATTGTCCTTTTTCAGCAGAGGTTTAATTACAGCTGTTTTTAGTGGCTCTGCAAACACACCTGACGTTAAGGACAAGTTCACAATCAGTAACAGGTCTGACTCCAAAGTCTTTGAGACCCCTTTGAAAAAACCTGTTGGTAGGATGTCTAAACAGCAAGAGGAGGACTTCAGGTGACGTAAGATGTCCTCCAGGTCTTTACTGTTAATGGGTTGAAATAGTGTCATGGTGTTTAAACCGGTTTTCGGTGGACATGGTACATATGCTGAACCTGCTGCTGATGTACCAACTGCTTGTCTAATATTTTGGACTTTGTCTATGAAGAATTTGGCAAAGTCATTGCAGGCCATGGTGGAATGGAGTTCATTTGCCACTGACACAGGAGGGTTTGTTAGCCTGTCAACTGTAGCAAATAAGGCCCGAGCATTATGACTGTTTTTGGTGATGATGTCAGAGAAGTAGGATTTCCTTGAATTCCTCAGTTGTAAGTTATAAGAATGAAACAGAATCTTTATAGATGTCATGATGAACCTGGAGATTTGTTTTTCTCCATCTGCGCTCAGCTTTCCAAGACTCTCTTTTCCCATTTTTCACCAGTGTGGAATTTCGCCATGGAGACTTCTTCCTTCCAGAGATATTCATATTCATATTCAAGGGACTGAAAACTTCCAGGAGATAACTGCTTACATTGAAATGATTCATTGAATAAGACTGCGACCCCTCCTCCTCTCCTGCTCACTCTGGCATCGCTGATAAAACTGTAACCAGGAGGGGTTGACTCAATAAGAACAGCAGCATTGTTATTTTGTTCCAACCAAGTTTCAGTTAAAAACATAAAATCCAGGGTGTGCTCAGTGATAAAATCATTAATTAAGAATGTTTTCCCAGCTAAAGACCTAACATTTAATAAAGCCAACTTAAGTGTTTTAGAGGTATTATTTGCCCCCTCGTGTTTGGGAGCAGTCTGTGGCACACAAGGTATGTTTACTTTATTTAAAGAGGGGACAATTCTCCAGCCAGGAAAATAATGCAGTAGGACTTCTGCTTGCAGATTTTGTGATACAAAGTTCGTTTAACTGTTTGCTTATAGCTGCCACTTTGTCAGCAAAAAATTAGGCAAAGGTGTCTGCTGTTAGATTGGTAGCAGGTGGCTGAGGCGGAGGATTAAGTAGGGTTTTGAAGGTAGAAAAAAGAAAAAAAAGTTTCTGGGTGTCAGTAGTCCTATGAATCTTGTTAATGTAGAAAGACTTTTTTGCATCAGTAACACTGGATGGGAATGATGACAGTAACGCCTGGAGTTTAGCTAGATCTGCAGAATCTTTTGACCTGTTCCATTTCTCGGAGAGTATCATTAAGCCAGGGGTGAGACTGAGAGGATCGAGCGGGTTTGGTGGATGGAGGACACAGACTATCCAGAGATGAGCTCAGTGTAGAGCAAAGGGACTCCGTGGCATCATTAACCTGAAGGGAGGAGAATGTGCTGGAGGTTGGAAGAGCGGAGGCAACAACGGAGGAGAAGCGGGTGGGCGAGAGGTTGCGGAGACTGCGGCAGAAGGAAACCATAGGGGTAGGGACAAATGGTCTTCTCGGGAGACTCACTCTGAACTGAATGAAATAGTGGTCAGAAAAATGCAGAGGTGTGACAGACAGGGCCTCTGTGGCACAGTTTCTTGTGAAAATGAGATCTAACACTTTACCAGCTTTATGGGTCGGATGACTGCTGAGCAGGTGTAGCTCAAACGAGTGCATTAGTGTCAGAAAATCTGAAGAGTTAGGAAAGTCAAGGTGGATGTTCATGTCACCAAAGACCATAATGGGACAGTCATGCTCAAGAGAGCAAGGTGTCTAGTTCATTTAGAAAGTCACAGAGTTGTCCTGGTGGGCGATATACGACAATCATATAGATTTTGACTGGTGCAGTTACCAAGATGGCATGGTATTCAGAGGTATTTTATTTAGAATCAAGTAGCAGTTGGTTGTATTTCCATTTGTTGGAAATGAGCATGCCCGTTCCACCACCTCTCCCAGATGTACGAGAGGTGTGGGAGAATGAGTGGTTGGTTGAAAGTGCAGCCGGGGTAGCTGTGTTTTCAGGCTTACTCCAGGTTTCAGTGAGAGCCAGGATGTCTAGAGACTTGGTGGTTGGCATAAGCCATAATGAAATCTGCTTTGTTTACCTCCGATTGGCAATTCCACAACCCCACAGTCAAGGGCGTGTCACAGTATGTCACAGAGTGAAGTGGGCTTTAGAGAGCGGAGGTTGTTAAGGTTGCGGTGGCGTTTGGTTGTGTGAAACCTTCTATGCGAGTCGGAGACAACAGGAATGGGATTGAGGCACATTTTAAAGCAGGTAGTGAGGCCAGAGCGACATGGATGAGGCAAGTAGGACAGGTTTGCCTTGTTCAGTGGCCTTGCTCGGTGGACATTCGCAGGTAGACACGCTAGTCTTTACCAAAGAATGTCTTCACACGAGAATGGCTGACGCTTCAGGTGTCCCCCCTTACTTTATGTTGTGCACACAATTGGACACAGCCGTTCATGTGTTGGCTAATTGCACTAGGCTGAGACCGCCCACTGAGAGTTAACCAATAAGTGTTTTCAGAGAGGGGCGTGACCACCCATTCACAGCCCCTGAATACTCGGATTACTTTGCAATGGCCCAACCGAGGCTACTAGGCAACAGGTTTCACCCATGGATGGGTTTTGATCACTTTCTCAACAACAACAGATATTGATTTTGGCAAAGAAGCTTAGAAAAACTTACACTGGCAGACACAGTTCTTTCTGTGCAGTTCCGATACCTTCAGTGTGCTGTTGTGAGTTTTTTAAAGCTCTAGCCTTAGTGAGAGGACCGCCCAAGAAGAGTTAACCAACAAGTGTTTTCAGAGAGGGGAGTATTGTTTTATGTGTATCAGATCAAACTCGGTGAAGAGAGACAGGTTGAGAGCAGCGAGAGAGAGGTTTCAGATGAGCAGCAAGGAATGGTATGCTCTGACAAGGCACAGTTTCTAGGACTGCCTTCTTTCACCTTTGTAATATTGACAAAATCAAGAACATCCTGTCTCATGGTGATGCAGATAAACTAGTCCATGCATTTTTTTCTTCAAGATTGGACTACTGTAATTCTTTATTATTGGGCTGCTCCACATATTCTCTGAAAAGCCTCCAGCTGATCCAAAATGCTGCAGCCAGAGTTCTGATGAGAACTAACAGGAGAGATCATGTTTCTCCAGTTTTAGCTTCTCTTCATTGGCTCCCTGTTAAATTCAGAATAGAATTTAAGATTCTTCTCCTCACATATAAAGCTCTTAATGACTGAGCTCCATCATAAATCCATTTTAAAGATCTCATTGTAAGATATTTTCCTAACAGAGCACTTCGCTCCCAAACTGCAGGTTTACTTGTTCTTCCCAGAGTTTCTAAAAGTAGAATGGGAGGCAGAGCCTTCAGTTATCAGGCCCCTGTCTTATGGAATAAGCTGCCAGTAAATGTCCTGGAAGCAGACACCCTTTCCACTTTTAAGATTAGGCTTAAAACTTTCCTTTTTGATAAAGCTTATAGTGTCACAGTCTGTCAGGTCACAGTTTGGTTAATCATGTTTTCAGGTTATGTTCAAGTCATGTGTTTCCCCTGTCACGTTCAGTTCACTCAAGTCACCTGGTTAATTGTTCACAGCTGCACCGCATTCACTGATCACTCCCGAGACAGTATTTAGCTTCCTGGTTTACTTTGAGTCACTGCAGAATCCTCGCGATCCCTCCATGCGTTGCACAGATAAGTCTGGTTTTCCTGCCTCATAGCATTGTTAAGATAATCATAGCCATAGTGTTTTTTCATAGCCTTGTTTTGTTTGGCATAGTCCTTTTTTCATAGTTAAGTCATTTAGATGATCCGGCTCTGCCGCGCCCTTTGTTCATGCTCCCTGTCTTGTTTTGAGGAATAAACCTTGTTTTTTGTACTAAAGAGAACTGCATCTGGGTCCTACATTTCCACGCTCGTGACATATAGTTAGGGATGGCTCAGGTGATCATGAAACATCCCATAGTTAAGCTGCTATAGGCTTAGACTGATGGACCTAATCTGTCACACCTTTCCTCACTTTGCTCTCTTTTCCCCCTGTTTAATTTATTTATTAATTAATCTGACATTATTGTGGTTATTAACTTGTTTCCCTTTTCCAACAGGTATCCTTTGAATGGTGTTTTTCCCCCCTCTTTTCCCTCTTTTCTGTCTTTTCAAACCCCAGCTGGTCAAGGTGGATGGCCACCCTTCCTGAGTCTGGTTCTGCCAGAGGTTTCTTCCTGTTAAAAGGGAGTCGTTCCTTTCCACAGTCGCCTCAGGCTCAGGACGGGAGATTGGACTGAAGACAAGTTTCAGTGCAATCTGTTGGTTTCCTTAGCTAGGATAATGTTTGTGAATTGGCTCTATATAAATTAATTGGATTATTTTTAAATCGATTAATTGGACTATATTATTTAAGTGCCTTGAGATGACATTTGTTGTAATTTGGAGCTGTATGAATAAAACTGAATTGAATAATAAAGACTAAATTAAATCCCATATATATATATATATATATATATATATATAAGGAAAGTTAAAGGGGAACGTTTTAAACCTAGACCTTATTTCTGGCATGAAATATGTTCATCTACTCACCGAGAGCATATCGAGAGATATCTAAACATGGGAAGATGTTTAGATACCCCGAGATCCATATAACTGAGTGACCGGGGCTTAGACGATGCAGCCTCTTGGCATTATCTGTCTTTATTTCACCAATACCTTAAGATGAATGAATGAACGCGTACTAGTGTTAGTTCACAGTTGCAATGTTGTTGTTATTGGTGGCTATTGGGGGGCTTATAGAGGGTTCGTAGTCAAAGTTGTTATCCACGTCCTCAAAATCTGATAAATATCCTGCCATATTGCACAAAACTATCAGTAGCAAACTACGCGTGAAGTTAGCTGACTGTCACAGAGCACGGATGAGTAAATAAGTTGTGCTGCAGCAGTGCACGTCGATGACGTCATCCCAGTAGAAGAGTGTGTAGAAAGCCCCCCGATAGCCGCCAATAACAACAACGCAGCAGCTATGAGCTAACAGTGCAATAGTACTGTATTAAAGCTTGATGGAATATAGTATTTTTGGATTTTCACACCTGTAAAGTTTTTTTTTTTGATTTTGCAGCCAAGACTCCCACAGGGGTTGAAGGTCATCAGGCAAACAATCATTCCAACTGAGCTTGTCATGACACATCTGCTGCAGGATCTGTTTTCCTAGTAAGATGAAGGGTACCACAAATCCGAGTGGGTCAAGCGACTGTGGACAAGACCCCTCTGCGGGTAAGTGGATTTTCTTTGACAACCACTCTGAACTGCAACTAGTCAGAAGTCACACACACCACTGTACCCCGAGTGCTTTATCCATGTGTGGTTCTCCCAACATCGTGGTCAGGTTCTTGACAGCTTTAGTGCAATCTTCCTCAGGAATCAAGGGTAAGACTTCTTTGCTGTTGGAGATGAACTTGAATTGCAATTGATGTGCAATTGAAGTTTGCCTGTGCTGTAAAGCTCTATTGCTTCCTTCATTAGTTGGATTGCTTAGCTTTAAGATTCCACACTTGCCAATCCATCATCGACATAGAAGTTCTTCTGGATGAACCTGATGGTTTCTTCTCTAAAGCATCCTTGTCCTTAAGTGGCAAGGTGCTTCAGGCCATAGTTAGCACATCCAGGTAATGAAGCGGCACCGAACAAGTGGGCTGTCATACAGTAGATGAAGGGCTGGCCTTTAAGATCTCCATCCTTCCACCACAAGAATCTGAGGTAAGGGAGGTTCCAACATGGCGGCGAGCTGAGCACACGCGTCTAAGGTTGCTCCTTCTAAGCTAAGGTAACGGCTAATCCTGCTGTCAATATCCTGAATGCTCACAAACAGCCCAAAGAAAATATCATGTTTGACTTCTTGCATCCTTTGTGTTTGTAATGCGAAACAGAAAGCAAAAAAAAGGAGACAAACCAGTCTACTAATTCCACTGAAGCGGACCCTCTTGCCCCTGCCTCTTCGGATATGTTAAGAAGGAACGGTGCAGCTGGCAACATGGAAACTAATGAGGAAAGCATGATCATGAAAGCTTTATCCGACATGAGAGATGATTTCTCAGCAAAAGTTACAGGGGACCTATCAGCCATACAAGGTATTTAAAGGTATTCCAGGACTTTAACGATTTTACGAACAGACTCACGGAGGCCAAACAGTGTATCGGAGGCATGGAGGACAATGTTACTACTTTGCAATAGTCAGTTGCGGAGCTCCAGAAGTAGGTGGTGTCTCTCACCGCCAAGATGGAAGACCAGGAGAACCGCAGCCGGTGCAACAATCTTCGCCTCATCAACTTGCCGGAGGGCGCAGAGGCGCGAGACGCCGCAGCTTTTCTAGAGAGCTGGCTTCCTGAGGTGTTTGGGGCTGACTTCTTCCCTTATCCTTATTTTCATCGAGCGAGCTCACTACCTGCAGGGTTGCCAAGATCGCAACATCCCCAGAGTGCTAATCATGCACTTCCTCAACTATAGAGATAAAGAAAAAGTGATCTGGGCAGCCAGGGCCAAAGGAAAGATGATGTTTAAAGAGCAGGAGGTGAAGTTCTTCCAGGATGTTGCCAGAGAGACACACATGAAAAGGCAGTGCTTTGATGAAGTGAAGCGGCAGCTTAATGCCCTGAACATCCAGTATGGAATCCTACATCCAGCCCGGCTCCGGGTGACACACGCAGGTCGACCCAGGTCTTTGACACCCTGGAGGAGGCTGCGACGTTCGCCCGAAGTCTCCCCGATGGCCGTCATGATGTGACAGCATCATCCTAAGTGAAGGTGAGGACAACGACGGGAGCATTTAAAACTTTTTTTTTTTTATTAACTCTTAAGCTTGTATGGACATAACAAGACATCTAGAGGAAGCGAGTTTTTTGGCTTCTTCTAGAATTGGCTTGGTTTGAGTGTTTTCTTTTCTTTTTTTGAGACGTTAGTGTTTTTTCCTATGCCGTTTAGCGTAGCGGCTGATGATGGCCATGTGTTTGAGTATCGTTACTCTGCTCCTCTCTGTAGGATCAGACCAGCGTTATGTTGTGTTCTCATATGGTGGGGTTTTTGGGGAATGCTGTCAAGTTCCGGATGACAGCAGGGGAGAGATCTTCTCATCCTTTATTGGAATTCAATTTAATGTCATAGAGCTACCAGGTTTTTTATTGTCCTCATTCCAAACATTTCACATGCCTTTTAACTGTTTGTGTTTAGACGACACTCAGTGCGGTACTTATTATATCTCTGATGTTAAATTATGTATGGTGACTCAAGTATAAAGATAACTACTTGGAATGTGAGGGGCTTAGGGAAACTATCTAAATTAAAGCAGGTTATGACAAGGCTTAAACATCTTAAATTAACAGTTATATTTTTACACGAATCTCATTTAATGTCCAGTGACTTGTTAAAAGTAAAGAGGCGTTGGCCGGGCCAAGTTTACTCTGCTTCATTCTCTACTAATGCAAGGGGAGTTATTACATTAATTCACAAGTCTCTCTCTTTTCAAGTTATAAAAACACTACCAGACCCCACTGGAAGATATCTGATTGTGGAAGGATCACTCTTTAATGAAAATATTACGATGGTGAATTTATATGGACCCAATGATGACTGTCCTCAATTTTTTGGAAATCCATTTCTGTTATTAACCTCTTTACCAGGGAAATTACTAATTTTTAACTGCACAATCGCTCCTCACCTTGACCGCTCTTCTGGCATTGATACGGCTCATACACGGAGTAGGAAAACTCTGCAGTATTTCATAGAAGAGTTGAATCTATGTGACGCCTGGAGGAGACTGTTTCCAAATGATAAAGAATACGCTTGCTGCGCAAATGTTACCAAAGGCCATTCACGGATTGACAACTTTTTGGTGTACAATGATCTCTTTCCTAGAACAACAGATTGTGTTTATGACTCCATTTTAATCTCAGATCATGGTCCAGCATCTCTTATATATAATGACCAAAAACTTGTGTGGGGTACTTTGAGATGGCAACTCCACCCTAAATGGCTAAATGATCCAAGTTTTTTGAAATTGGTAGAAACACGATAAGGATTAAACTTCGACCTCTATAAGATGGGAGGCATTTAAGGCTTATATACACAGTCAAATAATTAGCTACACCAGTTCACTAACCAATAAAACCAATTTAGAAATGCTTAATTTAGACAAGTCAATTAAGCAACTTGAGAGGGAGGTGGACAAGACAAATCCCAATACACAGGAATTAGGTACCCTTAGAGCCAGATATAATGCACTCTCTGCCTCTAAAGCAGAAAATTCCTTAATAAGATTGAAACAAATATTCTACGAGCAAGGGGAGAAAAGTAGAAAGTTATTAGCCTGGCAAATAAAGATGTTGGATGCAGAAAGAGCCATCAACAGTATTCAATCTCCAAACGGTGATATAATTGTTGATCCTGTAGTGATAAACGATACTTTTGCTATGTATTATAAGACCCTTTATGAATCAGAACGATCAGAATTAGAGGAAGAGCAATCTCCCTTTCTCAATCATCTCCACCATATCTGAGCAAGACAAATCATGGATGGACCGAACACTCGAAAGTCAGGAAATTTCAGAGGCTATAAATCACATGAAAGAAGAGAAAATGGCAGGTCCAGATGGACTCTGAATTGATATTTATAAATTATTCAAAAGCAAATTGATATGTCCATTGAAGAAAATGCAGAAATTATGACCAATAATTCTATCTCTAATCCATACAATCTCCATCATGGAACCTGAGAGGGTTGTCCCTTGTCCCCCCCTGCTTTTTATTTTAGCGCTAGAACCCTTTGCTATCTCCATTAGAAATCACCCTATTATTAAAGGAATTCAGATAGCAGATATTGAGCATCGCATAGCCTTGTTTGCAGATGATACATTACTTTTCCTGACAAACTTGGAACAGTCTTTTTCAGCCCTTACTGAGGTGATCGATAGATTTGGGAAGTTCTCTGGGTACAGAGTTAACAAAACTAAATCCTCTGTCCTCTTCCTTAATAAGAAAGACTCCATTCTATTGTCCGACATCCATTTATGAATGCACCTCATGGATTCAGATATCTTGGTATCACTATTACGCCCAATCTAAACTCATTAATTTCATCCAATTACGACCCAATTATTTCAAAAGCCAGGGAATCGCTAAATAGATAGATCTTACTCCCTTTATCTATGATTGGACGTATAAGTGCTTTCAAGATGAATATCCTTACCAAATTTCTTTATATCTTTCAATCAATCCTGCTCCCACCTACTCCTTCTTTCTTCCAAGATATGAAAAAAACTCTTACAAAGTTCCTTTGTAAATCAGGCGCCCAAGACTTCGGCTTACACTACTGTACCTCCCATTTGACAGAGGAGGCCTAAGGGCACCAGACCTAAAATGGTGCTACTGGGCAGCCCAGCTTAGAGCTGCACGCTTATGGTTTTCATATCCAGATTTAGCTTGGGTAAAAATGGAAGCATTGTCCACAAGATGGCTAGCATTAGATTCATATATGTATTCTGACTTTCTTAAGAACTTGAAGAAAAACACACTAAATCCATTTGTTAAAAACACCTTGATGATATGGCATGAAGCTCATAATGCTGTAGGTGATAACCCACCTTTGTCCTGCTTTGCACCCATCTGGGGAAACACAGAGTTCAAACCTGGAACAAAAGACTTAGGATTCAAACAATGGTCACATAAAGGGATTAGAAGGATCATAGACCTCTGTATTGGTGCACGTCGCTTGGGAGATTTGGAAGAACTTGGTACCACTTGCTTCACAATGACCTGATGACTTATTCCAAAAGCATCTCCAAAGTCAAGACTTTGGTTGCCATAGCCAACTACACTCCAACCCAAGTCTGTTCTTTGCGCAAAGGGTTCATTTTTTTTCTCCAGCCACCACTTTTCTAGGTACTAGAGCTTGAGGGCAGTTGTAGCCAATTAAACATCACAGCTCTGCCTAGGAACGATTTAATCTGTGATGTGCTCAAGATGAGACCATGCCTTGGCAGTCGCTGGTGTGGTTTTTGAGTTCTGTTTGCAGGGATGAATTCTCTTGAGTAACTCGCTGGCAGAGAGACTATCTTGTCTGAGTCAAACCCTTTTACTTGTAGATCAGTCAGCTTTCTGCTAGGCACCACTGTATTTCTTGAAGCCATTGTGGAGAGCTTTAACTGGACTGGTTCATTTTTAGTGTGAACCATCTTTGCTGTCTTGTCAAGGATGGATGTTGTGTCACTCTGCGTATCTAGGAGAGCGTACACCAGGACTTGATTTGGCTCATCATCGACAACTACACAGGAAGGATGGATGGATGGATGGATGGATAGATAGATAGATAGATCTAGAGCTGATCGATCGATCAG
The DNA here is from genome assembly GCF_036924035.1 of Leuresthes tenuis. Lineage (NCBI taxonomy): Eukaryota > Metazoa > Chordata > Actinopteri > Atheriniformes > Atherinopsidae > Leuresthes > Leuresthes tenuis. Next base: position 28,723,141 of record NW_027325373.1, read on the forward strand.
TTGTCAACCTGGTGAAAAGCAGCCAGGATTGAGTCCAGGGTGACATGATTGAAGTCTAAAGATAACATCATGAAGGCTTCGTGATATTGCATTTGCAGCCGTGCTGTGTATCCTGTCACAGGCAGCAGCTGCTTCCGCCTTCAGAGGGATGTAAACACAGAGGGAGATCATGTCCCTAAACTCCCGGGAAAGATAATATGGCCGCAAGCTAACAGCTAGCAGCTCCAGATTAGGACAACGTAACACTACCTTGACTGTAACATGGCTGGGGTTACACCAAAGGTTGTTGACGTAGATAATGAGTCCCCCAACTTTGCTTTTCCCACATGCTTTCATGTCCCTGTTGGCTCTTACCACTGTAAATCCCTGCAAATCCATGTTAGCGTCTGGTATGCTATCGGTTAGCCATATCTCGGTCAGGATGAACAAGCTGCACTTGTGGTAAATCCGTTGGTTTTCTAGAGCAGACAGCTCCGGTTTTCCGCCAGCCTAGCCTTTAGCGTAGCCCCAGCCTTGCAGCCTCTGTACCTCCTATGCAGCTCCTCTGGGATGTTGTGCCTTTGTCCATGTGTGCTCCTACTGAGAGCCAGCAACTCCTCTCTAGAACGAGAGAGCTTGTGTGAAAGTCCACTGTATCCATGGGACACATATACAAAAGACAAACACTTCTCAATGAAGTAAGCAAAAAGAAAAAAAAAAAGATAAATAGCGTTAGAAAAAAAAAAACAGTGCTACGAAGCGACTGGACTGGCTACCGTTTCCTACAGCGCCGGAAGTATGTATGGGTGCCATTGAATTCTGGATAACTCTCTTAGATGTTACCTCACATGGTCGTCTTGTCACTCTTTCTTGTGAGCAATCTGTTGTTCCTTCTCTTGACTTGCTATCCATTTCTTGCCATTACTTGCTTCCATTTCTCCATCAGTCCTTGTTGACAGTCCTTCTTCTTTGCGGCAGTTGTCGTGGAGGCAGGTTGAATGTCTTTCCTCAAGTATTGCAGATTTTCCTATTTTCACACTCCTTTGAGCAATGACCAGACTTCAGACTGCCAAAGCACAACTTCATCCCTTAAACAAACTTGACTCGTTCAGAGATGGTCTTATCCATAAATTTGCGTCACCTGTGTAGACTGTGACCCCACTTCTCACAAAAGACACAACTTGTGGAGACAGTTTTTTCATCTGAGTTGGTTGCTAGTACCTTTGCTCTGAGAGCTCTATCCTTTAAAACCTTTGAGATGTTATTGGGTTGTTGGATGTTATTGGGTTATTAGCAACTTTAGCTTTGTGTGTGAAATTTTACAAACTGCTGGAAGCTTGGGAATGTGTGACTTTCTGACGTTCTGTTCCATCTTGAGGTCAGCCAGTCTGGAATTTTTGCAAGTAACTTCTGGTTTTCATTGCAGCCATTAAGTACTTCGAGGCCTCTGATCTGAGTCATAGCAGCCTCACAGCTCCGAAGGAAATCAGCAAACTCTTGAAGTTCGATGCTGCTCTGGAGCTTATCTTGGGCCATGCATATAGCTTGTCTCTGAAAGCCTTGGCTATGAGGAATGGATTTCCATATCTTTCTTCAAGGATGCTCCAAGCTGCGTGATAGGCTGACTCTGAACCAAGCAGGAAGTAGCTCTCTATAGCGTTTTTAGCAGATCCACCCACATACCTTCGCAAGTAGTATATCTTTTCTTCAGCTGGAATGTTTTTTCGATCAACAAGTGTCTGAAATGAAACCTTCCAGTCATTAAATCTGAGTGGGTCACCACTGAATATTGTTGGTTCAGGTTTAGGCATACGCCTTACAATGATGTACTCTGCAAGTGCTCTAACAAGAGCTGCTGTGTTGTTATCTTTGAATGTGCTTTGAATGTGTCCAAGCTTGTGGTGAAGAATGGTGCTGCAACTGATTATTTTCACAATTTCATAACTGATTATTATATATTGGCTTCGTCCTTTTCCATCATACAGACACTTTGATGGAGTAGATTGCTTATTTCTTCATCTGAGCACTCACTCTGATCATACACTTGCTGGCATGTATTAGCAGCCTTTAGCTTCTTGACTGTTTCTAATCGATGCAGTTGTCTGTTCTTTGCATGGAGCAACCTTTGTCTCTCTGCAGCTTCAGCTTCAAGCTTTTCGATTTACTCAATGCAACACTCTTGTTCTAGTAATACTTCTAGAGTAGCATCATTGGCAGCAACTTCAACAGCGGCATCTTGTCTGCTAGCAGAAGACTGACTTGAATGTCTGGAAGTGTATTTTGAGGTGCCTTGAGCATGAAAGGACTTGGTGCAATGGGATTTGGTACTTAACTTGCCTGATGCTACAGACTTGAATACAGACGATGACGTCTTTTTGCCTTCATCTTTATCTTCTTCACAGTTATCTGCTGTCTCAAAACGATCTTTTGCAGTCTGAATTATTTTCCTGGTTACTGCATCACAGGTGTCAATTCTGCAGTGTGTATCAGAGATGTCTATGTACCTTAACTCTTCATAAACAATGTTTAGATTAATTTTATTCTTTTTATCTGCAAATTTGCAAAGGCCGATAAACACCATTCATCAACACTTTAAAACAGCTTTAAAGAAAAATTACTTGAAAGTACGGTAAAATTAATCAAGCTGTTCAACATAAATACTGAAAAAAGTTGGTACTTGTCTAGGTTAATTTTATTTGGGATAGGAAAATATGGATGTCTGACTTTCAACCATACACGATATTTGCAGTCCCTGCAGTTAAATATATATTGATATTCAGGTAAACACAAGAAACTTGTGCTCAAGAAAAAAATGCACCAGACTAATAATAGATATTCAGCTCTCTGAGTATTGCTAGCTTGCTTCTTAATTCTTCCAGCAAAACATTAATTCCCTTCCTCTCTTCCTCTGTAGCTCTTTTCCACTGCTTTCTTATGTTTCTTCTTTCCTTAACCAATTTCTCCATTTCTCTTTGCCGTCTGGACTTAAATAATTGTACTCTTTCAACCCTCTTACTATCTTTCACAACATAGGAGTAAATTATATCTCCTATCTTCTCTAGCCTATTGCTTGCATTTCCTCCTAGCCTACTTAATATTAATGGATGGGCTGCTTTTAATCAACACTTTGTGTCTGCTGGTAACTTATTTGACCATATATACACAGGACCCCTCTGCCAATCATTAAAGGGGAACTCCAGTATTTTCAAACCTAGACCTTATTTCTGGCATGAAATACGTTTATCTACTTACCGAGAACAGTTTGGCGAAAGTCGGCGTCCTTTGGAAGATATTTAGATAACTCGCAATTGGTGTATATCCATCGGTGTATATCCATTTCTACGCAGGCACTCTACTGGGACCACTTCATCCACATGCCCCCCTGGAGCACAGTTTATTTACTCAGTCGACTAACTTTACACAGAGTTTGCTACTGCTAGTTTTGTGCAACATGGCAGGATATTTATCAAATTTTGACAATGTAAACGACGACTTTGAGTAAGATGGACATTCTTACCCAAGTGAATGAGCTGTGCTGCAGCCATGGGTGTTGATGAAGTGGTCCCAGTAGAGTGCCTGTGTAGAATTCCCTCCGTTAGCTCTCCTATAGCTGCAAGTAGCCACATAACAGTAGCTATGTGCTAACAGAGCTATAGCACACGTTCATTCATTCATTCTTCTTAAAGTATTGGTGAAATAAAGACAGATAATGCCTTATTTTGAGGCTGCATCGTCTAAGCCCTGTTCACTCCGTTTTATGGATATACGCCAATCGTGGTGGAACAGCCAACCTTAATAACTAGAGGCCCATAAACAAACTATCCTGTCTGGCAAAAATGCTGGAATCACTGGTTAACAATCAACTTAAAAAATTTCTCTCAGTCCTAAGTGTTCATCAATCTGGCTTTCGAGAATAACAACACTATTACCGCTGCAACACTAGTCTTAAATTATATCATTTTGGCTTTAGATAAAAATAAACACTGTGCAGCTCTTTTTTTGACCTCTCAAAGACCTTCGATACAGTTGACAATGAACTTCTCAATATTGGATTTGATAATATCGCTTTTAAATGGTTTGGTATCTTTTAAGTCTTTATCATACACGCTCAAAGGACGGGCTCACACTGAAAGTTCCCTCTGCTTGCACCGAATTTGGAAAGTCCAGTTTTTCTTACTGCACACCTCAAACCTGGAATACCTTACAAAACCATCTGAAACTTACAACACTCATGTCATTAGGACATTTTAAATCCATAATTGCACCTTATTTTACTTCCTACTGCTCCTGTTTTTAATTAGACTTCTATGCCTTGTCACTTCTGTTAAGCTTATTGTATATTCTAAATCTAAATGTTGGGTTTTAATCATGTCTTCAAATGTTTTTGTTTTTTTTTTAATTAAAAAAAATCTATATTGTAAATGAGCTTGTTTCCTCAATATATCACTGAGTTTAAATAAAGGTTAAAAATGAAAAATAAATAAAAAATGTACTCAGTACTCTGTGATGGTCAGCTATTTTCACACAGTTTTTGGTGAAATAAAGACAGATAATGCCTTATTTAGAGGCTGTATTGTCTATGACCTGTTCACTCCTATTATATGGATATACACAGACCTTAAGTGATCTAAATAGTGTCCGAAGGATGCCGACTTTCACCATGTGAAAAGTCCACCTTTCTCTGTTGTAGTTGTCAGCAGATGGTCACTGTCAAAGGGTGCTACTGTCAGTTCTGCTGTCTCATTAGGACTTCAGCACATTTGTACAATGTCCAAACTCTTTAATTTGATCAAATACAGTTTATTGTGGCAGATTAAGCTACCCAACAGTATAAATAGAAGTAAAATAACTTCTTTATGAAGGCTTGTTTTACATTTTCTATGATGACATTGTATAATAAAATGTTTAGTTGAAAGCTGTTTGTTTTTTTCACAACTGACACACACTTATTTTGTAAAAAGAAGAGTTCATTCCAGGTCAAAGCATCTACAGCCACATCTTTTCCTCCAAGTCATTTAAAGCTTCTTTAAAATAATTTATTTAGCTCAGCTTTTCCATTCAGTTAATTTTCCATCTGACACCAGAAAGGGGGAATAGACTGAATGACATCTCCTACAGATAGGGTATTTGGGACAATATGAGTAAATCTTGGGAACAGAGAGTAATATTGCATGCTTTGTTGAAGGTTGTAGATCTGAAGGTAAGCTGGAGCAGAGCACTGAACCACTGGCATGTTTAAGTATATAGGATTACAAGGTATAGCATTTCCATGTTAGCATGTCGAGAACACCAGAAAGAGCTTTAAAATGGGTGTTATACAGTACCTCCACTGTTTGGTTTTCTTTTTAGTGTATGACCTTATTATAATCCCCTTATTAAAAAATAATGCTTTGATAAAATACAGTAAGTGTAGTAATCAATGCATATTATTGGTCAATATTTACCGAAAATTGTGGGGGCAGTAGTAATTTTTGCGCTCCATCCCGTTCAAACCGATTGACAGCAGTGAGCTGTTTGGAACTTTTCAGGGCTTCGTGAACCATGTGACCATGTTAGTTCAAAGAGTGTCGTTATTCTCTCTCTATAAGGCTCGGGGGGAACAATGCTTGATCAGCCCGTGACAGTGCATGGGTGTGACTGCGGAGTGATTCAGGCTCCATTTGATGTCATCGTGCGGTCAGTTTTGAGGCATGTGATCCACACGGACGGACACCGACAGACCGAACCTGCCTCAACGAGCCCCTTTGAGCTAAGTAATATACTTTAATGTGAATATGACAGCGTTAATATGCAACTCAAAAAACGACGAGCAGACTTTTTTTTTTTGTCAACACTGGCATATCGTCGTATTCCTGCTCTGTATTAGTTTTACGTTGAACTGCACTGTAATTTTTATAAACTGCTTTTGTAGGCTAGCTCGGGGAATTCTCACTCGCTTTCATACAGGCTTTTGCGTTTCAACAGCATGTCTTTTTCTCATATCCGCAACTATTTGTTCATTTTAGAGTGTCTTTCTTTACGTTTTTAATGCCCATTACAAGAATAAACACAATCTTGCACAATAATAAAACAACGAAGTGGTACAATCTTAAATATTAAACTTATTATTAGGTTTTAGTGAATCAAGGAATGCTAATAATAATGCACACAGGAAACTGGATCAGGAACTATTTAATAATATATTTGATGGTTGTTTAAAGAAAATAAATCACTCTTTGGCCAAAATGCATCACCTATGTTGCAAAGAAAGAGGAAAATTACACCCGTAATTGACTTTTCGTCTTATATAAGATGGCATTAGAGAACGAATGTGAGTTTGGTTCCTTTTGGTTCCTTCCCAGTAAATTTACCCATAATACACTGTTGTTTCAGTGACCTTTTTTAAATGTATTATTATATAGAATATTTTTAGCTAGCAAAGTTTTTAAATTCCCAATTAAATTGATGCCCTTTGACCAAAATCCAGTGCTGAATTAACCTCTCATAATCTGGTTTTCAGATAAAGGAATAGTCTACATTAATATCTGAACTTCTTGACAAACCAAAGAAACTTTGCAGTTACAGTAAAACAATATGCAAGTTGTGCTTTACTGTTGGAACAATGACTTAATTTGGTGAATCAAAATGGATTGATATTGTATTTATATAATTTTTTAGTAGCTTACTGTTGATAGTAGATTTAATACACACTCAAATGTGAACTTTTTCTTTTTTTCCCCCCCTTGTCCTTTCCAGCATTATGGCAGCAGAATTGTAATCTGAATACCAGTAATGCCAAACCGATTTGCTTTGCCCATCAACTATCCATTTATTTATTTTTGTTACAATACTTAACATGTAATAGTGCTGAACTGGACCGTGGGACAGGGAAAGAGGAAGAGAAAAGAAAAAGAAACGGAAGAGAATTAGAAAGAGACAAACAATGAAAAACCAGACAACCGGCTGCTATACCTTTAAAAACAAAACAGACGACAATCCACAGCCTCTGTGGTTAATCCAGCCTTAGAGCCACCAGGAGCACCTGAAAGCAGACAAGCAGAGAAAAAACAAACACACAAACAAAGAAAAAAAAAACACAAGTAGCAGCAATCACATACAGAACCCTGGAAGCCCACCGCAGGGACAACCACGCATCCACCCAGAAGACTGCAGAGGAAGCCCCCGGACAGAGCCCCCTGGGAACCAGGGGCAACAGCCCACTTGACCCTGCCAGGCCCCCGCCACCCAGACATGGGCCATGTGCCGGACCAAGGCCCCAAGAGCCACCCAAGTGCCCCCAAACCCCCCGGCAGAGGCCCCATCCATTACCCGAGAGAAAATTAACTTTGCAATGCCTGCGTTTCAGAGAATATTCAGGCATTAAAATTTCACTTTGGTCAGTGAAATTGACTAACAGTAAAAGCTTATATGTATTCCATGTTATTGTGCGACCTTGTTGGAATAAAAAAAAATCCATATCAAGTTAGAAATTATAGTTTGAGTCTAAGGTGAGTTGCATGTGCTGCTGTCATGTTATATTGGGCAGGTATTTGTTAGCTTACTAATTTGCAAAACTATCAATTTTTCCGGTAGCAGCCTACTATTTTTGTAATAGCAGCAACTGTGTTCATTCTGTAATGATTTTAAATACTATTTTTCACACTTGTCCATTCATACAGCCTGTTGTGGCTGCATAGTGGATAGCACTTCGCCTCACAGCAAGAGGGTTCGTGGTTTGAAAGGCCCCCAGCTTTCTGTGTGGAGTTTGCCTGTGTGGAGTTTGTATGTTCTCCCTGTGTATGCGTGGGTTCTCTCTGGGTATATAGACTACTGATCATCTGCAGAAGTATATTTTGATACATGTAGAACTATTACAGAAACAAATGTTTCAGCATCACAATTTAAAGTTAGAATTCCTCTTTGTTGACCTTCCAAATAAGAATTTATTCTATCTGAATTAAAAAGTACAGTACTAGACACTGGCAAGACTTCAAACTCTTAGCACTTTTACTACTTTTTCAAAACCAAGTTGCTCTTTTTCCTGAGCTCTTCCAAAGGAGGCTAGTTCTTTAAACGCCTTTAGCGAACAATGAGTTCAACCACCTATGTCTCAGCCTTAACATGAGCTGACAAGGTACATCTTCTCTGTGAGCTTGTCTTCATTGACTTTTAGCTTCTTGCATTAGAAACCATAATTTGGCTTATCATATTTTCCAGACTAAGTCGCTCTGGAGTTGCATCAGTCAAAAAATGCGCCATGAAGAGGAAAAAAACATATATATATATATCGCACCGGACTATAAGTTGCATTTATTTAGAAATTTATTTCACAAAATCCAAGACCAAGAACAGACATTTAATCTGGAAAGGCAAGTTATTATATACAGGCTGAATAAGAGTTTGGTATGTTAAGGTAACACGTTAACAGTTATTTGGCTACACAATAACACTTCGGACCATGGGGATGTCAAACGTGAAGGGGGGACCTTGTCTATGTTGAAAATATGATCCGGTGACAAGTTGTGTTCAGTTATCTGCTTTTCAATGAACTCACGGAAACTGTTGACAGTTTCTGACACACCGTCGTCCGTGCTCTGATAGAGGGGTGGTTGCGTTGCATGAAGCTGTAACACCAAGAATGTGCAAAGTAATTTATATTCATCTCCTTGGCAAGTACCAGGGCTAGCAGAGGTTTCTTCCTGTTAAAGGGAGTCGTTCCTTTCCACAGTCGCCACAGGCTCAGGACGGGAGATTGGACTGAAGACAAGTTTCGGTGCAATCTGTTGGTTTCCTTAGCTAGGATATTGTTTTTGAATTGGCTCTATATGAATGAAATGGATTATTTTGAAATTAATTGATAGGATTTCATTGGATTATGATTACAATTAATTGAATTCCAATTTGCTTGAATTGGACTATATTATTTAAGTGCCTTGAGATGATATTTGTTGTAATTTGGCACTATATAAACAAACTGAATTGGAGACGTAACTGCACCATTGACAAGCTTCTCCAGTTCCTCCAGCTCTGGCCTTCTACACTACAGTTCTACACTGCAGTCATCGAGTCCGTCCTGTGCACCTCCATAACTGTTTGGTTCGAAGCTGCAACCAAGAATGACAGAACGAGACTGCAACATACTGTAAGAACTGCAGAGCACATTATTGGAGCCCCTCTGCACTCTATCAAGTATCTGTACTGCTCCAGAACTCAAAAGAGGACAGGGAACATCATTAAAGACTCCTCTCACCCCGCACACAGTTCTCTTTGAACTGCTTCTGTTTGGCAGGCGCCTTAGAGTCCTCCAGACCAGGACTAACAGGTACTGGAACAGCTTCTTCCCCACAGCAGTCACCAGTTATTGAATAGTTTTTTTGTTTTTAGATTATTTATGACACGTGCATGTGAGAGACAACAACTGACTGCAAAGAATTCCTTGTATCTGTCTACGTACATGGTGAAATAAAGCTGATTCTGATCAACACAGATTTGCCTGGCTTGCATCAGTGCAATGTCCTGACTTCCACATGAGGAGGAATGTCGGGACTGCCGGTGCATGGAGGAACGGGACTGGTGCCCCACAGGCTGTTGCCACAAATGCCCCAGCTTGTTCATGGCTCGTGGGGGCAGACCACTTCTGAGTCACAAAGACCCTTCATTGCCTTCTATATCAGTTCTACTGGCCAGGGTGCCGCCAAGATGTTGAGCATTACATGCAATTCTGCAATACCTTCACTGCCCAGAGGGGGTCAACCTGGCATTCACATGACCTCTTGCAGCAGTATTACGTGGGGGATCCCATGAAGCATGTGCTTGTTGATGTTCTAGGCCCTTTCCCGGTCATGGAATAGGGTCATGGGATTAGGACTACATCCCTAAGTGGCCCGAAGTCTATGCAGTCCTTTACCAGAGTGTCATCACCACCAGTAAGTGCCTGGTGAAAAAAACATTCTGGTGCTTAGGTGTTCCACAGAAGTGGCACAGTGACCAGGAACTTTGAGGTCCAGATGTGCAGTGAGGTCTGCTGATGGCTACCAGCTCCTCTCACTGTTCTGCTGTGAGATTACTTAAATCTGGAAATGACTGCTCTTCACTCGAAGAGGGAAATAACTTCTCCTGTGTTTCCTCCTCTTCTACCACAGCTCAAGCCCATAGCTTTTGTGATGATTTAGGCCTAACAAACGACTATTTAAGCATGTTAACATGAAATACCCGTAGCTTCTTACTGCGATCTGGCATGTACAGTTTTTAGGTGACAGGACCTACTTTCTGTGAATAACAAAGGGTCCCTGCCACTTAGATAAAAGACCACTCTCAGAAGTTGGAAGAAGTGCAGAACTTTTCTGACCTTCTTTGAAGATCCTCCAATGAGCCGTTTCATCATAGGTTTATTTTTCATGCAGTTCAGCACTGATCAGATGACCATTCTCAAGCTTATCCAACTTTACTGTGTCAATAGAGTTGTTCTCTCTTAAGAATAAATACCTCCTGTACTCTGTGATCTGTGTTGACTCAGGGACTTTGCAAACAAAAGTGCTACAGTGGTGTCAGGTGGGCTATATCACTTGGAAGAACCATTAGCTCATCACTTTATGGCTCTGGAACTGGAATTTCTGTTCTTGTCTTTTCTCCTCTGCATTTTGTTCTTCCTCACACTATGATCTCTAGCATCTTCAACTTCAGGAACATCACTGTTGATGGTTCACTGGTTCTGAACTGGGCTGCCTGTGACAGGACTGAGTGGCTGCAACTAAATCCTCACATGGAACAACAGAATTCTTTTGGTAAATGGACTTGTACAGCGCTTTTCTAGTCTAACTGACCACTCAAAGCGCTTCACTACATGCCGCATTCACCCCACTCACACACAGCACCTCTTAAGATACATAACTACGTGCTTTTCTAATCATTCATACACACATTCATATGCCAATTGGGAGGCAACTTGGGGTTCAGTGTCTTGCCCAAGGACGCTTCGACAGTTGAACCACCGACCTTCCAACCACCGATTGGTGGGCGACTGCTCTTCCTCCTGAGCTACAGCCGCCCCTTTTCCTCCATTGCTATCAAATCCTGAAGGATGGGCAGGTCACGGCCCAGCAGTTTATATTCCTGCTCCTCAGACTGAAGATTAACATTAGCTATAGGGTAGTCTACATTATCACTATGGACACACCAAACTTTAACTTTACCTGAAAATGTGACATCTCTTGGAAGGCACTCTTGATTGACCATGGTAAGACTGCTGCCAGAATCTAAGTGGGCAACATGAGGCTTTCTCTCAATGACTACATAAGTGGTACGCGCCTGACCATAGAGTACTAATTTACTAGTATCCTGTAGCAGAGAACCTAAACAATGGACATGCAAGTTTTATTGACATGCTGACCTGGACAGTCAGCCTTAAGATGACCTGTTTGACTACAGGAGTGACTTACTGAGGGGCCTCTGTGTTTCAGCTGTCGAACCCGACTGGTGTTTGTTGTTGGAGAATCTGCCTTTGAATTTCCAAATTTATGCACATTTCCACCCCCTGGCTTACCCTCCACTGAAGGGACTGAATTTGGTTTGAAACTTGGCTAACTCTTTTGTGGACCTTGTGCAGCCAGGAAAGCTTCTGCCATATCAGCAGCTTGCTTTGAAGATGCTGAGTTATGCTCTTTATACTTTATGTTAAAGTAAGTCAGTTCTTGCTCTCTTGTCTGCAGCTGGTT